>NC_080696.1:20505660-21755660 GCF_030445035.2 Dasypus novemcinctus | reverse complement strand
TTGCTCACCTTTGCTGGGTCTCTGTGTCTTCCTGGGTTCATCGGTCACCAGTGAAGTTCAGAGCATTTCAATATTCTCAGCCATGGCTCACCGTAAGAGTCACCCAGAGAACTTGTATAAAACAGACTGCCTGGTATAGGTATCTTATTCTACCGTGCATGCAGGCCCACCAGCCACAGAGACTGCATGCCATTGAAATGCTGTCCACCTCAGAAATTCTGTGACTAAATGACAGTTGTTATAGCTAGTGATAGACTAGAAGGCTTGTAAAAACTGATCAATTTAAATGGTAGTTTACTTCACCACAGTTTTCATGTGTTGGTTGTTGTGAAATATTCATTTCCCTTCCATATAAATCTTCTTGCCCATTGAGGTCCCTTTCCTTGGGACCTTGCTCTGGTCTTTGTTGAGAGTGATTCTCTAGCCTGTGGTATTACCCACTGTTCCTCATTTATTGACACCCTGTGCCATCATTCCTTTAGGAGAGGGATGCTTACTGCTTTTATGAAAATCTCCTTAATGGCAGGGTACCAGCTGATATTACTCAAGCCTTCAAATTACTTTGCTAAAACTTTAGGTATCTTCACTGAACAGCCATGTCATCTTGGCATTGCTGATTTGTCAGGGACCTTAAGTTATATTTGGACCCTTGGTCATATGTAGGGATGATATTTTCATATTAAATTAGAAAACATCATTTTGAAAGTGAAAGTAAAACTATATATAAAATATATGAGCAGACAGAGGATAAATGGATGAAAATAAGGATAGTGGGATGGAAGGAAAGGAAGGAAAGGAAGGAAAGGAAGGAAGGAAGGAAGGAAGATGGATGCATAGAAGGGAGGAAGAAAGGATGAGTGGGTGGATGCACTGATTGTGAACTCAGTTTCAGGAGCTACACAGGCCCTGAGGACTTGTGTTTGCCTCCTGGCTTGGAGGATTACTATCTGTGTGATCTTAAGTATTATTTAACCTAATACAGGCTTATCCCCATCTTTTGAAATATGGATATTAGCAATATCTATTACCTAGAGATTTTATGAAGATTAAATTAGAAGATGGCCAGTAAAGCACTTTGCACATTGCCAAATACACAGTATGTGCTCGATAAATACCAGTTAGTTTTTATTTTACTCCATCTTATTCTAAAGAAGTTTTGAGCCATCTTTGAAAGTGCACATGATACATGTATTGCAAATTTCCTATCTACATCTCCTTATTACATTTTTACTCCCTTGATGATTATGTTGAGGAAAAGTTCTTATTTTTAAGGAAGTCTAATTTACCAATCTTTTATTTTGAAGTTGGTGCTTTTTGTATTGTTTTTAAAAATTGCTTACTCTAAGATCATAAAGATATTCTCTTGATTTCACTCAAAGCTTTATCATTTTACTTTTCATAGTTCAGTCTAGGATCTATCTGAAATTGAAGTAGGGGCCAAGATTTATTTTTTTCCATATAGAGGATCAATTGATTGAGTACTTTATTTAAAAGACCACCTTTCCCACTGCCTTTCAATGGTCACTTTGTCATAATAAATCAGTTGACCATAAATATGTTCATCTGGTTCTAGATTCTTTCATCTCTTTCATTGTTCTTTTTGTCTATCTTTGCACTCCCAACACATCATTTTAAAGACATGTTCCAGATTATATAAAGAACTCTTACAGAAAAAGACAGACAGCGAAATAAAAACGACCCCATCCAATTTCTTTTCTTCTAACCACTGATTTAACACAAGTTCATTGAAGGCCTGTAATGCATCACTCTGAGAGAGCAAAACTATTGCTCATGAGGTTAAAGTCTTCACCTATACGTTCTTCACTTTCCTCTTTAATGGTATGTGACCAGCCAGAGAGGTAAATGTCCAAGGATTTTGAAAATTTGGAGCTAAATGACAAAAGCACAGGCAGAAGCTGTGGCAAAGGCAAAGGTAGCACATGGAGACCAGAAGAGGGAAAGGCATGTGAAGGGGATGGCACTGCCCAAGATGGCAGGTCTTGTTTCTGTTGTGAATTGGAAAAGTCCAACTGGCATGCACACTGGTTCTTATATGCAGGAACCAAATGTTAAAGGCATTTGAAAAAACTGGAATGAAAGCCCACCAGCCTAAGCAAACTAGAAAAATAGATGAAAGTCAAAGTAGGAAATGGCTCACAATTGATTCTTGATCTTAACAAAGTGCGAGGAATTATGGTTCAAGGGCAACATTCATTTCCACTGTAAATATTCTGGATGCACAAGAAATGTTCTCCATTTCAGTATTTGATGGCAATACTTGTGATCTGCTGTCAAAAGGCTTAAATATCAGAGAGATTGTGTGGTCATATTTAAGCTTAGGATAGCAAGTTTTTGATTAATTGTGTAGCCAGATGATAAAATATGAGTGGATGGGAAGAGAAGAACCAGAAGTGCTTAGGTTTATCGGTCAGCTAGGGGACTCTCAATGTTAAAAAGAGATATTAAGCTTCATCACATCCCAGTTTAGAGCTAAAATGTGCCTGAAAGTTGTGATATGAACTTTTTAGTAAGTTTAACAAGGAAATTTGACTTTTATCACAAGACTCAAGTTTATATAAACTGTTTCCTTGAAATATGGCAGAATCTTCAAATAGAATCTTATGACCCTGAGAAATGGGTTTTCTTTTCTCATGAGTGGACAGACTCCTCCCTCTTCCTTTTCAGTTTTGAACATGAACTCCCAAGGCCATGGGAGGCTCTGAATTTTCTGAGATGTGGAAAATCAAGGCAACTTCAATGCTCAAGTGTCTCTTGAGCCAAGATGTATGTGGTGGGGTGGTCACTGGGGATATTGAGTTCTGCACCTTCTGTTTAGTCTACTCTGCCAGAACTGATTTGCAGCCTAAATACAAGCCATTCTTCATTCATTTGTGTCTTCATTAAGATAGATACCATGTAGACTGCCTGGCATAATGAAAGGTGTGCTGGTTTCACCACACCTGGGTGAGTAGGGGAGAGTCCTCCTTGCTTGGAGCCTGTCTCATTGTCCTAATCCTTCTGCAGTGGGGAGTCCAGGAAGTATTCCCATGCAGGTGAGCAAAGGATATGAAAATGACTTGTAAACCATAAAGTACAGTAACTCAAGAATATTCTTTGTTTAAAATAGTTAAATATTGGCTATTTTGTATGGTTCTCTTCAATGAAATGGTGTTAGGAGAATATACCAAATCCACTGGCTATATTTATCTACATTTATTTTATTTTTCTTCTTTATTTTATTTTAATGTTACATTCAGATAATATGAGGTCCCCATATACCCCCCACCTCCCTTACCCCACTCTTCCCACATCCACAACCTCTTTCAAAATTGTGGCACATTCACTGCACCTGGTGAATACATTTTGGAGCACTGCTGCACCACACGGACAGTGGTCTACATTGTAGTCTACACTCTCCCCCAGTCCACCCAGTGGGCCATAGCAGGACACAGAATGTCCAGCATCTGTCCCTGCAGCATCACCCAGGACAACTCCAAATCCTGAAAATGCTCCCACATCATATCTCTTCTTCCTTCTGCCTTCCATCAGCAGCTACCGTGGCCACTTTCTCCACATCAATAGTACAATTTCTTCCCTTGCTAATCACAATAGTTCCCCAGCAGAACACCAGTAAGTCCACTCTAATCCATACTTTATTCCTCCATCCTGTGGACCCTGGTATGGTTATGTCCAGTCCCCCTCTACATCAAGAGGAGGCTTAGATTCCACATTTAAATGTCTGTTTGTGTTCATTTACCAAGTGCATTTATTAGATGCCAACTGAGTAAGAAGAGTTGTATAGCACCGTATTAAGCACCAGGGGTAGGAAAGAGAGAATAGAAATCAGAGTCTAGGGAAGGGCATGGCTGCCAAATAACCAATAAGTCTATTTGCAAGTGGTCTGTTAAAAGAAAGAGCTCCAAAATGAGTGGATTTGACATACCTACTAACACTAATTTGGGTGCATATAAAGGAAACAGCTTGAGTAGAAGTCTGCATTGCCTGACATCTAGAAAAGAATTTACCGTGTGGTTCCAGGGGCTGCCTGGGGGAATGAATTGCAAGGATGGGAATGTGGCCACACATCGGCAACTGACAGGAACCAGAAGGTGGAAGGTTGTTGGGGGCTCAAGCAGCAGTCACTGTCTCCATCTCTTGGGCCACATTCTCTTTTTCTGTCTCCTTTTTGTGCTCCACACAATAACGTCTCTGCTAATCATATGACCAGAGGAAGACAGTTCCCCCTTCCAGCAATCAAATATGCATGTCATGTTTTCCTACCACACAAGGACAAGCAATTGCAATTCCCAAAGGAGTGATTCTGCTGAGGTCTGTTGTTCCCCCCTCAGCTTTCAGCCATTTGGCAGATTTACCATCACATCCACACACTTAGCCACAGTCACATACAAACACTCTTGGTGGTTTCTGTGTTGATTGATTGATTGATGGAATGATTGATTACTTTGGCTTGAAGGAATATCATACCAAGTTTTTTTTCTACACTTGCTTTTTCCACTTAACAATTAATCTTTGCTTCTTCCACTGAAGCACATATGAGTTTACTTCACTCTTTTAAATAGCTGCATAATATTCTATAGAGTGTGTTTCATAGTCTATTTAATTATTTCCCTGTTGATAAGTATGTTTTTTATCAATTTTTCATATTATATACATAGCCACATCTATCCCCGATGTAAATCCTTGTTTAAATATGCAAATATTTCTAGAGTATAAAATTCTCAAGATGGAAATGCTATATCAAAGGGTATGTGCATCTTAAATTTGAATAGATATTACCATATTGCTTCATCAAATGCTTTTTGCCATAAACACTCCTAAAATAGGGGATGAAAGAGAGCAATTGTTTCTTATTCTCTTGCTTACCCTCTATAATAGTAATTTCTCCCAATCTGATAGAATGATATATATTTATTGCTTTTATTTGCATATCTAATTATTGTTTTCTGTGAAATCGGAGATTGAACACATTATATATCTCATATACATATTTTTCCCCCCATTTGGATTTCTCCAGTTAATTATACATTTTTCTTTTTCTTAGTGACTGTTTGTTTTTTTGTTATCAAATTGATGGAGGTTTTTATGTGTTAAAGGAAGTGACCCTTTATTAAAATATCTCTCATCCTTTTTATTTTGTGTGTGTATTTAGCATAATAAAACAAAAGATTTTCCACCCTGGATTACTTTATTATGTGATTCTTTTTACTTCTGTTTTTTCAGTTCTCCATGAATTGCTTAGGTTTTGTTTGTTTTTTAAAGGAGTTCAGGCTCTCTGAACTCCACTGTCCTATCAAATTTTGAATCCTCTTATTGCTTTGGAGACTGGCTAATGTCTGTTCTTGCTGATTTTGCTTTTATTCTGATGACGTCTCCTCTTACATCTGGCTGAAGGTTGGACATGACTGCCTGGGCTCCAAGCACTGGAGAGGTTTTTGAGTGGACTGAGCTTGCTGGTTCTTCAACTTTCATTTGAACTGACTTGTTACTATGGAGAGTAGGTCTTCTCTCACCACTCCCTGAGTAGACAGAGTACATCGTCCATTACATTGTAGCTTGGCTTTGGTAAGCCCAGGTTTCCATTTGCCTTGTGCCCTGAGTTCTGGACTCACATGGTTGGAGTTCTTGAATGCAGGGGTGGTAATACCTTTGAGCTGTAGGCCCTCATGGGGATTTTCAGTAAATCCGGTTCTTTGCAAAACACTGAAATGCTTTCATTTATGAACTTGTTATAGGAAACAGCTGAGTTAAAAAGTTAAAAAAAAGTCCTAACCTAAAAGCAATCCATTAGAGTAAACTTTTAAATAATTAAAATAAGAAGTCATGGGTAAGGATGTTTTCATTTATAACTAGCAAGAGGCTCTACTCCATGATTTATTTATTTTTAAGCAAACATTTTATTATTATTATTTTTAAGATACATGGATCACACAAAATGTTACATTAAAAAATATAAGAGATTCTCATATACTTCCTGCCCAACAGCCCCACTCCTCCCACATTGACAACTTCTTTCATCAGTTCCACGATTTATATTGTGGTCGCAGAACTGAGAAATGAGGCCATCCGGTAATCCATCTCCCTGCCTCTTCCTGAACCTGAAGGAGGCCGCTGGACTTCACACTGGAGCTGAGGGTAGGATTGCTGTTTTCTTGCTTTGTAAAGTTCTTTCTCATTTTATTTATATGACATTTGGAAGGAGAAATGGGAGGTATACCTGGGAGGCAAGGAAGGACAGAGATGAATTGTTTTCTGTTTCCCTTCCTTCTTTAGCTCAATTGTTAAATTTAGATTTTTGAAGAGCACAGGCCATCCGATCTGGAGGTCTGAGTGTGTCACAGAGCTGTTTGTTTCCATTACAGATTGGAAATAGAACTGAAGGCTGCCTGGTATTTGGAGACCAGGAGCAGCTGTGATTGGCAGCTCTAACCCACTCGGCTCACTTAAGAAAGACAGTTTGATTCAAGATAAAATCTGCTGACTTTGCTGAAGAGCATGTTGATTTTTTCCTGTTTCTTAGAATTATAGAGAATAGTCCTAATTACTCTTAAGAAGGTTGTATAGTATAAAAGTATTTAATGGAGCTTTTTTTGCTGCTTTTTTAATCTAAAATTTTATTTTTTATATCAATGTTAAAGTTACTTAGTTAACACAAGATAATAATCATAATAACGCTAAATCTACTTTAGTCAGTGGTTACACTCCCCCCTTATTTCTGTTCATTCCTCAATCTTGAGGGATTTGGGATGAAGTCTGCTCCGTTTCAGGCCAAGAAGGGATGTAGATCTTATGGGGCAGAGGACTGGAATTGTTTTGCTTATAGTTGAAGATATTCCCTGCTTTGGGGATGGTACTTTTTTATCATCATCATTTTGTAAGTTGTCCAGGGCAAGCCAGAAGAACTGGAGAGTAGGAGTTGACCACATACCTGCAAGGTCTCGGGTCTCTACCAGCCCAGGAACAATCCAATGGCTTTAAGCTTCTGAGAAATATACTTAACAAGTAATTTGGAAATTATAGGTTCAAGTAATAGAAGTAGAAGAATCACGATTAAGGAATATATGAATGAGTGTAACTATGTTATATTGGGCATATTCTATATATTGTTATATTCTATATATTTCTAGATAGAGCCCACTGAGCAGGTGTTGATTTCATGGTCGTTTGGCTTGCTTATGGTGTCCAGACATCCCTAGAGGCCTCAGGAGCACTTTTGTTTGAGGCTTTGTTTATTGAGGAGTCTGGCTGAGGCCTGCATAAGCATAACTTCCAAAATGACCTCTGGCTAACTTTGAAATCTTTTAGCCATAAAAACCCCGTTTTAGTTAATATTTGCCCTTTTGATCAAGGTCTTTAATGGAGCTTTTTTGAAAGATCAAGTTGGGAAGTGATGGAAGGGACATAGAATCAGGTCTTCTAAAGGTTTCATTTCAGACACCAGCTGCCCATCTGCAGACCCATTCCATAACCACTGGAATCGACTCTTTCTCTGCAAAACTGGGATAACTCCTGTTTCACAGGGTTGGCAAGGATTCAGTTAAAGAACACAAGGTACTCTGAAGTATTTGATACAACATCTGGCACAAGTAGGTGCTCAAATGTCAGTGGAGCAGAATGAAATTTAGAATGTCCTGGTTTATGTTCATAAATAATTCATTTATGACTTTGCAAAACTGGAGGGGAGTCATTCTGCTACAGAAACCTGGGGAGCTTGCAGGGATCCATTTAGGCCACAGAGCACATGTGTGACTTGAAGCTAATCTGAGTCTAGGCAGAAAGCCTTGTGATCCCCCAGGAACCCAAGAGGATGGGAGGCTTGGAGGACCTCGAGACCACCTCCCATTCACCTCCCTGTGCCCCTGGAAAGTGTCACAAGAATTTCCCACAGTCTCCAGGGTTCTGAGGAGCTGTGGGGGTTTCCTGCCTCATCTCCTTTGTAAATAGCTACAGCTGCAGCATAGCACCTCAGCAACTCCCAATGACCCCTTTTGGCTTAGGGTTGTCCTTTTTGTTGCATGGAACAAGTACTTGGAGAGCTGGCACCTCTGGCTACTCCTCCTTTCTCTTCTTAGGTAAGTTAAAAACTATGAGAATCTGAAAGCAGCTTGTTGTATCTTTATCTCTCTAAAGTTGTATGTAGTGGTTTGGAACTGTATGTACTCCAGAAAAACATGCTCTTAAATTTAATCCATTACTGTGGGTGTGAACCCATGGTATATAAGACTTTTCAATAAGGTTACTTCAGTTAAGGTATGGCCCACCCCAATCAGGATGGGTCTTAATCCTACTACTGAAGTCCTTTATAAGAAGAATAAAACTTAACCAGAGAAAGCCACAGACAGAGCAGCCAGAAACTGACCATCATCAGAACCCAGAAAAGAAGAGAGAAGACAGGAGATGCTTCCATGTGCCTTGCCATGTGACAAGCTAAGGACCAAGGTCCACCAGTAGCCAACCCAAGTCCACAGTCTTCAGGGAGGAAGCATTACCTTGATGATGCCTTGATTTCGACTTTCCTTTAATGTCAAAACCATAAGCTAATAAATTCCCATTGTTTAAGTTGACCATTTAGTGGTATTTGCTTGAACAGCATAGGAATCTAAAACATCATACAAACAAAACTAGAAAGGACCTTGTGAAACAGAGCGGCAGCAATCCTGTACTTAGCTCTTCCCACAGAGTCCACCATGGCTGGGCTGTCTTGAATGCTGATGCAAACTTGTTTGAGCACCTCTCTGTGTGTGGCCCATGTATTCCATGACAGGCAAGGGGCAAGGAACTCAGATTTGTTGTGATTACGGCAAAAGTCAACTGCATTAGAGATAGCACACAGGCTGTACCTCTGATGAGGAACGTGATGCTGTGAGCTCCTTCTCATTCTCTGAACTTAAAATTTCCCTTGAGTATGGAGACTCCTCAAGGCAGAATCATCCACATTTTCATTTGGCACATCATGTGCCTAGAGGCCATATTCTGGGATTAAAAATCAGTTTTTGTGGGACGCTTTGGAGCCAGTTTTCAGATGGTAAGCATGGTAACTGTCTTGCTTATCTAAAGGGACCAGTTACCTAAAGCATCTCTGGATCCAGGCATTGTTCAAGTCTTCTTAGCCCACTGCCACCCATTGCAGAGACATGGATAAGTCCCCTAAAATAAGAGAACTCTCTACTGAGTGTCCTGGGAGAGAAAATGGCTTCAACTATTGTTTCACTTCTTTTTCTAAGATTTTGTTTCTGTCTCATTGACTTTCCCAAGAAAGACCCCTGAAGCATAAGGTATTGTCTTAGTGTGGGTTCCTCAGAAGGAGGCTCTGGAACAAAGATTTGAGGGAAGTAGTTCAGAGCAGGTAGTTGTTCTGAAAATGGTCCCAGGGAATACCCTTGGGTGTTCAGGGCCTATACAGAAGTGCTAATTAATAGTTCACTGCTGCGGGCTACTAAGGCTGTATCCTTTTGAAGAACTCTTGGAGATCAAGTAGAACATATAACAGAGTTACCTGTTCAGTCCTCCCAGGGCTGAAGAGGCCAGAGTGAACATTTATTTATCCACCAAGTCCCATCCATCATTGTTGAAGGACAACTCTTGGGACATTGGCTCCTGCGCACTTCTATCCTGCCCCTGTGGGCTGAGAGAAAGCCTTTTGGTAAGGCAAAGGATCCTTGAAGCAGGATGGCAACATGGAGGACATGGGGACAATGCACATGAGCAGGGCATCTGCTCCCACCCTGATGTGTTGCTACCTTCTAACTCCTGGAAGTGTTTGCCTTTCTCTCTTGGAGCCAACCTGAAGCCAACCCAGTAGACATGGTCAGGCTGGAAACCTCTAAGCACCAGATGACCAGGATGTGTTGCAGCCCAGAGGAGATGCTGGTTTTAGATGTCTTGCGTAGTTTCTCAGAATTATGACTTGTCAAGAAAGAATAACTCTAAGTATAGTCTCTCATTTCAAAGTGTGTCCAGTTTCCTATGAATGGTTTATTGAAACAATATGTGTGGGGGAGAGAATGTTTTGAGAGCAGCACAGAGACGTCAAATCTGTACACAAAGAGAGGCCATCTCCATTTCAGAGAGCTATCTTTATGGAGTGTCCCAACTGTTATCTTCAGAGTGTTTGTAAATCTGCCTTTAATTTTGAAGCACTGCTAGGCAGCACTTAAAATAAACCTGCCTGGATTTGATTTGTGGAAGGGACTGACTGAGATGCCCACTCAATTAATCATTTTGTAACTGGTGCTTTTACATGCCCCATTGAGGCATTTCAGTGATTATCTTGGATCTGAGGCCATGGAAAGGAAACAAAAAATATTCATAATTCCCGGTGCTGCTCCGGGTACTCAGAGTTCCATTGGCCTTTATGGAAAAGACCAGTAATTCCTTCCATGTGTATGCGATTTAGGGTTTGCTGAGCACTTTCAAGCACTCACAATAGGCAAGATATGTAAATTACTTTATTTCCATTTTCTATTGGAGGCTACTAGACTTGGGAAGGGAATCTGAGCTGCTTACTTGACCAGGGAAAAGAAACTGAGCCCAAACCATCTCTTGCTCATCAGCAAACAGATATTGCCTGGCATGTAAGCAATGCCAAGTAAGTGTCTGTACAGCTACTGGACTGAATTATTTTTCAATCTAGGCTTTTCTACCACAGGAAGATCATGGTTGAAGTTAGCAGATAGAACCTGACAGGGAGTAGAAGGTTCCATTTGAAAGCTCACTGGATACCCTTGAGCGCTTTTTCATCATCATTTAGGACAGCTTAGGAAAAATTCCTGGTAAACATCATGCAGAAATAAATCCAAATGTTCTGAATAACAAACCCAATATGTGTGACATTTAAATGTCCATAAACACCTTCCCACCCACAAATCTCACTTCTTTGTTGAAGTAGCAGGGTTATGTTCAAATGATCATTTCTTAGATGAACAAATTGGTCCCCGTGTTAGTTTTCCAGGCTGCTATGACAAATACCACACAGTGGGTTAGCTTAAACCACAAGCATTTATTGGCTCATGGTTTGAGGGTTAAGTCCAAAGTCAAGGTGTTAGAATGGCAATGCCTTCTCCCCAAAGTCTGTAACATGCTGGTGCTGGCTGCCTGTGATCCTTGGGGTTCCTTGGCTCATATTCTTACCTTGTGTCACATGGTGATACCCTCTCCTTTCTCCTCCAGGTTCTGTTGACTCCTGGATTCCAGCTCTTCCCCATGGCTTTCTCTGCATCTGGATTTCTTCTGTTTATAAAGGCCTCCCTTAATGTGTATTAAGACCCACCCTCATCAATTTTGGCCATCCTTTCATGTATATTTTATATATATATGATACATATATATGATATATATATATATAACATATTCAAGAGGTCCTATTTATAATGGATTCACACCCACAGAAATAAGATCAAGATTAAGAACATGCCTAAATTGTGTACAAAATTCAATCTAACACAGTGTCTTATTCCAGGGTTTGAGGTAAAAAGCCAGGATTTAAATTTGGCTACCCGGATTAGATGAAAATCATTCTTTTGCTTAAACAATTTGCATATTCCTCTCTGTCTAGGACTGGCCAGGCAACCCCTTGAACTTTGTTTTGTTTTCAGGGCCCAGTTTCACCAGGCTCAGACTTGCACTCATACTAGCTCTCCCTTCTGGTTAGCCAGCCATGCCTTTGGTGTCCTTGGACTCTGTGCTGTGGTGCATCCTTAGCTCATATTTCTTCCTGCAGGTGTGTGACCAGAGCTTGACTGATTGCCACCAGGCTGGGTTGGACAGTTCATTTTCCCAGCCCAGAGGAATGTTGCTGTACTCCTAAAGAGAGCTCTTACTCTCATGGTCTGGGAACAAGCTGAATTACAAGCACTTGGGAAATCACTGCCCTTATCACCTGCCCTTTCCTTTGGAGTTGTTCCATCTCTGGCACCATCTCTCCTAAACTGAACTTGCTTCATGGTGCAAGTGCAAAAAAGACAAAAATCTGGGCATCAGTGGCTCCAGGAGGGCATGACTCACCTCCTTGATTGCATCAAATCTGCTATATTGTTTGAATTTCATGAAGTACAATCATTAACCTTGAGATTCAGTATCAACAACCAATTATTTCCCCAGATGTCATATCAGTTTATATACAAATGGATTAAATATCTATTCCATGCATTAAGAGATGACTTTTTAAAATTCCTTTTAGAAAAATTTTTTATTGTTTTTTTTGAAGATACATAGATCACAAAAAATGTGACATAAAAAATATAAAATGGGAAGCAGATGTGGCTAAACTGATAGAGCGTTCACCTACCATATAGGAGGTCCATGGTTTGAACCCAGGGCCTCCTGGCTCCTGTGGTGAGCTGGCCCATGTGAGTTCTGCCATGCACAAGGAGTGCCATACCACGCAGGGGTGTCCCCCATGTAGGAGAGCCCCATGCACAATGAGTGTGTCCCTCAAGGAGAGCCACCCTGCACAAAAAAAGTGCAGCCTGCCCCGGAGTGGTGCCGCACACACGAGCTGACGCAGCAAGATGACACAACAAAAAGAGACACAGATTCCCGGTGCCACCAAGAATGCAAGTGGACAAAGAAGAACTCATAGTGAATGGACACAAGAAAGCAGACAACCCGGGGCGGGGAGGGGAGGTGGGCAGGAAGGGGAGAGAAAATAAATAAAATAAATCTTAAAAAAAAAAAAACTTATAAAAAAAATATGTATGTAAGAAGTTCCCATATACAGCACACCTCCCCCCACCCTACTCCTCCCACATCAATAACCTCTTTCGAAAGTGCGGCACATTCATTGCATTTGGTGAATACATTTTGGAGCACTGCTGCACCACATGGATAATAGTTTACACTGTAGTTTGCACTCTCTCCCAGTACATTCAGTGGGTTATGGTAGGATATATAATGTCCAGTATCTGTCCCTACAATATCATTTAGGACAACTCCAAGTCCCAAAAATTCCTCCACATCACATCACTTCTTCCCTCTCCCTGCCCTCAGCAACTACCATGGCCACTTTCTCCACATCAGTGCTACAATTTCTTCCATTCCTAGTCATAATAGTTCTATAGTAGAATATCAGTAAGCCTACTCTATTCCGTATTTTATTCCTCCATCCTGTGGACCCTGGGATGATGATGTCCACTCCACCTGTATATTGAGAGGGGGCTTAGATCCCACATGGATGATGGATGCAATTCTCTCAAATGCAGTTGTAGGTGCTCTCAATTCCCTGGTGTGGTGGGTGACCATCTTCACCTCCTTGTTAACTGACTTGGGTAAGTCCAATGAATGATCAAGAGATGACTTTTTAAATGTATGTTTTAGAATCATTTTATTCCTACCACAAAGTTACACAAAATATAGCTCAAAGAATTCCCATATACACATCACCCAGATTCACCAAATTTTAATACCTTAGCACACTGCTTTATCCTCATCTCAGATATGTAGAAATATGTAAGTATATATACACACATAAATATACACATATGTATATACATACATCTATGCATATATATATATGTGCATCTCTCTTTTCTTTATATAGACACATATTTTCTAAACTATTTGAGGATCAGTTGCAGATATAATACCCTTCATATCTAAAATTTTCAATCTAGATTTCATTAAAAACAAAGACAGTCCATTACATAACATAGTATAACACACAATTCTGGAAATTTGTCACTGATATACTATTATCATATCTACCAAACTCAATTTTGTCAATTGTCTCACTATTATCTTTTATACCAAAATGACACAGGAGCCATTTTAAAGAAACTCCCAATGACAAATCCATGACAACTGGAACATCAAAATAAATAGTGATAGTAATGATTATATTAGTTTTAATAAATATAGTAATGAGCTCTGAAATAAATGAATAAATGAGTGACTGAATAGAGGAAATGGGAAAGCTCTTCCTTACAACTTGATGCCAACTAAAAAATGAAGAAGACCCAAAGGAATTGGAAAATCACAATCAGGCAATCACCATAGTAATAATTGATTCTGGCAAGTGACTTCAATGGATGCTACATCTAAGAGGTGAAAAGGTGATGTTAAACAGAATATTTGCATCTCCCCACAAGATACTTATTACAAAAGGGAGGTGTTTTTAATGCTCGTTGCATTCACCTTTCTAGCATGTTATTAGCAACAGAGGCAACACAGTCAGGAGGTGTGCCTTTAGGACCTGGATGGACATGTCCATAAATGTACAGTGCTCAGTCTACTTTCTCCTTGACTCCACATCTGCAGATTTCATAGGGTGTCTTCTTATGGCTTCTTGAGGATAGGCTGAGGAGACCAGAAGATGCCACAATGTGCTTTGCCATGTGACAAGCTAAGGACCAAGTGTCACCAGCAGCTGGCCCCAGAACACTACAGTCTTCAGGAAGAAAGCAGCACCTTGAGTTGGACTTTGTTTTAACCCCAAAACTGTGAGTGAATAAATTCCCATTGTTTAAGTTGACCCATGTCAACACTCAGCTGTTTTTTAGAAAAACACACCAAAGACATCCAGACAAAATTTAAACCTGGTGTGACTTGGATAATTCATAGAACATGCATTCATTGATGATTGGTGACATGAGCAAAGCTCCTTTAACCCAAATCACTGTGTACAGGGCTGCAACTTCCAGGCTGTGGGCTGTGGTCTTATCCCAGAGAGCTCCTGCATTGCTTATTCGTGGGTAGCAAAGTCTGTGCTCATCAATTGGGAGTCCAGGCTTCAGATATCCTGGAGCTCCAGGAGACCATAAACCTCCACACTGGGTTGAAAGCATCAAGGGAATTGAGCAAGGGAATTGAGCTTTCCCTCCAAACTTTAACACACATGCACAACATTAATATAGACTCATTTTTTATGAGTGAAATGTTGCTGTGGTGGGGAGAATGAATCAAGAATGAATTAAACTCGTGGGTCTCAGACGTCAGGGGACATCAAAATCCCCTGGAGAGCTTGTTAACAGCAAATTATTGGGCCCCGCTAGGGGTAGGTCTGGGGTGGCTGGAAGACTTGCCTTTCTAACAAGTTCCCAGCTGTTCCTGCACCCACTTTGAGAACTGCTGGCACAGTTCACAATGCCTAAAAGCCTCAGTTTTCTGGCAAGGCAATCCTTCCTGGCTGTGTGATACCTACTTGACACGAATGGACTTGTTAGAGAGAAGCCAGTTCCTATAGCTTCTCAGATATGAAGAATTTAAATATCATACGTAGTTTAAAGACCAGAATTAATATAAAACTGTATGTGTTCACATGCATAGCAGCAAAAAAAGCCCTCAGAATACTGTGGGTCAGCTAAAGTGAGGTATGAATTCCCCCTTCTTTGTGCGTCCTTTCCCCCCAAAATAGACAGATGGAATATAGGAAGAAATGAAGGTGGATGGTGGAATTTTCTTTAATTCCAAGTGTTGTGTTTCTAGAAACATCTGACCAAGTAACATCTAATGTAACCACAATGTAAAGTAAAGCAACTGACCTATCTTAGATATCATGTCTTTCACGCCAAGCCACAGTGAGATGAATGTTAGCTTTCCAATTGCATACTGCCAGAAATGCTATTTGGATTAATTTTTATTTGAGAGTTGGCTAAGACTGACCGCATTCTCTCATACCTCAGGATAAACATCATAGAATGGTAATATAAATCTATATTCCCCAAATTAAGTTAAATTGGCCTTTTTGGGGAAAGGGTTTTTGGGTTTTTTGCAGATTACTCCCCAATTATGTTCACACACAAGAAATTCAACCTCTGTCTCTTCCATATTTGATGTCAATCAAACCAAATTTCTACATTTTTTGGTATTGTATTAACATTCTTCAGTTACATATAAAATTCAAGTAGTGTTCCTTTATGGAACTTTTAATACCATATGTAGATTAAAAAAAAGAATATTTAAGATGACAATTTAATACTGCATAAGAAACAATAGAAAATCAGGTTTTCAAAGCACAACCCAGTACTTCAATTGGAGTACATCTGTAATGTTTTCCCCTAACAAAATATGTTCCAAAACAAATATAAGTTGTTTTATTTGCCAGAGAGGTGTTGGTGTAAAGTACCTGAAGTGTGTTGGCTTTTATAAAGGGAATTTATTCGGGGTAAAATCTTACAGTTCTAAGGCTGTGAAAAGTCCAAACTGAAGCACCAAAGTCAGCTACTGTTGATTCCAGTGTATTGCCATGTGGTGAAGCAAAATGGCCACCAATCTCTGTGAGGTTTCAGCCTGCCATTGTGGGGTCACCATCTCCTCTTGAGCTGCTCTGTGGATGTAGCCTCTTGGGGTTACATGCTTAAATGAATCTGTAGTACTCTCTCTTACATAGCAGGAACAACCATGGTGACTTCCTTTTCCTGTGTCTGTCTGAGTGAGTCTCTCTGTGTTTCCATTTATATGAGATCCAGCAAGGGGGCATAGACTCAACCTCAGTCATGTCTCACTGGCATAGTCCAATCAAAAGTCCTAACGTGATCTTATCAAGTAATCTAATCAAAGGCCTCTCAACTGAATTTAGTGCAATCAAAGGGTAGTATACCCAGAAGAATAGATTAGTTTACAAACATAATATTTCTCTTTTTGGGATCCATAAAATAATTCACACTGCCTCATCAGTATACCTTTTTCTATAATAGATTGCCCCTCAAAAGTTGAGAGCACAGAATGTCTGTAAAGTTAGTTAACATTTGTTTGAAACAAAAGATTATAACTAAAGCAAAATCTAGAAAAATGACTCTAATTGGCATTGTGAATTCATCTCACCCTGTGTAGTATTTTCCTAGAGCTGCTATAACAAAGTACCACAGATCGGATGGCTTAAAAAAAATGGAAATGTACTGTTTCTCAGCTCTGGTGGCTGAAAGTCCAAATTCTCTAGGGAGAATCCCTCCATGTCTCTTCTTAGCTTCTGCTGGTTTGCTGGCAATACTGGGGTTTCAGTCTCTGCTTCAGTTGTCACATGGCCTTCTGCTCTCCAATTCTTCTCCCCTTCTTATAGGGACATAGTCTTATTGATTGGATCAGGGCCCACCCTAAACCAATTGAGTCTCATCTTAACTAACAATGTCTTCAAAGATCCTAGGTCATATTCTCAGGACCAGGAGATAGGACTGGAGGAGGTCCTTTCTAAATCAACTCAAGCCAGAACTGAACTTGTGTGTTTTCAGACACCATTAAACTAGAACAATGGAACTAGAATAACTTCCTAAACTCTGTTTTTGTTGAGGGACCTTCCCCTTTCCTATGTGACTCCTCCTCAACTCACGGGGAAATGTGGTTAGTCCTGGGTCTTGATGGCAATCTAGTCCCCTGGGCATGGTGGGCACGGGGGTGGGCACACCACCCAACTTTGACCAATATGTCATGAAGAGACAACTCCTGAGGTTTCTGGAAAGGCTTTTCTCATTCTTAAGAAGGAAAAACAGTCCATTTCAGTGCCTAGACACTAGAGTTAAATGCCTAGATTTGACCCATAGAACTCCTGGAACCATTTACAACTACAATGGAAGCCAGTTTGGGGACAATCCAGCCCCTGGAAGATGGCATAGCAGAAAGATGAGAAGAACTTGGGTCCCTGATGATATCACTGGCTGTTGAATCAAACAGCCCAAACTCTTGCCATATTCTGAGCTTCATCTTATTAGGTAGGATAAATTATTTCACTGTTTTTGCAATTAAGAAGAGTTTTCTTTTGCCTGTAGTGAAGACATTTTAACTGAGACAGGAAAATTTGTGAACCAGGGATTTCATGAAGCCAATATTTGATTTGCTTACTGTTTACTTTCCTTGCTCATCTTTAAAAAGCCCCATATTAACTAGAAAAACTAACTATGAAATTTATTTGGAAAGGAAAGAGACCCCGAATAGCCAAAGACATACTGAAAAAGAAAAACGAAATTGGAGGAATCACACTACCTGACTTCAAAACATACTATAAAGCTACGGTGGTGAAAACAGCATGGTATTGGCATAAAGAGAGACACATAGACCAATGGAATCGAATTGAAACCTCTGATATAGAACCTCACATATACAGCCACATAATATTCGATAAACCCACCAAACCCTCTCAATTGGGAGAGAGTGGCCTATTCAACAAATGGTGTCTGGAGAACTGGATAGCCATATGTAGAAGAATGAAAGAGGATTACCATCTCACACCTTATACAAAGATCAACTCAAGATGGATCAAAGACCTAAATATAAGAGCCAAGACCATAAAAACCTTAGAAAGCAGTGTAGGGAAACATCTACAGGACCTTGTAATAGGAAATGGATTTATGAATATCTCACCAAAAGCACGAGCAGCAAAAGAACTAATAGATAAATGGGACTTCCTCAAAATTAAAGCCTTCTGCACCTCAAAGGAGTTTGTCAAGAAAGTAAAAAGGGAGCCCACACAGTGGGAGAAAATATTTGGCAATCATATATCTGATAAGAAACTTATAAATTGCATATATAAAGAACTCCTATATCTTGAAAATAAAAAGATAAACAACCCATTTAAAAAATGGGAAAAAGACTTAAACAGACACTTCTCCGAAGAAGAAATACAAATGGCAAGAAAGCACATGAAAAAATGTTCCAAATCTCTAGCTATCAGGGAAATGCAAATCAAAACTACAATGAGATACCATCTTACACCCATAAGATTGGCAGCTATGAAAAAAACAGAAGAATACAAGTGCTGGAGAGGATGTGAAGGAAGGGGAACACTCATCCACTGCTGGTGGGAATGCAGAAGGATCCAACCATTCTGGAGGACAGTATGGCGGTTTCTCAAAAAACTAGCCATAGATTTGCCATATGACCCAGCAATACCACTACTGGGTATATACCCAGCAGAACTGAAAACAAGGACACAAAACGATATATGTACACCAATGTTCATAGCAGCATTGTTCACTATTGCCAAAAGTTGGAATCAACCCAAATGCCCATCAACAGATGAGTGGATCAATAAAATGTGGTATATACACACAATGGAATACTACTCGGCTGTAAGAACAAACACACTACAAACACATGTGATAACATGGATGAATCTTGAGAACCTTATGTTGAGTGAAGCAACCCAGACATTGAAGGACAAATACTACATGACCTCAATGATATGAAATAACCAAGCTGCCCTAGATAGCAAGAGACTGAACGATAGGCTTACAGGAAATCGGAGGGTGGAGGAAGGATATGAGCCGATGTCTGCAGGGGTGCAATTTAAGACGAGAGGGTGGTAAGTATGAACACAAAGAAGAGATAAAATGGGGGCAAGGGGTTACCTTTTGTTGGGGCTTTACGGGTTTGAGGGTGGCTGGGGAGGGACGGTTGGGTAACGGTGCCCAAAAGTGGGGGGAGGGAGGGGTAGCATACGAACACAGGAGAGGGACAGGAGGTGGTGGAGAGTAAAATGCCGAGAAAATCATAACAAAATATAATAAAGAGGGTTACCTGTTTAGAATGCTCGGAGGGGAGGGTCTGAAGCAGGACGGGCTCCTGGGGAATGTCTAAATGCTCATTCTGCCAGAGTGGGTGACACCATGGGGTAGAATCCCAAGTAGTGAGAGTGGGGGTGGACCCACATCCTGGGGAGGACTGATGCCACCAAATAGAGGGAACTCTATCCCTCGAGAGAAAGGGTGGCCCCCAGGGCATTGGGGCAGTTGAGCAGGTTAGGCCCTGAACACTATTCCATCTATCTCTGGAAGTGGCTCCTCAGGAAACGGAGGTTGGCTGTCACTGTGGGCACCAAGGTGGAAGGGAAAATGGACGCTAAATGTGTGGAACCAAAGTAAATGGGGGGCAAGAGAGGAGTTTCTTGAGAGTACACAAGGATGGATATAAAACATGTAATATTACACCATAACATATAGGAGATGATAGACTGATAATGTAAACCATAATGTAAAACATAGGATAACTAAAAATGTAAAGAACTGTGTATCCTAAAGTATGCACCATAATGTAAGCACAGATATTACCTTGTTAGAAAGCTAATGTCTCAGACTCTGTACATCACTTTAAGTAAATATGATGTGAATAGGGTGTAAGAGTATCGCTGTGGAAGGGAAAATGTTTTGTGATGGATGTATGGGAGTGCTGTATATTGTATATATGCATTGCTGTGGTCTAGGACTCCTATGAAGAAATGCTGAATAATTGGGGGGGGGGGGAAAAAAAGGATAGGATGTGGAAATTTTTTCAAGTCAACATTCTTTATCTAAGTTCTTTATTTAACTTTATCCAAGTTCTTTATCTATCCTTTAAACCCATCGCTATATGCCATTCCCTACTAAGGGACCATGACATTATATTGGGCCTCAAATTTCGGGGAGTTCTGGATCACAGAGTGTTTCAACAATGGCAAAGGAGGAATACTGGTATGGGATACCAATGACAGGTGATATATGGCTGACAGGGAGCTATACAGAACATATGTCCAGGGTGCATGGTAATGATTGGATATACTCATGGTGGCAACAATTGGAAACCACAGCAGGGGGGGTACTGGGTTCCTGGCCAGTGGTGCTCTGTCGTGGTCCCTAGGGGAGCAGCGACAGTCTCCCAGGTACAGCGGCGGGGACCGGGAGGGAGTGAGGGTTCAACGGTGAGCCCCTGATGCTAATGACTATGTTTGTGAGCTGATAAACCTAAAATAAGAACAAGGCCTAGAGCAACATTGTGCCTGGGAATTTCCTCCTGTCAGCCTTCATGTTACTCAAATGTGGCCAGTCTCGAAGCCAAACTCAGCATGTAAATGCAATGCCTTCCCTCCAGCGTGGGACATGACACCCGGGGATGAGCCTCCCTGGCAACGAGGGACCACTATCAACTACCAACTGATGATGCAACTGGAAAATGACCTTATACGGAAGGTTCAATGCGGATCAGCAGAATATCCATGTCTACATAAAATACCATGACTTTAAAATGCTGTTTGACCTAAAGTAAGGGGGAAATGGAAAGGAGAAATGAGTTTATATGGCTACGAGTTTCTAAAAAAGAGTCTGGAGGCTGGCAGAAGGATTGCCCTCATGCACAACTGAGCAGAGTCAGAGAGACAGATAAAGCAGATACAACCCCCAGATAATGGTTCCTTTGAAGGCTAAAGAGACCCATGAGAGTTATGGTCATGGCCGATGGGGTTAACTATCAGGGCAGATGGCCCCTCTTTGGAAATGGTGTGTATGTGTGATGAATCTGGACTCAGATGGGATCTCCCTTCATAAGTCTTTCATGCTAATGTGCCGGAGGTGCAGTTAACGTTGGGGTTTAAGATATATTTAGGGGATTTGAATCTCTGGACCGACAATGTGATAGCCAGGTCCTGAGCCTCAACAGACTCCAGCACCTACAATCTGATTTATTGGACTTACCACACTCAGCTAAGATGGAGTTGAAGAAGGACAACCACCACACCATGGAGCCTAGAGTGATTACAACTGAAAATGGGAGGACTGCATCCAGCATCCATGTGGAATCTGAGCCTCCTCTTGACATAGAGGTGCAATGGACACAACCAATCCAATGTCCACATAGAAGAGGTGGCATGGAATTGGGAAAAGTGGACATGGTGGACGATGGGTATGGGGAAGGGCAGGAGGAGATGAGAGATGGAGGCGTCTTTGGGACATGGAGCTGCCCTGGATGGTGCCTCAGAGGTAATCACCGGACATTGTAAATCCTCATAGGGCCCACTGGATGGAATGGAGGAGAGTGGGGGCCATGACGTCGACC
Source organism: Dasypus novemcinctus (assembly GCF_030445035.2). Classification (NCBI taxonomy): domain Eukaryota; kingdom Metazoa; phylum Chordata; class Mammalia; order Cingulata; family Dasypodidae; genus Dasypus; species Dasypus novemcinctus. Next base: position 21,733,913 of record NC_080696.1, on the reverse strand, counting down.
ATTGTCTATAAGGTGCAGAGGTGCCCAAAGATGTACTTACCAAATCCAATGGATGTGTCATGATGATGGAAACGAGTGTTGTTGGGGGTGGAGAGGGGGGGTGGGGGGGGGTGGGGATGAATGGGACCTCACATATATATTTTTAATGTAACATTATTACAAAGTCAATAAAAAAAAATTAATTAAAAAAAAAAAATAAAAAATAAAAAATAAAAAGCCCCATATTGCTTTGTTTATTAAGGAAAGAAGTACTGTTATAATATTAAAAATTGTCTCTCAACTATGAGTTTTCCTAGTTTGAAGGATATTTGTGTATCAAGTTTGGCTAAAATGGGTCATGCATATATTTGCTTGATTAGCTATTCGACATGGGCCACATTTCTTTGCAGTTTATCTCATTTTTCTCTTAATGCTCTTTAAAGTGTCAAGCGAAGAAAAGGGAAGGGAAAAATATCTTAGGATTTATTCCTGCATATAACTTGATTATTTGTGGTCACTGAGTTCTAACATGCTACAAGCTTTGTTAAAATTTGTGACATAATCATGGTATCATGCTGCCAGAAAAATTCCCTGAATTTGAACCTAAGGATCGAATTATTCTGAAACTGGAAGCATGTGCCTACATGATTCCCCTGGCCCACTGGGTCTGCTCTCTCGCTGTTTATGTGTTGCATGAAGAATGGATTTCTTTTACCTCCAGATGTTTGCCCGTCTTTCCCATCATCTCAGCCTTTATTTTAAGTAAGTATGGGTGATCTTTCCACAGGAATGCAGAAAAAGGCAATCCGAGGTTCTGGATTTTCTGTGACTGCCACAGTCACAAAAAATCTTTGACTCATTATCAGGCCACACACTCCAAATTTTGTTTAGAAGCTATGGTCTGTCAAAGTAATGTAAAGGGAGAACACTTACCTCATCTCCTTTTCAGCCTGGATGGTGTTAGCGATTTAGATATGGCAGAGGGTGACATCATCTTAGGGTAGGGATGTCTGCAGCATTCAGTGTTTCATTTTCTAAAGGGGCAAGGGAGAGGATGGGTGAGGTTCTGATCATTCTTGGGCTCCTCTTACCTTCCCTCCTCTCAAAAAGTAATGTGGGGAAGCAGACTTGGCCCAATGGATAGGGCGTCCACCTACCACATACATGGGATGTCTGCGGTTCAAACCCCGGGCCTCCTTGACCCCTGTGGAGCTGGCTCATGCACAGTGCTGATGCACGCAGGGAGTGTCCTGCCATGCAGGGGTGTCCCCTGCATAGGGGAATCCCACGTGCAAGGAGTGTGCCTGGAAAGGAGAGCCGCCCAGCACGAAATAAAGTGCAGCCTTTCCAAGAATGGCGCCGCACACACAGAGAGCTGACACCGGATGATGCAACAACAAAAAAGAGAAACACAGATTCCCGGTGCCACTGATAAGGATAGAAGCAGTCACAGAAGATCGCACAGCGAATGGACACAGAGAGCAGACAGCTGGGGGGGTGGGAAGGGGAGAGAAATAAATAAAAATAAATAAATCTTAAAAAAAAAAAGTAATGTGAATGAAACACAGCCAAAGACCAAAGAAGTAAGAAATGGCACCTGAGATATGACTTATAGCTCATCTTACCTGCTCTTGCATTTGCCCCCAGCATGGCTGGATTAGCTTATAATGTCAACATTAAATACAAATGTGGTATTTTGACTTTTTGTGATGGGATGTACCCTGTGTGATGACTTTGGAAACTTGAAAGTAGATTTCTTTCATAGCAGTATATGTTTCCTATGAATGGTAGGTAAAACTCATTGTCAGTGAAATGGGAAAATCATTTTTAGAGGTGGTTTGTTATCTCCCATTGAGCCAAGCCTGGCAGAAGTTAATGAAACAGGCAGGTATTCACATTCACATGCATTTGCAAATTTATTTTCCAGATGAAAATATGCTTTAAAAGTCTACTAAGTTAGTCTGTATCATTTTGAAGTCTCCATTTATTTTCTGAGACTCCTGGATTCTGGGTTGGCTGTGTGGAGAGGATGGCCACGGTGGCTGCTGATGGTCGGGAAAGGGAAGAAGAGATATGGTGTGGGGGCATTTTCAGGATTTGGAGTTGTCCTAGGTGGTGCTGCAGGGATGGATCTGGACATTGTGTGTCCTGCTGTGGCCCACTGGGTGGACTGGGGGAGAGTGTGGACTACAATGTGGACCACTGTCCATATGCTGCAGCGGTTCTTCAGAATGTATTTGCCAGGTGCAGTGGATGTGCTGCAATGATGGAAGAGTTTGTTGATGTGGGAGGGGTGGCGTGGGTGGGGTAGGAGGTATATGGGGACCTCATATTTTTTTAATGTAGTATTTAAAAGAACATAAAGAAGAAAAAAAATGTGACAGTTTCTCTCAAGTAAAGCAGGAAATTGTTCTAATGTTACTGATTCTCAGTTTGTTTTGTTGGATTTTTAATTTTTTAAGTGAGCATGGAGACTACAGATGTGAGAGCGGTGAAAAGTTTGTCTAAATATTCTTATTGTAAAGTCCACTAGGATTCTATCCCTGTGAAATAACACAAAATTTCACTCTTTAAAAAGCAATAGCATATAAACTAGAAGGACAGAAGGGAATTATGTATGTATGCTTACTTTTCTTTGTGAATATCTTTCATTTAACTAAAATTATACTAGAATTGATTGATAAATAAAATAGATCAATAAATAGATTACTCAAAATAGTTTTAATTACCCTAAAAAAAGGAGTAATTTGAGCCCTCCCCCCATACCCAAGGCTTCCATTGTGACTATCAAAGAAATTGTCATTGGAGAAGGCCATGGCCTTCATATTAATGTTTACTTGAATATTTATCAATAATGCTAAATGATAATTCATTAATCAATATCAGGCAGGACAAGAATGAAACAGAGAGGCTAGGTGGGTGGATAGGTCAGTCAAAGGAAGAGGCACATAAGGCAGAGTCTGAGGAAGTACCAAACCCTGAGTTTCCTTTGTCCACTTCCATGTAATCAGGCCAGTGTTACTTCCTTGACATCCACATGTGGCAATATGCATAGAGTATTGCCAATCAGGAAAGCCAAGCCACGCCCTGATGTTCAGAGGCATGGTTGGTTGATGGACTGATAGCCTACATGATAGATCCTAGATTCTAGACTGACCTATACAGCATGACCCAAAGCCCCCATCCTAAATCATCATTTTGGTCTTTCTATCATGGCCAATGTCTATACTAGGATATGGTCACCCCCTACCCCAAATCATATTGTTTGACTATCCAGCATGAAGGGCCCTAAGCCAACAAAAACAATATTATCAGGCCCAGAGATTATCTCCCAGAAGCCAAAGGAAAAGGCCAGACTTCTTTGGGCAAGGTTAAATTCTTTACCACACAGTCATCTATCCTGTCTTCCTGCTATCTTCTGTCCTGCCAGCTGCATCCCCAGGCCCACCAGCTTTCTTCATGGTGTGGCACAGCAATTCAGAGTTTCTCACCTACACACTTCACCATCCAAAGGGTAGAGTGTCTCAACCAGGGCCTGGCCTTCATGTCACATTGGCTCTCTTGGAATCACATGTCCATTCTTGAAACAGTACTTATAAGGGGTATCATCATAGTGGGAGAGGGTGGAAACAGTCAGGCCCTACTCCCAAAACTGCCACCCCCAACAATAAAAGGGTAGAATGGAAACTGAGGGAGAGGCAGAAAGTGACTTCTCCAACAGGTGTATCCCATTCTCTCAAACCAGCTAAGCCTTGAAGTGGAGTTTATTATGTATTTTCTTTATAATTTTTAAGATAACATTCACTTTGATATCACCCATTCAGAGAGGCCTGTTGTTTTCATCAATCTGCATAAACCTTCACTTGAGTCTGTGCATGCAAAAAGACCCAGGCCTTTGCTTTACCCTTTGCTTCTTCCTAGGCTCAGAGATTTCATGAGATTGTAGAAAGCAAACATACAAATCTACAACTGCACTTCTCATGCATCAGTACATGATGACAATAAAGAAATATGAGTAAGACACACAAGGCAACAAGCTAGAATCATATTAAACCGTAAAGAACAGAAAGGAGCTGTGAAGTCAATAGGTAGGAGAGTCCATGGGAAATAAACACTTGATCCAAATAATTCTGGGGTGCTGCTCTGACTTCTAGTTCCTTCCAGAGGGCCTGTGGTAAAGTGTGGTTAATTTTGCTCCATCACACAATGCCAGGAATGTCCCTGGGGTTCCAGCCTGCATTCAGCTGTCATTGTCACCCTCCCTGAAGCCCCCACCTAGACATGACTGTTTCATTGCTATGCAGACAATGTCCCCTTGCTGGCTGGTGGGGCATGGGGTATCAGCATTCTTTTCAGGATCAGTGGCACAGCCGGTCCTGGCATCAGTTTCTTCATGAGAACTTGCATAAAGATCATAGCCCAATATGGTCTCAGCCTGTGTGAAACATCATTGTCGAAAGGCAGTCTTTTTGTTGTTGTTGTTTCAAAAGAAAATTTTATCTCCTGTTTTGAAAGTAACAGATATTCATTGTAAAAAGCATAGAAAATACAAAGTAAAAATAAAACACCTCTCACAAAGAGAAAAAGAAAACTTATACCAAACTTTGGGTGCATTTTCTTTCATTTATATTTTGTCAGTTTGGTAATAATTCATGTTTGTTTTTTCTCTTTTCCTACCAATCCTTTTTATACATGTTATGTGCAGAGATACATCCTTTTATAAGTGCATTTTTGTCTCCTGGTTTTCACTTTTCCTTTAGTCTGCGCAGAACAAAACTTCTAGAAACATTGTCTTCCTGGTTATGTATTACTTTATCATGTGAATGGACAGTAGCTAACTCAGGGCATCCTATATTATATAACCTTTATGTATTTTCAGTTTTCTATTTTATAACTGTTTCTCTTTACATAGTGTGGTTACTGCACTTCAAATTATTTTCTTAGGGTAATTTTCCCAGGTGTGAAATTAATGAGGTACAGGGAATGCACTTTCAAAACAGATATCCATATGCACAGTAAGAGAGGAAGTGCTGTTTCAGCAATCTTAGGCCTAGGGGAAAGCCTTTAGAGAAAATGATGAAGGTTGAAATTCACTAGACCCCCTTTGGAGTTCTGGGGTACTTTCTGGTTGTTGGTATTTTTTCATTAAAGTCATAAACATCTTGAAAGGTATATTTTTGATTTTTATAAAATCCTTTGGAAATTACTGTAACTTGTAACTTAGGTTGGTGCTGTTTCCTTTTGGAGGGTTTGATAGGGTGAAGAATGGCTTTTCAGAGTAGTGGTGGCACTTGCATTCATGTCCTTCACACCTGCCTCCTTCCCCCCATCCAGTCTGCATATGTTTCATGAGCATGCACACACATGTTAATATACTCACACATATACACTTTGCACACACACTGACTTAATTCACACACACACTCACATTCCCCAGATTTGCCAGATGATATACAGGTACAGGATGACAAGTTAAATGTGAATTTCAACCACACAACAAATCATTTTTTAGTATAACTATGTCCTTAAAATATTTGAGTTTAAATATTCATGCTGAAGAAAATATTCATCATGTATTTGAAATTCAAATTTAAAGGAGTGTTCTGCCTTTTTATTTGCAACCTTAATATTCCTACACTTATACACACCCACACTCTACCCACTCCTACACATTCACACATGCTCATATACACACAGATTTTTTTCTTTGTCTTCAACATTCAGTTTACGTGCTTATTATAATACAATGGATACCAGACAATTCTTAAATAAGAAAGAAATTATATGGTAGTAATTGAATAAATACTTTAAAAGTAATGCTTTCCGGGACATATATTTAATGAGTATAGTGCTAATTTTAAGTTCAAATAAAAGGAGCAGAAGAATCATATGTAGGGAAATTATAAATGGGTCTAACTCTGTTACATTGGGAGCAAGGTAAGGCCCACTGACAGGTGCCAAATTCCTGAAATTGTATGCCCTGCCTATAATGTCTAGATGTCTCTAGAGCCCTTATGATTTCTGCTGTTTGAGGCACTCTTTACTGTGGCAGTCAATGAGATTCTGCTGAGATGTACATAAACGTAACTTCTGGAATGACACCCTGACTCACTTTGAAATCTCTTAGCCATAAAAACTCACCTGTATTTAATACTTACCTCTTTTGTTCATCATATTTTACCAAATACATCACCAGTTGGCACTTGGTTAAAATCCCTTAGTGCCAGGGAGTATCATCCCTGGGAGTCATGTCCATGCCATGGGGAAGGTAGTAAGTTTATATGCTGAGTTTGGCTTAGAGAGAGTCCACATTTGAGCAATTTCAGGAGGTAACTTGTAGGCAATACATAACACTAGGCTTAGCTTCAATTTCACAAGAACAAGGTTCATAAGTACAACCATCAATATTAAGGGCTTGGCATAATGGTCTGTCTTCCTTTGCAAAGCACTGCCCATGTACTCAGGGGATTCTTGCCACTCTATTAGAGAATGTAGCAGGACTTCCCAGGGCTGCAAATTTAATATTCTTTCAGTTATTGTGTTGGTCTCTATCCACTGAGAAAATGCCCGTGACCACTTGAACATAATTGCACTGTACTCATTAAGTATATGTCCCAGAGACTTAAATCTGCAGTCTGTTCATGTACTGGTTGAGCCCTGAATCTCAGCAGAGTTGCAAAACCTACACTCCAGTTCATTGGACTTGCCTAGGATAACTAACAAAAGGATGATAATGGATAACACCCATCCCAAAAAAACAGAGAGTATGCACAACTGCAAGCAAAACAGTTCCATCCATCTGCCCCATGGGATCTAAACTACCCTCTCAATCAGAAACAGACTTGGCATCATTGTCCCCAAATCCTCAATATTAAGCAATGATCAAGCATAAGGGAGGAATGCAACTGTGGACATAGTAGACTTATTATTATTCTAGCAATGAAAAAATTTGTATCACTGATATAAAGACAGTGGTCACCTGAGGTTCTGAGAGGAGGGAGAAAGAAGAATAGGTGTAACATGGACATTTTAAGGAAATTGGAATTGCCCTGCATCACATTACAATGATGGATACAGGTCATAAACATTTTGTCAAAATCTATAAAATTGTGCAGTGCAAAGTGTAAACTGCAATGTAAACTGTAGAACATGGCTAGCAACAATGCTTCAATATGTGTTTATCAATTATAACAAATATGCCACACTAATGAAAGTTGTTGTTAATATGGGAAAGTGGTGGAGGGGGTGGGGTATATGGGAATCCCCTCTTTCTCTCTCTCTCTCTCTATATTTTTCCTGTACTGTTCAGAATCCCACAGCCAACATTAACATATTTAAATGTTACAACTATACTCTCTGTTGGCCCATCTAAAGAGCCAGGAGAATGAGTTTGTTTGTTGTTTTTTTTATCCCCTCCCTTGCAGCTTTTTGCTTGCTGTCTGCTCTCTGTGTCCATTCACTGTGCGTTCTTCTGTGTCTATATTTATTTTTATTTATTTATTCCCCCTTGTGGCTTGCTTGCTGTCTGCTCTCTGTGTCCATTTGCTGCACATTCTTCTGCAGTTTTGCTTGTCTCCCTTTTTGTTGTGTCACCTTGCTTAGTTGGCTCTCTGCAGCACTTTACGGGCCGGCAGCACTCTGCAGCACCCAGGTTGGTGGCTTTCCACAGTGTGGGCAAGCCTGACTTCACAAGGAGGCCCCTGGATGCAAACCCAGGGCCTCCCATATGGTAGACAGGAGCCCATGGCCACTTCCCAATTCCCCTATATTTTTGATGTAACATTTATGTAATCTGAAGCTTCTTTAAAAAAAAAAAATTAAATAAATGCTGCCATAAAATTGCAAATGAATCCCATGTTTTGCAGGTGTGGTCCTTTTTAAAGTTTAAACAGCTGATTTCATTGTATCTAGAATTCTGGAAGCACCACAGTGTTTTGAACAGGCAAAAGCCCATAGACCTCACTGCAGACACCTCGGTCTACTGTGCGCCCTCTCTTCCCTGGCGTTCCCAGCCCCACCGCGAAGCTTTCAGATTTCCCTATAAACATTTCCCCTTGCACTTCCTAAGTTCTGGGCGTGTTTATTTTACAGAAAAAGGGTCTCAACCCATCTGGGATTTGTTTGGAAAGGATTGTCTCTTTTCTTTCTTTATAAAAATAACTCAGTGTCTTTATGTAACTGGTTCTGACTGTCCAACTCAGGGAATAGCCTCACCTTTTCCTGGGTGTGTCCCTGGAAGCGTGAAGCATGTCAGATTAATTATTCAAGTGCAGTGGGCCCCTGCTTTGTGTCTTTTAAAATGCAGTTTGCAGGGTGTGGGTTGCCTCCTCTTTCCTTTGTCCCCAGGGCCCTCAAGGCTACTGGGCAAGTTTCAGTGCTTGGTTACATTTGATGAATGAAGGAATGAAGGAATGAAGGAATGAATGAATGAATAAATGAGCAGGAAACTGGATTCCACCTTTTTTTGATCTATTTGTAGCTTATTGTACTCACCATGGAGCAGCAGTTCTTTTGTGGTCTGTGATCATTTAATGCCAAGAATCTCTTCAAATAACCATGACCAGGATATTTGAAAATTCTGAAATTTTCTAATTCTGATGATAACTTGAGAAAGATTCTACTTATCTGTGCTCAATATGAAATGTAAGTGTGTGGTTTAGTAGTGAACCAGGCCAAGCAGCAAAAGGACACCATCCCTAATCATTTGCGTGTTGACAGCTCACTTTATTTGCATGCAACAGCTTGTTTCAATGAAATGAGCACTGAATTAAATATGTGACTGGCTAAATGGGGAAGTTTTAGGTTGTATATATGTTACTAGAATAAAACTTTTATAAAACCCTTAGGACTGTACAACATAAGCAGGGAACCCCAATGTGAACCATGGACTATAGTTAATAGTACAATTAAAATAATATTCTTTCATGAATTGTAACAAATGTATCATATTAATGCAAGGTATTAGTTATAGGGGTGTGTATAAGAACTTTGTATTTTTCTGAATGATTTTTCAGTAAATCTACAACTTCTCTAATAAAAAGGAAAAGAAAAGGAAACAAAAGAGGAGAAAAGAAGGGAAAAGAAAGGGAAGGGGGAGGAGAGAAGCGGAAGGGTGGAGAAGAGAGGAAAAGGAACCAGAGCAGATTAAAACCAGAGGTGATTATCCAACCAGTGCCTTTAGGGACAACTGAATGGGAATGAGGTTAAGTGCAGTGTTAGATTTTTCTAAGTACTTAGAAAAAATTATTATTATTTTAAAAATATTTAGATTACATAAATGTTACATAAAAATTATAAGGGATTCCTATATGCCCCACTCCCCACACCTCCCCCCTTTTCCCACATTAACAACATCCTTCATTGCAGTGAGGTACATTCATTGCAATTGAACACATTTTGGAGCACTGCCACTAATCTAAGCACATTTTACACCCACAATAGTAGAGCCTCAGAAAAAATGAACTCCTTACAGAGACCTCACTGTTTCTTTCCCATCACTATGAACAATTGAAGATGTGCAGATGTGGCTTTGGGTAAAGCAGCTGGCATCAACGGAACAACGCTTGTTCAGGACAGAGTTTTTCTTCCCTCCAATAAGAATACTCTCCACACCTGCACAACTGAAACATATAGACCTGCTGAAGTTGAATAACTCACTGGCTTAGGGTAATATGCATAGAAAACTGTGGCCTGAAGGAGGCCCACACGCCCTGCCACAGGCTTTAAAATTGTCTTTTTCGTGCTGGAATATATAGCTTAATTCAAATAGACACACCCAAACATCTAATGATTTTCTGAAATACACAGAGTGTAAATTTGGCCCTTTTGACCCTTGGGAGACCTCCTAAAATGTGCCTCCTTTCTTGCAGAAAAGAAAATCACCATGATGTCATAGACTTTGTTTCTGAGAAAAGACAATTGCTCTATCTTAGGAGGAAGGATGTTGGGAGTAGGGGGTACTATTTGGCTTTTGTCTTTATCAATGTCATATTTCCACGTACATAGACAAGCTACTCATCTGTGGATAGTCTTCAGCAAACTCCAGCCAACAAAGTCATTTGTGAATTTGTAAAAGTAAGAAATGAAAAGAGAGGAGACCTCCAGTTGGTGGGGCTTAACTCCCCACCCCTTGAGTATGGACTGCACTTAGTGACTTGTGTCCAAAGAGTAGAAAGTAGAAAAGAGGGTGGTACATAGCTTTGGAGTGGAGAGACCTGACAAAGACATTCCCTGCTGACTAATAAAGTTCAGCCTGATCAGTGATGGCATATTAGTAATAGTAAGTGCCCCTGACCTGATGTGATGCAAAGGGCATTTCATCTCTGCATTCTTCCTCCCCTAAATCTATAATGCCAACCTAACCATGAGAAAAATATCAGGCAAACCCAAATTGAAGGACATTCTATAAAACATCTAACCAGTCCTCTCGAGACAGTTAAGGCCATAAAAAACAAGGAGAATCTGAGAACTTATCACAGCCCAAAGGTGGCGAAGGAGACATGATGACTAAATGTAATTTGGTACCCTGCGTGGTATGCCGGGACACAAAAAAAGAGCCTTAAGGAAAACTAGTGAAATCCAAATTGAAGGTGAATTTAATTAATGTTCTGACATTGGTTCCTTAGTTGTGACAAATGTATCCATAATGTACGATGAGAGAAATTGGAAAAATTGGATGAGGACTACACAGGAACTGTCTGTACAACTTCTGCAACTTTTCTATAAATCTCACATTACTGTAAAATTAAAAAGATATTTAAATCAGAAATAATAATAGCAATAGCAGGAAAAGTGTTCCATGCAATGAGTCTGAGGCTTAAGCACAACATTCAGGTGCTTTTATTTTTAATTAGAATTTGATATAAAATTAAAACTCTTGCATTTTTAGTAAGTTAGAGTAGCTAAGAGGATTTTGAGGAAAGTTGGAGATAAAATGGTGAGATTTAGGGCAAAATCAGTCTTTTTGTCATAACAAATACAAACAGAAATACTTAGTACCAAGAGAATCTAAATCCAACCCCTTGGTTATAATTTGTTATATAGGCTGAGATTCTTGTAAGCCGAGGAAGGTTACTGTGTTAGTTTGTCAGGCTGCTAAAACAAGCACTACAGACTGGTTGGCTTAAACAACAGGAATTTGGGGGGCTAGAAGTCCAAAAATCAAAACATCATCAGAATTATTCTTTCTCTGAAGTCTGTTTCATTCTGATGGTGACTTATCAGCTGTCCATAACTCAATCTCTGCCTCTGTCACATGGCTGTCTGTCTCCTATAATCTCTTATTGATGTCTATTACTTATTAGGACTCTGGTCATATTGGATTAAGGTCCACACTGATCTTTATAGGATCTTTGAAGATCCTATTTACAAATGAGTTCACAGCCACAAGTCCAGGGGCTAGGACTTGAACCTGTCATTGTGCAGGACATGATTTAATCTGTAATAGTCATTTTTACTATTTGGAAAAAGTTTACTGGGCTGTGCAGAGTTCACTTCAAAGGTTCAAAATGGACTGCTGCTAAGCAGCATGGTGGATTGACCATAGCATTTGTCTTTACTTCATCCTCAAATTACCAAAAGGATGGTAAAGAAAAAGAAAATTTATACCTGTAAGGGTAAAGAAAATAAAGAAGGTGCATCCATAGCATGACGTTTTAAAATAGATAAAATTGACAGAACATGTACCAGTCTGGGTTATTTCCATATATTTCCTGGATGGACTGTTGGTAAAAAGAGCAGAGAATAAAAAGCATAAATCAAATGATTATGGCAAAGGAGCCAGTGGGTTCTATAAACCCAAGGATGGCCAAGGTGTCCCAGGCCCCAAATAACCCAAGGGCAAGAGTAAAGAATGGGACTGAGAGGAGAAGATGGTGGGCACCTCCCCAATTCCCAGGTTACTTAGAGTTAATGCTCTTCCCCCCCACCCTCCCCACTACTCATCCAAGTAGGGGATCCATTTATTCTTTAGAGTGGTTAAATCATGCTAGTTAAGGATGCTGGACTCACAGTGGACCTTGAGGCTCAATCCCAGGACTGATTACAGAGAAGTCACTGAAAACCCATTCAATAGTGTGACCATTTCCCAGGCTCTTTCCCTAGAATTACCCCCAAATGCTTGCAGCCAGCTATGAGTTTCCCAAACCAGAAATTAGAGAATTCTTCTGGAAACTCAGAGGAAACAGACACCAATGTACTCAATTTATCCAGAAAGATACCTCCAGATATGGATATTTGGGTATCCTCCAATGAGAAGAGCCAGTTATTTCACCATGAAGTTGACCAGTTGACTGGACTTGCCCAGAGAGAGAGAGAGAGAGAGAGAGAGAGAGAGAGAGAGGAAGGAAAGAAGGAAGGATGGAAGGAAGGGAGGAAGGAGGGAGGGAGGGAGGGAGGGACTATAAAAGGGACTATTTATAGAGGTGAGGGAGCACACCAAGAAGAAATGTTAACGTACCTGGGACTAATAACGGGGGGGATGCTCTCTCATCCAGGTCTGAAGAGGCAGGTGTATAGTGGTTACCAAGACCCAAGGAAAGCTGAAGCTGTCAAAAGGGACAAGCAGCAAGAGATGTCACCTTCAAGGGAAGAATGCAGCCTTGCCATGTCACAGACCAATAGGGATGGTGTGAGGACTGTCCCTCATACATACTCTACTCTCAGTGTCTGATCTCATTGGCCAGATCCCATCAGAACTTTGAGTGTACATGAACTCTGGTGGTGTAATGCACATAGGTCAGCTTTCAGGGCTCAGAACAAGGTGGAAGAGTTTGAAATCTGGGAAGGCAAATAAAACAGAACAGCTCAATTTCCAACTAGCTCATCATTTCCTGTGTTAAATATGAAGAGACCGCTAAGGATCACCAGGGAGGCAAAATTCTTCAACATGAATGAGAGACCAAAAATAGATAAACACACAAACCCAGAACCAAGCAAAGAAAGGAAACCAGAGGAAGCAGAGAATGTAGTACACAGAAAAAAAGGAATTCAGGGGAAATAATATGCAATAGAAAACTGAAGAAAAATTTCCAAGTGTCCTAAGACAAGTTATTCCATCTTCAAAAATATGATGCTGTGAAAAATGGAAAACTCAGGTAATATTATGAATGTCTTAGAAACTAAAAATGGATAGCAAAGAATATTAAAAAGAAAGGTCACTCGTGAAGAAATAAAGATCTCTGGTAAGGGTTAGGACAAGAGTAATTATAAATGCCAGGACTCTTGTATTTTTTCATTTGTAATGCCACTTTTTATTTTCTACAGGTTCTAAAGGGAAATACATAAAATGTAATGATAAATTAGTGAACTGTGACAAGAACTATGTAAAAGTAGAAGGAAAGAAGGGTGTAAGAATGTAGTTTATATATAATATTGAAGTTAAGTTGGTATCAAGGTTGGTATCAAAGCAAAGGAGATTTTTATAGATTTAGAATGTTAAGTTTAAGGCCCAACTACAAAGAAAATATCAGATAATATGCAAGCTCATAGAGACAGAAATAAGAATACAGGTTGCCAGGGGCATGGGGCAAGGGGCAAGGGGCGCTAATACAAAATGGGTATAGGGTTTCTCTGTGGTAAGATGGGAAAGGTTAGTAAAGGTAGTGAGGATACTGCAACATAATAAATGTGATTGATCCCACTGAATGATATGCTTGGGATTGGTTGAGATGTGAAAGTTTATGTTGTATATATGTTCCCACAATTAAAAAACAAACCAACTAAAGAGACAGTGACAATTAAATGCAATACATTATCTTGGATGGGATCTAACGAGAGGAGAGAAGACTCTAAGGGACATTTTTGGGGCATATAAGAAACAGAATATAGACTCTAAGCTTTATATCAATGTTAAATTTATTGAATTTGATAACTGCATTTAAGGTGCATACATAAGTGAATATCCATATTCCTAGGAAATGTACATGGCAGTATTAAGAGTACAAGGAATATGATGTATTCAACCTACATTCAAGATTTCAGAAAATGTATTGATCAATAGATGGAGTGGATAGATAAACAGATGAATTACTAGGTTGATGGATAGACAGATGGAATGATATGGCAAATGTGGCAAAATATTAAAATTGATGGACCTGGGTGTCTGGGGCAAAAGGAGTATATTGCAGTTCTGTGTATGCAGTGTACTTTATTTTGTAACTCTTGTAAGTTTGAGAGTATTTCAAAATAAAATGTTAAAAATTTTTTAAAGATTTGATTTATTTATTTGTCCTCCCCATTGTCTGCTTTCTTTGTCCATTCACTGTGTGTTTTCTGTGTCTGCTTGTATTCTCATTAGGCAGATCCAGGAACCGATCCTGGGACCTTCCAGAGTGGCAGAGAGGTGATTACTCTCTTGTGCCACCTCCCTGTTCTGCTACATCTTATTTTCTCTCATCTGTGTCTCTTGTTGTGTCTTCTTGCTATGCCAGCTCTTCACATCGGCCAGCCCTCCTGCGCAGGGTGGCTTTCCTGCACTGGGCAGCATTCCCATGCAGGGTGGCATTCCCTCGCAAGGTGGCACTCCTGCACAAGGTGGCATTCCTGAGTGGGCCAGAACTCCACATGGGCCAGCTTGCCCTCACCAGGAGGTCCTGGGCATTGAACCCTGGACCTCCTATATGGTAGATGGGAGCCCGATTTTTTGAGCCATCTGTTTCCCAAAAGTTTAAATTTTAAAAAAGAAAAAACTCATAAAGCTCAGACAAGAGAGACAAGATAAGAGACTTAGAGAATCAATCCAGGAGCCACATCATCTGACTATTCAGAGTTCCAGAAATAATGAAAAGAAAAATGTAAAGGAGAAGAATCTATCAATAGGTTGTAGTGGAAAACTTCCCCATCCCTGAGGCCATGAGTCTACAGAAAGAATTCTCTAAAGAATACCCAACAAAAAGGATGCAGAGCTTATATATCAAGCACACCTTCTTGAAGGTTTAGAACTACATAGAGAAAGAAATATCCTGAAAGATGAGAACAGGAAAACAGGTAAGGAGTGAGAGAGAAGATCCCATTCAAAGGAAATAAAATCAGAAGGCAACAATGGAAGAGTAAGTCTTAGTTCAGCAAAACCTTTACATTCTGAGGTGCAGCAAGAATTCTATATCCAACCAAATAATAAAGTGTGAGGCAGAACAAAGATTTTCAAAAGTATATATATCAGGACTTCTGGGACTATGGAGTAGATGTACTTTTCCCTACTCTTCTTGCTAAGGACAACTAATAATCCAGCACATTGTATGTCAAACAAATACAAGAAGAGTCTGAAAGAAGGAAAGGAGATGCCAGGTTGTTTTAGAACCTTGGGACTTAAGTAATGACATAGTGGTGGGTTCTCTGGGGTTTCTATTTTGCCTAACATATCTCAGATTTGGAGCTGAAGATCAGCAACCCAGAAATCCCAACAGGCACTGACAAGACAAGTCCTGACAAAATTCAGCTTTCATTGACCAAAGAACCAGGAAAGGGGCAGCCCATCAAGACAGGAAACTGTGGACAATAGCCACTCACCCTAGCCAAAACAAACAAAACAAAACAAAAAAAAGTGACCCATCCTCATCCCAACATAGACTTCCCCACTTGTCAGGCTATAACAAGGTGTCCAAAACCCTTCCAGGAGAGGTGGGGAGCTGAGACTTTCAACCCTGCCCACAGTGTCAGTAGAGAACTTTTAGGAATCCTGGACTTCCACCACCACCCAGCAGTAAAGAGCACACTTACCCCATTCTGCTGGAGTGTCAGAGAAGTCAAGGTGGAAAACCAGTACTTCCACCACTGCCCAGTGGTAACAAGGTCCCATGGTCCCACCTTGTGTCAATGGATGCCATATACAAGAACTAGAAGTCTCCAATAAGCAATAATTGAAAGTGCCCCCTGCTGCAAGTCTTAATTGAGGCTAAGTGGGAAAGTTGGACAGTACCCCCACCTGGCAGTACTGAGGTGGCACTCCCTCCCCTTCTTCTGCCCAAGTGGTATCAGAGGAAGCAATATAAAAGAGAAGATACAAATAAGATCCAGAATTTCATAACATAATACCCAAAATGTCAAGGTTTCAAGTGAAAATCACTCATCATAACAAGAAGCAGCAAGATCTCAACTTGAATTGAAAAGACAATCAATAGATGCCAACATTGAGATGACAGAGATGTTAGAATTATCTGACAAATATTTTAAAGGAGCTATCAAAAAATTCTGCAGAAAAGCAATTAAGAAAATGCTTGTAACAAATGACAAAATAGAAAGTCTCATCAAAGAAATGGTAGATATAAAAAAGAACCAAATGAAAATTTTAGAACTGAAAAAAACAATAACCAGAAATTTTAAAATGCGATGAATGGGCTCAATAGCATAATGGAGGAGATCATTTTAAGAATCTGTGAAATGAAAGAGAGAACAACAAAAATCACCCACTCAGAACAAGAAAGAAAAAACAGATTGAATAAAAAATGCATAGAGTGTCAGGGACCTATGGGACTATAAGAAAAGATCAAACATTTGTGTCATTGAAGTCCCAGAAGAAGAGAACAATAAGGGTGGGGCTAAAAATGTGCTTAAAGAAATAATGTCTGAAAACATACCAAATTTGACAAAAGACATAAACCTACAGATTCAAGAAGCAGAATGAATCTTAAACAGGATAAACACAAAGACAGCCACACCCAGTTGCATCATAGTCCAACTAAAAAACCAAAGGAAAAAATCTTCAAAGCCTCAAGGGAGAAAAAACACTTTACCTAAAGGGGAAAACTCATATGATGTGGATTTCTTATCAGAAATCTTTAAAGACCTAAGGAAATGGCACATTTTCCAAGTGCTGAAAGGAAGTAATTGTCGACCAAGAATCTTATATCCAGGGGAAATATCCTTCAGGAGTAAAGGTGAAATCAAGACATTTTCATATGAAGGAAATTTAAGAGTGTTTGCCACAATCATACCTACCCTAAAGGCTAAAGAAGGAACCTGGGAACATCAGGATTGAGGAAAGAATATGAGCAAAAATAGGGGTAACTATTACAGACTTTCCTTTTTCTCTTGAGGTTTCTAAATTGTTTGAGGGTGTAAGTAAAAATGATAATCTGTCAGATTCAGATGTAAATGTATGTAGAAGGAGCAGTTTAGAAGATCATTTTAAAAAATTTAAGATCATTAGATTATAGATGAGGGAGTATAAAGTGAGGTAAGGTTTCTCAGTTCGCTTAAATGGGTAAAATTATGGCACCAGTAGACTGTAGCAAGTATAACGTACTACATACAGCAAACATTGAAGAAGCCTATGTAAAGAGATGCAGTGAAAATCTACGTATCCAACAAAGGACTAGTACCTAGAATATATAAAGAGCTCTGAAAACAACAGTAAAAAAAAAAAAAAAATCCAACTAGAAAATGGGCAAAAGATATAAAGTGACATTTCATTAAAGCTATTCAATTTATAAATAAGTCTATGCAAAGATATTCACCATCATCAGCATTAGGAAAATGCAAATTAAAACCACACTAACACACCATTACCTATCAAAATGGCTAAAATAAAAAATAGTGACAACACTAAATTGTCGTGAAGATGTTGGAGAAACTGGATCACTCATATGTTGTTGGAGGGAACATAAAATCGTATAGCCATTATGTGAATCATTTTGACAGTTTCTGAAAAATGTAAACATATAACTACCATAGGATCCAGCAATTACACTCCTGGGTATTTAACTTAAATGAATGGAAACTTATGTTCGCACAAACTTCAGTACACCAATGTGCATAGTATTTTTATTCCTAATAGCCAAAGTCTGGAAACAACCTGTTTGTCCTTCAACAGGTGAATAGATAAACTATTGTGCATGTATACCAGAGAATTCTATTCAGCAGTAAAAAGAATAGATCATACATGTCCCTACATGTATTTATGCAGTATTAATAATGTAACCACAAACAACCAATTTTATGAGAAATGATAATATAAATTATACTGGGAGGGAAACTAGGAGGGAGATGGCACAGGGAGATAGAGCTTCATTTCTTAAATCACATGTTCAATAGATAATATGTGAAATTGACAATAAAGGAACAACAGTATAGGCATATTATTTACTATCCTGTGATTAACACCATAAGAAATGGCTAAATGAGTTTGAAAGAGTCTCTTTCTAGGATTGTCTCTGAGTAGTGAGGAGCAGCTGGGGAGGGACAAGCAATTTTTATTATTTTCAGCTTTGCTCTTTCACTTGCCCACAATTTGGTTGATAAATTTAAAATAAAAAAGAGCATAGTTGTGTCTGGTCAATATTTGGACAGCACAGCCCATCACAGCTCCAGGTATGATAAAGTGAGTGAGGCAGGAGGCCCATGCTCTCCATCCATGGAAGACTGACCCTGCTAGTTACTGGCATCCATTCTGAGAAACCACACTCCCCAGGTAACCAACAACCTACAATCAGTAGACTTTCCAAAGAGTTGGCACCTGCAGCACCTTCTTTCTGAATTTCTATTTCTCCCTTGTGAACTCCAAGATGTAAGTGACATACAAAGTTACTTCTATTAAACAAATTAGGGATTAGTTAAGAAATTGCTTAATACCCTAATTTATCTTTTACTCTATTTTAGTTTTTCTAAATCATTATGTATTCTATTTCTAAACTTTAAACCTGTCATTACTATTTCATTTTCCTATTAACTGAATTTGGCAATATATTAGATTTCATTTTTGAAGATGTTTTGGATCACAAAGGGGTTCAAATATGGCATAAGAAGAGCCCTGATGTGGGGTATCATTGATGAGGGATGCATGTGTAGGAGGGAGTTCTCCAGGGCATGCATATAGGGTATATAGATATGTTTGTATGTTCTTTGGGTTTTGATAGGGGGTAGAGTTTCACACAACAACTAAGGGAGTGCTGATTTCCCATTCTGGGAAACTCTGTCACACTCCCCAATGGAGCAGCAACAATCCCCCAAGTACAAGGGCAAAGACCAGTGAAGAAGGATGGGCCCTTGGTAACAGATGATTATGCTTATGAGCCTGTGTGCTTGAAATTTCAACTAGGCCTAGAACTGCAGGGTGCCTAAGAGTTACCTCCTGAGAGCCTCCATGTTGCTCAAATGTGGCCACTCTCTAAGCCAAATTCAGCATGTAAAGGCATTACCTTCCCCCCAGTGTGGGACATGACTACCAGGGATGAGCTTCCTGGGCACTGGAAGATTACTACCAAGCACCATCTGATCATGCAACTAGAAAAGGACCTGGCATAAAAGGGGGGAATGGTAAAGACAAATGAGTTTATATGGCTAAGAGACTTTAAAATTAGTCGGGAGGTCATCAGAGAAGTTGCGCTTATGCACATCTCAGCAGGATCCCAGGGACAGCCAAAGTAGATACAACCCCAGGTACTGGTGCTCCTGAGGGCTATGGAGACACCCAGGTCCTACTGTCATGACAGATGGATCTGGATTTCAGTGCCTTGTCAGTGAGCCTTACTTGGGAATTTGTGCTCCTGACTGTGATGGAGTTGGACTCAGATGTGACCTCTCTATGCATGCCTCTTCTGTCACTTTTACTGAACCTGTGGTTGGTGCTGGGTTGGTGTATACTCAGGAGACTTGACTCTCTGGACAGTCTATGTGCCCGCTGGGCCTTGAGCCTCAGCAGAGTTGCAGCTCCTACTCTCCGGTTCGTTGGACTTACCCAGGTCAGCTAACGGGGAGGTGAGGATGGTCAACCACCACACCAGGGAACCAAGAGAGTCTACAGTGGCAAGCAGGAGAATTCCATCTGTCAGCCATGTGGGATGTAGGCCCCCTCTCAATTTAGAGGTGGAGTGGACATTGCCATCCCAGGGTCCTCTGGATGAAGGAATAAAATATGGATTAGAGTGGACTTACTGGTATTCTACTATAGAACTATTATGACTATAGCAATGGAAGAAATTGTATCATTGATGTGGAGACAGTGGCCATGGGAGTTGTTGAAGTCAGGGAGAGAGGGAAAAAGGGATGTGATATTGGGGCATTTTCAGGACTTGGATTTGTCCTGAATGATATTGCAGGGACAGATGCAGGACATTATATATCCTGCCATAACCCACTGAATGGACTGGTAGAGAGTATAAACCACAACATAAACTATAATCTATGCTGTGTAGCAATGCTCCAAAATGTACTCATCAAATGTAATGAATGTACCACACTAATGAAAGAGGTTGTCAGTGTGGGAGCAGTGAGAGGTGTGGGGAATGGGGTACATGGAAACCTCTTATATTTTTTAATGTAACATTTTGTGTATCTATGTATCTTTAAAAATAATAATAATTAAAAAATTAAGAAATTGCATGACCCAGAAGAATCTGGTCTCTGATGCCTTCTATTCCAGTTATCTATTGATGCATATAAATCACCTTCAAACTTACGGCTTGAAACACCAACAATCATCTATAGTGGCTTGAAACACCAGCAATAGTCTATTTGACTCTGGATCTGCAATTTGAGCAGGGCTCAGTGGGAAAGCTTGCCTCTGCATAGAGGGCAAAACGAGGACTGAAGGATACACTTTCAAGATTTAAATGGATGGCACATTGGCACTGGCTGTTGGTAATTCTCCTTGCAAAACTTTTTAGGTGGCTTGGGCTTCCTTATAGCATTGTGTCTGGGTTCTGAGAGTGAGAGTCCTAAGATGAAGGAAATGGTAGCTGCCAGTTTTTAAAGACCTAAGCCTGTAAATTGACACAGCACCTCTTCTGCAGTATTGTTTTGGCCAAATAGTGCTAGAACCCAGGTTCAAAGGGAAGGAATATTGACTCACCTCTCAATGGAATGAGTGCAAAGAATTTTGGGACCATGCTTTAAAACCACCACACTTTCCTAGGAAGGCATTAGGCATCTCAGTTTTAACTCAAAAAGCCTTAAGAGAAAATGTAACATCATGCTTCCAGAACATCATTGGTTAATCTTTTTATTTTTATTTTACTTTTTGCAGAGGAGGGGCAGTGGTCCTGTCTTTGCATCTGTCTCCATTGCTTGCATGGGAAATGGGTTTTGAGTTCCTAAAACAACTTGCAAACAAACTTATGTAATCCAACACTTTCTTTATTTGCTGTTGTGGTATTCTTAATTTTGAAATTTAAATGTCTTTGAAAGGAGCCTGGAAGGGAGTTCAGTAAGGAAATAGTGGTAATTATTGCACAGGGTATTGAAAAATGCCTTAACTATGTTGTTCTTAAAGAGTGAGGTATGCCTTCATCTGTGCTAGACCAGGGTGCAGTGGACCCAAGTGACTGTCGGGACCAGTAGAATTCTTCTTGGAGTAGAACTGCTCTTTGATTTGGCAAATGGATCTTTGGTTATGCAAAGGAAACCCCTGGGCCATGCCTGAGAGCACTGGGAGAGCTGTTGTGAGGGATTCTTTTATGTCTCAGGAAAATTGGATTAAAAAAATTTGGGGGGTACTTGGTCAAAGATAAGGGGAGGCAAGGCAGAGCTCTTTATGACAGGGCTTTGGAGATGGAGCAGGAACTTGGATTTCACCCAGGCCAAGGGGAGCAATGGTGTCTGCTCAGATTTAAATTGTTTCAATTTTTAACTTCTCTTCCTAAACTCTATGCAAAGGTAAACCTTATTAGGTTTAAAGGAATGATGGAGTGGAACCTGTGTAAGTGTTTGGGAGACATGAAAACTGGAGAAGTCAATAAGAACCAAAAGGGGATATCCACATACACACATATCCATATATTTATTTAAAAAGCTCATATGGAAAGTCAAAGCATGACAGGACAAGCAATCACAAGGAGACTGAATAGCCAGTCTCAGCTGGCTGTGGAGGTGTTGGTCTTGTAGGAGGGCCACTCTCGTCTGTGTGGAATGAACAGCAAAGGAGGGATGATTCTGGAAGGATACATTTTCCATCACATCTAACTTTCTTTTTTGGTGTCCTGAACAAAGCAGATAAGGAACAACTCTGATTGAGATAAGGGGGTGGGGAGGTCCAGAATGCCATTTGTCTGCCTGCCTCTTTGAGAAAACCTAGGGAGCCTGGGAACACAGCTGGAGAACATTAAAACTGTCTATATGCCACCTCTTCAAGTCTCTGAGGAAAGGATCCATGACATTGACAAGGCTGTGGGGATAATGTTCAGCACATTCTAAAATCCAGGACTGGCCCTGCTGCCCAATGCCTGGACAGAGAGCCCCTCCCTCCAGCCCTCTCTTTCTTCTAACCTTGGTCCTTTCTCTCTGTGACACTTAAGACATACCTCAGATGTATTCCTGATGAGCCTCAGCTACATGGACTCCCTTGGGTGCCTGAAAACCTCCTATATAGCCTTAAGAGCCAATATTTGTTTCCTTTAATTTTCCAGAATTTTCCTTGTAAGTATATTTGAGAATTTTGCTATACCTGTTCTAGTTGCTTCAAATTAAAGTTTTCTTGGTTGCCCTTCTTTGGAATTCTCCAAAACAGACCCTCTTTTGAAGGGCTTTGGATGATGAACATAAGAATGAGACAGTGAGTCAAACCATAGCTTGCTTTAAAGTGATGAGTTATTATTCTTCCAGTTACCTGTAGCTTTAGAGTCTTTGACTAGTTTATACAAAGAGAGTTAGAAGAAAGAAATCAACCCACCTTCTGAAGGAAAGTAGAGCTTCTACTAGATAATGCCAAATTAGAAAATAGAAAACTACTTGAGGGGAAAGCTTGTGCAGTAGTTAGTGTTCTCTAGGGATACAGAATTGACAGGAGATATCTATAAACATTACGAGGTTTTATAAGAATTGTCTCAGGAAAACGGACTTTGGCCCAGTGGTTAGGGCGTCCGTCTACCACATGGGAGGCCCGTGGTTCAAGCCCCGGGCCTCCTTGACCCGTGTGGAGCTGGCCCATGCGCAGTGCTGATGCGCGCAAGGAGTGCCGTGCCACACAGGGGTGTCCCCCGCGTAGGGGAGCCCCACGCGCAAGGAGTGCACCCATAAGGAGAGCTGCCCAGCGTGAAGGAGGGAGCAGCCTGCCGAGGAATGGCGCCGCCCACACTTCCCGTGCCGCTGACGACAACAGAAGCGGACAAAAGAAACAAGACGCAGCAAAAAAACAGAAAACAGACAACCGGGGGAGGGGAGGGGAATTAAAAATAAATAAAAATAAATTAAAAAAAAAAAAAGAATTGTCTCATGTGAACTTAACCATCACAGCCTGCCTACAGGAGTCTTATGACAACTGACAAGAATAATATTGTTTGAAATGGACCAACTTTCTAAAAATCTCCAAAATTGCAAAGAGGAGAACAAAACTCTGAAATCCAATCAATAATTTGATGGAGCTTTCTGAGAAAGGAGAAGAATATAATAACAAGCTGTTAGTACAGTTTGAAGAAGATAAAAGAAACTGTTTACAGAAATATCACAAGCTCCTGAGGCTGTACAGCACAAGAAACAGAAAGGGCTGACCAAGTATGACCAGCAGATGACAAAAGTAGAGATTCCAAAGGAGAGCTTGTTTGCTACTGAAAAGTAAGTTCTCTGGAGAAGTCTGGTAGTGATGTCAGGATGGTAACTGAGCTCATAGAGCCAAATTCAGGAGCTGTGAACATCAATTTGCTAGAAAACCAAAGTATGGACACCCTGAAACAAGAGCTAGAAGATATGTCATAAATGGAACTCAGCTTTTGTTGACAAAAAAACAATCAAAGGGTCGATATGAAGACAGGAAATAGAGATGCTGGATCTGAAAGAAACCCATCAGTGGAAAACACTGAGCACAAGAGAGCTCTATGAAAACCTGGGCCATGCCTGGAAACAGGTGAACGTGCTCCTGGCCTACAGTAGAGAGGGACTGACTGAGGAAGTCAGGGGAGCCAGGACTTTGGAGTCTGAAGCACTCCAGAAAAAGGAGCAACTGAACTCAATATCCAAAGAAATTTAGGATGAAAGAGAGACTATATCCCAGGAGATGGAACTGTTAAGAAAGCAGGAGGAGTGTCCTGCCAAAGAGAATGGGAAGTCGGGAGGCCTCCAAAAGCTACCTCAGATGATTTAGCATGTAGTGAGGCTAAAGAAGGAAAATGTCGGATGAGCTGTGGAGGCAGAAAGTCTTGTGCTGAACACCTCTTTTTTAGAGAAAAGAAAACAAATGAATCATAAATTTCCAGTAAATGACCAAGGTGTCAGCTTGTTTGGAGATTTTTTTCTGTTATAAAAGTAAGCCTGGGCTTGCTCACCTGGTAGAGATGAATTTAAGCACCTTAATTATTAAGTGTGTACAAGGAAGTGGCTGGTCCTCAGCTTCTAATGAGCATTCAGCCTCCAGATGCATGTGCTGTGGGTTCAGTTGTCTCCTCCCACCCCCAAATAAAAGACATTGAAGTCTTACCCAGGCAACTGCAAACATGACCTTATTTAAATAGAGTCTTTGCTGACATAGTCACCTTAAGATGAGGTTATATTGGATTAGGATGGGTCCAAAGTCCAATGACAGGTGTCCTGGATAACACAGAAGAGACACACAGGAAAGAAGGCCATGTGAAGACAGAGGCAGAGATCTGAAAGATGCAGCCTCAAGCCAGGCAATGCTGGCAACCATCAGAAGCTAGGAAGAGGCAAGGAAGATTCCTTCCTAGAGCTTTCAGGGAGACCGTGGACCAACTGACAGCTTGATTCAGACTTCGAGGCTCTAGGACTGTGAGACAATAAGTTCCTGTGGTTTTAAGCCTTCTGGTTTATGATAATTTCTTATAGAAGCCCTAAGAAATTCATATAGTGTTCCATGGCAGTCTGCAGTGAACATGTTTCTATCCCCATTTCAAGGCTCCTTGTCAACTGTACATGCTAGAAAAAACTGGATGGAATAGAGGAGAGTATGGGCCATGATGTGAACCATTGTCTATGAGGTGCAGAGGTGCTCAAAGATGTACTTACCAAATCCAATGGATGTGTCATGATGATGGGAACGAGTGTTGTTGGGGGGGGAGAGGGGGGGTGGGGGGGTGGGGTTGAATGGGACCTCACATATATATTTTTAATGTAATATTATTACAAAGTCAATAAAAAATAAATAAATTTAAAAAAAGAAAAAAAAAAAAGCCTATAGCTAAGGTTAACAATTGATGACATTGGAACACAGTAGACATTTTCCATAGTGATGTCATCTCCTTAGATCTTACATCGGGGCTTCTGCCATAAATATATGCTGGGATGACAAATGGCCTTGAGGTTGATAGCTGTATTAGTCAGTGTTCTCTAAGGGAAAGAGAATCAGCAAGAGATAGCTGTCAATAGTTTGCAATTTTATAAGAGTCTTTCATGTGACCGAGCGGATGCACAAGTCCAGGTTCCGCAGGTAGGCTGCAACCAGGGGCTCTGATGAGATACCAGTGAAGGTTCTTGATGAGTTCTGAGAGATGTTGACTATCCAAAGACAAGCTGGGAAATTCTCACTCAGTGCTGGAATCACTTCCTCTTTTAAGACATTTAACTGATTGGATAAACATCACTCATTGCTGATGGCAATCTCCCTGACTGATGTAGTTGTAATCAGCTATCTATGATTTATCACTGCAGTAAAGTCAATGGTGACTAAAGTCCATAAATGCCCTTGTATTACAGTTAGCCCAGTGCTTGCTTGACCAAACAACTGAGCACAATTACCTGCCCCAGTTGATACATTAGCCTAATCATCACAATAGCCATCTTTAAAGCCCTTATGAAAAGCAGTCTTAGTTAATATAGATTTTTATTTTGTTTTGTTTTCTCATGCATATTTACTGTGACTATAATTATGGGCCTTCAAAATGCAATAAAATCTTTTTAGAGAATGGTTTAAGACAGTAATTTACATTGAAACACTAAGTGAAGGTCTTGGTTTATGAAAATGTCTTTCATGCAATAATTATGACTGTAAAGTCATATTCTTTATGATTAGAAATTCAAGATTTCCAACCGGAGTACAAAGTTAAGCATACGTACACACAGTAGTTGTGTTGGCCAAAATATACAACCAGGGATCATGGAGTCTGGATTGAGAAACGCCCTGTAGTTACTCAAAATTGTCAAGAGCACAGCTCTCTCTGAGGGCCATCTGTGCGTTGAGTGTATAAAGAGCACGTGGTCCAGTGCTTCTGCACAGGCTCTCATTTAACACTCACAACTAGATTGTGATGTGAGTTTATATAGTGTTTCCTTTTTACCTATCAATAAAGGTGCAGCTTGTCCATGCCCTCTGGTTGCTGGTGGCAGAGGCAGGACTTGAAGTCCTGTCTTCTCACCACCCCATACCCCACACCCGACTTCTAACCTGAGAGGTCCCCACAAAGGAGTTTCTTCTTTCTATTTCCTCTCTGTGGGATTGGGTGTTGCAGGGTAGGAAGATCTAGAAGTGGAAGTTGAACATAGTGGTGATACTATAAAGGAATATTTTTGAAACCTGCACACATGATTCTTTCTGTACTTCCCAACGATCTGTGAAACCCCGAGTTCAGGCATGAGCTGCCAGGGCTCAGGGAGGATCTGGATGGGTGGGTTGGTCCTTAGGGCAGGAATTAACAAAGAAAGGAAATGCTCAGTGTGAGCACCTAAAGTGGGATTTTGTGTGCATGGTGGCATGAGTCTTAAAGTCTAGGGTTTTGTTGTTTTTTTTAAAAAAATAAAGGTTTCTGAGACAGACATGAAGGCTCAGAGCTTAAGTTTTAGAACCAGCTGCAATGAGTCACTTAAAGGATGTTCCCAACTGACAGGAGAGGGAGGGAAGAGACTCTCCTGATTTCCAGAGGAGTATCCTGACAGAGGGACAAAGTGGGAGTGGGGAGGAGAGGAGGGAGAGAAAGAAAAAGAGGAGGGAGTGGAGGGAGGGAAGAGAAGAAGAGAGGGAGGGAAAGGAAGAGGGAGGAGGGAAAGAAGGGGGAAAAAAGAGGAGGGGGAGGGAAGAGAGGAGAAAAGGGAGGGGAAAAAAAGAGGTAAGAGGCCAGGAGCTTCCTGTTGCACCCAGATGCCACCTTAGGAAGGAGGAAGAGAAGGAGAGATGTTTGGAGAGGGGGCACAAAAGCCCTGGTGGGAGTTCACAGGGAATTGACTCCATAATCCCATTCTTCTCAAAGTGTGGTCGCAGATCAGTGGCAATACCAGATGGAAGCTAATTCTCAGGCCTTGCTCAACAACCCCTTCCCCCCCTTTCCAAATCAGAAACTCTGGTCCATCCATGCTTTAACCAGCCCTCTGGATGATTCTGGTGCTAAGGTGGAAAACCTCTGGTTTAATCAAAAGGAGGCTGACTAACCCAAGAGACACTGTTTTAAATTTGAGGAAACCATTATCTAGAATACATGATTTTTTTAAAATTATTTTTTTCTTCTTTATTTTCTTTTAAATGTTACATTAAAAAAATATGATGTCCCCATATACCCCCCACCCCACCCACCCCACCCCTCCCACATCCACAACCTCTTCCATCATCACGGCACATCCACTGCACCTGGTGAATACATGCTGGAGCACCGCTGCACCATATGGACAGTGGTCCCATTGTAGTCCACACTTTTCCCCAGTCCACCCAGTGGGCCAAGGCAGGACACACAACGACCAGCATCTATCCCTGCAGCACCACCCAGGGCAACTCTAAATCCTGAAAATACCCCCACACCATATCTCTTCTTCCATCTCCCTACCATCAGTAGCCACCATGGCCACCCTCTCCACATCACTACTACAATTTCTTCCCTACTAATCACAATAGTTCCCCAGCAGAACACCAGTAAGTCCACTCTAATCCATACTCTATTCCTCCATCCTGTGGACCCTGGGATGGTTATGTCCAGTCCCCCTCTACATGATTTTAAGCCTGTCCCCATAGCCGTCAGTGAAAATGGGGGCTCAGAACCCACTGAGATGTATATAGCAAATAAGAATCATAATGTGTGAATTGTGTTCCTACTCGCCTAGTGTCTGGTTTTTGAGCTGTGGGGAAATATCTCTGTGCCCTCCAGAGTAGAATGATGCAAGATTTTACTGCCTGAGAAAGAAGGCTAGAGTGGTTCCCACTGATACAGCTGTCAGCTGGAGGATTTCAGCATCTCTGAGCCAAACAACCAGAACTAGGGATGAGAAAATGCCTCCAAACCTAGGACAAAGGGGAAGGGAGTCATGGCTCTATGGGCTTTGGGCAGATGGCTGGGATCTCATACCCTCTCAATGGCACCATCCTCCTACAGGGTTTATGAGAATCCTGTAAGGCTCATAGAAATCACACACTGGAGGACTAACAAGCATTTGGGGGCTAAGTATTAAATATTTCCCAAATTGTAATCCCATTTCAGAGGCAGAAAGAGGCCAAGAAAAAAATGTTGTCTTCATTATTTTTTCTTTAAATGTTGACCTTCCCAACATCTGGGCAAGCCTTAAGCATAACTACAGCAAGTATTTCCTGAACACTTGTCATAATGCTCTCTGCCACCTCCACCCCCATCTCTGTCCCCCCATCCTGTGAAGTTGACCCCCTTTCCCAACAACCCAAGCCTCCAGAATGGACAAAGTTCAGATGTTCCTTGGCAAATGTAGCAACTCCTGGGGGCTTTTGTGATTTTAATAGGGAATTTTAAATGCACTACAACCTTAAATCCAAAGAGAAGTAAAAACTGTGAGATGGGTGATGGTGGAGTTGGCATTTTAATGCAAAGCTTAACCAGCCTTCCAACCGTGACTGGAGGCAGCGGGCCATGAAGTGGTGCTCAGAGTGTTTCAGGACATGGATGTAAGCTGTACCCTGGGTTACTGCCATGGGCTTGATCTCAGAAGCCTGCCTTCAATCCAGATCATACAAAGCAGGGGTTGCAGGGGTGGGTATTAGTTTGCCTGTCTGTACACAATGGGTTGGTATTTCACAAGCAAGCATTTATTGGCTTGTAGTTTTGGAGGCTAGAAGTCCCCATTCAAAGCATTGGCAAGGCCATGCTTTCTCCCCAAAGTCTGTAGCATTCTGACTTTGGCTTGCCGCAGTCCTTAGGGTTCCATGGCTTGTCTCTCTGCCTCTGTCACATGGCCATCTCTCTCTCCTGTGTCTGCTCTTCCAGTTTCCAATGAATTCTGGTTTCTCCCAGTGATTTTCTTTCTTTGACTCTTGGGTCCTGGTTTCTTCTTCTTATAAGGCCTCCAGTTATATGGATTAAAGTCTACCCTGATTCACTTGGGCTACATTAACTAAAAATAACATCTTTAAAAGGTCCATTTACAATGGGTTCACACCCACAGAATGCAGTTTAAGATTAATAACAGGTCTGGGGAACATGAATCGACCTACTAGGGTGGCTTAGTTCCTGAGCTGTACTAGATAATTTCCACTCAATAACCACTTCCCCCTTCATCCAAGTGGATAATGTCCATGCTCTGCCCAATTCCCTGGAGGTCCTTTTACCATTTCAGTAATTGCTTCCCATCACCTGCCCCTGTTCTCCAGTGGTCAGCCCTGAGCTACTGGAGCCACCTGACCACTTTCACCTAGCAGAGACCCAGAAGGACCTAGAGTTTATTTTTCTCCTAGCATGGCCCTTGACAATGACTGTGGGTGCAGGAGTGTGAAAGCCTTAATTTGGGACACAGTCCTATAACCTGCTCTCTGAATTCCCTGGCAGGACCAGGTGAAGCTGTCCTGAAATCCACTCTTGCTTGGTCCACCCACCTCTTTGTCCACATCCTGTGTCCCCAGTTCCTTACTGTGCTCCACTTACCCAAATTCCTCCTCTCAGCTCTGTTTCTGGGGCAGCTGATGATAAGCCCATCCCACTGCCTTCCATCAGTTGATCAACACCATTTAGCAAAATAGATTTCATCTCCTGGAATTTTGTAGTCAGAAAACGAAGAGATTGAGTTAGGTGAGCTGAATGGCCACCCGCACCATTGGTGTGACCTTGTTTGGGAGAGTAGAGAGAACTGATCTGGAGGGGAAGATGAAAGAAGAAAGAAGAGGGAGGGGGAAGGTGGCACAGAGGACAGAAAAACAGCATTCCTGGGGGCCTGAACATGAGACAGGCTACCTAGTTTTTAGATGGTTTTCCTGATCCTCATTCCATGCCCCTGAGACCCGCTATACATCATTCCCTGCCCACCATCCCAGGAAATCTGTACCCTGTAATAAGCCCCCTTATCTGAGCTGCCTGAGTGGGTCTGTTCCTTGCAACCCCAGGAGGCCCTGAAATTATTCTGCTTGAGTATTGAGTCCATTTGTGGGCCCCTTGCCCATCTACATCAACAGATGATCTAGCGATCATCTAGATGCTCTGATCCTCTGTCTACATTTATGCTCACCTGCAACCTTGGAGAACAATTTCTGCACATGCTGACACCTGCCAAACTCAAGGGCCTGTCTCCCTCTATTCCTTGGCCTGAGGACTTTCTCTGGTACCTGTGAACAGAACACGTGGAAGGGGAGAGCCAGTGCCCACAGGAGCAGCCCTTGGCCCATATAGGATGGAAGTCCATGGCAAATGTCCCAACCTTCTCAGTGAAGAAAACTCCTGATACCTAAGACCTTGCTTCAGAGTCTTGCTTTTGGGGGAGCAAAAAAAAAAAAAAAAAACCCTCCCTGTTTGAAGAGAGTAGGAAGGTCTCTGAGGCTCTGGGATGAATTATTGACTGCTGCATCCTAGGAAACTTGGAGAGTTTTGTTGTCACAAACGTTTCTGTATAACTCTTTCTGCATGCACTGCTCTACACCCACTCTTTCTGCTCTTTTAGTCCAGAAGCAGCTGTCCCTGGCCATCAGCTGTGTGTGTGCAAGGGGGCGGTGTTGCACTCTTGACCTTACTGAAATTAATCTCCAGCAGCAAATTCGAGAGGCAATGTCTTTAACAGTGACCTTCAGTAATTGCCTCAGGTTTTTGGACCCTGAGGACTATCTCATCATGGTCTGGCCATAGCATGAACTTTGATTGTTGGTTTGGGATACCAGTGTCTATCCTTATGCAATGCTAAGCATTTCTTCATGAGACCTTTGGGGTGCTGGTGATGGGCAGGATGTAGGAGAGGAAGAGGTATATTAGAAGAATCTGAAAAGCACAGGCTTTGAAGGCTTGGGCTAGAATCCTGGTTGTACATTAGTGGGATTTGGGGTGAGCCTTTCACCTCCCTAAACTTTGGTTTCTTCATCTGTAGAGTGCATAATATCCTCTGCTTCAGGATACTGTGGCAAGGATTAATAGAGCTAAGTGGGACAAGCATTCAACACTGTCTTGTACTTGGTAGCTGCTTAATAGTTTCCACTAAGGCTGCTGCTATTCAGCCTCATAATGATAATTACAATGGCAATAAATACTATTAAGGTTAAAATGGTCCATTTTTCTATTGATGTTTGTATGGGAGCAATGAAGTGCTACTAGTGTCTGAAAGAAACAAGGACTCTCCACAAGGTGAGTGTTTGATCACAGCAGGCTGAATTCTTGAAAATTTTCATATTGATTGTTATGGCCTTGATCCTTTTAACTTGAACTTGTGTAGACCATCTTAGACATGTGTTTGGCTTTTGTTCTGGGTTCTGTAATTGGGCCATTGAATGAGAAATTGGCTGTAAATGTTACCTCATGCTTTCAGAAATATTTTTGTTCTAGAAAACAAATGAGTTTCCAAAAAATCCAGTTCATTTATGGTTTAGAGGCACCAGGAAATTTTCTAGAGCAAGTTTCAGGAACACATCTGAGAGGAACTTCCCACTGATGAAATGTCAGTGTTCCCATTATAATTTTTTAAGCTTTATTTTTATAGAAGTTAGATTTACATTTACAGGAAAAATTACACTGAAAGTATAGGGTATTCCCTTATAATCCCCCTCCCCATACCAACACACATAGTTCCCCTATTATTGACCTCTTAGTGTGGTACAGTTGATGAAACAATATTGAAGCATTGTTACTAACCAAAGTCTATAGTTCACATTATGATTTACACTTTGTGCTGTATAGTTCCATAGGCCTTGACAAATATGTAATGCCGTATGTCTGTCACTGCAGTATTATACAGAAAAATCTCACCACCTTAAATATGCCCTGTTCCATCCATTCATTTCCCCCCTCCATTCTGAATTCCTGGCAACCACTATCTTTTAAGAAGAAAATATTAAATTAAAAAGAGTTTTTATAGCTAGGAGATTTCAAAATGAGTTGGAAGGTCATTCTACAGGTCTTAGATTTCACTAACTGCTCCATTATAATTTTTGGTAATACTACTTAGTTTTTGAGCTCTTACTATGTGTCAGGCACTGATCTTGATGCTTTGCTCACATTAACCCATTTAACCCTTGCAAAGACCCTATGACTTAAATATTATCCTTATCAATAGGGACATGAGCAAATTCAGGCATAGAGAGGTCAAGCAACTTGCCCAACATTGCACAACTAGCAAGTGCAGAGTCAGGGTTTGAACCTGAGGAGTCTGGCCCAGAGACCCATCTTCTGAGCTACCTTGCAATACTGCCTACCCATGCAGGCACATGTAGGTCTTCCAGGGAATGTGTTCCCATAGCAACTCAGGTAGGTTTTGTCCTCATATATAGCCAGTGATCCTCACTGTGCAGAGAGCCAAGTATATCCACCTCCTCACCAGCACTCAGAAGTTTGCCAGGGAGGCCTGCCCACCTTGCCCACTGTTCAATGGCTTCCCTTCACCCACTGTTCAACTTTGCTAAAGTGGTTCAAAGCAGATACCATAAAATGTCTTGGCTTTTAACATGAGAATTTATTAGTTTACAAGCTTACAAGTTTGAGGCTGAGACAAATGCCCAAATCAAGGCATTATCAGATGATGCTTTCTCCCGGACAACTGGCTGCTGGCAATGCTGAACTCCTCTGGCAAGGCACATGGTGGCATCTGCTGGCCTTTCCCTTCTCTTCTGGGTTTTGTTGCTTTCAGCTTCTTGCTTCTGAGACTTTTTCTCTCTGTCTGAATTTCATTCTCTAATGAAGGACTCCACTAGGAGAATTAAGACCCATCCTGAATGAGGTGGATCACATGTTAACTTAAGATCCTACTCACCAAAAGAGCCTACTTCCAATAGGTCCACACCCACAGGAATGGATTAACGTGAACAACATACTTTTCTAGGATCCATACTGCGTCAAGCCAGCACACCCACCCTTGGCTCTAACCAAGAGTACACAGTACTGCTGGCCCTAACCAACAGTACACAGCTGGCTCTAACCAACACCAAACAGTACACAGCCCCCTGGAGAGTCACCTGTTCCTGCCCCCAGGCTTTAGTGCATGTGGGTCTCCCCTCCCCCACCAGATGCCTGTCCTTCCTAAATGTACCTTGTCTGTCCATACCTTGGGTCACATTATGGTCTGCATTGTGTCTATTTTTTTTAAACAGTAGTTACCAGCATTTTGATGCCAGGAGATTTTACAGATATACATGGATCTTCAGCTATTCTTAAAAACAGCAAAGCAAAACAAAACAAAACCCAACAAAAGTTGCAACAGTGTCGTCCCTCCAAACCTCCTGTAGAAAAGACCTGTGATCTGTGCTTTGCAGCTGGCTCTAGCATCCCTCTTGGCTTCCATCAGCACAGGCTAAGCATTTACCTGCCAGGTCCATGGGCATTTGATCTCAGGACCCCTTATCTCAACCCAGCTCAAGTGGTACCTCTGCCAAAAGACTATCATGAAGCAATCGGAAGCAACCTCCTTACCCCTAAAATTTCCTGCTCTTCCTCCTCACTCTCTCTGTTCTATCTCCCACTATTTACCCTCTGTTAGAGATATTGGTGCACTTGCCTTAACATTCCCTCAAGCATGGAAGCCGCCCATGGACAGGATTTAAGTCTAATTCACCTTCCAATAGTCCTTGTGTATAGCCTTTTTTCTCCAGTAACATGAGGTTCTTAACAGAACTTCTAAAGCCTCCCTGAAACGCTTAAAACTTGTGAGTAAAAAAAAAAAAAATTGTAGCCTGACCATTTTAGTATTTTTAACTTAAAACAGAAAAAAAGCCTTGAATCTCTGGACAGGCCATGTGCCAGCTGGGCCCTGAGCCTCAGGAGAGTTGCAACACCTACTCTCCAGTTCATTGGACTTACCCAGTCAGCTAACAGGGAGGTAAAGATGGTCAACCACCACACCAGGGAACTGAGAGTGCCTACATCTGCAAGCAGGAGAATTGCATCCATCAGCCATGTGGGATCTAAGCCCCCTCTTGATTTAGAGGTGGAGTGGACATCACCATCCCAGGATCCACAGGATGGAGGAATAAAATACGGATTAGAGTGAACTTAACTGGTATTCTACTGTAGAACTGTAGTGACTCTAGCGATGGAAGAAATTGTATCACTGATGTGGAGACAGTGGCCACAAGAGTTGCTGAGGGCAGGGAGAAGGATGAAAAGATGTGATGTGGGGGCATTTTCGGGACTTGAAGTTGTCCTAAATGATACTGCAAGACAGATGCTGGACATTATAATTCACTGAATGAACTGGGGGAGAGTTTACCATGTAAACTATTATCCTTGTGGTGCAGCAGTGCTCCAAAATGTATTCATCAAATGCAATGAATGTGCCACAATGATGAAAGAGGTTGTTGATGTAGGAGGACTCGGGGGGTGGGGATTGGGGTATATGGGAACCTCTTATATTTTTTAATGTAACATTTTATGTGATCTATGTATCTTTTTTTAAAAAAAGAATAAAAAATGTAAAAAAAAAAAAAGAGAAAGAAAGAAGTAAACGTGATTTGTCATGCAATGGTTTTCAGGAATGGTTCTGGTCCATGAAAGTCTTTAGCCAGAGATAAAGCGAGTGGAGATAAAAGTAGATTCTCAAGGGATCATAGTCTTTTTTCAAAGAACTGAGACACTAACTCAGGTCTTAATTTAGTTTCACTGTCACTTCCTTACCTAAGTAGACCCGTAACAAGTACCATTCACAGCATTATCAATCTTAATTAGGGTCATTTGGGGGCACTTAAACATACAATTAGGAGATGGGGTGAAGCGGAAGACAGATGGCTGTGCCCCAAGGCCCTGTGCTCCACACACCCAGCTGTATTTCAGTGATCCCTCAACCTCTACCTGCTTCACACTGCAAGTGATCACCACTCAAGACTCAAAGGAGGCAAGAACTACAACTTGTCATGGGCCTCTTTCCCCGGGAGACCTTCTGGACTAAACCTCCCTGGCTTGTTGGTCTTCAACAGAATGTTGCCCATCACCCAGACTCCTAATCCTTGCCATGGTGACAACCCCAAATGACTCTATACCCCACCTCTCCTGTCCCCGAACCTCTCCCCCAAAGTCCCTGGGACTTATGATCTGTCCTTGGAAAAGTCCCCTCTGGTTTCCACTGCTCTGAACAATGCCTTCATCTATTTTGGCTCTGATCCAGGCTTGAGGACCCCTGCTCCAAAGTCCTTGAACTTCACCTTTGGCTGCATGGGAATACTCTCCAATGACTTGTTAAAATACTGATTCCAGGGACCGAAACCTAGAGTGACTGGTTCAATAGGTCTGGGTAGGGACCTAAGAATTTACATTTCTAACAAGGTCCTGGGTGATGCTAATGCCAGGGGCCCCACTTGGAGAACAACTGCTCTAAATCCATCTCTCTCTCATTCCCAGATGGCAGGGATTGGGGTTTCAAAGAGAGAGTTTATTGCCAGCACATAGCAAAGTGCATAGATGACCTAACGGTTTAAAATGTCTCCCTGAACTACAGTAAATCTGATAGTTTTATAGTATCTCAAAACAGTCAGGTTTACACTAATGAGTAAGTGGGGTGGAGCTGGCTCAGATTCCTTCATTAATAAACATTAAGGGGCTGTGTAGTGATCAGAAGACTTTAAAGTTGTAAAACAGGGTGGGGGGTGGGTACCAAATGGGGTGAGTCACTAGATTTTTACAATTACCAGATAAAGGTCATATAGTTTTACAATCATTATTATATATTGAGGCATCTGGATTCTAGTTCAGCAAGTTTCAGTAATGTCAAGTATTTACTTCTGGCTTTTCTACAACTTACTAGAAAGTAAAAAGGCATCTGCATAATGTTTCAATAATCACAAATCACTTGTAAATTCTTAACTCTCGATTACACTTCCATGATCACACTATAACTACATCTTCAGATGTAGGGTCATTTGGGGGTACTTAAACATACAATTAGGAGAGGGGGCGAGGCAGAAGACAGATGGCTGTGCCCCAAGGCCCTGTGCTCCACACACCCAGCTGTATTTCAGTGATCCCTCAACCTCTACCTGCTTCACATTGCAAGTGGTCACCACTCAGGACTCAAAGGGGGCAAGAACTACAACTTGTCATGGGCCTCTTTTGAGCATCCCACTCTCAAACCTCTATCCAGATCGCCCTCTTTGCTACGCCTACTGCAAAAAAGAAAAGAAAATGGGCCTCAATTGATTAATTAACCCCTCAGTTCTCTTTCCATTCCTCACTCCTGTTATTCTCACTTCCCTGCTCACCCCGTCAGGGCTCCAGACTCTCCTGCTTATCTTTACTCCCAGGCCTACCTTCATACCTCCCTTCATTGCTCTCACCTGGCAAACTCAACCCTCATTACACCTGCACCTGGGGACTGATGGTGGGGAAAAAAAGCTCACACCCATGCTGACTTTTCATGTTTTTATTTATTAAACTTCTTTTAAATTTTGAGATTACAGAGTCAATGTCATTAGAAGAAATAATACATAGAGATTTGTGTACCCTTTACCCAGGTTCCCATGATGGTAACATTGTCAAAACTATAGTACAATATCAAAATCAGGATATTGATATCAATGTAGTCAAGGTATGGAACATTTCCATCACCACAAGGATTCCTTGTAGTCCTTTTTAATAGGCATGCCCACATTTCTCTCAGCTCATCCCTTCCTTAACTTCCAGCAATCACTAATCAGTTCTCCATTTCTAAAACTTTGCCATTTCAAGAATTTTGTATTAATGGAATTATATAACATGTAACTTTTTTTTACCTTTTCCTAGTTTTTTAACAAAATTACCTTGTAATTTATTTTTAAACAAATCAATTTCTGATATGTATTAACAGCACAAACAATTCATCCAAATATAATAAGGAAGGTTACTTGTTTAAGTTGCTTAAAGGGGAGAATCTGACACAGGACAGGCTTCTAGGGAGTACGTGAGTATTCATTTTGTGATAGTGGGTTATATCATTGGATGGAGACCCATACAATGAGAGTGAAGGTATACCCACATCCTGGGGAGGACTGATGTTCTCAAATAGAGGGAATTGTATCTCTCAAGAGAAATGGTAGCTCCCAATGCGTTAGTGCAGTTGAGCATGTCAAGCCCTCAACATTGTTGCAAGTATCTCTGAACATGGCTCTTTAAGGAATGAACATTGATTGTCACTATGGGCCCTGAGGAGAGGGGAAAAGAGGTATTGAATAGATGGAATCAATGTAACTGTGGAGCAATGGAAGTGTTCCCCAAGATTATGCAAGGATGGATATAGGACATGTTAAATTACACCAAAAATATATAGGGGCCTATAGGCTAAAATGTAAATCATAATGTAAAACATAACTAAAAATTTAGAAAATTGTATAGTCTAAAATATAAACCATAATGTAAACCCAAGTGTAACTTTGTTTGAAGGCTATTGTCTCAATATCTGTATGTGAGTTGCAGTAAATATAGTATGAACATGTAAAATGATTATTGTTGGGGAAGGGACAAAGTGTCTTATGTTGGATTTGTGGGAGTACCATATATTGTATATATGAATTACTGTGATCTAAAACTTTTCTGAAGACAAGCTTAATAATTAGAAAAAAAGAAAAGAAAGGACGTAGACACTGAGAAAGAGATGGAAGAAGTTGCTTTGCCAGTATGCATACAGGGCAATACTTATTGCTGTGATGGAGGACAAAACATCAAAAACAAAGTTTTTAATTTTTTAATTTTTTGATACTCTGATTTATTTTTACTTTAATTTTTCTAAATTAGTATGTATTCTGTACCTAACCTTTAAACCCATCACTCTATTCCATTTTACTATTAATGGAACCTGGCAATATATTGGGCTTCATTTTCAAAGAAGTTTTATATCACAGAGAGGTTCAACAATGGCAGGGGAGGAATACTGGTGTGGGATGTTATTGATAGGGGACACATGGTTGGGAGGGAGTTCTTCAAAGCGTATATCCAGGGTACATAAAAATGTTTGGATATTTTCATAGTGGTTACAATTAAAAACAACAACTGAGGGAGTGCTGAGTTCCTAGCCAGGGGAGCTCTATCACAGTCCCTAAAAGAACAGCAACAATCCCCCAAGTTCTATGGCAGAGACAAAAAAAGAAGAAAGGTCCAACAATGAGCCCTTGATACTAATGACTATGCTTGTGAGCCTGTGCACCTGAAATAAGAACAAGGCCCAGAGCTGCAGGGTGCCTAAGAGTTACCTCCTGAGAGCCTCCGTGTTGCTCAAATGTGGCCAGTCTCAAAGCCAAACTTAGCATGTAAATTCATTGCCTTCCCCTCAGCATGGGACATGAATCCTGGGAATGAGCCTCCCAGGTGCTGAGGGATTACTACCAAGGACCAGCTGATGATGTAACTAGAAAATGACCTTGAATATAAGGGTCAACTCAGACCAGCAGAATATCTCAGCCTACATGTAATATTAGGAGTTAAAAATGCTTTTTGACCTGGAATAAAAGGGGGAAATGGAAAGGACAAATGAGTTTATATGGCTATGAGTCTCCAAAAAAGAGGCGGGAGTCATCAGAGTGGTCGCCCTTATGCACGCCTCAGCAGAGTCCCAGAGACAGCTAAAGTAGATACAACCCCAGGTATTGGTTCTTCTGAGGGCTACAGATACCCACAGGTTCTATGGTCATGGCAGATGGACTTCAGTGCCATGTCAGTTGGCCCTACTTTGGAGTTTGTGTTCCTGAGTGTGATGAAGTTTGACTCAGATGTGATCTTTGTTCACAAGCCTTTCCTGTTACTTTTACTGGACCTGTGGTTGGCACTGGGGTTTAGTGTATACTCAGGGAACCTGAATCTCTGGACTGTCCATGTGATAGCCAGGCCCTGAGCCTCAACAGACTTGCAACTCCTTTGGTTTAATGAACTTACCCCAGGTGGCTAACATGGAGGTGAAGAAGGTCAGCCACTACACCAGGGAGCCAAGAGTGCCTACAACTGAAAGCAGGAGAATTACATCCATCATCCATGTAGAATCTAAGCCCCCTCTCGATATAGATGTGGAGTGGACATAACCATTCTGCTGAGGGTAGGGAGTAGGAAGAAGAGATGTGATGTGGGGGCATTTTCAGGACTTGGAGTTGTCCTGCGTGGTACTGCAGGGACAGTTACTGGATATTGTATGTCCCTCCATGGCCCACTGGGTGGACTGGGGGAGAGTGTAAACTATGATGTGGACCATTGACCACGTGGTGCAGCAGTGCTCCGAAATATATTCACCAAGTGCAATAAATGTCCCATGATTTATGTAGGAGATTGTTGGTATGGGAGGAGTGGGGTGAGGGGTGTTGGGGTTATATGGGAACCTCATATATTTTTTAATGTAACATTTTAAAAAAATAAAGAAAAACAAAAAAAATTGAAAAAAACAAACAAAAAAAATCCAAAGTGAGTTCCCCAAATTGTATCAACTGGACGCTTGATAGAAATGCAGAATTTCAGCTTACCCTCCCACACCCAGCCCTCTAAATCAAAATCGACCTTTTACCAAGATCTCCAGGAGATTCGTATGCACATTACAGCTTGAGAATCATTGCTCCAGGGTCAGAGACTAAAGATTCTAGGCTTTGCATGCTTTGTGGTGGCTGTTGCAACTACTGGTTCTCCTATTATAGCATGAAAGCAACCAAAGACAAACTGTTAAATAAATGGGTATGACTGTGTTTTAATAAAACTTTACTTATGGACACTGAAAAAATAAAATAAATCAATTTCTGATATGTATTGATAACAATTCATCCAAAGTGTGCAATCAGTCGTATTTGGTATAATCACAGAGTTATACATTCATCACTTCAATTATTACTAGAGCATTTTCATATTTCAATTATAATAATAATGAACTAAAAACAGACATAGAAAAGTCCTCATCTCTCAATCTCTCTGTTTTTCCCCTGCTGTACATAGCTGCTATTTCTGGCTATTCTTACACAATTATTTATGTGTTTATTAAGCAGTTTTATTGAGATATATTCACACACCATATGAACTATCCAAAGTATATAATGAATGACTCAGTATAATCACAATATTGTATATTTATCATCTCAGAAATTTCATTACTCCAAAAAGAAAGACTTCAGGGAAGCGGATTTGGGCAGTGGTTAGGGCATCCATCTACCACATGGGAGGTCCGCAGTTCAAACCGCGGGCCTCCTTGACCCGTGTGGAGCTGGCCCATGCGCAGTGCTGATGCGCGCAAGGAGTACCCTGCCACGCAGGGGTGTTCCCTGCATAGGGGAGCCCCACGCGCAAGGAGTGTGCCCCGTAAGGAGAGCTGCCCAGCGCGAAAGAAAGTGCAGCCTGCCCAGGAATGGCACCGCACACACGGAGAGCTGACACAAGATGATGCAACAAAAAGAAACACAGATTCTTGTGCCGCTGATAACAACAGAAGCGGACCAAAGAAGAAGATGCAGCAAAATTTTCACAGAAAACAGACAACTGGTGGGGGTGGCATTAAAAAATAAATAAATAAAAGTAGTTGCTTTATTTAAAAAAAAAAAAAAGAAAGGCTTAATGCCCCTCAGCCTTCCTTCCCCAGCCCACATAACCA
This sequence comes from Dasypus novemcinctus, assembly GCF_030445035.2. Classification (NCBI taxonomy): domain Eukaryota; kingdom Metazoa; phylum Chordata; class Mammalia; order Cingulata; family Dasypodidae; genus Dasypus; species Dasypus novemcinctus. The sequence continues at coordinate 21,693,200 of NC_080696.1, read as the reverse complement.
CAAATCTAATTTTATCTTTATAAATTACTAATATTTACATTTTATATAAATGAAATTATATAATATGTAATACTCTGTGTCTGGTCTCCTTCATTTAGTATAATGTGTATTTTTTTGTTTGATATTAACATTTTGTAATATTAACTTACATTTGTTCAATTTCAAAGAAAAAAGGCCTTATATATGCAATTTTACCCATATTTATATTTTATAAATATATTTATTTCACATAATATATTTATTTCATAATAGCATAATCATACAGTATTTGTCCTTTTGTGTGTGGCTTGCTTCTCTCAACATAACATCCTCCAGATTCATCCATGCTGTCATATGTTTCACGACTTCATTCTTCTTACCACTGTGTAATATTCCATCATGTGTATATGCCACAATTTGTTTATCCACTCAACAGTTGATGGACACTTGGGTTGTTTCCAACTTTTAGCTATTGTGAATAATGCTACTATGAACATCAGTGTGCAGATGTCTATTTGTGTCACTGCTCTCAGGAATTCTGGGTATACACCTAGCAATTTTATTGTCAGGTCCCATGGTAAGTCTGTGTTCACCTTCCTTAGGAATTGCCGGACAGTCCTCCACAGTGGCTGTACTATTCTACATTCCCACCAACAGTGAATAGCATTCCTATCTCTCCACATCCTCTCCAACATTTATAGTTCTCTGACTTTCTAATAGTGACCAGTCTAATAGGTGTGGAATGGTATCTCATTGTAGTTTTGATTTGCATTTCCCTAATTGTTAGTGATGTTGAACATTTTTTCATGTGTTTCTTTGCCATTTGTATTTCTTCTTTGGACAATTGTCTTTTCAAATATTTTGCCTATTGTAACCTTTTCAGATGACTTTTTCACTCAGCACCATACTCTGCAGATTCATCTAGTTTGTGGCATATATAAATAATTTTTTCCTCTTCTTTGCTGATTAGAATTCCATAGTATAGATATACCATAGTTTGTTAATTGATTCGTTTGTTAAAGGAAATCTGAGTTGTTTCCAGTTTTGGTTATTACAAATAAAGCTGCTATAAATATCCACGTACAGGTTTTCATGTGACCATAAGTCTTCATTCTTCTGGGATAAATGTCTGGGAGTGCAATATGGGAGAAGCATATTTTATTTTTAAAGAAATCGCCAAACTTTTTCCAAAAAGACTGTACCATTTTACATTCCCATCAGCAATGTAAGAATAATCCAGTTTTTCCAAATCCTCATCAATGTTTGGTGTTGTCATCATTTTTAAATTTAACCATTCTGATAGGTATTTAGTGGTTTCAATTTATTTCACTATTGGCTAATGATGCTGAATATCTTTTCAAGTACTCATTTGCTATTTCTATATCCTTTTTGGTAAAATGTCACTTCCTGTCCTTCTTTCCATGTTCTAATTGGATCATTGGCTCTTTATACTGTCAAATTTTGAGAGTTCCTCATATATTCTAGACACTTTGTCAGATATGTGGTTTTCACTCCATAGCTTGTCTCTTCATCCTCCTAACAGGATCTTTCATGAAGCACAAGTTTTTAACTTTGAGAAAGTCTTTTATCAAACTTTCCTGTTAAGATAGAGCTTTGGGTGCAAAATCTAAGACCTATTTGCCTAGCCCTAGTTCCTGGAGTTTTTCTCTTACATTTTTTCCTAATGGTTTTTTAGTTTTACGATTTACATTTAAATCTGTGATCTATTTGGAGTTAATTTTTGTGTAAGGTGCAAGACTTAGGTTACGGTTCCATTTCTTCTGTGGATGTCCAATTGCTCCAGCACCATTTGTTAAAAGTCTATCTTTCTTCCATTGAATTGCTTTTGTACCTTTGTCAAAAATCAGTGCAGCATATATATGTGGGTATATTTCTGGGTACTGTATTTGATAACATTGACCTATGTACCTGTCCCTCCACCAGTAAGCTGGTCCTGTTTTAAAGTAATCTTTATAAATCCCAGTTGGACTCCCCACTGCCCATTATTGAACCACATCTCCATTCTGAGTTAATTTGACTGGACAAATGATTACTATTGGGCCTTTATTTCCTCATTTTTTAAAATAAGAGGAATTGATGAAAAGAAGTTGTGAGCCCACTTTTCTGTTATGTTTAACTGGGACTGCCTTCCTCCTTCTTTCTCTTGGCCTCAGTATATTATATGAGCCCTAATTTCACACCCCAGCCCTGGTCTTCACTGCTCTTCATTGCCTACCCTACCATTCTCACAAGTCTGTGAAAAGCATCAATTTTCTCAAGTCCAGCTTCCCAGACTACTACTTTATTTTATTTTATTTTATTTTTTTAAAGATTTATTTTTATTTATTTAATTCCCCTCCCCTCCCCCGGTTGTCTGTTTTCTGTGTCTTTTTGCTGTGTCTTGTTTCTTTGTCTGCTTCTGTTGTCCTCAGCGGCACGGGAAGTGTAGGCAGCGCCATTCCTCGGCTGCTCCCTCCTTCGCGCTGGGCGGCTCTCCTTATGGGTGCACTCCTTGCGCGTGGGGCTCCCCTACGCAGGGGACACCCCTGTGTAGCACAGCACTCCTTGCGCGCATCAGCACTGCGCATGGGCCAGCTCCACACGGGTCAAGGAGGCCCGGGGTTTGAACCACGGACCTCCCATGTGGTAGACAGACGCCCTAACCACTGGGCCAAAGTCCGTTTCCCTAGACTACTACTTTAATTAACTAAATCATGTGCTTTTCTTAATGGAGAAGAAGTCTAGATCTTTCTCTGTTGTCCAATATAGCAGTTACAGGCCACATGTGGCTATTCAAATTCAAAATTTAATGTTAAACAAAATGAAGTTTTTTAATTACACTAGTCCATCTGTCAAAAGTGCTTAATAGATACACATGGCTAGTGTCCACCCTATTGCAGATATGGAACATTTCCATTATCAAAGAAGGTTTTATTGGACAACTCTGAAAGCTAAGTATTTTAAATACCATGTCCTCATAGACTTGGGTATATCTGGCTATTTTATTCAGCTGAGTATGTTCATGCATCTGTTATTTTTAACTTCTCTTCCTCCTACCCATACATCACTCAATATTGGTTTATTCTTGGTATCTGACTTGAGTTTTTCAGCGTTATGTCATAATTCCTAAATTTAATCCAAAAGCATGGGCAGATAAGTAATGAACTGAATTTCCTCTTGTTTATCAGCTGAGATGGTGCAGTGCTCCTTTCTGTAGAACAGGAGGACACTGAGGGCCAGTTTCTCCTTGACTGCCACCCCTCTTACCAGAGTTCCCTGCATAGTTCCCATGTGGAGCCCTGCAAGGTATTATTTTAGAGTGCTCTTAGGAATATGACTGGGGAAATGTGCTCTCTAGGTACTTTTCCTACTGCTTGGGCCTCCTTGATGGCAAAAATTATGCAAATAATGCCCTATTTCCCAGGTTCAAGACAGTGTTGAAAGGACTATTCAGTACTCAGGTTTCTGATGTGAGAGGAAGTGCACCTAGAATCCTAGGCAGGTCTATGCCTCTCCATCCTCTCCAATCTGAAACTATAAGTTAAGTAGCATTGGATCCCAATTCCAATCACTTTTGTTCCAAGAACTTTACTTTTCTTACCTGCTAAGAAGGGACAGTAATACCCACTCACAAAATAGTTGTGGGACTCAATTAACCGAGGCTATTTGTCAAGTGTCCTGCTCAGAGTTGATGCTCAGGTAAGAATTTTTTCTCCTGGAAATCTTTCCTTATGCATCTCTGCATCAAGTGCTCCTGCTGATGCTGGGGGTACCAGTTTTCATGCATGTGTGGTGGAGGCTGTCTCAGTTGGTGATTTTTCTTCCTTCCTAGGTCATAAGCTCCTTGAAAAAGAGGTGCATCTTTGTATTATCATGAGCTCCATCTGTTTAGAACATTGCCTATAGGCACATATTTACAGATAGAATGTAGACAGATGATTGTGTAGCTAATTTCTAGTATCAAACGTGTCTTTAATGAATAGGGAGGCTGGCTAATAGGGACAGGATCACTGGAAGATAATTTATATTAATAACACAACTACATGGATACTGGGAGAGAGAGCAAGAACATAGCTTCATGCCAGCCCATGACAAGAATAAACTTTTGGAATATAACCACTCTTTTTTTTTTAAACAAATCAATTTTATTGATACATATTAATAAAGCATATAATTCATCCAAAGTGTATAATCATTGGTATTTGTTAACAATCATGTAGCTTTGCGTTCAACCCTTCAATCATCATAAGTACATTTTCATTATTTCAATAATAATAATAAACAAAAAAACAGACAAATAAGAAAACTTCTTACCTTTCAATCTCTCTGTTTCCCCTGCTATACATAGCTGCCATTTCTGGCTATTCTTGCAAAATTATTTACTTGTTTATTAAGGAGTTTTATTGAGATATATTCACATACCATATAAACTATCCAAAGTGTATAATCAATGGCTTTTAGTATAATCACATTGTTGTGCATTTATCATCTTAAAAATTTTAGAACCATTTCATTATTCCAAAAAGAAAGACTCCACATAACCTAGCATTCCTTCCTCACACCTACATGACCACTAATTAAATTTCATCTTTATAAATTGATTAATATTTACATTTTATATAAATGGAATCATACAATATGTGGTACTCTGTGTCTGGTCTCCTTCACTTAGTATAGTGGGATATTTTTTTTTGTCTGAGATTAACATTGTATAGTATTAATTTACATTTGGTCAGCTTCAAAGAAAAACGGTCTTATATATGTAATTTTACCCGTATTCATATTTCACATATTATGCTGTATAATTGTGCTATTATGAACTAAATATGTGAAAATAGATATATTATGTGAAATATGAATACAGGTAAAATTGCAGTATTGTCCTTTTGTGTCTGGCTTGCTTCTCTCAACATAACGTCCTCCAGGTTCATCCATGTTGTCACATGTTTCATGACTTCATTCTTCTTACCACTGCATAATATTCCATCATTTGTATACTCCACAATTTGTTTATCCATTCATCAGTTGATGGACACCTGGGTTGTTTCCAACTTTTGGCTATTGTGAATAATGCTGCTATGACCATCAATGTGCAGATGTCTGTTTGTTTCACTGCTCTCAGTTCTTCTTGGTATATACCTAGTAATGCTATTGCTGGATCCCATGGCAAGTCTATATCCTCCACAGTCAGTCCTTCACAGTGGCTGTACCATTCTGCCTTCCCATAAACAGTGAATAAGCATTCCTATCTCTCCACATCCTCTCCAACATTTATAGTTTTCTGACTTTTTGATAGTGGCCAGTCTAATAGGTGTGAAATGATATCTCATTGTAGTTTTGAATTGCCTTTCCCTAATCACTAGTAATGTTGAGCATTTTTTCATGTGTTTCTTACTATTTGTATTTCTTCTTTGGGCAGTTGTCTTTTTACGTCTTTTGCCCATTTTTTTTAAAGATTTTTTTTTTATTTCTCTACCCTTCCAGCCCCCCCCCCCCCCAGTTGTCTGCTCTCTGTGTCCATTCGCTGTGTGTTCTTCTGTGTCTGCTTGTATTCTTGTCAGTGGCACTGGGACTCTGTGTCTCTTTTTGTTGCATCATCTTGCTGTGCCAGCTCTCTGTGTAGCGCCAGTCCTGGGCAGGCTGCACTTTTTTCATGTGGGGCAGCCTTCCTTATGGGGTGAACTCCTTGCATGTGGGGCTCCCCTATGCAGGGGACACCCCTGTATGGCATTGCACTCCTTGTGCACATCAGCACTGCACATGCGCCAGCTTGCCACACAGGTCAGGAGGCCCTGGGTTTGAACCCTGGACCTCCCATGTGGTAGGCGGATGCTCTATCCATTAAGCCAAATCCGCTTCCCATTGCCCAGTTTTTAATAGGATAGTTTGTCTTTACATTGTTGAATTTTATGATCATGGATATTAAACCCTTATCAGAAACATGATTGCCAAATATTTTCTCCCTTTGAGTCAATTGCCTTTTCACCCTTTTGACAAAGTCCTTTGAGGTGTAGAAGTATTGAATTTTGAGGTCCCATTTATCTATTTTTTCTTTTGTTGCTTGTGCTTTGGGTGTAAGATTTAAGAAACTACTGCCTACCACAAGATCTTGAAGATGTTTTCCCACATTTTCTTCAAGGAGTTTTATGGTTGTTTTTATATTTAGGTCCTTGATCCATTTTGAGAATAACCACTCTTTAATCTTGGTTTCTCAAGAATGAAACATGGCTAGATTTCATAGGATTCTTTTGTGGGATGAAGAACTCAGAGAAGCCCTGGGATAGCAGTGGGGTGTCTGGAGTCTTCACAGACTGTGGTTTGGATGGTAGTTGTCTGTGGGCTTTGTTGTGATTGTGCCATGATTAGCCACGGGTCTAAGCTGCAGTTGATAACAAGAGCTGTTATAGTTGCCTTTTGTTTTGCTTAAAGAATAGAGTGGTAGGAAAAATGCTAGACTAGGGGTCAGGATGGCTGTGTTCCAACCCAGTTCTACCATTTAGATGTCAGAACTTAGCCAGTCGTTCCATCTCCTGGCTGCCACTTCTGCATTTAGAAAGTGGGAATATCAGTCCTCCCCATTCTTCTCTAGAAGGAGAATTATATGAGAAAATGGATACGCTAGTGTTTTGAAAATCAGCTGATACTACATAATGACTATACATGGTTTTTCCATTGAGAAAGAAACATAATTTCTTTAAATTTCCATGTGCAAAATGAGAATGATAACATTTATACCTTTCTAAATATCTCTTTTTAAGAATATAAGTAATATTTCTAAGAGAAAAGGAAGGAAAACCAACTTGAAGGCAGTTAGTATCAGGTGGAAGCAGGTTTCTCACCCAGCTGTGACCAATGCCAAAGATGCTAGTTCTACAAACAACAGCACATTATCTTTTGCAGGCAGAATAACTGAGATTTGAAATGGACCAAGAGGGCTTGTCATTTAATAAAGACAATATTGAGTAGGTAAAGGGATAATGTTATGTCTGACTTGAAACCATTTGACATCTTGGGAAAATTTAAGATTTCATTTCAGCTTATTTTTTCAAGGTTCTACAGTTAATAACCACTTACAGCTTATAAAGCACCTTCCTCAAAAGAGTAATTTTCTAGGCTTTTAAAAAGTTAAGTCTGGCTAGCTAATAAATCTGCAGAAAGCTGTAAAATCTATTTGCATCAAATCAATATAAATTGAAACAATGAGAAGTTTGGATGATCTGATTTGTAACATCACAAAGATTAATGGTGATACTATCTATATTTGTTAACCAGGAATGATTCTGAGTTGGAAAAAAGTATATAAAACAGGGTAAAAGTCTTGTTTAAGGCATAGCTTTTGCGTAAAATCTTGCCTGTAGACACATGCAGATTTATATATATGCAGAGAGATATCTAGAAAGATGTTTGCTCACTAAATGATGATAATGATCTCTGGGTTGAGGGATTTCAAGTAACTTTTACTTGCTTCTTCATGAGTTTCTTATTTTTTAAAAATAATTTTAAAACAAATACTTATTTTTTGTTATCCAAAAAAAAAAAAGGAATTCAATTTTTTTCATTTTGAAAACAATGCAAATGCATTTGGTAGTTTATAGCATAAAGTAGACAGAAGGCCAACTTTCTTACAAAGATTGTTTCACATTAAACTATGTAGGTCTTAGTTTGCCAGGTCTGCTAGGAATAATACGACACACTAGTTCACTTATACATCAGGAATTTCTTGTCTTAATGGTTTGAAGGCTGGCAAAAGTTCAAAATTAAGATATCAGCAAAGTTTGCTTTCTCCAGGAGTCCGCAACATTGTAGCAATGGCTTACTGCAATCCTTGAGGTTCCTTGGCATCTCTGCCTCTGTCGCATGGCCAAGGCCTGGTTTCCTCCTGGGGCTTTCTCTTCCTTCTGACTTCTACTGGTTTCTGCTGCTCCTGAGTGTCTGCATTAAATTTCCTATGTTCATAAGGCCTATGATCACACAGTTCAAGGTCCACCTTGGCTTCATCTAAATAGGATCTTTGAAGATCTGTTCTCAAATGAGCCCACCTTACCCAATAACAGTATCTGCAAAGGTCCTATTTGCAAGTGGGAACACAGATTAAGATTAAACCCATCTTCATGGGGGGCAGGATTCAGTCCCCAACAGTGTATTAATGAAGGATAAGTACTTGGTGGCTCGTCTTTTGCAGATTCTTGAAAATATGCAACTGGGGCTTCCTTTTCTTTTTTCTTTTTCTTTTCTTTATTTTTTTTATGTTACATTCAAAAAATATGTGGTCCCCATATACGCCCCACCCCCCTCACCCCACTCCTCCCATAACAACAACCTCCATCATCATGGGACATTCATTGCACTTGGTCAATACATCTCTGAGCACTGCTGCACCACATGGTCAATCGTCCACATTATCATTTACACTCTTCCCCCAGTCCACCCAGTGGGGCTTCCTTTTCTTAATCCAAAGCTGCTTGAATGATGGAGGCACTGTTTGCTTGAGAGGATGGGCTGGGAGAGATGTGGCAGGAGCATCTTGTGAATGCATCTATTATATCTGCAAGTCATATAGACACTGTTGTTTACTCTTAGCAGGAAGTAAGGATCTAAAAACATTTAAAAGGGGAAAGAGCTGTTCATTTTCCAGCCTGACGCTGACTCATAAATGGCTGCTGCTCCATCCTCCATTCATTGCTGCTGAGTGAACCTGAATAATAAAGTAATAAAATAATTGGCTGCCTTGTTCCCAATCAAAGATTGTCACTAAGACCCAGCTGAGATGCATAGCTTACCACAAAGCTCAAGTGGTTCCTCTTTCTAGGGGAAAGGACAAGTCACCAGAAACACTCATTTTATTTTCAGAGTAAGTGCACCAGAGAAATGCAGTCTGGAATTAGAAAAATGACTTCTTTGAAAAGCACAATTTCTTCTAGTCATACATATGTATGTGAATTCAAGACTCTCAAAGGAACTTTTTGGATGCTTTTCAGTGTGATCTGAATGGGAATATTACATTTCTACCCCCTGGTTAAACCAAGAAAAATATCCTCCCCATCATTTTTCCATAGTGGCCTCCATGCTCCAGAACGAGCTGGAATACAAACCAGCATGTTGGACCCACCCTTCCCTCTTGGGGTGGAGGCAGGTATAATGTCCTGAAAGAAAACTGTGAAAGAAATACAGTATGAGGTTTAAATACAGTTTGAGCCTTCTTTCTTGCTGTGCTCCTTATCTTTTCAAGAATTTTACCTCAATAAGTTGCCTTATCAATCTAGTCTATGCCAACACTCTCCCAGAAACTGTTGCTGCGGAGGCTTGCCAACAAGGGTAGGGTTTTCATTTCAGGGGCCCATAAACTTGGATGGGGAGAAAAACTTACATCTCTTTTTCACTGCTCTGAGACCCTAGCAAGTATTTTCACTAGGATTGTAGGCAAGAAATCCTTGTATTGTTAGTAACCTGTGCTTTTTGTCACCATAAAATCATAGTTATTTTTATATCACATTTATTGTCATTACACTTCAAAATGTCATTTACACTCATCAATACTTTGAAATCAAGGTCATTATTAGATCCACTGCTCGATCTTAGGGGTTTTTAATGTTAATAAATAATGTTATTATTACATCACAAATTTTAAAAAAATATTCAGTAAGTGTGTTTTAATACATTTGGTTTCCTTTGTAATCCTGTGTACTTTATACATTTAAAAGCATTATTCTGAAAATGGGTCTGTAGATTTCACTCCCAAGGCAAACAGTCCCTGGTACAAAGAAGGTTAGGATTCTAGACCCAGGGGCCAAACTAGAGACAAGCATGAGCTACTGAGGGTCCTGCCCCTGGAAGTTCAGGACTCCCAAAGATAAGTCCTTATTTTGGAGAGATGTGAGCACAGAGTGGGTCTGCACTAAACATTTGCTGATGTGTTAACAGGCCCATGTCCCCAGCTTTCCTTAGCATCCCTTGGGGTAGACTGAGTTATATACCCCAGTCTAGACATGTTCTTAATCAATGTGTATTTCTAAACAGAGCCTCTTGAAGGTGTTATTTTTATTTAAGGTGTGACCCAACTGAATAAGCATGGGCTTTAATCTGGATTACTGGAGGCCTAATAAAGGGAAAGCCACAGAGAGGTGCCAGAAGCAGGAAGTGAACAGGAATCCAGAAAGTGAGACTCAAGAAAGTAGAGGACATCTCCATGTGATATGAGGCAGAGATGAAAGCCAAGGAATGCCAAGGATTTCCAAGAGCCAGAATGGTACATGCAGAAGCATCACATTGCTGATGCCTCAATTTTAACATCTCCTAGACTCAAAAACATGAGCCAATAAATTCTCATTATTTAGGCCAACCCATTGTGTGGTATTTGTCATAGCAGCTCCAGGAAACTAATACATTCCTCCTTGGCTCCCCTCAGGCTCCAATGGGAGTATCCATCTCATAGGTTTTCCTGAAGAGTGGAGTGGTTAAGAGAACAGGATTTACCATCAGATGGTCTTGCATTGGATTCAGAATGTCATCATCTGCCACTCACTTGGCCTGGGGCCCTCAGTTCATCTGTTAGATCCCCTGCAACCCTTCTCTAAGGCAATGCCACCTCCCACATCATTGTATGAGTGTAAGGAGCTGGCACATACACATAAAGTCACTAGTCTAGCATCTGGCACTTGGTGGCAGGTGCAAATCAAGCTGATGAAGGTATGTGGAGGCATTGCTCAGGTGAAGTCTCCGGGCCAGAAAGAACCTCAGAGGCCACCTGCGGGGCCTCTTCCTTTCTGAGGTTACTCTCTAAAGATTATATATTCTCTTTTTTCTCTTCTCTAGGACTTTCCACCTTCCCCATTGCTACTTCTACTAAGTGGGTTCAGTCAGGGGATTTAAGATTGGAGTGCATACTAAATATTATTTTGGTGGTGCCTCTCCAGTACCCATTTTCTTGTCTCTCATCAACGGTGTCCATATTTCCCTCTGCCAAGCTCAGTAATAAATTGTGCGTGAGGTTATCATTCCCCTTGGAATTTGATTGACTTAAGCCTGTGATAGGTTCAGGGACAGAATGAGTATGTGACCTTGTCTGGACTAATAACAGTGACCTCCGTGACTCTTCTGGAGGTATTAGAAAAAAGTTTTTCTCTCTTTTGCCCTGGGCAGTATGAGAAGATGAGGGCTAGGGCAGCTGCAACCATTTTACTACAAAGAGGTGAGAGCCTAATACAAGCCATGGAGAGAAGAGCTAAGAGCTAAGGAAAACCAGCTCTTGGTGACATCTTCAGAGTTGCTAGATAAAGCCCCATGTGGAGCTGCCTACATTGGCTTCCAGTTTTCCCAAATGGTAACTGTCCTTGATTGTTCAAGACAAAATGTATAGCTAAATGAATACTATAAGGAAAACGTATTTGTCACCACACAGTCTGGAATGTAGAACTGTGCTGGCCACATCAGAAGCCCCTACCTGTGTCCCAGCCCAATCCTAATCCCCTCTTCCCCCCAAAGTAACCACTGTCTCAACTTTTATAGTAATCACTCCCTAGTGTTTCTTCATAGCTTTGTTACACAATGCACCTGCCTGGCATGCAGTTTAATATTGCACAAGGCTCTAAATTTGCTATGCTTTTCTAGTGTCCTTTAATCTGTTGATACACCCTCTATTCTTTTATTTTCCTTACAATTTATCATTAAGCAAACAAACACAAATATGGCCATTTGGTCTGTAGCCCGGATGGTGCTGCTTGCCTTCTTATGGCCCAGCCTAGCAGACCCTCTGTCCTTGGTATTTCCTGCAAGTTGGCAGCTGGATCTGAGAACAGCTTAGGCTCAGGTTCAAGGCTTCTGGCCATCAGGAAGCACACAGGTCTAGCTGTCTTTCTTGTGGTATTAGCCACCATTTGTGTGGGGGCAGAGAAGAGGGCATAGTGTCTATAGCTCAGAAGGAGAGACACCTGTTTCCCTGCAGGGGAGGGGTCTCACTACAGGGAGGGCTGCAAAGAGCAAATGAATGCCTGTCCCCATAAAATGTACATACTCCAGCCAGACTGTCTCCCATGAATGTTTACCTATGCTTACAGAAAAGGGGGAAGGAATGTGGCAGCAGGACACTATGCCTGGGGATGAGTTTTACGTCAAGGTGTCCCAGCATTTATCATCCCATCGTAGGAGCCAGGCTAACACATTCTCGAGCACAGGGTTCAATTGTGGGTCACAAGGAAAGGCAGCAGGCTGTGCTCAGACATTATAGACATTGTCTCTGAAGAATTAAAAGCCATAACAGCAGTGACTAAGAGTCGACCTTCTTTTTATAGTCATCATGCACCATAGGCTTAACAGTTGTCAGTGGCACCCCTTCCTGTTGGGCTGGTCCCTCACCCCCAGTACCTGGCTTGGTGTGTGAATGCCCGTTGGTTGCTATTGGTTTCCTCTATCAGATGTCTCATTTCTTCTGTTTGCTCCTGCACAGGTGTTGATACCATCCAAGACTTGTGGATATGGCTTGTTTGTCCTCATCAGCTTAGGTTTTGGAGATTTTAGGGATTCTTTGTCATCTAGTGTAACTTCTGCCTTATTTTTTATTTGGAGATTTGGAGGGAGTTAGAGGCTACTCAACCAGCATTGTCATTTTCCCAGAATCCCACTTTGTCCAAGTCAGTTTGAGTTGGTTCCTTGACACTTGGAACTGAATGATGCTTTAACTGAAATAAAAGCACTGGATCTGATTGCCACACTCTGAAGATGAGAAAAATGATGCCCAAGGACAAGGAGCTTGACCAGGGGCAAACAGGGTGCCATTTGCTAAGCTGGGGTGTTCAAATCCTACTTTGGTACTTTCTCCTACCCACCACGATTTCCCAAAGTCAAGGGGCAATAAACGAATGAGCCTTCAAGTGGTGAACTGCTGAGCTCTCACACCCTCACCCAGGTCTTGTCTCCAGACTCAGCTAAGCCCTTTCCCTCCTTTTATAGTTCACAGTTTGATGACATCTTCCTAGAGCTATTGACACATCTTTTATTATTCCAACAGGGTCTGGAATATACAGTTTTCTTTTTCATTTGTGCAGCAGTTCCTCCTGAACAATTTTGTGGGGCTTTAGAGGTTGCCACACAAGTGAAAAACCTGATTTATAATAGTTCCATATTTAAAAACAGAATGGGGTAAATAGCTTGATTTAAGAAAAAAGTGACATGGCAAATTTCCCATTGCTTTAAAAAGTTGAAGAGGAAGGGAGCATTCCCTTTGCAGAAGCATTTTTCTTCTGCATTCTTAATGGAGAACTTTTCAAATCGGTGTTCCAGGAGGACCACTGAGAACCCACCCAGATGCCAGAGGCGTCCTTGGGTGTAGGAGGAAGGGGAATAGAACCACCTGGGTTTCAGGCTGGGATTAGTTTTCTATGAAAATGTGCTGTGTAAAATGCTATTTGAAAGAGGAGTTCCTATGCCAAAAGACAAAGCAAGGGAAAAAAAAACATTGTCTAATGAACTTAGTATTGATGAAAAGATTTGTATTTTCAAGAAGACATCTTTTAAGTAAAGGACCTTCTCTTCTGGATATTTAATTTTAAGGATTTAAATATGTCTAATTTAATATGACATCTACTGGCACTGAGCCACAAGCTGGACTTGATTAGAGAGATGAAAAAATCTGGAAATTCCCAAAATTTCTGAAAACAATTACACACACACACACACACACACACACACACAATGCTCTTTCATTTGGAAATAATCTCAGACTTATAGAAAAGTTGCAATAATAATGTGAGGATTTCCTGTATATCCTTTACCCAGAGTCCAGAAAAGTTAACATTTTTCCACATTTTCTTTATGATGCATATATATATTTAAGTACTATAAATAAATATATAGGTATTTATTTTGAATCATTTGGGAATAAGCTGTAGAAATGATATCTGTTTTCTCTTCCTTTTACCCTTATATTCTTCAGGGTTTATTTCCTAAAACCAAGGATACTCTCTTACTTAACCATAGTACAATGATCAAAATCAGGACATCAACATTGTTTCAATGTTATTTCAAACCTATAAACCTAATTTAAACTTTGCCAATCGTCTCAATAATGCTCTTTTTTATGGCAAATGAAAAAAAAAATTGGGTCAAGATCCTACAAGATATTTTAGTCTCTAATCTGAAACAGTTCCTACATTTTTTTTCTTTTTTCTTTTGTTTAAGTATAGGCCAGGTATTTTGCAGCATGCCCTTGAATTTGTCTTTGTCTGATGTTTCCTTATGTTTAGATTCAGGTTATGTATTATAGGCAAGAGTGCCAATGAGAGATCTTTTTGTCCTCAATGCATTATATTATTTGAAGCACATAATGTTGATTTGTCCCATTACTGGGGAGGGGGTTGATTCTGATCTCTTGGCTAATGTGGTGTCTATCAAGTTTCCTCCATTTTCTCTTTGTAATTAATATCTTGTGGGGAGATCTATGAAGATTTTGTAAATATCCTATTTCACATCAAAATTTCACCTATTCTTTTAGAATCCATTGATAATCCTTGCCTCAATTAATTACTACTATGATAGGAAATGGTTTGTCTCCCCCCCCCCCCCAGATTTTCCTTATTGGATTTATCTTCATAATGTATGTAGAACTTCACAACTTCTCACCATCATACCTGATCATCTTTCCTCTGCAACAGCCTTCTCAGTAACCTCCCTCCTACCCTCAAGCTCTACAGTTGCTTTTCCATCCATGGCCTGTTGAAATGTAAGCCAGGCCACCTTGCTCCTTTGTTCAAACCACGAGTGGCTCCCCAGGTTTCGCTATAGGGCTGCCCTCTCACAGGGGTTACCCCTCCTCTCATTTGTTCCCCACCATTCTCTCAATGGCTCCCCCTTCCTCACAGTGCACCCCCTTATGGTGGCTCCTTCCCTTGCCAATGGCTGCCTGTTCTCACAGTGGCTCCCCACTATCTGCTCAATGCCTTCTAAGGTCCAAATGCTCCACCTCCTGAGACATCTCTAACATCACCCTTCCTTGTGGGCATTCATTTCTTGTAGCAGGTGTACTGTCTGGCATGTGTCAAACCTTCACAAATATTTGCTTGATGACTGGGGTTGTATTACATAAAAATCTTTCTGTCAGTGCCCACGTGCTGAAGGCCACCTGCAGAGTTCATCTCACCTGCGTGCAAGGTGTGCTTTTGTTGCTGGAGGTTAGCACCATTGTAAACTGCACCATTGTAAACGGCCTGAGATTCAGTGCTTTGTCTGTGCTCTATTACTTGTTTTGTTTTAATATATATTTTATTTATTTTTAAAAGATACATAGATCACACAAAATGTTATATTAAAAAATATAGGAGGTTCCCATATGCCCCACTCCCCATACCCCCCACTTTTCCCACATAAGCAACTTCTTTCATTAATGTGGAACATTCATTGCAATTGATGAGTACATTTTGGAGCATTGACACTAAGCATGGATTAGAGTTTACATTGTAGTTTACACCAAGTCCATTCAGTGGGTTATGGCAGGATATATAATGTCCTGCATCTGTCCCTGCAGTATCACTCAGGACAATTCCAAGTCCCCAATATGCCCCCATGTTGCACCTCTTTTTCCCTCCCCCTGCTTTCAGCAACTCCTATGGCCACTGTCTCCACATAAATAATATAATTTCTTCCATTGCTAGAGTCACAATAATTCTATAGGAGAACAACAGTAAGTCCACTCTAATCCATATTTTATTCTTCCATCCTGAGGACCCTGGGGTGGTGATGCCCACTCCACCTCTCAATTGAAAAGGGGCTTCAATCCCACATGGCTGATGGATGGACTCTTGTGCCTCTAGTTCCTTGGTGTGGTGGTTGTCCATCCTCACCTCCCTGCCAGCTGACCACCATTACTTGTTGATCCAGGACATGGGAGGCCCTGGCAGGTCAGCTAGGTGTCAGTTTGAGGGCCTGGATTATTCTGAAAGAGAATTATGAGCCGGCTTCCAAGGCTGATAGAGAACGAGTGCCAACTGTGGGAAGGGGCAGTTGGGCAGACATCACACAAGTGCCATTCCCTCTGTAGGACTGGTGTGTTTGTTCTCGTCTTCCTGCTAACTATACCAAAGAACTGGGGTGATAAAGCACTGACAACCTTTATTTCAACAAAGTTAGACTCAAAGACCTCTGGACATACCTAAAGGACTCAAGAGAGAGACTAATCAGCATAAGGTTAGAGGGAAAGAACTGGAAAGAAGTTTAAACTTGGGTTTGGCTCTCTGATGTCAAAATCTGCCAAGGTGCAATAAGCAAACATTTCTTTATTAAAAAAACAAATGTTCAATTTAATATGTTGAACTCCTGCCTATAATAACAAGTTTTCAATGTAAATTACAATAATTTCTTAACTGGAAATATCTTTCCAACCTCACTGCTCAGATCACTTTATGTTGCCACAACTTATCAGATAAACCTGAGAAGCTTCTGTTATGCTTAGAAAAATAAGGGTAGGCAGGCATCACTTCCTGCTATTTATACTTCACTTCCCTGTCCTTCGTCCCCTACACATAATTTAAATTTCCTCAAATTTCTAAATAATGGACGCATTTCCACCATCACAATTATTTCTTGGGGTGGCTAGAAGAATTGAAAAGGAAAGAGAACCCTGGGATTTACAGATTCCCTCGAATGACATATGCTTCCCCAAATGTTAATTTGTGGTTCCAACACCTTTATGTGTATCAAAATAACATTGTTGTCAAGACCCAGAGACTTTTAATTGTTAGTACTTGTTGCGCCATTTCTTCAATTATGAGTTACATAGAATAGAAATTGAGTTCTCTTCTCTTCTTCTAATTGCATCATTAGATTAATAAAATGTTTTCCCAGCTACTATTTCAAAAAGTTTTATAGACTTTTATGGAGTTCCACGCCCACTTATTTAAACTGATTTGCGGTAGAGTGTCCATCTGGTAGAAGCTTCCTAATTCCAACAGAAAAACTGAAAAAAAAGAAAAAGAAAATAGGCATTTCAGACTGGAACAGGGAATTCTTTTGTTTTTTAAAAGAATTTCTCCCAGGTGAAATTTTCTTAGAAGTATTTTTCTAGTATCAGGGGATTAAAGCAAAGTACACAGTTGACTTGTAATGGAGTGTGCACTTTGTCCAGCGGCTTTCTTTGAGTGGCATTTTCTTTTACTCCTAGGTGGCAGATTTGGAGCAGAGTGGTATCCAGAAATCACTGCAAGGGTGGTAGTGTGCCATGTAGTTGTTGAATGGTGTCCTCTGTTCAAGGCTTTCCAAACAGTGTTCAAATGGAAAATTACCTTCACAGTATTCTTTTTTGTGAACTGTTAAAACTGAAGCAGAGAGCACAACTGTTTCCCCAGGTCTGCTGCTCATTTTCTTAGTTGACTCATTTGTTGGACATCTACTAAATGCTGAACAGTTTTCTGAGTGCAGTGAGGACTTTTTAAGGGAAATAAAAGGCAAGGTTCCTGAAGTCAATTGTTTGATTTAATGAGGAAGAAAAGAGAATAAAAAAATTAACACGTGTGTAGAAAACAGTTATAGAGCCAATTATAGATGCTTCCATTAAGTGCTTTATTTATTTATTTATTTTTGGGGGGGTTCTCCCCTTTTTTTTTTTTTTGCGGTCCATTAAGTGCTTTAGTGTTTACACTGGTGAAAAGACTAGAGAAAGTAGTTTCATTGTATAATTAGAATCATTGGCCTTCAGAAGACCTTTAATGAGTGAGGCAGATTCTTTAGCACTGCAAAGTAGGGATGACATTCTAAGCAGATTACATTTCATATTTAGTGAGATAGAAACAAAAGCCAGTGGAATTTATGTAGTGGAATTTATGTAGGGGTTGGCCTGTTGGTTTTCCAAACACAGCATAGAGCTGCAGAATAAAGTAGAAGAGGCCCTTAGGTAAAGGAAAGAGTTTCTGGCAACAGCAGTGTCTGAAACAATCATAAGAGCAAAAGATCAAAGTACTTCTTACAGTATATGTTAAAAGTTGGACCCTAATGAATCATACTTCCCAGTATTACAGACTCTTGTGTAATACCTTGGCTTTGAATCTGGACTGACTCTAAAATAGCATTTTTTATATAGAATGATTCCTCCTTTGGTTTTGTGTTGTTGTTGTTTTTTTAAGATTTATTTTTTTATTTACTTATTTCTCCCCCCTCTCCACCCCCCCCCCCCCCCATCTGCTTTCTGTGTTCATTCGCTGTGCGTTCTTCTGTATCTGCTTGTCTTCTCTTTAGGCAGCACTAGGAACCAATCCTGGGACCTTCAGGAGTGGGAGAGAGGTGCTTAATCTCTTGCGCTACCTCAGCTCCCTGGTCTACTGCATCTCTTATTGTCTCTCCTCTGTGTCTCTTTTTGTTCTGTCATCTTGCTGCACCAGCTGCTCTCCATTCAGGCCAGCTCACCAAGTGGACCAGCTTGGCTTTACCAGGAGGTCCTGGGAATTGAACCCTGGATCTCCCACATGGTAGATGGGAGCCCAATTGCTTGAACCACATCCACTTTCCACCTCCTTTGTTTTTGCCACTTCAGTAGTATCAACATGTTTGAAAGAGTCTGTGCATACCAGACATACAAGTATTCTAATATTGTGAGAAGTTTTATTCTATAAGCAATGGACTGATTCATTTGCATGCACAGCCATGAAGGTCAGGGGAAGAAATTGCCCTTTCTTTTTTCTGAATATTTTCTTGGAAATGCCTTTGGCTAACAGAAAAGGACCCCAACCAGAAGGCTTTTTATTGCCAAAATCAGGATCTCCTTTGCATCCAGAATCTCTCAGAGTGTTTACCTTGAGAATTGCAAATAAACTTTAGAATCTTGTGGTTCTTCCCAGTGGATAGAAGAAGGTATGGAGACAGAGTGACAGATGTACTTGGTACCCCCATATCTCCCACATTCATCATACTTGAGCAGACCAGAAATGAAAGATGCCAACTTCAGGGATTTGCAATTCTTGGCCTAAAGGTTGTTTCTAGTTGCCTAAGTCTGCTCTGTCCATGGGAAGACCAGTCAGGCTGAGGGATTAACATTCCTCAAGAGAAGTCTTCATTCAGACACTGAATGGAAGTAGTGGGTAGAGTCCAGCTTTCCTCTGCTGAATAGAACAACATTTCTGTGGACAGGACAGCTCTGAGGTATGTTCTATCTACTCTTCCAAATGGCCCTAGGGAACAAAGCTCCAGTTGCCCACAGCAGTAACTGCTCAGTAATACACCTCCCCATCTCTGATTCACTCCCACACTCCACTCCTGACATTTCCTGGGGTCACTTCCCAAATTCATTGCTTGCTCTTGAATCCCTGTCCCAGGAACCTATCTTAAAGGCAGTGAGTAAATCCTCTAGTTAGTGCTAATGTCCCAATCAGAGTCTGACAACAGCAGAAAATTAGGCAGGCAGAAACATACTCCCTGCTGAGTTCTTGTTGTAAATGCAGAAGATGGAATGTTATGAAGTATTTACCGAACACAAGGCAATACCAGACATCCCCAGACAGCCCAAGTAGAATATGCCTGTACGTTTTCTGGTGATCTAATAAATTGGACATTCTGTAAAAGTTCTATATAAGGGAAATGGGAGAGAAAACTTATAAAAGAGTTGCTTTCCAGAAGAAGAAAGATTGCAAAGAATTGAAGAGATCCTCTTCAAAAGTGAGCCAGGTTTCAGTTGATATCCTTGGAGATAGTACCAAAAGCAACACGTTTTCTGAGAAAAAGAAATCATTGGAAATCAGAAACACTGTATCTGATGAGATGCCTGCTCAACCTACAAAAATCTCACTCAAGATTCTGACAAGTATCTCCATCATTTATGCATTTCAACTAGACAGTAGGTTTTTGTCAGACAACTCCTACACATTAGCCCTGATAAAAATCAATGGTACAGGAAATCATCAATGGCTTTGCCCTCTTGGGGCACTTGAATCTTGACTATTTAATTGGGGTATGATTCTTTCTAGCCTAGAAATCTGACTGTGGCCATACTTGGAAGGAGTTTCTTTTGCTTGGAACTTTACATAGACGTCAACTATATCTGATGAGAATAACTGAGCAACACTATGAAACGAGAATTTCACATATTTCCAAAAGAGTTATCTCCACTGAAATATGAATATAGTGTTATGGTTTTATATCAGTTTTCCTTCATCTTCATTAAGGATATAGGGGAAAAAAGCAAAAAAAATTTTTGCCTCATTGTTAAGAGAACCATCTGTCTTCCCACATGGCCTGGATGTCTCTTGCCCCCACGTTCCCTCCCCATTCTTTGGGGCCTACCCACTTCTGGTTCTACTCCAATTCCTGTTGGATTTTGGGGGGAAGAGGGGATCTGCTTACATTTTGCCAAAAGATTAAGTGTTTGTTTATGTATTTGCTCCATATTCCCTTAAAGTATAGTTTTGAGTCAAGGAGATGTCCTTCTCTTTTCTGTTATATACAAAATGGTGGGCTCCTGCTTTATTCCCTCCCAGAAATGGCTGCTCAGTGCTACAGCTTTGCCCATGGAAGGTGACAAAGAGGGAGGGATTCTCTCCCCTGTTGGCTGTGGGAGAGCATCCCTTCTTGAGTTTACAAATTTCTCACTGTGCAGGCACCCAGACTCCAAGGCAGGTTATGAAGTGCTATGAAAGCCACCACGGCCTCCAGAGGGTGCCCATGGGCAGCACAGTTGCTGCTTCTCTTTTTTCCAAATTCCAGAACCCTGAAGGAAACCCAGTTCACATTCCATTACTTGCAGCATTTTACTTTTCTCTAATCTCTCAACTAGATTGTAAGTGGCTTGAGGGCAAGAGCCATGACTTCTACCTGATCTGTAACCACTCACACCTTCCCTAGGACTGGGCATCCAAGAAGCCTCACAGATACCTGTTGCCTGTCAAACCAGGCTCACATCTCTGAAAAGAGTTGGCCTGTGGAGCTCTGTTCTCAACCAACAGTCCATAGAGATAATGAATCAGTGGGATGAAAGAAAAGTTGTGAATCCAGCAAAAGTCAGGGAAAGAAAAAATGATATAGTAAAAATGGGAGTGAGCCAAAAATATAAAAGAGGCTTAAGATATCAAATACTGACAATGGCAATCAATTTGTATGGATTTTAGATGACACTGTTAAAATGCATAGATGCTCAGATTGGAGTTAAAAATCTAAATCTAATTCTTCACTATTTATAAGATAAATGCTTGGCTTTTTATAATGTAAACTAAAATGATAGTATGAAGAGAGTCACAGGTAAAATTTATTGGGTGCTTACCACATACTAGGCATTTTCCCAAGCACTTAAACATTCGTTATCGTAACCAGAAGACAAACAGTCAAATGAGAAACAGACTGGTGGCGCCAGGATAAGAATCAGATAATCAGACTCCAGAACCCACCCTCTTAACCATTAAACTGTTTAAAGGAAGAAAAAAATGTTTGAAAATTGGGCAAAGGAAAATGAAAGGATGAACCAAAAAACAACAGAAAAAGAAAGCAGTAATTTCAATGGTGATATTTGATGAGGTGTGATTTAAAGTCAAAGAGGATATTTTTACATGAAGAAAAGGTAAAATCTGTGGAGAAGATGGAATGTTCGTGAATATTTGTGTACACTTATGTGTACAAATGTCAGTGAAATATCTACAGCAATGACTATTAGAAGTGTAAGAAGAACCTCACAAAAGCATGATCCTGTCATGATATTTAACAAACTTCTTTCATATGTGACCAAATAAATTGATAAAATTGATTTATCAATTAGTAAATTGATCTTTGAAGCCCTCAGTTAGCATACTTTATCTAATAGCCATAGTTATCATTTTTACCAATTGGAGAGTACACATGGAACTTGAGCAAAAATGGATCATGTGTTACAACCAAAGGAAATACCAATAATCAAAAAGCAGAAAGATTTGAGTCTGTGTATTCTGTAATCACAACATAATTAAACTAGAAATTTAAAAATAACACTTCCGTGTCCTCTTCCCATACTGCCAATATAACCACCTGCAGGCAAAAAAAAAAAAAAAAAAAAAAAAAAGATTCAAAAATACTTCTGTGGTCGAAGTGGATATAACAATTAAATTATAATCTTTTTAAGAGGCAAAGGCAAGAACAACACTAATATTTGTCCAAAATTATACTAAAAGAAAATCCATAGCTGTAAATGTTTTTGTTAATGAGGAAGAATGTTTGCAAATATATTACCTAAAAGTTATTCAAGAATGTAGAAAATGTACAACTAAATAAACCAAAGGAAGTTACAGGAAGCAGTTTATAAACACCAAAACAGTCATTAACTAATTTGAAACGGAGCAGAAATATCCACATGAGTAAACAGTAGAGCTGATAAACAAAACCAGGTCCTGCTTCCAGGAAAAGGCCAATAAATAAATCAATGACTTGCACAGCTCTTCCAGAAAGTATAAGGAGCCACAATGTGCAACACCACCGAGAAGAAACAAAACACAGTTTTAAAGTTTTTTCTTTTAAATAAAAGGTCATTTTGTATCAATTTCATCCAAACATTTTCCATCTAGATGAGGTTGATGCTACTTTAGGAAACCACAAATTAACAAAATTTGCCCAAGAAGAAGTAAAAAAAAGCTGAATAGATCAATAACCAAAGAAGAAACTGAAATTTGTCAAAATCTATCCTTTCAACCGGCTCCCTGCTCAGGTGGTCTTATAGAAAAGTTTTACCTAATTTTTAAGGAACAGATAATTTCTTTAATAAGGATCTTTTTGTTTTTCTAATAAACTGTTCCCAAGCTATTTATTTTTAAAAGAACATAAACTGATAGGGAAACCTGAACAAGCTAATCCCTAGCCATGAAAAATATAAACCGATTTTACATATGACTGCAAAGGCAAAAATAAAAAGTCACATGAACACATCAGATCTAACAGAATATTAAGAAAATAATATTCTTAACAAATAAGGTTTCTTTCAGGAAGGACATTCAGATTCAACACTTTAAAAAAAAATAAATCCATTACGGTTATTCATCAAGAGGATAAAGAGGAAATTTTTTAAAAAGAATTTTTAACAAGTATTTGATATCTTCAATATCTAATTTTAGCATCATTATTTAGTAAAATGATTGAAGTGTTCCTGGCAGTCAGGAATGTGACTAGGTTCTCCAGAAGGCTAACTTATTCAATGTGGTTATGCCTTTAAAAAATCAAAGAAATCTGGAGGAAAGAGAGACTAGCCCCCATATATTTTATAGGCTTAGGCTATGACTTTGTAAATAGTGGTGTTTGTATTGTGAAAATGGATGTTTTTATTTTTACCCTGTGCTCTCTGCCATGAAGCATGCTACCTACATCACCTTAATAGGGTGCAGGCTCAAACAAAAACTCTCCCCCAAATGAAGACTCAGGGACTTCAGAGAGATTTTGCATACCTATGGGTCTCAAATCAGAATAGTAAAAAACATTCTCTACTAATGTCTGGGAGGCTCATTTCTGAAAGAATATGACATTTGAAAGTTTCACAACTTCAGGGAGCAAGGCCTCTTTGTACTTCTGATTTCATCAGAATTTAGACAAAGTGGAACTAAGCCTGAATATTATAAGCCTGAATATTCAGCTAGATTTCGGTTGGCATGCATATAAAGCAACATTTTTGTCAATTTCTGAACCTAGTAATTCCTTCTTTTCCTCTACCATTGGGATATTACCTGATCCTGGAGACTTCTTGGTGATACAGAACTATACTAACAAGCTATGAAACTTCTGAGTCCTGAATAGATCACCACTTTTGCTGGGTAAAATTCTGAATTTACACTTTGTTTTCACCAGATTATATTAGTGTGACTATTTCTTCAGCTAAATATTTTACACAGTCTTTTGGAGAAGAATTTCTTGATTTGAAAATATGAGTAATAATTTGGAAAATTCCTTCCAGTTTTTGCAGCAGATGAAAGTTAACAGAGCAATCCTCATCTGAGTCCAGAATGTATTCGTTTGCTAAAATCCTTTTGGAAATGGATTTTCAAAATAGTCTGCACTCTGTCAACAGCATTCATTGCTTTCCAAAGTGAACTAAAAAGCTGATTCTTCTTTTCTTCCTACTTCCAGGATTAATTAGAAGTTTTTCTATCTATCTATCTATCTATCTATCTATCTATCTATCTATCTATCTATCTATCTATCTATCTATCAGCATCATCTAACTACAATACACCCATCTATATGTACTGCCTACTTCCAGAAAAGATTAGAAGCAATTTACCAAAAATATGTGGACAATAATACTATTGTCCTTTATGTTATGTGGTGGTGATGGGGGGTGGGGGCAATGGTAATGGTAATCATACCAAGGAATGGGTGCTAAAACCAGTTTATCACTTGTTCTATTCGAGCTTGAAATGTAAGTCCAAATCCAATAGAATCCAATGTAGAAAAGGAAAAATAAATTGTACAGTTTAATTATATAAAAGAAATCAATGTATTTTATCAGGAAAGGACTTCTTTTTCCTTAGTTTTAACTTCTTAAAAGTATCTTTCTCTTGGATCTTTAAAAAAAAAATTGAATGAAAATAATAGACAATATTTTCAATAGTCATTGATAAAGCCAAACTCCATAACAGACAAGGACACACAAGGAAATCCAAATCCTGTGCACATGTTCCTAAAGAGAGCTAAAATAATGGAGCCGAGGGTGGTCTGTCTCCTACTTGACATGAGATGGTGGAGGGCATAGAGAACCTGAAACAAAGTGAGAGTGAAGGGTATTTTAGTCTAGCTGCAGCAGATGCTCTTTGCCATACCTGAGGTTTTGTTCAAGAAGCAAAGCACAGACAGTTTGGAGTTGAACAGTAACTGTTGAGAATCAAGGTGTTCTGGGAATTACAAATCACATTTCCCTAAATAAACATGGCTTCCAGAAACATATTATGGCCCAAATCCCCTGATGACTCTCTGCCCTTTCCACAGCCATCTTGCACATGTACTCAATAAATATTTATTGAATAGATAATTCACATTTTATCAATAGGTCATTCTAATAATGACTCATTTTCTGTTTTGTCTGCATAAACTCTTGCTTGCAAAACAAAAAGTTAAGGATGCCACTTTCGAGTGAGAAAGGTTTTTCATTGCATGGCCTTTGTTCATTGGGAATTGAGATGAAGAGTTCAGGCTTTTGATTCTTTGTGTCTGTACATTTCCAGACCTTTGCATATTAAATACTGTGGACAAGCCACCAACCAGGATACCTGCTTCTCCAGGGAACACTAATTTATAGGGAGTTGTGTCTCATGGTAGAATGAAGGGCACGAAAACATTCGATCCAAGAGCATTCTTTGCCCTTAGTGAAGAGCATCTCAAGTCATGGGGAATCCATTTATTTACGCTGAATGAAAGCTCTCCTCTGGGTGTTTGATTTTTGCGGGAAAGGCTAATTCAAGGCAACCTCTCATTGAACCTTCCAGGCCTTCCTTCAAGTATATCTTTCAGGCCTAAAATTATTTGTTTTTAAAAAATTGTCTAATGCTTCTATGGAATATGAATGTGTTCAGCTTATCACAGGGTATTATCTCAGTGGGTGGAGACCCATACAAGAAACAAGAAAATATTAAACTTCCATCCTGGGGAGTCCTGTTAGATTCTCACATAGAAGAGCAAGAACATCCTGAGTACATAGGCAGTGCCTAATAAAAGAAAACAGACCAGTATGTTGAGCCCTTGATATTAATGCATGTAACTATGAATCTTGTTCTTCAAAAATTGAAACCTAGTGGTTGTCATAGGTTTCGAGGGGTGGGGGAAGAAGGAATGGGTGGAACACAGGGCAACTTTGGGGCATTGGAGTTGTTCTGTGTGATCTTGCAATGATCATTATGCATTTTGTCAGAACCTGTAAAGTATATAGTACAAAAGGTAAACCATAATTTAAACTACTGACCAAGGTTAGTAGCAATGCTTTGATATTTGTTCATTGATTATAACAAATGTACCATACTCATGTAGGATGTTATTGGTATGGAAGGAAGGGGGAGGCGGGCTCTGGGAGTGGGGTATATGGGAATTTCTAAGTGACTTTTCTGTAACCTAAAACTTTCAGGAAAATTAAGTGAAAAAAATAAGACACTGGGGAAATATAAAGAAGGAATTGTCAGTATATGTAAAAAGTAACAGAAAGTAACAGATGTTAAGGTGATGAAAGCATAATGCAAAAAATTTTTTAATTTTTAAAATTTTATTACTGTTATTTTGGTTGGCTTTGTTTGGGGGGAGGTTTTGGGTTGCAGAGAGTTTGCAACTGTGGTAGCAGAGAATCACTGGTTAGGGATAATGGTGGGGGGGATAATTTTGTGTGGGGGTGTGCCTGGGGCATGCCTCTGTGGAGTGTGTGTTCCTGTGATCATGGGGTGTTTCTTGGTGGGTGGAGACCCCCAGAATAACTGACAGAATATTAAATACCCATCCTGGGGAGTCCTGCTATATTCTCTCATAGGGTGGCAAGAATGTCTGGAGTATACCAGCAGTGCCTAGCGAAGGAGGGAGTACCAATGCGCCAGGCCCTTGATATTGATGCTTGTACTTATAAATCTTGTTCTTGAGAGATCAAAACTTGGCCTGCGTAATATATATTGCCTAACAGTTACCTCCTGAGGGCCTCCTTGTTGCTCAAATGTGGCCTTTCTCTAAGCCAGGGGTTCTTAACCAGGGGCCCATGGACCCCCAAGAAGTCCATGGAAAGATTTCAGGGGGTCTATGAACTTGATTTGAAAAAAATCAACTTATCTTTATTTTCTCTGACTTCTAACTGAGATCTAGCATTTCTTTCACCAATGAATGTATGCAATAAATTATAGTATTCATTTCATTTCATATTACCGTGGTTGCATATCTCAAAAAATCGCTTACACTCATTCATTCTTTGAAATTATGGTAGTTGTTAGACCCGACAATAGTTGTGTGTCATAAAGCTATCTGTTGCTACATTCTGAGAAGGAGTCTGTAGTTTTCACATGACTGGCAAAGGTGTCCATGGAACAAAAAAGGTTAAGAAGCCCTGCTCTAAGCCACACTCAGCAAATAAATTTACTACCTTCCCCCTGACGTGGGACATGACTCCCAGGTATGAGTCTCCCTGGCACCTTGGGAGTATTACCGGGCACCAACTAACAATGCATTTGGAGAAAAACCTAGACCAAAAGGGGGAAATATTAAATGCAAATGAGTTTTTATGACTAAGAGATTTCAAAGTAAGTCGGGAGGTCATTCCAAAGTTTATGCTTATGTACATCTCAGGAGGATCTCACTGACTGCAAAGTAAACAGTGCTTCAAGCTGAGGTGCTCCTGAGGGCTCTATAGACATCTAGACACTATAGGCAGGCCAGACAATCCCAGGAAATCAGCACCCCATCAGTGGACCTTACCTTGGAGTATATGATAACCCATGTCCTCCAATGTATCACGGTTGACTCATTTATAATTTCCCTACACATGGTTCTTATGCCCCTTTTATTTGAGCCTATAATTAGTGCTATACTCATTAAATATAAGCCCCAGAGACTTAAATCTTCTAGCTGTTTATATGCCAGGTGAGCCCTGAATCTCAACAGAATTGCAGCCAACATCTATTCCCCAGTTAATCAGACTTACCCAGGACAACTAATAAAAGGAGATGATGGACAACGCCCATCCCAAGAAGCAGAAATTAACTGCAACTAGAAGCAAGACAGTTCCATCCATCTGACCCATGGGATCTAAGCCCCTCTTAATCATAAGCAGAGTGGGCATCACCATCCCAAGAGTCCTCAAGATTGAGGAATGAACAAACATAAGGAGGAATGCAACTATGGACTAAATTAGATTTATAATTATTCTAGTAATAGAAGTAATTGTATCTTTGACATAAAGACAGTGGTCACCAGAGGTTCAGAGGGGAGGGAGAGGGAAGAAGAGTCATAACAAGGGGCATTTTTGAGACATTAGAATCATTCTGCATGACATTGCAATGACGGATACAGGCCATTATACAGTTTGTTAAAATCTATAAAATGTACGGTACAAAGTGTAAACTATAGTGTAAACTATAGACCCTATAGACCAGGGTTAGTAACAATGCTTCAATATGTGTTTATCCATTGTAACAAATGTACCACACTAATGAAAGATGTTGTCAATGGGGGAAAGTGTGGGAGGGGGAGGGGGCGTATGGAAATCACCTATACGTTTTCCCCACCTTGAGATGGCTCCCTCATCTGTTTGCTAATTTTTTGCTTGTTGTTTGTGCTCATTGTCTGCTCATTTTTTTCAAGTTTTTATTTTTATTGAAGTATATCATTCATACGTGAACACACATAAACAATAAGTGTATAGTAAAGATTTCAAACTTACAAAATAAACATACATAACATCAAAACAGGGGTCTCATACATCACCCCTCCATCAACTGTTTGCATTGGTGTGAAACATTTGTTACAAACTATGCAAGAGCATTGTCAAAATATTACTACCAACTATATTCCTTATCTTACATTTGGTGTGTTTTTCCCCCAACCCACACTATTTTTTAGAAATATATTTTTGTTACAGATATTGTGAACTTGCAAAACAATCATATAGATGTGTAGATTGCCCATACAACTCCACACCGTGCTAGAACTTTTGTTACAGATTATGAGATAATATCATTAGACTATTCCCACCAATTTTGCTTGTTGTCTGCTCATTGTCTGTTTTTTCCTTTAGGAGGCACTGGGAACCTAGGACCTCCCATGTGGGAGGTGGAAGCTCAACTGCTTAAGCCACATCTTCTCCCAGCTCGTTTGTTTTTGCTCGTTTTCTGCATGTTGTTTTTTCCTCATTGTCTGCTCATTGTTTGCTAATTGATTGTTTGTCTTCTTTAGGGGGTACTGGGAACTGAGCCTAGAACTTCCCATGTGGAAGGCGGGTGCTCAACTACTTGAGGCACATGGTTCCCCAAATCTCCTATATTTTTGATGGAACTTTTATGCAATGTAAATCTCCTTTAAAAATAAACAAAAAACTTTTTTTAATTGCCTAAAATTTTGACTTTTTTTCCTTTCTGCTCATTATTCACTCATTCATTCATTGATTTGATTTGACCTACATATATTTAATGTCAAGATGATATGCACTACAGAAGTCCAATTAATAGAATGCAGTCTTTCTTCTCAGTGCTTCTGTAGGAGACTATGGACAAGTGGTCAGTCTATCCATGAGGGGTGGCAGTGCTGTGGGAGCATAGAGGAGAAATAATTATATCAAATGTGGGGGGAACCAAAGGTAGCTTCACAAAACTCAGACAAACCTAGACTTTGAGACATTCCAGAAAATAACTGATCAGTACTCAAGTGTCAAGGTCATGAAAGTAAGCCTGAGAAACCAACATAATTTGCAGGAGACTAAAGAAACACAACAAATTAAATGCAAAGTGGGATTCTGAATTATATCCCAGAACAAAAATAAGGACATTTGTGGAAAATCTAGTGAGATTCAAATAAGATGTTAATTTTGTTAATAATATTCAATTAATGCTAATTTCTTGGTTTTAATCATTGAACTATGGTTATGTAAAATTTTAGCATTAGGGGAAACTGGAGGAAGGACATATAAGAGAACTCTGTACTATTTTTGCATCTTTTCTGTGAGAGTAAAATTATTTTAAAATACAAATAAAAAATAGCTTCACAGAGGAGGTGTACTTAAGTGCATCCTTAAAGGACAGAATTTAAAATGGGAAGAAGAGATCAGCAAGAGGCGCATAAAAGCATCTTTTCAAAAGAGCCAGATTAGCTGTATTGAAGTCACATTGTAAAATTATGCCTAGTTTGTAAAGTCTGCAGGTGGTAGAGGTCATAACTTGGTCTTGAGCACATCAATAACATGTTTATCAATATCATTCAGAAATGGAGAGCAACAGTGGGAGGATGGATTAGAAAGGGGTAAGAGTGGACCATGTAGTTAGTTGCTGAGATAATTGAGCAGAAAAGTTAATGTCTCTTAACTAGGATTGTGGTGGGAGGCAAGACAAGGAAGGTTTGAGAGCAATTCTTAAAGATGTAGTCAATAGGCAAGAGAAGTTACCTTGCTGACCCAAGGACTATCCTAATCACTATTCCTGCCCTCTTGTCATTATCTGTGCTTTGTTGCTGATGGAAAGGGACAGGAGTCCAGGCAAAAAAATAGGTGTTGAGACAGACAAGGAATCTAGTGTCCACTCTTCCCCTTCCTCTTTTTTTTTTTGGAAGGGCAACCTAGAATCAGCGGAGAAATCTCTGGGGCACCTTCAAATGAAGTCTCTTAACTATCCACTTGGTCTTTGCCAGGCTACACATTTGTTAAGTTTGAATGAATCTGACTCATATGAAGATGATTTCTCTTACTTTGACATGTGGGTTTAACATTTGTAGAAAGGCAAGAGTTTTTTGAAATGTCTCCAGGGTTTTGCTTACCTGAAAAGCATTTTAGATATAGTTGGAAGTTAATGGAGTACCCTTTGGATCTTCAACTGATTTGTTTTGGCATCTCAGTTCTGGAGCATGGCCATCTTCTTAGAGTCTCAATGATGAATTCAACAATGACTTCTGCTGAGCCATCAGACTGTCCAGCAAGGGGGTTCTCCTGGGGAAGACTCTCCACCTCACTGGACTGCTCTGATCATGCTGACATTAGGCTCTTGAGTAGATTCCTTGGTCTGCTACATTTCTCTTGCTGTTGTCTTCTGACCAGCTGTACAAGCAAAGACTGCAGCCAGGCACCTTCCAGATTCTGGGAGTTAAGTTTTCAAATCAATATGGAAAGTTAAAAGATGCCTTAAAGGCAAACGAACTCTGGGTTACGGAACTGGGAAGAGGTAGTGAGACTTGTCCCTGGCCTGGGCAATGCCATGTGTAGAGACTTTTGGAGCTGAGAACCAGAAGCCGAGGCATGGCAGGCCATCTGAGGACACCCCAGCCTGAGGGACATCACGGCTGTGAGCAGCTGACTTTTCTCTGATGACAGCTTCGGCCGTCCCTCTCAGACCAAAATGCCAAGAGGAACAAGAGGTTTAAGCAGATGGTGGAATGTGCGGATGGGAGGCTGTGTCTATTGAGACCTCTGTGAACTTGACTGTTTCCTGGGAATGAATTGTGTGTGTATGCAGAGCTGACCAGCCCAGCCCTTCATTGCTGGGAGAGAGAGGCAGATGGCTGAGGAGGTTAGTGGACAAGAAGGAAGAGGAGAGGGGAAGAGGGACGGAGATGATGGCCCTCATGCAGCTCTTCACCCCAGATTTGAGAAGTACGAGTGTCGGAGCCAAGACCCACGGAGAAAGGCCCCTCCCCGCCCTGTTATTTAGAGCACCTTGGCTGACCTTCACATCAGTCTCCATTCTTTAAGAGGGGATAATGAAGTCCTGACTTAAAAATGCCTCACAGGGTTCCTCAGAAAGAGAATGTGGGCACAGTGCCAAATGCAGAGTAAATACTAGGTAAAAAAAAAAAAAAGGGCAGAAATCGAGGGCCTATTTGGAGGCCAGTTCCAGCATATCG
This sequence comes from Dasypus novemcinctus, assembly GCF_030445035.2. NCBI lineage: Eukaryota > Metazoa > Chordata > Mammalia > Cingulata > Dasypodidae > Dasypus > Dasypus novemcinctus. The sequence goes on along the minus strand of NC_080696.1, from coordinate 21,661,748 downwards.
GAGTCCAGAGAGACGTGAGAGCACAGAGAGAGAAAGCAGGTGAAGAGCCGGCAGGGGACTCTTTTCTCTCCTTTCACCCATCGTGGACCGAGGGGCTTTGGAAGCAGACTTGGAGTCAACCTTTGCTCGCTTTCCAGGCTGTGCAGATTGAGGCGGGTGGCCTCCTGCCCCGGGGTTCCCAGGCTTGCTGCTTTCACGCGGGGCCGCAGTCAGCTCAAGGTCGTGCAGGGATCCCGCTTTGGGCTCTCCTGGCAGAGTGGGGCGTGAAGGAACCATCGGTCTAAATTTGCGTCCGTCTCTCTTTCAGTCTATGCTCCCAAAGTAAAGATTTTTTTTCCCTTCCATTTCCAATGCACGGTTAATATGAAAATCATAAGTTAACATTTTTTCCCAAGATAGCTTTTTAAAATTGTGGTAACATAAACACAGTATAAAGTTTCCCGTTTTAACTACATTGAAGTATACAATTCAGTCGTGCTAATTGTATTCACAGTGTTACGTGGTCATCCACACCACCACTTACCCAAAATTTTCCATTACCCCAAAGAAACTCTGTGCCTATTAAGAATTATTCCCCATCCCCCCACCTCTGTAATCTGTTTTCCATCTCTATGAATTTACGTGTTGTAGTCATTTTACGTAAGTGAAATCACATTATTTGTCCTTCTGTGTCTGGCTCATTGGTTATTAACATTTTGAAATGTTATCCTGAACCAGCATCTGCACAGAAAATGACCAGGGCAGCTGGCTTTGGGCAATTAGCTGGTTTCCTGAGAAGTGAATCTGAGATCCCCTAAGACGGGCTCACAAATTGCAGCCTGCAGACATGGGAAAGGCCACCTGGACAAAGGCTTCAGGTGGTGATGGGGGCAGAAAAACCCTCTTTCTCTCAGCCCCTGGGCTGAATTATACCCATTTTTTTTTCCACATGACTAAAAATATTGAATTACTCAGAGGCTTCTAATATTTTATTTTTCTTCAAAGTCAAATGTTAAAAAGATAGCCATAAGTATAAGATCTATCCTTTGACTATAAAAGTTAACATTTAATGGAGGAACATTGAAAGACAAACGAAAACAAAATAGTGTCCAGTCTCACCAACCAAATGGGCCTTGTTGACATGATCTTTAAAAACTAGTATACATGCATGGTCAGAAAATTCAGAAGGCATAAAAAAGAGCAGAGTCTACTTCCTGCCCTGGAAAGCAATACTAGAAATTATATATTGTATATTAACACACACACACATGCTACTGTCACATTTGTTCTAATTGCTTTGGTTGGACGTGGCACAATGCTTTATTTATATTCTGTTTATTTATGTAGGTATTTTAGGCCATAGATTTTCTGTGAGCAATTTTAGCACTATCCTGTCTGTTTTCATATGTCATGTCTTCTCCATAACTTAGCATAGATATCCTGCAGTTTCAATATAATTTTGCCTTTGACCCAAGGGTTGTTTAAAAGAACGTTTTTGATTTTCCAAAAGACTGGGTTTGCCAATTTTCAGCTTCTTTGCACTGAGATAAAAACTGGATTCTGAGCTATTTCTACCACTTTTAATTTATTCAGGATTTTTCTGTGACCTCAAACAGTCAAAACTATTTTGGAAAATGATTTGTTTTCTGTTTCCAGAGACAGGCTCTAATATATACCTATCAGTTAAGTTTTGTCAATTTAAAAATTTTTGATCTTCCACAATATGTTCTCAAAGTATGGTCCCAGGACCAACAGCGGCATATTCTTCCTTGATGCATATTCTTGGACCCCTCGTGGAGCAACTAAAGCAGAACCTTTGGGGTGGGGTCCTCAATCCATGTTTTAACAAATGCTCCAGGGGCTTCTGATGTGCTCTCCAGTTTCAGAACCACTGATTACTCCTAATTAATGTGTGAATTTGTTTATACTTCATCAATCTTGATTTCATAGGGATGAGTGAGGCTCATACTACTTCTCCTTTTTTGTTGATTTATTCTATAAGTGCCTGGAGTTTATGCTTTCTGGTTTTTCCTCCCCTTTGTTATTTGGTACATAAAATACAGTTGTATTCTCAACGTGAATTATATGGTATTATTTGTTTTCCCTTTCTGTCTTTTTAAAAAAATATTTTCTAATTTTTGTTTAATTTTACCCTTGCCTGTTAGTATTATTGTCATCTCTAGCTTTCTTTTCATTAGCATTTGGCTGGTGAGACTTTGCTCATCCTGGTTTTACTTGCAAGTCTTTTTTCAATAGTTGTGCATAGCTCCTCAACATTTGTGTTATTGCATCTAAAGGTATGAATCACAGATTTAAATTTATCTTTTTCATGTTACCAACTTAACTTTGGGGATTTTTGTTTATTTTCAGTATACTCTTTATTTTTCCCCATTTACTCTAGAGATTTCCTTTGCTTTGCTTTGCTTTTTGGTGTTTGTGGTAGATATGTGTTTGCTTTCTGGTGATTTGGAAGATTTATAGCATCTTTTTAGTTTGTCTAGTAGTTGTTATTATTATTCATATATTATACCTAACCTTCTATGCCTTGATTTTTAAAATGTAGATAGTGTCTATAGATGCCACCTGCCTGTATTGGTTGGCTATAAAATTGTTTCGAATTTCCTTTTGTGGTTCTTTTTACTATATTAAAATACTTAAAACCTTCTTCAACTAACTTAGACAATATAAGGAAAGAATTTTTTCTTATTTTTCTTCTTTGGTGGCTGCAGAAGAGCTGGAATGGAGGTTCTTAGTCTACTCTAGTGATCCAATCCCACCAGCCACCAAACACTGACTTTTTTTTTCTTTGTTTTTTTAATGTTACATTAAAAAAATATGAGGTCCCCATATATCCCCCACCCACTCACCCCACTCCTCCCCCCATAACAACAACCTCCTCCATCATCATGAGACATTCATTGCATTTGGTGAATACATCTCTGAACACTTCTGCACCTCATGGTCCATGGTCCACACCATAGCCCACACTCTCCCACAGTCCACCCAGTGGGCCATGGGAGGACATACAATGTCCAGTAACTGTCCCTGCAGCACCACCCAGGACAACGCCAAGTCCCAAAAATGCCCCCACATCACATCTCTTCCTCCCACTCCCTACCCCCAGCAGCCACCATGGCCATTTTCTCCACACCAATGCCACATTTTCTTTGATTACTAAACACAATAACTCATGAATAGAATATCAGTAAGTCCACTCTAATCCATACTCTATTCCTCCATCCTGTGGACCTTAGAATGGTTGTGTCCACTCCACATCTATATCAAGAAGGGGCTTAGATTCCACATGTGATGCTGGATGCAATTCTCCTGCTTTCAGTTGTAGGCATTCTTGGCTCCCTGGTGTGGTGGCTGACCTTCTTCACCTTCATGTTAGCTGAGTGGGGTAAGTCCAATAAACCAGAGTGTAGGAGTTGCAAGTCTGTTGAGGCTCAGGGCCTGGCTATCACATGGTCAGTCCAGAGATTCAGGTCCCCTGGGTATACATGAAACCTCAGCACCTACAATGGTTCTGGTAAAAGTAAAAGGAGAGACTTGTGGACAGAGATCACATCTGAGTCCAGCTCCGTCACACAGAAACACAAACTCCAAAGTAGGGCCAACTGAGATGGCACTGAACTCCATCTGCCATAACCATAGAACTTGTGGGTCTCTGTAGCCCTCAGAAGAACCAATACCTGGGGTTGTATCTACTTTATCTGTCTCTGGGACTCTGCTCAGATGTGCAAATCAAAACTACAATGAGATACCATCTTACTCCCATAAGATTGGCAGCTATGAAACAAAACAGAAGACTAAAAATGCTGGAGAGGATGTGGAAGAATGGGAACACTCATCCATTGCTCGTGGGAATGCAGAAGGATCCAGCCATTCTGGAGGGCAGTTTGGTGGTTTCTCAAAAAACTAGCTACAGATTTGCCATATGACCCAGCAATCCCACTGCTGGGTATATACCCAGTAGAACTGAAAACAAGGACACAAACCAATATATGCAAACACTGACTTTTGACTGGTTCCAATCTCCTCTAGGCTGCAAAGCACCAAGGCCTCAGCTTCCCTGGAGAGAACAGCTCAATAAAATGATGAAATGCCACCATTTGATTAGTAAATTGCATTCATGAAAAAATAATATTCTTTATCATCTTATTCCATTCTTTATCATGCATGGTAAGTAAACAGTTTTTATTTCCAAATGATAAATATGGGGGGAAATTAGAGGCTCTTGTAGTGACTTTAATTAAGTCCTTAGAGAAAGGACTGATTCATGATTGTGCTGCTGGAAAAATGTCATTGTGGTTAGACTCATTTCACTGGCCCCCACTAAGAAATGTCAGCATTCTTTATTTTGAGGTTTATTACAGGGCACTGGAGAAAAATGGACCTTAAAACAACCCAGAACAAAATACTTTCTTATACAGATGTCCAGCATTTATAGATTTTTTTTTCACCTCTTAAAAGTTTAAATGTAATTCAATTTAACATCTCATAGTCAAAATCACTATTTCCCCCAATTTTCTTACTGCTCCACCCTCCCCTGGTTCATTGTTAATTAGCCAGAACTTTTTTCTCCTTTCCCTGTTGTATCCCATTTTCCACTTCCCGAAGTCTGAAAATGGAGGTCACTGGTTAGAGGTTTTCAGAGAACTACAAGCTATTTACCTAAGAGGGTCATTGAGTCCAGGTGGGCTCGTACCTAGCAGATAATGGGGGAGACTTCCTGTTTCTCTGGGGTCTGATTTTAGGGACCCTGCTACTGCCACCCTCACAATGGATGTCTTAGTTTGCCAGGCCTTCATGATACATACCACAGAGTGGCTTGCCGTAGACAACAAGCATTTGTTGCCTCATGGTATTGACGTTCAGAAGCCCCAAACTGAGGCATCTACAAGGCCATGCTTTCTAGCAGATGGGTAGTGGTCTGGTGTTGGCTGGCTGCAACCTCTGGGCTCCTGGGCTAGCGTCTTACCACCTATTCCATGGTGAGGTCCTTAATTTCTCTTCCCTGGGGCTTTCTCTGAAGTCTTTTGTATACATATTTCTTCTGCTTATAAAAAAAACTCCAGTAATCTGGATTAATGGCCACCCCCATTCATTTGGGCTACACCTAAGTAAGATCTTAGGAGATCTACTCACAATGAGTCCTCATCCTTACTGATAATCCCTCTTCAAAGGGACGTATTTTATAATCTATAGAAATTATAAAACATCTCTTCAAAATTCCTTGAACTTTCTTGAAACTTTCAGTATTTCCTAATGGAAAAGAACTGAAGGTTTGGTTTCTTTCATGAGTCCTGTGCTCATAATAGCACCCAGGTATATGTATCCATTACTTTGATCCACACAACACTGTCAGAGAAAACAAGGACATTCAGAGACTCTAGATGACCCTCTCAAGATGCTAGGTCTAAGAGATGGTGGAGTTGTATCTTGGCAGAAATTTTCCATTGTTTGAAGCTGCCTCAGCTTGGACCTCCCCTGGATACCTGGGGTGACTGGAAGGCTGAGCAACTGGCAGCAGCATGAAGCACACCTGGAAAAGCAGAAGAGAAGGAGAGGATGCTTCTCACTCTAGACCTGTTAGCTACTTTGCCAGCGTGGGCTTGCTGCGGTAAGTATGAGCACAAAGAAGGGACAAAATGGGGGCAAGGGGTTGCCTTCGGGTGGGGCTTTGTGGGTTTGAGGGGGGCTGGGGATGGGAAGAGGGGTAATATTGTCCAAAAATTGGGGGGAGAGAGGGGCAACATACGAACATGGGAGAGTGTCAGGTGTTCGTTGAGAACAAAATGTTGAGAAAATCGTATCAAAGTATAAGTAGGAGGGTTACCTGTTTAGGATGCTCAGGGGGTATGGTCTGATGCGGGACGGACTCCGGGGGAATAGCTGAAGGCTCATTTTGCCAAGGTGGGTTGTACCATTGGGAAGAGACCTAAGAAGTGAGAGTTGGGGTGGACCCACATCCTGGGGAGGACTAATGCCATCAAATAGAGAGAACTGTATCTCTCGTGAGAAAGGATGGCTCCCAGGGCATTAGGGCAGTTGAGAAAGTCAGGTCCTGAATACTGCTGCAAGTATCTCTAGACATGGCTTCTTGGGAAATGGAGATTGGCTGGCGTTGTGGGCCCCAAGGGGAGGGGAAAATGGATGTGGAATGGATGGAACCAAGGTAAATATGGGGGCAAGAGAGGAGTTCTGTGAGAGTACACGAGGATGAATATAAAACATGTAATATTGCACCAAAAACATATAGGGGATGACAGACTAATAATGTAAACCATAAAGCAAAACATAGGATAACTAAAAAATTTAGAAAACTGTACAATCTAAAGTATGGACCACATAGTAAGCATAGATGTCACCTTGTTTGAAAGCTATTGTCTTGGAATCTGTACATCAGTTTCAGGAAATATGATATGAATAAGCTAAAAGATTATCGCTGTGGAAGGGAAAAGGTTTTATGGTGGATCTGGGGAAGTACTGTATATTGTATATATGAATTTCGGTGATCTAAAACTCTTGTGAAGCTGACATTATGTTGGGATTCACTTTACAGGAAGTTTTGGATCACAGAGTGGTTCAACAATGGCAGTGGAGGAATACTGATATAGGATGTTATTGACAGGATATATATGGTTGACAGGGAGTTATACAGGGCATATGCCCAGGGTATATAGTAATGTCTAGATATACTCATAGTGGAAACAATTAAAAATAACAGCTGGGGGGGTACTGGGCCCCTGGCCGGGGGGTCACTGTCGTGGACCCTGGGGGAGCAGCGGCAGTCCCCCAGGTGCAACGGCAAGAACCAGGAAGGAAGGAGGGCCCAACAGTGGGCTCCTGATACTAATGGCTATACTTTTGAGCCTATACACCTGCAATAAGAACAAGGCCTAGAGTAGCACTGTGCCTGGGAGTTTCCTCCTGACAGCCTTCATGTTACTCAAATGTGGCACTCTCACAGCCAAACTCAGCATGTAGATGCAGTGCATTCCCCCCAGCATGGGACATGACACCCGGGGATGAGCCTCCCTGGCACTGAGGGATCACTACCACATACCAGCTGAAGATGCAACTAGAAAATGACCTTGAATTAAAGGTTCAATACGGATCAGCAGAATATCCCTGTCTACATATAATAACATGACTTCAAAATGCTGTTTGACCTAATGTAAGGGGGAAATGGAAAGGAGAAATGGGATTATAAGGCTATGAGTCTCTAAAAAAGAGTCTGGAGGTTGTCAGAAGGAATGCCCTTATGCACAACTGAGCAGAGTCTAAGAGACAGATAAAGTAGATACAACCCCAGGTATTGGTTCTTTTGAGAGATAAAGAGACCCACGGGTTCTATGGTCATGGCAGATGGGGTTCACTGCCATGGCAGATGGCCCTTCTTTGGAGCTGGTGTTTCTGCATGATGGAATTGGACTCAGAGGGGATCTCTTCTCACAAGACTTACATGCTACTTTATTGGAATTGAAGTCTTGACATGAAGGACTGCTCCCCTCATTTAGAGGTTTTCTTTGCTTCTTGGTTCAGTGCTGTGATGCTTCCACATAAATGCCCCCTGGCTCAGGCTCACATGATGTCCTCATACCATAAAATAATAGCAGCATCCTCAGCATTGTTGCAAGTATCTATGAATCTTGTCCTTCAAGCAGTGAAGCTTGGTTGTCACTGTGGGCCCTGAGGGGAGGGGAAGAGAGGAATAGAATAGATGGAAGAGGGGTAACAGGGGGGCAATGGAAATGTTCCATAGGATCATGCAACAATGGATATAGGCCATGCTAAATTTCACCAAAAATTTATAAAAGTGTATAGTCTAAAATGTAAACTGTAATGTAAACCATAATATAACCAAAAATTTATAAAAGTGTACAGTCTAAAATATAAACTATAATGTAAACCATAATGGAACCATGGTTAGTAGCTATGTTTCAATATCTGTACATCAGCTATAGAAAATATAACATCCACATATGAAAAGGTCATTGCTGGGGAAGGTGGAAAAGGATCTGATGTTGGGTATATGGTAGTCCTCTACATTGTTTATGTGACTTTACTGTGATCTAAAACTTTTTTGAAGACATAATAAAAAATTGAAAAAAAAAAGGACAAAGACACTGAAGAAAGGATGGAAGAGATTGCCTTGCCACTGTACATACAGGGCAACACCTATTACAGTGATGAAAGGCAGAATATCAAAAACAATGTTTTATGATATTTTTCAGTTTTTAATACCCCATTTTATTTTTTACTTTAGTTTTTCTAAATTAATATGTATTCTATTTCCAACCTTTAAACCTATCATTACTGTTTCATTTTCCTACTAAATGAATTTGGCAATATATTAGGCTTCATTTTTTTAAGAAGTTTTGGACCACAGAGAGGTTCAACTATGGCAGGGGAGGAACATTGATGTGGGGTGTTATTGATGAGGGCACAAGGGCAGGAGGGAGTTCTCCAGGGCATGTATATAGGGGACATAAAAATGTTCTGATATATGTTGGGTATTTTCATAGTGGTTAGTTACAAATGTTAACTGAGGGAGTGCTGAGTTCCTATCTAGGGGAGCTCTGTCACATTCCCCAATGGAACAGCAATAACCCCCCAAGTGCAATAGCAAAGACCAACAAGGAAGGATGGTCCAATAACGAGCCCTTGATACTGATGACTATGCTTATGAGCCTGTGTGCCTGAAATATGCACTAGGCCTAGAGCTGCATTGTGCCTAAGAGTTACCTCCTGAGAGCCTCCATGTTGCTCAGATGTGGCCACTCTCTAAGCTAAACTCAGCATGTAATTGCATTACCTTCCCCCCAGCATGGGACATGACTCCCAGGGATTAGCCTCCCTGGTGACAAGGGATTACTACCAATCATTAGCTGGTGATGCAACTAGAAAAAGATCTGGAATAAAAGGGGGAAATGGTAAAGGCAAATGAGTTTATATGGCTAAGAGGCTTCAAAATGAGTCAGGAGGTCATCAGAGAGATTGCACTTATGCACGTCTCAGCAGCATCCCAGAGACAGCCAAAGTAGGTACAACCCCAGGTAGTGGTGCTCCTGAGGACTATGGAAACACCCAGGCCCTATGGTTATGACAGATGGCTCTGGAGTTCAGTGCCTTCTCAGTGGGCCCTACTTTGGAATTTGTGCTCCTGAGTGTGATGGAGTTGGACTCAGATGTGACCTCTCTATGCATGTCTTTTCTATCATTTTCACTGAATCTGTGGTTGGTGCTGGGGTTGGTGTATGCTCAGGAGACTTGAATCTCTAGACTGTCTATGTGCCAGCTGGACCCTGAGCCTCAGCAGAGTTGCAACACTTACTCTTCAGTTCATTGGACTTACCCAGGTCAGCTAATAGGGAGGTGAGGATGGTCAACCACCACACCAGGGAACCAAGAGAGTCTACAGTGGCAAGCAGGAGAATTCCATCCATCAGCCCTGTGGGATCTAAGTCCCCTCTTGAGTTAGAGGTGGAATGGACATCTCCGGCCCAGGAACCTCAGGATGGAGGAATAAAATATGGATTAGAGTGGACTTACTGGTATTCTATTATAGAATTACTGTGACTCTAGCAATGGAAGAAATTATATCATTGATGTGGAGACAGTGGCCATGGGAGTTGCTGAAGGCAGGGAGAGGGAAAAAGAGGTGTGATATTCAGGCATTTTTGGGACTTGGAGTTGTCCTCAATAATATTGCAGGGACAGATACAGGGCATTATACATCCTGCCATAACCCACTGAATGACCTGGGAGAGAGTGTAAAGTACAACATAAAGTACAATCCAAGCTGGGTAGTAGTGCCCCAAAATGTACTTACCAAATGCAATGAATTTACCACACTAATGAAAGAAGTTGTTGATGTGGGAGGAGTGGGGGTGTGGGGAGTGGGGTATATGGGAACCTCTTACATTTTTTAATGTAATGTTTTGTGTGATCTATCTATCTTTAAAAAAAGATGATAAAAAATCTGTATTAGAATTGCCTTTTAATTGGCTGCCTCTAGAATCCTCTAGAGGATTGCCTCACTTTATGAAAGAAAAATAAATAGTAATATTGGGAGAAGTTGAGTTTGAACATAGAATGCATGGTAGGTTGAGCAGATAAAGATGAACATTAGGAAGACTGCTGGGTGGTAGTTGACAGAAAAATCCAAGAGTGAATGAAGGGCTGAGAGGCAATGACAGGCTGGGACAATTGAAGAAGACAGGACCCATAAAAGACAAAGTGGCAGAACATGGAGACAATTGTATTTAAGGATGGAAAGGGAGAGAAAAGTCAAATTTGAGTCCAAGATGTCTAGGTTGGATGAATGCAGAGCTTGGACTCCAGGTTCTCATTCAGCTGCTTATTAATCAGCCTTGGGATCTTGGGTCAGCCCCTTTATGCCTCAGGACCTCTGATTTCTCACTGTTCTCCTAAAGAGATTACATGATCTAATATTTAACTTCCTTATGCCTCTAACATGCCATGATGCAGGGTTTCTAGCAGTAGTTGGAGATTCATATTACTAAATACTGTGCTGAACTGTCCTTATTGGAAAACTTGCTCTGGCACTAGTTTAGCCAGTGGTCCCTGGCATGGATCCAATCCATTACACACCTGTGTGTCCCAATCAGATGTGAAGTGGGCCAAAAGCAATTTGTTACTAATACAAGAAGGGCCAATGCTGGAGAATTATTTCCTCGTTGAAAGTTAGAGCTAATTTTAGATAGCGTTTTAACAACATGACTCCCTGCCAAAAGTAGATTCAAGAGATGTAGAGACCAGAGACAGTGCCTTATGACTGTTTTACAGAAAAGAATTGGCTTATCATCCCAAAGGACCTCACCACCTGTCTTAGTTTACCACAGGGTTGCCGATGAAAAGTACCAGAAATGTGTTGGCTTTTGTAAAGGGGATTTAACTGTGGTAAAAGCTTACAGTTCTGGGGAGCAGATGTGGCTCAAGCAGTTGGGCACCTGTCTCCCACATGGGAGGTCCTGGGTTCAGTTCCTGGTGCCTGCTAAAGAAGATGAGCAGATGCTGCAATGAACAGACACTGCAACTGCCACAATGAGCAGACACTATAACTGCTACAACATGCAGATGCCGCAACTGCCACAACTGCCTCAACAGCAGACGCCACAATCAGCAGATGAGACAGCCAGCAGATGACACAACCAGTAGGGAGCAAATGTGGCTCAGGTGGTTGGGCACTCTCCTCCCATGTGGGAAGTCCCAGGTTTGGTTCCTGGTGCCTTCTAGAGGAGATGAGCAAACACAGTGAGCAGAAAACAAGTGAGCCATCTCAGAGGGGAGGGGGATTAATATAAATAAATAAAACTTTAAAAAAAAACAACTTACAGTTCTGTGGTCTTGAAATGTCCAAATCAAGGCACCATCAGAGATTCTTCCTCACCAAAGTCAGCTACTGTTGATCCTGGTGTCCTGACACTTGGTGATTAGGCCTATGGCAGGATCATCTCCTCAGCCTTGAGCTGCTCTGTGGGCCAGCCCCTTGGGGGTCTCTTTCCATGCCCCTGTGCTCAGCTGATTCCAGACTCCAGGACCTCTCTCAGTCCCTCACTGCTTCTCTGTTTTCCTGCAGTCCTGTATGATATGGAAGGATCAATACAGCAGATTCCTTTCTGTCTTTCATTCTCTGTGTCTCTGTTTTTATCAGACCCAACAAGAGAGCAGAGTCCCAAGCTGGCTTATGCCTTACTGATGTAGTCCAAACAACAGCTCTAAAGCAGTCTTATCAAGTGATCTAATCAAAGGTCCCTTATGGGATTTTCTTAAAACTTTTTTTGTTAAAGATTTATTTTTTTATTTATTTCTCTTTTCTCCCTCCCCCACAGTTGTCTGCTCTGTGTCCATTCACTGTGTGTTCTTCTGTGACTGCTTCTATCCTTATTAGTGGCACCAGAAATCTGTGTTTCTTTTTGTTGTGTCATCTTGCTGTGTCAGCTCTCTGTGTGTGAGACGCCATTCCTGGACAGGCTGTATTTTCTTTCACACTGGGCGGCTCTGTTTACAGGGTGCATTCCTTGCACATGGGGCCCCCCTACATGGGGGACATCCCTGTATGGCACAGCACTCCTTTCGCACATCAGCACTGTGCATGGACCAGCTCCACACGGGTCAAGGAGGCCCAGGGTTTGAACCGCGAACCTCCCATGTGGTAGGTGGACACCCTATCCATTGGGCCAACTCTGCTTCCCCCCTTATGGAATTTAATGCAATCAAAGGCCCAAACCCACAGGAATAAATTAGTTTAAGAACATCCATCTTTTGGGATTCAAAAAAAAGAAGTTCAAACTCATCAACAGAAATAAAATTTTAGATGAGGGAAACCCAACTTCTCTCTTTAGGGGCATTCCCTTATACATGTGAGACTAAAGCAATCCAGGAAGCCATTTTGCCTGACATGTACACATGTGATCCAGAGAATATAGCACCCAGGACCCCAACAGACTCCACAAGTTCACACAGCATGAGTCAAGGAGGCTGCTGGGTTCAGGGCTGTGGAACTGCATAAATCATCCTGGGGAGTGATGCTAACACTGAACACCCTCAGATAAACTGTAGAGCCTGCCTGAATTATCAGGTCTGACCTTCCTCTAGGAATGCTTGAAAGGGCCAGGAAGGGTGGAATTTCTGGAATTGTAAGTAAACATTAACCTTTTACATTTTCCTGGTGAAGTATGCATTAAGATGTTCTACATTTTTCCCATGGTGATTACAAATGTTTAGAGTGCTTTAGCAGTTCACAAGATATGAGAGATTTTTGTCAAAATCCAGACATACTATGGGCATGTGCCATACTTGGGGTCATTGCTCCTCATACACACAGCTATAGGAAAAGTTTAAGAACTGCCATATCTACCATGTCCACCATGATTTTCAAAAACGGTATCTTTTTTGCCATTATAAAGGAAGATGATACTCAAGAATGGAAACTTACAGCTCATCCACTGGATTATAGTCTCTACAAGCAGAAAGAAAAGAAATTCAATGTCATTTCACTTCCTATTTCCCCCTTGCTCCATCATCTCTCTCCTCTCTGAGTTTCATCCACTACCCACACCCATACACCGGTCATGCTGAAGATTTTCCTAGCAAGCTCTCTGTAGCAGAAACCGTTGAAGCTCTACCTTTATCTTCAAGGCCAGTAGTTTCCCCAAATTGGTTTCTGGACCAGCATCATCATAAGAACTTGGCCCTACCCAAACCTACTGGATCAGAATCTCTGACCCATGTGTTAATGAGCCCACCAGGTGATTCTGATGCACCTTCAAGTTCAGGGCCACTTTTGTGGACTCACCTTCCCTTGCTTATTCACTGCTTCCTGGGTCTCTGCCTGATGGCTTGCTCAGGTGTGCTCAGCCCACAGATGTGCTCAGTCTACAGGTGTGGGTCAGCTCAATCACGCAGGGAAGTTGGTGTCCTGGGGAGCAGCACTCTAGCAGTGATGATGGGAGCTAGAGAAGAAAAACCCAGGTTCCTCAAACCCCAGAAGAAACAACACTGTTAAGTTCTGCCAAGATTCTCAGAGGTCCCCAGGAAGTCTGAGGCCCATTTACCCACAGATGACACACAGTACTGACCTCCTTCCCTTTCATGTCTCACTATCCTACTTTTCCACTAGGATCACCTAAGAACCACCTGCCCTCACAGGGTCTACTTCCCAAGAAGCCAATCTAAGACACTCTTTATCACAAATGAAAAATAATACTGATATTCTAAGTGCTATTCAAGTATCATCACATTTAATGCCCCTGACAGTCCTTTAAAGCAGAAACAATTGGACAGCTTTTGACTTGGGGAGTTATGCAGTGGTTTTTAATCTTCCCTCTTTTACTGTAAGGGCGACCTAGAAATGTAAGACTCAGATTAGAGCAGAAGTATGTACAGTGGGTGAACTAGCAAAGTGATTTTAAACATGGTTTCAATGCAAAAAATCTCAGGTTGGCAGCTTTTCAAAGGCAATATTTCAAGAGTACTCCTGTTCTTTTGTGTTTAGTGCATGTGAGGAGGGGGTGAATGATTCAGTCTGGTGTGGCATAGCTCATCCAGATGGAAACAAGTCCTGGAAAAAACAGTACTTCACAGACACAGCCTTCTGATTTAGTCTATTCTGGGCTTGGGCATAAAATATTTTACTGTTTTGTTATTTGATTTTTATTTTTTGAGAGTCTAAAAATGAGATTTTATTATATAATTGGTAAAGTAAGACATTAGAACTGGCTTCAGGCAAAGTTTTTCCTCTTTTTTGCCTTCTGCATTGATATAATTTACTTTCCCTGAGCTGACTTCACTTTTGGGCATGGACTCCCTCATGGTTAGCAAATATGGCCATGAGCAAATTGCAGTTTATATCCTATTTACAGCTTGCAATTCAATATCAGAGAGCACCTGTTTCTTTCTCTTTTATATATATATATATATATATATATATATATATATATATATATATATATATATATTTTTTAGGTACCAGGGCCCAGGGGTTGAAACTGGGACCTCATATGTGGGAAGTCGGTGCTCAACCAGTAAGCCGCGTTGGCTTCCCAGAGCTGGTTTTATCATTTTTTTTTCCTCCTCTTTCCACCTCCCCCTTCCCCCCCCCCCCCCCCCGGTTGTCTGCTCTGTGTTCATTTGCTGTGTATTCTTCTGTGACCGTTTCTATCCTTATCAGCAGGCACGGGAATCTGTGTTTCTTTTTGTTGCATTATCTTGTTGTGTCAGCTCTCCATGTGTGCGGTGCCACTCTTGGGCAGGCTACACTTTCTTTCACGCTGTGCAGCTCTCCTTATAGGGCACACTCCTTGTGGGTGCGGCTCCCCTACGTGGGGGACACCCTGCGTGGCATGGCACTCCTTGCGCACATCAGCACTGTGCATGGGCCAGCTCCACGCGGGTCAAGGAGGCCCGGGGTTTGAACTGGGGACCTCCCATGTGGTAGGCGGACACCCAATCCATTGGACCAAGTCCACTTCCCCTTGTCATTTATTTTGCTTGCTGTTTGTTTTTGTTTTTTCAGGAGACACCAGGAATTGAACTTGGGACCTCCCATGTGGGAGGTGGGTGCTCAACTGCTTGAGCCACATTTGCTTCCTATAATTTTTTTGTTAGAGGATTTGTAGGTTTATAGAACAATCAGGCATAAAATACAGGATTCCCATATATTGCTTTGTGTGGATGTGGCACATTTGTTACAATTAATAAAAGCACATTTCTATAATTGTATTATAGAATATATTATATTGTATTAACTAAAATCCAGGGTTTAACTTAATGTTCACTGTGTAGTGCAGTTCCATGGATTTTTTTTTTTAGATTATTCTATCGCCGTATATACATCCTAACATTTCCTCTTTTAACCACATGCAGACATGTATTTCAGTGCTGTTAATTACATTCACCATATTGTACGACCATCACCACCATCCACTACCAAAACATTTCTATTGTTCCAAATAGGGTAAGCCTTCAATTCCCATTCTCTATCCCTATCCAGTTCCCTGCTACCCTATATTCTAGATTCTGACTCTCTGAGTTTGCTTATTCTAATTATTGAAAACTCAGGAAGTTTTTTCGATAATAAATTGCACAGCATACATATTTCCTGCTCCAGAAATCACTGCTACGGGCTGTGATTCTCAATTCCCTACCCTTCCAGATAACAGAGACCAAAGTGTGTGTGCGATTTAGTGCACTGCATTTGTCATTCATATTGATATCCTAAGTACTTTCCATATTAATTAAGGAATTTTATAAATGTCATTTTAAACTTTTTTTTAAATTGGTAACATAGAGATGAGAAAATGGATGACACAGGCCCCAAACCTCAGGGAGTTTACAGGACTGCTGGAGAGAAGACATGTCTTGAACAATGAAGAAGAAGGGTAGAATCGTAGTTGGGTTATCAACATGGATGAGGACCCATACAGCAGATTGTGATGCCCATACTCAGACACAATATTATCTCCTGTCCCTCATACTCTTTTTCCAGTGGGACTTGACATTCTTCCCATTGAGAGGTGAAGTCTATATCTCTTCCCCTTAAACTTAGATCTTTTGTGACTGTTTTGGCCATTCGAGTATGGCAGAGGTGACGCTATGTGGCTTCTATGGCTAGCGTCATGGTCATTCAAAGGCAATTCAGCTTCCACTTTGCTGCTTGGAGCCTTGAGATGCATATAAGCAGCCTGATTACTTTGAGATAACCATGCTGAGAGGGGGTCCAAGTTATCCCATGGGAGAGACCACGTGGAGAATCTCCAACTACAGGAACAGAGAGAGAGAGAGATGCCAAGACTGACCTCAGCTGCTCCTTTTGCCTGCTGCTTCCTGATCTATTCAAGCTCCAGGCACCAACTGACTTACACTGAACATGAGACCTTAAGCCAGAATCATCAGCCTAACCCCGAGCAAATTTTAGACCCATAGGAACAAATGATCATTGTTGTTTTAAGCCACTAAGTTTTGGGGTGGCAAATTAGCAGCGATAGTCATTGACACTATGTGTGAAGTTATGGAGGAAGACAGAGAATCCCCATGTCACTCCTTCCCCATCAATGGGCCTGAAAGCAGCCCAGAGCCAAATACACAGCAAATCTCTGTATATCTTAGAATAATGGTCTAGCACTGACTTCCACGAATGGGGACCAGAAGTTCTGGGGTAAAACCAAGAGAGACTCATCAGTGGATTGTTGGGAATGATGTATTTTGAAAAGGTTGCCGTGTTGGATGGAAACTTCCAGGGATGGCTATAGATTGTGCATTTGATGTTAAAGCATAAAAATTCATTGTGAGTTTGGTGCCTCTATCCTACTTGAAAACTTCTGTAAAGGCTATTAGGATATTTGAATAACATTGGTTTTTTGTTGTTGTTAAATTATACAATTCCTCTTAGCTTTTGGAAACACCTGAAATTAGAGAAAAGGTTAATAAGAAACAGAAACATAAATAATTCCCAAACCACTATTACCATTTTCATGCACTTTCTCTAGTGTATTTTGATGTTCGTATATGAATTGTTATATATCAATTTGGAGCAATGGATGCTCTCTAAATACAAGGAAAAGTATACATCGATCCATACTAATGCCTGGAACATAGCCTTTTCTCAAGAACTATTCAAACACGCATATAAATATGATTACTTATCTATAATGTAAATTATTTAATTAAAGGCCATAATGTCTATATAAGTTATTTGCTTTTTTTCATTTCACATAATATCATGAGCAATTACACGGAGTGAGATCCCAGAGAAACAGAGAACAGAAACGTAGTGTCTTTCACCTTTTGCTTGGTTTTCTAAAAATATGTTTTTATTATAGAAATTGTAAACTTACAAAACAATCATGCACATGTGTAGAATTCCCATACAACAACCCTTTACCACCACACCACACTATTGTGGAACATGTGTTATAGATTACGAGATAATATCATTGGACTATTACCATTAAATATGGTTCATAGCATACCTTTGGCATATTTTTCCCATACCACCCTGTTATAAACACTTTGTATCTTTGGCATTGATGTAAGAATATTACAATATTGATGTTAACTATAGTCCATAGGTTACATTAATTATATTTTTCCCATGCTTCTACACATTCCAACCACCCTGCAATAGTGGTATACGTTTGCTTTAGTTCATAAAAGGACATTCTTGCATTTGTACTATTAACCACAGTTCTCATCCACCTCTGGGTTCACTGTGTTATTCAGTTCCTAGGTTATTCTCTTTATTTCAATTGTCATTTACATCCTAGATTACCCTTTTCAACCACAATCCCATTTATAAACCAATTGCTACTCATTATAATGTGTTACCATCAACTCTATCCATTTCCACACATTTACAGTCAAGTTAATTAAAAACTTCTACATATATTAAGCATCAGTACTCCTTCACAACCCTCCTCTTACCTCCTAATAATCTGTACTCTAAGTTTTAACTCCATGCATTTATTCTTCATATTTGGTTCATATTAGTGGGACCATGCAATATTTGTTCTTTTGTGTCTGACTTATTTCACTTAGCATTATGTCTTCAAGATTCATCCACGTTATCATATGTGTACCAATTTCATTTCTTCTTAGTGCAGCGTAGTATTCCAGTGTATGCATACACCTCGTTTTGCTTACCCACTTAGTAGTTGATGGACACTTGGGTTGTTTCCATCTGTTGACAACTGTGAATAATGCCACTATGAATATTGGTGTGCAGCTGTCTGTTCATGTCACAGTTTCCAGTTCTTCTCAATATATTCCTAGTAGAGGAATTGCTGGATCATATGGAAGATTCCTGAGGGACTGCCAAACTGTCTTCCACAGAGACTTCGCCATTGTACAAACCCACCAGCAGTGAAGGGATGTTCTTATTTATCCACATCCTCTCCAGCACTGTTTTCTGTTTTTTAAATAATGGCCATTCTGTGTAGTATGAGATGATATCTCATTGTCGTTTTGATTTGCATTTCCCTAATAGGTAGTGATATTGAACATTTTTTTCACGTGCTTTTTGGTCATTTGTATTTTCATCTTTGGAGAAATGTCTGTTTAAGTCTTTTGCCCATTTTTAAATTGGATTGCTTGCTCTTTTATTGTTGAGATATATGATCTCTTTATATAGAATGGAAATCAAACTCTTATCGGATTTGTGGTTTCCAAATATTTCCCCCATTGAGTGGGATTCATTTTCACCTTCTTAATGAAGTCCTTTGAATTACAAAAGTGTTTTAAGTTTGAGGAGGTGCAGTTTATCCATGTTATCTTTCATTGCTTGTGCCTTTAGAATAAGGTTTAAGAATGCAGTACCAACCACCAGGTCTTGAAAATACTTTCCTGTATTTTGTTCTAGGACCTTTATGGTTTCATCTTTTATTTTTTTGGTCTTTGATCCATTTTTATTTTATTTTTGCATAAGATATGACATAGGGGTTCTCTTTCTTTTGGCTATGGATATCCAGTTCACCCCACACTATTCGTTAAATAGACTGTTCTTATGCAGCTGGATAGATTTGACAGGCTTGTCAAAAATCACTTGATTTTTGTGAGGGTCTGTTTCTGGACCATCATTTCAGTTCCATTGGTCTATGTGTCTATCTTTATGTCAGTGCCATGCTGTTTTTACCATTGTAGCTAAGTAACATGATTTAAAATCTGTAAGAAGAGTCCCCTTTACCATCTTACGATGTTTCTGGCTATTTGGGGCCCCTTACCCATCCAAATAAATTTGATAATTGTGCTTTTCATTTGTTTAAAAAATGTTCATGGAATTTTTATTGGAATTGCATTGAATCTATGTGTAAATTTGGGTAGAAATGACATCTTAATGATATTTAGTCTTCCAATCCATAAGCATGGAATATTCTTCCAATTATTTAGGTCTTTTTAAATTTTCTTTTAGCAATGCATTTTAGTTTTCTGAATACCTGTGCTTTGCAGTCTTCATTTATTTCTAAAAATTTGATTATTTTAATTGCTATCATAAGTGGAATTTTTTTTCTGACTTCCTCCTCAGATTGTGCATTACTAGTGTATAGAAATACCACTGATTTTTGCATATTGTTCTTGTGTTCATACCATCTACTGAAATTGTTTATTAGCTCTACTAGTTTTGTTGTAGATTTTTCAGGACTTGCTAGGTATAGGATCATATCATCTGTGAATAGTGAAAATTTTAATTCCTTTCTGATTTGGATGCCGTTTATTTCTTCTTCTTGCCTGATTGCTCTAGCTGGAATCTTTTGCACTATATTGAACAACAGTGGTGACAGTGGGCATCCTTGTCTTGTCCCTGATCTCAGTGGAAAAGCTTTCAGTCTTTCACCATTGAGTACAATGTTAGCCATGGGTTTTTCATATATGGCCTTTATTCTTTTGAGAACGTTTCCTTCGATTCCTGTCTTTTGGAGTATTTTTATCAAGAAAGGATGCTGTATTTTGTTAAATGCCTTTTCTGCATCAATATATAGGATCATGTGATTTTTAATCTTTGATTTATTCATGGGGTATGTTATGTTGATTGATTTTCTTGTGTCAAACCACCCTTTGCTTGCCTGGCATAAAACCCACTTGATCATGATGAATAATTCTTTTAATGTGTTATTGGATTTAATTAGCAAGTATTTTTTTTTGAGGATTTTTGCATGTGTGTTTATTTAGGAAATGGGTTTGTAATTTTCTTTTCTTTCTTTCTTTTTGTAATATCTTTATCTGACTTTAGTATTAGGGTGATATTGGCTTCACAGAATGAGTTTGATAGCATTCCTCCTTCAAATTTTTGGAAATGCTTGAATAGGATTGGTATTAAATCTTCTTTAGTAGAACTCATCTGTGAAACCATCTGGTCCCTGGGCTTTTTGTTTTGGGGAGGTGTTTGATGACTGTTTCAATCTTTTTTTTTATGAAAGATTTATTTAATTATTTATTTCTCTGCCCGCCCCCCACTCCGGTTGTCTGTTCTCTGTGTCTATTTGCTGCATCTTCTTTGTCCGCTTTTTAACTGTGATTGGTTTGTTGAGGTCTTCTCTTTCTTCTAAAATCAATGTAGGCTATATGTTCCTAGATATTTTTCCATTTAATCTACATTGTCTAGTTTATTGGCATACAATTGCTCATAGTATCCTCTTATGATCTCTTTTATTTCTGTGGGATCAGTAGTAATGTTCCTGTTTCCTTTTTTTTTTTTTTTGCATTTCCTCTCTTTTTTCCTTTGTCAGTCTAGCTAAGTGTCTGTCAATTTTGTTAATCTTCCCAAAGAACGAACTTTTGTTTTTTAATTCTATTGTCTTTTTTAATTCTCAATGTCAATGATTTCTGCCTCTGATCTTTGTTATTTCACTCATTCTACTTGCTTTGGGACTAGTTTGCTTTTCTTTTTCTAGTTCCTCTGGTTATGTAGTTAGGTCATTGACTTTAGCTCTTTCTTCTTTTTTAATGTAAGCATTGAGGGCTGTACATTTCCCTCTCAACACTGCCTTTGCTGCAACCCATGGGTTCTGATATGTTGTGTCCTCATTTTCATTTGTCTTGAGATATTTATTGATTTCTCTCACAATTTCTTCCTTGACCTAATGATTATTTAAGAATGTGTTGTTTAATCTCCATATAGTTGTGATTTTTCCTTTTTTTTTTTTTTGCCTCTTGTTCATTTCCACCTTTACTCCATTAAAGATCAGAGAATGGATTTTGTATAATTTTGATCTTGTTGAATTTGTTGAGATCTGCTTTTTGACCCAACATATGGTTTATCCTGGAGAAAGATCCATGAGTGCTTGAGAAGAATGTATATTCTGCTTTTTGGGGGTGTACAATGTTCTGTTTATGTATTTATTAGGTTTAGTTCTTTTATAATATTGTTCAAGATTTCTGTTTCTTTATTGATCTTCTGACCAGATGTTCTTTCCAATGCTGAGAGTGGTGTATTGAAGTCTCCAAGTATTATTGTAGAAATATATATCTATTTCTCCCCTCAGTTTTGCCAGTGTTTGCCTTATGTATCTTGTGGCATTCTAGTTAGGTGCATATATATTTATGATTATTATTTAGTCCTGGTGAATTTCCCCTTTCATTAACAGTCTTCCTTGTCTCTAATAACAGTTTTACTTTTAAAGTCTATTTTCATCCAATGTAAGTATAGTTACTCAGCTTTTTTTCTTTTTGGTTACTGCATGTGTGGAATATCTTTTTTCAGCCTTTAACCTTCAATCTATTGGTATCCTTAGGTCTAAGTTGAGTCTTTTGCAGACAGCATATAGATGATTCATATTTTATTATTCATTCCACCAATTTGTGTCTTTTTTTTTTTAAGATTTATTTATTTATTTATTTATTTATTTCTCTCCCCTTCCCTCCCACCCCAGTTGTCTGTTGTCTGTGTCTGTTTGCTGCATCTTCTTCTCTGTCTGCTTCTGATGTTGTCAGTGGCATGGGAATCTGTGTTTCTTTTTGGTGCGTCATCTTGTTGTGTCAGCTCTCTGTGCGGGTGGCACCATTCTTAGGCAGGCTGCACTTTCTGTCACACTGGGCGGCTCTCCTTATAGGGCGTACTCCTTGCACATGGGGCTCCCTTATGCAGGGGACACCCCTGCCGTGGCATGGCACTCCTTGTGCGCATCAGCACTGCAGATGGGCCAGCTCCACACGGGTCAAGGAAGCCCGAGGTTTGAACTGCGGACCTCCCCATGTGGTAGGTGGACGTCCTAACCACTGGGCCAAGTCTGCTTCCCAATTTGTGTCTTTTGAATGGGGAGTTTAATCCATTAAAATTCAATTTTATTACTTAAAGGCAGTTCTTATTTCACCCATTTTGACCTTTGAGTTTTATCTGCCATATTTTATTTTCTCCACTCTTTTTACACTTTTAGTTACTTTTACTGATATAATCTTCATTTCTAGACTCTCTTCTAAGCTCTCTCCTGTCTTTTCAGGATGTAGCACTTCCTTTAGTATTTCCTAAACAGCTGGTCTTTCTTGGTTACAAATTCAGTTTCTGTTTATCTGCAAATATTCCAAACTCACCCTTATTTTTTGAAAGGCAATCTTGCCAAATATAAAATTTTTGACTGACAGTTTTTCTCTTACAGTATCTTAAATATATCATACCACTGCCTTCTTGCCCCCATGGTTTCTGATGAGAAATCAGAAACTTAACTTTACTGGGTATCCTTTATATGTTATGCATCACTTTTCTCTTGCTGCTTTCAGAATTCTTTCTTTGTCTTTATCATTTGACATTTTGATTGGTATGAGTCTTAGAGTTGGTCTATTCAGATTTATTCAGATGGGAATACATTGTGTTTCTTGGACATGGAAATGTATGTCTTCAATAGGGTTGGGAAATTTTCTACTATTATTTTTTCAAATATTCCTTCTGTTCCGTTTCCCTTCTCTTTTTCTTCTGGGACACCCATGACAGGTATGTTTGCACACCTCCTGCTGTCATTTATTTCCCTGAGACTTTCCATTCTTTTTGTCATCTGTTCTTTTGTATGTTTGCTTTTGGAGGCCAGGTCTTCAAGCTCACCATCCTTTCTTCTGCTTCTTCAAATCTGCTGTTATATGTCTCCAGTGCATTTTAAAATTTCATTTATTGTGGCTTTCATTCCCATAAGATTTGCTATTTTTCTATATATGCTTTCATGTTCCTCTTTGTACTCACCCAATGTCTTCTTAATATCCTTAATCTCTTTAGCTATCTCATTGAATTTATCAAGGAAATTTGATTGAACATCTATGATTATTGTTTCAACTCTTTTATTTCATCTGGAGGCTTATCTTGTTCCTTTGATTAGGCCATATCTTTTCTGTTTCTTGGTATGGGTTGTAATTTTTTGTTGGT
Organism: Dasypus novemcinctus; assembly: GCF_030445035.2. Taxonomy (NCBI): domain Eukaryota; kingdom Metazoa; phylum Chordata; class Mammalia; order Cingulata; family Dasypodidae; genus Dasypus; species Dasypus novemcinctus. The sequence goes on along the minus strand of NC_080696.1, from coordinate 21,638,395 downwards.
GTCTTGGCATCTGGCTTATTAGATGCATTTATTCTGGGTGCAGTTTTTCTCTTTAGTTTAGGCTTTCTTGCTCATTCTCCCTTGCTGGTTATATAGTAGGAACTGAGAAGTAGTTGGTACTATAAGCTGTGGAGGCAGAAACTACCCACATTGTCCCAGGGACCAATGAAGCTTCTCCAACCTTTCTCCTCTGCCAAGGGTGTGGACAGAGTGACAGCCGTGTGTAATAAATCAAGCCATGCAGGCCAAGACCTCTGTAGTTGACGTGAGAGACTGATGAGGCTTCATGCCCCTTCTTCCCCTACTTGGGGTGGGGATGAAGCTATGGGAGTGGGCAACAATCTATGCCATGCAGGTCCAAGATGACCACAGTTGTCCAGGTAGACTGACATAGCACTAGTCCCTTCATCTCTTGCCGGGGGAGGAGATAGACCCTCTAGAGTGCCTAACAATCTAATCTATGTGGGATGAATACACCTGCAGTTGTCCTGAAAGGATGAGGGAGTATTGTCCCTTCTGCCCTTTAGGGGTAGGGGAGGGAGCCAAAGGCACCCAACAGTTCAGTTCTTATAGGCCAATAGTGCCTGCCATTGCCTGTAGAGGCCAAGAAAACACCAGCCTTCTCCTATCTTATTGGGGGTTGGGGGTGGCCCACAGTTGCCCAACTGTCCAGTCCATGCAGGCTGTAAGTGCCTGCCACTGCCCCGAAAAGCTGAAGAAACAGCAGCCACTCTTATCCTAGTGGAGGGTGGGCGTGGTCCACAGGTACCCACTAGTCTAGTCCACATAGGCCAAAAGTACCTGCCATTACTCAGAAAGCCTGAGAAAACACAACTCCCCTCCTATTCTACTTGGGGGCAGGGATGGCGCTACATGTGTCTGACTATTCAGTCTGTGTATGCCAAAAGTACCTGCAGTTACCCAAGAGGCTGGGAAAACACCTCTCCCTTCTTGTCCTATTTGGGGTGGAGGTGGAGACACAGGCACTGTGAGATGGACCTGAGCTAAAACTCTATTAATCACCTGACCTCCATAAGCCTCTACTCTGACTGGTGGACCACAGTGACATTTTTGGTTTCCTGGAATTAATGTCATTTCTGAGCTGGTGTCTAATAATCCCTGAAATGTTGATCATTTCCTTTTCCCCAATTTACAGTTACTATGGTAAACTATCACAGTGTCCTTCATCCAAAACACAGAAGTCACAGCTGCTTGAAGTTCAGGCACACTTGCCCAGCATGTGTCAGATTTTTTAGGTACTTTCTATCTCCTAAATTTTGATTCTGGCCCCCATCTCCACCCCATCAGTGGAAAGGAAGGCTGCTGCAGACATTGCAAATATAGGATTCAGAGAATGAGGTCCTCCCAGCCTACAAGCACCCTGTCCAAGCACAAACTGACCCCATCTCTGTCTGGTGTGGAAAGAGTTGGGGAAATAACCACAGAATGGCTCTGGGGACCCACTGGACACATTCTGTGGTTATTTCCCCAGTTCCAGAATGCATAATTGGAATAGACATATTCAGTAACTGGCAGAATCCCCACATTGGATCCCTGACTTGTGGAGAGTGAGGACGATTATGGTTGGAAAGGCCAAGTGGAAGCCACTAGAACTGCCCCTACCTAGCAAAGTAGTAAACCAAAAGCAATACTGGATTCCTGGAGGGATTGCAGAAATTAGTGCCACCATCAAGGATATGAAGGATGCAAGGGTGGTGATTCCCACCACATCCCCATCCAACTCTCCTATTTGGCCTAATCAGAAAACAGATGGATCGTGGAGGATGACAGTAGATTATCATAAACTTAACCAGGGGTGACTCCAATTGCAGCTGGTGTCCCAGATGTGGTATCATTACTTGAGCAAATCAGCACATCCCCTGGTACCTGTTATGCAGCTGTTGATTTGGCTAATGCTTTTTTCTCAATTGCTGTTAGTAAGCACCACCAGAAACAGTTTGCTTTCAGCTGGCAAGGCCAGCAGTATACCTTCACTGTCCTACCTCAGGGGTTTATCAACTCTCCAGCCCTATGTGATAATATTGTCCTCAGGGATTTTGATAAGTCTCTCCCTCCCACAAGACATCACACTGGTCCATTATATTGATGATATGTTCATAGGACTTAGTGAGCAAGAAGTAGCAAAGACTCTAGACTTACTAGTCAGGCATTTGCATGAGAGAGGATGGGAGATCAATCCAACTAAAATACAACGTCTTTCCACACCAGTAAAATGTCTAGGCGTCCAGTGGTGTGGGGCATGTTGAGATATCCCTTCTAACGTGAAGGATAAACTGTAGCATCTGGCACCTCCTCTGACCAAAAAAGAGGCACAACATTTAGGTGGTCTCTTTGGATTTTGGAGAAAACACATTCCTCATTTGAGTGTACTACTCCAGCCCATTTACCAGGTGACCAGAAAAGCTGTTAGTTTTGATTGGGGACCAGAAAAAGAAGAGGCTCTGTGTCAGGTCCAGGCTGCTATACAAGCTGCACTACCACTTGGGCCATATGATCCAGCAGATCCAATGATGCTGGAAGTTTCTGTGGCAAATAGAGATGCTGTCTGGAGCCTTTGGCAGGTCCCTATAGGAGAATCAGAACACAGACCCTTAGGATTTTGGAGCAAACCCCTGCAATCCTCTGCAGATAACTACTCCTCTGTTGAGAAACAGCATTTAGCCTGCTGCTTGGCCTTAGTAGAGACTGAATGCTTAACCATGGGTCATCAAATTACCATGAGCCTGGGTTTCCTATCATGAGCTGTGTATTGTCTGACCCACCAAACCATAAAGTTGGGCATGCACAGCAGCACTCCATAATAAAGTAGAAGTGGTATATACGAGATAGGGCTTGAGTGGGTCCTGAAGGCATGAGTAAGCTACAGGAAGAAGTAGCACAAATGTCCATAGTCACCACCTCTGCCATGTTATCTTTTTTTCCCAGTCCACAACTTTGGCCTCTTGGGGAATCCTTTATAATCGGCTGACCGAGGAAGAGAAAACTCTGGCCTGGTTTACAGATGTTCTACACAATATGAAGGTGCCACCCAAAAGTGGACAGTTGCAGCACTGCAGCCCATTTCTGTGACAGTGGTAAGTGCAAATACTCCCAGTGGGCAGAACTTTGAGCAGTGAACCTTGTTGTTCATTTTGCTTGGAAGAAGAATTTGCCAGAGGTTCATTTGTACATGTACTCATGGGCTGTTGCCAATGGTTTGGCTGGAAAGTCAGGGACTTGGAAATAACATGATTGGAAAATTGGTGACAAAGAGGTCTGGAGAAGAGGTATGTGAATTGACCTTTCTGAGTGGTCAAAAAACATGAAAATTTTTGTGTCCCATGTGAATGCTCCCCAGAGGGTAACTTCAGCAGAGGAAGATTTTAATAATCAAGTGGATCAGATGACCCACTCTGTACCTAATGCTCAGCCTCTCTCCCCAGCCACTCCTGTCATTGCCCAGTGGGCTCATGTACAAAGTGGCCATGGGGGTACAAATGGAGGTAATATATGAACTCAGCAACATAGACTTCCCTTACCAAGGCTGACTTGGCTACAGCCACTGCTGGGTGCCCAATCTGCCAGCAGCAGAGACCCACACTCAACCCCCAATATGGCACCGTTCCTTGAGGTGACCAACCTACCTGGTGGCAGGTTGACCACATTGGACTACTTCCATCATGGAAGGGGCAGCAATTTGTTTTAACTGGAATAGACACATGCTCTGGATATGGATTTGAATTTCCTGTGTGCAATGGTTGTTCCAAAACTACCCTCTGTGTACTTACTGAATGTCTTATTTACTGCCATGGCATTCCACACAGCATTGCTTCTGATCAAGGAACCCATTTCACAGCAAATGATGTGTGGAAATGGGCACATGTCCATGGGATTCACTGGTCTTACCATGTTTCCCATCACCCTGAAGCAGCTGGATTGACAGAACGGTGGAATGGCCTTTTGAAGACCCAATTACAGTGCCAACTAAGTGACAATACCTTGCAGGGCTGGGGCAAATAAAAGGGGGAAATGGAAAGGACAAATGAGTTTATATGGCTATGAGTCTCCAAAAAGAGCTGGGAGGTTATCAGAGGGGTTGCCCTTATGCACACCTGAGCAGAGTCCCAGAGACAGATAAAGTAGATGCAACACCAGGTATTGGTTCTTCTGAGGGCTACAGAGACCCACATGTTCTATGGTCATGGCAGATGGAGTTCAGTGCCATGTCAGTTGGCCCTACTTTGGAGTTTGTGTTTCTGTGTGATGGAGCTGGACTCATATGTGATCTTTGTCCACAAGCCTCTCCTGCTACTTTTACCAGATCTGTAGTTGGTGCTGGGGTTTAGCGTATACCCAGGGGACCTGAATGTCTGGACTGACCATGTGATAGCCAGGCCCTGAGCCTCAATAGACTTGCAGCTCCTACACTCCAGTTTATTGGCCTTACCCCACTCAGCCAACATGGAGGTGAAGAAAGTCAACCACCACACCAGGGAGCCAAGAGTGCCTACAACTGAAAGCAGGAGAATTGCATCCAGCATCCATGTGGAATCTAAGCCCCCTCTTGATATAGATGTGGAGTGAACACGGCCATTCTAGGGTCCACAGGATGGAGGAATAGAGTATGGATTAGAGTGGAGTGGACTTACTGATATTCTATTCATGAACTATTGTGATTAGGAATTGAAGAAAATGTGGCATTGGTGTGGAGAAAGTGGCCATGGTGGCTGCTGGGGGTAGGGAATGGGAGGAAGAGATGTGATGTGGGGACATTTTCGGGGGTTGGAGTTGTCCTGGGTGGTGCTGCAGGGACAGTCACCAGACATTGTATGTCCTCCCATGGCCCACTGGGTGGACTACGGGAGAGTGTGGGCTATGATGTGGACCATTGACCATGAGGTGCAGTGGTGCTCAGAGATGTATTCACCAAGTGCAATGAATGTCTCATGATGATGGAGAAGGTTGTTGTTATGGGTAGAGGAGTGGGGTCAGGGGAGTGGGGGTATATGGGGACCTCATATTTTTTGAATGTAACATTAAAAAAAATAAGGACAAAAAAAAATCCGCATCCATTCTATGGTGTTGTTTCTTCCATAACCAGGATCCATGGGTCCAGGAATTAAGGGGTGGAAATGGGAGGGGCACCACTCATTATTACCCCTAGGAACCCACTAGAAAATTTTTTACTTCCTGTCCCTGCAACCTCAAACTCTGCTGGTCTACAGGTTGAGTCCCAAAAGGAGGAGTGCTGTCACCAGGGAAAACAGCAATGATTCCATTGAACTGGAAGTTAAAACTGCCACCTGGTCACTTTGGGCTCCTCTTACCTCTGAATCAACAGTTAAAGAAGGGAATTACTGTACTGCCTGGGGTGATTGATGCTGACTATCAAGGGGAAATAGGACTGTACCTACATAGTGGGGGTAAAGAAGAGTTTGCCTGGAATACAGGAGATCATCTAAGGCATTTCCTAGTACTGCTATATCCTGTGATTAAAGTCAATGGAAAATTGCAACAACCCAATCCAAGCCGGACTAACAATGGCCCAGAATCTTCAGGAATGAAAGTTTGGGTCACCCCACCAGGCAAAGAACCACACCCAGCTGAAGTGCTTGCTGAGGGTAATGGAAACATGGAATGGGTAGTGGAAGAAGGTAGTGATAAATATGAACTTCGACCACATGATCACATGACCAGTTACAGAAACGAGGACTATAATGGTCGTGAATCTTTCTTCCTTGTTTCATTATGATGAATATTGTATATGTACACAAAATGAATTTCTTTGTCTTCTTCTCCAAATGTTCTCCTTATTATAAAACAAATTGTATTCATTTCATGTCATAATATTTGAGGATGTCAAGTTTGAGAGTGAATTAATATTCACCCAAGAACTTGTACCCTCTTCTGTATGGAATTAATGCATTTCTGGTTATATGCAGGAGAGTTGGACATTGTTAGGTGGAAATATATATTAATGCATGTTTGTTATTGTTTTTACTTAGAGACTAAGTATGGTTTAAGGTAATGTGTGTGGTTGCCGAGTTGACAAGGAGTGGACTGTGATGGTTAGGCTATTGTGTCAACTCGGTCAGGTAATTGTGCCCAGTTGTTTGGTCAAGCAAGCACTGGGCTAACTGTAATAAAAGGACATTTATGGACTTCAGTCACCACTGATTTTACTGCAGTAGTAAATCATAGATAGCTGGTTATAATTACAATCATCAGGGAGCTTGCCATCGGCAATAAGTGGTGCTTAACCCAATCAGTTGAATCCCTTAAAAGGGGAAATGATTCAAGCATTGAGGGAGAATTTCCCAGCTCATCTTTGGACAGTCAGCATATCCCAAAAATCTTCATTGGACTTTCATCGGAGCTCCTGGTTGCAGCCTGCCTGCAGAACCTGGACTTGTGCATCCCCATGGCTGTATGAGAGACTCTGATAAATTTCTTACTATCGACAGATATCTCTTGTTGATTCTGTTTCCCTAGAGATCCCTAATTAATTCAGACACATTGAACCAGAGTGGTCACCTCTGAGTGGCCGACTTCAGAACTCCAAGACTGCTGAGTGCCTTTATGGTCCTTCCCTGTCTATATCCAGCTGCACACACCTGTCTGGCCACATCTTACAGACTCACAGGTGATCTGTCTCTGCACATAGATTTATCTTTCCCCCTTATTTGTCTATTTCTCTTATTTTCTAGAGCAGAATCAAATATTCTTGAATAATACAGAAAACATACATGACAGCTGAAAAAATACCCATGTATGGAAATCAGACAGTGATTTTCCCAGCTGTGTGGCCAGGGATTTGTTGTCTCTTTCCCCCACTCAGAGGAATTGAGCCAGAGGAATGTTAAAGTATGTGGGATGCCAACCATGCTGCCACCAATTATGAAGGGATGGCTCTGAGCCACAAGCCTCTGTAAATTTGTGAGGCCAAGGTAAGAAAAGGAAAAGTCATTTTGGGGGTTACAGATGATTTTTTTTTAAATCTCAGTATTGGTAATATTTAGTAATTTTAAAGCATGGCTTGATTATATTTAATTATAAAAAGAAGTTTATTTGACCCCTTTCTTTTATTTATTTATTTATTTATTCTTTTTTTAAATTAAAAATTTTTTTTCTTCTTTATTTTCTTTTAAATTTTACATAAAAAAATATGAGATCCCCATATACCCCCCACCCCACCCATCTCAACCCTCCCACATCAACAACCTCTTCCATCATTGCAGCACATCCACTGCATCTGGCGAATACATTCTGGAGCACCACTGCACCACATGGACAGTGGTCCACATTGTAGTCCACACTCTTCCCCAGTCCACCCAGTGGACCACAACAGGACACACAATGTCCAGCATCCATCCCTGCAGCACTATCTAGGACAATTCCAAATCCTGAAAATGCCCTCACACCATATCTCTTCTTCTTTCTCCCTACTATCAACAGCCACTGTGGCAACCCTCTCCACATCACTACTACAATTTCTTCCCTTACTAATCACAATAGTTCCCCAGCAGAACACCAGTAAGTCCACTTTAATCCATACTCTATTCCTCCAGCCTGTGGACACTGGAATGGTTATGTCCAGCTCCCCTCTACATCAAGAGGGGGCTTAGATTCCACATGGATGATGGATACAATTGGCTTGCTTGCAGCTGTAGGCACTCTTGGCTCCCCGGTGTGGTGGTTGACCCTCTTCACCTCCCTGTCAGCTGGCCAGAGTAAGTCCAAGAAACCAGAGGGTAGGAGCTGCAAGTCTGCTAAGGCCCAGGGCCTGGCCATCACATGGACAGTTCAGAGATTCAGGTCTCTGAATATACACCAACCCAAATGCCAACCACAGGTCTGGTAAAAGTACCAGAAGAGGCATGTGTAGAAAGGTCATATCTGAGTCCAACTCCATCACACTCAGGAACACAAACTCAAAAGTAGTGTCAACTACATTACCCTAAACTCCAACTTTTGAAACTTTATTTCAACTTCAAAAATAAAAGAGACAAAGGCAGCTTAAGTTATGGAAGCATTACTTGAAAAAGAAATCCTGTCTAGGAACATTGATCTTATTTATCCTAAAAGCAAACTAAATTGCTTCTCCAGTGTTCCAAAAGATGAATAAATGAGCACAGGTTAGTTAAATGAAATGACCAAGATCCCCTTATTAACGAAGAAAAAGACCCCTCTCTTAAAAAAAGATTCAGCCAACTTGTCCAGCAAATCCCTGCTTCAAATGCATCCAAACTAGACTTGTTCAACCAGGGAGACACAGAGTTTTTAGAGATGAGCAAATGACCCTGATAAAAGAAGGCCTGAATCCAAACTTTCCCCACCTTTCCAAAATCAAAATGGAAAAGGAAACAAATAGCTCTTCTTCCCTTTTAATTTTTCATCTTCGTTTTCCTTGATGTGTTCGTTAAAAATTTAAAAATTAGAAGGTGAAGAAGTCATAAATTACTCATTAGGATATTTTCAGATCAATGTTAAACTTGATATGCTAGAGGCCTGGGTAACGAGAACCATATGAAAAACAATCATTCCCTTGTCATGGAGCAGCTGGAAAAATCAGGCTGTTTAAGAGAGGGGGGCTGGAGTCAAGGTGCACAGCGTTGTAGACTGTTGAGAGGAATCTGTGCTTAGGACCCTCGTTTCCCACCAACTCTGTAGATTCAGAAACAAAGATAATAATGGAGAAACCACCGATGCAATATCCACAGACCTGCAACTAAGAGTTTTGCCAGACTGTGTGGGTGACAGGTTGGCCAACCCAGCCCTGCGTGAACCCTAAAGCACGCGTGCGATTGGTTTTTATTATCAGTGAATGATTAGGGCCATCCTAACAGAAACAACTGAACTTGACCTAAATCCACTATTGTCATGTTGACATTGGCCCATTTGCTGGCCAAGAAATGCATCCAGAATCCTGCCTCCACCATGAAACTTTTGATATTTTAGCAGAGGACTGAATAAGACTTCTCAACATGAAAAAACTCACTGAATATTTTAAAGAGGCAGCATAAGTGAAATCAGAGAACAACCATTGTCTGGGATGAAAGACGCATCATTTTCAAACAACTTGCCATTTATAAGTAGACCTTGTCCTCTCATGAATGTGCCCAAGGAGGCTTCTCTCCTGGAGCTACAGGCAATGAGTGCAGACCTGCTAACCACACACTCAAGAGCAGTGAAGCTGCATTGGCCAAGCTGAATTCTGTACCACAGACTTTCACCTAACTTAAACCAAAATCAGTGATTCTGCAGTAGAGGTTTCTCTGTGTAATTGGCCTAAAATATAATTAATTCGAGGTATGAGAATTTAGTAGTCCGTTTTTTTTTTGGAGCATGCTGACCTTCAAAACCTTCACTCTTTTCACCCCTATTCCCACTTTAGAGACTAGGCTTCAATTTAAAAGATATAGGTCTTAGCCTGGGCCTCCCAAGAAGCAAATTCTGAGACAGAGGTTTGGGGACAAGTAGTTTATTTGGGAAATGAGTCAGGAAGGGGGTGGAGAAAGAGGCAGGGAAGGGAAAGCTGGGTGTTCATCTGTCAGCTCCAGCCCTCCCTGCCTGAGGCTGCTCCCAGCGGCAGCACTGAGCACTTGCCCCCTGTGGCCTGAATATGTGAGTTTGTGCAGTTACCCAAAAAGTGCCCTCAGGAAGAGAGGCCCAGGCACTCCATCCAGGTCCAGGAGCAGTTGGTGTGTGGTGGTGAGTGCCAAGAGGATGAGGAGCTGGCCCCCTCCGTGTGTACTTCTGACTGGTTGTTTGAGGGAGATACTGGGAGAACTACGGGGATCCCTGACACCCCCATACACCCCTCTGTATCGATATACAGAATTCTATGTCCGTCCTTTGTAGGACTTTCTTTGGCAAAAGGAAGGAAGGAAGGACACAGATGACTTGTTACATTACTCCTTCACCTCTGTTTCCCTACCCAAGAGGGCTATTTTGGGGACTGCATGATTACTTTTAGTATTTCTGAAAACTTTCCTCAGTTGTGGGAAGGACAGAAAATATCATCAAAGGCAGATTCAAAGCCATAATGATTTCCTTGTGGCAAAAAAAAAGAAGTTCAAACAAAAAAGATGACATCAAACAGGATAAATATCCAACCTGCATTTCGAAAATCTGAAATCAATCACACAGGTAAAGGATGGATGAGCATGCAGTGTGGAAAGGGTTTTTGGATTTGAGCAAAGCTCGGGCTTACCCTAAAGTGACTGCACATTTTAGGAGGAAAGATGATCCTGTTCATGGAAGGTAAATGTCCAAATGAATTTGTCTAGCTCAGACAAGATCAAAAGTCAGGGGGGAAAGGGAAGCGGACTTGGTGCAGTGGTTAGAGCATCCATCTACCACATGGGAGGTCCGCGGTTCAAATCCCGGGCCTCCCTGACCCGTGTGGAGCTGGCCCACGTGCAGTGCTGATGCGTGCAAGGAGTGCCGTGCCACACAGGGGTGTCCCCCGCGTAGGAGAGCCCCACGCTTTTAAGGAGTGCACCCCGTAAGGAGAGCCACCCAGCGCAAAAAAAAGTTCAGCCTGCCCAGGAATGGCACCGCACACATGGAGAGTTGACACAGCAAGATGACGCAACAAAAAGAAACAGATTCCAGTGCTGCTGACAACAGAAGTGGACAAAGAAGAACACACAGCAGATGGACATGGAGAACAGACAACTGGGGTGGGGATGGGGGTAAGAGGAGAGAAATAAAATAAATAAATCTAAAAAATAAAAAAAAAGTCAGGGGGAAGGAGCATGATGCCCTGTAAGGGACATGCTGACAATAAGCTAGTGAGCAAAAAATGAAATTTAGCACATAAAGAATGGCCAATGAAACAGGCAATATTTTGCTCAGAAAAGAAAATACTCATGGAAGTTATGAAAAACCAGTTATTGCAAGGGTTGTCACTTACAAAAGGAGTAGGTGGGCTCTGTGCCATTCCAGGACAAACTGGTCAATGATACAGGACAACAGGTAGGGGGGGATTAGCACGAAAAGGCTCCCTAACTCCTGAAACTGTCCGGCAGACTGCGAAATGCCTGAGATTTCAGAGGTGCCTGGATCGTCTCCACTGTGAACCAATTTAGGCATTTTAGAGATAGGTGCTCAGAAGAGCTGATTCCCTACCAGCAGTTCTTGTTTTTGCACTGTTTTGTTTTATTTTTCAGAAGACGAGAGACAATTTTCTCCCAAGAGCTACCCCATGTGTTTAGTGTTAACATTTCACTCTCTCGGAAGTCTGAGAAGGTGGAGGCTGCGGCCACCTCAGAGCCTGCTCACTGAAGTGGGAACGGCTTGGATGCTACTGCGGTGAACCTGGGGTCTCTTTCCCAGCTTGCATGTGCATGCCACTCATAAAGGACCATCCACTCTTCCTTATCCTAGGTTCCAAGGAGTCGTGGCAAGGTGGTCTGGATGGAAAGCAACTGGGAGCTAGGTCTTAGCTTCTTGTCTGGTAAAGGGACAGATTGCAGCTGTCTGACTTCTCTTCTCAGCAGCCTTGGACGCCAGCATCCCTCCCTGAGAGTCATGTGGCATAGCAGCAAGTGTGACCACACAGAGCTCAGAAAACAAAGGTTGGTGTGGCAGGCTGACTGTGTGGAGCGAAGTCCATCAGGGGATGTCCCAGTTCATCAACTGTGGGCAGAGGGACCTTTTAGTTCTCAGGGAAGGGGTGCCTGGGGAGAAAGTAAACGTGAAAAGAAAACCAAAGCTATCTGGTGCCGGGTTGTGGGGGTAAAGGGTGGAAGGTGTTAGAGGGATGGGGGTTAGGAGAGAGTGTTCTCTCTTTGGGGGATGTGTTTGTGAAAAACTCTCCAGCCTGAGAAGACATGAAGGAAAGGAAAGGCAGGAGAGGAAGGAAGCCAGAGCTCAAAGGGTCTCATGAACCATTTTAAGGACCTTGGGTTTTAATCAGATGAAAGGGACTTGAAGACATTGGATGAGGATGTCTCAGGCTTAAAAGTCTGGTTTGAGACCCCTTATTTCAACTAAATTTTAACTTATGCCTAGACTCTTTTGCTTCCCCTTTTCCAGGTGGGTGATACATATCTAGCTTTGTAGGCTCTGTGTGTGTGTATGTGTGGGGGGAGGTTGGTAATAAGTGTATGTGTGGGGGGAGGTAGGTAAAAAATAGATTGGGGGATTGTGGAAGAGCATACCTGTATCACCCCATCACATTTTCTCTCCTTGTGGAGTGCGTGAAATGAGCAGTCAACACAAGAATTGATCTGGGCTCCAACAGTCAAATTCTGGAGACAGTAACTCCAGTGGGAAATACTTGTTGAGTTGCCCACTTGGGTCAGGTTTCCAACATAAGTAGAAGACACAGCTCTCACCATGGGGCTTAGCAGTATCTTACTCTTGGTTCCCCAAGACCCCAAATGATGAATCTGGATTAGATCTTTTTAAAGGATTATTTTAAACTATAGAATATTTGGTACATGCAATGTATATTTGTGCATGTGTGTTGCAAAGCATAGACAAAAAATGAAAACCCACATGCCCCCACTTAGTTTAAGAAACCAATCATTAGTGATCTATTTCTTAGTATCTTATTAGTGATCTGTTTCTTATGATCTTTTTCTTATTATACAGTGAACCCTTTTGTAAACTAGAGGTTATAATTTCTAGTATAATTATAATAATATTGCTTCATCGATTGTAACAAAGGTACCATGTTAATGCAAAGTGGTATTTTCTGCAAAACTATAATCTCTCTAATAAACAAAAACAATAATAATAATAATAAAGAAATAGATCATTGGCCACATTGTTGAAGCTGCCATATGGTCCCTCTGGCCTGAACCTTGTTTCCCACCCAGAGGAGGCACAGCCCTAAACTTAGCTGTTCATTTCCCTGGACTTTATGGACATTTAGATTGTTGCTAGGTTTTTGCCATTCAAGAATTCTGCTGCGAGCTTTCCTGAATATCTGTCCTGTGCACATGGACCAAATGTGGCCAGTGTATCTTACTGGATTTGAAACTGCTCAACAGTAGGGAATGTGCAGCTTTACTTAATTAAATTTTCATTATTTTTAGCTAAAACAACAATTTATAAGTGTCCCATGTTGTTCCATAGTCTTGTCAAGCACTTGGTGCTATTAAATGTTTTCGCTTTTGCCAACCTGTGTGTGCAGTGAAATTTAGTCTGATATTTCTCTGGTAGTTAATAAAGTTGAGTCGATTTTTATGTTTCTTGGCTGTTTGAGTTTCCTCACCTGTGAAATGCCCATTCACAGCCTTTGTGAATTTGCCTCCATTGAAGGTGTTTTTGCTTTCTTTTCTGGGCTGTGGAAGCTTGCTCTCTATACTCAATCAAATCTGTTGCCATTTACATGTGTGGTACTTTTCTCTTCATTTTCTTTATGAGATTTTTGGATGAAGAGAAGTTCTCAATTTTTGTATACTTGAATGCATCCCTGTTTTCCTTGAGGTTTTTATTTTTGTGTTTTCTTGAAGATAGCTTTCTTGGCCTTGCTGTCCCAGGGACACACTGATGGGTACTTCTAGAAGCTTTAGGATTCTGACTCTTACATTTATGGCTTAATCCACTGAGTTAGTTGGTGTGACATGTGTGAGTGGACCTGTTTACTTTCTATTTGGAGACCCAATTTTCTCAGATGGTTTACTGGCTACTTCTGTGAGTCAGAGTCTCAGCCCTTCATGCTGTTTGTCAGTTGACTTGTCTCTCTCTGGGCTGATGCCACACTCTAATTACCATGGCTTTATAATATTATGGTTTCTGGAAAGGCAACTCTCCCCACTTTGTTCTTCATCCATGAAGAGCTGACTCCAGCACTTGCTGCTGTTAAAACAGAAGTTTGGGCCTCCTGTGAAAAATTGACCTTCTACCTCAGCCAATGGGTTTAGTACTTGTTTGTCTCCTGGAACTCCTGTTTTTTTTTTCTTTCTTGGTATCAGAGTAACTCCCTTACTTTCTTGTAAGAGCCACTGTGCATTTATGGGTATGTTCTAAAGTATTTTCTCCAGCTTTTTTTTGCCGTTTAATTGCAGTATGATTTTAATGCATCATTGGCAGAAACCTGAAATTATTCTGAAGCCCCGTCCAGCAGATAATGGCTGTCCTTGGGGTATGCTTTCAAAACCAGGATGCACCCTTTGGGAGTAAAACAACTCTTCTGCCAGTCTTGTACTGGCATGTAATGAATTCCAGTTGGATCCAGTAGTGCCATGGAATTTTAAGGCATTAGTATGATTCTGGACTTTTTAGTCTAGAGTCCTTGTTCTTTGTTCCCTCTCTTTCTTTCCCTTCTCTTTTTTCACCTCTCCCAGCTCAGGGTCAGCCCAAGCTTAAAGGAAGGTAAAAGATTTCCTCAGGACTAATTGTTTGAGAGCTCCTCAGGACACTCCCTCAGGAGAATGGACAGGGCATCCCCCCTCTCTTGGCCATGCTATCTCAGAAGCATTCTCTTGAATCCCAAATTGCCTCAACCTCCTCCTGGAAAGTAGTCTCAGAAACCTGTATAAGGATCTATCCATAGGTAGGTGACTCACATCGTTGTTGTTGAGATAGGATTTCTCATTAATGCAATACACAGTCAGCTAATACAGCCATTCACTAATGACCCATAGGAACTGGCTAATTACTGGGGGACAGTAGGAATATATGTCATGGTCAGCCTGTAAACACAGGCTCTTAGACCTGGTCAACAATGCCCAGAACCTCTAAGCTTTGAGAGTGAGTCTCATGCTCAGATCAGTCCTGGCTGATAAATGCTTTGGGTCCCCATTACCTCTTTCTAGACCCACAAAACTAGTTTTCAAGTAGGTAATGAAGACCTTGGCAGGGTCATTGCAAATGACTCCAATGATCAGACAACAACGATTATACAATTCTGACACCTGAAATTAAGCCAGATTCTACAGGTTAAGAGCACAATTTTCACAATGACTGCTCTCACTTCAGACTCAAACTTCAAATTCAGGGGTTCCCAGGCCACCTACACTTTTGATCAGCTGGCTACAAACTGAACTTTTTAGGTTCAATAATTCACTAGAATGACTTACAGAATTCAGCAAAGTGCTACACCTTCATTATAGTTTTATTATTGTGAAAAGGATACAAATAAGAAACATAGGGAAGGGTCTGCAAAGGTCCCAGTGAAGCTTCTGTGGTTCTTATCCACTGGGTCGAACACATCACCCTCCCAGCACATCAAAGTATACTATCAATCCTGGAAGCTCATTGCAACTTCAAAGCCAAGAGTTTCTAGTGGGGTTTTATTACAAAGACATGATGTGGCTGAACTCAATTGCTGGCTTTCCTCCCCTCCCCAGAGATTAGGGTGATATAACATGGCTCAAAGCCCCAATCCTGTGTAATTGCATTGTCAGGTGTGCTCTGAGATCCACCATGAATAACAAAAGAGACTTTTATTATTGGAAATTCCAGTGATGCAATTCCCACAGGAGCCAGGGAAAAGACCAGTTGAGTTCTTCATCAGATCTACATTGGACAGTCCACCAAGGCCCTGAACAACTGCTCATAAATAGCATACCAGATTACTTGAAGCCTTGGTAATTAGCCATCCCTTTGGGTTTTCTCTGCATTGTTGGAAGTGGACCCACTTTTTATAAGAAATCCTGCTTTAAATAGTTGTGTGGTTTAGCAACCTGAAAAATTCCTGTGCAAAGCTCCTGTAAAGCCCCCTGAGACATTCCTTCAAATTGGTGAATTGAGACCATGTGAATGATAATGGGCATTGCTTGCCCTGTGGTCTTTTTCTTTCTTGATGAAAACCCTGCTTTAAGGAGCTATGAAGTTAGCAATCTAGGCATACTCTTTTGCAAAGCTGTAGAAAACCCTAAGACAATTTGAGTTCCCGATAATTGGCTTGACGACATTGTTCGTAGTAGATATAGTTTCAAGGTCAGCCTTCATTCCAAGCTAGGCCCCTGCATATCCAATATATTAACAGAGGTTTAGGAGAATTGATACATGTCCAAGGACAACTTTAAACTCTTCTCCCTGGGGAACCAGATATCCAAAAGACCTTGCTTCTGTTTTTCCATTACTGCTGAAAATAATTATCTCATCCAACTAAATGAATGCTGCTAGATATTTCACATCCTCATTAACTTTTTCCTTTATCTCAAGGCCCCTTTATAAATGGATAAAACCCAATAGGGAAATGAAAAGAATTTTTGCCATTGTTCTCATCAGCCAAGGGCCCTCCTCAAATACATTATTTAAAACTACTGAGGCCTTAGCAACCATTCCAAGGTGTCCTGAAATCAAGTTGAAATGTGCTGAATTACTTAACACTGTTTTACATTTACTCAGCATATAGAGATCTGTGTCTTTCCAGGTTCCTTCTGGACTATGACAATGGGTGATGCATTCTTGCTGCAGGATTCAGACAATATACTTTAATCAATATCTTTTCAGTGTGCTCATGTAAGTCCTTGATTTCAGACAATAAGCTCTTCTTAGACTTTTCTGTCAATTCCGTAGAAGGCAATTTCTCTGCTATTTCTAGTGTCCTTTGCCATTTCTCATTCCATTATTCATTTTTGAGAATTCATCAAAATAAAAACCCCCAGAATCCATTTTGGGAGGAAAGATCCATATTTACTATTCTGAAGAGAAATGACAGTGTTCTTTGCAGTATATGCCTATGAGAGATAAATATAAAGAGTATCTAGGTATTCATATCTGCATGCTGCTCACCATACAGGACTAGCACTTAAAAAAATGGAAACATACCCAAACCCTCTATCTAGAAACTCTGCAGTCTTCTCATTTACAACCTTCTTTTGCTTGTATCTCAGTCAGCTCTGGCATTTCCTGGCTCCTGGTTCTATGCCTGTCCCCATAATGTCATCTTCCTCCTTGGCATCCCCCATTCTCCCTTGGAAACAATCATATAGATGCAGATTGGGTAGATTTTGGTCCTTATGTCAAATTGGCTCAGCCCATCCTGTCTTCAGATCAAGCTCTTTGTCATCAAGCTCATTGTCATCAGTTGATTGGAACACGTTGGTCACTTGTGACTCACTATCCTGAATTCCAATCCTTCTATTTTTCACAGCCCCTCTACTTGGTGTCCAAAATGACCCCAAGGGGAAAATGGAATGCTGGTAGAAGCTTCATGTGACTCTATGGAGGTAACACTCAGGGACAGCTCAATTCTGCTGCTCCTTATTCAAATTCTTTTAGTGTGGAAGTCTTTTAAGATACTTACAATCCCTTCTTCACAATAGATCAAGGCAGAGCCCTGTTTTGTGGGATATTTGAGATCCCTTAGCTCAAATGTTGATTCTTAAAGTCTTCTGAGCTAGGCAGAAGAATGATGTCCACATTTTAATCTCCAGAGGCTATAAATATATTAAGTTACATGGCCAAGTGGAATTAAGGTATAGATGGAATTAAGTTTACTAATCTTCTCACATTGAAATGTGGAGATTTTCCTGGATTATTGAGGTGAGCCCAATGTAATCACAAGGATACAATTACAAAGGCCCTTAAAAGTGAATCAGGGGAAGCAGATGTGGCTCAAGTGATAGCGTTTCCACCTATCATATGGGAAGACCTGGGTTTGATCCCTGGGGCCTCCTGGTGAAAAAGAAGAAGAGAAAACATGCCTGCACAGCAAGCCAGTGCCCGTGCAAGTGCCTGTGTGGTAAACCAGTGTCCCATGAAAGTGAGTCACACAGCAAGATGATGATGCAACAAAAGAGAGACAAAGGGAGAGTCAAGGTGAAGTACAACAGAGACCAGGAACTGAGATGGCATGATTGACAGGGAACCTCTCTCCCCATCAGAGGTCTCCAGGTTTGAATCCTGGTGAATCCTAGAGGAGAGAAAATGAGAAGAGAAGACAGCACAGGTAGCAAAAATAGCAGGGCAGGAGGAAGGGAAGGGGGGAAATAAGTAAAATAAATAAATCTTTAATAAAAGAAAACACATTTACTACAGAACTGATATTGAATTACCTTCATCCGGGTTAAAAAAAAAACACAACAACAACAACAAAAAAGTGAATCAGGCAGAAGAGGAGGGCAAAGTGATCTTATTGCCATCACTACTTGATGATAGGTGAATGATGGAAATTTGTGTCTCTTGTGTTAGAGATTTTCACAAGGAAAAATAGTGGGCTGTGAGCTGACCAGAGAAAGGTGTTGAATGGATATTTCTGTTTACATCTCCAGACCTACTCACCACTCTACTACTCTACTTCCCCAGAGGATTGACCTCTGGAGCTACATCAACAAGCTCCCAGAAGACTGACCTGTGGAGACCATATCAGCAAAATCCCTTGACCTCAGACTTCTGGGTGGTTTTGCTCAATGGTGAACACCAGCAGGAGGGCAGAGGTCAGAGGGCAGGAGAAGAGTGAAGTGGAGATTTTCACTTCTGTAGGACCCTGTCTCCAGGGTCATGTCTACCAAAGCCCAATAGACCCATGGAGCCTCCCTCTCCTATAGGTATGCTCTCCAGTCTATAACTTTTCCCTCTTACTTCATCTTCAGGTCTTGGACTGGGAATAGCTCAATAACTGAACCTAACACCAGGCCAGTTTGTCAACCCTTATTGGTTTACCACACGCCTAACAGGGCCTTTGTAAATAGTCTCATAATTAAATTTTCCTCAATTAACCCTTCTGTATACCATCTATTTCCCACTAGGACCCTAATTGACATAGATCTCTTTCAATAAGGCAAGGCAGTGACTTTTTTTGTACTAGAAATAGACACTTATTTGGGGCATGGATTTGTCTCTCTTGTTTATTATTCTCCTGCCAGCATCACCATCTGTGGATTTATAGAATGCCTTGATAACTGCCATTGGACACCATGCAGAGTGATTTCTGACCAAGGAATCCATTTTACAAGGGAAAAGACCCCATGAGAATCATCATCTACAAGCACCCCATCACCCTCAAAGAAGTCAACTGGATAGAGTCATGGACTGACCTGTTGAAGACTCCATTACAGCAAGAGCTATGTGAAAAAAATACCTGAGAACTTAGTTCTATAGATATCTATATGCTCTGAACTAGTGACAAATATATATATAGTGCAGCTTCTCCCCTAGCCAGAATTCCAAGGAATGGAAAGAAGAGTAGATCCTTCATTATTACTCCTAATGATCTACTCACAGAATTCTTGCTTCAAACCAGAAACTTTGGTTCTTCTGAGTTTTGCAAGGGGGGATGCATCCACCAGGGAACACATGGCTCTATTGAATTGGAAGTTGAAACCGCCATTTGGCTCTTTTCTTGCCACTGAATCAGTGAGGAAACTAGTGATTCTCTTTATTGGTCATGTAGTTGATCATGATTATCAACAATAATCGGGTTGCTGCTTCTGGTGGGGAAGAGTAAACCTGGTGCTAGGAAATTTTCTGGAGGAATCACTTAATGCTCTCATATCTAGTAGTATAAGCAAAGAGAAGATTACTGCAACCCAAGACACACAGAAATATTAATCGTTTATACTCCTTAGAAATAAAAGTTGGGTCACCACACAAGGCAAATTACCATCAGCACCTGAGGTGCTGATTGAGGGCAAAAGGAAAAGCCAATGGGCACAGAAGAAAGAAATTATAAATACCAACTCTAGTCTGTGGCCAGAAGCAGAGACAAATATCATAGTTGCTCTATGAATTTTCATTTTATATTACTGCACTCATATTTGTAACATCACAGTGAAAAGTCATGTTGATGGCATGTATCCTTGATATGAGAATGGTATTTCACCTCTGTGATCCTCCTCCCAAAGCCCTTAACCCTAGTAAAACCATTAGAAAAACCAACAAACACAAATTAAAGGACATTTTATAAAATGCCCAGCCAAAGCTCCTTTTGACTGCAAAGGTCATTAAAAACAAGGAAAGTCTGAAAAGAATGTCACCAACCAGAGCAGCCTAAGGAAACACGACTAAATGTCATGTGGTTTCTAAATGAGATCCTGAAACAGAAAAAGGACAGTAGGGAAGTGCTAATGAAATTCAAATGTAGTACAGTTTAGTTAATAAAAATGCATTGATATTGGTTCATTAGTTTTGACAAAGGTACTATATACTAATATAAAATGTTACCAATAGGGGAAACTGGACATGATGTATATGGGAACTCTCTGTACTATCTTTGAACCTTTTCTGTAAATCTAAAAATTACTCTTGTTCAAGAGATATGTACAAATATAAGGACATTTATTAAACAGGTTAGCTGTATGCCTATTGGAGAAGAGGAATAGTGGTGGGAATAGGGATAAAAGTGAAAAATAATTAATCAACCAATGAAAACCAGAGTAGGGCATGGCTTGGGCTGAGTTCTCTGAGCTACTCAATTATCTGTACTTGGAGCAGGAATTGTGAGCAATCAAAGAAAGCTTAGAGACTGTCACTCTGTCCTTTTTCCACATCAATGGTGATAATTCTTTTTATTCCTTTGAACTTTTAGACACACACCAAAAAAAATTGGCATCAGCTTCAAGTCTTCTTCTACCACCAAACTGCATTATAGGATTGCCTGTAACTTCATTGGTAACTACTTTCTAGGTCTATAATTAGTCGTTCCCATTTCTCACACTGCTGATATCTACAGCTACTCAGTGTGGGTGTAGGCGTGGGTAGAGTGATTGGGAGGAGAGTGATGATTCCAGAAAGGCATTTATGTAAAATAAATGATCAAGAAACGATCTGTGTTGAGCCCAGTATAAAGCATTAATAAGTAGGTCAGCTCATAAAATTCAGTAATCAGACTTTGAGGTGCAAGTTGGCTTACATAAGAAGTCACATTTTCTGTGGGCTTAGCACTATAAAGCACATAAGCCTTTGCATAAGTGATGCTTGTTTATTTTCTGTGACATTTGCTTGACAGATATTGGCCTGAAAAATAAGGGATGGTCTCTCTCTTTCCCATACCCTACTTCATTTTGATCCTTTTATTTTGTGGTTGTTTTGTTATTGTAATTTATGAAACAAGAACTGATCTTAACAAAGGAAGGATTGTGTAGTTTGGGCTCTATTTCAAAATTTATGAAAACAGATAGCTTTAGGCTAAAAACCTAAATAGAAATAGAAAAGGAAAAGAATAGAAAAGATGGGCTTATTTTTTTAAGACAAGAAACCCAAATGAAAAAGTTTTAACATTATTAGTCATTATATAATCATTAGATCTTCTGCTCATGGAAATCATTAATAAATGCAGTTAACTTCTGATCAGTGGAGAGGTGGGATTTAAGATAATTGACTATGGTTCATACCAAATTAGGATAAAATTAAATCTATAGAACCTAAATTTTTAAAAAAATGAAAGAAGTCTAAATAAAACTTGATGCAACAACACTGTATGCCATGTCAAATAACACTTAATTTGACCCATAGCAATGGGTAAGGATCAGGGAAAAATCATGGAGGCACACCAACCATATATAGGTTTGTGTAGCTGCTGGCAAACTCTGCTTCTTATTTTTAGTTTACCTTTGTTTCCACTCTATTATATTGGATCCAGAAGACCATGAGATTTCAGATATCTCTCTCTCTCTCTCATCTCTGCTTTCTGTGTGCGTGTTGGCTTCATTTCAGGAAAGCTTCCCTATGGTGGTAAATATTTATTTCTATTCTCCTTCCATGTAAATAAATTTATGTCTGCCTTCTCTCAATCTCTTTCTTTTTCTCTCCATTCATTTACCCATCCATTCATCCATCCACCCATCTATCCACCCATCCATTCATCCATCCATATATATCTTTCTGCCTCTCAATCTCCTGGTCTTTCTCTAGCTCTCAATCTCTTTCTGCATTTCTCTTCTCTTTCTCCCTCTATTCATCCATCCATACCTATTCCATCCATCCTTCCTGCCTACTTTCCATTGGTCCATCCATTCTTTTCAACCATCTATCCACTATCCATCTATCCACCCACCCATCCATGCATCCATCCATCTGTTCGTCTGTCCATCCATCCATCTATCCATCCATCCATCCATCTCCACGAATCAGTCACTCCTATAGCTACTGCCAGCCCATCTTGTGTGGATTCACTTCTCAATTCTTTCAATTTATTGAGTGTCTACTGTATTTCAGGCTTCATTCTGAGAAAGTAAGGGAGATGGGGTAACAGAGACAGGTAAAGATGGTCTGATACATCTTTTCTACTTTAGGGTAGTAAAGTATCACTTCAGAAATCAAATGCCTTTAAATTTTCATAACTCAGAAGATGAGTTCTGTTTTAAAGAAATACATCATATTTATTCAATTTGCTTTGTGTTCTGGAACCAATCCACACACAATGTGCAATGTAATGCTTTATATGATTTTGAGAGCAGGTGTTATATCTAAAATGCAAAACTGCACCAGAGAAGCCTGATGCAGTACAGCTCAGACTTGGGCAACAAGTCAGCCTCAGTTTTCCACACTATAGATTCTTTTCTGGATGCTCAAACTGCCAGTTACAGTGTTGGGCACCTGTCTAGAGGCTCTCAGGTCACTAGAGTCTGCATATTATCTCCTGCTTTCATGCTTCAATCTAGTATGTCTTGGAGTAGAGTTAGCCCTCTCTAGCTGCTCTATTGAGTTCCCTCCACTGGGGTTAGTCTGTTTGCCCAGCTCTTTCACTAGAGTGAAAGAAAGGATCTCCCTGTCTTGCCATCCCTGGACATGGGTCTCTGGTGTCATTTCACATAGATATTCCTCAGAGAGCCCTGAGACTGTCCTTTAACTTAAGAGATTCATGTTGCTGCTCAAACTCTTGAAGGCCCTTCCCCTGACTGAGTGCTCTTGGATGCTATCTTCAGCTTGGATCTTCTCTGAGAGAGCCATGCCCTCTGGATATGGATCAAAGCTTCTGACACAACCCTTCAGAGGAAGGGTTGCCCCTGTTGCTTTCACTCATTCTTTTTGGCATCCATTTGGGTTAGTTCATGTGTGATGTTTGTTATGGAGGGATGCGACTGAGGGTTTCTACTAAAGAGACCA
The DNA here is from genome assembly GCF_030445035.2 of Dasypus novemcinctus. Lineage (NCBI taxonomy): Eukaryota > Metazoa > Chordata > Mammalia > Cingulata > Dasypodidae > Dasypus > Dasypus novemcinctus. The sequence goes on along the minus strand of NC_080696.1, from coordinate 21,615,439 downwards.
GGGCTGACATTACCTAAGGCCAAAGGCAGGAAGTTCTCTTAGACATGGTATTTGCTTCCTTTTCCATAACAAGGCTTGGGATCTGTTTCTGCTTTTTGTCAACATCCCGGTGTAAAGTATAATCTTGCATGTTTTATCTCCCATCTTTTGTTTTACTTTTAAATTCTCTAAGGAGATAAATCATTTTTCATAGGTCAACTTCCCTAATACACAACTGAAGACAAGAATTCTTCGGCAGTTTATTTACTGAAGAACTGTTCTTAGATGAAAGGACAGAAGAGAAATAGGAAAGGGACAAGGAAAAGAGTCCTGCAAAGATGTGTGTTGATTGGAGTTGAGTCTCAGTTGGAACCCACCGGGAGCTCTGGAGTATGTACAGCACTACAGGGTTGCTTGAGGCAGGGAGACCAGCCTTTTGTATTCCTGTGTCAGTCTTTGGTTACATAACCTTTCAGCCATCTTGAGAGAAAGGGAAACCAGTGGCCAAAGCAGGATACTATGAACTGTTAGCCAACATACCCAGTGTATTAGTCAGCCAAAGGGATGCTGATACAAAATACCAGAAATTGGTTGGTTTTTATAAGGGTATTTATTTGGGGTAGGAGCCTACAGATACCAGGCCATAAAGCATAAGTTACTTCCCTCACCAAAATCTATTTCCACGTGTTGGAGCAAGATAGCTGCCGACATCTGCGAGGGTTCAGGCTTCCTGAGTTCCTCCCTTCCTCAGTCTTATTTTTCCTGGGTTCAGAGTTTCTCTCTTCCTGGGTCTTGCTTTTTTTCCTCTGTGAGCTTACTTCCTGAGGCCCCAGTTTAAGACTTCAGCATCAAACTCCAACATCAAAAACCCTCAACTCTGTCATTTGCCATGCCTTTTATTTGTGAGTTCCCACCTACCAAGGAGTGGGGACTCAACACCCTACTGGCACAAGAATCATACCTGCTTACTTAATCAAGTAAACCTCTGAATCCAATATAATCTAATATGCCCAGAGGAAAAGATCAGTTTACAAAATCCAATGTTTCTTTTTGTAATTCATCAATAGTATCAAACTGCTACACCTAGCAGTTGGAAGATGAGTATGCTGTGCTAATAAAGGGATCTTAGTGTTAGAAGAACCATGTTTTCTTCCTTTGTTTTCCTAATATGCCCAGAGAACTCTTATGCATAGAACATTCCAATCCTTGTGGAATTAATTAATGGCCCATGAAACTGGAACCTTAACACCTGACAAAAAGACTTTTTCATGCTGTGGGTTATCCCAACAATTCCCGTGATGCCCAATACAGGGTAAGCAGAAGGCAGTTACCAACAAAACTGTATGTTGGATGACTTCCATTTAAAGATAAATGATTTAAAACAATCTATCTCCTGACCAGCTTTATAGCTGGGGGAGAGAGAAAAGGTAATACAGAGATAGTTGGTGGTGTTACACAGGAAATGACGTGATGCCCTCAGCCCTACCCATCATAATCTTTCATTACATCTCAGGATATGGCCAGTTAGTGCCTCTTTGCATCAAAAGGCATCAATCCCCCTCTGCCATAGCCCAGATCATGGCAAAGTCATAGCAAGCATCCAGGTCCCTCTGGTTGGAGACTTGGCTTCAGGTCCAAGCAATCCATCTGAAACAGCAAATTCCAAAATTATCCACAGGCAGCTGGCATGTTGCAGAGGCTTAAGAAGTAGAAAACCTCTAGAGAAATTAGTTGAAAAGTTGTGTGTTTTTCTTAAAATAATTTTGAGCTTGTCATAGTTTGTCATGGCCAAAGAATAAGAAGTGTCTGCAAATTATAAGGGCTTTGAAACAGAAAAGTGACAGCCCAGGAAGGTCAGAGTGGGCCAGGAAATATGCGGGATTCCTGGGGGAAGAACAGCAGTACCAAAAATAATTTCTCTGCCTAGGAAGAACTGAATACTTGTGACAGAATCCATTATACACATTCTTTGCAGTTTATTGTCTGCATTTAATTTTAAATAAATAGTAGCATGAAAAATGTGTGGTGACATCTCCTTAATTTGGACTCTGTCAAATGGAAAATAAAGAATCAATTTAATAGTGATTTTTCTTCAAGAGAAAGGAGCACAACATAAAATGTCAACACTGATTTCAAGATGCATTCCCATCTCAGGAACATAAAGAACATGGAGGGAAAAGGGTGTGTATTAGAATCAAAGAAATACAGTCACTCAGGCTAAGTAATGCTCTATTAAAAGTCTTGTTATTTCATGCTATTCCAAGTTAAAGAATTTGTGGCTTTTTTTCCTCTCCTAAGTATTACAGTAAGGATTCTAGTGTCCAGTCCAGCAAAGACAGGTGAGCAGAAGCCCTTGCAGAATTTCCTTTTACAAGGCCTATTCCTGCCTGGGATTTGATCCAATTAGAAGGGAACAGTAGTGTTTTTTGTATTTGGCATCTTCATGTAGGCACCAGGAAAATGAACTACAAAAAGGGAACTCAAAGCCTGAGTCTCCTGTCCCACCTGCAGTGTGAGTGCCTGCCCTGGGCTGCAGCATCTCTCTAGGTCTACAGTTTTCTAGGAAAAGTCATTGCAGAGGGTCTGAGAGCTGGCACTTCAGCAAGGACACTAACAACACAGCATCTTAAGGCTGAAATGTGGTTCCAACTTCCTCCAGTTCAATTCAGTACTTGGATTCTTTGATACTGAATATCTCCTTGGAAATCACTGGGATTCAAATATTATAGCTACACATGGAGCTGTTTCCATCAAGGGACTTTTGTGTTCCTATAACAAAGTTGAAAGCCAAAGTATAACTCACCTAAAAGAAATTGATAAGGTTGGCCTGACTTGGTATGATAAGGGCAGGCACACATATGGACAATGTTTGTCCAGTGGTTTCTGTCCACCAGAGTCAGGAGATCCACAGGGACTATGCCTGACAGTGATATAAAATTTAATTGATGCGTTTGATCCTCCTTAACATACAAGCAATAAGCATCAGAGAACTTGGCATTATGGGAAATGGACGAATGGGACTTTATGAAGATAAGCTTGCTTTTGATGTGGAGGACATCCTCAAAGATAACAGGATTCAAACCTTTTGGTAAGGACAGATGGTTTGGCCAAGTACTGCTTCTCATTAATGATCATCAACTGTGGAACAAATGAACAAAAAATTAGAGCCCTTTCAATCCTCAATTATTTCCATGAATCCAGAGGAGTAATGAATCTGCAAGTCTCCACTTAAGCACATGCAGGAAATATACTTGTCGAATATGTTTTCTATCCACTATCTGTCACGATTTCTCTGTAGTACATTTACCCTAGGTATGAGGGAGAATTGAGGAAAATTTCCAAAATTTACTCCTTAAAAGCATCAGAACTAAAGTATATTTGCCTTAAAATATAATTTTTATACTGTCTTCCTAAGTTCCAGAGTTCTTGAAGATAAAACGTGAACTAGGCATTGTCTACCTTCTTCAGTGCTCTCTTCTGTCCAGAGGATGAGAAGAGACTGTGGGGAACCCACTATCTCTTGCTGACCTAGGGGAAGAGTGTGAGGGAGTGGGAAGCTGCCCTTTTACCATCCTTTTCAAAGAGGATATTGATCATATCCTTTTCCTTCGAGCCATAATGGGGACAGGCTGTTTCAGGAAATGGGCTCCTCCTAATGAGACTCAGGAATACAATTCCAGGACAATTCAAACTACTTCCTGTCCATCTTCCTGTCCATCTCGATATTCAATGCTGCTCTCAGCATTCTACTGGAAGGTCACTCTAGTCTTTGGGTATTAGCTAACTTTACTGGTATTTTGTTTTACAAAGCCTTGTCAAAATTTTTTTTTTGTTAGTGGAACATAAACATTCTGCCTTCAGTTTGTATGTTCTGGAATCCACTCCCTCTGCAAGAAGGTGTCCCTAAATGCACATCTGATTATGGCATCTTGCATCAAATGCCTCAGTGGTTACTCATTGCTTCAACCTTCCTGTTCAACACCTACCTTGAAGGGCTGTTGTTCGAACAGAGGGAGCATGTGTGGATAATGTTTAATTCATGATCATTGCAGGTTAGTGTGATTCTCTGTCTTCACTCCAGCTTCAAGACCAGCCTCAGCCACAATCCTCCACCATGACCTGAAATTTGCTGATAATTCACATTTCACTCTGACTCATGATACCTTCTTGTTGTTTCTTCTGATTAAGGACTGAGGATATCCCCAAAGGAAAGAGGACATAGATAGCCATGACCATTTCCAGGTGTTTGAAATCTAATTTAAATGCGCATAAAGCAGAGTGTCATAAAATAAAGATAGGACATTCTCTACCTGAAAAAACCCTTTTGGTAACTTGCTGTCATCATACTGAATTTTTCCATATTCCATTATTTCTCAGCAAGTGAAATAAATGGATTTTCAACTCAATTGTACCTTGTTTTGATTATTTGGGAATTACTTAGGATGTGAAAAATAGCTTCCATACTAGTGTCACTAATGAAAAAGCCATGATGATGATGATGTCAGTATTACTGTTTTTTTTAACCAATGTAGACTATTTAGCATTTGTGAGAAAACAGGCAATGTAGTTTCTTACCGCCGGGACTTCCAATATTGTGCCATGAATAATGCACCCATGATATAAAATAAAATGAACCAGATGGTATGTGGTAACAAAGCAGTTTGTTATTTTGAATTATTATTTTGAGTTTTCCACTCCTGATTCTCTTAATCATTAAATACAGACCCTTCATTCCAAATATTTTGGTAATACTCTAGGTACATCTTGGGTCATTTGCACAGTTTGCCACCGGCCCATTAACTCCCCAATATCATCCAGGGGTGAGCCTCAGGAGCTTTGCTTTTGATTTTCTTGTATCCTCCCCAGGCCAACCATGGTTCCTTGAACATGGTTCTCCCTCTGCTGGGCCAGTCAGAGTTCTGTTCTGGATATCTGACCTTGACATTAGGCTTTCAGTCAATCTGGACAAGGCCTTTTGAATGAGAGAAGCAGGGTCACTTCTTATGCATACCATGGTCTCTAAGATAAAGACAGCAGGTGAAATGCCCAAAGAGAAGTGGCCCTAGATGCTTGGTTTTGGTCCTTTATCAGGCTTGGCTGTATTGCCTCCTGCCTTGATGTTCCAGGGCTGCTATAACAAACTCCACAGACTGGCTGGCTGAAGCAATAGGAATTAATCATCTTACAGTTTCAGAGGCTAGATGTCTAAAATCAGTCCACAATCAGTCCAAAATCAAAAGCATGTCATGGGAACACAATTGAGAAAAAGACAGATGAGGTCCTTGCCCCAAGGAGCTTTCAATCTAGTTGAGACAAATGTTAAGCCCGTCATTGCTTACATAAGAGAGGAGGGAAACTCATCTAAGCTGGGGTAGGGTGGGTGGACCAGAGGGACTTCCTGAGGAAGTGAAGGTTTTGGGTTCAGCAATTAAGGATTAAGCTGTGTAGGATGACGGTGGAGAGGGAGGATATTTGGGGGTTCCACGTAGCAGAAACAGCATGTGCAAATGCCCTGTGGCAAGAGATGATATGGTATGTGTTTCAGGGCCTGAAGACCAGGGTGGCTGGTGCAAAGACCAAGGGAAACATCCTGCTGATGGCTCAATATTTGCCTCCATCACATACATGGTGATGTGTCTTCTTTTCTGGCTTCTACTTCCATATTTGAATTTCCTTTGCTTGTAAGGAACCTAGTCATACAGAGTTAAGGCCTGCCCTGATTCAATTTGTCCTTATCTTAATAGGAACTTAGAAGATTCTATTTACAAATAAGTTCACACCCACGGGACTAGGGTTTAGGACTTGAGCACATCTTTTGGGGAACATGATTTAGTCTCCAACTCTGACCTTAGAGTCTGTGGCAAAATTTCTCCTTTTGAGCTAATCTAGCATAAGGTGGATGTTCCCTGAAAACTAATGTCCTAACCCAATCTCTTCCAACTGTCTTTTCTATGGGAGAAAAAATTTGCCAGATACAGTACATAAGCCAACAATGCCTCCAGGCTGGTCTCAACTGCTAGGTCTCCCACATATGCCCCTCAGAAGAGCTCAAGTGGCCGAGTCACCACCAACCCACCACATTCCCTACAAGTGAATGCCAAGAACAAGTCAGGAAAGCAGTGATCTAGCCACATAGCCATGCTGTTTAGGAATTTTGCCTGCATGTATAGAAGCCTACAGAAATCTGACCCTTCTACAGCCAAGCCTCTGATAAGTTTTAGATTTCTGCAACATTCTGACAAGGGCCAGGAGCTGAGGCCCATTTCAATGGTCCTGCACCCCCTGGACATTTGAGAGTTCTTCTCATCCATGTCTTGCAGCTTACCACCCACATGGTATGATTTTTACCCAGTCTATTTCTTATTTAGTAAGTTTGGTTATGCCATCATTGAGCTTGGGGTGATGAATGGAGGGCAGAAAGATTAGTATCCTCCAAGATTCCAAACTCCCCAATTCATTTTCATAATTTATTCATTGAACACATATTTTATTGTGCCCTACTATGAACTTGGTACAGTTCTGGGCCCTGAGAACACAGGGGTGAAAAAGAAGATAAGCCTTTGTCCTCATGGAACTTCCAATCTAGTGGAGACAAATATTAATCCAATCATTGCTTGCATGTGATGGAAGAAAACTCATCTAAACTGGGGTAGAGTAGATGGTGAGTAGGACTCCCTAAAGAAGTGGAGCTTTGGGTTGAGAAATTAAAGATTGTTTTGAGTGTAACAGGGAGCTCTGTAAAAAGAGAGCTGCCCACAAAACTGAGATATGTCAGGTAAAAGAAAGAGTAGGGTAAATCCAGCTTGGCAAGTAAGTGAGCTTTTAATAGGGGGCTTATGTGAGGAAGTTCTTCACAGAGTGGTAGAACTGAGTATGGTCATGGCCTAAATCCTCATCCATGGTGGCAGGCAGAGAGCATGGCATGTCTGAGACTCAAGCCATGTTTGCTGCAAAACAAGTTTTTTTTTCCTACTACGTGTCTCCATGCAGATGGGGCAGGCACTTGATGGGGGGCATGATTAAGAAATGCAGAGCTCAGGACAAGTAATAAAGGAACAGACATTCACAATGTTTCCCAGGAGGGCAAATGTTATACTTTCACAGTAACTATGTAAAATGAGCACTTACAATAATTTGTCATAAGGCTGAAGTTACATCTCACAGTAATTACGTAAGGGATCTATTGATTTGAAGGTGGTCAAACTGTTCACAGAACAGATTATTCTTAGAGTTCCCAGGACAGAAGTTCAAGCATATAAGATACACGAACTCACAGTTACTTCAAAAGGTTTTCTGTGCAACTTTTAAGCAATGAAATGCTGCTGTGACTAGAAGGAGAAAGAAATGGAAGGATTGTGGGAAAAATGCTAAGCCATATATGTTACAAGGATGTATAGGATTAAGCTGGGTAAAGATGTTGGACAGGATGATGGTGGGGAGGGGATTGTTTGGGGGTTCCAGGTAGAAGAGACAGTATGTGCAATGCCCAGTGGTAGGCAATGGTGTGGTACATGGTTTCAAGGCCTGGTGGCCAGTGTGGCTGGTCCAGAGACCAGAGGGAGCAGAATGAGGGAGACTGGGCTGGCAGAAATGCTGGTCATTCTCGACTTTATAGTCCTCATTAAGGATCTGAGTCCAAGGATGATGGGAGAATGGGAAAACACTGTAATGTTTTAAGAGTGAGTATGGAGGGGAAATATGCCCCCTTTGCTATGATCTAAGTAAGAACTGATTGAAGCATTAATAGATGGAAATCGAATACAGTGGGAAGAGGACAGATTTAAGAGTTATTTCAGAGGCAAAAGTAATAGAATTCAGAAACAGATGGATTTTGTAGTCTTATGAATGAATTATCAAGGAGAATTCTTCAGTGCAAACCTGTAGGACTGAACCTTCCATTCCTTCTTACCACTCCACAGACCCCCACAATTTATTCATAAAATACAGCCACTCATCCAGGTCCATATTTGCAAAGAGGACAAAACTAGGTGAATGCACACCTTTTGTTATAGTTAAGATGTGGAGCATCTGAACCCTTAACTCTACTGAGCTTGACTGGACTACTTGTGAGTTACAAAGACTCTTGTGCTTCTATCCAGGACTAAATGCAGACTGAATAGATCCTTGGCTCCAACCTTATGCTGGTGGTACACCTATATTGTAGCCTTAGGTGGTTTTCCACTGCAATGGCAAAAAGAAATGAGGAACCTTGAACCCGAATTCATTCCTCAAATAGTATTTGTCACCAGTCCCTTCTCCATTTTGGTTACCACCATGTTTCAGAAACCACTGCTTCCCACTGTGAGAAAACCCTGGGTCTCTCTCAGGCACTGGTCAATGAAGGATGAAATACTCCATAGAAGAGGACTAGAGAGTGTGGACATCTGCCAGTAGATCAAATACAAGGAAGCCCCCACAAGGCTGGCCATTAGTGGTTGGAGCAGGGCAAGGAAAGCTCCTTCCCAATGTCCTGGTCCAGACATGTACTTGCCCTTGATCTGCAATGGCCAATGAGTTGAAAGTATAGGAGGGGCGATTGGGGGCGCAGTGCATGTACTGATTTCTTTGTCATGTTGAAAGGCATCGTCAACATATTTAGCCAATTACTTAGGTGGTTGCAAAGAGTGGATTTGGGACCTTAGGAACCAGCTTTTACAAAATTTTCCACTTTGTTTTTTAGTAGGGATTGGGGATTGAACCCAGGACCTAGTACATGGGAAGGGGGTGCTTACCCACTTAAGCTATATCCGCTTCCCAGAACTTTTTTTTTCTTTATCTGATTATGTCATCATCTTTTTTTTTTGGTACATCACTTTGCCACACTCTGCCATGGGGGGCCCATGCCTCTTTGCAGAGATCTAGGACACCTTTTTTCTTTTTTTACCAGGAGGTCCCGGGAATCGAACCTGGGTCCTCCATATGGTAAATGGAAGCTCAAGTGCTTGAGCCACAGCTGCTTCCCCAGACCCTCCACTTTTTAATGCTGTACTATACCAAAGAGATCCACACACTTTGGGAAAGTCAGATATGATTAATTCTCTCAGCAGATTGGACTCTGAGCCTTCAAGTGTTCTTTCACTTTTTCTCAAAAATTGGGAAGTGGTTCTAAAAGTGAATAGGGTCATGATGCAAGAATTAAAGCAAAAAGAATCTCAGAAATGTCTAGCTCTGTGGCAGCTTCTAGATCCTAAAAGTTCCCTCTAAGGCTTTTTCATATCTGCTCCCATGCTCTGGCCACTGCTCTCCTGCACACTGGCCTTTTGTTTAGTTCCTCAACACACACATAGCTGGTTCCCTCCACAGGGCCTTTGAATGTGCTATTCCCATGCTTGGAAGGCTGTTCTACTCTTTGCACTACTAACCCCTTCTCAATCTTCTGGCCTCACTCTAAGCCTTCAGTCCATAAAGAGGCCTGCCATGCCCACCCATTCAAAGAGGAAACCCCCACTCCCTCCACTGTCATTATTCTCTCAATACTCTATTTTTATTTGCAAAAGGCTAACCCCAATTTCTAATTATTTTCTTCATTGGTTTATTTACTTTTGCAATTGGTGGAGATTAATTTATCATTTTTTTGCCTGTATACTCACACAGGGATGTAAACTCCAAAGTGTGTGATCTTGTCTGCCTGAATCACTCTTTGCACACTCAACACTAGCACCAGTACCTATTTTGTGGGTCATAAAAGTTGGTTGAAAGAATGAGAGAATGCAAATATGATTGAAGGTACTGGTGAAAGAATAACCAAGAGAATGAATGAAAGAATGAGTGAATGAATATGCAAGTGAATGAATGAATGAAAAAACTCAGTTCTGCCCTTGACTATGCTATTATTTTAGCACCAAGTAACTTAGCATCTAGTAGGAAGAGAGGACCACAGACATATTTATTCTGTGTTAATAGGGCTATGTCCAGGGGCCTGTGGACACCAAGGAAGAGTCCTAAACATTTATGTCCAAAGGTAAAAAAAATCCCAAATGTCAAGTGATGTCCACTTTTCCAATGGGAAGACATTTTTAAAAGATTTAATTATTGTCAAAAACTGCATTAATTTTTGTAAGTGTAGATAAAATAGTCAAAAGTATACTTGTTATGTTTTATTCATTGATGACATTACAAATACATGTTTAAAATTACCTATTGTCTAAACTACTAATTTCTGATTACTGCTATTTTTCCACTCTTATATTTCATGAAATGATTTTTCAAAAACTTTTAATCTATGAAATAATTATAGATTTACAGGAAAGTACACAATCAAACCCAGGAAATGATTTGATATAGTCCATATGGCTTGTTGAGGGCTTGCCAACTTGACACGCTTTCACGGGCATATGTATGCATGTCTACTTTTATGTCATTGTATCACATCCATACCTTTGGTAACACTGCCACAATAAAGATAATTGTACCACCACCACGAGGTCCCCTTGGATAGCCACGCCTACCCCAACCTTCCATACCTAACCTCTGGCAACCCATCTGTTCACCATCTCTATAACTTTGTCTCTTCAAGAAGACTATAGAAATGGAATCACACAATATATAACCTTTTGAAATTAGCTTTTCTATACAGCATAATTTCCTTGAGGTTCAACAAGTTGTGTATCAAGTTTGTTCCTTTTTATTGTGCACTTTTCCATGGTATGGATGTGCGTCAATTTATTTACCAGTTCACTCACTGAAAGATATTTGGGTAATTTCCAGCTTAGGATTATTATGAATAAAGCTACTGAAATATTTGTGTACAAATGTCTCCATGGAAATAAGTTTTTTTTTTCTCTGCAGTGTATCCCCAAGAGTACAATTGCTAGGTGGTTACGTGTTATTTTTAGTTTTAAAAGGAACATGAAATGAATCTCCCAACTCTTCACAAGCATATTTAACACCAGACTTCATCTTCTCTATAATGTCACAATTTATCTTAGCACTTTTATAAAGCAATCTTTAGTCTTTTTGAACTCTGACCTTAGCAATCATGTGCTTACAACTCTGAAACCATTGCCCATAGTTTCTTTCCCTCCTTTTTGAGAAATCTAGCAGGAGAGTTCTCTACAGATCTCAAACTGCACTGTATAAGATCACCTCAGGCCAATGTGTCTTCCCCTAAAAGTTGAATAATTGAGGGTCTGTTATTAAGTGTAATAAGCCATATTAAAAACTTAGCACTTATATGAATCTAAGGCTCCTACCTCTTTTTAGATGGCTAACTAGGACACATGGAGTAATTCTAAAAGGCGCAGGGAGACAATGACTGTTGAGAGAACGAAAGGCAAGGTTTTGCTAACTGCCCCATGTATGAGTATGCTGGACAGAAGCTCTCTGATGATGGGAAAGAGGATTTTTGGGGTGTGGAGGCTTGTCCTACAAAAGGATGTAAGACTTGAACATTCAGAAAAGCAATTTTCTGCATTTTCCAGGGTATCTTGATGTGCTATAAACCAGCCAAGGCCATGTACAGTTTTGATTATGCCATTTTCCAAATGCTGCAGGCAACTTGCTTGTAGTTTCCCCAAATCCCTAAGCCTTTGTCTAACTTTCACTTAATTGAATCTTTTTGGCCATTAGACAGTGGTCTTTGCTCTTAGATAATGAGGCATAGTATTATGAGTTTTAAATAGTATTCACTGCTTAGTGCAATAACTTCATTTAATGAGTATTTCACAGTGAAGGAAATGGCTTCATCATTCAAAATTACAAGCAATTATTCCCTCTGGAAACACTCATTATGGTGAACATTGGGAATGCAGATGCAGAGCTTTAAAAATCCAAATGCTTGTAAGCCTTGTTAAGATTATTAAACAAAATCTGAAGCCATGATGAAAACATCATTCTACAGAAAATGTCATTCAGTCATAACAGTCCAGTGATCAGCTGCTCTTCATTCTTAGAGGGGTCAATGGTCTTTTCTTGCTATTGTCACTGTCTTTAAAGGTGGAATTGCTTGGAAGTGGATGTGGCACAACAAATTGGGGGCCCGCCTACCACATGGGAGGTCCCAAGTTCAGTTCCCAGTGCCTCCTGAAGAAGGCGAGGAAACAATGAGCAGACAGAAGAAAGAACCATCAGGGGGAGGGGGTGATGATAAATAAAGAAAAATAATAAAGTGAATAAATAAATAAAACTTTAAAAAAAGTGGAACTGCTGATCAATTAGGAACACAGGGAAACCCTGTCCAAGTCACTGTGCTAGTTCCTCCACTTGCTGGCACAGGAATGAGATCAGGGAGTAATTGGCAGTACTGTTCAGGCCAGCTGTATTCTTACTGATTTTCTGCTGATGGATCTATCAATTACTGAAAAGGTGTTGAAATCACAGGTATAGAGTGGATTTTTAAAATTTCTCCTTGCAAGTCTATCAATTTTTGTCTTGCATATTTTAACATTTGTTGTTATGTAGCTACTCATTAAAAACTATATATCTTCTTGAAGAACTGATCCCTTTATCTTTTTTATTTTTTTCTTATTCCCCACCCCACCCCAGGTCTGCTCTCTGTGTTCATTCACTATGTGTTCTTCTGTGTCTGTTATATTCTCATTAAGCCGCTCCAGGAACTCATCCTGGGACCTTCTGGAGTGGGAGAGAGGTGATCATTCTCTTGCTCCACCTCAGGTCCCTAGTTTGCTGTATCTCATATTGTGTCTTTTCTGTGCCTCTTTTCTGTTGCGTCATCTTATGGCATCTACTCTCCATGTGGGTGGCACTACTCCTGGGTTGTCTGCTCTCCTGCAAGGGGCTTCACTCCTTGCGTGGGGGAGGGGCAAACCTGTGTGGGGCGATACTCCTTGCATGGGGCAGCACTCTACATGTGCCAGCTTACCACATGGGCCAGGAGGCCCTGGGTATTGAACCCTTGACCTCCTATATGGTAGGCAGAAGCTCTACACATTGAGCCATATCTGCTTCCCCCTTTATCTTTATATGATGTTCCTTCTTATCCTAGATAAATTTTCTTGTTCTGAAGTTTGCCTTCTGTGAAATTAATATAGCTTCTCCAGTCTTCTTTTGATGAGTATTAATATGGTATATTTTCCTTCCATTCCTTTACTTTTAACCTATCAGTGTCTTCATATTTAAAGTGGGATTCTTGAACATAACCTGTTGGAGATGGAGAGGAGGGGAGAGGCGTGGAGGAAGACAGATAAGTTGGCACATGCCCTGAAGGCTGATGGGTTTGAAATGTCTTTGGTGCTAGCCGAGACCCGACTCAGATCACTACTACAGAAGAAAAACTAACAAAGGTTTTTTTCCTCTTGCATCATGGCTCAATTTAGAGGACAGATGTCCACCATGGCCTACTCAGTTTATAGCCACTGCGTCATACAGTCACCTGCACTGGGTGTTTAGCAGCAATCACTCCTTGGAGCATCTCCTAATATTTATACACAGCAAACTGAATTGGTGGCTGCAGGCCTTACCATACAAACCCTAGCAAACTATCGATTAACTCAGACTGCATCATTGCAGCAACAAGCCACAGCTGCAGCAGCTGCATTGCAGCAGTGATATTCACAACTTCAGCAGATCTTGTATAGTGTGCAACAGTTACAGCAACCCCAAGAGACCCTTTTAACACAGCCAGCTGTTGCACTACCTACAAGCCTTAGCCCATCTACTCTTCAGCCAGAAGCACAGATAACTGTATCATATCCAACACCAAGGTCAAGTCAGCAACAAACCCAATCTCAGAATCAGGGTGTTTTCACAGAGTGGTTACAAAGCTACATGATACCTTTAGATTTGTGGATGAGGATGCATTCTTTCAGCTCAGTGCTGTCAAAGGGAAAACCCCCCAAGTGGGTGACCGAGTATTGGTTGAAGCTACTTATAAACCTAACATGCCTTTTAAATGGAATGCACAAAGAATTCAAAAGCTACCAAACGAGAATTAGTCCCAAACCCAAACGTTACTGAAGACTCCTCCTGCCAGCCTTCAACTGATTGCACCACAGATTACATTTGGTATTCAGGCTCAGCCCGAGCCCAGACACTGCTGCAAGCACAGATTTCAGCAGCTTCTATTACACCACTATTGCAGACACAGCCACAGCCTTTATTAAAACAACCACAGCAGGAAGCTGGTTTACTGCAGCCCCCAGTCTGCATGGTTTCAAAGCCATGACAGCGTGAAGGTTAGATCTACCATCCAGATTTTCAGGAAGGGTTGACAGAAGGGCTCATGTACCTAACAGAGAAGATGACTGAAGTTGTGAACGAGAACAAGAAAGACAGACTCAGAGAAAAAGTTCTCAGGAGAGATCTCCCCAAAGAGAGAGGGAACCATGCAAGAGTTTGACATGTTGTTCTGCATTACACAGTTCCATTTTCAAAGTTTTCTTTAGATTGTCCTAGTTGTGACATGATGGAACTAAATCACTGTTATCAGAATTCATTATATACAAAGTGACTTTTTTTTTTCTTTTTTTTTTTTTTTTTAATTTTTTTATTTTTTATTGACTTTGTAATAATATTACATTAAAAATATATATGTGAGGTCCCATTCAACCCCACCCCCCCACCCCCCCTCTCCCCCCCCCCAACAACACTCGTTCCCATCATCATGACACATCCATTGGATTTGGTAAGTACATCTTTGGGCACCTCTGCACCTCATATACATTGGTTCACATCATGGCCCATACTCTCCTCTATTCCATCATGTAGGCCCTGTGAGGATTTACAATGTCCGGTGATTACCTCTGAAGCACCATCCAGGGCAGCTCCATGTCCCGAAGACGCCTCCACCTCTCATCTCTTCCTGCCTTTCCCCATACCCTTTGTCCATTATGTCCACTTTTCCCAATCCAATGCCACCTCTTCTATGTGGACACTGGATTGGTTGTGTCCATTGCATCTTTATGTCAAGAGGAGGCTCAGATTCCACCTGGATGCTGGATGCAATCCTCCCATTTTCAGTTGTAATCACTCTAGGCTCCATGGTGTGGTGGTTGTCCTTCTTCACCTCCATCTTAGCTGAGTGTGGTAAGTCCAATAAATCAGATTGTAGGTGCTGGAGTCTGTTGAGGCTCAGGATCTGGCTATCACATTGTCAGTCCAGAGATTCAAATCCCCTAAATATATCTTAAACCCCAACATTAACTGCACCTCCAGCACATTAGCATGGAAGTCAAAGTGACTTTTTGATGCTCAGTCACATGGGTGGATGCTTTTCCTTTGTCAAGACCGTTCTGCAGGGAAGTTACTGCAATTTCTGTGTAATACATAGAAAAGTAGAGTCCTTGGAGAAAAATAGGTTACCTTCTTGAAAAGGATTTGGAATAAATACTTTATATTCTTGGACTATATCTTTCTTGGGCTCAGATAAAGAAGCTTTCTTGATAAAGTAGTACTCTGTGAATCTTTTACCAGAAATTAACAGACACTTCAAAAGATGAAGAAAACCATGAAGAGTCTGGAGCATTGCAGGAAGACATCCTAGGAAACAGATTGTTACTCCCAACACCAACAGTAAAACAGGAATCAAAGGATGTGGAAGAAAATATTGGCCTCATCTTACATGCAATACAATAGTAGATGTAGGAAGCCTTTTGCAAAAATTGGAAAAGAGTAAAAAATTAAGAGCTGAAGTAGAACAGAAGCTGCAATTACGAGAAGAAAAGCTAGATGAAGATGAAAAAACCATCTTAAATTTGGAGACTTCTAGCAAAAGCCTCTCTGGTGAACTCAGGAAAGTTAAAAGGGACCTTAATCAGTTAGACGAAAACTTAAAGATTTCAGAAAATATGAATTTGCAATTTGAAAACCAACTGAGTAAGACAGTCAGAAATTTATCCACAGTAATGGATGAAATCAACATTGTTCTTGAGAAGGAAAATGTGAGGAAGATAAAGATCAGAAATCCAAAGATAGTGCAAGTGTATGATAAAAATACATGTAGTGATGATGGGGGATGGTGTTAAATAATGTAATATATAAAATCTTGATATAAGAATGAAAGTGATGTGTGTTTTGATTTTAGCAGTATACATATAAAATCTGTTTTATATATATAAATATTTAAAGTTTTATGAATGTGAGAATTTCTGCTTTTGGAAATTGCTTGTAATTCCTAACATTCAAATTATTAAACACTCCTTGACTGAAAAAAATAAGTGGAATTCTTATAAACAACATATAGTTGGGCCTTATTTTTTAATTCACCTGACAATACCTGTCTTTTAATTGGTATATTTAGACCATTCACATATAAAATAATTTTGATGATACTTAGGTTGATGTCTACCATGTTTGTAATTTTTCTATTTCTTGCACTTTGTTTCTTTTTTTCTTGCCCTCATTTTTTGCCTTCTATGGTTTTAATTGAGTACTGTATAATATTTTATTTTCTCTTCTCTCTTAGCTTATCAAATATCCTTTGAAAAATTTAGGGGTTACTCTAGAGTTTGCAATATTTATTTTACAACCAATTTAAATCCACTTTCACATAACACTAGACCCTCTTCACAAGTAGTGCAAATATATTATAAAAGAATATCACATATAACATTAGTCATTCATTTCACTTATCCATTTACTATAATCACCCAATGCATGGCTATTATTATGACTTTTTAAAAGTAAAAATAATATTAATAATTAAAGTAATTTTTTAAATTTTAACTTCATTTAGTCTTTCTCTAATGTTCTTCCATTCTTTACGTAGATTCATGTTTCTCAACTACATCCTTTTCTTTCCTGCTGAAGAACTTTAAACATTTATTGTAGGGTAGGTTTGCTGGTGATGAATTCCCTCATATTTGTTTACCTGAGAAAGTTTTTATTTTTCCTTCCCTTTTGAAGGATAATTTTGCTGGATACAGAATTCTAGGTTCTTTATTTTTTGTCTTTCAAGACTTTAAATGTTTTACTCCATTTTTTTCTTGCTTGCATGGTTTCTATGTGAAGTGTACTGTAATTTTTATCCTTGTTCTTGTATGTGCAAGGTGTTTTTTCCTCTGATTTTTCAAGATTTCACTTTGTCTTTAATTTTCTGTAGTTTGTATATGATATGACTAGGTGTAGATTTTTATTTTTTTTAATCAATTTTATATTTTGAAAAGATACATAGATCACACAAAATGTTACATTAAAAATATAATAGGTAGGTATAGGTTTTTTAAAAAGAATTCGGTGTTCTCTGAGATTCCTTGATATGTGCTTTGGTATGTCATCAATTTTGGAAAATTCTTATCCATTATTATTTCAAAATATTTCTTGCACTCTGTTCTCTCTTTCTTCTTCTGGTATTTAATTATGTATAATGTGTACCTTTTTGAAATATTCTTACAGTTTTGTATTTCTCTTTCTGTTTTTATCTCATTCTTTTTTCTCTTTGCACTTCAGTTTAAGTCTCTAGTGACATATCTTCAAGCACACTGATTCTTTCCTTGACCATTTCCAGTCTATTGATGAGCCATCAAAGGCATTTGTCACTTCTGTTGCAGTGTTTTTATTTCTGGTAATTCCTTGTAACATTTGCTTAGACTTCCATTTCTCAGATTACATTACCCATCTGTGGTTTTGTGTTGTCCACTTTTTCCTTTAGAGACCCTAATATATTAATCATGGCTATTTTAAATTCCCCATCTAATAATTCCAAAATCTGTGCTGTATTTAACTCTGGTTCTGATGCTTGCTTTAACTCCTAACACTGTGCTTTTCTTGCCTTGCTGCATGCCTTGTAATTTTTTTGTTGAAAAGCAGATATGAAGTTATCAGATGCTGTGAACTGAGGCAAATAGGGATTTAGTGTGAGTTTTTATGTTAATCTGGCTAGGAGTTAGGATGTGTTTCTAGTTTGCTGTAGTTGTAGTTGTCAGAGTTTGCATTTTCCTCCAATGTCCTTGTTTTTGTTTTCCCTTTTGTCTTTGGGTTTCCCTAAGAATTCCTTCTTAAACAGAGTTTGCACCTTGCAGTACTTTCAGATGTTATTCACTGTTATTATCCTGGAGCCATGTTCATGTGGGGGTAAGATGTGGGGGAAAGGAAATATTCTATAATCTTATGATTAAATCTCAGTCTTTTGGTGGGCTTGGGCACCAGTAAGGGAACTTCTGAAGTGTTTCTTAGTTATACCCCCACCTTAAGTGAGACAGAAAGCCTAAAGAGCCTGAAGTTGGGTGTTTCTCTTCCCCCAGGTCACATAATGCCCTCATAAAATATTTCTCCAACTGATCTGGCTTTTATTTTAGAGTAAACTGCAGTCTTAATTCAGAATGATTACTTGTGCCTCTCCCTTCTCAGCTCTTCTCCTTTGGTAGAACCTGGTAGGGTTCCTGGTGATATAACCCATGAATATGTGGCAGCCTTCCAAAACTGCAGCCCCAGGAGTTTCCCATTATCATGCTAATCCACAACTCAGCCTACAGCACTTCATCAAAATTAGAATTTATGAGTTCCCATCAATTTATGGCTCCAGTGACTTCTGCTCCAGGAAAGCAAGTCTCAGTTGCAATTCTCTGTATTCACTTATCTCACCAGATCTGTAAGGTAGGGCAGTTTGTGATCTCAGTTATTTGATGGATCCAAGAAATGTTGTTGAATTTCAGAGTGTTTCCACTTTTTTCTTGTCAGGATGGGAGTAATGACTTCCAAGCTCTTGGTTTTTTTAAAGATTTATTTTTTATTTATTTCTCTCCCTCCCCGCCCCCCCCCCAGGTGTCTGCTCTTTGTGTCCATTCACTGTGTGTTCTTCTGTGACTACTTCTATCCTTATCAGCAGCACCGGGAATCTGTGTTTCTTTTTGTTGTGTCATCTTGCTGTGTCAGCTCTCCGTGTGTGCAGCACCATTCTTGGGCAGGCTGCACTTTCTTTCATGCTGGGTGGCTGTCCTTACGGGGTACACTCCTTGCATATGGGGCTCCCCTACTCAGGAGACACCCCCGCATGGCAGGGCACTCCTTGTGAGCATCAGCACTGCACATGGGCCAGCTCTACACAAGTCAAGGAGGCCTAGGGTTTGAGCCATGGACTTCCCATGTGGTAGGCAGACACCCTATCCATTGCACCAAGTCCACTTCCCCAAGCTCTTTGTTTTGGAGCTGAAAATGGAAATCTTCCACTTGTGTTTTATTTCTAATCCTTTTGTCTTACTTAAAGGGGGATTATCCCCCTACACCCTTGGTATTTATGTCTAAGTCTTGGTTTCTGCATGAGGCAGGAGGTTCAGAGCCTTTGCAAATAAAGACTTGAGAATATGACAAGTTTTACCGGGCCAGATGGGAGCCTGAGTAGACATTTGTGTCAGAAGGCCTGCATATACAAGGAGAATGAAGCTGGATTGGCCTAAAGAAAGGTGGTACATTTTGCACTTGTGGGGTATATTGGTTTGAGTCTTTGTGGACCCTACAGTATTATGTTCTTAAATTGGCCCATTCCTGTGGGTGAGGGACCCTTTTGATTGGATTGGACTCAGTTGTGGGCCTTTGAGTGGATAACTTCAGTAAGTCATGACCCAAGGTGGGTCTTGGTCCTCCTATTGGAGTCCTTTATAAAGAAAGAACTGAAAGCATAGAGACTTACAGAGAAAACACTGCAGAGACCAAGAGAAGGAGCCCAGAGACTCAGAGAGGAACCCAGGAGATAGGAAGTCACAGACCCAGCAGCCAGAAGCTGAAGAAATGAGACCCAGAAGGGAAGCAGATGCCTCCATGTGCCTTGTCATGTGGAAAGAGTCCAGGATCTGCCAGGAGCTGACCTTCAGTGAGGCAGCATCTCTGATGACTTGGACATTTTCATAGCCTTAGAACTTTAAGCTTTCACCCTAATGAATTTCCATTATAAAAGTCAAAAAATTCTTTTTCAAAACAATATGAGTTTGTGTGTAGAAGGGAGGGTGGGTTCATTTATTTTATAACGTATCAAATTTGCTATAAATATTCCAAAATGAAGTTTTGCTAATATTTAACATTTCCTTAAAAATTATTCTCTAAAATTATAGATTAAAAATTTAGGAATGACAAAATTAAATATAAACAAATCTGTTAGAGTAAACACAGAAAATGATCAATACTTATGAGAAAATATATATTGATGCCACTAGTTAATGTTATTCTTTTCATCAGGTGTACTATAAGGTTTTTTGTTTTTTGTTTTACAAACAAGTTTTGACATTAACGTGATGCTTTTAAAAATGGGCATAGACGATGGGGTTAACTACCAGGGCAGATGGCCCCTCTTTGGAAATGGTGTTTATGTGTGATGAATCTGGACTCAGATGGGATCTCCCTTCATAAGACTTCCATGCTAATGTGCTGGAGGTGCAGTTAATGTTGGGGTTTAAGATATATTTAGGGGATTTGAATCTCTGGACTGACAATGTGATAGCCAGATCCTGAGCCTCAACAGACTCCAGCACCTACAATCTGATTTATTGGACTTACCACACTCAGCTAAGATGGAGGTGAAGAAGGACAACCACCACACCATGGAGCCTAGAGTGATTACAACTGAAAATGGGAGGATTGCATCCAGCATCCAGGTGGAATCTGAGCCTCCTCTTGACATAAAGGTGCAATGGACACAACCAATCCAGTGTCCACATAGAAGAGGTGGCATTGGATTGGGAAAAGGGGACATAATGGACAAAGGGTATGGGGAAAGGCAGGAAGAGATGAGAGGTGGAGGCGTCTTCGGGACATGGAGCTGCCCTGGATGGTGCTTCAGAGGTAATCACCGGACATTGTAAATCCTCACAGGGCCTACTTGATGGAATAGAGGAGAGTATGGGCCATGATGTGAACCAATGCATATGAGGTGCAGAGGTGCCCAAAGATGTACTTACCAAATCCAATGGATATGTCATGATGATGGGAACGAGTGTTGTTGGGGGGGGGAGAGGGGGGGTGGGGGGGTGGGGTTGAATGGGACCTCACATATATATTTTTAATGTAATATTATTACAAAGTCAATAAAAAATAAAAAAATTAAAAATAAAATAAAATAAAATAAAAATGGGCATAGAGAGTAGCAGTAGCTCGGTGGTTGAGCACCTGCCTCACATGTACAAGGTCCAATCCCTGATACTCCTGAAAAAAAGGGCATAAATTAAAGGATGACATAACTGTCCTGAAATAGAAGGAGTTTTCCTGTCACTGGGCCACCCTTTTTTAGGGCGTGGTGCTGGTCCAGTGCCTTGAAGGCACTGAGTCATCACCTCCCCACTCTGCCTTGTAGTGACTGGCATGGAACATACACGGGGAGGGTGTCTAGATAAGGAAAATGAAATAAAACCAAATCATAGAATTTCCTTTTCTTCCCCCCGCCCCCCAGAAAGAAAAAAAATATGGGCCTAACAGTAAAAAATGAGCAACTCTTCGAGAAAATTAAAACAGAGGAAAGCTCCTCAAGCTGGGTCCCTTCTGTTTGCCCCTCCATTCCCATTTGCTACCCTTCCCTCTCCTGTTTCCTGCCCTTGGACCGTGAGCCACATGAGTTCCTTAGCTGAGGCTCTATGCCCTCTGCCAGTAGGGTGCCCAGGCTGGAGGTGGGAGTGGATAGATAGTATCTTGGTTTGCCATGGCTGCTAGGACAAATACTATGCAGTGGGTTGGCTTAAGCAACAGGCATTTATCATCTTATAGTTTGGGGGCCTAGAAGTCCAACATCAAAGTCTCAGTGGATCCAGAAGGTATCCAATAAAGAGTGAGGAACAGGCTCTGTTGCAGTTGAATGTTGGCAATATCTGACTCCCCCACATTTCTGAAGCAGAGCCCTAAAATCCTACATTCCTACATGGCAAATAGTTGGGGCATTGGGATTGGAATATTTGGTGCCTCCTACATGACACCAGCTGAGGCTCTCTTGTGTTCTTCAGGTTTCCTGCCAATGGCTCACTTGGACTACAGAGAACTTGTTCCATTATATCTGCTTATCCTGAATCAAAGCCGGAGCGCCTGCATCTCCAAAATGTTCCCTGTTACTGAAGGATGGAAGAGGAGAATGGGAGATTCTGCTATTATTCGTGCTTTTTTTCTGTGAGCACAGAATCCCAATAAATGTGCTTCACTTTTATGGCCCAGATTTCAAGTATACTTTATTTAATAGGCACCACATAAATTATGAAGGAAACTAAGAATTTTGGAAAGGGCTGAGACTGCTAATTTATCTGAAATCTCTCAAATTACACATGGCTGTACACGGTAAAGCAAAAATAGCGATGTGACTTCCAGAACAACATCATGTCTACGATGTAGTCTCCACATTCCCCCAAGATATGACACCTTCTCTACTGGCAAAGTATGTTTTATTTTCCTTTGAAATCAAATTGTTGATGAATAAATGTAAGTGAAATTGAGAATATTGCAGGTTATAACAGAATAGTGGTGATTTGAGGCACATCTCATTATTTGTTTATTATTGAAAAGGACTTTTGCATATATCTGATTTAATCCTAAAATATTATGCCTTCATTTATCAATGAGAAAAGCAAGTTTCAGAAAGGTTAGGTAGTTTTTCAAGGTCAAATCCTTGTAAGTAATTTGAAGCCAGACATCCTTACTTCCAAATAGTGCTTGTTACTCCATACAGGTTACTTCCTGAAGAAAAATGTTATGATGCAGTTTTATAAATAAAGTCTATTTAAATCTCAGATCAAACACAAGAGGTTATTTCTCCAATTTACAAATGAGGAAATAGCTCAGAGAGGATAACACAGCTGGTAAGAGGTGGCTGAGGACTTGGGTAGAAGCCTTTTGGTTCTAATTCAAGAGGTATTTCTACTCTACCACACTTGCTGTATGCAAATGTGTGGTAGTTTGTGGCTTTTATGGACCCCAGAAAAAATCATTTTCTTAGAGTTGATCCCTTCCTGTGGGTGGGAACCTATTTTGGGTGGAATCTTTCGATTTGGTTACTTCAGTAAGGCATGACCAGGGTGGGCCTTAATCCTCTTATTGGAGTCCTTTATAAATGGGATGAATGCAAATGACATGAGAGAAAGCCAATGGAGCAGGAAGCTGTAGCAATGAGACCCACAGGAGAAGGGAGAGACCAGCTAACAAAGCCATATGCCTTGCCATGTGGGAGGAGTCCAGGATCATGAGCAGCCAGTCTTCAGGAGAAAGCATTGCCTGATGATGCCTTGATTTGGGCATTTTCAGAACCTCAGAACTGTAAGCACATAAGCTAACAAACCTCCTTTGCCAACCCATTTCTGGTATATTGCATTTGTCAGCTTCCCTAACTAAAACAGACTGTGGGGAAGTGGACATGGCTCAACTGTTAGAGCATCTGTCTACCATATGGAGGGCCCAGGGTTCAATCCCCAGGGCCTCCTGACCCATGTGTTGAGAAGACCCATATGCAGTGCTGCTGTGCGCAAGGAGTGCCATGCCACGCAGGGGCATCCCTGCGTAGAGGATGCACCCAGTGTGACCTGCCCTTTTAGCTTTACATGCTTGAGGTTGGAGCACCACTGATGCATTCATATCAGCAACTATTGTTGAATGCGAACAATAGCAGGCTCTGCCTAGTGGATGTTCATTCTAACCCTTGTTTGGTCAGTTTTTCAACCTTATTTTATTGTGCCCCTGAAATTCCAGGGAAAACTAAAGTCCACGTTCAAAATTCACAAACTAGAAGAGCAAAATTGGCAATTACAGCAAAGTAGGGCACAGTTAATATTTCCCAACTGAATAATTCTGCCAAGAACTCATTGCTATGTCTCTGTGCACACCATTGAGTTATAACATGATTTTATAAGATATTAGAGTAGTAATGAATCTTGGCTCACAATCTCCCCATCTGGGGATGAAGAATTGGCTCCGGATGTGTTATAAAACTGGCCCAAGGTCACAAAAGTTAGCTTGAATGAGAGCCAGGACTAGCAAGCACATGTCTACTTTCAATTTTTCCTTCTTCTACACCTTGCTGCTATTAAGTCATGAAAGATACATGACCCCAGGAAAGTCCATGGAAATACCTAATAATAACAATTTGAATGCGTGTGTATTTGTACGTGTGCATGTGTGCTCTTCTGCTTGCATCTAAGGGGTCCTCTTCCAACTCCCTTCTTAATTCCTGACCAACCTTGGGCCACAGACACTGGCCTCCTTGCTTCCTCTGGAGGCACTGCTTTTGGCATCCCCCCATGGAGGTCCCGTGCACATCCCACTGTCCAGCTTGACATGTGCAATGTCAAATGGCCCTGGACCCCATGAGGCCCTTCTTCTAAATTAAAGGAGGAGGTGGCAGTGTGTGGCAAAATATCTAAACTATGGCTTGATGAAGGACTGTTGTAACTAAAGTGAGGAGGCTGTAAGAGGACGATGTCCAGAGAAACGTAGCTTACTCAACACATTCAATGTCATCTCATTCTGTCCCCATTAAGTTAAGCATGTTTGTGTGGATGGTACACACCGAATGAAGGCTGGACCATGCTCTAGGGCCTGTTATGTGTTCATCTGACCCACATGAACTGCTTCCTTTAAGCCATCCCTTGTGACCACATACAACAGTCCTGTTTTACTGATGCCTGAGATCATTGCAAAACAAAAACCTTCTAGCCACCCCACCTGCAGGCCCACCTCATGGTACCTTGATTGCAGCTCCAGTTACAGAGACATGGCTAATGTTTGTATTACATTTTGTATTTCTTTAAAATCTCTCTTGTGATGCCATGCATTACCTCTCCTTGGAGAGCTAATGTGCCTTGGCAAGGCTGTATGGTAAGTTGAACAGAGCTATGTTGTGTCACTTCCATCCCCATGCCCATTCTAATACCTTTCTGCTCCAGGTTCCCTGCTCTACCTTGCTTTGCCCAGGGTTACCCAGGTTTATGAAGCCATTTCCCCAGGTAAATTACTATAAACACCCCTTTCCAAATTATAAGATCACCTTGGCCTGCTGACCTCTTAGATTAGGGTTCCTTAGGCACCCATCTTGTTCAGGTTTCTGGGTCTCAATTCAGTTACCATAGCAACCACTTAAAGCTTCTGGGTGGGCTCCTAGACAAGATCTCGTTTCCCATTCATGTGGCATGGGATGGAAAAGACAGCCCTGGTCTACTGCTCCCTTCCAGTGGGCTTTGTCC
Organism: Dasypus novemcinctus; assembly: GCF_030445035.2. Classification (NCBI taxonomy): domain Eukaryota; kingdom Metazoa; phylum Chordata; class Mammalia; order Cingulata; family Dasypodidae; genus Dasypus; species Dasypus novemcinctus. Next base: position 21,590,429 of record NC_080696.1, on the reverse strand, counting down.
CATGGACGCCTCTGAGTTCGTATACTATCATGCTTCCCAACACTGGCTAGAGCCAGAAAACAAAATGGCCCCCACAAAGAGAGAGAATATTGGGGTTGGGGCAGGCCAGGTAGAGAAAGGAAAGTGACTTCCAATTGTCTCTGCATCTTAGTGTTAGGAAACCCAGTAATTCCTGCTCAAAGAATTGTTTTTAAACACAAGAGTTTAGTTATTTAAAGGTTGCTACAAATAAGCTGCCAGGTAGAGGGACCTCAGTCAACCAACCATCCTGTGGGTAGGTGTCTCTTCACTTGGTGTCTTGGACAGGTTGTGAACAGGGAAATCAGCCTCACAAAGCAGACTGCATCTTGTATTGAAAAGGCAAAATTTTCCATTTCTGCATTTATTCACAACAATTGGCTTTTTATACAAAATTTCTTTTCTAGGCCTGTTGGTCATTTGTAAAGAGAGAATGTACCAGGGCTTATTTACATGAGAGTTTGGAAAAGCGGGTGATCACGTTTCCATCAAAACAAGACATGATATCCTTCTGAATAATGGGTGCCCTTTTGAAGCTTCCCCCACCCCTGCCAGCTCCAAGGCATTTTCTGTTAAAAACAAAACAAAACTCTGACCGTTCTGAGTGTGGTTTCTGGCCTTTAATAAATTGCCTATTTGATTTGTAAAGGTTATTCCTATAAGGAGACTTGGTACGTTCGTTGAGCTTTCTCAAAAGAAATTCATCTTCAAATTCAGTGGGTTTTGTGTTCACAGTTTAATCCTGCAGTAGAATGAGACCATGATATGTGTGGTTTCTCTAAAGGCAGCAGAGCTGGGCCCCAGAGAAGAATTCACAGTTGTTGGACAAAAGAGGAAAGGAAAAAGCGCCCCTTGTTTGCATTCTGAGGGTGGGTGAAATGTTTGGCTTCAATAAAACCCTGCTGCTTCTCAGAATGCAATCCCAGGAGCAGGGAGGCAAGTCAAAATAAACATGAATGTTATCCACACTAAAAACACAGTGGTGTAACCTGAAGACTCCTACCAAGACTCAGATCACATCAAGGCAAAACTTGAGCTCCTTCAATATTGATACTCATAATGAAACAGTTATCATTTGCTAGTGCTTGACACTTTGCAAAGTCTGTGGTGACCAAGAGATATATTTGTATTTCTTAGGAAATCCAAAATTACATGTCCATCTTTCTCTTTTCTTTTCTTCTCTTTCCTTCTTTTTTCTTTTCTTCTTTACAAATTACAATATATTCTTAGCAAGCAATGTTAAGAGAATGAAGTCTTAGCTGATAATGAGGTTTGAGATTTTGGCACATGAGGTGTTTGTTTCACCATTATAAAAATCAGCTCTGTCCTGCCTTCGAGATGCACAAGCATAGCTTGTTCAGCTGTACTAATAAACACTGCCAAACAATGAACCCAAGGCAGACATAATGTAAGGGTAATTTGCAAAGTATTAATTGGCACTTATGCCATTTCTGCTTTCAAGTAGATTGCATAAAGAAATCGGTTTGCTTGTGTTGAGTATCAGCTAGACACTTGAAATCTGAGGCTTGGTAAAGACAAATCACAGCTGAGAGTTGATTTTCTCCATTATCTTTCTGATGCTCCCAAAATTCTGACAACCAATAAGAGAACACAGGACAGTCACCCCTTCTAAGATATTCCCTTGCAATCACAGAATTGTGGGCAATTTTTTTGTCATTTTCTTTGCTGTAGGTTTTTTTGCTGTGTGCTTTTTTAAGCACATGGGTTTTCTTTGAAATCCTAGCAAAAGGAAATAGAAAAGTGTATTTATGAGAAAGGAAATATCACTGAGCTCCACAAAAATGATGCTGAGTGATCTGATAGAGCACATGGTTTCAAGAGATTAACTAGAAAGCTACATTTTAATCCTCTAAGAACATGGGCTTTTACATCTTTACCATATCAAGCTCCAGGTCTGCACCTTGCCTTCTGCCTCACTCCTTTTTATTTGTTCAGTTTTAATATTCACTCAATTTTTCTTCAAATATCACTTTTTGTACCTTTGTTTTTAATCACAAAAACAGAATTTTCCTTTGCTTTCCTTTATTTTCTAGTTTATTGAAAAACTAGCATTATGATGGGTCGGTATATTCAACAGCTATTGACAAACTTCAGGAGCAAAACCAAACACACAAAAAGTGCCTGATTTCAGCCCAGTCCAGCTGTGACCTCCAGCAGGAGAGCTAGGAGAGTTGAGGGAGACCTGGTTCTGACCATGCCTGCCCCTGCCGTCTTACATCATCTGTATAAGTCAACTTTATTTTATAAATTTCATATCCCATTTTCATTCCTTTTGTTAGATTAAAATAAAAATGATCCTACTGTGTACTGGATTGAGTACTTTCATGTTCCATGTCTCACTGAATTCTCCTGACACAGTAAGGTGGACATTATCACCTGCTTACACATGTAGTTATCAAGCTCAGAGATCACAAACCATGCCTAAAGCAACACAACTAAAACGGGAAGAGCTACTTGTTGCATTGTGGCATTCGATTTAAAAATGGACATGAGTCACCCTTTATAAGCGGGCTTCTAAGGTCCTGAGCCTCAACAGACTCCAGCACCTACAATCTGATTTATTGGACTTACCACACTCAGCTAAGATGGAGCTGAAGAAGGACAACCACCACACCATGGAGTCTAGAGTGATTACAACTGAAAGTGGGAGGATTGCATCCAGCATCCATGTGGAATCTGAGCCTCCTCTTGACATAGAGGTGCAATGGACACAACCAATCCAATGTCCACATAGAAGAGGTGGCATTGGATTGGGAAAAGTGGACATGGTGGCTGATGGGTATGGGGAAAGGCAGGAAGAGATGAGAGGTAGAGGCGTCTTTGGGACATGGAGCTGCCCTGGATGGTGCTTCAGAGGCAATCACCGGACATTGTAAATCCTCACAGGGCCCACTGGATGGAATGGAGGAGAGTATGGGCCATGATGTGGACGATTGACTATGAGGTGCAGAGGTGCCCAAAGATGTACTTACCAAATCCAATGGATGTGTCATGATGATGGGAATGAGTGTTGCTGGTGGGGGGGGAGAGGCGGGGTGGGGGGGTGGGGTTGAATGGGACCTCACATATATATTTTTAATGTAATATTATTACAAAGTCAATAAAAAAAAAAAAAGCGGGCTTCTATTAAAACTTTGGTCAGCTCCCCAGACTCTTTGTTATAAAACAAAAGTCATTAGCAAGTCTCTTTCCATGGCCAGCACACATTCCATCAAGCGTTGTAGGACACAGAAACAGCCCTTTCGCCTGGCCCAGGGACTTTCTTGTTCTGTGGTGGTTTAAAAAGTCATAGTGATGTAAGAGGTTGTTGATGTGGGAGGAGTGGGGATGGGGTGGGGTGTGGGGTATATGGGAACCTCTTATATTTTTTAATGTAACATTTTTTTGTGATCTATGTGTCTTTAAAAAAAAGACCAAAAAAAATTCATAGTGAATTAGAATCAGCAAATGCACAGTCAGAAGCTAGAGTACAGTTATCAGGGGCCAGGGAAGGGAATGTGGAGTTAACGTTCAATTGGTACAGAATTTCCACTGGGGGTAATGGCAAAGGTTTGCTAATGGATGGTGGTGAGGGTAACACATTGTGAATGTAATTAACAACCCATATTTGAATGTGGTTACAAGAGGAAATTTTACATTTGCTAGAATAAAAATTAACAAAAGCAAAATCATAGAGCTGTACAAAATAAAAAGTGAACCCTAATGTAAAACTATGGAGGATGGTGTATTTATAATAATATTGCTTCATCAATTGTAACAAAGGTATAATGCTAGCACAAAGTGTTAATAATGGGAATTCTGTAATTCCTGAGTGATTTTTCTGTAAACCTAAAGAAGAGGGACTCCTCCAACTATTAAAATACACACACATCAACAATATGGAACACATGAGTAAGGATGAAAATGAGGTGCAATTTAGAGATAGAAGCTGAAAAAGAATTGAATTCTTAAATTACATCTTTGTACACATTTACAATAGTGTAAATGTTTTGAATTTAAAAAGTACAAATATACCCAAAAGTCCCCTATTTTGAAATGTATTTCTGAAGATATCCAAGCAAGCTTCCTTAAAATGCTAGGATCTGTCTCAGAGAATGGAGTCTTTTAACCAAAGTCTAAAAGTAGAAGTCCTATTCATCAACCACATCTCTAAGAAAGGAGAAACTACACGACATCCTTGGACTTTTATTCCAGTGTTGACAGAAACTCTGATCTCGAGTTTCTAAACTCACCTACCATGTCTATCCTGCTTCAGGGTAAGGGACAGCTGGTCACCACCTGTACCATAAAACTTTCCTGTTGGACAATGTCATTGGATCACCCCATAGCCTTCTTTTCTCTAGATTAAATGATCCTGGGTCTTTTACAACCTCCTGTCTAGGTCTGATTTCCAAACCCTCTAAGGATCTAGGTTTAACTCACAGAGCAAGGAAATCCTGATGTCAACAGAAGACAGGAGCCAGAACCAACCCCTCACCCTCACCCCTGCTCTTGTTAGCTGGGCTGGCAGTTCGTCTTTGAGAAAGAAGTGTTAGGGCAGATGGGACTGCATGTTCCTCCAATCCACCCTATGCACAGATTTCATGAAACAATCATCCTATGTTTATCCAGTGTTCTGGGTCCAGAACCTGGAATTAAAGCACTGGATTTCTTGTGAATATTTTCTAAGCATTTTTTCCTATTAAACCAAGTATGAGCAGCTGATAGAGGTGCTCCTGGAAAAAGTTCTGGCTTTTTAAAAACTGCTTCTTCATCTTTTCTATTTAGACATTTTATAAATGTTCTGATCTGCAGCACTCAGTAAATAGTCAGGAATAGTGCACTTTTTAATTGAATTGAATTTTATTATTTTATGTTGTCACATGTCCTGTTGTAGGCTGTATTCAGCAGCCCACAGGTGCATTTTGTATTGAGGAACCATTCCCACTCACTTCCTGTGAGTTTAATCCTTAAGAGATAATGTCAAGGTAATGGTGGATTTTGTATGTTTTTCCAAAGGAAATGGGAATAATGGTTTGGGATCAATAGGCTGGCCAGATTCTAGGGGGAAGCTGACAGAGCTGGCACAGTGGGTGGGTCATGGGGAGCCCTCCGATTTTCTACACTTGAGGCTGCCTTTTGCACAGACAGGTCTCTGTCTTAGATTGAGTTCCCCCAGGGGCAGATTCTGAAAAGAGGATCCACGCATACATGGTTTGTCTGTGGGGTGAGACCAGGAAGTGCCAGCAGGGCAGGGGAGAAATTAAAGAGGTAAGCCAATAGAGGGCATGGGCCCAGCAAGTTTCCACTGTGGGAAACTGCAGCGTAATCACCCTGGGGACCTGGGAGTAGAAAGGCTGTTCAAAACAAGCCATAGGACTCTCCCACTCAGTGCTGTTCAACCAGCAATTCCCAACCATCATTTTTGGGGGACTGTTTCGGGGGCACTAGCTCTTGGAGTTTCTAGCCTGCCCCTCATATAGGTGGATCAACCCACCTGCAACCAGAGAGAGCCAGCAAGCAGAGCCCTGGTTCTTACAGAAGAGCAAGTATCAGAACATCATTCTTCAGTGTGAGAAACTACAAAGGCCAAGGGCAGGTGGGCAGGAACTGCCTATTTCTGCTGCAATCTCCCTGTCCCAAACACTCCATCCTTCCCATTCCTTCAATTTATGGGGATTGAAATAGTCCCATTAATCACCAACCTCATGGGATAAGTACTGCACTCTCCCAGAAGGCCCTTTTGACACTGTTTTTTGGAGGACTTATTTGTTAAGTACTGTACTGGTTCCCAGAACAAGTCCAAGGGAAAGAAAAACCCACCATCTAACCGAGACAAATGTAAGTGACTATAATAGATAGTATGCTATCTCAAGGCATAGAAGAAGAGCTTTAATCCCTAAATGGTGAATATTGAAGCAAATACCTGGGATGGAGGTGAGAGTGAATGGTTGTGTTCTACTAGTCCATTAAAGGCAGGTAGTTAACTGGAAGGTGGTTTTTAAAAAATTAATTGTTCAACTGCTCTGAGGTTCTGATACACATTTCTTTTCATAATTTTAAAAAGTCATTATAGGTTTCCTATTTTCTGACATTTTATTTATGGTTGTTATGGATGTACAGCCTGATATCATGCATGGATAAGAGACATGAGGATGAACTTGAGAAAATAAAAGAATTACAAGAGTTTTGGAGAAAGCATGTGGTGAACAACTGTCACTTATTGGAAAATTACTAGGTAGTTCCTTGCTCATCAGTCATTCAACAAATAATTGCCACACAGCTCTTTCCTTCATCTGTGGCTTTGTGTTAGCCTTGGAGTTACAAATGGTCCTTGCTGGATCCTTCAATCTGAAGTCAGTGGAAATGGACTGCATTAGTCACCAGGCAGTTAAATGAATAGCTATGGGCTGGATTCCATGATTCAACCTAAGATATGGCCCATACTCTGAAGAAGAAATCAGTTTAAATGAGGGGAAAAAAAAACAATGCCAACCAGTAATTAAGTGTTACATGAAAATTTAGTGACCACAGAAAAATAAATGGTCAGGAAGGAGACAAGTGAGGGTGGTTTTATAGCTCCTGTGTCTGCGGTAGATGCTGGAATGAATGGTCCAGATTCATTCAGCAGTGACAGACTTACTTCTGCCACTGCTAGAACTGCTGCCCAGACAGCCCTCTGCTGCCAGTCCTTATTGGTAAGCATATCTGCTAAAGACAGCAGCCTTGACTGAGGTCAGAGCTCTTGCAGGCGCAGCCCCATACAAGGGTTGATGGATAAGGAGGTATAAAAGTCAGCCCCTTCATCCCCACTGGCATGATTTTGAAGGGCCATTCCAGGTCCAGAGTTCCCTAAGGATCAGTTGAGGATTCCCTTATGATTGTGCCACAGTTCTGCTTCTCCCTCTGTCTGAGGCGATTTTCTTCCCTTCCCATTCTTTTGCAGTGTTGATCTCAAGATCTTAATGCCTCAACATCCAAGATCCCAATAAACTCCCTTCCCACATTCTCCATCTCAGAGTCTGCTCTTTGGGAACTCAACCCATAACAATGTCTTTACAAAACACAGATATGATCTTGAGAATCTCCCACTTAAAGCCATTTAACAGCTTTCTCCAGCTCTTAATATGAAGACCCTTGAGGCCCAACAAGGCCTGACTTGTCCTACAACCTCAGAATGCACTGGTTTGCACTTCAGCTCTCCATGCTCATCCACACCAGCCTTGTCAGTGGTCCTCCAATGTCCCTGGAGTAGAGTAAGCATCAACACATGATTAAATGTATAATTGAATGAAAGAATGAAGAGTGAATTGAAGAGAGATACTATGATCATCTTTTCTCAAGGCCTTCCCCTTTCCTTCAACCATTTAACTCAAACATCCTCCTCATCCTACTCAAACCTGCTGGAGATCTTCTTTGATACTCAGAATAGGTCAGGAGTCATGCTTTCATAGTACCCCATTTGTTTCCATCTGACTGACCACAGTTTGTAATTATATACTTCTCTGTGTGTTTTATTTATTTCATGCCTTGCTAACCATTCTTTAATTTCCAGCTAGACCGTAAGCTCTCTAAAGGCAGAGCCTTCTCCATTTCACTGCACATGGCACTCCATGGTCAGGCATGTTGCTTGGCCCTCACCAGGAGCTCCAAAAATTATTTCTAAATGGAGGAAAGAATAGCCATGTGCAAAGACTAATCATATCATTGCTGAAACAGACTTCCCATAAGAGGTCGACATTGAAGGATAAGAATAGGAAGAGGTTTATGCATAGTTGGAAGCAGGATGGAGCTTTCCAGGGCAGGAAAGAACACTGATGGTAAATCCACAAAGCTGATGTGGATAGAGTGAGAGCTAAGGCAAGTGAGGGGGCCCAGGTTGGGTCTAGAGTGAGATCTAGGGCAGAAGCAGACAGGCTGTGACTTGATCGCATTATAGACCAAAGACTGGATAATGTAGTAAGAGGGAATTTCACTTAGCTTGACAGTTATATCCCTTCTAGAACCAAGAGATTCCTTGGAACTATTGCAAATACTTTTTATAATTGGATGTGTAGAACAAAGATGATATGGTACCATCATGGATGCCAAAGTTCTGCTAAGAAAAGTCCTATTCTCTGGGTACAAAAGGGAGGTACTTCTGGTCCTGCACCCTACCCATGCAACAAAGCTCCTGGAGATAAGATGTTTAGAGAATACCATATCACCTATTTGCTCTATCAGAGTGTTTCTTAGAGAAAGCAAAAGTTAAGTGCACTGTTTTTTTTTTTTCAAATTCTACTCAATTTATTCATTTTTTGAAAAGATATTACATTGAAAAAATATGAGGTCCCCATTTGCCCCCACCACCCCCACCCCACCACTCCCCCCACAATAACACTCTCCCCCATCATCATGTCACATCCGTTGCATCTGGTGAGTACATCTCGGGGCATCACTGCACCCCATGTCCCATGTTCCACACCATAGACCACACTTTCCCACGTTCCATACACTGGGCCATGGGAGGACATACAACATCCGGCAATTGTCCCTGGGGCACCCCCCAGGACAACTCCAAGTCCCGAGAGTGCCTCCACATCTCTTCCTCCCATTTCCCGCACCCAGCAGCCACCATGGCCACTTTTTCCACATCAATGCCACATTTTCTCGATTATTAACCACAATAGTTCATGAATAGAATATCATTAAGTCCACTCTGATCCTTACTGTATTCCTCCTTCCTGTGGACCTTGGCTTGGTTGTGTCCATTCCACATCTATGTCAAGAGGGGGTTTAGATTCCACATGGATATTGGATGTGATCTAAACGTGGCCTGTAAGACATGGTTCCATAGTCCAGGACCAGGAATTGTTGTGAATTTAAAGGTCTCACTTCTAATTTAGCACCAACATTATAGGGCTGCTATGAAGAAAGAAAGATAAACCATGGAAGTATATAGTGCAGGATATATTAGTCAGCCAAAGAGGTGCTGATGCAAAGTACCATAAATCTGTTGGCTATTATAAAGGATATTTATCTGGGGTAGAAGCTTACAGTTACCAGACCATAAAGTATAAGTTACTTCCCTCATCAACATCTGTTGTCATGTGCTGGAGCAAGATGGCTGCTGACATCTGCCAGGAGTTCAGGCTTCCTGGGTTCCTCTCTCCCCAGGGCTTCATTCTCTCCCAGTTCTACTCCTCTGTGTGCTTACTTCCCAGGCTCCAGCTCAAAACTCCAAAACTCCTCTCTGTGGTGCAGTTTCTCTGTGAAACTCTGACTTTCTACTGATGTGGCACAATCAAAGCCTTAATCATTATTTATTCAAGTAAAAGTAAAGCCTCTGAATCCAATATACTCTAATATATATGTCTAGAGGAAAAGACCAGTTTACAAACATAATCCAATGTTTTTTTTGGAATTTATCAATCAGTAATATTAAACTGCTACACAGGACATGACTACAAGCCCTCAATAGTCAGTATCCATCATTCTTATAAATAACTAGCAGATGCGTTAAGAATGAAACAAAGGGTTTTCTTTTCCAGTCCCTAGGAAGCCATACATTCCTTTGAGCAGGGGGGAGAAAATAATGGAAATTAGAAATTGATAGAAGCACTGCAATTCATTGCTGGTGTCCCTCCCATGTCACTGGGACACCTAAGTTTTAGGAAATGACCTTTGAGTATGTGATTATTAGTTTTGTCATGGGAGGTGAGTGTGCTAAAGTTTGTTTCAGTTCCTGGTATTAGCTTCCCAGCCAAAAGGGACAGGACAACATTCTGACTTCAGTCAGTCATGCCAAAAATTGATATATCTATCAGTTAGTTAGTTGTTGCCTCCATAATACTGCATAACAAATTACCCCAAAAGCTTATAACAGCAATCATTTATTATTGCGTGCCATCTGAGAGTCAGCTGATCTAGGTTGAGTCTGGCTAGGGACTTGGCAGGGGGGCCATGCCCCACATATCTCCTATCTTTCTACTGAGTTCTGTGGCTAGCCTGGAATTGTCTCATGACAATGCCAGAAGGCAAGCAGAAATATTCACCTCATTTTATTAGCTAAAGCAGTTCATGTGGCCACACCCAAATTAAGGAGGTGGGGAAATATACTCTATTCCTTATAGTCTGAGGGGCTTTGAAGTCACATGACAAAAGGCATGGCTACATGGAAGAGTATGGATAGGGACAATAATATGATATATTCCAATCTTCATGGGGAAGAAGAAGGTAGACTGGCCTACAAATCTAACTGCCTAGGACAACAGAGAGAAACTATACTCTTTGGCCTCAAAAGGATTCCAGCCTCCTTGAAAAACCCATGTTAAAATGATGATGATGAACCAGCACCATCCCAAAAGCAAGGAGTATCTTCCACTGCAAGAAGAACAATTCCATTCTTTTGCCCCATAAGATCCTTCTCAGTAAAGTGGATTTATTGTTATTGTCGTTATTATCTTATATTAACTGAGTAACTTGGAACACTGATACAAAAAAATACAAATTAGAATTTTTTAAAATGCCTGAGCATAGAGTCTGGTAAAGGAGAACAGGAATTATGAAGATGCAAGCCAGACAGCAACTTGTCCCACAAGTTGTGGACAAAGAAGAACTCAAAAGCTGGTGCATATTCACATCCATATGGCCTCAGGCAAGTTCCAGCTTAGTGTGGCCAGCATTCCAGCATCCTGCAGGGAACAAATGCCCACATGCTACTTTCTCCAGAACCACTGTTTATTGAGGAGGTAGGTACAGGTTTGATATAGGACCTCAGTGTGAGGGGATATATTCTGAGATCAGAGTCTCCTCTTTGTTGCTCTTTATTTAGCAAGTCTGAGAATGGGAGTTGAGCCATTCCCCAGAACCTCAGACCACTCTCAGCTCTGGATCTACTCCAACCCATTTCTACATTCAGCAAACATTGTTGGACAGTGTCCATCTGCCCAGGTGCAGAGTGGGGAAGGCAGGGATGAGAGGCCAGCTGGGAAGAAAGCCTCATAAAGATTATTCCCCAAAAATGCATGACATTCTCTAAGGCATGGTCACAGGTCAGAGAAGGGTTAGGAAGAAGAGTCCCCAGATGAAGTTACCTGCACCTTGAAGGACGATGGAAGTTTGCCAGGGAACTGAAGGAGGGCCTCCTAATGTATTCCTCAGCACATCCCAGTGTCCAGAGACAAGATTGGGCTCAGAATACTAAGACAGGGGGACAGCTCAGTTTGAAGAATGAAGTGGGTGGGGGACTGGCAATAAGGGAGACCTGGGGTGGTGGCAGAAAGTAGAGTACTCAGGGTCTCATAAGGTGCAGGAAGGGATCTGGACCTTCTCTTCCAAGCCTTGGAGAGTCACTGAAGGTGAAAATTGATAGAAAGCAACTCTACAGCCATTAGTTTTCCCAGTGAAGGAGTGGAGAAAGAAGACAGGGAAGGCAGGAATGTCATAATGAAAGAGTTGACAAGTCAGTTATTTCCAAAGACAACTGAGGCTCCATTCTGTTGGGGCTCCTCGGAAAGACTATGCAGATCACATGCCTTAGAATTGCCCCACCTAGGAGGGAGGATGCTAGAATCTCAGTTACCAACTCCCACCCTCACTGTTTGAGCATTGCTCCTGGAGGAGGGGGTGTTAGGTGTCCAGCCACTTGTGGCCCATCCACACTAAGGCCAGAGAACCCCTCGGGCCAAGAGGTATGCCAAGCCTTTGGCATGTGCAAGGATGTTTGAAATAGGGCAAGGGTTATGTATGGGCAAGACAGTATCTGCTATTGCCTTTCTTTTTTTCTTTTTTTTAAAATTAAAGTTAATAGATCACAAGGAATGTTGCATTAAAAAACATAAAAAAAAAACAAAAAACATAAGAGATTCCCATATAATCCACTCCCCACCCCCCACCACATCATTTTTGTAAATTGTATATTTTTGAAGATATATACATTACACAAAAAGATGTTACATTAAAAAATAAAAGAGGTTCCTGAATACCTCCACCCACCCACCCCACTCCTCCCACACCAACAACCTCCCCCATCATTGTGGCACACTCATCGCACTCGGTGAACACATTTTGGGGCACTGCTGCATTACACAGATAATAGTTTACCCTGTAGTTTGCACTTTCTCCCAATACATCCTGTGGGTTATGGCAGGATATATAAAGTCCAGCATCTGACCCTGCAATATCATTAAGGACAACTCAAAATCCCAAAAATGCCCCCACATCACATCTCTTTTACTCTCTCCCTGCCCCACCAACTACTGTGGCCACTTTCTCCATCTCAATGCTAAAATTTCTTCTATTACTTGTCACAATAGTTTTATAGTAGAATATCAGTAAGTCCAATCTAGTCTATATTTTATTCCTCCATTCTGTGGACCCTGGGATGGTGATGTCCTCTCCATCTCTAAATCAAGAGAGGGCTTAGATTCCACATGGATGATGGATGCCATTCCTCTGCTTACAGATGTAGGCACTCTTGATTCCCTGTGTGGTCTTGGCCATCTTCACCTCCCTGTTAGCTGACCTGGGTAAGACCAATGAACTAGAGAGTGGGAGTTGCCACTCTGCTGAGGCTCAGGGCCCAGCTGGCACATGCATAGTCCAGAGATTCAAGTTTCCTGAGTATGGACCATCCCTAGCACTAACCACAGATTCAGTAAAAGTGACAGAAGAGTCATGTGTAGAAAGGTGACATCTGAGTCCAGCTCCATCACACTCAGGAGCACAAATTCCAAAGTAGGGCCCTCTGACATGGCACAGAGCTCCAAATCCATCTGCCATGACTATACAGCCTGTGGATCTCTGTAGCCTTCAGGAGAAGCAGTACCTAGGGTTGTAACTACTTTGACTTTTTCTGGGGTCCTGCTGAGAATGAAAGGCAATAGAAGGGAGGTCATCAGAGGGGTTGCACTTACTGCTATTGCCTTTCATTCTGAACTGCAAAGATGCTGCTGCAAAGGTGAATGAACATGGAAATCCAGGTAGTAAAGAACTTGGTTATAGCCCCAAACATGTGGACTTTTATACCTGAGCCCTAGTGTTTTCAATGAAGGAGAGTAAAGAGAATAGTGATAGTGGCTCTGGGGAGTCCCTGTGTGGACTCAAATCGAGATCACTCTTATATTCCCTTCCCCTTTCTTTAGGACCCCCTCCAGCTAATCCAGTCCATAAACCCAGAACAAGCCTCCTCCTCCATGAAGGCTTCCCTGACCACTACATACCCAGGGCTCTGTGTCTCCCCTCAACCCCCAGATGTGAAATGGCAAAGAGGCCTCCATGTAGGTGTCAGCTCCAAGTGATTAAAACGGAGCAAAGCAGGCAGAAGTCTGAGGTCACTTCCTGTCTTGGTGGGAGAGAGTGCAGGGGTTGATTTGTGATGCCTGCTGGGAAGCGGGAAGGGCAATGGCAGGCATCAGTGAGCCCAGAATTTCCCTAATTAGCTTCTTTCTGTCCTTGATTTGAAGGCAGAGCGGGGGGTGGGGTGGAAGCTTACTAAAAAGAACACTTTTTTTTTAACTTTTTATTTTGAAGTAATTTCAAACACAGGACAGTTGCAAAAACAATACAACATCCTTACAGAGAACGCCAAAGTACCCAGATCCACCAATTTTGAACATTTTGCCACATTTGCCATATCATTTTATCTATCTACATGGTCCTTGAACATACATTTCCTAAGAACAAGGATAATCACTTATGTAAACACTCCTTAGAACATTTTGGAGGCTGCAAGAAAAGAGGCATACCTGATGCAGGTGACCTGGGCTTAGAGGTGTTCCTGTGTCCCCAATTTACACAGTCCTGCTGGACCAGTAAGGAAGTGTGCTCCAACAAATCACGTTGGACAGTGGCTGTAGCTCAAGTAGTTAAGCACCTGCTTCCCATGTACAAGGTCCTGTGTTCAATCTCTGGTACCTCCTAAAAAAATTGGGTTGTGTGGATTTGAATTGAGAAAGACAAGGGGGCAGAAAGGAAGTCAAGAAGGCTCAGTAGATCAACAGTTTGGGCTTGAGTTGATCCCAAACCTAAGGTCTATGTAAAAAAGTGGTGACTGGGACTGATGATTTTTTGCTGTTACTTCTTCTCTGGCCCCCTCAAGCAATGCAAACCAGATTTCTACAGAATCCTTTGACTACTACAAAATCCAGGGAGAAGGGGTTGACTGTGATCTGAGCTCTCTATGGCACTAGATTCTGAGGAATTTTGTCAGTTCTCTGCCTGGGACCTGCTAGGGGATGTTGAGTCATATTGTACTGTGGGGCCTTATTATTTTCCATATGAGAAAACACATCCTTAATTATCATTCAGAATATTCCCTATTGCAGGAGCAGACAGCCAGGCTTCTGGGATCCCTGTTTTGCTGAGTGTGACTCCACACATCCAAGCAGTTTTTTGGAGGGGCAGGTGAGAGAGAGAAAAAAATGTCTGCTTTTGTTTTGACAGAAATGAATTAGCAGAACTGCAGGCCTGTTGAAAGTATGACTCTTACTCCTCTATTGAAACAGACCGAGCACCTTTTTTTTTTTTGCCCAAACAGAATCAGGAATGTTTATTTATTGTGAAAATATGTTCTGTGCTTACTGTCACCATATAGCCAATTCAGCTTTATGGGGACAGGAGATATGAGCAGGAAAGGAAGAAGCTGTAGTTTATGAGGGGTTCTATGAGACTTGTGGGCGTAAGTTATCTCCTTTTTTTTCCTTTCTTTCTTTTTATTATTAGTATTTTTTAAGAAGCTTTAGATTACATAAAATTTACATAAAAAATATAGGCGGAGAGCAGATATGGCTCAAGGAGTTAGGCACCTGCCTATCAAATGGAAGGTCCTGGGTTTGATTCCTGATATTTCCTAAAGAAGATGAACAAGACAGCAAGCTGACGCAATGAGCTGATGCAGTGAAATGATACAAAGAAGAGACACAAAAAGGAAAATGAGACACAATGAGAGACCCAACAAGCAGGGAGCAGAGGCAGCTCAAGTGATTGGGTACCTCCCTCCCACATGGGAGAGCCTGGGTTTGGTCCCTGGTGCCTCCTAAAAAGAAGGCGAGTACACAACACACAGACACAAAGAGCAGATAACGAGAACTAACAATGGTGTGTGTGGGGATAAATAAATAAATAAAATCTTATAAATAAAATATATAGGGGATTCCCATATGCCCTCTCCCCCAACTTCCCACATTAACAATATCCTTCTGTAGTGTGGTACGTTTGTTACAACTGAACACAAATTGAAGCATTGCTACCAACCATGGATTATAGTTGTATTAGTCAGCCAAAGGGGTGATGATGCAAAATACCAGAAATTGGTTGGTGTTTATAAACAGCATTTATTTGGGGTAGGAGATTACAGATACCAGGCCGTCACCAAAGTCTATTTTCACATGTTGGAGCACGATGGCTGCCAACGTCTGTGAGGGTTCGGGCTTCCTGGCTTCCTCCGGGCTTAGCTCCTCTCTTTTCTCCACAAGGAGAGCTGTAGACTATGAGGCTTTCTGGGCTTTGCCTCTCTCCACAAGGTCAGCTGTAGACTATCAGGTGACCAGCTCTGTCTCTTTCCCCAGGGTTCCAGTTTAAGGCTTCAGCATCAAATCCAACATTAAGAACTCTCCAATGACCATGAGTTGCAGAGATACCCAGAGATGTACTTACCAAATGCAATGGATGTGTCATGATGATGGGAGTGAGTGTTGCTGGGTGGGGGGAGGGGTGCGGTGGGGGTGGTGGGGTCGAATGGGACCTCATATTTTTTTAATGTAATATTTTTACAAAATCAATAAAAAAAAAAAAAGAACTCTCCAACTCTATCCTTTGCCATGCCTTTTATCTGTGAGTCCCCTCCCACCAAGGGGGGGTGCTCAATGCCCTACTGGCACAAGATGTTTACCTGATTACTTAATCAAGTAAACCTCTGAATCCAATATAATCTAATATGCTCAGAGGAAAAGATCAGTTTATAAACATAATCCAATATTTCTTTTTGGAATTCATGAATAATATCAAACTGCTATAATAGTTTACACACAGTCCCGCACAATTTTGTAGGTTATGACAAAATATATACTGGCCTGCACTCATCACTACAATGTCATGCAGGACAATTCCAATGTCCCCAAAATGCCCCCATATTATACCCATTCTTCCCTCCTCCTCCCCTCAGAACCACTGGTGGCCACCACCTTTATATCATTGACAAAAGTTCCTGCATTGCTAGAATAATAATAACTTTATAATAGAATAATAATAACTTTATAATAGAATAATAATACTTTAGTCCATTATTCATTCCCCAATCTTGAGGATTTGGGAATGGTGATGCCCATTCTGTTTCCAATTGAGAGGGGGCTTGGATCCCACGGGGCAGATGGATAGGACTATCTTCCCTGCAGTTAGCACCTGGAGGTTTAAATAAGACACAAGCTAAAGAGGGCAGCTTTTTTTTTTTTTTTTTTTTTTTTAACTAAGGAAATGAGAACTTGCCTACAATACAAGTTTAAAAACAAGCTGACTCAAAGGTTGTTCTCCAAGACTGGCCTGAAGGCTTCAAAAATGTCAAGACCATTTATGCAAAGGACAAGCCAAAGCTATTCCAGGCTAAAGGAGGAAGAAAGCTGAAAGGAAAATGTAGCAAGGGATCCCGGTGCTTCTTTTGCCATGGGCGACATTACTGGGGCAATTGGGGCAATCTGAATAAGATCGGTAGATTAGAGAATAGGTTTGATTGGGTTTAATTTACCAACATTGATCATTCCTTTGAAGCTAGGTAAGAAATTGTTTTTAGGAGACACACAACAACACACCCAAGTATTTAGGAGTAATGTCGGTGGGTGGTAGGGGTAGAGAGAAAGAAACAGAGACAGAGATAAAGAGAAATAGAGAGGGAGGACAGGGGACAATTGAGATGGAGAGAAAGAGAAGAGACAGTTGGAAATTGAGAGAAAAAACAGTAACTGGGGCAAAGTGTTTGCATTTAGGGTCTGAGGGTGAAAGGTATCTAAGAATTCTTTGTATTCATAACAACTCTGAAACAATTTCAAAAATTACAAAATAAGTAACTGTCTAGACATTCACATTTTTATCCAATACTCTTTCTCAGTGGATTTTGAGACGGCTTGATATTATGCTTATTTATATAGCATTTGCCAAAGTGCAGACACAGAAGGGACCTGCTTCCATCCTCATGACAACCCACGAGGGATAGGGTTTGCAAGCCACATTATCTCCACTTGGTGTAAGGGGCACCATGACGCTGGCTTCTTCGTGGGTCTCAGTGTGTTTCCCACCCACTGCTGGAGGGAATTCAGCTTCTTTCATATATCATTGGATCCACCCTCAGTGCCAGGAGAGGGGGCTGAGAGCCAGGGGCTGCTTTTTGGAAGGCAGTTGAATGACTACAATCCAGGGTAACTGAGCCAGTCTCTGCCTCTCACTGCCCCTCCAGCCCTGACCCCACTCATTACCTAGGAGGTGGTCGCATCGTCCAGAGCCTGGGTTTCATTCCTCCACCAGGGACAAGACTTGTTTATGAGTTTCCTGGCGGAGGACGTAGTGGGCTTAGTGATTTCATGTGAGGACTGGATGCATCCTTTGCTGAGTACCAGTGTAGCCTTTGCTGAGGCCAGAGGTTGGGTGTGGTGTGTGGACAGGAAATCCCTGAGGGTGTCTTTGTGGGAGTGTTTGGGAGGGTCCAGGTGGGGAGGGAAGCTGTGGGAGGTGGGGCTGCGTGGAGGAGTTGAAAGAGTCTCTATTGGAGGGCTGGTGGTCTTGATCCGGGACCAGCTGTGGTTATGGGATCACATTATTTTGGGGGTGCTATTGCTTGGTCTTTGGGTCAGGGTCTCATAGATAGAACCTAATATAGCCCATCCCCGCTGCACTGAACTTGTGACGCTTAGCATTTTAGAGAGTAATCGTCCCCCAACCCCCTTTCCCTGAGTTTGCAAATTCCCTGCTGTCTCATGTTCTCAATTCCTCTCCATCCCCAACACTGCTGGCATGCCCCGTATTTGCAAATGAAAAGTGTTCCCTGCAGCAGCCTGCTGCTCCTTCTCTCTGAGGATATGGCCTGAGCCCGTCCTGGGATCCTAGCACCCAGATGCAGCTAGTCCGGCCCATGCCTATGCCTGTCCTCTGAGGGGACTTTCCACGCTTCAGCAGCTTGGTGGCCGCCAGATGGAATGGCCAGGCCAAGTCCCAGAGCAGAATTTGAACCCCTGCCGTGGTCTGCAGCTCCGATAAGACTAATCGAATCTCACGCTTGGTGATTCAGGCCAGTGCTCCAGGGTCTGGGAAAGCTCTCTCCCAGGCATGGGACTCCCCGGCTGTCTGCAGTTCTCAGGCCGCTGGCTCCAGTACTGTGGGAGGTCTAGCATTTGGATCTACCCATGCCGAAGGGGAAAATTCCAGACTGGGGATCAGAGAAGTCAACCCATGTTGTCTGTATCCTGCGATCTAGTCTGCTCCTTTCTCTCTAAGCAACTGTGGGTCAGTGCAGGGTGGGACAGAGCCTTGACACAAATGCCCCATCACAGAACTCCCGAGAATTTCTCTTAGGCCAGGTGGAGTTCCTTTTCTCTCTCTCTCTTCCTTAACAGCCACGCAGGTCCTCTCCTGGGCTGGCAAGAACTGGGAAGGGCTACCCTGGAGAAGAGGGTGTTTGGCCCAGCAGGGCACATATTTCAGATATTCTGTATTATCTCCAAATAAGGTTATACAGAGTCATGATAAAAACCTTATAAGTGTTTAAAGGGTCGTGCAAAGTAACCATTTAAAATATGTCCCACATTTTATAGCCTTATTTGGGCTTATGTTAATTTTGAAATATATTTGGAGCCTTATGAAAAGGAAGTGGCCAAAACCTTGGTCATCCTCTGAATGGCTTGGAAATATCTGCACACTGCACGCATGTGCTCACATGCTTGCACATGGACAAGCCTGTGGACAAATGCACTCATGTACACCAGCAGACATGCATGTTCACAGTGCTCATGCACATACAGGTATGTGTGTGTACGTGTATGCATTGTGTGCATGTGCGCATATGTATAAGCCTGTGGATGGACCCACACATGTGTGCACATTTGTACACGTGTGTGTACATGCACGCATGCATTTCCATGCACACGCAGCCTTCCTTGATTAGCTTCAGGCTGTTCTTCTTACACTGAAATGTAAAATGATAACAAGTATTCCTCTTACTGCCTTGTTTATTCTGTTAAATGACTCCTGGGAAGAATGGTTCTGCTTTTCCCCACCTGATCGAACTGCAAGGAGCCAAGCCTCTTTAAAGTGCAGGAGTATTCTAATGGCCTCCCAGGCAAATGTTCCTTTCTTTCAGCCCTGCAAAAGACACTATCAAAATCCATCTGCATTGAGGTTTATAACATAGTCCAAGCCTGGAAACCTAGCACAGACGCGTCTTTCTCTGTCGCACAAGCTAGTAACCAAGACCAACTCCTTAGCCAGGGGCAGAAGACTTTGAAGAGTGCCTATATCCCAAGGTCCAGACTTGTCACTCATCTATTGCCCTGGGAGGGGGCAGGAGATGTGACCAACCCTACATAGCACATGGGTGGGGCAGGGGTCATCAGCTCACACTTTATGGCTGATGTGGAGATGCATCACCTGGATGCCTCTCGAGGAAGCCCTCACTGCCCAGCCATGGAGCTCCGTACCCTTCAGGATGGCCTGGCTGCAGAGCACTGAGGTGCAGATGTGAATGGGAATGGGACAGAGCTGCAAACATGCATTGGTAAGGCCAGGGGACATCCAATTTCTCACTGAAAAGAGCAATGACGACAACAAAGGGAAGTCACTCAAAACTCTATTCCCAGAAATAAAATTATGAAGATATCCATATATGCCCTTCCGGCTTTTCTCATACTGGCATCTACATGAATGCTTTTAGTTACAGACCTGAAATGATATGCACCATCCACAGATTTGAATCTTGCATTTTCCGCTTAACATTCAAACAAGCATTTTCCCATGACAAGAAGAAGATTTCTCATCAGAGCTGAATTCTGATCGGACGGAGAAAAAGTTTTGCTTCTGCAAATCATTTTGATGTCTCGCCTTGGTCTCCTGGCCTTTTTCTGTGGCCAGGACACAGTTTGATCTCATCACTTGCATGAGAAGATGTGATATGAAGGGAAGAACAAGCAACTGGAGGACAGACACTTGGAGTCCTTGTTCTTTCCTAGCACTTTCTAAGTAGCCAAGTTATCTGCCTTTTCTTAGCTCAGTAGCTTCCTCTGTATAATGGGGTCAATTATATGCCATTTCCCTGAAGGTGGTTAGATCACTTAGGATCCCCTCTGTGTCATTTCCCTGAAGGTGGTTAGATCTCTTAGGATCCCCTCTGTTCATTCATTCATGCATTCATTCAGAACACACCTATTAAGTTCATAAGCCTGCCTCAGTGACAGATACTGGATTACAATGGAGAGTGGAATTTAGTCCTTGTACAACCTCAAGAAAACACTTGGTCTACTCAGTACTAGAGTTTCACAGGGACAAAGAAAGAAGGTATTAGACTAAAACCTAATATTGTATCTATACTGATTAAATTCTTTCTTACTAGGGAGAGAAAATTGAGAAAGTTGAGTTTGGGTGATATGCTCCAGGTCTCAGTTAAGACAACCAGTCTGTATCCCTTTTGATCCAATGTTCTTAGTGATTGACAATAACTGATAACTTATGAATATTGCTTATTTATTTAGGACATCTACCTTGCCAGGAAAAGTATTTCTCAAAATGTGCCCCACGAAGTACAAGTGGCCCGGGAGAATAGATCACTGTATGAAGGCGCTCCACGATCAGATAAGTTTAGCATATCCTGGGTTAAAAAAGTTAAGCAGGATTATTTCCTTTAGGAATTGTCAGAGCTTTAATATGCAACAGGTTCCATGAAACTGTCAAGGCATCTGTTTTTCAAAACTTACACAGGACATTCACAAAGCCTGATTGGGAAATTCTGTTCTGTAATTGCACTGCCCTTTTGCAGTTAAGCCACTCTAATTCAAACAAAATTGCTGAAAATGCCATTTGAATGACAAATTGTTTCTAAGGAAATCATCATGAATTTTTAAGAAAACACAAAATGTTTCCCAGTTTGAAATCCAGCTGGGCTCACTTGATTAATAAAGAGCCTTTGCAATTAGAAACACCCACCATGGACCTATTAGGACTGAAGAGTAATTTGCTAATATCTTATGTAGATTCCACATGCTCTCAGTATTACGTTTTATACTATTTGTGTTTGAGACCGCAACTTGTTCCCCAATATTCACGCTCTCTTTATTACTGTCCATAATAGACCTCCCTCACTCCAGACATTCTTGCAGCTGGGATGTGGCTGCACAACTATGTTTAGACCATTGGAATTGACCAGAAACAACATGTGCAGCTTCCAGGTGTTGTCTTTCAAAGGAACCTGCTTACCCCAATGTCCTCCTTTCCCCTCCCACTGACTGGAACAAAATGAAATGAAAATGGGCTCTCTTTGTGTGTGAGGTGGAGGCAAAACTTCAGGGGCTGGTAGAGCAGGAAATTGGAAGGAGCCTGGATGTGAATTGTTTTCCAATGTCCATTTCCACTTCTTCCTCTTAGTAATAAAATGCCCCTCTTTATAATCTTAGCACCCTGTTGCCCAGCTAGAGACCACATCTGCTAGACTTGGGCAGCTAAGGGTGTCCATGTGATGAGGTTCTGGCCAATGGTTGTGAGCAGAAGTGCCAAGAGCAATCTCCTGGTTGCAAACGAAAAAGAAAGCTGCAAGCCCTTAACTTCCTCTTTCCCCTTTCCATAACCGAGGGGTCAGATATGGCAGTGTGGTGAGCCATCTTCAACCATGAAGATGAGGGCACAGCCCAGGGGATGGTAGACCAAGATCAAACAGAATCTGGCTTTCTAGACCATTTGGGGAGCAAAGTCATTTTATCCCATTGGACTGCCTACCTGCTTGGGCTTATATGTAAGAGAAAGTAAACTGCTGCTTTATTTAAACCTCTCTTGCTTGGTCTCTTTTAAAGCATCCAGAACAATATCTTAACTCACACACCTTCCCTTATCCTTTGTATATTTTAGGATTATTTTTACACTGTCTTCACTGGATCCTTTGAGCCTGGTTTACGGATGTTAGTAAACTTACTGGGAACCATGAGAAAAATCAGTTATTGTTGCTGAAATCTTGACAGCAGTGCAGTATTGCACTTCAACTAAAAAGAATATACTATATATATATTAAAATCTTATGCATACCTCTGTGTATGTAGTATGCATTTAAATCATTGTAAACGATCTTCTCTGTAAGTACAACCTCAATTTGGTGTTGTGTTTCCTTTCCTATTTGCCCCCCTAACCCTACTCTGGATCTCAAAAGAGCTTTAAATGCTACAAAGCTGAGCCAAGCACTAATGAGGGTCCATTTGAATTTTTTCGTCCTCTGTTTTTTAGCCAATTTTTCACTCTTCCCAACTAAAGCTGATGTGGTGTTTTTCTCTAATAGCTGGTTCATATTCCTTAAGTTTTTTTCTTGGCTCATCAAAGTGAGCTGCAGCTGCTGGACAGCTCACAAATTCCCTTGACTTTTTATGTGATTCTTCATTTATGTGCATGGTTTACCCAAAGCCAGTTTTCTTCCTAATTGGTCCCCTTGCTTTGTGTGCCTTTCAAATTAGAAGCATTTATATTCTCCTTGTTTAAAGAGCAGGCTAATACCTCATTGCTGAGTATTGTGAAGATGGAAACATTTGGAGGTCAGGTCCTTATTTCCACAATTCTCCGTAGGATGCAGCTTATCCAGAGACAATTACATCATTCCCAACCAATGGCTACCTTGTTTATAAGTAAAGATGAAAGAGTCTCATTTCAACCCACAGGAATTTTCCCTACCACACACACTTTAGCAACATAAACACAGCCAACTCATTGGAATATGTATTAAACTCTTCCATTTTATGGAAGGCATGTTAAAATTCTTCCATTCTATGGGGTTTCCAATCTGACACCAATCAGGGTTCTCCACGAGACTTTACCTGCACTCAAATGTTTTGTGTCAGCACTTCAGCTTTTTGGTTGCTTTGTATGGTGAGCATAATGTTTGGAGCATCAACTTCCTCCTTCAGATAAATTTATAAAATTTTTCTTTGCATGCAAAAGGAGAAGACTTAGTCACAATTTTAAAACTGGACTTGCTTCTGTCACATAGTCCACCATGGTGGATGCTGTGCCATGGCCCCCAGATGCTCCTTTGACACCGAGGACTTTTTCCCCCAGCTACAGGGCACACTGCTGCCTGGCTCCCCTCAGCCATTTGTGTGGAGTGAGGATGTAGATGTCAGTTTCTTGCTCTGAACACATTCCTTCACTGTCTCTAGCATGGGCAAGCAAAACTCCCAGCTCCTTGTGAAGCCCCAGAGAACACAGGCTTGTGTGGTGGCCACTTCTCCTTGCCAGCTGAGAAACACCAGCACTGTTCGGGAGCATCTGCAAGCAGAGTTTTGCTTCTCTCTGCTACCCTTCCTGTCATTCCCCACACCCCCCCAACACACAGGTGCATGCTTCTTACAAAGACAGCATTACTGCAAGCTTCTTCCCTGGGTCCATCTGCCTGTCACCAAATGGTTTCTCACAGGAACCCCAGAACTGTCTGCCATTCATACCTTGAAACCTGGAGCTTGTGTTCTCAGCCAAGGGCTGTTAGTTCAGCCATTGAAGGCGTGTTTCTCCTGGGAGGACTTTACACCTTGTTGGCTCAAAGACTACATAGCTGTGCCTGGTCTCTCAACAGAGTCTCGCATAGCACCCAGTTTTCTCTCATTTTGCAGCTGGACATCATATGCCGAGTGCTGATTATCTTCCTTTTCCAATTTTCTTATAATGAAGTTTCCTCTTCTGTTTCTTGTTTTCTTAATGTTCCCCTAGGAAAACAAAGGTGCCAGAGTCCCCCTGTCTTCTTCTACCATCTTTAACCAGAATACAAACAGATCCCTAGTGATGCAGGGATAAAGCCTTTCCTGCACCATATAACCCAATAAATAATGTGTTTCAGATTACATGCACAAATTGTCAGTGCACCATATGGCTGACATGATACATTGGTGCAACAGATTGTATGTGAACCTTTAGTATCACATGTATCCAGACATGTTACTGTCTGTTAGAGATTAAATGACTAATCTTTAGTACACTGTATAACCTAATATGTGCTACATATTATGTATGTTGACATTTGGTGCACCACATAACCTGATGTGTTACAGATTGCATTATAGACTTCAGTGCACCAAATAACCTGTCATGCTACATGGGTGTTGCTGATCATATGCATGAGCCATGCCCCTTTTACATCTCTTTCAGATGCTTCTCTGTTCATCCCTCCTTCCTCTCCTAGAAGATATCATAGTGTGGGGTCCTTTGTGAATTTACCCTTTTTAGAATTCTTCACTGATTCTTTAAAGTTTTTTTGTATGTTACTGCAGAACAGATAAATGCATGACTTTTGTCTCATGATTTACAGAGTCATTTTCATATCCAATCATGATTTTGATGGTTTCTATTACTCCCATAAATTAGGACATTGGGAGCATCCCTACATCTACCCTTTGCACCACTGATTGTTAGTCTCTGAGGCTGGGAACTTCATGGTGCATTGCCAAGGTCTACTGCAGCTGGCTGCTGGCTGCTTGTTATTCACTGCACTTGCATGTACACTGAAACCAAAATCCAAAGTTCAACTGTTAACTACAAAGCTACAGCCTTGCCAGGAACCACTCTCTGGGCTTTCAAACAGCACAAACTCCTGTTCTAACTAACTGAAAGAAAAAGTAATCAAAATCTATCCCATTTCTTTTTTCTCTTTCTCTTGTACCTCTCTATTTCCACCCTGATTTATTTGAAGACTTGAAAATCCTCTCTGGTTCCCTCCCCTGAGCACCAAACTCAAGAATTTGACTGCAGAGGAAAGCCAATCCAAGCATCCATGCTAAAGGGCGTGTCCTCCCAGATAAATGCAGGGAGAACTTACTGGCCAGGATGAGAGGACACCTATATCTGAGTTTGGGGTGTTGACAGTCACCATCTGAACCTTCCTTAATGTCCTCACCTATGAAGCAAGTGACTTGAACTCAGTAGTCTCTGGAGTGCCCTGTGATTTCCATGCATCACGTATGACTGGAGTTTCTTTTGTACTCCAAAGAATTGGCTCTGAAATGGGCAAGAATCAGTGGGTTGCTTGGGGAAGGGAGTTTAGCCTTGAATTAGTAGCAACAAATGAATAGATATTGTATTAGTCAGCCAAAGGGGTGCTGATGCAAAGTACCAGAAACCTGTTCGCTTTTATGAGGGTATTTATTTAGGGTAGAAGCTTACAGTTACCAGGCCATAAATCATAAGTTACTTCCCTCACCGAAGTCTGTTGCCATGTGTTGGAGCAAGATGGCTGCCAAGGTCAGCAAGGGTTCAGCCTGCCTCTTCCTCTGAAGGCTCCATGGTCTCATCTTCTTCCATTATGAGCTGTAGGCTGGGATAAGTCTCATCTCTCTCCCAGGGCTGGTTCCTCTCTGGGCTCAGAAGCTCAGGGCTCTGGTCTCTGCAGTTGCAAATTATCAGTTGACGTCTCGTCTCTCTTCCCAGGGACTCTGCAGTGTCTAAGGAGCCATCTCTATTCCTCTCTGTTCTTCTCCTATGTGTTTACTCCCAGGGTTCCAGCATCCAAAACTCCAACCTCCCTTCTCTGTGGTGCAGTTTTTCTGTGAGTCTCCACACAGGGACTTAACATTCTACTGACATGACCCAATGAAAGCCCTAATCATAATTTAATCATGCCCAGAGGAACAGACCAGTTTACAAACATAATCCAATATCTATTGTTGGAATTCATAAACAATATCAAACTGCAACAAATATAAAGGATCATATTTAGTCTAACTAAAGAAACTGAAGAACTGGAGAGCTGCTAAGTGAATATTAGTATTCTGCTGTGCCACGCTTTGCCTATTGGGGTGTGGAGGGAGAGCTATCTTGTGGATAGGGTGGTAAGATAAGGACTCAACACATTTTTCAATTTTTTAAACACTGAAACCATTCTAAATCTCCAGAAAAGTTGCAAGTACAAAACTAGGACCACTATTTTACCAAATCACTTGAAAGTAATTGCTGACATGATGCCTTATCAACTTCCCCCATCCACACAACTGCAATAAAACCATCACAATCAGGAAATTAGCACTGATATATTACTACCATCTTATCAGTGGATTCCATTCAAATTTCACCACTTACCTCATTAATACTCTTTACAGTAAAGATGCAGATCAGAATCACAGGTTGCTTTTAGTTGCCATTTATCTGTAGTCAGTTTCAATCTGGAACAGTTCCTCCATCTTCCTTGATTTTATGGCCTTGAGACCTTTGAAAAGTACAGACCAGTTATATTGTACAATGTCCCTGTCCCCCAATTTGGGTTTGTCTGATGTTTCTTAGGTCTGGAGTCAGATTATGTGTCATTGGCAAGAATGTCACAGAATTGATGGAGGCACTCTATGCTACTTTTCAGATGGTGGGAAACTTTGATCTGTCCCATTGCTTTAACGGTAGGTGGGAAATTTTGAAGGTACAATTTTTTATCTAAAACTTTTTTTCTTCCATTGAACTGTTGTGGCTCCTTTTTGGAAACTACTTGATTTTATGTGTGTAATTCTAATTCTGGACTCTCTACTCTCTTTCATGGATCACCTAGTCATCTTTATATTTGCCACTACCATACTGTTTTGATTACTTTCACTCCATGAATTAGCCACAGCTTTCTATTTGCTTAGGTCTCCTTTAATTTCTCTCAGCAATACTTACAGACTTGCACAAACTTTTTGTTTGTTTATTTTTTGCCTTGCCCTATTGCTGCTACTTTTATTTTTTTTACATATATCCTACTCAGGCTGGCACATGAAATACTAAATAAATAAACCTAAGTTCCCCACTCCCCCAATTAAAGAATAAGAAAAAGCAACTGATTTTTTCTAGGCATTTATAGGTGCCAAGTAATTTTACTTATTCTCCAACTCATCATATTTTTATTTTATGATTTTTAAATTTTTATTATTATGAACAAACTCATTCCTTCCTCTTATCTCACTAGTAATCTTTGATCTGATTTCTTTCTCTGAGAATTTGCTATTTCTAGCCATTTCTTATAAGTAACATTGTACATTTTTGTCCTTATGTATCTTTATTATTTCTCTTGAGTGTAATGTTTTCAAAGTTCTTCCACGTTGCAGCATGCCTCATAACTTTGTTCACCAGCAGCCAGCCCAAGAACACCACAGTCGCCAGAGAGAAAGTGTCACCTTGATGATGTCTTCATTTAGACTTTTTCCCTAATCTCAAAACTATGAACCATTAAATTCCCATTGTTTAAGCCAGTGCATGGCATGGTATTTGCTTGAACAGACAAGGAAATTAAAACAGATTTTGATACAGGAGAGTGAGGTGCTGCTATTGCAAATATCAAAAATATATAAAAGACTTTGTAGGTGGGTAATATATAGAGGCTGGAAGAATTGTGAGGTGTTTGACAGAAAAGTCTAAATTGCTTTGGAGAGGCTGTTGGTAGAAATATAGATGCTAAAGGTACTTCTGACAAGGCTTGAGAAAGAAATTATGAATGTGTTGTTAGAATATGTTAAAGAACTTGGCAAAATTGAGTTCTGCTATCAGATGGAACTTGAAAGCAATGAATTTGGTTATTTACCTGATGAGATTTCCAAGCTAAATATGGAAAGCGAAGCCTGGTTTCTCCTTGCAGCTTATAGTGAAATTAGAGAGGAAAGGGATAAGTTTAGAACTGAACTCCTGGGCACAAAGAAATCAGAGATTGATGGTCTAGAAAATTCTGAGTCTATTCAGGTAGTGTACTCTGAGATTCTGGATGGAAGCAGCTCTATCAGCTCCCAGAAAGTGAGTCCCTGGAGACTACATGAGGGTTTAACTGAACACGGAATCATTCAGCAATTTCAGGGGACATCAGAATTGGAAATGCAGTTATTATACATGGTAAGTCATTTTGTCTTATGGTATGAACCCATGAGAATGATATGCAAAGTCAAAGAAGTTTTGGCAGAATTTGCATAAATTAAACCACTGCCAGTCTGGACAGAAAAGAACAGAGATGGGACAACCTGAAGGAAGAATGACTTCAAGGGCAGAACTATGGAAACAGAGATTTAGACCTAACAGATCTCTTCTGACCAAGGAGCAGTTCCAACCATGTGTGTAGAAAGAGCAGATTTACACCAGCTCTTGGAGGGATGATGAGCTTTCCATTCCACTGACTAAGGAGAATGCTGCCACCTCAATGCTCAGAGAGGGTGGAGTCTGTGTCCCAGGGTTTGTGGAGAGACTGGTCACCATTTTAATGCTTGGAGATTGTGGGGCCTTCAGCCAAGTGTTTGTGGAGAGCACCGCCACTGCACAAGCACTTGGAAAGGGTCCCTCTGTTAGGCCCAGAGTCTAAACCTTGATCCATAGATGACTCTCACACCTTAAAATCCAATGAAAAGAAACAGATGTGGCTTAAGCAATTGGGCACTCATCTACCATAGAGGAGGTCCAGGGTTCGATGGACCTTATACTCCTTATAAGGTTTGTGAGGGCCTAGTGAGGATGAGCCTGGTGAGGGCAGGTTGACCCATGCAGTGAGTTGGCCCATGAGGAGTGCTGGCTCCATGCGGGAATGCGGACCCACACAGGAGTGCTGCCCTGCGTGGAAAAGCCACCCTGTGCAGGAGTGTTGGCCAACGTGGAGAGCTGACACAGCAAAATCATGCAATAAGAGACAGAGGATAATAAGAAGATGTAGCACAAACAGGGATCTGAGGTGGTACAAGAAAGTAATCACCTCTCTCCCACTCTAGAAGGTCCCAGGATCAGTTCCTGCAGCCACCTAATGAGAACACAAGCAGACACAGAAGAACACACAGTGAAAGGATACAAAGAGCAGACAATGGGGAGAATGAGGGAGGGGAGAAATAAATAAAATAAATCTTTTAAAAAATACAATGGAGTTTGCATTGCTGGGTTTTGAAATTGTCTGGGACCCTTGACTCCTGTTTACCTTCCAATTTCTCCCTATAAGAATGAGAACACTTATCTGTCCCTCTATTGCATTTTGTAAGCAAACAACTTGTTTTCTAGGTTTCACAAGTTCACAGTCAGAAGGGAATTGCACCCCAGGACAGACCATACCCATAACTGATTTGATGAGACTTTGTAGTTAGCATTATTATTGAAATGACTTGAGGTTTTTGGGATGTTGTGATGGAGTGAATGTAAATTGAATGTAGAAAGAATATATTTTTTTGAGGTCTAGAGAGTAGAGTGTGGTGGTTTGGAGTTCTATGAATCCCAGAAAAACATAGTCCATCCCTACTGGTGTGAACTCACTGTAAGTAGGACCTTTTGATGAGGTACTTCAGTTAAGGTGTGGCCCACATCAATCAGGATGGGTATTAATCTTATTGTGGAGTCCTTTATAAGTGGAATGAAATTCAGACATAGAGAGAGAAAGCAACAAAGTAGCAGCTAAAAGCTGAACATTAACAGAACTCAGAAGAGAAGGGAGAGACCAGGAGACACTGCCATGTGCCTTGCCATGTGATAAGCTAAGGACCCAGGAGCATTTGGCAGCCAGCCCTAGAAAATGCCACAGTCTTCATGGAGAAAGCATCACCTTGATAATGCCTTGATATGGACTTTTCCCTTAATCTCAAAATCTTGAGCCATTAAATTCTCATTGTTTAAGCCAGCACATTGCATGGTATTTGCTTGAGCAGCCAAGAATATTAGAACATTGGCCTTCTCTGCATCCCATAAACTTTGGTATGTTTTGTCTTTATTTTCATTTGTCTCTATTTTCTAATTTCCCTTATAATTTCTCCTTTAGTCCATTGGTTGTTTAAGAGTGTGCTGTTTAATCTCCAAACATTTATAAATATTGCAGTTTTCCTTCTGTTATTATAAAGCTTTATTCCATTGTGGAGTTAATAAAATTTCAATATTTTAAAATTAATTTAAATTTTTTTGTGCTCTGATATATGTTCTCTTCTAGAGAATGAATCGTGGGCACTTTAAAAGAATGTGTATTCTGCTATTATTTGGGTGAAATGTTCTATGTATGTTTACTTGATCTAGTTGGTTTATAGTATTATCCAGGTCTTATAATTCCTATTCATTTCTGTTTAGTTAGTTTATCCATTATTGAAAGTGCTGTATTGAAATCTCTAACTATTATTATAGAACTTTGTATTTCTCCCTTCAGTTCTGTCAATGATTGCTTCATATATTTTGGTGCTCTACTGTTAGGTATGCATACATTTATATTGTTCTTATTGAATTGAGCCTTTATCAGTGTATAGTGTCCTTCTTTGTCTCTTGTAACAGGTTTTAATTTAAAGCCTGTTTTGACTGATACTAATATAGCCACCCATGTCTTTTTTTTATTATTATTTGTATGAATTTTTTCTTTTCACTTTCAACCTATTTGTATAGATGGATCTAAGATGGGTCTCTTCTAAACAGCATATAGTTGGGTCATGTTTCTTTATTCATTCTGTCATCTATGCTTTTTGATTGAAGAATTTAATCCATTTACATTTGAGGAAATTACTGATAAGGAAATATTTACTTTTGTCATGCTGCTAATTGTTTTTTATAAATCTTATATTGTTTTGTCCTCTTTTCCTTCATTACTGTATTTCTTTTTGCTCAGGTGATCTTTTATAATGGGTCATTTCCTTTTGTGTAGGTTCTTAAAGATATTTTCTTTGTGGTGGCTATGATGATTACATTTAGCATCATAAATCTATTACAATTTTATTTGTGTTGATTCCAACCTGACTTCAATAGCCTATTCATACACTCTATCTATATCCATCCATTCTTTTTTTATGTTGTTCTTGTCACAGATTACATCTTTATGCATTGAGTGCCCAGTAACAAGGATTTAGTCTAGGTTTTATGCATTTGAATTTTAAGCCTTATAAGGAGTAAAGGACAACATAACAATTGAAAAAGTAAATTTGTACTGACATTTGTATTCACTCATATTGTTACTTACAGTTGAGATCTTTATTTCTTCATACACCATCAAGATAATATCTAGTGTCCTTTTTTCTACAAGAAGGTCCTTTTGCATTTTCTGTTTTGTACTTCTAGTGGTAATGAACTCCCTCAATTTTTGTTTTTCTGGAAATATCTTGATTTCTTTTATTTTTGAATGATAAATTTGCTGGGTGTATTATTCTTGGTTAACAGTTTTTTATTTCAGAAATTTAAATATGGGGAAGTGGGGCAAGATGGTATCCGAGTATGTACACCATCATCATCTCTCCTGCAAAGGACCAGCTGAGTGGTGACAGAATCCTGCTGGAGTGGGCTGTTTTGGGAACCTACAAAGTAGGAGGTGTCTCGACATCAATCTGGAGAGACTGCAACAAAATTAGTACTTTCCCAAGGTAAAACTGCAAGTTTCTAACACTGAACTAAAGAGCCATGGGAAGGAAAATCCCTTGCCCCTAGGGCTAAGGGCCACAACACTCCCTGAGAACTGCCAGTTGCACGGCAGTATTCCCAAGCCCTTCGTTCCCCAAATGCATGAACCTCAAATGCGTGTTCCCTGAACTCCCACAACCCACATTTCACAGTCCTACGTACCCCGAGTCCACATTCTCCTGAGCCTCTGATTCCTGAGCCCAGCCCTCCCAGAAATCCAGCATTGCCCTAGCCCTCTGTTCCTGGACTAACTCTGAGAGTGGGAAGGTTTAGGTGGGAGGTGTACAGGGGTCCAAGGAGTGCAGGTTCAATTTTCTGGTCCCCCCCCATTTTATTGAGTTTGGAGGAGCATGTCAGCTGACTTGGGGAGAGCCTAGGAAGAGAAGAGAGGTGAATCTGCTGAGAGAGCCCGATTTACCTACATGACCTAGGAAAGGAAACTTGGTCTGGGAGAAGGTGGAGTCAGAAAATTAACTAGCCCACCTGTAACACACCTAAGGGAGAGGGACAGTAGGATGTGCTTTGCAGTCTTCTGATAGCATATTTAGGGTTCCTGGCAAGGGGTGGGTGCTCTCTCAAGAAATTAAGAGACATTATTTTCTGAGGTGAGTTAATTCACCTGGGACCCATTTGAATCTCCTACAGGCACCCTCACACAGCCTTCAAACTGCCCTGGGAGAAAGGGAAGTGAGGAAGGGAGAAAGGGGGAAGGTCAGACTCCTTAGCAGTTTATTCAATTTCAAAGAAGATTCCTTCCCTGAGGCTTTGTCTGGTCCTTTTTGTTGGTTCGTTTTTTTTTTTGTTTGTTTGTTTTTCCTTCTTTTATCCCCCCATGGCCCTTTTTTCCTTTTTCTTTTTTTCCTTTCTCCTTTTTCTTGCTTGCTTTTTTTCCCTTTCTTTTTCCTTTTTATTTCCTTCTTTTTTCTTTTGTTTATATTAGGTGCTGCAGGCAACATTTCTTATTTGCTGTTCTTCATCATCCACAATTTCCTCTTTTCTATGTGTACCAATTTTGGCTACCAATGCTATCCCCTTTCCTTTACATCTTTCTATCCTCCATCACTTATTGTTTCTCTTACATTCCACTTCTCTTTGTTTAGCCCACAATATTTCTGACTTTATTTCTCTAATACCTCTATTGTTTTCTATCTTTTATTCACTCTTTATATTATTGGCCTTTCTTTTCTCTTTCCCTCTCTCCCAACCACACTAACCTTTTAACTCATACTATATTCCTCCCCATATTCAGTTTACTATCTCATTATAGGTACTCCACTTTTTACTGCTATAATGCTACACAGCTTACATGAGTTCAATATCCATTCTTCTAGATCTAACATGGTTCTTCTGCTAACATTCACTATTAATACTACTATTATATTTTTCTTTTCTTACCCCTTTTACTTCCACTGGCCCTAATAATTTCCTTCAAGGGAAGTTCACCAACAACAAGGAAATAGAATAAGAAGAACAAAGTGACAAAGAAAAGACTTAACACATGCACAAAAACAACAACTAATTAAACCTCAAGACGAAGAAGCTAATCAAATCAATAAAACCAATAAGATAAAATGATGACCAGACAGCAACAAAAAACTACAGACCCTACCAATAATCAGGATAGCACAAACAAATTTAAAACCAGGAAGAGGAGTGGCACATCAGACAACTAATTAAAGCTCTCAAAACATGTATCATGAACCAATTGAATGAAGTGAAGGAAGAGATTAGGCATATTAAGGAAACACTTGGAGAGCATCCAGAAGAAATTGTGATAATGCACAAAAAGATCATGGATATGATGGGGATCAACAGTACAATCCAAGAAATAAAAAATACACTCTCAGCAAATAGCAGCAGGTTTGAAGAGGCAGAGGAAAGAATTAGTGATGTGGAAGGCAGTACATCTGAAATCAAACAGATAGTAGAATTGATCAATAAAAAGAGAAAAAATCCATCAGGGACTGAATGACAATGAAAAATGCACAAATATATGCATTGTAGTCATCTCAGAAGGAGAAGAGAAGGGAAAGGGGACAGAAGGGGCATTGGAGGAAATAATGGCTGAAAACTTTTCAAACCTATTGAGGGAGATGCAGGTACAGTCAAGGAAGCACAGTGCACCCCAAGCAGCATAAATCCCAATAGGCCTACTGCAAGAACTATACTTGTCAAAGTATCCAATGCTCAGAACAAAGAGAAAATTCTGAAAGCAGCAAGAGAAAAGAGATCCATCACATACAAGGGAGGCTCCATAAGATTAACTACTGATTTCTCATCTGAAACCATGGAAGCTAGAAGGCAGTGGTATGACATAGTCAAGGTACTAAAAGAAAAGAATCTGTCTAGCAAAGCTAGCATTCAAAATGATGGAGAGTTCAAAATATTCACAGATAAACAGAAACTAAGAGAGTATGCCAACAAGAAGCCTGCCCTTCAAGAAATACTAAAGGGAATTCTGCAGGAAGAAAGAGGAAAATGAGAGACAGAGTTGGAGGAGAGTGTAAGAACAACTAAAATGACAAAAACAGAAAAAAGAAATCAAACAGCATGTGACAAATGCAAATCCAAAGAAAATATGGCTAATATAAGTAATTCCTTGAAAGTAATAACACTGAATGTCAGTGGGTTAAACTGACCTGTTAAGAGACACAGATTGGAAGACTGGATAAAGGAAATATGACCTGTCTATATGCTGTCTACAAGAAACACATCTAAGACCCAGGGATTCAATGGGATTGAAAGTGAATGGCTGGAAAACAATCTTACAGGCAAACAATAACCAGAAAAGGGCAGGTGTACCTATATTAATATTGAACAAAATAGATTTTAAATGCAAAACTGTTGTGAGAGACAAAGATGGACACTACATATTAGTGAAAGGGCTAATCTTTCAAGAAGAAAAAACAATCATAGACATTTATGCCCCTAACAAGGGTGCTTCCAAATACATGAGGCAAACACTGGAGAAATTAAGGGAAGGAACAGATGCCTCTAAATTATAGTGGGGAACTTTAACACACCACTATCACCATTGGACAGAATACCTCAAAAGAGAATCAATAAAGAAACAAAGACTTTGAACAATATATTAAAGGATCAGGACCTAATAGACATATACAGAACATTAAACCCAAATACAAGAGGATATACATTCTTCTCAAGTACACATGGATCATTCCCCAAATAGACCACATGCTAAGCCACAAAGAACATCTCAACGAATTCAAAAGGATTGAAATCATACAAAATAATTTCTCTGACCACAGTGGAATGAAGCTGGAAATCTACAAGGGTCAGAGACCCAGATTTGGCACCAAGATATGGAAGTTAAACAACACACTCTTAGACAAACAGTGGGTCAAGGAGGAAATCTCAAAAGAAATCAATAACTACCTTGAAACTGATGAAATCGACAACACATCAAAACTTATGGGATGCAGCAAAAGCTGTACTGAGAGGGAAGTTCATAGCCATAAATTCATACATCAAAGAAAGAAGAAAGAACTAAAATTGAAGAACTAACTGAACAATTGGAGGAATTAGTAAAAAACAACAACAAAGTAACCCCAAAGAAAGAAATAACAAAGATCAGAGCAGAACTAAATGAAGTAGAAAATAAGAAAGAGCTTGAAAAAATAAACAAAACAAAAAGCTGGTTCTTTGAGAAGATCAATAAAATTGACAAACCCTTAGCTAGACTAACAAAGAAAAAAGAGGGAAGATGCAAATAGACAAAATAAGAAATGAGACAGGGGATATCACCACTGACCCCATTGAAATAAAGACTACCATAAGAGGACATTTTGAGAAACTATATTCCAACAAGAAAGACAATTTAGCAGAAATGGACAAATTCCTAGAAACACATGAGCAGCCTACATTGATGAAAGAAGAAATTGATGATCTCAACAAACCAATCATAAGTAAAAAGATTGAATCAGTCATCAAAAACCTCCCAACTTAGAGCCCTGGGCCACATGACTTCATAGGTCAATTCTACCAAACATTCTGGAAAGAACTAACACCGATCTTGCTTAAACTCTTCCAAAAAATTGAAATAGAAGGAACATTGCCTAACTCATTTTATGATGCCAACATTACCCTAATACCAAAGCCAAACAAAGACACTACAAGAAAGGAAAATTACAGACCAATCTCTCTAATGATCTTAGATGTGAAAATCCTCAAAAAAAACTTGCTAATAATATTCAATAACACATTAATGAATTATATACCATGTCTCAGTGGGTTTCATTCCTGGTATGCAAGGATGGTTCAACATAAGAAAATTAATTAATATAATACACCACATAAAGAGATTGAAAGAAAAAAATCACATGATCATATCTATAGATGCAGAAAAGCCATTTGACAAAATACAGCACCCTTTCTTGATAAAAACACTGCAAAAGGTAGGAATAGAAGGAAACTTTCTGAACATGATAAAGGGTAATATATTAAAAACCCACAGCTAAAATCATTTACAATGGCAAAATCATAAAATCTTTCCCTCTAAGATCAGGAACAAGGCAAGGATGCCCACTATAACCCCTTCTTTTTAACTTTGTGTTAGAAGTACTTGCTCGAACAGTGAGGCAAGAACCAGATATAAAAGGGATCCAAATAGGAAAGGAAGAAGTCAAAATTTCACTATTTGCAGATGACATGATCCCATACATAGAAAGCCCTGAAAAGTCTACAACAAATCTTCTAGAACTTATAAAAGAGCTTAGTAAAGTCTCAGGTTATAAGATCAATGCACAAAAATCAGTAGCATTTCTGTACACTGATGATGAGACCTAAAGAGGAAATCAAGAAACAAATACCATTTACAATAGTAAATAAAAAAAAAAAATCAAATATCAAGGAAAGAATTTAACTAAAAATGTAAAAGACTTATACTCAGAAAACTACACAACACTGTTCAAGGAAATCAAAGTAGTCCTAAATAAATGGAAGAATATTCCCTGCTCATGGTTAGGAAGACTAAATATTATTAAGATGTCTATCCTACCAAAACCGATGTACAAATTCAATGCAATCCCAATAAAAATCAGCACAGCATTTTTTCTTGAACTAGAAAAAGTAACTATGAAATTTATTTGGAAAGGAAAGAGGTCCAGAACAGCCAAAAACATATTGAAAAAGAAAAATGAAATTGGAGGAATCACACTACCTGACTTCAAAACATACTACAAAGCTACAGTAGTGAAAACAGTATGGTATTGTCACAAGGATAGACACACTGATCAATGGAACC
This sequence comes from Dasypus novemcinctus, assembly GCF_030445035.2. NCBI lineage: Eukaryota > Metazoa > Chordata > Mammalia > Cingulata > Dasypodidae > Dasypus > Dasypus novemcinctus. The sequence continues at coordinate 21,553,618 of NC_080696.1, read as the reverse complement.
AAACTGAGAGTTTTGATATAGATCCTCATATATAAACTCATCTGGTATTTGACAAGGCCACCAAGCCCACTCACCTGGGAGAGAATGGCCTCTTCAACAAATGGTGCCTAGAGAATTGAATATCCATATGCAAAAGAAGGAAAGAGGATTACCATTTCACACCTTATACAAAAATCAACTTAAGATGGATCAAAGACCTAAATGTAAAACCCAAGAACATAAAGGCCTTGGAAAACAATGTAGGGAAGCATCTACAAGACCTTGTAATAGGAAATGGCTTCATGAACTTCACACCCAAAGCACAAGCAGCAAAAGAACAAATAGATAAATGGGACTTCCTCAAAATTAAAACCTTTTGCACCTCAAAGGATTTTGTCAAGAAAGTGAAAAGAGAGCCTACACAATGGGAGAAAATATTTGGTAACCTATATCTGATAGGGGACTAATATCCTGCATATATAAAAAACTCCTATATCTTGAAAATAAAAAGAAAAACAATCCATTTAAAAAATGGGAAAAAGATTTGAACAGATGCTTCTCCAAAGAAGAAATACAAATGACTAAAAAGCCCATGAAAACATGCTCAAAATCACTAGCTATCAGGGAAATGCAAATCAAAACTACAATGAGATACCATCTTACTCCCATAAGATTGGCAGCTATGAAAAAAAAACAGAAGACTACAAATGCTGGAAAGGATGTGGAGGAATGGGAGCACTCATCCACTGCTGGTGGGAATGCAGAAGGATCCAGCTGTTCTGGAGGACAGTTTGGTGGTTTCTCAAAAAACTAGCTATAGATTTGCCATATGACCCAGCAATTCCACTGCTGGGTATGTACCCAGAAGAACTGAAAATAAGGACACAAACTGATATATGCACATTAATGTTCATAGCAACATTATTCATTATTGCCAAAAGTTGGAATCAACCTGAATGCCCATCAACAGATGAATGGATAAATAAAATATTGTATATACATACAAACGAATACTACTCAGTTATAAGAAGGAATAGAGTACAAACACATGTGATAACAAGGATGAATCTTGAAGACCTTATGTTGAGTGAAGCAAGTCAGTCATTAAAGGACAAATACTACATGACCTTTCTCATACGAAACAAGCAAACCAAGCTGTCCCAGAGAGTTAGAGACTGGAAGATAGGCTTAAAGGAATTTGGGGGAGAGGGGAAGGTTGTGAGCTGACATCTACATGGATGAAATCTATGATAAGCTGAAGGTCAGTATTTGTACAAAGAAGGGATAAAATGGGGGCATAGGAATACCTTTGGGTGGGGCTTTGTGGGCTTGAGGGGGGCTAGGGTTGAGAGGATGGGTCAGATGGCCCAAGGAATTGGGGGGAAGGATGGGGAAACAGTTGAATATGGGAGACTGTCAGGTATATGGGTGAAACAATAATGTCAAGAAAACTCATTAAAAAATATAATCAGGAAGGATTACATGTTTAAGGTGCTAAAGGGGGGCATCTGGTATAGGGCAGGCTTCTAGGGAGTGTGAGATTGCTCATTTTGTCATAGTGTGTTACATCATTGGGTGGTGACCCATACAATGAGTGTGAGGGTATACCGACATCCTGGGGAGACCTGATGTTCTCAAACACCAGCAATTGTTTCTCTTGAGAGAATCGGGGGCTCCCAATCAGTTAGGGCAGTCTAGTATGTCACGCCCTCAGCATTGTTGCAAGTATCTGTAAATCTGGGTCTCAAGTAGTGAAGATTGATTGTCACCGTGGGCCCTGAGGGAAGGGAGAAAGAGGTATAGAATAGGTAGTAGAAGGGCAGCTGGGGGGCAATGGAAGTGCTCCAAAAGATCATGTAATGATGGATATAGGACATGTTAACTTACACCAAAATTGTATAAAAGTCTATAAGCTAAAATGTAAACCATAATGTAAAACATAAGGCAACTAAAAATTTTAAAATGTGTACCATCTAAAATATAAACCATAACGTAAACCAAAATGGAACCATGTTTTATAGCTGTGTTTCAAAATCTGTACATCAGCTGCAGCAAATGTAACATGAACATGTAAAAAGATCATTGCTGGGGAAAGGGGAAAAGGGTTTGATGTTGGATATATGGGAGTCCCCTATATTGTATATGTGAATTACTGTGATCTAAAACTTTTTTGAAGCCAAAACTAAAAATTAGAAGGAAAAAAAAAAAAAAAAAGAAAGGATGTAGACACTGAGGAAGAAATGAAAGAAAGTGCCTTGCCATTGTATATATACAGGGCAACACCTATTACAGTGATGAAAGGCAAAACATTAAAAACAACTCTGTAATATTTTTCATTTTTTAATACACCATTTTATTTTTACTTTATTTTAGTATTTCTAAATTAATATGTATTCTATTTCTAAACTTTAAACCCATCACTATATTTCAATTTCCTGCTAAGTGAATTCATCAATATATTAGACTTCTTTGTTGAAGAAGTTTTGGACCACAGGGAGTTTCATCTATGGCAAGGGAGGACCACTGTTGTGGGTGTTTTTGATTACATGGGTGGGAACGAATTCTCCAGGGCATGTATATAGGGGACATAAACATGTTCTGATATATGTTGGGTATTTTCATAGTAGTTACAGCTACAAACATCAATTGAGGGAGTGCTGAGTTCCTCCCTAGGGGAGCTCTGTCACATTCCCTAATGGAACAGCTATAATTCTCCAAGTGCAATGGCAAAGACCAACAAGGAAGGATGGTCCAATAATGAGCCCTTGATACTGATGACTATGCTTGTGAGTCTGTGTGCCTGAAATATGAACTAGGCCTAGAACTGCAAGGTGCCTAAAAGTTACTTCCCGAGAGCCTCCATGTTGCTAAAATATGGCCGCTCTCTAAGCCAAACTTAGCATTTCCCCCAGCATGGAACATGACTCCCAGGGATGAACCTCCCTGGCACTGAGGGACTACTACAAATCACTAGCTGGTGATGCAACTAGAAAGAGATCTTGAATAAAAGGGTGAACTAAGACCAGCAGAATATCTCACCCTTCATGTAGGATCATGTGTTAAAAACCCCTTTCTGACCTTGAATAAAAGGGGGAAATGACAAAGACAAATGAGTTTATAGGGTTAAGAGTTTTCAAAAAAGAGAGTTGGGAGGTCATCAGAGGGATTGTGTTTATGCACGCCTCAGCAGGAACCCAGAAAAAGCCAAAGTAGTTACAACTCTAAGTACTGGTTCTCCTGAAGGCTATGGAGACCCACAGAGTATATGGTTATGGCAGATGGATTTGGAGTTTTGTGCCATGTCAGTGGGCCTTACTTTGGAATTTGTGCTCCTGAGTGTGATGGAGCTGGACTCAGATGTGACCTTTCTACACATGCCTCTTCTGTCACTTTTACTGAACCTGTGGCTGGTGCTAGGGATGATGCATACTCAAGGGACTTGAATCTCTGGACTGCCCATGTGCCAGCTGGGTCTTGAGCCTCAGCAGAGTTGCAACTCCTACTCTTTTGTTCATTGGACTTACCCAGGTCAGCTAACAGGGAGGTGAAGATAGTCAACCACCACACCAGGGAATCAAGAGTGCCTACAACTGCAAGCAGAAGAATTGCATCTGTCATCCATGCAGAATCTAAGCCCCCTCTTGATCTATAGGTGGAGTGGGCATCATCATCCGAGGGTCCACAGAATGGAGGAATAAAATATGGATTAGAGTGGACTTAACGAATATTCTACTATAAAACTATTGTCGCTAGTAAGAGAAGAAATTGTAGTATCGAGGTGGAGAAAGTGGCCACAGTAGTTATTGAGAGCAGAAGGAAGAGATGTGATGTGGGAGCGTTTTTGGGACTTTGCATTGTCCTAAATGATATTGCAGGGTCAGATGCTGGACTTTACATATCCTGCCATAACCTACTGAATGTTCTGGGGCAGAGTGTGAACTACAGGGTAAACTATTATCCATGTGGGGCAGCAGTGCTCCAAAATATGTTCACCGAGTGCAATAATGTGCCACAATGATTGGGGAGGATGGGGTGGGGAGGCGGGTGATAAACAGGAACCTCTTATGTTTTTTAATGTAACATTTTTTGAGAAGTACATATCTTCAAAAAAATACAATTTACAAAAAGGATGGGGATGGGAAGTGGGTTATATGGAAGCTTCTTCTTTTTTAATGTAATGTTCTTTGTGAGCTATTAACTTAAAAAAATTTTTTTTATTTAAAAAAGAAAAGAAATTTAAATATGTCTTCCCACTGCCTCTGACTTCTGTGGTTTCTCCTAAGAACAAGTGTGTTAATTTTACTAAGAATCCTTTATATGTGAAGGTACAATGTTTTTGAGAGCATGGTGCTTATTCTCTGTGTCATATACCCATCCCAGATTCAAAGCAGTAGCTCACCTTACCCATCTACTACACATGTGGCAGTACTATGTACTTCTTCACTGGAGCATGAGGAAGGGAAAATGGTAGGGAAGGTTTATGTGGAGCTTGAACACATTCTACACTTGGTCTTCTTGTCTGAAGTCCATGGGCTTACAAACCACAGAATAAACAATTCATAATTTACACGATTGGGAATAAGCAGGCTTGCATACTTCATGTTAGGTAAGAACAAAGTTGTTTTAATAGTGACAGAATAACTTTAATAACTTCTAAAGGATGTAACACAGAACATGTTTGTCAAAACTCAGTTAATTCCTACTGATTTTCATTATGTTTCCCCACAAAGAAGGAGAAATTGTACCTTGTTTTTAAAATTTTGTTTCTTCCCAAGGGTGGAAAAGCAGAATTAAACACAACTCCTGGACTCTGAAATGAAGGGAAATTGGTGGAGGCCTAAACACATGAATTAACTTTTAAAGAAAAACACTTTCAACATATCCAATAAAATATTCATTTATTGTCAAATGATAGCCCCACAGAAAACTATCCCATCCCAAATCTCATGAAATTGGATTTCTAAGACCCCTTGGATTTCCAACATCCCATTATCAAACTGGCAATTTTTAAAAATATTTGGCTAGAATCCTGGAAAGCTATACAATTTGAAAATGAGACAATATGATTATTCAACAGGCCAAAATAAAACACACAGAGGGAATGAAATGATTTTTTTAAAGGACTGGAAAAAACAAGTTCTTCTATTACTAGTAAAATATTGAAGAACTTAGGTTTGAAATACTTCTTAAATGACTGGGAGAAACATAAATAAAAGTTGTATTCAACTGCCATTTAAATTATGTGGATGTGGCTCCATCTCCTAACATGCCCCCTTTGAGCTGGTGTATCAAGGTAGCAGAGTCATGGTTTAGTGCAGCATTTGGCACCTAATAAGGTCTGCAAAGAATGACTACATTAGTCAACATCAGTACCAGAGCCTCTTATGTTCAGGTCAGCAAATCACCAAGAGTTGGGCATATTGGTGCATTACTCTCTTGTTTCTGGCTGCAGACAGAAACTAATTAAGCCAAGAATAGGTGGATATAATGCTCATAAGGTGTTGGTCACCTGCCCCATCCTGGCCAGGCAAGGTGTGCTTGTCCTATGCTCTCTGGGAGTCAGTGACAAAGAAACCTGGTGGGTCATAAAAGTGCCATGGCTGGCCAGGATCCATAAGAGATGTAAAGGGATAATAGGACAAGGTCTCGGCATTTGAGGGATGCAGAGTCAGATTGGGGAGGGAACGGGAGAGCAGATACATACATGATACCTAATTACAAGCAATGGCATAAGGTCTCAAAGCATAGGGTAAAGTAATGCTTAGGGGAGGGAACTCATGTGGGATTCAGGGACTGTCTTATGAAGAAGAGACATTGAATGATATAATAGAAACTTTGGGGCCATCTGTCCTTCTCCTGACCCTTTTCTTTGACAATGACTATCTCATCTCCATGGAAAATAGAATCCTGGTTACCGTGTTTGTGTTAAAAGACCCTGCTCCTTTGGCCATCATTGACCAATGAAGGGATGTGAGCCTGACCCAAGAGGGTGAAAAGAGTTCTTCTTGGTAAAATGAAATGAGGGTAGTGGAGTCAGGGAACTGGAATGGAGCTGCATAAAAAGGTAACACCTGATGAAAGCCCAGGGTCTTCTGTGCTCCAGTCCCCAAAGCAGCCCAATGCCCCTTCCCTGAACCTGGCTTTCCAAAATCAACATGGACTCCATGAAATACCTCAAGACTCTGCCTGTAAATGACTTCTGCTACTTAAGTTTGCTTAAAGTTGAATTCTGTTACTGGCAACCAAGAAGCAAAACCTTGGTTCAAGATGAAAGAAGAGCCAGCTAGTATTTATCTGTCACTGACCAGGTTGTTTTACTTACTCCGAAGATGTTCTTGCTTCCACCTAACAAATGAGAAAACCAAAGCTCTGTGGAATTAGAGCAATGATAAGTCCTGCCAGGAAAATGCAGCAATGGAATGCAATTCCATGTCCGCAGGCTCATCATCACCTCTTCCTCTAGGAAGCAGGTGGGAAAGGCAGATACAAAGAAATCATTCTTAACCAAATAGTATTAAGTCTAGAAATGTCAATATGATCCTGATTTATTTCACATAGAGAGATTTCTTGTTGATTTGCACTGATTTACTTTTTTCTTTCTTTCTCATTTTTCATTCTTTCACCATACAAATATTTTTCAAGGATTCACCATGACCAAGACCCAGTGCCAGGCTCTAGGGTTGCAATAGTGACCAAAGTAGACATTAGTCTGCCCCTCATGGCACTCATTGTCTGGTGGTTGAGACAATGCTTGAGTTAATAAATACGTAGAGAACTACTAAGTGCTATGGAAAAGGCCAAGAGGGTGCAGAGATGGGTCACAACAGCAGCAAGCATGGGAGACACTAGTGTGGGGAGGATCCCATTGAGATAGAGTGATAAGCAGAGGCTCTAGTCATTTATAGACCTCGACTATCGAGGCCCCAAGGACATTGGAAATCCAAGCACTCCAACCACATCCCTGGCAATGTGGGCCAAGACTGACCCTTGTATGCTCAGCCATGGCCTACCTCTACCTGGTCATTCAGATGTGCTTGTCCTGTGCCCTGTGGGGGCCAAAGAAAGGCATGCCTGGGGGTAATGGAAGTATGGCAGTTGGCCTGAAGACTTGCCTTCCTGATTCTTGGGACCCATGAGCTTTATTTTCTTCTCAGCACCATGGGATTACCCAGTCCACTTCCTAGAAATCTCCCTGGCTCCTCCAGGTTCCTGCTGGGCTTCTGGACTTTGAATTTGCATATCTGTTTACTAGGCAATTTCTGCCAAACTTTTGAACTTCTTTCCCCAAGAAATGAAACCAGGTCTCCTCTTTCTCTATCCTATCTGATCCAGCATGTGTCTGGTGATCTGCTCCAATGTAGGCAGCTACAATCTTCACATACCCCACAGTACACCAGGAGATTCGACTCACCTGTCTGGAGGTTCTGGCTCTGCCAAAGGCTCCTGTTGTCTCTTGCAGCCACCATTGTGATCACCCCACCTGTACCTCTGTTTCACCACCTCCCAGTTTAGAATGCTGCCCACTGTCCTAAATAGCCAATCTGTTTTCTTTGCTCAGGCTGGATCCTTCTTGCTTTGTTCCCCTCTCCTGCCAACTTACATGAGTCCAAGCTCCCCTTATAGCTAAAGCCACCCAGAATTGATCCAACTTTGAACCCATCTCAAAGACAAAGAGTTGGAAATGGAAATGGGTATTGATGGGTCTGATTTGGGGTTCTGAGCCTGCATTGCCAGACCAAACTCTGCATGGGCCCTGCAGTGTGAGGTTACATAAAACCTATACCTGAACACACGCTCTCAGTCAATGCAATTCCAGCTTTCATTTCATCAGCTGTAAAAGTCTCATGGTATTTCATTAAAGGAAAGGAGAGTCTGATTCAAAATACAAGCCATTCTCTCTGAATTGTACATCCATTGCACATTTGGTAACCATTAATTAAGCATCTATTCTGACCCTTGCATGTAAGTAGGTGCCTCTCCTCAATGAGAAAAAGGGCCTGAAAATCTCAATGGTGTAGACCAGCAAACATTTCTTTTTCTTTCTCCCATGTCTGCAGGTAAGCTGGAGTTTGCCACTTCTTAGCTAGGTTTGGCCAGGTCAGCTGAACTTGCTTCCAGGTTGCATGTTGATTTGGGGTCTGCTCCATCTGGGGACTCACCAAAGGAAACTTTTCTAATGTGATGGCAGAAGATGAAGGGCACAAGGACATTAGAGAACTGGGGTGATCACTTCACTCAGTCCATTGACTAAAGAATCAGATACCAAGGGGGTAGGGAAGCAGATTATACCCACTTTGGTGGGAGACACTGCAAAGCCCCCCAGCAAAGGAATTGACAATAGAGTAGCCAATGCCACCTGTTGGCAGATGAGGACATAGGCCCTAGACCACAGAGGGAGAGGCCCAGGAGTTGCTACCTGTGGCCACAGTAGTGCTTTGGAAAGAGAAGCCTGCTATTGATACATGGCAAGGCCACAGGCAAGTTACTGCACCTTCTGGCTGGAGTACAGCTATGACTTTTTTTTTTTTTTTTAAGATTTATTTTATTTATCCCCATCCCCCTTGCTGCTTGCTTGTTGTCTGCTCTCTGAGTCCATTTGCTGCGTGTTCTGAGTCTGCTTGTCTCCCTTTGTTGCGTCATCTTGCTGTGTCAGCTCTCTGCGGGCATGCACCAGCCTGCCACAAGGAGGCCCTGGGAAGAGAACCCAGGGCCTCTCATAGGGTAGATGGGAACCCAATCAGTAGAGCCACATCCACTTCTCCAGCAATGACATCTTTTTTTTAATGAAATCATTCAAATGTGATTTTTTTAAAATTTATTTTTAATATTTATTTATTTATTTCTCTTCCTTCCCCCCCCTCCATTGTCTATTCTCTGCGTCTATTTGCTGCATGTTCTTCTTTGTCTGCTTCTCTTGTTGTCAGCGGCACAGGAATCTGTGTTTCTTTTTGTTGCCTCATCTTGTGTCAGCTCTCTGTGTGTGTGGCGCCATTCCTGGGCAGGCTGTACTTTCTTTTGTGCTGGGTAGCTCTCGCATCAGCACTGAGCATGGGCCAGCTGCACATGAGTCAAGGAGTTTTAAATTAAAATGCAATCATCTGATTCTCTTCTCCATTAAGGAAGAAAATTCCAACTTTGACCCACATAGGAGAAACAGCAGCAAAACAACTCAGGCTCCCCAGCTCAGGGGTGCAAAAGAGAAGAATCCTGGCATTTCCAGCCACTTTTCTCAAGCAGGCTGATGCTCAGTATTTCTCTCTGAGGTCATTTAGAAATATAGAAAACAGACATCTTTTCCACTTTATCACCTGCAGAGATCCCAGCAAGGAAAAAAGTGTCTTCCATGGCAAATCCAAGGTTATCGAAGGTTTCATGTTCCTACAAAAGATAGTTTCATTGACCTTTAGGGCTTCTGTGGCAGAGAGGCTGCTGAGTAAGTAGTAATTAATTAAGGAATCTTTGAAAAAGCATTGTTCCCTCCCCCTCCCCAGAACCTCTCAGCTCCCAGGGTACTTAGCAACAATAAGAGTAATAATTGCAGTTCTCAGCACTTTATAAGGTCCCTGTCAAACAGTCCTCACACGGGAGCCTTTATTAGATGCTTCTATTATTTCAATTTAATTGATAAGGAAACTGAAGTGCAGGAAGCCTGGGATCTTTATTTAATGTTACCCTGTGGGTGAATGGCAAGGAGACTGAACAGAGCCTCTCTCGCAGGGTCAGGAATGCTGGCCCCTGCCAAAGGCCAGGGCAGCTACCTGATGGACACCTCTGTCCACTGGAAGGTGGTGCGATTCTGAACTCAGCTTCTTCCAATGTGAACCCAGACCTCACCAGTAAAATGAAGGGGGCTGGACCAGTGCCCCTGGCCTTAAACAGATGTTCTTAAAAGCTGGAACTCTGTTTTTATTAGTATATTAGTTCCTGATATATTAGTATATTAGTTCCTGTTTTTATTAGTATATTAGTTTATTAGTATATTAGTTCCTGATCTCTAATCAGGAACTAATATACGTTTATCCAGCAAACATCCACTGAGGGATTGGTAAGTACCAGGAAATAAAGACGAAAACCTAGCCAGGCTTATCTCCTGGCAGAATGCTGTCTCAGGAAAGCTGGAGGGCTGGAGGCTGTATGGGTGATGAGTGCAGACCTGGATAAAAACATCTTGAGTTTTCAGAGCTACCACTATACTTAGATGGAATTATCTGCAGTGTTTGCATCAAAAATCTAGATGGGAAACCTAGTTTTGCCAGGCAGTAGTTGTGTCGCTTTGGATCTGCCCTTTATTTATTTATTTTTGTTTTTATCTATTTTTTAATATTACATTAAAAAATATATGAGGTCCCCATATACCCCCCACCTCCCTCACCCCACTCCTCCCCCCATAACAACAATCTCCTCCATCATCATGAGACATTCATTGCATTTGGTGAAAACATCTCTGAGCACCACTGCACATCATGGTCAATGGCCTACATCATAGCCCACACTCTCCCATAGTCCACCCAGTGGGCCATGGGAGGACATAAAATGTCCGGTAACTGTCCCTGCAGCACCACCCAGGACAACTCCAACCCCTGAAAATGCCCCAACATCTCATCTCTTTCTCCGACTCCCTACCCCCAGCAGCCACCATGGCCACTTTCTCCACACCAATGCCATATTTTCTTCGATTACTAATTACAATAGATCATAAATAGAATATCAGTAAGTCCACTCTAATCCATACTCTATTCCTCCATCCTATGCACCTTAGAATGGTTGTGTCCACTCCACGTCTACATCAAGAGGGGGCTTAGATTCCACATGGATGCTGGATTCAATTCTCCTGCTTTCAGTTGCAGGCAATCTTGGCTCCCTGGTGTGGTGGTTGACCTTCTTCACCTCCATGTTAGCTGAGTGGGGTAAGTCCAATAAACCAGAGTGTAGGAGTTGCAAGTCTGTTGAGGCTCAGGGTCTGGCTATCACATGGTCAATCCAGAGATTCAGGTCCCCTGGGTATACATTAGACCCCAGCACCAACTACAGTTCCAGTAAAAGTAAAAGGAGAGACTCGTGGACAAAGATCACATCTAAGTCCAGCTCCATTGCACAGAAACACAAACTCCAAAGTAGGGCCAACTGAAATGGCACCGAACTCCATCTGCCATGACCATAGAACCTGTGGGTCTCAGTAACCCTCAGCAGAACCAATACCTGGGGTTGTATCTACTTTATCTGTCTCTGGGAGTCTGCTCAGGTGTGCATAAGGGCAACCCCTCTGATAACCTCCCAGCTCTTTTTGGAGACTCATAGGCATATAAACACATTTGTCCTTTACATTTCCCCCTTTCATTCAGGTCAAAAAGCATTTTTAACTCCTGGTATTATATGTAGACTGAGATATTCTGCTGGTCCAAGTTGACCCTTTTATTCAAGGTCATTTTCTAGTTACATCATCAGCTGGTACTTGGTAGTAATCCCTCAGCACCAGGGAGGCTCATGCCCGGGAGTCATGTCCCACACTGGGGGGAAGGCAGTGCATTTACATGCTGAGTTTGGCTTTGAGACTGGCCACATTTGAGCAACACAGAGGCTCTCAGGAGGTAACTCTTAGGCACCCTGCAGCTCTAGGCCTTGTTCTTATTTCAGGTGCACAGGCTCACAAGCATTGTCATTAGTATCAAGGGCTCATTGTTGGACCTTCCTTCTTTTTTGGTCTTTGCTGTTGCACTTGGGGGATTGTTCCTGTTCCTTTAGGGACTGTGATAGAGCGCCCCTGGCTAGGAACTCAGCACTCCCTCAGTTGTTGTTTTTAATTGTAACCACTATGAAGATATCCAAACATTTTTATGTACCCTGAATATATGCCCTGTAGGACTCCCAGCCAACCATGTGTCCCCTGTCAATAACATCCCACACCAGTATTCCTCCCCTGCCATTGTTGAACCTCTCTGTGATCCAAAACTTCTTCAAAAGGGAAGCCCAATATATTGCCAGATTCCATTAATAGTAAAATGGAATAGAGTGATGAGTTTAAAGGTTAGATATAGAATAAATATTAATTTAGAAAAATGAAGGTAAAAATAAATTGGGGCATCAAATTTTAAAATTGCAAAAGCTTTGTTTTTGATATTTTGCCTTCCATCAATGCAATAAGTGTTGCCCTGTATGCAAATTGGCAAGGCAACTACTTCCGTCTTTTCCTCAGTGCCTACGTCCTATCTTTTCCTTTTTTTCCCCCTAATTATTAAGCTTATCTTCATGAAAGTTTTAGATCACAGTAATTCATATATACAATATACAGTACCCCCACATATCCAACATAAAACCCTTTTCCCTTCCACAGCAATAATCTTTTTACATATTCATATTTACTGAAACTGATGTACAGATATTGAGACAGTAGCTTTCAAATAAGGTAACATTTGGGTTTACATTGTGGTTTATATTTTAGACTATACAATTTTCTAAATTTTTAGTTATCTTACATTTTACATTATGATTTACATTTTTGCCTATCAGCCCCTATATATTTTTGGTGTAATTTTACATGTCTTATATCCATCTTTGCATACTCTTGTGGAACACTTCTATTGCCCACACAGTTACATTGGTTCCATCTATTCAATACCTCTTTGCCCCTGCCCTTAGGGCCCACAGTGACAGTCAATCTTCATTTCTTGAAGGGCCATGTTCAGAGATACTTGCAACAGTGTTGAGGGCTTGACATGCTCAACTGCTCTAATGCACTGGGGGCCACCATTTTTCTTGAGAGATACAATTCCCTCTATTTGAGAACATCAGTCCTCCCCAGGATGTGGGTATACCTTCACTCTCATTATATGGGTCTCTATCCAATGATATAACCCACTATGGCAAAATGAGCATTCACATACTCCCTAGGAGCCTGTCCTGCATCGGATTATCCACTTTAAGCATCTTAAATAGGTAACCTTCCTTATTCTATTTTTGAAAAAGTTTTCTCAGCATTATACTCTCAACCAAATACCTGACAATCTCCTATGTTCATATGTTGCCCCACCCTACCCCCAATTTCTTGGGCAATATTACCCATCCTCCCTTCCCTAGCCCCCCTCAAGCCCACAAAGCCCCACCCAAAGGTAACCCTATTCCCCCATTTTATCCCTTCCTTGTACAAATACTTACCTCCAGCTTATCATAGATTTCACCCATGTAGGTGTCAGCTTACATCCTTCCTCTACCCCACATTTTCCTTTAAGCCTATCTTCCAGTCTCTAGCTCTCTGAGGCAGCTTGGTTTATTTATTTCATATCATTGAGGTCATGTAGTATTTGTCCTTCAATGCCTGGGTTGCTTCACTCAACTGAGGTTCTCAAGATTCATCCATGTTATCACGTGTGTTTGTAGTTTATTCGTTCTTAAAGCTGAGTAGTATTCCACTGTATGTATATACCACATTTTATTTATCCATTCATCTGTTGATGTGCATTTGGGTTGATTCCAACTTTTGGCAATAGCGAACAATGCTGCTATGAACATTGGTGTGCATATATCGGTTTGTGTCCTTGTTTTCAGTTCTACTGGGTACATACCCAGCAGTGGAATTGCTGGGTCATATGGCAAATCTATAGCTAGTTTTTTGAGAAACCGCCAAACTGTCCTCCAGAACGGCTGGATCCTTCTGCATTCCCACCAGGAGTGGATGAGTGCTCCCATTCCTCCACATCCTCTCCAGCATTTGTTGTCCTCTGTTTTTTTCATAGCTGCCAATCTTATGGGAGTAAGATGGTATCTCATTGTAGTTTTGATTTGCATTTCCCTGATAGCTAGTGATTTTGAGCATGTTTTCATGTGCTTTTTAGCCATTAGTATTTCTTCTTTGGAGAAGTGTCTGTTTAAATCTTTTTCCCATTTTTTAAATGGGTTGTTTTGTCTTTTTATTTTCAAGATACAGGAGTTCTTTATATATGCAGGTTATAAGTCTCCTATCAGATATATGGTTACCAAATATTTTCTCCCATTGTGTAGGCTCTCTTTTCACTTTCTTGACAAACTTCTTTGAGGTGCAGAAGTCTTTAGTTTTGAGGAAGTCCCATTTATCTATTTGTTTTTTAGCTGCTCATGCTTTTGGTGTGAAGTTCATGAAGCCATTTCCTATTACAGGGTCTTGTATATGCTTCCCTCCACCGCTTTCCAAAGTCTTTATGGTCTTGGCTGTTATATTTAGGTCTTTGATCCATCTTGAGTTGATTTTTGTATAAGGTGTGAGATGGTAATCCTCTTTCATTCTTTTACATATGGATATCCAGTTCTCCAGGCACCATTTGCTGAATAGGCCATTCTCTCCCAGTTGAGAGGGTTTGGTGGTTTATCAAATATTATATGACTATATATATGAGGATCTATATCAGAACTCTCAATTTGGTTCCATTGGTCTGTATGTCTCTCCTTGTGCCAATACCATGCTGTTTTCACTACTGTAGCTTTGTAGTATGTTTTGAAGCCAGGTAGTATGATTCCTCCAATTTCATTTTTCTTTTTCAATATGCGTTTGGCTATTCGGGACCTCTTTACTTTCCAAATAAATTTCATAACTAGTTTTTGTGTTCCTTAAAGAATGCTGTGTTGATTTTTATTGGGATTGCATTGAATGTGTACATCAGTTTTGGTAAGATAGACATCTTAATAATATTTAGTCTTCCTATCCATGAACAGGGAATATTCTTCCATTTATTTAGGTCTTCTTTGATTTCCTTGAACAGTCTTGTGTAGTTCTTTGTGTATAAGTTTTTTACATCTTTAGTTAAATTTATTCCTAGGTATTTGATTTTTTTATTATTATAAATGGTATTTGTTTCTTGATTTCCTTCTGAGCTTGCTCATTATTGGTGTACAGAAATGCTACTGATTTTTGGACATTGATCTTATAACCTGTGACTTTACTAAACTCATTTACGAGTTCTAGAAGCTTTGTTGTAGACCTTTCAGGGTTTTCTATGTATAGGATCATGTCATCTGCAAATAATGAAATTTTGACTTCTTCCTTTCCAATACGAATGCCTTTTATATCTGGTTCTTGCCTCAGTGCTCGAGCAAGTACTTCTTAGACAATGTTAAATAGAAGAGGTGATAGTGGGCATCCTTGTCTTGTTCCTGATCTTAGAGGGAAGGATTTTAGGATTTCAAAATTGTAAATGATGTTGGCTGTGGGTTTTTCATATATATTCTTTATCGTGTTCAGAAAATTTCCTTGTATTCTGATCTTTTGCAGTGTTTTTATCAAGAAAGGGGGCTGTATTTTGTCAAATGCTTTTTCTGCATCTATAGATAATATCATGTGATTTTTTTCCTTCAATCTGTTTATATGGTGTATTACATTGATTGACTTTCTTATGTTGAACCATTCTTGCATACCCGGAATGAATCCCACTTGGTCATGGTGTGTAATTTATTTAATTTGTTGTTGGATACAGTTAGCAAGTATTTTGTTGAGGATTTTTGCTTCTAGGTTCATTAGAGAAATTGGTCTGTAATTTTCCTTTCTTGTGGTGTCTTTGTTTGGCTTTGGCACTAGGGTAATGTTGGCATCATAGAATGAGTTAGGTAATGTTCCTTCTGTTTTGATTTTTTGGAAGAGTTTCAGCAAGAATGGTGTTAGTTCTTTCTGGAATGTTTTGTAGAATTCACCTGTGAAGCCGTGTGGCCCTGGGCTCTTCTTAGTTGGGAGGTTTTTAATGACTGACTCTATCTCTTTATTTGTGATTGGTTTGTTGAAATCGTCAATTACTTCTTTCATCAATATAGGCTGCTTATGTGTTTCTAGAAATTTGTCCATTTCTTCTGAATTGTCATTTTTGTTGGAATATAGTTTTTAAAGTATCCTCTTATGATAGTCTTTATTTCTGTGGGGTCAGTGGTATACCTCCTTTCTCATTTCTTATTTTGTGTATTTGCATCTTCTCTCTTTTTTTCTTTGTTAGTCTCGCTAAAGGTTTGTCAATTTTATTGATCTTCTCAAAGAACCAGCTCTTGTTTTTTTTTTTTTAATCTTTTCAAGTGCTTTCTTATTTTCTATTTCATTTAGTTCTGCTCTTATCTTTGTTCTTTCTTTCTTTCTTCTTCCTGTGGGGTTACTTTGTTGTTTTTTTACTAATTCCTCCAAATGTGCAGTTAGTTCTTCAATTTTTGCTCTTCTTTTTTGATGTATGAATTTATGGCTATAAATTTCCCTCTCAGTACTGCTTTTGCTTCATCCCATAAGTTTTGGTATGTTGTGTTATCATTTTCATTAGTTTCAAGGTAGTTATTAATTTCTTTTGAAATTTCCTCTTTGACCCACTGTTTTTCTAAGAGTGTGCTGTTTAATTTCCATATCTTGGTGTGAAATATGGGTCTCTGGCCCTTGTAGATTTCCAACTTCACTCCACTGTGGTCGGAGATATTATTTTGTATAATTTCGATCTTTCTGAATTCACTGAGCCTTCTTTGTTGCCTAGCATATGGTCTATCTTGGAGAATGATCCATGTGCACTTGAGAAAAATGTATATCCTGCTGTATTCAGGTGTAATGATCTGTATATGTCTATTAGATCCAGCTCCTCTAATATACTGTTCAAAGTTTTTGTTTCTTTATTGATTCTCTTTTGAGATGTTCTGTCCAAAGTTGATAGTGGTGTATTAAAGTCTCCCACTATAATTGTAGAGGCATCTGTTCTTTCACTTAGTTTTTCCAGTGTTTGCCTCACATATTTGGAGGTGCCCTGTTAGAAGCATAAATATTTATGATTGTTCATTCTTCTTGAAAGATTATCCCTTTCACTAATATGTAGTATCCATCTTTGTCTCTCACAATTGTTTCACATTTAAAGTCTATTTTGTCTGATATTAATATAGCTACCCCTGCCTTTTTTTGGTTATTGTTTGCTTGTAAGATTGTTTTCCAGCCATTCTCTTTCAACCTCCGTGAATCTCTGGGTCTAAGATGTGTTTCTTGTAGACAGCATATAGATGGGTCATATTTCCTTATCCAATCTTCCCGTCTGAATCTTTTGACGGAAGAGTTTCATCCATTGACATTCCAGTGTTATTACTTTCAAGAAATTATTTATGTTAGCCATATTTTGTTTGGACTTTAGTTTGTTTGTTTTTTCCTTCTCTTTTTGTCTTTTTTGTTGCTCTTACACTCTCCTCCAACTCTGCCTCTCCTGTTTTTTTCTTTTTTCCTGCAGAACTCCCTTTAGTATTTCTTGAAGGGCAGGGTTCTTGTTGGCATACTCTTTTAATTTCTGTTTATCTGTGAATATTTTGAACTCTCCATAATTTTTGAATCCTGGCTTAGCTGGGTAGCGTATTCTTGGTTGGAATTTTTTTTCTTTTAGTACCTGGACTATATCATACCACTGCCACTTGCCTCCATGGTTTCAGATGAGAAATCAGCACTTAATATTATGGACCCTCCCTTGTATGTGGTGGTTCTCTTTTCTCTTGCTACTTTTAGAATTTTCTCTTTGTCTTGAGCATTGGATAATTTGATCAGTATATGTCTTGGGGTGGGCCTGTTGGGATTTATGGTGTTTGGGGTGTGTTGTGCTTCCTGGACATGAACATCCATCTCCTTCAGTAGATTTGGGAAGTTTTCAGCCATTATTTCCTCCAACACTCCTTCAATTCCCTTTCCCTTCTCTTCTCCTTCTGGGATGCCTATAATACGTATGTTCGTGAGTTTTGCATTGTCATTCAGGTCCCTAAGTCCTAGCTGGATTTTTCTATCTTTTTATCGATCAGTTCTACTATCTGCTTGATTTCAGATGTACTATCTTCCCCATCGCTAATTCTCTCCTCTGCCTCTTCTAATCTGCTGCTATTTGCTGAGAGTGTATTTTTGATTTCTTGAACTGTGGTGTTCATCACCATCTTATCTGTTATCTTTTTGCATATGTCTGCAATTTCCTCTCCAAGTGTTTTCTTCATATTGTTAATCTCTTCCTTTACTTCATTAAGTTGGCCTGTAATATATGTTTTGAGATCTTTAATTACCTGTGCAATGTTCTGTTCCTCTTCCTGGTTTTTAGTTTGTTCATTGGATTTGGCCATGTTTTCCTGATTATTGGTTTGGTTTGTAGTTTTTTGATGCTGTCTGGTCATCATTTTATCTTGACGGGTTTAATCAGTTCCTTAGCTTTTTTGTCTAGAATTGAGGATTAATTAGTTTTTGTTCATGCATATGTGTTGTGTTATGTCTTCTCTTTGTCACTTTGTTCTTCTTACTCTATTTTCTTGGTGCTGACTAAGTTCACTCTTGTAAGAATCTCTTCTCTCATCATCCCACTAAATCGATGTCCAGACACCTCCTGCCCTGCAAGTGCCCGAAACAGCCCGGTCCAGCAGGACTCCAACCCTACTCAGTCGCTTCTTTGCAGGAGAGATTTTGAGGTGCACTCACTCAGATACCATCTTGCCCCTCCTCAACCTGGATCTGTCCTTTAATTCCACTCAGGTATATTTATTCCATCTGTAAAATAGGCATGACAATGCTCACTTGATGGGGTTTGAGAGATTATTAGATGAAAGAATGTGCTCACATCCAGGTCTGACATGGGGGAGGTACTTGGGAAATATTTGGTTTGAAGCCCCCAAGCCCACAGAGCATGCCTGGGACTTCTACATGGGAAGGGGAGTGTGACTCCCAGAAATTTTTGTGAATTCCTGGAAAATAATATGTTCTTAAACTAATTGATTCCATTCTTGTGGGTGTGGGGCCATTTGATTGCATTAAATTCAGTTAAGAGGGCTTAATTAGATTCCTTAGGGCTTTTGATTGGATTGCATCTGTGAGGCATGAGTCAGCTTGGGTCCCCATCCTTTTGTTGGATTTGATGTAAATGGAGACACAGAGAGAGACACACACACACAGAAAGGGAGTGCTACCATTTTTGATCCTTTCATGTGAAAGAGGACTCAAGTGTCGCTTAAGCATGAAGCCCCCAAGTGGTCCACAGAGCAGCTCAAGGCTGAGGAGATGAGCCCCACAATATGCTTGATCACTACATGGTGTGATGACAGGATCACCATTAGTTGACTTTGGTAAGAAAGCATCTCTGATGGTGCTTTGATTTGGACATTCACAGCCTCGAAACTGTAAGCTTTACCCTAAATAAAATTCCCATTATAAAAGCCAATTCATTGCTGGTACTTTGCATGGGTAGTCCTGTGGCAAGCTAAGACAGTGAGCAAGGGAAATATTTTTCATATTCAAGGGCCATGGAACTGGAAAAGTTGCCCTTAGTCAATTGTTTTTTCTGAAGTTCCTTTTTGAAATACAAAGTCCTGGGAGATGCCGCAATTTTGGTTATTAGTACTAAAGGGTGAACAGGTATTAGCTGCTATCCCAGCCACAGGAAAAAACCTAGACACTTCTGGGTGAATCAGGTAGTTGGAGGTGAAGAAAATGATTCAAGGGCAGGAGGACCATGTTGAAAGCAAATGCTTTGCTGTGCAATATCACTGATCATGGTGATCAGTCACCAGTCCTCAAGGCTAGGGTTATGATATCTAGAGTAAAATGTTGTAGACAGTAGTGTTGAGGTATCATGTCTTAAGGAGGAAAAACCTGTTTTCTTATCAGGGTGTTTGTCTGGGGTGTTCAAGAAAATCACCTATGATTGAATGTGGTTGCTAAGAATCTAGGTGACTGCAGCAAAGAAAAATGACGGCCCCTTTCTGGGATAGAAAGCTTCTCATTTGGCCTAACAGAGGAGAAAGGAGAATCATCTGCACTTCTGTTTGTAAATGTTTTCAGAGGCTGGGAGGCTGTTGTGTCTCCAAAGCCAAGGAGATAAACATTCCCCAGCAGCAGACATAGTGAGCATGTTGGGATCACATTTCAGCTGCACAGAATTTTTTGTGAGAGGGACACAGGAGCCCAAAATACCATGAAAACTCACATGTCAGCTTGTAGGTTCACTCTGGTCCATGCCAGGCCCTGCAGGTCATAGAAAACCATTTGCAAAGGGAAAGGAAATTGTTGAAGTTGATGAAAGTCTTTAAAGATGACATTTTTACACGATAATTTGAATGCTCTACTCTCTAGACCCTGAATGAATATAACACATGGAGTTTTCCAGAATCGTAGTCCATGTGTGCACATGTGAGTTCTGGAGTTAGAAAGTGTCATAGTTACACAGGTGTGGGCAGCAGCACTTGGAGCCATATCTGAAGGTCACTCCCCAGGAAAAGGGGTCTAGGCTCCAGTTAAAAGTCCAGCCTTCAGGAACCTCCCTGACTCCAGGAAGGAATGAAAAAGGAAGTAGGACTAGGTCTAAAAAGGAAAGGACCGATGAAATGACTCATAAGCACACAGTGAAATTACCTCTGTTCTAGTTCAGAGACCCAAACCCCCAATACACAAACTGGCTGAGACCCAGAAGACCTTCTGGTGCATCAAGGCTCAGCCTACATCAGAAAAGGCAGGTGTGTTGCTAACATTCCACCACACCCCCTCACAAGTCCATGGCAGGCATCATCAATCACAGCAATCTTTCCTGCTCGGCTCAGTCACCACCTCAGAATCCTTAATACATTTGTTGCAAGCAGCTGTGCCCAGGGTGCTATCCACAGTCTCTAACTGATCAGACCCAAGAACCTCCCTCTTCTGCTGGTGCCCACAAGAGTAGTCTGCCAAGCCTTAGCAGTTTATAGCAGATGGACTCTACCTTGACCAGCCCTTTGTGCACTTTTTAGCAGGTTCTCTCTCCATGGTTATGAACCTTCACCTCAGTTCTACAGACTCTCTTGTCCAATTCCCATCTCTGCTGACTCACTACACCTCCCATTAAAGTACTGCATCTGTGTCAGCTCTATCCAGCTGCCTAGCCCTGTCTTCTGTTTGGCCCCATCTTAACCCATGGCTGCCCTCACCCACAATATAAATGGGCTCCTCCTACACCAACCTGCATTGAGGTGAATACCCAAAGGCAGGAGCACACAACTAGCTGACTACTCACTACTGTTTTGACTGACTAGTTTACTGAGTTGCCCCAAAGCCAAGCAAAAAAAAAAAAAAAAAAAACAGTCAAACTTGATGTCACCAGTCACATTTTTTTTTGTTCCATAACCCCCAACCCCCTTCTAAGTGGGACCTTGTGGGGTTGCATGCAGATGTTATCCCAGCATGAAGCAATGCAACTGACTTTAGGAAAAATGTTCTTTGCTTTCTCACTCAGCTCTGCCTATTTCTAGAAACAGGCCTAGACATTTCTCTTTGCAGCTCATCTACATCTGGGGTCACACCTGGCTGAAAGGGTTATGTGGACAGGCAGAAAATGTGCATGAGTCCTAAATTATAATTCACACTTAGTGGCAATGCTCCAATATGTGTTCATCAACTGTAAGATATGTACTACACTAATGAAGGATGTTGTTAATGTGAGAAAGTGAGCGGGGGAAGGGACTGGGGCATATGGGAATCCCCTACATTTTATGAACATTTATGTAATCTAAATATCTTTAAAAGATCTTTTTAAATAAATAGATTAATAAATAAATAAAAAAGAACTCAGTCAATTTCTGATCCACTCCTAATGGAACAATTACATCTCTGATAATCTTTATAATGTTTTCCTCTTTCTGAAATCTTCCCCCAAACTTTTAAGAAATGTTTACATTCTGGAGAAATCAGAAGCTTTGAAAGAAGTCTGGACTCTGACACTGGGCGGGGGGTGGGGGGCATGAAATCAGACTAACAAGGAATAAAGCATTCATAGCATGGAAATAAAATAAACTTATCCTATGAAAAGAGCATAATGTGGACAGTCTAGCAAATCTGTCCTAAGCAGCCCTTGACTTCAGACTCCATTGTGCAAACCCAGCATCAATGCTCATAAGTGATTATGATAATAATACAAAGGCTATATAGCTATTTAGCTGCTCTAAGTGATGAACACTTTTCCAAGAGAGTCACATATTTTGGCTCCTTGACAATTCTCACTAACCCTATGAGGCTGGTCTGATTAGAGTACCCATTTTAGAATGAGGCAAGCAGGCCTGGGGAGGCCAGGCACTGTACCCAGGCCCCAGGTGGGGACTGGCAGAGGCAGGATCAGACTTAGAGATTGCTCTATAGTTCACCTTCTGGACCATCACACTAGACTCTGTGGGAACACTGAAAAGTTTGGGAATTGAGTAGATTTGCCAAACAGCCAAGGAAGAACAAACACAATGATTGTATATACCTAAAAGGACTGAAAAGAGAGACTCAAATAGATGTTTGCCTACCAATGTTCATAGCAGCATTATTCATAATAGCCAAAAGGTGTAAGCAAGCCAAGTGTCCTTCAACAGATGAATGGATAAACAAAATGTGAAATATGCATGCAATGGAATATTATTTGCCATAAAAAGGAATGAAATTCTGATACGTACTACAATATGGACAAACCCTGAAGACATCATGTTGAGTGAAAAAAGCCAGACGTAAAAGTACAAATATTGTATGATCTCACTTATATTAAATACCTAGAGTAAACAAATTTCACAAAGAGAGTAGATTACAAGTTACTCAGGGCTGGAAGGTGAGGAGAGGGAGAGTGATTATTTAAAAGTTGCAGTTTCTGTTGGAGGTGGTAAAAAAGTTTAGGTAATGGATGATGGTGGTGGTAGCACAATATTGTGTATGTAATTAATACCACTGATTTGCACACTTCAAAGTGGTTAAAATGGGAAATTTTGAGTTGTATATATGTTACTACAATAAAAAGTTTTTTGTTTACTTCTTTTTTAAGTAATGATTTCTCAGTGAGGGTGGAATAGGAATTATTCCTGACTTTTTTGAGATCACAAGTACAAGCACCAGCCTAGGGTTAACCTTCTAGACAAAATCCCTTTCATGGCAACAAATTAGATGACACAACCCATAGGGGCCACTGCATTTGCTCGGGGTCTGTCAGTGGCCACATTGTAGAGACCCACTGACCTTCCTGACAGATTCTAATATTTGCAAACATCCTGCCTCTTGGTGGCCAGTTTGTAACTGGGAAGTTTCATGGGAACCATTAAATGGATGCCTTTCCCTGGCAAGACTGAATTCTCTGCTCATCATGAGATTGTTAGGGTTTCATTTTTTTGTGTGTTTAAATCTCACATGGAAATCACCAAGGGATGTGACAGATTTAGCAATATTGCACTGTTGCACTTCATGGGCCATTCGAACCCCCTCATTTTTGCAGGTCACATACTTTGAGTTCAGCTGACCAGAAATTCCCAATCACCAGATTACCAGCATTAAAGGAAGGCAGGGGTATGACGTCCTAAAAAGGAAAGAATATTCAACAGCGAGGTATCCTTCCCAAATCTGTCTGTGGTTTCTTCTAGACCTTGAATCAGGTTCCTGAGATATGGGTTTCACACCCTCTCTCTAGCCATGTCACCAGGAAAAAGTTACAGGACATCTCAGGACCTCAGTTTTCTGATCTGAGAAATGAACAGGAGAAATGAGATGATGTATACAAATCTGCGGTAGTTGGCAGGAAACAGGTCCCACTGGTATGGGGTCCCTTTCCTTGGAGGTGGAGGGTTTTTCTGGTGGTTGCCCCAAACCAGGATGCTGGAGGGAGTATTTCATCAGATTTGCTTTAATCTCAAGCTCCTTTCCCTCTGCCATCTGGTATCTTTGCAAGGCTTCTCCTTCTTCCATAGTTAGTGTATGTTCCAGGGAAATCCAAAGTATTGAGACAAAATAAGCCGTTTGAAATGTGCATCATCGAAGAGTAATGATGTTCAGCTAAGATGTATTTTTGAATCACAAGGACGCCTCTGACCAAATGTCTCTGGCTTCAATGAGAGGGTTAAATCAGGTAGTCTCCACAGTCCTTGCAAACAGGATTCTGTAATATTCTTTGCCCCCTGTCCTCTTTTCTCCCTCTCTTCCTCCCTCTTTCTTTTTATGCTGCCTCTCTCCACCTTCTCTTCCTTCTTCCCTTTCTTCCCTGCCCCACCCCACTCAACTATATGAAATAAGGCATTTGGGCTGGTTGGCTTCCAAACTCTCATCAGGGTTGGACTTCCTGTGACTTCTATTAGGAAATGACTTATCCTTGTATGAGTAGGTCCTCCCAGATCTACCTCCAGAGCACACCCAAATCTGCAGGCTTTGCTCCATCTCAGGGGCCACCTTCCTCCCTTCCACTGTTCTTTGTTCAATGCAATGACTTCCTATCTGATTTCCTGGCTGACAAGCTTGTCTACCCAAGACATTCCATTGTCTACACATGAGTTAATGTGACTTTTTAAATTGTAAAGTGGATCCCTTCTTTCTCTAGGCAGTAACCAAGGTCTGGCCACTTCCCCTGTAATCAATTCAAGTTCCTCTCTGTCTGCAAACTGACCCCTGTTTACCTCTAAACTTACAGTTAAAAAAACTCTGGAACAAAGTGGCAATTTTATCTTCAGATTCAATTTATCAACTACAGAAGCCAATAAAGTATTTGATGAGTGTATTAGGCTACACCTAGAAAGAACAGATTGCACACAAATGTTCATAGTGGCATTATTCACAAGTGTCAATAATAGAAAGGTATAAGAGGTATAGGGTTTTCCTTCTTGGAGCAATGAAATGTTCTAAAATTGATTGTGGTGATGAAAGCACAACTCTGTGATTATACTGAGAGCCATTGATTTTATACTTCAGTGGATTGTATGGTGTGTGAATAAAATTGCTTTTACAAAAAGAATACTAAGGACTATTCAAAACCTGCTGAAGTGGAAGAACCCTTAGAAAGCAGATTATAAGTGAAGGGAATTAGAAGGTACTTCTCTATGACAAAAACTGTTCAATAGAACAGGTGAAATTGTCCATATTTATAAACTTGACTTTGAAGGAATAAAAATGGAAAGTCTGACAGGAGAATTGATTCTTATTGGACAGAAGACATTTTTAAAATCATGATTACAGTCACAAGCACCACTCATTGTTTGAAGTATCCCTAAGTTTCACATTTGGAAGGGCAGTTATTTTGAGAAATCCTCCTTTGTAAATCAAGTGCCAAGTGTCTGAGAAACTCTAGGCCTGGGTTCCATCAATCTCTGGTTTCTCAGAGGCTGGTTATTGAGAAACCACAGATGGAAGTCATTAGAAGAACTGACCGTGAAATCAATTGTCAGCCACCCTTATTGTTCTAACATTCATTGAGCCATTTGCATGTGAAAGAATATCATTCTTTACACATGTTCTCAAGTTCACATTTCTGCTCTTAGGAGGCTGAATTTCCCAACAGGCAGAAAATGGACCCTGGAACCTGGCAGAAGCCACACCTGTGATGTGGCCCATTAACTAAACACCAAGGCCCAACCCTACCACATAGCTCTGCGACCTCACATGTGGTCCTACTCTGGCTGAGCGCCAGTTTCCTCATTAACTTGCAGGGCATCCCTATTATTTTATTGCCTCGTTCCTAAATATGACTTGTAATACTAACGAGATAAATGCATAACAGAAAATGGGTGGAAAAGAAAGGATGGAAGGGAAGATATGCTTGTATGGCTGAAAATAAGGTTGATAGAGAAAAACACAGGAAATAAATCAACACTTTGCTAGAAGTGGGCCACCAAATTTGGATTTGAGCTTCCTAGCCAGCAGTCCATGTAGAATAAAACAATAAGGGTGACTTGTACCCCACAGCCTCCCTCAGGTAACTTAAAGATACAGCTTTGTAGGTTGCCTTCCCTTCCCTGTATCCAGTCCACACTGCCCACCTAGGATGCAGTTTAATTGGGATCATGGGACTGCTCATTGTGACAAGGAGTCAATTCACTAGTCCTTGAGCTCAAGCACTCTTCCCATTAGCTCTCTTGTGTTAATCTGACATACTGTAAAAAAAAAATGCAATACATTAATGATTATGTAATACAAATACTAGAATTTGAATAAAATCTCAGATTATTTAGTTCTGCTCTAAGGAGACCTATGTTAAATATGGATGGGACAAATGTTTGAACCTTGGTCTCTGCCCTGCAGGAACTTGAAGATCTGTTTGTGGAGTCAGTTCATTTTATATTCATGTTGTGATAGTTGAGGTCCCAGCAGAAGCAGACTCTGAGACAAAGATTTGAGTGCATGTGGTTTATTTGGATGAGTCCAGAAAACACAATTAGGGAAGTTAGAGAATGGCAGGAGGCCAATGAATCATGCATTATCAAGAAACCACCTCTGCGGGTACCTAGAGCTGGGCAACTTTGGGAAAGAGGTGGACCGTGCATGTCAGAAGCAGCCCACTCAAAAAGGAAGTGTGGGGAAGCAGACTTGGTCCAATGGATAGGGCGTCTGCCTAACACATGGGAGGTCCAACCCCAGTTCAAACCCCGGGCCTCCTTGGCCCATGTGGAGCTGGCCCACATGCAGTGCTGATGCGGGCAAGGAGTGTCGTTCCACCCAGGGGTGTTCCCCCGCGCAAGGAGTGCACCCCGTAAGGAGAGCTGTCCAGCGTGAAAGAAAGCGTGGTCTGCCCAAGAATGGTGCCGCACACACAGAGAGCTGACACAACAAAAAGAAACACAGATTCCCAGTGCCACTGATAAGGATAGAAGTGGTCACAGAAGAACACACAGCGAATGAACACAGAGAGCAGACAACTGGGGGGGGGGGGGGGGGAGGAGAGATAAATAAATAAATAAATAAATAAATAAATAAATAAATAAATAGATAGATAGATAAAATCTTTTTTTAAAAGTGTGCCAGGGGGATTATAGAGTAGCTCCATCACTCAGGTTTTGGGCTTCCCTTCCAGTCCGTGACACCCCAGGGCATTGTGTGTCCAGTGGCTAGAAGAAGCCCTCAGGTAAAAGATACAGGGACCTCCAGGTGAAAGTCAGGAGCCATGCACTGAAATGCCAAGGTGCAACAGGTAGGAACAGAACATGGCAGGGTCAGCTGTGTCATTCGTGAGTACCCAGAAAGTGCTGCTAGCCTGTGAGCGTCACACCAGGGAACAACACAGGAGAGCATGGCAGAAAGCTCCAGCAGGTGATAGCGGGTGAGCAGGTCAGAGGCTTAGTACTGGACAGGCAGAGAGATCCAAAAAGGTTCAGAAAGAATATGGTGTGGGTCAGAAGACATTAGGCCAGATCTGGAGAATTCTGCCCAACTAGGGAGAGGCTGGCACAGGTTGTGATGGGATTTAATACCTCATGTCTGGGAGAGATTAGCAAGTCTGCAGTAGTAACAGAAAACCACAAAATTAAGATCCCAGGACAAAAAGACTTGCCATTTCCTCCCTTGTCAGTCATTCTATCCTGACCATCACCCCCATTCTCACCCCAGAAGTTCATTTCTGCCCTGACCGTACCATGAAGACATCTCTGGAGTATTTGCAGTGCCAGGTCCTCAAATGAACTCTCTGGTTGCTTCCTTTGCACTGGTAAGGGCATAGACTGTTCCCCTGGCCACCATCACATGCCCACAGGGGTGGAGGGAGGTCCAGGGGAAGCTGGAGTTAGAGCAGAGGAGTGCACAAAGGCCACACAGAGAGAATTATCTCTCACACACTTCTCTATGACACAGTCTTCAGTCCTGTTATTAATCATAAAATCCATTGATCAAGGGGTACAAGAAAACCAAAAACAACATGGTACAATGGAAACCACTGGAGTAGAAAACATCGAGATAAATGATGGTCCAAGAAAGTGAATTCTGATTTGTCCACCAGCTGGGATGCCCACTTGTCCGTAGCACACATGGTCAATATCACACTCATATTCCCAGACCCTGCCCTCTTAGGTCATTGCTGCTGATGCTTAATGTGTACAGAATTTCTAAATAGGTTGCTTGTAAATGTTTGGAAATGGATAGAGGTGACGCTAGCACATCACTGTGAGTATAATTAACAGCACTAAATTGTATGTAATTGTAGTTGAAAGGGGAAGTTTAGGGTCGTGTACGTCATGAGAAGGAAAGCTAGAGGCTAGAACACGGAACTGAATAACATAGTGAACATTGTTGTGGATGATGACTCTGGTACAATGGTATAAATATAAGAATATTCCTTCATGAACTATAACAAATGTATGTCACTATTACAAGGTGTTAATAAGAGGGTGGTATATGGGAAAAACACACCTAATGCAAACTATGAACTATAATTAACAATAAAGTGGGTTTTTTTTGTTGTTTTTTTTTTAGTTTTGAAAACTAAAATGCATGCTTTATTTAATTCTATGCACTATTACTTACAATGTTCAAACACAAGATTCCCACAGTGAAATGTGAAAACACAATCTTCATTACTTTTGAAAACTCAAATACATGCTTAAGTCATGTTATACATTGACACTGATTTACAATTTGAAAATACAGAATTCACATTGTAAACTGTGAAAACACTACGTTTAGTTTCAAATTCTAACTAAAATACCTGCTTTGCTCAATGATATATATGGATATTGACCTATAAACAATGTGAAAACATAGGCATCACATAATGAACTGTGAGAACACCATCTTAACTGAATTTGAAAACTAATGAAAAGACATACTTTATTCACTGCTGTGCACTGATACTGACTTACAATGTTAAAACACAGAATTCACATAGTGAGCCATGAAAACACTAGATTAGTTTTGAAAACCAAACAAAAGTTATATTCAATGCTTTCTACTGATGTTGACTTACAAAAAATGCTAATACAGAAGATTCACATAGTGAACTGTGAAAACACTGTATTGATTAGTATTAAAACTCATTAAATACATACCTTATTCACTGTTATTCACTGATATTGACTTACAAACAATGTTCAAATGATTCATATAGGGAACTATGAAAACAATCTCTTGATTAGTTCCCTAAACTAACTATAATATGTGCTCTATTCATTGATTTGTCCTGATATTAACTTACACACAGTGATAAAACAAAATTCAGCAATTGAACATTGAAAACATTATATTGATTAGTTTTGAAAACTAACTAAAATACACAGCTTATTCCCTGCTATGTATTGATATTGGTTTATGATTTTAAAACACAGGTGCACATAGGAAACTGTGATAACACAATCATGATCAATTTTGTGTACTAACTAAAATACATGATCTACCTTGTCCTCAGGTTCAGGGGTTTCAGTTTCCTGCAAGTTTGTAAATTACTCACATAAGCCAATTATATCCTCCCAGAGGAACCAGGAGCAGCTCACCCTCTTGTTACTACAAAACCTGCCTCCCACAGTTCCTGCAGTGCCCTGTGTGGCCCCATGTGGGATTCAGTGTCGTCTTCTCCTGACCGGTGGGGGTACATGGCTAATGAATTGCTAACCATAGCATCTGCCCAGTGTTGAGTGTTGTGTGTTGAACCATTCCAGAATCCTAGCTCAGGATTTCCCCCTCACCAATGGGGTGAAGAGGAGGCAGGCAAAACACCACATCCTAAATTAATGACTTGCACCCAAATCTTTTTCTCAGTGTCTATATTTGGGTGAACTCAACTGAGAGAGAAATTATTCATTGGAAATAATTCAGGTGACCTTTACATATCTGGGTTAAGATAAAGAAATGTTGCTCCCACCCAAATAGAAAAAAGGCTACTTAGGTAATGACTTTGAATAGGATTGACATCTCAGCTATAGCAGAGCAATTCTGTTTTCAGATCCAAACTTTACCAGTTACTGGTTCTGAAATATTAAAATAATCAACCTAAGACATTTAACAGAGTGCTTGGCTTAGGATAATTCTTATGAATTTTTAAAATCATCTTTATTGAGATATAATTTGCATACGATGAACACACACTCTTAAATGTAGTTTGATGAGTTTTGACAAATGTATACACTCAGATAAACACTGCCCTGATAAAGATAAAGAATATGTCTATAACCTCAAAGAGTTCCTTTGCCCCTTTGCAGTCAATCTCCACCCTACCACTGCCCCAGACAAGCAATGACCTGCTTTCTACCATTATAGTCCAGTGAATTTTGATTTAAAGATATAGTTAAAAATTGAATTCAGTCAAATAGGTAATAATAGTGTTTTGGAGGAAAAAAACAGTTTGATTTTTGTTCTATCATTTTTTATCAAAATAATTTGTATTGGTCACTTCTGTGAATGATGAAAGGGAAGAGAAAATTTCTGAATTGATGTATTTTCTCCTGACTAGATACAATGAGGTGAAAGGTAGAATGGGAGGGCAAATAAAAGGTGGAATCAATTTCAAATTTGGAATGATTTCTGCTATGAAATTTCTTGAAGACCCAATCTGAGACTCATTAATTAAATAGAGAAAACACTTTCAACCATAACTTGATCTTTTTTCTTCTCGGAATTTTAACAGTCACTATTGAATTAAGGCCAAATCTCTAACATCTTATCTAGTAAACCTCGGGAAGTACAGTTCATGAGGAGTGTTAATGATTGAGTCAACCAGTTGGTCCACAAATGTTTATTAGGTTTCCACTATGCACTAAGGGCAGTCCCACAGGCTGTGAAAGACAACAAGGCACCTCCTCCTAGAGACCACATCCTCATGGGAATGGAGAGAGATAGGAAATAGCAAACAAATGAACAAAAAAATGAACTAGAGGAAAATCAGTGCTGGGCAGAAACTAAAACAAGATGACATTGAGAGGGTCACTCTAGAAGACCTCTCTAAGGAGATCCCTGGTTGGTATAGAATGAGCTGTCCTGGAGAAGATTGAGGCAAAGCAAGCCAAGAAGTGGGAAACATCATGCACAGGCCTTCATGTGGCATGCTCCAGAGTTGAGGGCAGTCAAGCTTTGCAGGAGCAGAAATATGGGGGTGGGAAGTGGGGTAGATGAGGTGTGGGACTCAGAAAGATGCAGATCTAAGAAAGTTATTTTATGTTCTATGGGAAGTCATGGACAGTTTTTAAGCTGCTATCTATTTCAAATGCTTATTCTCAGTCCTATGAGGGATTAAACTGTGGAGGGAGAAGAAGCAGAAGTTGGAAGTTATTTCAGCCACACAGGTGAGATATGATGTCTTGGACTAGGATAGTTGTGTTGGTGGCAATGGGTGATCAGATACATCTCTAGAGCCATGGGGTTTGCTAACGTCAATGGTAGCTCAAAGGTAACATCTACATTTTGGTGTGTAAGTTATCTGAGGTGCAGAAAGAGACCTGTTAAGAGATATAGACTGGAGAATCATCAACCTTTACACAGTATTTAAACCAATGGAGTGGTTGAGATCAGCCAGGGAGAGTGTTTAGAAGGAAAAGAGAAGGGGCCATCTGCATTAAGTAAACAAAAAGAGGAGACACAAAGGAGATGAAATGAAAAGGAATGACTGTAGCATTGGAACAAAATGAGGTCATGATGTCATGAAAGCAAAAAAAATTAAAAAGTCTTTCAAGAAATATTTATTTGGGGCAGTAAATTCCAAGAAGAATGATGATATTTACTAGTGACTACTCTCAATTCGATAATGAAGGCTATGTGAATCAGGTTGGTATAGCATCAACAACGTTAACATGAGATTTATTTTACTGAATCCCCAGGGTTGGTATCTTGTTCTTAATCTTGCAGACCCTATGCTCCTCCATCTATCCAGTGCTATTCTTGTCTCCTTTGCACCACAGAACAAATGGCCCTATTTCAATGTGTGCTTATTTCCCCCTTATACCTTTAAAGAAATAAGAAGATTTAGCATAGTTATCATACAGCAAATTTTCAACTAGCTTCATGACTTATAGTGTAACACTTGAATTTAGCTAAAGAAATCTTAAGTCCCAGTGCGTGTACTTATTGGGTGAAAAATTCCTGGGTCAGCCAATAGTCATTCCTGTTTCATTTCACATGTTTGCGCTTGAGAAAACATTCTCTTATGCAGCTCAGAAACACAGAAATGTGGGAAGTCACAGGAGAATGTTTTTTTAAAATAATTCTGTTTTTTACATATGGGGTCATTTCAAATTTCTGGCTTTGTCTTCTCCTACATTTGTAATTCACTTCTCTGGAGTTAATCCCTTTCAGCATTTTCTCAAAACCCACTTAGGTTATATGATATAAATTCTTTAAGAACAGGGGTTTCCCCCTGTTTTATTTTTAAGACATGTCTTGGGCACTCACTAACTAGATAGACAAGTTTACTAAAGGATTCTTCTTGTTAAAACAGATTTTGCATCTCCATACTCTATTGTTACTTTTTGAGGAGAGAATATTTTTCAAATTGCATAGAGTTAATCATTTGCTTTATTGATGATCCTTCAACTGGGTGAACCAAGCCCCTGATGTCATCAAAGAAGAATGCTAATCTCCAGCAAACAGTCAATTTCTCAATCCAGCGTGTTGGAGCAACTTGGAAGCAATTTTGCCAACATGATTCAACTGCAAAAAATTAGGAACAAAAACATTCCCATTGATGCCCTCTGCCCTTGTATATAGCTATACTTTTTCTTCTGAACATGGGAGCTGCTTTGTTCCTCTGGGAAGCCAGAAACAAATTGCATTACCTTAAACCCAACAAAGAAGGTCAAGAGATATGCATGTTTTCTCACTTACTCTATCTTATACCCCACAGCCCCTCAATTTCAGGCAATTCACCTAACAAGTTAGACTAGTCTTTCATTTGTTTATGTTAATAGATTGCTTCTTACTATGGACGGTTATAAATGGAAGAGCAGGTTTAGGGAGAAAACACCAGGCCCTGTTTCCTTGCCATAACTATTTTCATGAATCCTTCACCAATCTGTTTGTTACCAAACCTCCTGGCCTCTTCTCCATTTTCACTGTCACTGACCTCTGCAGTATTTGGAATTCTCTGTCATTTCTTCCTTCTTAGGCTCTGCCTCTAGGTTCTCCTCCCACCTCTCTGGCTGACCCTTCTCAGTCTCCTTCACAGGTCCCCCTGCTTCTGCCTGCCTCTAACATCCTGCCTACTGTTGTCTTTTCTTTTCACACATATTTCCCAGGCACTGAAGTCTACCCTGTAAGTTTACTTTTCACTAATGTGCTGCTGAGACCCCAAATGGTATGTTAGCCCATCTCTCTCTACATTCAAGCTGTATGTAATTGTCACTGGGCCATATTCACCTGGACTTGTCCATCTGTTTACTCACCTACTTTTTCATTTAACTAATATCTACAGATTCCTACAGGCTAGGGCAGGGAGGAGATGTGGCCAGTAAGACAGCACAATCCCTTTCTCACCCATGGAGTCAGTGTCTATAATAGCAGGTATAGCTAACTCAAAATCTTTCCAACAGCAGTTAACATCTCTGACTTTAAACTGCTTCCCTTCCTCTGAAAGGTCTACAGAACTCAAGCTGTGAATCCAACCAATCCATCTCCCAGCCCCAGCAATTCACTTCTCTATCTCTTTGAAGCCAGACAATATTCTCCATCCTCATTGCTGTCATGCCAAAGCCACTACCAATTCTTGCTTGAATTATACACA
Source organism: Dasypus novemcinctus (assembly GCF_030445035.2). Classification (NCBI taxonomy): domain Eukaryota; kingdom Metazoa; phylum Chordata; class Mammalia; order Cingulata; family Dasypodidae; genus Dasypus; species Dasypus novemcinctus. The sequence goes on along the minus strand of NC_080696.1, from coordinate 21,520,277 downwards.
CGGCTTACTTTCAGCGACTTCCTATAGAATCAGGAATCCAGTCTTCAGGACTTCTGGGATCTGCCTCTCAGTCACAAGCCCCCACACCTCCTTTCTTAAATTCTTTTTTTTAAAAAAGATTTATTTATATATTTAATTCCCCCCTCCCCCCCATTGTCTGTTCTCTGTGTCTATTTGCTGCATCGTCTTCTTTGTCCACTTCTGTTGTCTTGAGCAGCACGGGAATGTGTTTCTTTTTGTTGCAGTCATCTTGTTGTGTCAGCTCTCCGTGTGTGCGGCACCATTCCTGGGCAGGCTGCACTTTCTTTCGCGCTGGGCAGCTCTCCTTACAGGGCACACTCCTTGCGCATGGGGCTCCCCTACGCAGGGACACCCCTGTGTGGCAGGGCACTCCTTGCGCGCATCAGCACTGCGCGTGGGCCAGCTCCACATGGGTCAAGAAGACCTGGGATTTGAACCGTGGACCTCCCATGTGGTAGATGGATGCCCTAACCACTAGGCCAAGTCCGCCGCCTTCTTAAATCCCTCGATCAGACTTCAGCCTGGCCATGGTGATTGGCTCTTTGCAGGTGTGTGCCTGGCTCTCCTTTTACCTGGAAATTTGGCACACATTGCTTCCTCCTCATGGCAAACCTGTCCCCAGTTCCACCCTATCCTTGTTCCCTTACTAATCTTGCCTATCTTTCATGCCTCAATTCAATATCACTCTCTCTAGGAAGTCTTCTTTAACTACCTGAACTTGGTCCTAATATCATGTTGTTATTGCCTGCTCCGTGACCATGTGATAAGCTGTAAAAAGCAGAGACGCCATTTTATTCCCCATTTTTAGCATGGCATCCAGCAGATAGTATGTGCTTAGTAAATGTTTACTGAGTGAATGAATGAAATATTTTTTAAGCCAAACCACCTGGCTGAGTATCAAGGAGAAAACAGGTGATGCAGGCTTGGAAAAAGAGGGTGATTTTGTAGAAATAAAAATGTCCCCAGAAGGGACATCCCCAGTCTCTAACAAGTAGGGTAGAGATGATGCAGTGATACCCTTGGTTCATCTTTGTTATCCTATCAAGAAAAAGATCAAATTTTCTTAAACTTAAAGCCTTTGGGAAATTCCTGAATATTGAGAAAAGCAATCTTAGATCTCAGAGAAGACTGCAGAAGTGTACTGTCTTATTAACCCACATACACAAAGTAGAAATCCAAAATTTATTTAATTTTATTCAACTGAGCTCTTCAGAAATGCTCAGCTCTTCAAGAAATTTGGTGTCAGAAGAGATTGAGCTGGAATTGGCTTGACTTGATCTGGACTATAATTGGGACCAATCTTAATTTTACAAATAAGGTGAAGTCAGAAAAAGTTTATTTTTAAGTATATATTTGCAACATAGTATAAAATGCCTTTAAAATATATGTAACTATTTAGGGAGGAGCTGATTTTTGAGTCTTGGATTTTTGTGTTGTAAAGTTACCATTAAAATAATTTCTTGGGACAAAGAAATATCAGTTACACCATCAGAAAAGCTGCTTGTTTTTTTCTGCTCAACCCAGAGGCCAGGCATAAGCACCAGGGGACAGGGTTTAAAAGTAGAATTAAGATAGTCCTCTTAAAAATATATGTGTTTCTCTCCTCAAATGACAACTGCAGTGAAGGTAACTTGGGAAACTCCAGGAAGTGAATCTGCCTAGCAGTGAGCCTACAGGGAACAGAGGTCTTGCTTGGGTTATTGTGAGGTTGGTGCCCAGAGAAACACATAGCTTGCTTCATACCAAAAAGGAAAAGCTCTTTGCTGAGATTTCCCAAGTAGCCATGTACCATTGATGGAAACCCTCAATCTGTAGACTGCACTTCTTTCTAGATCCATTCAGCATGCAGAACTTCCAATTTGGTTCATTTTGTGCTTGATTTTGAGCCTTACCATGGTTAAACTACATCCAAGTTTCCAATTTGAATTAATATCAGCACCTAGAGCAATAAATACTTGTTGAAAGACTGAACTAGCAGTCTTTTGGCCCTTACACATCACAAAGTGCTTTCCATATAAATCATCAAACTTTCATATTCCTGGAAATCCTGTGAAATTCACATTATGTCCATTCTAGAGAATGTCCACTCTGAATGACTGAGACTTGTTCAAGATCATGCAGCAAGTAAGTAAAGAAATAAAGCAAAACGGTTATTCTGTATCATACAGAATTCCTATGATATGAGGAATGGATCCTTTCCCAGGGATTTCCCTTCAATATGGAATTCTCTTATCCTCTCCCAACCCCCTTAGGATCGTCTTTGCCCCACATCAACCATGAATGCTTCTTTGGGAACGTCCTGATAACCTCCAAGACAGTAGCCCTTAATTCAGCAGTTGTACATTCACTTGACCTCATGCCATTGTGAGTTCTGTTTAGGGCTCAAAAGGTGATGGTTGGATTTCATGTGATGTTTGATCCTAGATTTTTATGAAATCTTCCTCAAGGTGTTAGTAAGACTTTACCATTTCCCAGATTCTGTCTCCCAACTGAGGACAGATGAGCTTGAACTCTTTACCGACTGGGAATCTGAAATTGTTTCATGAATTAGAAGACAAATATGAATTTGAACTGATTGGTTCTAAGTTTCATACTGAGAACAAAGAGCTGACAGCCTGTTGGAACACATTAGTGAGTTGTCCAGGCAGTGAGTGCTGGAAGAGATGTAAGAGGTGGTCCAATCTGAATCCTTCAGTGTACAGTTAAAAAATGGAGACTTATCCAAGATTCCTCCAGCAATTTAGGGGCAGATTCAGGATCAGAATTCAGGATGTTTCACCTTCTGCTCAGTGCTCCTCACACATGGTCATACTTTCACAAATTGATTTATTGAGTCTTGTTGACTCTATAGTCAAAATACAACAGAATCTGATCACTGCTGTCCCCTAGTCCAGGCATCTGTCATCTCTAACTGAGGTATAACAATGGGCTCCTAACTCATCTCCCTGTTAATCCTTGTTCACAACATTCCATCCTCCATGTAAAAGTCAGAGGGATCTTGGGAAACCATGATTAATATCATGTATCTTTTCTCAAAATCCTCTGATTCATCTGTATCATTCCCAACAGAAGCCAAAGTTCTTCCTGTAATGTCAAGTTTCTGTCCTTCTGAGCTTACCTCCTTCTCTTCTACATTCCACACAGTGTGGTCCACCAACTGGGCCCCTTCCTGTTCCTCAGCTGCACCAAACATGTTCCCGTCCCAGGACCTTGTTCCAGCCACCCTCTGTTGGGAGCACTCTTCTCTCAGATGTTCTTAGAGGTCAACCCCCACTCTTCAGTTCTTGGTGGTATTCATCTTCTCTGCTGAAGTTGTGTTCCCAACCCCAACTAGAATATGACCTCCAAGAAGTCAAGTTTTTCTGTCTGATTCAGAAACCGCTGCATACCCAGTTCCAGGCAGAGTGCTGATGAATAAATATGTGTCAAATGGATTAGGAAGGACAGAAAAATTATAGTGAAGAACAAAAAGATCACTCTTTATCTCACCATTGGGTCTGCATTTATATTTTTTTTATTCTTTCAGATTTTTTTTCTAAGATACAGATATTTTTATACAAATCTACTGTGTTTTGTAACATGTAACTGTTTTGTAATATTTTTAGTAGCTGTATAAGAATCCATCATTGGATTTGTACTATTTGAATCTGACATTTCTTTTTATGGTTATAAGCAAGGTAAACATCTTTCTACATAAGTCTCCCTAACATCTATATTTATTCCTTAAAAGAAGCTTCTAGAAATGGAATACTATCACTAGGTCAAATTTATCCACATTTATATTCTTGTAATAAGTAAAACCCAATCAGTACTATATATTTAGGGGGAAATTTAAATTCCAAGGCATGTCCTCGAGTCAGTGACTCACCCTAATCTTTGTCTATAGCTACAATATGATACTGTGAGAATTGGTATGCAATAAATTCTTGCCTGGGTTCAACAAGGTCACTACAGATTCAGTTTTCTTCACTGTAGGTCAAGGCAAGAAAATGAGCACAAGTGGGAACAAATAAGATTTTCCAATATCCGTTTCTAACAAAGCATGAAGTCAGAAAAGTGGAGTCTGGATCCTGCTCTGATTTCTATTGGACCTACGGCCTTGGGAAAGGGGGGTGTGGTCTCTCTGTGTCTTGGTTGACTTTATTTTAAATGATGAGGTTGGGCTAAATGGCAGAAGGACCAAATTCCCTTTCAGTTCTGAGAGGACATGAGTCTACCAAAAAATTCAGTTTCTGGAAGCACCCCATTCAGTTTCTTACAAAATTAGGCATGCATTAACCTCATACACCAGCAATTGCACAATTAGGCATGTATCCAAGAAAAATGAAAGCATATATCCACAAAAGACTTGTACAAGAATGCTCATAGCAGCCTTATTCATAGTAGCCCCAAAGTAAAACCCCCAAATGTCCATCAACAGTATAACAAATAAACAAACCATAGTGGACTCTTACTCAACGGTAAAAAGGAGTGAACTACTAATACTTGCAGCAACATGGAAAAATATTACAGACACACTGAGTGAAAGAAGCCTAAACCATACTGCATGATGCCATTTATATGAAGTTGTAGAACTGGCAAAATTAATCTAATGATGCTAGAGGTCAGATAATTGTTGACATATCAGAGCGGCATGCTTGACTTGGAAGAGGCACAAGAGCCCTGGCTGAGGTGATGTAAATGTTCAATACCTTGCCTTGGGTGGGATTTGTCCACAGGTACATACAACTGGCAAAACTCACTGAATCAAACATTGAAGAGTCATCTGTTTTATTAGGCATAAATCAAATCCCAATAAAAATATTTTAAAGCCCCATCCCATTCCCCATGCAATAAACCCAAATGCAGGATTGGCATGTGGACGCTTCAGAACACACTGCCTTCATTTTAAAGCTTGTGTTTGAGGTTGTTGAGTCCCTGCCAGCATGGTAGTGAAGCTGTGAGGCCAGAGAAACAAAAGTTAGGAATAAGCTTCTAAATTCTTTGCCCAGGCAGCAGGGTCTCCTGTGTCATCTGGGCAAGGGCAAGCTGGCTGAATTCACAGTCTTACCACGAATGTGTGGGTGAGAAGTAAACATCCCCTCAGGGTTGCAAAACAGAACTGAAGTTCTTTGATGCTTTAAAACCCCAGGTGAGGGGCATGAAGCCTTAAAGGAAACACCAAAAGCAGTTCTAGAATAGATTTAATAGTTTAGCCTGGCCAAAGACCGGCCTTAGCTATTGGCTTGCAGATGTCCCAGAGCTGCCAATGTGCTTTATCTCAGTTTTACAAGTGCTAAGTACTGGAATTTAAAGCCAAGAACAATCTTTTCAGAATAAGAGAAAAGACATGTTTCCTGGCAGTGGGACTAAAGCACATAAACTTTGGGGAGAAATCTGCACAGCTGCAGGATTATCTGGGAAGGACATGTAGAGACCGGAGGTATAAATCCTGAAGAAATAAATGCCAATCTGGGTAATTCAAGTAGCCCTGAAAATCCATGATTTGTCTGAATTAGTCAGCCTGGAAGGCTACAAGTCCACCTGGAAATAGCACTACTGTGTTTCCATTGGCCCTTACCTCAAGAAATCGAGAAATGTGTGAGTGCCAATATCAAATATAGAATGATATGCAAAACAGAAAGTAGACGGCTGGGGAAAGTTCTGAGCGCGAGCTTGTTTTCACTTTGGGGAATTCAGACAATGAGCATAAGGTTAATTCCAGTGTGTTCCACCAGCCGAGGTTGGTAGTATAGTCTTGTAGCTCACCTTCTGAGCTATGTGTTGTGGAATGTGTTTATATTACAAATCACATTTTTCCTCACTTTAAGATGAAAGCATGTTCAATATATTAAACTTGGTCCACATCAAAAAAAGAAAAAAAGTAACAAAAATCCCTCAAAATCCTATTTCTCAACAATGACATGGGTTAACATGTTAATGTGTGCCTTTTACATACATGCAACAGAATACAAATTGCAAAAATGTTGTCATGCTACATATACTGTTTGGTAGCTTGGTTTTCCTCCATAAATATATCATGAGTGTTTTCCCATGTCCATAAATGTTCTATCAAATGATCTTTATTAAGAGCATAGTATTTCATAACAGTGTATCAAAAGTGACAATTAATCACCTTTAATTAAACCATGGACCTAGGAAAAATTGATAGGAAACGCTAGATTTGAAATTTTGAATGTATAGTAAAAAACTTTAAAAAAATCATATACTAAAAATCAACTTAAGGTAATATTCCTAACAGTGTACCAATTAGAAATAGGAACTTCTAGGGAAAGATAGAGGAGAAAGGTCGAATTTCAAAATCTTCCTCCTTCCAAAACTTAATGTCATATACATCATCATCCTCAAATAACTGAAAACTATCTGTGATCGTTAGGCTAATGTGTCCACTCAGCCAGGTAATTGTGCCCAGTTGTTTGGTCAAGCAAGCCCTGGGCTAATTGTAACGCGAGGACATTTATGGGCTTTAGTCATCAGTGAGTTTATTGCATAGATGAATGATTACATCTATGATCAACCAGGGAGATTGCCATAAAAAATAAGTGACATTTTATCCAATTAGTAGAATCCCTTAAAAGGAGAAGTGATTTCAGCATTCAGAGAGAATTTCCCAGCTCATCTTTGGACAGCCAACATCTCCCTGAAACTCACTGGGCTTTTACCGGAGGCCCTGGTTTGCAGTCTGCCTGTGGAACCTAGACTTGTGCATCCTCACAGCCACATGAGAGACTCTTGTAAAATCTCATACTATTTCATTTACCTAGCGATCCCTGACTAATACACCATCACAAAGCACCCACAGACTCAAATACAAGAAAGGACCATAGCCTCAAATAAAGTTGTTTTCAAAATAGAAGCCAGTGACATTTTTGGGACTTGGAGTTGAACTGCACGATATTGAGGGACAGATGCAGGATATTATATATCCTGCCATAACTCACTAAATTGACTGGGAGAAAGTCTAAATTACAATGTAAACTATAATCCATGTGGTGTAGCAGTGCTCCAAAATATATTCATCAAACAATGAATTTGCTACACTGATGAAAGAGGTTATTTATGTAGGAGGAATGGGGGTGGGGGTATACGGGAACCCCTTATATTTTTTAATGTAACATTTTGTGTGATCTATGTATTTTAAAAAAAAAAAGACAATAAAAAAAAAATAGAAGCCAGTAAAGGTGACAACAAAAGATTTCACATCTGCACAGCTTAAGTAGGTGTCTCTGCCCATAGTTCAGCTTCTGAGGGGGGGGGGGGGGGCAAGATTATTGATGAAATACTCCCAACATTGGATAAATCAGAGAAAACAAGGAAACCATCCCTGACACAGAGACCCCTCCCAACAGTTTTGCTGCCCCATAAGAGATGGGAAAATCCCCTGGAGTATAGCATCTTGCTTATTCCAAAGTAGGAGGAAAAGGGGGAGGAAAAACCACAAACAGCCAGAGCTAATTATCTCTAGCCACAAGTACTACTTTGGCAAAACAAAATAACAAGGAAAATTATATCAGACAATGTCCTCTAGAAGGAGCAGGTACATCCAGAATTCACCAACACAGGCTAAATAAAGAGGCCCTTCCACTGAGCTAGGGAGAGGTTAGGTGGACTCGTAAAGGAAACTATACTCAAAAATCTCTGCTGAAGGGAAGAGACCTGAGGCACAAGAGAACATTCCCTAAAATTAGAATATGCATTCAAATAAGTTGAGAGAACTTTGTTACATGGCTTCTAATAAAATCAAACAAGAGAAAGCAGAGCTCAGGACTCCCAACCAAGAAGGCTACATACTCCCTGGGTCAGGAGCAAACCTAACATTTGCAGGCCTGGACAAAATGGCAGGCCACCCATTAATGCCATATAATTAAAATATATAAACCTAGGTAACAAATTGTTAAATCAAATATGTTACATCATCCCATCTCAACTAGTACACCTATTCTAGATGAAATTGAGAATATCTATAAATCTATGGCTTTTGACCCAGGCACTGCAGATGTGTTTGTTGATGGGCCAGTAGTGTTTAAATGAGTGATAAAATCTAGATACAGATAATTTATAAATCGATATACAGTCATTCCTTAAAATATGTTTTTCTTCTTGCCATTTTATTGAGACCACTGATTTTGTTATTTTTTAAAGATTTATTTTATTTATTTCTGTCCCCTTCCCACTACCCCCCCGCATTGTCTTGTTCTCTGTGTTCGTTCGCTGTGTGTTCTTCTGTGTCCGCTTGCATTCTTGTCATGTGGCACCAGGAAACTGTGTTGCTTCTTTGTTGTTGTTGCATCATCTTGCTGCGTCAGCTCTTCATGTATATGACACCATTCCTGTGCAGGCTGCCCTTTTTTTCATGGGGTGGCTCTCCTTATGAGATGCACTCCTTGTGTGTGGGGCACCCCTATGTGGGGGACACCCCTGTGTGACACTGCACTCCTTGCGCACATCAACACTGTGCATGGATCAGCTCCACACATGGGTCGGGAGGCCCTGGGTATCGAATGGGTCAGGAGGCCCTGGGTATCAAACCCTGGGCCCTATATATGATAGGCGGACGTTCTACCAGTTGAGCCACAACTGCTTCTCTGATTTTGTTTTTGTAGCCAAGATTTTTGCTTGTTTTGTGTTTGTTTGTTTTTTTACAGTAATGATCTAAAGCAGGACAATTACGCCCTCCAGAGGATATCTGACAATGTCTGGAGACATTTTTGGTGATTACTTCTGGGGAAGGAGGAATGCTATGGACATCTGTCTGGTAGATGCCCAGGGATGCTGCTAACCATCCTAAAGTGAACAGGGAAATCCCCTATATTAATATGCCAAACTCAAGAAACACCAAGTGAAAGGATCTTTAAAAATGAATGCAATTGAATTAATTTCTTTTACTGACCAAAACTGGCATCTATTTTTATCAAAAGATAATTTGAAATAAATGTATACAAATTTTAAAATTATAATATACTCATATATTTTCTTAAAAAGATATTTTCAGGGAGTGGATGTAGCTCCATGGTTGAGTGCCTGCTTCCCATGTACAAGGACTCATGTTCAATCCCTAGTATCTTCTAAAGAAAAAAAAAGGATATTTTCCTCAGAGTAATAATTATCAAATTAAAAGAAAAATACAAATTATGGGAAATACAAAAATTGTAAATAAAAAATTTTTAAGTTAAAGTTGTTGCTTTTTGAAAGTTAAATTTTATGGTATGATGTATTTTATTTTTCAAATTTATTTATTTTTCCACCCTGCCCTTCTCTCACCTTACTGTTTTGCTGTCTGTATCATCTTCTCTTCTCATTTTCTCTCCCCTAGGATTCACTGGGATTTGATCCTGGAGACCCCTGATGTGGAGAGAGGTTTCCTATCAGTTGTGCCACGTCAGTTCTGGTTTCTGCTGTGCTTCACCTTGACTCTTCCCTTGTCTTTCTTTCTGATGCATCATCATCTTGCTGCATGACTCACTTGTGCGGGCACTGGCTCACCATGTGAGCACTTATGCGGGCACTGACTTACTATGCGGGCACTGGCTAACTACATGGGCATGCTTTCTCTTCTTTATCACCAGGAGGCCCCAGGGATTGAATCCAGGACCTTCCATATGGTAGGTGGAAGCTCTATCACTTGAGCCACATCCACTTCCTGTATGATGTATTTTAATAGAAATAAAATTCCTTGCAAGTATATCTTTCACTGTCCATTTAGTTTCACATGTCACACAGATCTATACCTATACAAGTCTGAGAGTAATAATAATTGTTTCACACTGTGGATTTTGCTCAGCCTCCAAGTTGAACTGTTGTGAAGGCTCATTTGTGAGCTGCTTCAGAATCACAGATGGGAACGTGATCAGAGTAGGATGTTCTTGGGAGCTGTGACCTTCTTGAGCATGAGCCCTTTAGAGTCTGGCCCTTGAGTGGATGGATTTGCCAAGCCCTTCAGCCCCTCTTCTACGGCTCAGGGCTTCTTTGTCTCCAGAGCATCTTCATCTACAACACTAGCAGAGCACAACCACAAACCCTCATGGCATTTGGACTCAGCAGCATTTTCATTTCGTGAACATAGGGTTAGTGGCATAGAAAAGCGTTTTCCAGGGCCTGTGTGGTGTTAGTCAGGAAGCGGGTGTTCAGGATTACAAATGTCCCCTTGGCAGGGCTGGGTCCAGATCCCGAGTGATAAGGGTGCCTTGCATTCTTATGTGAATAGTTTAGTGTGACTGGGAAAGATGGGGTTCTCTAAAACTCCATGCCCCTCTTGCCTGGGTATGAGGAAGGCACTTCCCAGATGACCTCTCACTTCCAGTTCTGTCCCCAAAGCACAACGAAGACAGAATACTCAGTATCTAGCCCCAAACTGCAGCCCTACCAGGAAGGCCAACTGCTCTCAGATACAATGGAGGAAATCCCAGGAAGCAAAGCAGTGACTTCAGCAGAGTTGCTGGTGTAAAGTTTGAGCAAGATGACAATAAAATAGCTTGAGAACAATGGAAGCATTACAAGTAAAAAAGGACAGGAAGGTAACACACAACAGTCAGGAGAGACTGTTTTGGAAGTAAACCAACCAGGAAATACTTTATGCTATGGATAATCTTAATGAAGATGTGAATTTAGTAAAACAATAGAATGAAATGCCCTAGGAAAATTCAGAGTAAAGGAAACAAATTGAGGGCTATAAAAAAACTAACAAATATCTTTAAACCATTAGACATAGCTGAATACCAAATTTTTAATCTAAAATAAATGCTTGAATAAGAAATTAATACAGAAGAAAGACACCAAGACATGATTAGATGTAATGAGAGCCACAGAATACAAAGAAAATGCAATGTAAGCAAATAATAAATGGAATAGAGAAAGAATCCAAGCCTATAGAAGTAAAATATATGTTCAGAGCAAAGATAACAATGTGTTCCTGGAAAAACTGATTTGAAAATCCTTCAAAACTGATCCTAGCCTGGTTATGTTATTGAAAGTCAAGAAGAAGGAAAGAAATCTGCACCCAGGTGGAAACTAAGGAATTATGAGGAAAATCATCTGCCTCCAACTTCTCCACTTGGGCACTCAGTGCCTGAAGGTGCTTGCAGCTGTTAATTGCTTTCAGAGTGCAGGGGACAGTGCTGAATAATTCATCCTTTCCTTTAATATTGGGGGTCACCTGGGCCAGGTATTTTTTCCTTTTAGTCCCTCTAGATCCACTCTCTGCCATGATTTCTGTCCCAGAAGAAGTAAAATGCCAGTAATTGTTAAGAAACAGGCTCTCGAATAGAAAGGCCTTCACTTATAGCATTTGCTCATTGCTATGATGTAAATACTTCCACCATGGTCAGTTTCAAGCTGTCAATGTGATGTTAAATCAGCATCCAGTTCCCTTGTTCTTTGGCTTTCTATTGGGATGATCCAATGAGGTTACCACCCAAAGACCCAAATAGTCTCATATCAAACTCACCTCAAATTACCCAGTTCAAGCATGCAGTCTTTTTCCTGCAGGGGTCTTGCATGAGACAATACTACGGCTCCATTTTACAGATGAGGAAATTCTCAAAGTGTGGACTACTAACCTCTGAACACCTTTTCCTACCCCCTAGCCTTAGTGGATGATGGGAGGGAACAGTTATTGAACCAGGATCAAGGAGGGCTGTGTGAACAGGGCCTCTTGTCAGAAGCTGAATCCTTTGGTCAAGGTATACAACCAGCAGCGATGAAGCTGGGGGAATGCATGAACCCCTCTCACTTGGAGCCATCCTTTTGGGTCTTTGGGTGATATTAGACTACAGAATGCTGAAAGAAAGAATGACCCAAGAATATTTTACCTGGGAAGATCTCCTTTAAATATAGAAACAATGGGCAGATGTTTTCAATTATAAAATTATTTAGAGACTACAGAATCCATGAGTTGTATTCAAATGAACTTCTTGAAGATAAAATTAAAACAACCAGGCAATGAAAGGAGGCATTACCACAAAGGATCAATGGTAAACGCAAACTCATTTACATTTTAAGTGAAACTAAGTTATATAGGAAGGTATAACTAGCAGGAAAATATGCTGAATCATGACAAAGGAAAAAAAATTAACTTTACCAAGAAATAATTAGAGGTAGAAGATGAGAAAGTGAAAGGAGATATAAGTGTGTTAGTTTATATATTTTCTTTTAGTGGAAAATACATATTGTGTAAGTTTAACAGATCAAGAGACAAAGTAATTCAGCAAGTATTTAGTGTCTACCAAGTTTGAGGTATGTGCTAGAATCTGAGGAATGCTGGTGAGTAAGAGCAGACAGTCTCTGACCAAAGTTGCACAGCTGTCTGTTAAGGGAGGTAGACATTGACTACACAGTGCAATATAAAATGGTAAATGATGGGAGATACATGGTGCTATGAGGAAGAATGACAGAAGAACATCACTTAGGTCAGGGAGGTCAGAGGGTTTGGGTGGGAGGACAAGAGAGCCAAACCAATATCTGAAGCATCATTTTTTTTAAAAGATTTATTTATTTATTTATTTATTTATTTCTCTCCCCTTCCCCCTTACCCCGGTTGTCTGTTCTCTGTGTCTATTTGCTAAGTCTTCTTTGTCCACTTCTGTTGTTGTCAATGGCATGGGAATCTGTGTTTCTTTTTGCTGCTTCATCTTGTTGTGTCATTTTTCCGTGTGGGTGGCACCATTCTTAGGCAGGCTGCACTTTCTTTGACCCTGGGCAGCTTTCCTTACGGGATGCACTCCTTGCGCAGCACACTCCTTGCATGTGGGGCTCCCCTATGCGGTATGGCACTCCTTGCGCACATCAGCACTGCGCATGGGCCAGCTCCACACGGGTCAAGGAGGCCTGGGGTTTGAACCTCGGACCTCCCATGTGGTAGATGGATGCCCTACCACTGGGCCAAGTCCACCACCTATCTGAAGCATCATGAGAATTCCTCAGTAATGTGCTGAGGAAGAGATTCTAGCAGAAGAGCATGATCTGTGAAGAACAAGAAGGCCTGTGAGATCTACTGGGGAAGAAGTAGGAAAGCATAGGAAAGGATAAGGCTGGTAAGGTAGGCAGAGGTCCCACAAGCAAGGCCTCTCAAGACACAGCACAGATCTTGATCATTACCATAAGAACCACTGGAGTAGGAGTAAAAGTACCTGCAAATTCTTTGACATTCTTCCCATCAAGATGGAGTCTGGTTCTCCTGACCTGGAGGACTTAGTGACTTTGCTTCTAATTAATAGAGGAGGCAGAAATGAGGCTGAGTGACTTCTGAGGTTAGCTCATAAAAGGATGCAATCTCTACCTTCTGCACACACACTCTATCTCTCTGCTCACCCTTGGAGACCAGCCACCATGATGGGAGGAAGCCTAGTCAATGCGGAGGGTCACATGAAGATGTTTCAGTTAAAATAGGCCCTCAGCTGACATGAACAGCAACTACCAAATGTATGCATGGACCAGCTTCTGAATGATTCCAGGTCCCAGCCTTCAATCCTTCCAGCTGGGGCCCAAATATCATGGAGAAGAGACCAGCTGTACCCACTGGGCCCTTTCTCAATTCCTGACTGAGAGAAATAATAAATGATTATTGGTGTTTTAAAGTCATTAGTTTGGGCATAATTTATTTCACAACAAAAGAAATAGAGCCACTAAGTTGTTTTAAGCAAATTTAGGTGAAGTGTTTATTTATAAATGCTTAAACAAATGTTTAAGTAACAAAAATCAAGAGGTGGTACACAGTGGGGGAAAGCAATATGAGATTTTTTTTCTATTATAATATGGAGTCACAGATAATGTCTAATTGATAAATCAAGAAATAAAAATTTATTGTATATTCTACGAAAAATGAGCAATCTAAAGAGAAAAAAACAGAAAGAAAGTAAATCTTATGAAACAAAAAAGGAAACTGTGATGACCAATCTCCATAATGGGTGTGGGGAAGGGGATGTGGCTCAAGCAATTGGGCTCCCCCTACCACATGGGAGGTCCTGGATTCAGTTCTTGGTGCCTCCTGAGAAGGCAAGCTGGCACGGAGGGCAGGTGCTGCAAGCTGACACAACAAGATGACACAACAAAAGAGACATAAAGAGGAAAGACAACAAACCAAGAAGCTGAGGTGGCTCAGGTGATTGAGAGCTTCTCTTCCACGTGGGAGGTCCTGGGTTTGGTTTCTGATGTCTCCTAAAGAGAAGACAAGCAGACACAGAGAATGCACAGCAAATGGACACAGAGAACAGACAGCAACCACAAAATAATGGGGGATAAGTAAATAAAATAAATCTTTAAAGATAAATAAATATATAAAAATAATGGGTATGAATGTAGAAATCATAACTTAATAGAAAATTTGAATCACCAGGAAATTAAAAGAATAATGCACTTTAAGCAAGTATTGCAATAAGTAACCCAATATCAGAAAAACCTTTTTTTTTCCCCAGAAAACTTCTTAATAACATCACACATTGTGATGGTTAGACTAATGATTCAACTTGGCCAGGTAATTGTGCCCAGGTGTTTCGTCAAGCAAGCACTGGGCTAATTGTAAAACAAGGGTATTTATGGACTTTAGTCACCATTGACTTTACTGCAGTGGTAAATCATAGATAGCCGATTATAATTATATCGGTCAGGGAGATTGCCATCAGCAATTAGTGATGCTGTATACAATCAGCTGAATGCCTTAAAAGGGGAAGTATTTCCAGCATTGAGTGAGAATTTCCCAGCTCATCTTTGGACAGCCAACATCTCCCAGAACTAATTAAGAACCTACATAGAACTTTCATTGGAGCCCCTGATTGCAGCCTGCCTGTGAAACCTGGACTTGTGCATCCCCACGGTCACATGAGAGTCTCTTATAAAATCTCTTACTATTGACAGATATCTCTTGTTCATTCTGTTTCCCTAGAGAACACTGACTAATAAACACATGAATAGGCCGAAGAAAAAAACTGATTGTAATTTTGGGAGAAGATATGCCCACACCTCTCGATCCTTACCTCACTCCTTTCTCCAAGAGACATTCCAAACAAAGCAAGGATATTCCCATAATAAAAAATACCATGTAAAAATGTGATGGATTTATTATCATATTGGAGTGGAGCAAGCCTTTCTAAGAAGAGCACGGATTTCTAATGCCATTGAAGAAACAATTGGTGACTATGACAACTTAAAAATAAAATCATTAACAAATTCAGAAGGCAAATGACAAATTGAGAAAGACAATTATAACATATAAAGACATGAATTTTTTATTTACAGAAAGCTCATGCAACTCAATAAGAAAAAGCACAAAAAAAGCTAAAGAAAAATGGATAGTAGCTATAAAAGCTATTTATGACAAAAGAAATACATATGTCTTACAAAAATGTTAAAAGATGTACAGTCTTGTGGCTTAAAAATGCAAATAACAATAGTAATGAAAAAATATTTTCCACTCATCACCTTGGGAGAAGTCTGATAATACCCAGCCACAATGAAGAAAGCAATGTTCTCTAAGTGTAAATAGGTGTGATATTCAGCAGACAATCTGGCTGTATTATCAAAATGTTAAATGCAGTCTTTCCACCATGCTAAGCTAACATTCCCAGGACAGTCTGGCCATTCTGTGGCCCGTTTGTTTTGCATGACAGTTTAAGAGAAATCTTTGCCGCAAGGGGGTGAGAGGGTACCAGACTGTTCTTAATTCCTAAGACAGTTACATCATTTGCAATTTTGTGAGCCAAGGCTTTGTAAAACATTAATCAACTTGCTGGATTTTTATCAATCTTTGCTACTGTTCCCCAAAGGCCTTTTGTTTTCAATTTGTTCAGGGTGGGGATAGAAACAACTTTAAGGTTATAAAGCAGGTGAAATGTGATAGGAAATCTTTACAGGATCAAAGTCAAGGTAGATTTGAATTGATTGTGTGAAGATACTTTCCCATGATCCTGGTGACAATTAGCTGTCCTTACCTCAAAAGATCTGTCTACGTGGAAAATATGGCTTTAGCACCCTCATTCTGTCCATATTAGTCCAAATGCTGTTGGGAAAGCAGAATGTTAGAGCATTTTCTGGAATTACTCAGTTCATTTTAGCAGTGTAGATCTGCCTCTAGAATTAGTGATAACCAGCTGTAGATTTTTTATCCATTTACCTTAACAGTATTAGACTCAATGACCTACTAAAATCCCTTTGGGACTAGTATATTGTGATCTTCTGAGGGAGAGAGCATCTCCCCATTGGGTAATTGTTAAAACACCCTTTCATCTAACTTGAGGTGTGGGCCGAGGTCAGCCCAACTTCCATCTCAGAGGTGTTGGAGAAGGTCAGCCCTCAAATGGTCAGACCCAGTGATCATCAAATACACAGACTCAGCGAGGAAAATTAATCTTTTCTATGGCAAGCATTGGCTGATGTGATGGTTACTTTCATGTGTCAACTGGACTAAGCTATGGTATCCAATTCTTTCATCAAGTAAACACTGACCTGATTGTTAATGTCCATTTCACAGATGGATTTAAGTCATTACTCAGTTGATTACATTTATTGCTGATTACATCTACAGGCAACAAAAAGACTGCTCTCAGGGAAGCAGATGTGGCTAAGTGATAAGGTCTCCACTTACCATATGGTAGGACCTGGGTTCAAGAAGAGAAAGAGTGCTTGTATGGCAAGCCAATGCCCACATGGTGAGCTGAGTGTCTGCACAGCAAGCTGACTACCCATGTGGTGAGCCAAGTGCCCACGTGGTGAGCCAAGTGCCCACGTGGTGAGCCAGTGCCTGCGTGGTGAACCAGAGTCTGCGAGGTGAGCCAGTGCCTGCGCAAGTGAGTCACACAGCAAAATGATGACACAACAAAAGATAGATGAAGGGGAGAGTCAAGGTGAAGCACAGAAGAAACCAGGAACTGACTTGGGGCAATTGACAAGGAACCTCTCTCCATGTCAGAGGTCCCCAGGATCGAATCTTGGTGAATCCTAGAGGAGAAAGACTAGAAGACAAAAAGAGAAATAGATACAGAAAATCACACAGCAAATGGACACAGACAGCAAAAACAGCAAAGCAGGGGAGGGCGAAGAGAAGGGAAAGGTTAAAAAAAGACTGCTATCAGCAATAAAAGGAGTCCCCTCATCCAATTAGTTGAATGTCTTAAAAGTGAGAAATGAGGATTTTAGCATTCAGAAAGAAGAATTTCTATCTCTAGTTCAGCCAGCTAGCTTCTTCTGGGGAATTCAATGTCACTTTCATTGGAGTTTCCAACTTGTATGGCTTCTTCTTGGGAATTAAACTCACCTTCAGCAAGTTTTCAACTTGCAGCCTGCCGTGTGGAATTTGGAGTTGCCAATCAATTCCCACAGTTGCATGAGCCAATAATTATGAGTAGCTGTACTGTGAGTACAATGGGGAGTCTGGTTGTGTGGCTTGCATTTGGGAACCATCAAAGACTAAACCATGCTCCACTCCTCACACATGGACTCAGGAAATCACAGGTCTACCCTTCCACTGTATGGAAACTCACTGCATTGCAGGGTGACTCCTCTGAGACTTTACCATGCTCCCATGTACTGTAGTTGAACCTTATTAAAATTCCATACAGGTAAAATGGTGCTTGCCCTAGGGAATTTTCCATGGTAGAAAGATTCCCCTCCTCTGTGATGTCCTCTGATCACTCTCATTCCCAGAGTGCATTCCCAATTCTCAACTTAAAAAGTTTTGCTTTTGCCAATTCTGCCTCAAGCAAGTTACTTAAGTTCTCCAAGCTTTGTTGCTTTGTCTCTGAACATGAGGTACAATCATAGCTACTGTGAGAATACCCTAGTACTTGTTGAATAAACCATTCATATTAATTTTGATTCTTGGTACCTTATATTGTCAGGTTTCAATTTAACTTTCTGTATGTGAATGGCTTGTTTCCTCAAGAGATTATGAAATAAGCAAAGACTGAAATGATTAAGAGTCCGAATTTTTGTCCTACACAGGATTTTAGTAGGTTCTCCATAAACACTGACTCAGAATGAATGTATGAGATGCTCTATTCTTCCATTCTTCCCTATATTCTTGAATACAGAAATTTCCCTGCACTATTGGATGAAAGACATCTCTGATGTCTGGTGGTCTTTTAGTCAGGGGTCTGGCAAATGGTCAAGATACAAATTAGAAAGTCCCTTAGTCCCTTGGAGCCTGCAAACTTCAGTGTGGTAGATTACAATAATGGTCCCCAGTGCACCATGCCACCTGGTGCCCACTCCTACTCTGAACCTGAGTCTGACCATGTGACTTGATTTAGTCAGTTATTCATCAACATGATGCAAGCAGAAGCTCCATTGCACTTGGGTTGGCACTTGAGCCATCAGCTGTGGCAGTCACATGATAGAGCCAAAAGTAGGCCAGCAGAAGATCCACCCAGCCACCACAGAATTGTAATAAAGAAGAAAACGTGGGAAGCAGACTTGGCTCAACAGATAGAGCTTCTGCCTACCACATGGGAGGTCCATGGTTCAAACCCCGGGCCTCCTTGACCCATGTGGAGCTGGCCTACATGCAGTGCTGATGCACGCAAGGAGTGCCATGCCAGGCAGGGGTGTCTCCTCTGTAGGGGAGCCTCACACACAAGGAGTGACCCCTTAAGAAGAGCCGCCCAGTGCAAAAGAAAGTTCAGCCTGCCCAGGAGTGGTGCCACACACAAGGAGAGCTGACACAGCAAGATGATGCAACAAAAAAAGACACAGATTCCCAGTGCTGCTGACAAGAATACAAGTGGACACAGAAGAACACACAGCGAATGCACACAGAGAACAAACAACTGGGGTGGGTGGAGGGAAGGGGAGAGAAAAAATAAATCTTTAAAAAAGAAGAAGAAAATGTGGTCGTCTTAAGCCACTAAATATTGGGGTCACTAGTTACACAGCAATGATAACCACAACAAAGCTAACCACTTAGTTTTGTTTCTCCCAAATTGGTTGACTGTGACTCTGGCCCATGGTGGCTGGCAGGTCAGGATGTCATCATTGTAGCTTTAGGGAATGGGAACTCTTATCTGCCATCTCCCATTAAAGAAATCCTGGCAAGGCTTTAGTCACTGTGGCTCAGTCTACATGCCCATTAAATTCTATTCTCTGGGCAATATTGTCAGAGCATGAATCTCTATAGAGAAAAGAAAAGAAAAAAAGAAAAAGAAGAGCTTACCGAAGAAAGATGACATCTATCACCAGGTCTCCCTACATCCTGACTCACCAATTAGAATTGTTGACAAAATATTTTATCAGATACTTAAGTAATAAACCATTGCTCTCCATTTGGAAATCTCACACCCCTGCCTTCTTTTCAGTACTTTAAATCCATTTATAATTTCTCTTTCTCCCATAGTATTCATAGCCAATATTTCTTGGCATCCACCAGGAAATCCTCTTCCTCTGAAGCTTACCTGTAAACTTGATCTGTGCACTCACTCTGTGGATCTGAGTTGGAAGAGTAAAGAATTTCAAACAGGCTCACCAAAGCCTGAGGCTATCCTTTTAGCTTTCATTTCAAAACTTTCAATCTAATTCCTTTCTCATGTCCACATTACTCCTATGATTTGAGCACACACAGACACATATATGTTCATGCACAAACATTCATGCATGCACAAGCATGTGCACACTCATAACAACATGAATACACATAGACTTGGCCACACACACAGAGTTGTAAATGGAAAGCATTTGCTGGAAGGGAGGGAGCTTCCCTGTACTGTGCAGATCTGAGTTTCCACAGACTCAGACTCTCACAGGTCAATGGATGAGTTATCTTCCGTGATGACTTCTAGTGAACAATAGCACATTGTTTCCACCCCTCCAAAATTGCTCGAGCTTCCTCATTTTCTATAAGAAAACTTTTGTTGTTGTTCAAAAATTCTATATCATACCTTTTCCCCCTTTCTTCTTATCCTTAGAATTTTTCTATTTTCAGTAGGACATTTCTAGAACGGTTGCCAGGAAATCCTGCCTTGAATGTGGTGACTGTTGGGTCCTCAGAGAAATGTGATTGAGTTGATTCTTCATTTTGCCAAGTTCTGCAATCTTCCTTTGGAAAAGGTGATCAAACTACTCCCTTCGGGCTGGTCTTAGTATGTTCCAGTCCTCATAATGAGATGTGGTTGGAACAATTCTGCACATATTTATCCAAGGCTGACTTTGCTTCCTCCTGAGGAAAAGAGTCCATCTCTCTTGGGGTACATATTTTACATCTGACTACTCTTCCCACAGGGGGTTATAAGGAAGCCATTTTTTGCTCCTTCATGTTATTCGTGTAAGTTTGTCAGAAGCTGAATTTTATTAAGGTGGGATTTAATACATTATGCTAGAAAATCTACTGATATAATGATCCTTATAGATTTCCCTCTGGTCTGTGATCATATATGATTCTCTGGTTCTGGGAGTTTCTAATATAGGACCAAGAAAGGGCCAGTTTGGGAATCACAAAAATAAGTCTTACCTGAGCTCTGTGATGTAGTGATTCTGAGATCTTGATTATAATACACAAACCCTCTAAACCTCAGTTTCCCAATAGGTAAAATGCAGCATAATACAATTTATAGCATAGATTTACCAGGAGATTAAATCAAACAATGCACAAGAAAGCATATGGCACAGAGACAACTCATAGAGGGCACTCAAAGAAGAGCACCTATTATCAAATGCTACATATGCAAGTCCCATCTCTAACGAAGAAATTATTGCTGTGTTTTTTTGTGTAAGTATTCGGTAAATATCAGTGAATTATATATGCTTTTGATATTAATCAAAAAATATATACTCTGTCTCCTTAAATGATCTGAAAGGAATAGGGTTCTAGAACTGTTTCGGGGGAGATTTCTTTTCTGCATCTTTTTCTTGCTGTGCATTCTTTTGATTCATACTCAGAGTGATTTTCTTACTCCTTGACTGTCATATGACAGTACTCACAGAAACATAAGTGTTTTACCAGTAAGTTGGCCTTTTTCCCTATTGTTAAGAAGTCCTTTGCCTTTCTCACTTCTTTTTGCCTTTTGTTTAACATCCCCCAATTTGGTGTTTGTTCACTGCAATTTTCTTTGCTCTGTCTTCAGATTCAAGGTGAGGTTCTTCAAATAGATGCCTGGGTAGCAAAGACTTCTCCTCCTCCAGGCTATTCCTTGAGTCTTCTAGTCCTTCCAGGAGTGGGGGAAGTTGGGTCATGGGATCAAACACAATGTGTTCAGGGGTTCTCCTTCGACCTGCTGCCTTGAAGGAATTTTCGCTACTTGAAATCCTTACTTTTGACCATTGCTCAGCTTGGTCTACTCTACCCCTGACACCCTAAATCACATCTACACCCTGCAGGTATAGTACTCCCAAGACTTGTACAACAGCCAGAGTCTGAAAGTCTGGAAATGGGCTGACCAGATGTCCATTCATGACTCCACCACAGGTAGCCTGCCCTGGATTCTATTTCCAAGTGGGGTCAGCCACTTGGTTGTTTACTGTGCTTGGGCTGGCTGCTACTTCTGATCTTTCTACTTCCCCGGCACCAAGTAGAACCAGTACTCTACCTCCCCTGCTGGCTAACTGGGTTTCTGTTCCTATAATCCAGCTACTAGGGTTGATCTTTGTTTCAGCTCTGCATTGTACTATTCAGACAGTCCTCCCTGGTTTATGAGTGAGACCCTCTCTAAGATGAGATCACTGTTTCTGAGTCTGCCACCCTCAGTCCACATACTCCAAGTCATTGAGTAAGGACTAACTAAGTCCACAGCACTTAGCTCTGAACTGCCAGCCTCCTGCTGTGTTGATCCAGTTTTCCAAGGTTTTTTTGATTTGCTGATTTTCTCTCCTCTCAATAAAAAGTAATCTTATTACAAACTGGCATATTAAACCAGATAACCAGTCCATTCAATCCAGTATTTTATCCCCAAAAAGGAATTAAGAAATGCTCAACAAGGAAACCTGATGCCTGCTCTTCAAGGCATCTTTCTTTCCTCTCACTTACCATCACCCTTTTCTCCCCCATGAACCATCTTCCCATCTCACAATTAAAGATGCTATCTCAATTCTTTAATTCATTTCCCAACTTTATTCAAAGCAACTCCTTCTCAGGAGCAATGCCTTTAAAACCTTCTCTTCTGGGGCTTGCTCTCACTCTTACTCATTCAGCTCCTCTCTTTTGTAAATGCAGCCTTTCTCCTTGGTAGCCCAGGGGCTACCTTGGGGATAACAAAGCAAAGCAAAACAAAACAAAACAAAAAAACAACTTTTCATCCAGTCTATAACAATCTCATCCTAGATGCCTCCTCCCTCAGAATATCTCATTCCTCCTCCCTCAGAACCTCACCTAAAAATATATTTCTGGGCTATATTTCTAGCTATCCATAGATTGCTATCCATACTTGAAAATTTTGCAACTGGTAAGGCAAATAACTATTTAGCTGTAGGACATTAACCCACTGAAAAGATTAAAAACAAATAAACAAACAAAACAACCACCACAGAATGGCTCTCCCTCTTCCTTTGCATGTTTAAAAATGCCTTTGGTGCCCAATTAAAGTTTGTCTAAGCTTAAAACCTCTTTGTAAAGCACAAAAGATTAGCCTTTACCCAGAGTCCTCAGGCTGGATTCTCTCTCTCTCTCTCTCCCACTCTCCCCCACCTCCTTGTGTGTATCCCTTAGTTTTAAACAGCCAGAGAGAAAGAAAATAAGATATAATCATCAGTCTTTACTAAATTAGTGCTGTTGTTATTCTTATATTTAAAAATACAGGATAGCTTATCAAGCAAAGGAAAATGGAAAGCAGAGAAATGTTATGCTAACATCAGAATATGTTAGAACTGTCATAGGTTGGGTTTCTCCAGAAGCAGAACCTGAGACAATAATGTGAGTGCAGCCAGCTTGTTTGGAGGTGATCCAGAGAGCATTGGAGGGAAGTGGGGAAGCGAGATAGGGAAGAGAAAGAGCTAATTCAACATGCATTATATGAGCAAGTTACCACTGTGGGCAATTAGGGCTCAATCCCACTGGGGACCCCTGGGGTGACTTTGTAGCACAAGCACTTCATAGTTGTCCCACTAGAGGAGCAGGAAAGCAGAGTTATTTATCCACAAACTCCACTTGTCATTGTTTAAGAGCAGATCTTGCACCCGGGGATGAGCCTTCCTGGCACCGAGGGATCACAACCTAGTACCAGCTGATGACATAACTAGAAAATGACCTTGAATTAAAGGTTCAACGCGGACCAGCAGAATATCCCTGTCTACATATAATAACAGGAGTTAAAAATGCTGTTTGACCTAAAGTAAGGGGGAAATGGAAAGGACAAATGAGTTTATATGGCTATGAGTCTCTAAAAAAGAGTTTAGAGGTTGTCAGAAGGATTGCCCTTATGCACACCTGAGCAGAGTCTCAGAGACAGATAAAGTAGATACAACCCCAGGTTTTGGTTTTTTTGAGGGCTAAAGAGACCCACAGGTTCTATGGTCATGGCAGATGGGGTTCACTGCCATGCCAGTTGGCCCTTCTTTGGAGCTGGTGTTTCTGCGTGATGGAGCTGGACTCAGATGTGATCTCTTTTCACAAGCCTTTCATGCTACTTTACTGGAATTGTAGTTGGTGCTGGGGTTTAAGATATATCTAGGGGATTTGAATCTCTGGACTGACAATATGATAGCCAGGCCCTGAGCCTCAACAGACTTCAGCTCCTACACTCTGATTTATTGGACTTACCCCACTCAGCTAACATGGAGTTGAAGAATGTCAACCACCACACCATGGAGCCTAGAGTGCCTACAACTGAAAGCAGGAGGATTGCATCCAATATACATGTGGAATCTAAGCCCCCTCTTGACATAGATGTGGAATGGACACAACCAAGCCAAGGTCCACAGGAAGGAGGAATACAGTAAGGATTAGAGTGGACTTAATGATATCCTATTCATGAACTATTGTGGTTAATAATAAAGAAAATGTGGCATTGGTGTGGAAAAAGTGGCCGTGGTGGCTGCTGGGTGTGGGGAATGGGAGGAAGAGATGAGATGTGGAGGCATTTTCGGGACTTGGAGTTGTCCAGGGTGGTGCTGCAGGGACAATTGCCAGACATTGTATGTCCTCCCATGGCCCACTGGATGGAACGTGGGAGAGTGTGGGCTATGGTGTGGACCACAGGCCATGGGGTGCAGCGATGCCCAGAGATGTACTCACCAGATGCAACGGATGTGTCATGATGATGGGGGAGAGTGTTACTGTGGGGGGAGTGGTGGGGTGGGGGTGGTGGGGATGAATGGGGGCCTCATATTTTTTGAATGTAATATTTTTTTAAAAATGAATAAATTGAGTAGAATTTGGAGGAAAAAAATAATACAAATGTAAGAGTGCTCTTTAATGAACAATAATAAATGTATGCCACTCATACAAGATGCTAATAGTAGGGAACAATATGAATAACGCAAATTCTGACTATAGTTAGCAGTAATATTGTAATATTTTCATCAACTGTAACAAATGCACCTTAACAATGCTAAAGAGCATTAATAGAAGAAATAAAGAGTATGGTAGCCTTCTTTTTTTGAAGTTAAAAAAAAAAAAGAAAAGAGCAGATCTTGGGAGTGTCTTTAATTCCTTGGAGATTCTGGCCTGCCCAGAGCAAGGACCAAGCATGCCTCTGTGCCCATGGGAAGCCCTCAAACAGGAAACTTCACTTATGTGATATAAAAAGTACCTGAGTATGTACCGTGGTAGTGAGCACTCAGGAGACATGATAGGGCCAATAGCTCGGCTACAGGAACCCTGATCCAGTCTGCATCATGCTCTCCCTTGACGCAGTCTTCTCTTCTTCTCTTTCTTTTTTTTCCCCTTCTTTTTCCTTTCTCTTTATTTCATTTTGTTGTAAGTATATATGCATTTATGCATGTGTTTATTTATTTACATTTTTTACCACACTAGGAATCATGCAGAATCCAAGCTTACAACATTTCTGGAAAATGACAAGGGAAGTGGTGCCAAGGTCGAGGTCAAGGTTGGTGTGTTTATGATGGTCTAGATAAGGGGTCAACAAACTTTTCTGTAAAGAGCCAAATAGTAAATCTTTCAGGCTTTGTGAGCCATCTGGTCCCTGATAGAATCTCTCAACTCTGCTGTCATAGTGTGAAAGCAGCCATACACAATGTATAAATGAATTGGCATGGCTGGATTTAGCCCAAGGGATGCAGATGGCAACCCTGGTCTAAATTATGAGCCATTTAAGCAGTTTGTTTTTAATTCCAACCCAACACAGCCTCTCTTTCCAAGCTCTCCCTTAAAGAAAGCACCTTCAGGATCTGAGCACCAAGCTTCCAGCTCCTGAACAGAAGCTCCATCTAGGCCTCCCCAGCACCCTCAGGTGGTCTAAGGTCTGGACAAACACAAGCTTATGCATATTTTTCTTTTGCATGTGCTTCTTTTCTCCTTTTCTTTACTTGATTGTTTATCTACAAATGCCACAATTCTTTATCTTTGATCTCTTTTCTCTTTCCAAGTCATTCTCTTCTCTGTACAAAAAAAAGTGCTAACTGATTAAAAAACAAGATCAACAATAATTACAGTCAGGCTGTTTGCCCAGTATTATATGCATTCTGACTCAAACTGGAAACCTGACCCGAAGGGATCTGGGAATTTAAAAGCAAAGCCCCTCCCCCTCCTTTTCCTCATTCCTGCTCTTCCTTTCCCAGGCTTCTTGCAGAGGTGTCCCTGGCTGCATAAGAGGGAGGCTTTCAAAATTTGACTTTCACATGTCCCATTTTTCTGTCTTCTCTAAGTCAAGACCTGGGGCCTGACTTTGCTTTCAAAGTTTGGAGTCTTATAAAACTTGGAGTCATAAACAGAGTGATGTGTAAAGGGACACACCCAATACTTGGTTGCTCCTGCACTCTGGTACTTACCATCACTTTCAGCAGCAGGAGGAGAGATAAGCTCTATTTCAAGCCATTAATATGGAGCTTGATGAATTATGAGGTTGCAGGAATTGACATGTGTGATTTTCAAAACACACCAGAAAGCTCAGAGAGCAGAGAACCACCCGCCTGCCTTCTGCTATTACCCAGGCTTCTTCTCCCTGTGATCAGATCAAGACGTTGAGAGGCACTGCTGGGGCAGCCATGTGGTGGTGACAGGAGCTCAGTCCAGATGCCCAGGCCCCTCACCCTCTTGCCCTCTGCCCATTCCCCAGCTCACCTCAGCCTAAGGCTACTCTGCAGCCACATTTGCTTCCTTTGGGCACCACCAGCCCCAGTGCTGCCTGGAGGTGGCTGCTCTCAGAGATGATGGCCCAAGTAGCAATGTCTACCCTGCCTGTTGAAGATGAAGAGTGTTCAGAGAGTAGGATGGTGGTGACGTTCCCCATGTCTGCTCTTGAGTCGATGTGTAAACAACTGGCCAAGTGCAAGGCAGAAGCGGCCTGCATAGTAGTGTATGAAACAGACGTGTTTGTTGTTGGAACCAAGAAAGAATGTGCTTTTGTAGATACTAGGAAGGATTTTCAGAAAAATTTCATAAAATATAGTGTTGAAAAGGAGGAAATGGCTGCAGAGAGGTATAAAATGAAACTTACAACCCAAACAAATCGAGTGAGTGTCAATGCTGTGGAAATTGACACACTTAGAAAAACAATTATTTCTGCTTTTGCTATGGAAAAGCTTTAGACAAATCTCATGTTCCATATGAGACGATGTTAAGAGACCAGTTGGCCAATGAGCCCTTGATACTAATGACTATGCTTGTAAGCCTGTGCATCTGAAATAAGAACAAGGCCTAGAGCTGCAGGGTACCTAAGAGTTACTTCCTGAGAGCCACTGTGTTGCTCAGATGTAGCCAGTCTCGAAGCCAAACTCAGCATGTAAATGCGTTGCCTTCCCCCCAGTGTGGGACATGACTCCCGGGGATGAGCCTCCCTGGCACCGAGGGATTATTACCAAGTACCAGCTGATGATGTAACTAGAAAATGACCTTAAATAAAAGGGTCAGCTCGGACCAGCAGAATATCTCAGTCTACATAAAATACCAGGAGTTAAAAATGCTTTTTGACCTGAATAAAAGGGGATATGGAAAGGACAAATGAGTTTATATGGCTATGAGTCTCCAAAAAGAGCCAGGACATTATCAGAGGGGACACCCTTATGCACACCTTAGCAGAGTCCCAGAGACAGATAAAGTAGATATAACCCCAGGTATTGGTTCTTGTGAGGGCTACAGAGACCCACAGGTTCTATGGTCATGGCAGATGGACTTCAGCACCATGTCAATTGGCCCTATTTTGGAGTTTGTGTTTCTGTGTGATGGAGCCGGACTTGGATGTGATCTTTGTCCACAAGCCTCTCCTGTTACTTTTACCGGATCTGTAGTTGGTGCTGAGGTTTAGTGTATACCCAGGGGACCTGAATCTCTGGACTGACCATGTGATAGCCAGGCCCTGAGCCTCAACAGACTTGCAACTCCTACACTATGGTTTATTGGACTCACTCCACTCAGCTAACATGGGGTTGAAGAAGGTCAACCACCACACCAGGGAGCCAAGAGTGCTTACAACTGAAAGCAGGAGGATTGCATCCAGCATTCCATGTGGAATCTAAGCCTCTCTTGATATAGATGTGGAGTGGACACAACCATTCTAAGGTCCACAGGATGGAGGAATAGAGTATGGATTAGAGTGGACTTATGATATTCTATTCATGAACTATTGTGATTGGTAATTGAAGAACATGTGGCATTGGTGTGGAGAAAGTAGCCATGGTGGCTGCTGGGGGTAGGGAGTGGGAGGAAGAGATGTGATGTGGGGGCATTTTCGGGGGTTGGAGTTGTCCTGGGTGGTGCTGCAGGGACAGTTACCGGACATTGTATGTCCTCCCATGGCCCACTGGGTGGACTGTGGGAAAGTCTGGGCTATGATGTGTACCATTTGACCTTGAGGTGCAGCAGTGCTCAGAGATGTGTTCATCAAGTGCAATGAATGTCTCATGATGATGGAGGAGGTTGTTGTTATAGGGGGAGGAGTGGGGTGAGGGGGTTGGGGGTATATGGGGACCTCATATTTTTTTTATGGATGGAAGGAAGGAAGGAAGGAAGGAAAGAAGAAAGGAAGTAAGTAAGGAAGGACTAGTTGGCTGTAGTAGTTCAGGGACTTCCTGAAGGATTTGCTTTTAAATACCCTGAGAATTTTGATCTTGCAACCCTGAAATGGGTTCTGGAGAACAAAGCATGGATTTCATTTATCATTAAAAGACCTTTCCTAGGGCCAAAGAAGCACCTAGGTGGTTGTGTGCTGTGACAGATGGTAAAAAGTCAATACCGTCTCCACATGGAAGTTATGTGGAGTGAAACCTGAATCCATGGAAGATTCTGGCATTTCCCAAGAAATGGCAGCTGTGACAGTAAAGGAAGAATCAGAAGACCCTGATTACTATCAATACAACATTCAAGGAAACTATCATTCTTCAGAAGGCGATGAAAGAACAGAAATGGAAGCACCAATTGAAGATTCTACTCAGCATATCCCTTCAGAAACAAGTGAGGAGCCTGAAATTGAGGTGACTATTGAAGATGATGATTATTCAATACCTACCAAGAGACCAAAGACCAATGAGCTACCATAGCCCACAGTTACTGAACCTGCCAATGATGGAAAACAGAAAGTGAGGGAGTTCAACTTTGAGAAATGGAATGCTCAAATTACCAATCTAAATAAGCAAGTTGAAGAGTTATTTGAAAGAAAATCTGTTCAAGCTATAAAAGAGAAAGGTCCTATGATGATCCCATATCCCCTTTTCCAGTCACATGCTGAAGATCTTTATGTAGAAGTGAAGCAGGGTAGTAAGATAGGGAATTAATAATGGATTTGGAACCAGGCAAGAAGTCCACATGGACATCAATAACTCCAAGATGGCTGCTGGAAGACTTTCCCCAAGATTCTGCCACTCAGAAGAAGACTTCTTCCAAAAAACAGGAGAAGCCCCAGATATTCCGCAAGGATTTTATCATTGGGTCCTCCTGGGAGACTGATGGGAGATATAAGCAATCAGAACAGTAAACAGCTAGAACTTCTCCCCTGCAAAAGGGTGGGATAATTAACAATTCAAAAGGCAGACTCCAGGCCTTGTTCTTTTCTCTCTCTCTCTCTCTCTCATGCTCTCTTGCCTCTGGATCCATTCCTTCCCTCTGCACACTGCTTTTGCCTTTTTTCCTCTGCCATATGGCCATGAAAGTAAACCTGGACATTTATAACCTATGATGGGAAATTGTAGCCTATAAATCAACCTGCTTCATGACTTTTCATCCCCATCCTATCTACCTGGGATATTATTTTTTATCATTTCTCTTCCTTCCCTACCTGAACAAATTACTGGCCTAACTCACCCAATGTGATCTTGAAATTCATTTCTGCAACATATTCAAGAACCTAAATAAAATTCAGTAACAGAAGGACTTCCTGAAGGAATTCCTTTTAAATGGACATCACTTATGGAATTCCTTGCCTTGAGAGGATATTACTTGCAAAGGAAAGGATTCATTTTGTGATTAAGAAGCATGAACTTCTGAATTCAGTACATGAAGATTTACAACTTGATAAATCAGCTTCAGAAGTAAAGGAAGAGAGGTATGCTAGGATCACTAAATTAAGAAAGAGGATAGATCAGCTTTTCTGCAAAAAATCTGCTGCAGTTTTGGGGAGCACTGAAGCCAAAGCTGTACCTTACCAGAAATTTGAGGCATAGCCTAATGATTTCTGTGGAAAGCTACCAGAAAACATTGCTTTTAGAAGCCCCTCTTGGTATGGAATTCCAAGGCTGGAAAAAATCATTCAAGTAGGCAATTGAATTAAATTTATTGAAAGACCCCAGTACTTCTGACTCACAGTACAACTAAAGTTACTCAGCCAAGAACAAATATGCCAGTCAAAGAAGATTGGAATGTAAGAATTACCAAGCTACACAAACAAATGGAAGAGATTTTTAATTTGAAATTTGTTCAAGCTCTTAGATTCACAGAGGCAGTAAAAGTGTTTGAATTAAATCCCGAGTTCCTTTATGTAGACTTGCCAGAAAGAATTCCCTTTTGGAGCTTTACCTAGTTTGGAATTCCACGACTTGAAAGAATTGTGTGTGGGAGTAGTAAAATCAAGTTTGTTGTTAAAAAACCTAAACTAGTTGTTTTCTATTTGTCTCCTGAAATGGTTAGTAAAATAAACATTAATGCATTACAATCCCAGAAAAGACCACAAAGCCCTGGAAGCAATTCCTCCTGAAATTGAGGGTCACTGTAGAAGGTCCTAATAACAACAGTCCTCAATATCAGCTGTTCAAACCCCTACCCAGACTTCCTTCAAGCCTCAAGGAAGGGAGTTTTCCTTTGAGGCCTGCATGCCGGAATCACAAACCTAAAACAGAAAGTTGAAAATCTTTTTAATGAAAAATGGGTGAAGCTCTTGACCTTAAGCAAGCTGTGAAAGTACCATTTGTATTATTCAAATGTTTCTCAGAAGACTTTTATATGGAAGCCTTACATGAGCGCATGCCATTCTGAAGACCATTTATTTTTGGCATTCCAAGGCTAAAGAAGATACTCAGAAACAAAGATTAAATTCATCATTAAAAAGTCCAAAATGTTTGAGACAGCCATTAAGGAGAGCTTCTCCTCTAAGAGCCCAAGAAAAATAAATTCATCATCCAGTGTTAATACTACTGCATCAGGTGTCGAAAGGTCTTAACAGCACTCAGGTGTCAATTCCAGATAACGATAATGAGAGGTTGTCAAAAGTTGAAAAAGCTAGACAGCTAAGGGAACAAGTGAATGACCTCTTCAGTAGAAAATTTGGCAAAGCAACTGGTATGGATTTCCCTGTGAAAGTTCCCACAGGAAAATCACAATTAACCCTGGCTGTGTGGTGACTGATGGCATGTCCCCCCAGTAGTGTCATTCAAAGCCCCCAGTTATTTGGAAATCAACTCCATGAGAAGGATCTTAGAATCTACAGAGTTTTTCAAATTCATAATCAATAGGCCCTTGCCAGGCCTTGTGATTAATAACCAGGTGATAGATCAGAGTGAGTCAGAAGGCCCAGCAGTGATTCAAGAATCAGCTGAGTCAAATCAGTTGGAGGTTCTGGCAGCAGAAGAAATAAAGGAGACTATTGGAAGCTCTCAGATCAAGCAAGAACTAGACTCAACATGGTAGACCTCTTTGCTGCTATGCTTAAAGCATCAGTGGTTGAGAAGAGCTTTTCCAACCTCTTACTGCCCCAAGCTGTGTAATATGCCTGTATAAGAGAAATACCTTCTATACAAATTTTTCTTCTACTTTTAGATAGAAATGTCTACTTTTCCAGCAGTTTTGTGAATTGAATTAAAGAGTAAGTGGCTGTAGATTTGGAATAGCTGGTTTACTTTGGAATGTATTATAAGGATTTTACAGTAGTGCTGGAAAACAACAGGGAAAACAACAGGGAAAATGACAGGGATGAATCTCATCAGACTTTTTACATATTCAGCAGAGCCTTCTGTTATGGTGTTTATTTTCCAATTAAGTGAAGATATTCCTACTGGAATGTCTCAGTTTCTGCAGTGAAGAAAACACCTGTAATAGTTCAGTTCTTTAGATTTCTATTTGAAGAATCATTTAAATGATTTTGTACACAAATTTCCATAATAACTCAGTGAACAATTAGTACCTGTATATTTGACTAAACTTTTTTCTAAGCTTATCAATCCTGGTTATGTTTTTTTTATCATAATTTTTAAAAAATATGGACCATCTAAGAGTCAGTAAGAGGTCAGTATCTCAGTGTGTGGATTATAGGTGAATTCCAGAGAACCTTTTCCATTTTTACCTTTTGTCCAATAAAATGCATGGTGCATCAGAAGTTTAAGGTCAGGTATGAGTCTTTGGGCAAGCTAAATGACACTACAGCCTCACTATCATGTAACATATTGTAGCATAAAATTCTTTGAAACACTGTGCCATCTTGGATCAGGCTCAAGGGGGTTTCATTGTCCTCCTCATTTTAGAATTCTGCTTGTAACATTGAGGCTCCAGTCTGTGGTATAAGGGTTAAACCTGCTAATTATGCACCCTCTGATATCTTTGCCAGTTGAAGGAGAATCTTACATGTGTCAAGATTTCACAAACAGTAAGAGTTGTAAAATAGCACCTATATGAAAAGTCTAGAGTATTTGGTGGCATAGAGTTTTCATTAGCTATTCACAATATTCACAAAAGAGAATTATATTGCATGGTAGCAAAAGTAGGCATTTTTATGTGTTGCTTATATTTTGCCTCAAATTAAATTGTAGATATAGGGTAATAAAAAAAAATCCATGCCTTTCATACACTAAACAACCATGACAACAACAACAACAAACATACAACCTGAACTTAGTTTTCAATGCAATTTATGCTAAACTAAGTTATAGGGATAAGACATGACATATTGATGTGCAGAGCCCAGTCTGTGGATATTTATAGAGGTTGGCAGGGAGAAACTCCATATTCAAGGTACATCAGTAAGCTGTGAGATTATTTTCATAAGAGAGAGACCTATTTTTTCACTTCAGGGACAATGCCTAACACAAATCTCCTCCCAGGGGAGTACAAATCCTGAAACAAAATGGCTGGCGAAATGAGAACTGGAGCTTGAATATAACAGCAAAATGTCATCACATCATTCAATTTGGTGCCCATGGTATTTGCTTTTCTGCCCTCTATTTTCTGCTCCCATCAGCTCTAGGTCTTTATAGACTTCAGAAATCCATCTGAGCATTATACTTGTTAAATATATGTCCTGGAGACTTAAATCTTTGGTCCATTCATGTGCTAGTTGGACCCTGAATCTAAGCAGAGTTGCAATACCTACTCTC
This sequence comes from Dasypus novemcinctus, assembly GCF_030445035.2. NCBI lineage: Eukaryota > Metazoa > Chordata > Mammalia > Cingulata > Dasypodidae > Dasypus > Dasypus novemcinctus. The sequence goes on along the minus strand of NC_080696.1, from coordinate 21,487,439 downwards.
CAGTTCACTGGATTCACCCAGGACAACTAACAAGAAGATGATGGACAACACCCACCCCAAGGAACAGACAGTGTCTGCAACTGCAAGCAAGATCATTCCAGCCATTTGCCCCTTGGGATCTAAGTCCTTTCTTAATTAGAAACAGAGTGGCATAACCATCTCCAAATCCTCAAGACTGGGGAATGAACAATGGACAAAAGTAGACTTATTTTTATTCTATTATAGACATTATTATTTTAGCAACGGAAGAAATTTTTATCATTGATATAAAGGCAGTGGCCATCAGAGGTTCTGAGGGGAGGGAAAGGGAAGAATAGATATAATGTAGGGGCATTTTTTGGGACACTGGAGTCGTCCTGCATGACATCACAATGACAGATACAGACCAGTATATATTTTGTCATAACCTACAAAATTGTGTGGGACAGAGTGTAAAGTATAATATAAACTATAGTCCATGGTTAGTAGCAATGGACTCATCAATTGCAACAAATATACCACACTAATGAAGGATGTTATCAATGTGGGAAATGGTGGGAGGGGGAGGAGGTGGGTCATATGGGAATCCCCTATATTTTTTTTAAATTTTAAAAAATATTGAAATATATCACTCATACATAAACAATAAGTGTATAATAGTTGTGAACTTACAAACCAAACATATATAACATCAAACAAACATATATAACATCTCACCCTACCACCAATAACTTGTATTGTTTTTAAACTTTTTAACTAATGATTAAAGAGCATTGTTAAAATATTACTAATAAACAAAGGAGCTTTCCTAACCAATCCAATAGTTATTATCTTTATGTCATTTATATATGAACATATATAAACAATTAAGTGTATAGTGAAAGTTGTGAACTTACAAAGCAAACATGCATAACATCCTACAGGGGTCCCATACATCAACCCTCCACCAACACCTTGCATTGTCATGAGACATTTATTACAAACTATGAAAGAACACTGTCAAAATCTTACTACTAATCATAATCCTTATCTTAAATTTGGTGTGTTTTTTCCCCAACCCACCCTATTCTTATTTTTTTAATATATTTTTTATGACAGAAGTTGTAAACTTATAAAACAATTATGCACATGTTCAGAATTCCCAAACAATACCCCTCCATCAGCACAACACAATGTGGTGTGTCATTTGCTACAGATAAAATAATATCATCTGATTGTTACCATGTCCATAGTGTACATTTGGCTCAAAATTTTCCATACTGCCTCAGTATCAACACAGTACATCTTTTGCATAGATGCGAGAATATTATATTATTACTACTAACCACAGTCCATAGGTCCCTCCAGCTGTAGTTTTCCCATGCTTCTCCACATTCCCATCACCCTGCAGTAGTGATATACATTTGTTCTAGCTAGCAAAGGACACTCTTGCATCTGTACCATCAATCACAATTCTCACCCACCTCTTGGTTTACTGTGCTATCCAGTTCTTAGATTATTCTCAAGCCTTCTGTCAATTGGCATTCACATACATAGACTACTATTTTCAATCACATCCCCATTTATAAACTAGCTGTTACTCACTGTGTATTACCATCCACTCTATACATTTCCACAATTTTTATAGTAAAGCTAATTAAAACTTTTACATACATTAAACATCAGTAGTCCATTCAGTCCTTCTCTTATCTCATTTAAGAATCTACCACCTACCACCAGGTCTTGAAGATATTTTCCAATAATTTCTTCTAGAATTTTTATGGTTCTTGTTTTTAGTTTTAGTTTTTTTGATGCATTTTAAGTTAATTTTTGGATAAGGTGTGAGATAGGGGTCTTCTTTCCTTCTTTCAGCTATGGATGCCCAATTTTTTCAGCACCATTTGTTGAAAGGACTGTTCTGCCCGAGGTGTGTGAGTTTGACAGGCTAGTCAAAAATCAGTTGACCATACCTGTGAGTGTCTGTTTCTGAATGGTAAATTTGGTTCCATTGGTCTATTGTGTCTGTCTTTAGGCCGGTACCATGTTGTTTTTACCACTGTAGGTAAAGTCTGGAGATGAGGGTTCACTTTTCCTTTTTATGATGTTTGTAGCTATTCAGGACTCTTTACTCTTCCAAATAAATTTAATGATCATGTTTTCAATTTTTATTTAATGCTGGTGAATTTTTATCAGTTGCATTAAATCTGTATATCAATTTGAGTAGAATTGACATCTTACTGATATTTAGTCTTCCAATCCATGGGCATGGAAGGTTCTTCCAGTTATTTAGGGCTTTTTAAATTTGAGTTGCAGTTTTCTAAATATGAGTGCTTTACGTCATTGGTTAAGTTTATTCCTGACTCTTTGAGTTTTATCTGTCATATTATATTTTCACCACTCTTTTGACACTTTTAGTTACCTTTATTGGTATAATCTTCATTTCTAGACTCTCTTCCAGGCCTCTCTCTCCTGTCTTTTCTTGCCCCTTGTTCTAGCATACCCTTTAGTATTTCCTGAAATTTTGGTCTCTTGCTTAGAAATTCTCTCAGTTTCTGTATATCTGTGAATATTCTAATTTCGCCCTCATTTTTGAAAGACAGTCTTGCTGGATATAAGATTCTTGGCTGGAAGTTTTTCTCTTGTAGTATCTTAAATATATCAGACCACTGTCTTCTTGCCTCCATGGTTTCTGGTGAGAAATCAGCACTTAATCTTATTGGATATCCCCTATATGTTATGCATTGCTTTTCTCTTGCTGTTCTCAGAATTTTCTTTGTCTTTGGCATTTGACATTCTGATGAGTATGTGTCTTGGAGTTGTTCTATTTGGATTTTTTCAGATGGGAGTATGTTGTGCTTCTTGGACAGGGTTATCTCTGTCCTTCAATAGGGTTGGGAAATTTTCTACCATTACTTCTTTAAATATTCCTTCTGCCACTTTTCCATTCTCTTCTTCTGGGACACCTATGACATGTATGTTTGCATGTCTTTTGCTGTCATTTAGTTCCCTGAGAACTTGTTCAATTTTTTCCATTCTTTTCTTCATCTGTTCTCTTGTATGTTCACTTTCAGAGGTCATTTCTTCAAGCTCACCAATCCTTTCTTCTGCCTCCTCAAATCTGCTATTATATGATTCCAATGTTTCTTAAATTTCATTGATTGCACCTTTCATTCCCATAAGATCTGCTATTTTTCTATGTATGCTTTCAAATTCTTCTTTGTGCTTATCCAATGTCTTCTTAATATCCTTAATCTCTTTAGCCATCTCATTGAATTTATTAAGGAGATTTGTTTGAACATCTATAATTAGTTGTCTCAACTTCTTTATGTCATCTGGAGGCTTATCTTGTTCCTTTAACTGGGCCATAGCTTCCTGTTTCTTGGTGTGGATTGTAATTTTTTGTTGGTATCTTCATATCTGGCTTACTAGAGTATTTATTCTGGGTGCAGTTTTTCTCTCTAGTTTAGGGCTTCCTATGGTTTCTTCCTTGCTGGTTGTGGAGTAGGAGCCAAGCATGTAGTTGGTGTTGTAAGCTGTGGAGGCTTAAGCTGCCCTCATTGCACTAGGGACCAATGAAGCTTCTTCCAACGTTCTCCTTTGCTAGGGGTAGGGACAGAGTCACAGCTATGTGGAATAATCCACGTGCAGGCCTAGATTGTAGTTGCCCAGAGAGACTGATGAAGCTTCATATCCCTCTCTTCCCTGCCTGGGACAGGGATGGAGCTGCAGGTGTGGGCAGCAATCTATGCAGTGCAGGTCCAAGATGACAGCAGTTGCCCTGGTAGACTTCTGATTTTCAGTCTATGGCAGCCAAAGTTATCTGAAGTTACCTATATAGGCTGGTGCAGGGCTCCTCAGCCTCCTCCCTGCCAGAGGCAGGTTGCAGGCTGATCTGTGTGAAAGAAACTGGTTCCTGTGGACACTGAGAGTTTCAGTCAGCCCAGCTCCCCTCAGGCTGGGGGTAGAGTCAAAATGGTGGCTACTAGCCTCTTTCGGACTTGGGCTGGTTCACACACCCTTGTTCCCAGGGTTATCTCTTAGCCAGCCAAGTCTACCAATCAGTAGCCGAAATCGACAGCCAGCCATCTCCTCCTCCCCTGTTTCTAGGCAATGGACCTTCCAATTCCTGTCACAGAACAGCTCCTGGGGCAGCTCATGCCGCCAGAGCAGGATAATCACTGTCCTCCATGGCTTGGCTGGTAATTTCCCAGAGAGGCTGGCTCAGGTCCCCACAGCTTCCTCCCTGCTAGAGGTGGCACTGAGGCTTAGGCTAGGCCTGCAATATGATCTGGACAGAAAGAAGCTGGTCTCCACCAGCACTGGGATTTTCAGCCTGCCTGCTTCCCCTCATGCCAGGCTCAGAGTTAAAATGGCAGCTCCTGGCCTCTTTCTGACTTGGACAGGCTCAATCTTTAGCTGTTCTCAGGATTATACTGTAGCCTACTGAATTTCCTCATCAATAGTTGAAATTTGTGCTCTTCCTACCCTGTTTGGGGGAAGTGGAGCTTTCAATTCCAGCCGCGGAACAGCTCCAGAGGCGGCTAGTGCCTCTAGTGGTGGATGGTCATTGGCCTCCGCGGCGTGGAGTCTTTTACTTATGAGTCTTCTCTGCAGATGGGCAGCCTCTTCCTTCCACTCCTTCAAAGATGTTGCAGCATGCTCTTCTGGTCACCCAAACAGGTGCTTCAGCTAGCTCCAGAGAGCTCTGGGTGTTTGCTAACTGCCCTGTAGCAGGAGCTGACTAGGAGCTCCTTACTCCACTGCCATCTTGCTGGTTGTCTGGGAACCCCCTATATTTTTAATGTAACATTTATGCAGTCTAAAATTTCTTTTAAAATAAAATAAAAAATAAAAAGAAATCCATTTGGACATCTTCAGAATTCATTTCTGCTCCCAGCTTTTGTTGCCCTTCTTTGTACTCTCTGAGATAGGTTTGCCACTCACCCATTAAAAGTTTGACTTCTAGACTCTCTTCTTTGATACTGACTGGTTATTAGACATAGAGGGTACATTGTCAGGAAGAATTCCTCAATCTAAGGGAAGCAATTCTGACCATCTCTAAGACTAACACATTCACCAACTCCATGCAGCTCAAATGGACCCTGGGGAAAGCTTTTATATGCATAGATGTACTACCAAGTTTTCCTCTTGGTACATAACACATTACCTTCAAACTTAGCAATTTAAAAAAACCATTTACTCTTGCTCATAAATGTTGGGGTCAGGGATTCAAGAAGAGCTTGACTGGGAAATTCTCACTTGGAATCTCAAGTGATGATGATCAGATACCTGCTGGGGCTTCAGCCTTCTGGTGATATGGGCTATGTGTGAGGGCTATGTGTTTCTTCTTGAATAACCTGGGCTGTGTGTGTAAACTTCCTAAAAATTAAGATTCCAATATAAGCCATGTGTGCATGCAAACAATAAGAACTGTAGCCCCATCTTTCATAACCATGCCAACCACTCCAGTCTGTCTACTTCCCAGAAAGCCAATTAAGTGATATAGGCACTATAGGCTTTGTATATTCAGGGAAGATGCAGACTAAATATGTTAATTCAAACTTACCTGGAATGTTGGGGATATGTGTTAATTCAAGCTTATCTGATACTCAAACAAAGCATCATTTGACTCCCCACTCCTACATCCTCTGTATAAAAGGGACACAAAAATCCTATTCAGGGCTCAGGTTTTGGACTGGAGTCCCTGAGCCTGGCCAGTCATAATAAACCTTTTTCCTTCTCGAAATATTCCTGAGTCCTGGCCTTCAATGCGTGATCAAAATAAATCTTTCTGGTTCCACAACACTGGGACTGGACATCTCAAGTGACTCGCATGGCTGGCAGGTGATACTGATTCCTGACTGGGAGCACACCTGTAGCATGTGGATCCCATGAGGGAGCAACCAGAAGAGGGATATCAAGAGTGTGGGTGATTAAGAAACCAGGGCTGAAGCTGCAGTGCTTCTTACATAGTCTTGGAAATCACACATCGCTTATTATCCATTCTATTGGCCACTGTGATCAAGAAACTCTGCCTGATTCAAGGCAAGGCAGCACACATCCCACCTATCAATGAAGGAATGTCAAAGAATTTGCATCAACTTTAATCCATCACAGGGCCAGAAGCCTTATCTCAACTTATTTCAGATAAGGAAGCCAAGCATATAGAGTTGACTGTGCAAGGTACTAGGGGAGACAGCTCAGAGGATATGGAGAGAGGAGGTCTCTGCTCTTAGAGAAGAAATACCCAGGTATGGTGGAATGGGGATGAATGTGTCCCCATGCACTCCTCTGCCCCTCATTTTCTTTTATCTTTCACTTGCTCAAATGTGTCACTCCTCCCATTCCAAGCTATCTAGTTTGGGGTTCCACCTGTTCCTGGAAGGAGCTACAGGTCACCTTTCCTTGTGGCTCACTCCTCAGCTGGGCTGTGCTATCTTCCTGGAACTTAGGGTGGACTCCGGATATTTTGAAGTAGAAGTATCTGGGTATTCACATCTCAGTGGATTTTCTCACCATTGGGTACCACAGCTGACTTTCTCAGTTGCTTCATGAATAACCTGGGCTGTGTGTGTAAACTTGCTAAAAACAAAAACCATTCAATGGAAGACTGGTTGGTATACTAAACACCAACACTAGTGTTCATCAACCCAGGCAACAACTATTCTTACTTTTTTCGAAGAATATCCAGGACATTATTATGCTTAGAACTTGAGTCCTCAGATTACCTGGGTGAATTCCTTAGGCTGCTCCTAGTTCCCATTAGATATTTTCTTCTCCCCCAGTTTTTCCCCTGATTGAAAACACAGGCCCCATTTATCTCATCTTACCAAGACTTGAAACAAGCTCTACTCCAAATTTCCAGTTAGCTTGTTCTCCCACACCTTCCTACATTCACCTTCCCGCTGAAGAATCTGATCCTCTATGTACCAATAGTTAAAGAACAATGAATGCTCTGGGGCCAAAGCAAGAGCATTATGCTCAGACAGACTTGGGGCCAACCTTCTTTCCTAGACCTTTTTAAAGACTCCATCAGAGCTGAATGTCCAGGAAAGTCAGGACACCAACAACATCAGAGGAAAACGATTAACCTTCCCTCTCAACTTTTCCCAAACACGATAGCTACTTGTATTTGAATTCTTCCCCAAGGCACATCCATTTCCTTTTAAAAAATGAACTGCAGCTTCTAAAATTATTGAGGTCTTTGGTTCCTTTGTTTTACTTGTTTCTTTTTCCTCATATGGCCCAGAGGACAGAACATCTGTCAACTACTTTTTTATAGCCTAAATCTTTTCCTTAATCATGCCAAATCCTTTCAGGATATTAGTCTTTCTTTTTTGGCTTTTATTTTTCTTTAGTTCATCACAGTCCTCCTCATTGAACTGAGCTTCTCACCATGAACTTGAAAAACCACTAACTCTTTGCTGGCACCATCCCCATCTCTGACCACATGGTCAGAGCCTTGGGACCAAGAGTCAGCCTTAATCATGATAATCTTCCTCTCTCAAACCAGTGGCAAGGTGTCATAACTGAATTCTAAGTGACAACCACCGAGTCTCCTTCTTGTCCCCTGTTTATGAAAAGAGCACCCTATAAAGAGGAAGAAAACACAACCTCACCCACCTGCTTTCTGCACCCTCCAGAGGCATATGTAATGATATACATTTCAAAGATGATGACACAAAAGCTTAGGGAGGCTGAACCGTTTCCCTAGGGGCACGTATGTTGTTAATGGCCACCATTACATTTGTATCACAGTCCCCACATCTCACCGTCTCTTAAGGGGTGGAAGGGCATCCTTGAAGAGAAATAGCATACCAGCTCTCTCTCAAAGAATCCCCAGGATTTTCAGGAGATGGTTTCAATATCTCTTCCTAAGCACCTCCATGATAAGGGAGAGAGGGTGTTTTTTTAGATTCATCTGGGTCCAACTTCCACAGATGCCTGACCCAGCCACTAAACAAAGCCCTTGAGACATTTCTGTCTTGAAGGAACCTGGGTCTACCTGGTTCCATGGAAGGTGTAGAATCTCTGTGAAGTGGGACTTGAGAGTCAAAAGGCAGAGTGTACTCTCTGGGCCTCCAGAAGCTCCTTCCCCATTTTTCACAGGCTGCAGGTAGGAGCTGAGCATATGCCCTATAATGCCATTTGTGGTTCCTTTGAATGGGGAGGTCACTGGCTATTAGTTATCCACCAAGGGAAGGAAAGAGCCACCCAGGAAATAATTGGGCAATGTCACACCATGAATCTACACAGGACACAAGGAAGGACTCAGACCTCCCAGCACTGAGGCTCGGATTCCAATCTGCAAGGTAAGGTGAGTCAGAACAATGATACAAGATTTGGCAGGAATATTAGCTCCCCACGGGGCCCTTCATTTGGGAATATGTGCTTTAACAGAGCTATGGTATCAAGATGATAGAGGTGGTGGTGATAGGGTGGGAAGCATTTCCAAGCCAGTCAAATGTGAGCACCAGCTTCTCCAAATAATACCCAGGAATATAACACTTCCTCTTGAACACACAAAATGCTCACCTTGTGTCCTTTCTGTTGAACTGTTATATTAGGGAGCTGAACACAGGTGCTAGGGGGACCACAGCTGTTCATCAGTTGTTGAAAGGGCAGCCATAGCCAGCACTGCACCTTGGCTTTATCCCAAAAGGGAACAAGGGCTTGCTTCAGCCCCGCCTGACCTTCCTTCTCTGAAACAATAGTCCTGCTTTTGTAAGGCTGAGTTTCCCTCTAGGTTCGCTTCTGCGCAGCCCTTAAAATACCAGCGTGGCTGCTTTGAAAGGCCAGTTGGACCGGCCTGCCTGGAATTTCCTGGAACCACCCAGAGCCTGGGCATTCGACATTTGGGTCCTCTCCAGCCCTCTATGAAGGTGCTGCTGACTGATGACCAAGTTTTTCCTGTTTCCCTGCTCCCTCCCCACCCTTTAAATCACGTGGGAGGGTTTGTAGCTGGGTTTATCTAAGAGTATTTACCAGAACTCCCCTCTCTGACACCCAGGGTGTAATGGAATGACAAGGCCCTTCTGGTGTCCCTTTGCATGTAGAGAGGCAGGGTCTGTGTGGGGGGAGGTGGGGGCATGAGTCAGGGCTGTGGACCTTGACACCTTCCCCTGCTAAGATCTCTCTGGATGGTAGGATCCAAGGTCATGGACCCTCCCCATTTTGTGGATTTTTCTCTTGTATAATACGACTCAGAAATTCTCTCACAAATACGTTTCTCTGGTGAAATCATTGGCATTTGAATAAAAGGCATGGAGAAAACTGCGGGCATTGCCTAATTAAGCTGACACTATTGGCCTCTCCTTGGTGAACTGCATCTGACCAGGCTTAGCAACTCACATTGTCAGAGTTCCATCTTGCTCACACTTGGAGATCCTGGCTCAACTAAAACAAGACAACTGCAACCACAACCAACACAACACAGACTGACAAGCACAAAAGAGACAGATGTATAAAGCAGTGTGCTGATTCCTAATTTATGGTAAGAAATGAAATACTCAGGAGGGTCTGATATTCATGTCTTATCTCCATTTATACTTCTCATTCCTTTAGACAAGTCCAGGGAAAGTCAGCTGATTTCCAGATGGTCAGTTGGACATCAGTGTTGCTTGACATGAGACTAAGGTAAGACAAATCCAAGTCCATCTGGGACATTCCTGCTTCCAGCATAAAGCAAATCAAACCCTTGCCCCACAGTACCCCCTCCTCTTGATATACACTCAAAAAATAATTTCTGAGTGTTTTATATGTACCAGGGCCTGGGTGAAACACTAAGGTGACAGCAAAGAACAAGACAGACTGGGCCCGGCGATTGGGGAGATTTTGACTTCTGTCTTCCCCATGCCCTCTGATTGACAGGGTCTACCCTCATCTCTGCTAGCTTCTCTGACCCAGTTACAGACCATCCTGAAGACCTGGGACCTATCTATGTCGTCAAGGAATATTTATATATATGCTGGTCTATTAGGTATGCACTTTCTGGGGATGATTTATATCTAGGATTTTACCTTCAGAGAAAGTTTCTTTCCCTTCCTAATGCAGTTCAACAAAACAAAGACTCGAGAGTACAAAAACAAGGCTGGGACTGGAGAGCACACTCTTCTTAACTCCTGGGTTCCTGGAAAGCGAGCAGCACAACTGGCCCATCTCTTGGCTGCCCTGCCTGCCCCTCCTTCCTCATTTCCCAGCCCAGGTTGCATGAAGGGCAGACCCTTTATCCCCCTGGTGGGTCTGGGATAGGGGTTCTGCTAGCTTAATCCTGCTACTAACTACCCAGGGGATGAATCATTTTTTTGCTTCAGTTTCCACTGTCAACTCTGGTTCAAATTAGAGCAAAGTGGGTTAAAGAACATGAAGGTTCTTTGAAGTATAATAAACCTAAAAGCCTAATGTTAACTCATGATTATTCCAAGGGATGGGATGACCACCTATGAAGTAATAAGAAGTTGGACCTGAACTGTCCAACACAGCAGCTGCTGGGCACATATGACTACTGAGCACCTGAACTGTGGTTGGCAGGAACAGAAATGTGCTATGAGGATAAAATACACATCACATTTCAAAGACTTAGTATGAAAAAGAGAATGTGAACTATCCAATTAATATTTGTTTTTATATTGATTACACATTGAATTGGTAATATTTTAGATATAGTGTATTAAATAAAAATTATTATTGGAATTCATTTCACTTGGGTTTTCTTTTTTTCTTTTTTAATGTGATTACTAGAAAATTTACAATGACCATTACGGCTGGCATTGATTTCTATTGGATGGCTCTGCCCTAGAGAAATCAACCAGCTCTGTCTTTGTCATCTTCTTTCTTTCCTGGCTAGATATGAAGTGGCACACTTGGCAAAACATCTGGAAAGGGCAGAGAGGCCAAGTCTGGGGCAGAGGGTCATGGTGTGGGGAGGACTCTGCCAGCCTTGTTCATTTTCACAGAAGCTGCCCACAAGGCTGCAGCTACATTCTCTCCAGAGATGCTGAGCTCCTGCATACAGGCATTGAGCTATGTCCATCCCATAACCCATGGTGGGCACTGTGTTCCTGAGTTCTTTCCAGTTCTGCTGGACTGAGCAAAGATGACCTCAACCTTCTGGAAGTTTCTTGAGTACCAACTCCCTTCATTTGGCTCCTTCCTTGCCAGAGATTCACTCACTGTGATTGTGAACTGACGGGGCTGCCCTCTAGCAATGAAATATCACTATGTTTACAGCCACTGGCTCTGGCCATGTGGGCCTCTCCCTCTGCTGCTCCATCGTCACCAGCAGGCAGCCTGGGAGCTCAGTGCAGCCCCTTCAAGCCACAGAGGCAAGTAGGATCTGATGCTCACTGACTCTCTTGCTTCCTGCCCAGCCAGGTCTATGCCGGGCAGGAAAAGACCCTTGGGCTAAACAGTGGTAGGCAAGCATGGCAGGGCATGAAAAACTTACCACTCTCTCTTGCTTCTTTTTTCAATCAGATCTTTCCCTGTTCCCATGGGAAAAGAACAAGGACAAGAATCTGGGGCCCAAGAAAAGGGCCAGTGAATAAAACCCACTGAGAACCTCATTCTTGGAGTAGGAGGTCTCTGAAGATCCATGGGACTAGCAGAGTCTGGGGTCCTCGGGAAAGTCATTGGTAGGAATTTGGGGGAGTGGCAAGGCAGAAGTCAGTCTTATAGATGGAACTAAGAGTCCTGATGTTCACTTGGTGCCATCACTGTCCCGCACCTTGACCCCAAAGGGTCTGTGGAAGTAAAAAATATTGACTTTTACATAGCATTATCTCATTTTATCCCATGACAGATTTATGTAGTTCTCTAGCTGACATTCCTGGGTCTGTACACCTTATTTCCATCCCCTCTTTTTCTCAAATATGGAAGATGAAGATGGCTTTCAGTCACAGAAGGAGTTTGGGGTTCTTCTAACTTTGCCCTGCAAGGATGTTTTACCACCTCCCCTTATAGCAGGGGGACTTCTGGTGAGCCGTTATCCCCTTTTGGGCTGTCTTGACTCCCACTCAGCATAAAGGCCAGGAGAAGCCCCTGGCTATGTTTATGATAAGGGCATGTTCAAAGGATCTGGATTCCAGCCTACAGTCTCACACTTACCAGCTGTGTGACTTTAGTAAGAGTGGGGAGGTCACTCACTCTTACTAAACCTGAATTTTCTCATCTTCAATACAGTTGGTAGAGCCACAATTGAAATAATAAGCCTAGGAACCCACTGGAAACTCAAACGTCTTATGTGAATGTGAGCTTTTATTATACATGGTGAAATTTTTATGAACTGCTAAAGAAAATTTGGCTGAACACCCCTTCCTCTTTCTCAGCCAACTCAAGGAGCCAGGACAACTCACAGCTTTATGAGAAACCACTCTCGTCCTTCAACTAGGCTTGAGTTTTTCAAAGGCCCCAAGGATCATTGTGTCTAGGGCTTAAATCAGCAAGCAGATCAAATTGAGCTTGGAAAATTAAAAGTTCATGCACACTCTGAAATCATGATGTTGCAGCCTCACAAAATGCAATGGACACTGGCTTCCCTGATTGTCCAGCCAATAATTGTGTTTCCATTTTCAAGGGATTTGGGGAAATTCCAGGAATGTTTGTTTTTTTTTTTCCATTTATGTCTCAGAACCCAGTCACCTGGACAAGCATCAGTGCCTGTGAAAATCATGGATCTATTTATACCAGATAAAATCATCCACCAAACAGTAAGATGACCAAAAAAACCCACATTTTACCCAGTGGTCTTTGGGGGAGCAAGTTTATTGTGTCCTTAAGGAGAAGTCAAGTTGGAAATGTTAGAAAGCAGCCTCAGGGTCATTAAAACTGTCGGCCCAAGTAGGCGTAGATGTACCCATCCATGAGCAGTGAGCTCAGCACCACTTGGCTGCATGCGGAATAGGCAGAGCCCTGATCCCAGAGAGGTGGGGAAGGAGAGAATGCAGGGGCAGCCAGTCCCTCCATTGGAGCTCAGTTCACAGCCAAGTTCAGCCCAGCTTGGGATGCCTGAGTTTGGTCACATCTCTCTAGGATTCAGTCCTCTGAGGTTTATAGTTGGGTGGGATTTCTCTCTCTTCCAGTGTTTCCTGTCTCTCTTTGTATACACAGAACTAAGCTAATTTCATTTGGAAACTGCAGTGGATTGAATTGTGTACTGCGGTTTGGACATGTTCTTTGTCTTGGTCTTCATGCTGGTGGGTGTGGGTCCATGGTAAAAAGATCTCTCTGTTACCTCAGTTAAGGCGTGACCCAACTGAATCATGTTGGACTTCAATCAGGATTATGGGAGTCCTTTAAAACAGTGAAAGTCAGATGGAAAAAAGCTTGACATTAACGGAATCTGGATGAGAAAGGAGAAGATGCATCCTAGTGGAGGGAGTAAACTAAATAGTAATTTCTGACAATAAATGGGAAATTTTTCTCTTTAAATAACAATGGAATTGACATAATTGGGAATAAAGAGAAAAGTTGGAACCAAGAGAGAGAAAATGGAGTGTACTAGAAGAGCTGTTAAAAATGTAAAATTTGGTTACATTATTTGTAGAGGCTCAAACTTGTGAAGGTTAAATACCACAATTTTTCCATGTGTTCTGCATTTTCATTCCGAAAAGAAATCTGACTTTGCCAACTTCTTATTTTTAAAAACTTGTAAAAAAAATTTTTTTAAAGTCACATGCATTGCCATATGACAGAAAAGCCAAGGACTCAAGGATCACTGGCAGCAGGCCCCAGAACACCACAGTCTTCAAGGAGGAAGCATTGCCTATTGATGCCTTGACTTTGGACTTCTCCTAGCCACAAAACTGTGAGCCAATAAATTCTCATTGTGTGACATTTGTTATAGCAGCTAGGAAATTAAAACAGTAGTTTTAAGAAGACTTGGAAAATTTTTCTGCAGTTTTCAAACTGAAAATAGGAATGCAAAACATTTTGAGAGACCAAGACACTTGCTACCGCCTTGATCAAGGGTGAGCTAGATGTACCTGCAAGTGTTTGGCTCCTCCTTTAGGTGCAGATAGTCATGAGTGCCAGGCTTACCCCCACACACCTTGGCATGATGCAAGCCAGGGCAGAGAGCAAACATGCTCTGCTCTAGTTTTCTGCCCCCTTTGAAATACCCAGTTTTCTAGTGTTACCTTCAATATAACCACAGAATTTCTAAGGTGTCTCTTTTGGGAGATATGTTTAATAAGAAATGGGAATTAAATATTTGATGAGCAGAAAGAACAGATTTTGATTGTCATTGACACTATTCACAAAAATTTTGGATTTTCCTCTGAGCACACACTGGAGTAGAATTTGAGGGCCCTCTGTCCACAGCCATGTAACTTGATTTGGGTAATGAAATGGGGGCAGAATGTCACATGTCCCTTTCAGGCCACAACTTTACAAGCCAGTGCCCCTTTTCCCTGCCTCTGTGGTTATGGGAATATCTGTCAAGATAAAACTTCTATCATCCTAGATCCTTAAGTGCCCAGGATGCAGAAATCCCCCACCTTGTGCCAACCCACAGTGGACATACAATGTGAACAGGAAATAAACTTTTGTTATTTTGTTCCCTAGGTCTTGAGGATGTCCTTAAAGCATAGACTAGCTTGTCCTCACTGAAGCAGCAATACACACACACAAACACAAGGTACTTACTGTAATATCTATTCTGCTTTCTGTGGAACAGGTGAGAAACACCATCCAAAGGTAGCTATAGGATTACACCCATTCTTGTCCATCTTTGGATCTCTTCTAGAATATGCTGATCAATTTTTGTGGCCCAGAATGAAAGTGGAATGAATATTAATTTCCCCAGTTCTTGACTCTTGACTCAATATTAGTGAGTCCCCAGCAAGTGACTTTGGCTGTCTCTGGGGTCCTGCTGAAGTGTGTGTAAGTACGACTCCTCTGATCACCTCCCAACTATTTTTTGAAGACTCTTAGCCATATAAACTCTTTCATCTTTGCCATTTTCCCCTTTTATTCAAGGTTAAAAAGCAGTTTTTAACACATGATCCTACATCTAGGCTGAGATATTCTGCTGGTCTGAATTGACCCTTTCATTCAAGGTCTCTTTCTAATCACATCACAAGTTGGTGATTGGTAGCAATCCCTTGGCACCAGGGAGGCTCATCCCCAGGAGTCATGTCCCATGCTAGGGGGAAGGTAATGTATTTATTTGCCGAGTTTGGCTTAGAGAGTGGCCACACTTGAGCAACATGGAGGCTCTCAGGGGGTAACTCTTAGGCACCCTGCAGCTCTAGGCTAATTCATATTTCAGGCACACAGGCTCCTAAGCCTAGTCATCAGTATCAAGGGCTCATCATTGGACCATCCTTCTAGTGATTGCCTTGGGCTGGGGCAGATGGGGGAAAAGAGACTGAGTGCTAAAAGATTAAGGATTTCCTTTTAGGGTGATGAAAATATTCTAAAATTGATTGTGGTGATGATAGAACAACTCTGTGAATATACTAAAAGACATAGAATTTCACACTGTATATAAGGGAATTGTACAGTATGTGGATTGTATCTCAATAAAGTTGCTGTGAAAAAAATTTCCCCACTAACTACAACCTTGAAAAAGTAGCTTGTAGGTTATAGGGCTGCTAACTAATCTGTAAAAAGGAGGGTTTCATAAGTTAATTCTACAAGGAGTCTTAATTTACCTTTTGCCCCTGGATGCTTTCTGAAAATGAGAAACCTCTTTTTTGTTTCTAAAAAAGAAATTTGTGTCTTTTAATTAGATCAGTTTTTCTTGTCAATAAACTGGAATTTGACAAAGGAACATTGTTAAAACAACTCCTGTGCCTGTGTTGTTGTTGAGATGGGATGAAGTAGGAGATAATTTCCCAAGAAAGTTCTTAGCTTTTGCAATTAATAAAAATGTCCAAGCTATTTGAGGGTCCTGTGGCGTTATGGCAAATCCATCAAATTAATTATGGCTCTTCACTTAGTCCTTAATTGCAAAACCATGCTGATCCCATTACATCTGCACTTATACTCTGATCCCATTACATCTTCTAGGTGCTGGGCAAGTTGGCTGCTATCAGCTCTGAGGCACTGGCTAATGGAAGCCACCTTTCTCATGAGAGTACAGCCCACCCACTACCCAGAACCAGTGGATGAGTGACTGGTTCAGAGTTCAAAAGGTCAGTGCCCTTGCCTCAAGGTGAGACTAACTGGTACAATATGTGCTCCAAGGCTCCCCCTAACGTCAGGGTGCAGCCAGGCTCCAAACCCTTTCTTGCTCAGCTCCTTCTTCTGCCCAAACCTTCTTCTCTCACTCCATTTTCCCTATGAGCACTGTCCAACACTTGAACAAGAATCTCCATCTGGGAAACTTATGTGGCTCAAGCAGTTGGGCTCCCATCTACCATATGGAGGGTCCAGAGTTGATGCCCTGGCCCTCCAGGCAAAGGCAAGCTGGCCTACATGGCAAGCTGGCCCATGCAGAATGCCGGCATATGTGGAATGCTGGCTGACATGGAGAACTGGTTCAGCAAGATGACACAACAAGAGACACAGAGAAGAGACAATGAGAAGATGTAGCAGAACAGGGAGTTGAGGTGGTGCAAGAGAAACATCACCTCTCTCCCACTCCAGAAGGTCCCAGGATTGGTTCCCAGAGCCACCTAATGAGAATACAAGCAGACACAGAAAGAACATACAGGGAATGGACACAGAGAGTAGACAAAAGGTGGGTGGGAGGGGAAATAAATAAATAAAATAAATCTTAAAAAAAAAAAAGAATCTCCATCTTACAAAGCTTAAAAGACCTGGGAATATCAAATGTGTCTTATGTCTGTCCTGAGAGTTAGGATGAGTTTTCCTGCCATCCACCTACCTTGTAAGCACGTTTCCTGCGACACTGTTCACCCCATGAGCTGCTCAGATTTTGGGTTCATCCAACCTGAAATCAAAGGCAAGCTCTTCCATTAAAAAGTCCAAAAATTATTTCACAATTCAATCAATTACAAAATGTTATATGTGTCAACAATTTGCCTTGCAACAAGTGCTTGGAAGTACCAGGCATGGCTGTGGCACTTGGTTGGGCATCCTATCACACATACCGAGAATGTACTTGGGTTTCTGCAGCCAGTTATGATTACACATACATACACACATGCACACAAACGTGTACACACTCTCACATACATGTATACACAAACACACATGGCACAGTCAATGGAGGTGGACTGCTCATCTTCCATGCCCATCCAGTGCCACTATGCTCCCAACCTATTTGCTGGATAAGATGGTCCAAAAGGAACCTGCAATATTTCTTAAAATCCTCTCGTCAAAGGGCCACAGAGACAAACCTACCACCTAGTGAGGGGGCATAGCTGTGTCTTCCTGGGTAGTACTGTGTAGGATGAAGTCCCAAGGAAGGTGGTCAGCATGGGCTGTTGTTATGGGTTTAATTGTACCCCCCCAAAATATACATTGAAGTCCTAACCCCTGGCACCTGTGAAATAGGGTCATTATTGATGGAATTAGTTAAATTAAGATGAGGTCATACTGGAGTGGGTTGGGCCCTAAGCCAGGGGTTCTTAATGAGGGGCCCATGAGCTTGAAGTGAAATTTTAAAAAAGCATTATTTTTGTGGACACATGTTGGTGTGGATGTGATATATTTATTAAATAAATAATAAATAGTATAGTGTGGACATAGTAAGGGGTTCATGGTTTTCACCTGACTGGCAAAAGTGTCCATGGAACAAAAAATGTTAAAAATTCCTGCCCTGAACCAATATTATTCATGTCCTTATATTAATAAAAAAGGAAGAAAAGAGAGAAAAGGGAGAAGATGGCCATTGGACTACAGGTGCAGACCTGGAGAGATGCATCTGCAAGCCAAGGAACTCCAAGGGTTGCCAGCAAGTACCAGAAGTCAGGAAGAGCAAGGAGGTATCCTCCCCTGCAGGTTTTAGATGGAGCATGACTCTGCCAACACCTTAATTTTGGACTTCTAACCTCTAGAACTGTAAGACAATGAATTTCTATTGTTTAAGCTACCAAGTTTGTGGTAATTTAGGTAGTCTAGGACACTAAGACAGCTGCTGTCCCCAGGACCCTGGAAGCCCTTGGCCTGTGTATAGGGGAAGCCCTCTGCCATCATGCATGTGACAACTGAGCACCTCCTTATTAGACCTCAGCCCATTCCTCTGGGCATGTTTCCAGACCTGCAGGATCTCCTAGGATTGCGGGTCTCAGTAATCTAGCTTTCTAGGAAGACACACAGACAGGATCCAGGTGCTTGTTTTATTTACCTTTGTGTGATGAGAGCCTTTACAACTCCCACTAATATATAACAGAAGAAAAGGGGTTCCCAATAAGTATTAAAGGGATAAGGGACAGCATTTATTTCCCTATAATATTTACTTCATCAACCTCCAAACATGTGTCAAGGCCCAAAATCTATGCATGTCTCTATGTATATATGCAGTTACAGACATTGATACAGACGTAAAGCATTATTATAATTTCTACATCTATTATCTACCTTTATCATCTATATCTATCTATATCTATAATCTATCTAAGGTATCTAATCTATTTCTGTCATTTCCCTCTTTATCCATCATCTACATCTATCTACCTACTTTCCCATATCTATCTCCCTATCTCTCTACATCTAATCTACATCTCTCATCTATTTATCTATCTGTCTATTATCTAATCTATATCCATCTATCCATCCTTCTTTCTAATCCATCCATCTATCACTTATTAAGAGATTGTGTGCAGGCAGTTCTACTCATTCTAAAAGAAGCATTTTAAACCAAGGTACTTCTCCTTTCCCAGGATTCATCCTGGATGGAGGAATGAGGTGGCTTTTACTATAGATTAGCTCACTCAGCTCCCATTCCAGCACTCTTCTAAGATATCTTCTAATACTATAGATGCTGGAAACTGGATATTCCATTTCCAGCATTCTCTCCAACTAAGATTCCACATATGGCCTGCTGGAGTCTATGGCAACATGAGGTGGAGACCCTGTGCACAATTAGCATCCAGATCCTAATGTCATAGGTGCTGAGTGGCAGGTAAGGGGCATTTCTGCTGGGAGTGTTGGAGGTTTCCTTGGGGGATCATCTCTGGTTGCTCTGTTAGTGGCTGTAAAGCATCTATACCTAAGTAAATGGCCTCCCAGACGTATGTGAGCATCCCAACACCATTACTGAATCCTTTCCACTGAAATTCATTGGAGTTTACACTCTTTCTGCAATGAAGAATGTGAGAATCTGACTCTCCTCAATGAGAGTCTAAGCAAATAAATGCATTTACATTTACTGCATTTTGAAGGTGATTTGGATCAGCCTCATTAACCTAAAAACTGATTTATATGGCTACCATTTCTGATCATTTTATTTGTGCTTAGTACTCTATATCTATTATCCTACTTGATCCTCACAAGAGCCATCTAAGGTGGGCAAGGAAACCAGACCTGATAAGAGTCTCAGTAACTTGCCCACAGCTCAACATATACTAAGGTTGGCATTGAGATTACTAATCCCAAAGTCCATGCTAATTTCCCTGTACCAGTCTGTCTTGTCTCAGGCATTATACCAGATAGTTCCAAATACAAGATAAATACAAAACAGCAATGTGAAGGAAGAGTTACTCTAGGTCCATTTTAAAGATGTAAACAGAGCTAGTGACTTGCCTAGAGCTAAGTAGACTCCTGAAGTATAAGAAACCAAACCAGTCCTTAACCCCAGGGCTTCTAACTGTTTCTTCCTATACCACACAACCTACCCAGAGATCTCCCTTGGGTGGGAAGACTTGCAAGCTGGGAAATAGATGTGGGCCCACACATTGCATAATAGGTTCAGTGTCTGAGATTCAAGATGGGACCTTGAGCAAGGAAACAATGCCGGTCCTTGCTTCCATGCATACATATGACACATGGCACATTGCTCTGTTTTCATTAAATAAAAATAATCATCATTTCCATTCATTTCAATACATTTCTTGTATATAAACACACACCATTTTTCTCAGTCTTATAGATTGCTTTTACCATTGACCCTATGCCAGAGTATAAATTCCTTAAGGTTGAGGATGAGGCTAATTGAAACTGGGAAATGATTTTGGATTTCCAGTTTAAGTGGCAAGGGTTTGGGATCAGAACTGGCCCAGTTCCTATCACCTTTCAGAATCAAACAGCCTTGTTGCTCTCTTTCTTTTTTCCCACGTCTTCTTTGAGTTAAAATATTTGCCTTTTATATATAGGCAAATAGTGATGTGTAGGATTCAAACAATTTGGACATTCACCTGATATCACAAATCTACATATGGACATGGAGAAGAAACCCTATATGTTGGGGTGCATATTCAACATGCCAGAGAAAGTAGGGCCTAACTTTCACCTTTGAGATAAGGGCAGGGGTTTCATGCCAACTGGATTCTCCCTGATAATACCAGTAGGTGTTGTTCCTGGTAAGGAAGAACCTTTTTTTCAAGCCCTATTCAAAATGTACACATTAGAGCCGGTGCTGCTAAGGACCGTATGGCATCAATAAAATTGTCTGAGGTCCTTTGGAAAACAGTCTTCTCTTCATCTAAGATACCCAAGGACTCCAAACAGCCACAGTCTCTCCAAGGGGGAACTGGCCCCTGAAACACATAATGTTGGGATCTGTTTCCTGTCACATCCCTGGTCCCACTCACAATACCTCCTCCCTGTGCTGGGTGCTTTAATTTCTTCTCTTCCTTTAGAGATCTAAGGTTTTTCTTGCCTCTGAGCTTCTTCACAGGCTGCTTCTTTCCTGGAACTTACCTCTTTTCCTTCTACCCATATTTCACTTCTCTCCATAAATCTGGGGTAGGTGGTATTATACCCAGGGGCTCCAGTTCATATGTTTGATTCTAGCAGAAGAAGGTGGTGGTCCACCCAGAGCTCCTTGGACTTTCCTTGTGCAGTGTTAACAGCAGTCTAAAGAATTTATCTGGTAGCCAGAGTCAGTGCGTCTCAGACTAAAAGTGAGAGAATTAACATTTTCACAAACATGCCCCTCCCACAATCTGTCCCCACCAATGACTGACAGGCATAGTAGATAAATACCCAGCTCCCCTGCCCCTCAGGCAGGTCTATTCTTTTTTTTTTTTGAAAGATTTATTTATTTATTTCTCTTCCCCTGCCCTCCCACCCCCACCCCGATTGTCTGTTCTCTGTGTCTATTTGCTGTGTCTTCTTTGTCCACTTCTGTTGTTGTCAGCAGCACCAGAATCTGTGTTTCTTTTTGTTGTGTGATCTTGTGTCAGCTCTCCGTGTGGGCGATGCCATTCCTGGGCAGGCTGCACTTTCTTTCGTGCTGGGCGGCTCTCCTTACGGGGCACACTCCTTGCATGTGGGGCTCCCCTACGCAGGGGACACCCCTGTGTGGCATGGCACTCCTTGCGTGCATCAGCACTGCGCATGGGCCAGCTCCACACGGGTCAAGGAGGTCCGGGGTTTGAACCGCGGACCTCCCATGCTGTAGACGGACGCCCTAACCACTGGGCCAAGTCTGCTGCCTGGGCGGGTCTATTTTGAGAGCACAAGGGGCCCCAGAGTTCCTCGGGAGGATCAAGTTCCAGTTGCCCATCGTGGCAATGTGCTTGATGACACCTCCTTCACTGGCTGCCTTCCCCAACCTACCTCACTTCCACACTGCACTTCCGGCATTTCCCGGGGTCACGTTCCATATAAGCATCTTGCATCCAAGTTTTTGTCTGTTCCTGGATGAACTCAAATGAAGACAGTCATCCTAATACTATCATTGCCTACTTAAATTGAGCATATCCCCATCTAACTCTAAAATCAGGCATAGGACAAAATGTAGCAGAGTACCTTCAGTTTAATTAAGGAATACCAGTGTCCTTGCCTCAGACTCAGTTCTCTCAGGTACCTGGGCTAAGCTTACAACCCAGGGTTATGGGGGCGCTACCCTGGGCAGCAACTATGAAAGAAAAAGTAAAGGGGAGACAGAAAAGGAGAGCAAGCAAAGATGGCAGGAAGCATTGCTGAGCTGGCCACAGCCTCACAAGAACACCTCCGCTCAGTCACAGGAATAACTTCTAGACCAACTACATGACACGTCTTGTTCCAGAACAGTCTTGGGGGGGGGGGGGGATGCTGAAAGGGAGAGAAATTAATGTTGTGGGTCCTTTCTATCTCTCTACTCTCTAGTGGTCAAATTTTACTCCATGGGGCATTAACTCTCCACACTTTTGGGTTACATTACCTGATACTTCCAGGCAGACCCTGGGAAACCAAAGCCAGCATCCATGGAGCCCCCAAGCCTTGTGTATGCCCAGAAGTGGTGCTTGGAACAGAGCTCAGGGGGTCTGGTTGGGTTGAGCCTGGGCACCAAGGGAACTGCAATCCTTCCATGGTGGCAGTATTGGAGATGGTGCCAAAGCCTGGCCAGGGAGCCAGTGAGAACCACCAGTTTAGGAAATAAGACAATGACAGATATGGCTGTGGGGACAGGGCTCATCATTGAGCAACTGGTTGTGGACCAGGGTGGTGGGGGCAGGTGAGGTCCTCAAGCCCCCTAAACTCACCTGGTGCAACCAGCTTGTTGAAAAAGAGAACGAGTTCTGCTCAGATCTGTCTAGAGACCTCCCACTGGCCTTGAATGCAGGGTCCTGAGCAGAATGCAAGATATGCCTTTGGGGGTGATGGATATAGAGTTTAAGAATGCAGGTGTAAGTGTGCTGACCTGGGACAAGGTAAAGAGAAAGAAACAATGCAAAGAGAAGTGCAGCACTGATAGGATGCAGGGAAAGCATTAGCATTTAAGGGTAGGCAAGGATGCAAATCTAGTAACAGAACAGAGAAAGAATGCTCAGCAAGTCACCCCTCACTCCCAAAACAGAGAGAACAAGCTTGCAGAAATCAGGTCTGGAGGAGCAGGTGGTTAACAGAGTAAGAGGTTCCAGAGAAGACAAGCAGCCAGAAAAGACAGAGAAATTTCCATGGGGCTTGGCATTTTTAAGATGTTCTGTAACCTTTATCAGCATAATAACTTTCAAAGAATCCAGTTGGTATATTAAAATTAAGATTCTCCATCAATAATTAAAAACATGAACATGGGTTACAATGAAGCCACAAGCTACTGAAATTCAAGAAATCACTCCCCTACTCCCACCTTATTTCATACTTTTTGCTGACTTAATAAAGAAGCAGCAAAGATCTTGAAATAGAAAAAAAATATCTCAGCCTTGTAGTAAAGCAAAGAATTCAGCTATATTCTTTGGACTTAGTATCTCTGGGTGTTGGAGGATTGAAAGGAAACCCTTATTTTTCAGAAATGGAACCAAGAAAATTAAAAGAGGAAAACTCTTGCACTCCATGAAAAGTCCTATAAAACTTCATCTAAAACCAATCCCCTCTTCAGAGCCGTCCTCCTTAACCAAGTTAGTCTTTTTCTGAAGCTTTATTTTTATAATTCCCATAGGCATCTAAAAAATGAAGGCTTGTCAAGACTGAGAGACAAATCTGTACCCTTTCACACATTTGCGAGAGCATTTCCAAACATAGAGTAGTGTTTTCCATGTGTTTGGAGGAGTAAAGAAGTTGCAAGGAATCACAATCAGGTGGAGAGAAACTCAGGAGACAGACACTGCCCCCACCCTCAAGGAGGGGCATTCTTGGCAGCATCATGGGCTACAGAAGAGCTCCTGGCAGTACTTTGGATTCCAGCAGTCAAATGCCCTTTCTTATTAGCATGTCTTAAGTGTGCTTTTGGTTTAGGAGCCTGGGATGTTGTGTGATCCTTTATATTTTAGCTTCTGAGTATCACATTCAAATTCTTTACAGGAGCATTGACTCGTTGGTCACAAATTAGAGTCAAGTTACCTTTTTCACTTAAGTTTATTTCCATATTTATATAGCAAGCTCTAGATCAACCTAAACTCTCTTCACACAGAGATTCAAGAATTTATAAACATCTCTAGTATATAGTGGCACTGCAAGGTGCTGTTCACCTGAGACCTGAGAAGCCTCCTGGGAACAGAAATTTGCTTTAAGGTTGTTCTAATTGTCCTTCCCTCTGTGCTCCTCCAGCCTATGCCCCATGGCTTATATCTGAGTTCCAATTTGAGAGAGTCTGTATAAAAACCAATTAGTGGAGAGCAGATGTAGCTCAAGAGGTTGAGTGCCTGCATCCCCTGTACTAGGCTCCAGAATTGATCCCTGGTACTTTGTAAAAACAAACAAATAAAAACACCTGTCATTGGGGAGCGGATGGAGGTCCTAGGTTCAATCTCTGTTACCTCCTGAAAAACGGCAATTAGTGGCATGGAGAGAGTTTGTGACAAAGATAAAGAACCCTTGATACAGGCAAAAGCCCCCTGATTGGATGTGGCCTCCTTGCTTTGAAGCATGTCAGTACCTGCAGCAGGAAATAGCATCGTCAGACTTTATAGGCATCATTGGAGTTGAGGGTTCCAAAAGCCACAGGATGCCTCAGCCATCACAGGAAAAATGGTACCCTCAATTTGAGTTATATATATATACTTTTTAATTTTTTAAAAGGATACTTAGGTTACATAAATGTTACATAAAAATATAGGGGATTCCCATATGTCCTACTCCCTAACCCTCCCACATTTTTCCGTATTAACAACATCCTTCATTATTGTAGTACATTTGTTATGATTGATGAACACATTTTGGAGCATTGCCACTAAGTATAGATCATAGTTTACATTGTAGTTTACACTCTTTCCCACACATTT
Source organism: Dasypus novemcinctus (assembly GCF_030445035.2). Taxonomy (NCBI): domain Eukaryota; kingdom Metazoa; phylum Chordata; class Mammalia; order Cingulata; family Dasypodidae; genus Dasypus; species Dasypus novemcinctus. The sequence goes on along the minus strand of NC_080696.1, from coordinate 21,462,765 downwards.
TTGTAAATTATGACGATATATAATGGCCTGTATCTGTCATTGCAATGTCATTCAGAACAATTCCTAAGTCCTGAAAATACCTCCAGATTACACCTATTTTCCTCTCTCCCTTCCCTCCACATCAATGATAAAAGTTCTTCTGTTCTAGAATCACAGTAAATCTACAGTAGAATAACAGTAAATCTACGCTAGTCCATCATTCATTCCCCAGCCCTGAAGATTCTGGGATGGTGATGCCCACTCCACATCTAACTGAGAGGGGGCTTAGATCCCATGGGGCAGATGGATGGGACTATCTTACTTGCAATTGCAGACTCTCTCTGTTCCCTGAGATAGTCATCATCCATCATTTTCTCCTTGTTAGTTGTCCTGGGTGAGTCCAATAAACTGGACAGTAGGTGTTACAACTCCGTTGAGATTCAGAGCCCAACTGGTATATGGACAGCCCAAAGATTTAAGTCTCTTCGACATACACCTATCAACTCTAGTACTAGCTATAGGTTCAAATGGAAGGGGCAGAAGAGCCATGTGTAGGGAAACCACAGCTGAGTCCAATTATGTCACACTGGGGAATATGAATTCCAAAGTAGGGCCCACTGGCAGAGCACTAAACTCCTGAGCTGTCTGCCCTCCCTATAGTGTCTGTATATCTTCAGAGCCCTCAGGAACCCAGCTATTTGAGACAATATTTACTGAGGCAGTCAAGGAGGTTCTGCTGAGATGTGCATAAGTGTGACCTCTGGAATGACCTCCCAACTCACTTTGAAGTGTCTTAGCCATCTAAACTCATTTGTCTTTATCCTTTCCCCCTTTTGGTCAGGGTCTTTTTCCATTTGTGTTGCTAGTTGGTGCTTGGTGGTCTTCCCTCAGAGCAAGGGAGGCTTATCCCCAGGAGTCATGTCCTATGCTGGGAAGAAAGTAATACATTTATATGCTGAGTTTTGCTTAGAGAGAGGCCACATTTGAGCACCAAGGACACTTTCACAAGGTAAGTCTTGTTTTTTTTAAAGATTTATTTTTATTTATTCTCTCCCCCTCCACTCCCCGTCTCCCTCCCCCCCCCCCCCCGAGTTGCTGTTCTCTGTGTCCATTTGCTGGGTGTTCTTCTTTTTGTCCACTTCTGTTTTCAGTGGCATGGGAATCTGTGTTTCTTTTTGTTCTGTCATCTTGCTGTGTCAGATCACCGTGTGTGTGGTGCCATTCTTGGGCAGGCTGCACTTTCTTTCATGCTGGGCAGCTCTCCTTATGGGGCGCACTTCTTGTGTGGGGGGCTCCCCTACGTGGGGGGCACCCCTGAGTGGTGTGGCACTCCTTGCATTCATCATTACTGTGCATGGGCCAGCTCCACATGGGTCAAGGAGGCCCGGGGTATGAACTGTGGACCTCCCATGTGGCAGATGGAAGCCCTACCCACTCGGCCAGGTCCACTTCCCAAGAGGTAAGTCTTAGGCACTTTATAATATTAGGTTAAGTTCAATTTTAAAAGTAAAGTTTCTTAAGTTCAATCATCAATATCAAGGGACTGTTAATGCTCCATCCTCCTTCACTAGTCACTGTCCCTGTACTCAGGGGATTCTTTTATGTTTTAACATGTAGTTTAATTTTTTTATAGATACTTAGACTACATAAATGTTACATAGAAAATGTAAGGGGAAGTGGATTTGGCTCAATGGATAGAGCATCTGCCTACCATATGGGAGGTCCAGGGTTCAAACCCAGGACCTCCTGACCCATGTGGTGAGCTAGGCCATGCACAGTGCTGATGCATACAAGGAGTGCTGTGCCATGCAGGGGTGTCTCCCATGTAGGGGAACCCCCCACACAAGGAGTGTGCCCCATAAGGACAGCTGCCCAGCACAAAAATGTACAGCCTGTCCAGGGTGGCACTGCACACACGGAGAGCTGACACAGCAAGATGACACAACAAAAAGAGATGCAGATTCCCAGTGCCACTGACAAGAATGCAAGCAGACACAGAAGAACACACAGTGAATGGACACAGAGAGTAGACAACTGGGGTTGGGGGGAGAGAAATAAATTAAAAATAAATCTTAAAAAAAAAAAAGAAAATATAAGGACTCCCATATGCCCCACTCCCCCATCCCCCACATTTTCCCACATAAACAACATCCTTCATTATTATTTTTTGTTTATTTCTCTCCCCTTTTCCACCCTCTCCCCCTAGTCATCTGTTCTCTGTGTCCATTCGTTGTGTGTTCTTCTGTATCTGCTTGTATTCTTGTCAGTGGCACCTAGAATCTGTGTCTCGTTTTGTTGCATCATCTTGCTGCATCAGCTCTCCATGTGTGTGGTGCCATTCCTGGGAAGGCTGTGCTTTTTTTGCACTGGGTGGCTCTCCTTATTGGGCACACTCCTTGCACGTGGGGGTCCCCTACGTGGGGGACAACCCTGCATGGCATGGCACTCCTTGTGTGCATCAGCACTGCACATGGGCCAACTCATTACATGGGTCAAGAGGCCCTGGGTTTGAACCCTGGACCTCCCATGTGGTAGGCGGATGTACTATCTGTTGGGCCAAATCTGCTTCCCATCAACATTCTTCATTATTGTGGTACATTCATTACAATTGATAAATGCATTTTGGGGTATTGCCACTGAGCATGGATTATAGTTTACATTGTAGTTTACACTCTCTCCCACACAATTCTGTAGGTTATGGGAAAATATACAATGACCTATATCTGTCATTGCAATGTCATTCAGGATGATTTCCAAGTCCCGACAATGTCCCTATATTACACTTGTTTTTCCCTCTCCTTGCCCTCAGAGCCTCCAGTGGCCACTGCCTCTACATCAATGTTGTAATTTCTTCCATTGCTAGAATCACAATAAGTCTATAGCAGAATACCAGTAAGTCCTCTCTAGTTCATAGTTCATTCCCTAATCCTGAGGATTCTGGGATGGTGATGTTCACTCCACCACTAATTCAGAGGGCGCTTCAATCACATACAGTCGATGCAGTTGTGGGCTCTCTCATTTCCTTGGTATGGTGGTTGCTCATCCTCACCTCCCTGTTAGTTGTCCTGGTTGAGTCCAATGAACTGGAGAATAGGTGCTGCAATTCTGCTCAGGCTCAGGGCCCAGCTGGCACATGGACACCCCGAAGATTTATGTCTCTTGGACATACACCTACCAACTCCAGCACCAACTATAGGTTTAAATAGAAGGGATAGATGAGCCATGTTTAGGGAGGCCATAAATGAGTCCAACTTTGCCATGATCAGGAGTACAAACTCCAAAGTAGGCCCCTCTGGCAAGGGACCAAACTCTGGAGCTATCTGCCACGGCCATAGGACCTGGGTGTCTCCAGAACCATCAGGAGCCCCACTATTTGGGGTAGCATTTACTTTGGCAGTCTATGAGATCCTGCTGAGACATGCATAAGTTTTACTTCTGGGATGACCTCTCAAATCACTTTGAAGTCCCTTAACCATATAAACTCATTTGTCTTTACCCTTTCTCCCATTTATTTAAGGTCCTTTTCCAGTTGCATTGCTAGTTGGTGCTTGGTACTAATCCCTCAGTGCAAGGGAGGCTCATCCCCAGGAGTCATGTCCCATGCTGGGGGGAAGGTAATGCATTTCTATGCTGACTTTGGCTTAGAGAGTGGCCACATTTGAGCAAAAAGGAGGCTCTCAGCAGGTAACTCTTAGGTACCCTATAACACTAGGCTAAGTTTCAATTTCAAGAGCTAAAGTGTAGTCATAAACATCAAGGGCACATCAGTGAACTGGGGATTCTTGCTGTCCCATTAGAGAATGTGGCAGAGCTCCCCAGGATGGGAATTGTTTTAAATATTTTTAAATTAATTTATTGAAATATATCACCCACACACACAAACATACATAAAAATAAGTGTATAGTAAAAGTTGTGAACTTACAAAACCTATATAACATCATACAGTACTCTCATAATTCACTCTCCCACCAACACCTTACATTGTTGTTAAATCTTTTTAACTAATGATTAAAGAGCATCATCAACATATTACTATTAACCAAGGTATTTCCCCCCCAACCCTCCCTATTATTATTATCTTTATATCACTCATATATGAACATACACAAACAATTAAATGTATAGTAAAACTTGTGAACTTACAAAGCAAACATGCATAACATCATACAGGGATCCCATACATCAACCCTCCACCAACACCTTGCGTTGCCATGAGATGTTTGTTACAAATTACGGGAGGATATTGTCAAAATCTTACTACTTATTATAGTCCTTATCTTATATTTGGTGTGTTTTTCCCCCAACCCACACTATTATTATTTTTTAAATATATCTTTTATGACAGAAGATGTAAACTTATAAAACAATCATGCATATGTGCAGAATTCCCAAACAACACCCCTCTATCAACACACCACACTGTGGTACAACATTTGTTATACATAAGATAATGTCATCTAATTGCTACAATGCCCATAGTATACATTTGGCTCACATTTTCCATACTGCTCCATTATCAACACAGTACATCTTTGGCATAGATGCAAGAATATTATATTATTACTGCTAACCACTGTCCACTCAAGATGGGTTATTGAAGAAAGTTTAATCCAGGTACTAATTATGAATGCCAGAACAGAAGGCAGAAGGAAACACAGAAGTTTCTAAACTCAAACCATAACACCCTGCATGTAATAAGAGCAGGATCCATCACTAACCTAGGCCTGAGGAAGCAAAATGAGAGACTCTACTGATTTTATATATTGCACACTGTACACATGATCTAATTTGGACTAACAAACTGCCCAACACTTAGCCACTTTAAAATAATAAACATTTTATCTCACACAGTTTCTGAGGGTCAGAAATTTGAGGGTGGCTTAGCTGGGTCATTCTGGCTTAATGTTTCACAAGAGGATCCAGTAAAGATGTCAGTGGGGTGACATCTTCTGAGGCCTTGACCAAGGCAGAGTATCATCTTCCAATGAGGCTTGCTCAGTTGACTGTTGGCTGTTACTCACTGGCTATTATAAAGAGAGCTCATTTCACTGCCAGGTAAGCCTCTCCTCTGACAGTTTCTTGAGTGTCTTCCTAACATAGGGGCTGACTTCCCCCAAGAGCAAGAGCAAAACAGAAACCACAATGCCTTTTATGACCTAGCTTTGGAAAACTGATACCGCCACTTTGCCTTATTTTATTCATTAGAAATTTGTCACCAAGTCTAGCATGCACTCAAGGAGAGGGGGAAACAGTTCCACCTCTTGAAGAGGGGCATATCAAAGAATTAGTGGACACACCTTAAAATCATCACATACTCCAAATCCTTTGTCAACTCTGTAGGTTGATTTGAAATTATTCACCAATATAGATGTTAAAATACTAAGAAGTCCACAATCAGAAGAGGCCCTTTCTTTTAGAATCATTGAAAGGACCCATTTGAGTGTTGGCTGCTTTTAGAATGCAGCAATGGAATCTCTCTGTCTCTCCCTCTCTCACACAAACACACACACACATATACACAGTCACATACTCATATGTAGAGGTATCAGGGTTCTCCCTCTGTCCTTCAGACTGCTCTCTGGAAGAAATCAAATGAACTACTTTACACTACAGTGTGGATGGCTGATAAAGGTACATATATCACCTCTCCCCAGAGAATTTTCATTATAAAAAGCAACCAAAAAATACCCAGGTCAACTGACAGGGAGGTGAGAATGGTCAACCACCGCACAAGGGACATGAGACTGTCTACAACTGCAAGCAGGAGAATCGCATCCATCAACCCTATGGGATCTAAGCCCCCTCTCGATTTAAAAGTGGAGTAGACAGCACCATCCCAGGGTCCACAGGATGGAGGAATATAATATGGATTGGAGTGGACTTGCTGGTATTCTACTATAGAACTGTTGTGACTCTAACAATAGAAGAAATTGTATTATTGATGTGGAGATGGTGGGCACAGGAGATGCTGAGGACTGGGAGAGGGAGGAAGAGATGTGATATGGGGCATTTTCAGGACTTGGAGTTGTCCTGAACAATATTGCAGGGACAGATGCAGAACATTGTTTATCCTGCCATGACCCACTGGATAGACTAGGGGAGAGTGTGAACTAAAATGGAAACTATGGTCCATGTGGTGTGGCAGTCTTCCAGGGTGTATTCACCAAATGCAGTGAATGTTCCTCACTAATGAAAGGGGATGTTGATGTGGGAGGGGGGGTACGGGGGTGCAGAGTGGGGTATATGGGAACTTCTTATGTTTTTTAACATAACTTTTTGTGTGATCTGTTTATCTTTTTTTAAAAAAAAAGACAATTAAAAAAAGAAACCAAAAGATAAATCCAAGGAAGTTCTAATTAGAAAATCAACTATCAGCAAAAAACTGGGTAAGATGAGAGGATGGTGTCCAGGGATCTTGACACTCCCCTGAAGCTATTCTTTCTCAATAGTTTCCCCAAACAAACAGATTAGATCTATTAGTAAGCAGATAAAGAGCAGTGGGGAGAGAACCCATCCTGGCCCCTTAAATGTAGGCTGAGCTTATTGTAAGCATTAAAGTCATGAGAGATATCACATCCAACTAGAAGTGAGAGAATCCCATGTCTGTCCTTGCCTACAGGACTGACCAGTTGCAAATAATTTTCTCATCCTTATTTTCCTCACTGGTGAATAAAAATAATATATGGACTTACCTTAAAAACAAAAAAGCATGAAGTCTATGTAATACATTATCAGTGTCATCATAAATCCTGAAGTCCTCAAATTTCAGGAAAATTCAGGAAAAAATAAAACACATCATCTCCCAAGAACCACCCCAAATTTTCCAAACTTTACCAGACATAAGAAACAAACAAATAACAAGAAAAAAAGAACTCTGCTGAATAAGTATCAAATCCACCCTGAGTTATGCCCTATTGGAGTTTCATATAGCATTGTAAGCTTTTCCTTAATAATATTCAGGAAAGTCAAAGTGTTATGGATATTAGAGATTGAGGAAAGACTGGGAAACGTTTTCTTTTTCTAACTCCCATTATGATTGAGGGTGATAAATTAAGAAGTCCAATAGCTAATATAGGTATTGCACAATTTATTAGTGGAAAAAAACAATAGCAAACTAACCCAAGGTAACTGAAGCTGATTTAATGTGTCTGTGGATGGTTTCCTCTGACATAGTTTCCCTTACAGATTGTGTTGGTTTTAGTCTTTTATGGCCCCCAGTAAATTATGTTCCTAAATTGTACCTACTGTAAATCTTTGACTAGATTAGATCAGTTAAGGGCATTTGAAGCTCCAGGAGAGTATAACTCAGGGTGGGTCTTAATCCTCTTATTAAATACACAGAGGAATAAAAGCTGCAGGCACAGGAAAAAAGCTGCTGTGACAGAGAGAAGCCTCCAGAAGGTGAAATCAATGAACCTAGGAGAGAGAAAAGCCACAGATGGAGAAGCCTGAAGTAGACCTAGCAACAAGGACTGGAGGAGAGGGGAGATATGAGCCAATGCCACCTTATGCTCTGCCATGTGCCTGATCACCAGAGCTGAGCTCTGGGAGAAAGTGAGCCTGGAGTAGAAGGCAAAGATCAGCAGAGCCGCCACTGTGCCTTGCATGTGGCCAGAGTACAGACCACCAGCAGTTAATCTTTGAGAAAAGAGCTTCACCTAATGTCTTGATTTGGACATTTTTCTCAGCCTCGGAGCTTTTACCCTAATAAAGTCCATTGAAAACGTCAACCCATTTCTGGTATATTGCATTGGCAGTCTTTAACAAACTAAAACACAGGGATACATAATTCTGCAGAAACCCAATCAAACAGTTACGATTGGCATTCTACCATTGACATGAATACAAGCTGTCTGGCTCCTATGAGATATAAATGGGGCACTTTTAGCATCATTTTCTATAAAAACTTTCATAACAGTTTCATTGGGGTTCCATGAAGTTCAGTGTAATGCCTACAAGTGACCACGGGGTCCCAGCTAGTAAATGAACTACTGCCTCAAATAAAGAAAGGAAAGGTAAAGAGAAAGTCATGCTCATTGCATTCATGAATCTGTCCAGAATCTCAGGTGCCTTGCCAGGGAGGAGGCAAACATGCTTCTGGGAAGTACTCAAAAAGCTAAATGTGGCAGCTATGATTTCTCCATAGAGGGGCACTCTCTCGATCTGAGAATCACAAACATTTTTCTATTCTGCTTTTCTGGTAATGTTGGGAAACCAATTTCCCAATAAAATAATAAGTTGCCATTTGTTCTAAGAGTGTGCAAAAAGTACTCTTAGAATGTAAATACACACACCTAAATTTTTTTATGGATAGACAGGCTGAAAATAAAGAATTACTTAATTTCTAAGGTGTTTAAAGGTCACCTATACCCTTGCTTACCTGCAAAGGAGAGAGTTCTGCAGTGTGTATAAATAGCCTTGCACCTTCTTTTATCACCAACACCTGTGTCATTACTTGAATCTGGACTTGTCACAGGGTTTTAAGACTTATGGCATCCACATCCTTTCTCTTTTGGGGGCAGTATATGTACAAAGGGTCAAGGATCCTCGGCCCTATCTTACTCTGACACTCCCTGGCTGAGCATATGGGACAAACCACTCCACTGTATCATTCATTTATCCATTCAGAAACACTTACCAAATGAATATTTCACCACTGAAGATACAGCAGGAGCAAAACCAACAGCAACAATGGGGAAAAGTGTACGTGTGTGTGTGCTAGTGAAAAAGACTCTCCAAAGAGTTTAAATAGAGCAACATGATAGTGCTGGGTTGCAAGTTTGAACCGATTGCCTCTCTGACAACTTGACATTTAAGCTAAGCCAAAGGTCAGGAGTGAGAAAATAACTAGTGTCAAGGCCCTGATACAGGCAGGGGCTGGTTGTGTTCCAGGCCACAGGTGTTGAAGCATGGTGGTAGAGAAGCAGAAAATAAGATCAGAGGGTGGGTGTATTAGTCAGCCAAAGGGGTGCTGGTGTAAAGTACCAGAAATCTTTTGGGTTTTATAAAGGGTATTTACTTGGGGTAGACGCTTACAGTTACCAGGCCCTAAAGAGTCCAACTCAAGGTTCCATAAGAGGTACTTTCTCACCCAAAGTCATTTGCCACATGTTGAGCAAGATAACAGGTGATGTCTGTGAGGGTTCAGCCTTCTTCTTCTTAAGGTTCCATGGTCCCAGCTTCTTCCAATCTCAGTTATAGGCTGGGATAAGTCTTGTCTCTCTCCCAGGGCTTATTCCTCTCTGGGCTCAGCTGCAGCCATAGGTTTTCAGGTTCATCTCTCTTCCCGGGGCTTCTGCTGTGTCTATGGAGCTGTCTCTATTCCTCTGTGTTCTTCTTCTGTGTGCTTAATTCCATGTGAGCATCTGTTTTATTCCAAAGGGGTGCTGGAACTCAATGCTGAGTCATACTCTAATGTCATGGATCAGAGCCCTAATTGTAACATAATTTAATCAGATGTCTCAGCTGAATCTAACACAATCAAAAGGTTACCATGCCAGAGGAACCAATCAGTTTACAAACATAATCTGTATTTCTTTTTGGAATTCATAAATAATATCAAACTGCTACCATGGGCAAGGGTAGGATGAGTGAGCACAGATGGGGTGCTTGGTCTGGATTCTAAGTAATATGGGCCCTCAGGGGAAGGTCTAACATAAAGAGTAATATGATCCATGTTTTTAAAAATCACCTTGACTCCCTGTGGAGAATCACACATACTGGGTAAAAGCTGAAGGAGGAGACCAGTTTGGGGGAGGAGCTATAGAATCATCTAGGCAGGATGTTCTAGAAGCTTGGATGAAGGTGGTAAGAATTCAAAGAAGCTGAAGATTCACGATATCTATGTAAGTTAAGATTTGCTGGTGCTAGTGAAGAAGAGAATTCGAAGATGTTGCCTAGAATTTTACTTGAACCAAAATTAATTTAATTGGAATACTGTTTGCAGAGATGAGATGAGAAAGACTGTGGGTAGGTTTGGGGAACAGACCCAAAGTTCTGTTTGGGTTGCTGTAAACATTTTCCCTGTAGACCTCCATGGACATTTGGTTCTGAGTCTAGGTCAGAGATGCAGGTGTAGATTCTGGAATCTTTTCTTAGAGATTATTTGAAGCCACAGGCTTGTGTGTTGTCACTTAGAATGTGTAGGTAGAGGAGAAAAGGGCACCCAGGAAAGAGCATTCCAGCATGGAGATAATGAGCAAAGGAGAGTGAAAAGAAAGAGTACCCAAGGAGGAAAAAGGAACACCAAGGGAATATATTTTATGGGAAGAAAGAAGTAAAGCCAGTGTCAATTGGTGCTGAAACTATATGGAATAATAAAGAAGTATAATAAAAGGCCAGGGAAGTCTCTGTGTGATTCAGAGTTAAAGTGAGGAGCATCCAGTACACAGGAAGGCCCAGAATGGAGCAGTGATTAGCTGTACAGAGTGCCCCAGCCATGCATCTTGGCCTTTGACTTTTCCCAAGCAAGGTTTCTTTGGAACCCAGAGAACCTGAGGAACCTCAGAGTCCTTCTGAAACCTCCCTGCCATCCTCCCTGGCATTTTACAGATGATAAAACTAGAAATGCTGGCCAAATGTATCTTCTGGAAAAGTGCTGCCTTGAGAATCCAGTGTTCTCCATACAATCCAGTATACTCCATACAATCCAGTGTACTCCATAAAGAGCTCTGCAAGAGAATGCTGGCTCACTTTCAGCTCTACCAAGAATGGACTGTGGGACAAGTCTGGTGGCCACAGGGTGAGGGAACCAGCCCCAAGGTGACCTTTGCTTGTGGGTCAGTAGGTGGGGTGAATATTGTCCTCCTCTTTGCCTCCAGTGGGAGGTTCCACTTGTTCTTGGCAGGTCCCAGTGGATCTGAGTTCCAATTTCCCACAGTATCATGAGCTTCATAATGCTCCCCTAGATGGGCTGTTCTTCTCTCCATTTCTCCTATTTCCTAGGCCCCTGATCACTTTCCAACATAATCTTAGGGTCTGCTTTTGGGGAGACCCAAGCTAAGATAGTGCTCAGCAGAAATCTGCTGAGTTAAATTCCAAGTTTCTGGAGGTGTCCAGAGGCAAGTAAGTACAAGGTAATCACTGTGGGAGCATGATGATGTCTTCTCTGGAGACAGTCAAGGACTTCCTTATCTGGAATGCGATTCTGATCACCTGGAGAGAAGACAAATGTGATGATTTGAAGCTGGATGGACCCCAGAAAACTGTGTTCTTAAATTAATCTACTCCTGTGGGTGTAAAACTATTATAGGTGAAAAGTTTTAATTAGGTTATTTTGGTTAAGGCCCTTTGATTAGGCTACTTCAGTAAGGTATGGCCCAGGGTGGGTCTAAATGCTCTTACTGGAGTCCTTTATAAATGGGATGAGTTCAGACAAATAGAGAGAAAAACAGAGGAAGCCAGAAGCCGAAGGAACAAAACCTGGAAGAGAAGGGAGAGACCAGCAGATGCCACTATGTGCCTTGCCATGTGATAGAGGAGTCCAGGACCACCAGTAGCTAGTCTTTGGGGAGAAAGCATTGCCTGACGATGCCTTGATCTGGACATTTTCATGGCATCAGAACTGTAAGCTTGTAAGCTAAAAAATCCCCATTGTAAAAGCCAACCCATTTCTAGTACATTGCATTTCAGCAGCCCAGCAAACTAAAACAACTGATAAAGTTCAGCATGCCCCAGGACAGCCAATCCTTCCTTTCTCCTGTAGAGTGCTATGCAGGGCGAGGAAGTGCATGGGGAGATCACTCGGAAGTGGGGCGCAGGCTGTGTTAAATACCATCAGCATCTTCACAGTGGGAAGTCATGAACTTGCCCTTGAGAACAGGGTCTGTAACAGTTGTTATACCTTACACGAACTCTTTCAACTCTTTCATGTGCATGATCTCCCCTGCTTTAGCATTACAGAATCCAATACCCTCAGCCAAGAGAAAAATGACTTCACCTCAACTTTTACATCCCCAAACCAGCCAAATCTTGCATCAACTGGCAGGTCAGACGACCATTCTGGGGCAAGGGCTCAGCTTCCATGAGAAGCAACAGGGGATGGAATTTCCCTTCAGGAATGGAAGTTGGGCCTTGGGGCTTCTCAGTAATGTCTACTTCCATGAAGGGGAAGCAGAAAGCTTTACCCATTTGATAGGCCAGCCCTCAAAGATGTGGCCAAGCCTTATTCCCAGGGCTGCAGTCTTGGATTTGTTTTGATTCTGGTTGGAAATGTTCCATATTTGCATGTTTGCACAAGGTGGTCTTTCTGAAGGTCATGCTTGATGGACTTGTTACTTTAGGTCTCCTAATTGGCTCACAGATGTTGTCGGAGCCCCAGAAGTGCCAGCACTGAATGTATTAGATGAATCTCTGCCCCATCTATATCCATCGTGCTCCCCGCAGCTGGTGTGCACAGTTCTATGCAGGCTGAGACTCATTCCCACTGACTGTGTCTCAATGCCGCAGAACCCTGTTCCCTCAGCCTGTGCACATGTGAACCTGGAGGTATGAAGACATTCACACTCCAGAGCCACCCTGAACCAATGGCCACCACAAGTTGGAGGGTGAATGCTCCAGCGTGCCATCCTTCAGACCAGCGATGCTGGTGACTTTCCGTGTTCCTTGTAGAATTAAGCCTCTGTAGCTCAGAAGGATGACCTTGAAAAGGTACGTGTACCAGCTCTCCCTATTCCTGCTCCCTAGAATCCACCCCTCCCCCCCAAACACACAACCCCTGCACACAGGTCAAAGCTCTGCGTAATAGCTACTGCATGCCCTACTCCATGGTGTTCAGCGGGAACAGTACCTCTCTCCCAGAGTGGTTATTTGGAACTTTCTGGAGATTTTTTTGGCTGTAAGAGTGGTTGGGGTCAATACTGGCTTTAGTGAGTGGCCTTAATGGATAACAAATGTTCCCCAGCGCATGTGATGGTCCCTCATCAATAGAGTTGTGCCTGGTCCCTTGATACTGTGATATGTCTCACTGGACATACCTGCAAATGAGAAAGTTGTTTAAAATTATTTAATCCCAAGAACAAACATCAGATGTAAAAAGAAAAGTGTGTATTTGTCATGATTTTATTATGCATTGAATTTTACAAGATTACCAATTTTGCATAATGAAGAGGAGATAACTTTGTTTCAGATCACTACCCAAAGTTATCCAACATTTTGGAAAAATTTCACTGCACACAACAACACATTCAGGGTATTCTGGAAGCTTTGCTGGTGATGGAGAAGACTCTTTGTTCAGTGCTTACATCTAGTCACTTTGCTATGTATTCTCATGCTTTCATGCTGGAACTTTACATCTTGAACACATATTTTTATTATATATCACTTTCTGTTTATTTTTTCCTTATATTAGACTGAGAAATTATGAAGATCAGCATGTTTTATTATCTAAGAATTTCATTTCTGGATAATGCAAGAGGTGATATAAAATATTTGTTATGAACAGAAATTGTTGCATCTTATGGGGTTGAAAGTTGCCATCCTAAATTTTATTCAATCAGTCATTTGAATAAAATTAGTCAGTCTTAAAAACCATAAGAAGACATTATCCATTGTTTAATACAGTTTGGTTTACATGGATTTTTAATTCATTTAGATTAATTTTTCCTTGAATTTAGGGCTGGAAATAAGTTTACTCTCCAGTCAAAAATATGTACATTCTTTGTGATAATATAGAAGGTTGTCATTTAACTACCAACAAACTCAGGACTAAGTCAGTAGCTAAAGATATCTGACTTCTGTATACATATATGCACACCCACAGACACAGAGGTTATTTTGATGTTGAATTATAAGGGTTGGTACATGTAGAATTTTAAATATTTTGCAGAAGTGAGACTGATCTCCACAAATGAATGAATGAATGAATGAATGAACGAATTTACACACTAGCCAAAAAAATCACATAAAATCTTCTTCAAAATCTCTACAGATCTCTTCCCAGTGGGAATATCTAGTTAAAATTTAGTCATACAAATAATGCATGAATAATATCCTCCCAGTAAACATTTTAATATTTGTCAAGACTAAATTTCCCTTTGAAAACAAACATAATCCCAACCCTCCTTCCCTAAACCTCTCCTACCATCTAAAAGGAGTTAATCTCCTTTCAGATCTTTACTATGTGTTTATCTGGACCTGGACCGTTGTCTATGCTGTACCTGTAACTACACCTGTACCTACACCTACACCTATACCTGTACTTAAAAATTTTCAGGAAGGAAGATCCTTTTGTGGATATTAGAAACTGAGGGAAGACTTGGAGTGATGGCTTGGAATTATGTACTCCAGAAAAACTTTAATCCATTCTTGTGAGTGGGAACCCATTGTAAATAGAACCTTTTGATGAGGTTACTTCAGTTAAGCTGTGGTCCAGCTGAATCAGGATTTGTTGCAATCCTAGTACTGGAAACCTGACAGAGAAGACCACAGAGAAAGAAAGCTATGAGATGCTAGAAGTGGGAAGAGAAAGGAGAAGATATTGCCATGTGACAGAAAAGCCAAGGAACTTTATGGATAGCTGGCAGCCAGCCCCAGACTGTCACTCTTTGGGGAGAAAGCATCACCTTGTTGACACCTCAGCTTTAGGCTTTTCCTATCCTCAAAATTGTAAGCTAATAAATTCCTGTTGCTAAGTCACCAATTGTATGGTGTTTATTTTAGCAGTTAGGAAAATAAACACTTGGGAAACACTTTCTCTATTTTCAATTTCCATTGTTAACATATAGTGCTATAAAATAACAAGTCCATTAGCTATCCCTATCCCTATACCTACCTATATGTGTATCTGACCTATACTATCTGTATCTACATAAAAAATAAGTTTCAAAACAATATTTACAAAATAAAAATATTTCTACAATATGCCACATACATGTAAGATGTGTATAAAAATGTATATTACTAAAGAGTATATTATACCATGTGTTCCCAAGGTCTTTCTCTCTATAAAAATCCTCCCCACTCTTTTTAATTTCTTCCTAGTAAGACAAGCATACCAATTTGACTGGAACTGAATCTGTGCTTCCTAACGTTTCACTGTAGATATTGCAGTGAACATCCTTGAAATCCTGATCCTAATGGATCTTGTGTAGTTTCCCACACAAGACCAGACACTCTTTGCATTCAGGGTCCCATGCATCCAGGTCTACAATGATAAGCACAACTCCTCACACACAAGATGCTCAATGATTATTTGTGGGATAAAATAATGATGAGCAATGAAATAAAGAATAGTTGTTGGAAGAATCCAGGCAAGCAACAGAAAGATTTGAACACTCTTTTCCTACTTACTTCTTCCTTACAGTAGGAAAATAATATGACGAAATTAAACTCAATGAGCATAGCTCTTAACAGTAAATATTAACCAAAAATTATCAAATCGACCATGCCAACTGGACTGCCAATTTACTAAGTGAACATGTTTTTTTTATCAGTTTAAAAATTTAAATGACATCGATTTTAGTCATAAGTGGTTTTCCGCATGTCTTTGTTGAGATGAATGAAGCCCAAGACAGGGATTGCTTTAATTCAGTGATTCCAACCAGCACCCAAGCTCCAGATGTGCCCATGGCCCACACTCGCCTTAAATCTAAGGCATCTAGGAAGTTGCCACCAGATGAGTCAAAAAGGGTGTGTAGCAGTTATTTGCCCTCAGAAGCTGGAAACTGACATATTCCAGAGAAAAGTCAGGCAAATAAGTGAGTCATTCCCAAAACAGAAAACCCTTCATAAAGAAAGAGATCTGGGGTCATTCTCTATCTGTTGCCTGAACCATCAAGAGAACAAGTGCCTAGATACTGGTATGTGCTGAGACAATTTTGTGATGCACGAATCTGCTATGCCTCATAAAGTGGAGGCTGGGTTGTAAAGAGATTATATATGTTGCCTAAGGCAGCATGGCCAAGTAAAAGACCATTTGATTCCAGAGTCCATGCTCTTGGCTCAGCACCTCCGTGCTCTGTCCCAGCAAATCTCTGCAAGGCAGCCCCCTTGGCCCAAGCAATCTGGAAAGCAGCTAGTGATTTCATGCCAGCTTTTGCAGGGAAGGTGATTTCTTACAATGGTCCAAGGTTTTTGGTTGTGACATGCCATTGTAGACTTTCTTCATATACTGGCTACTTTCCATTCATGTCTGAAGCACGTTCTCCCTCCTTAACCTGCCCGACCCCCTGAGCCGCTCAAGCATTCACCCCCAACAATGTGGGGGTGCTGAAGGGGTCCATGGGCAGATCACATTTAGACTCCATAACCAAGCCCTAGGCTGCCCTGCTCTATGGATGAGACTGAGTAGGACCCTGGGATGGCTGACACCATATGGTACAGAGGCTGGACCCTCTCCGTCAGAAAATTTCTACTAGATCTGAACACCTCTTCCTTCCCCCTTCAGGAAAGGCATGGCTTTTATGGGCAGGAAGTTCCACACCCAATGGGACAAGCCCTAAGAGAGCGCTCAGCAGCACTGTGACTTTCAAAGGGGAAAGGGCAGCTGCTGGCCATGGAATGTGGTAGGAGTGGGCCGTGAAATGTTGATAAGATAGGTACACTTAAGGAAGTGATCACTTGAAATTGTATACACAGAAAGAACATCATGAAAGAGAATCATGAGTATTTCCCTAAACATTTAAAATCTGCTGGATAAAACAATTGATACTATCTAAGTTTTGATGTGAGACTTACCATGACATACAAAGAATAGACTACATGGTACCTTTCAAGGAAAATTTCCCACAGAAACCCTGACATCCCTCTTCAAATTTTTACTCTACTTACTGTCCATTATTACACGTTGGTATAATTTCTTTCCAATAATCATCAACTTTTCCATCATTCATATGTCACTAAGCCATTTCTGTCTTATTGTTTGTTTTTAAAGATTTTTTATTTATTTCTCTTCCCTTCCCTGCCCCCCTCCCAGTTGTCTGTTCTCTGTGTCTATTCGTTGTGTGTTCTGTGTCTGCTTGCATTCTTGTCAGTGGCACTGGGAATCTGTGTTTCTTTTTGTTGCGTCATCTTGCAGCCCCATTCCTGGGCAGGTTGCCCTTTTTTCGTGTGGGGCAGCTCTCCTTATGGGGTGCACTCCTTGCGTGTGGGGTTCCCCTACACAGGGGACACCCCTGCATGGCATGGCACTCCTTGCGCACATCAGCTCACCATATGGGCCAAGAGGCCCTGGGTTTGAACCCTGGACCTCCCATGTGGTAGACGGATACTCTTATCAGTTGAGCCAAATCTCTTTCCCTGTTTTATTGTTTTTTTGCTCATCTTGTTTCCAAGGAATAGACATCCCTTGTTGCTTAATCCCACCCTCTTGAAATCCTCCAAAGGGATCATCATTTTTAACATTTTCATTGTGTTTAATATCTATTCTTCCACCCTCTCTATTGCTAACCTGTACTATTCTAGCCCTGGGATAATTTGTTCTTCCCACTCCATGTTGAGAGAAGAAACTGTTAGAGATGGAAAAACACTTAAGAAAGAGACAACCCAGTGTAAAAAAGGAGGGGGAAGGTGGCAAATGACTGGTATAGGCACTTCACAAAAGACGATACACAAATGGCCAACAGAGAAAGATAAGATGATGTTCATCGTCCTTAGTCATTAGGAAAATGCAAATTAAAACAACAATGAGATACCACTACAACCACAATGAGACACTAGTATAAAGTGTTGGTAAGGATGTAGGGCAACTGGAATTCACACTATTTAGAAAACTGTTTGAATGTATGCCCAAAGCTAAATTCCTCCTACCCTATTATTCAGACATTCCATATGGTAGTATTTATGTCATCAAAAACATGGACAAGAATGTTCACAGCAGTTTTACTAAAAATAGCCATAGCTTAGAAACAACCTAAATTCAATTAGATGACAAAATGCATTTTAATGTTCACCAATGGGATACAGCATAGGGGAACAAAGCAAGCGAAACCAACAACTGCGACAACATGGGTGATAATCTCACTGGCATGACATCCACTGATGAAGCCAGAAACAAAAGAGCCCACACTCTGTATGTTTCTATTTATATGAATCTCAAGAACAGGGAAATGAATCTATGTTGCTAGAGACCAGAGTAGAGGTTCCTTCTGGGAGTGGGTCTGTGCTGCCTGGGAAAGGGCTTCAGGGAGCAGGAACTGGGAACATCATGTATTTAATCTGGACAGTGGTTATGTGATTACAGACATGCAAAAATAACATTCATCAAGTCATGCTCTTAAAATCAGTGCACTTTACATTGTGCATTTTATACTTCAATTAACCAAAAACAGGAAGAGACTTGAGACATTATGGTTAAATGTAATATGCAGAATTGTTTGGATCATGTTTTAAACAAAATAACTGTAAAAAGGCATTCATGAAACAATCAGGAAGGGGGAACACTACATTGATACTCTATAATATTAAGTAATTATTATTTTCTATGTATGTGAATGCATTAAAGCTTTGTATTTTACCCAATATTTATTTTGTTCACTAGTTTATATTGGATATTTATATTAGATATATTTTGTATTGTATAATAAGTTAGCCATTATTTTATTCATAGCCTTATATGGTAGAATATATGTTGAAGGATGAATTGATACTATGATCAGAATTTGCTTCAAAATGATCTAATGGAGTCAAGGAGGAAGGGGAGAGGGCTGGTGTGGAGGTAGCAAGATCCATATGTATGGTCATAATCGCTGGAGGGGTGGATGGGTCCAAAGGAGTGTATTGTACTATTCTCTTTACTTATGTGTTTGTTGGAAAAAATCCAAAATAAAAAAAGGCATTTTTAAAAGTCTGGCTTTGGGAAAGTCCAAAATGGCAAACCAAAAAAGAAAAAAGAAAAAAAAAAAAACTAACTCAAATTTCATTTTAAAACAAAAGTCCGATTTTCCTCCTCAGCTGCGTTGTGTGCAGCAAGCTGTGGGAAACAAGTATTCCCACCGCGCCTGGCCCGTCCATCCCAGTCCACCTGAGCCCGCACAGACCCGCAGAAAGCAGCAACACGCCTTTCCGGCGCAGGAAGACAGCGCTCTCTGAAGGGCTGGCAGGAAGCATCTCTCCCCAAGGCTGTGGGGAGGTAAATCTTCCTCATGGGGACCGCCCTGGGATTGTTACATATTTACCTCAGCTCATCAAAATCTCCACCCTGGCTTCCCTTGTCCTTGAAAAGGCGGCGGAAGGATATTAATAGCGCACTAACTCTGCCGCCTCAGCTCTCCCACGGCCTCTGAGTAAAGCAGCGTGGGGAAGTGTGCTGTGCTCTTTCCAGATGTAAACGTTTACACGGCTTCGGTTCTGAACCACAGACCACACTTACCCAACTAGAGTTCTGGTCCAGGGTGTTTGGAGAGTAAGGAAGAGAAGATTCCCCATGAATATCAACATACAAAAGGCTCTGAGAAGACCTGAATTAAAATTAGTTACACGAAGTTAAGTCACTTCACCTCCCTGCACAGGTGAGCCCAGAGCAGTCAAAGGGGAGCTCCTTGGAGCACCCGGTTTCATCTTCCAGCAGGTGCTCTGAGCCTGGATCCGAGTTGGCTGTGTGGATTCTTGAACTCCCTGAATCACAAGCACCATTTTTATGAATGTGTGCCTTCTTTATGGAGCGAAGGTCCATTAGGTTCACAAAAGGGTTCCAAGCTCCCAAATGGGTAAGGACATGACCTTAATTTGTTTTTTCCTACTGAGATGTTGATTTTCTTAAACAGAATTCATTTGTTACATGGTTACTGGCACTATCCTAATATTTGAAGTCAGTAATCTTACTATTTTACAATTTATTTTATTAGACTTTTTCTTTGCTGTTTAACCCACTTTCTAGTTCACCAAACAATAGCATAAAGAAAAATAAAATAGGTATTTTTCTTACTAAGTAATTACAAATACATGCTGTTGTGGAAAACTGGTAACTTTAAACAACAGTAAATCAAACATTTCAGAGGTAACTATAGCTCACATAAACAGGTTTTAAAATGTAGCAGTTTTTTGTCCTCCCTGGAGTCTTACTTGAGTGACTCCTTCTTCTATTATTAGAGAGAAACATAAAATCTATATATAGTCCTACTTCCCTTAAGTTCCTGCTAAGTTTAATGTACCTTGTAGACATTTAATTTACAGCTGCAGAGCGCAAAGGGTCAATTCCTTGTGCCTCATTGAAACGTACTGGGAAACTGCCCTCTCACAATACATTACCAGGAAATATCACTTTAACAACTGCGGAAGGGTGTGAGGCCACGGCTGTTTTGCACTTCTGTTCCGAACCCACCCAGTTTCTGAGTAACTGAATTCTCTCTTTATCAGCCTCCTCACCTTCTAAGAAACCCTGCTTCTGACTTTGTCTTAACCATTGCCTCCTCCCTGATGCTGACCTCACCCCATCCCATATGTTCACCAGCTAATGACCAAACTTCATTTTCAGGACAAGAAAAAAGAAGAGAAATAGTCTGAGTTGAACAGGAATTTAAATGTATAGGCTGGCTTCTTGGCTGGACTGATGAAGAAAAACAGGGAAGGAACACTGCCAGCAGGAATGAAAGAGGCAGCATTGCTATAATTCCTTACTAAGATAATCAGGGACTATTATGGACAACTTTATGCCAATAAATTTAACAGTTTAGATGATAATGGACAAATTCCTTGAAAAGTGCAACTTAGGAAATGTATAAAAAAGGAAAAATTACTTGGGATATGAGTCACCCCAGTCAAGGTTGCATAGCTTAGAAATAAGTACAACAGCTTCAGGGTAAACTATGAAGCGACCAAAGAGTGACCCTAAATAGAAAAGAAAAGTCTCATTTCTTAAAACTGCTTTTGGTGTAGTTTCCAGGATCAACAGAACACAGGCTGTTAACTTTGTTAAATATTTTAGATTTGGGGAGGGTATATCTTTGATTAGATCAAATCAGGGGATGATGCCATTGACCTCATGCTTCTCTTTCATGATAACCAAAAATGGTCTATTTTAATAATATGTGAAAATTAGTATGAAGGGTCAGTGTAGATGGAGGTAAGCAGACATCTACTTCCACAGACATCCACACTTCCTCTAAAGTGTGGAAATGCCTTGCAACCTTAAGTCCAGGAAATTCTAATAGTCATAACTCTCTCTGCCCCTCAAAAAAAATTACAGAAAGCATTTATATATTTTATGTTGTTTATAATAATTTGCCCAAATCGGACACATTTAAACAAGTATTAGGGAGTTTTATGGTAGTTTCTTTTTTTTTTTTTAATCATTTTTTTTAAAATATTACATTCAAAAAATATGAAGTCCCATTCAACCCCACCGCCCCCATCCCCCACTCCCCCCACAGCAACACTCTCTCCCATCATCATGACACATCCATTGCATTTGATAAGTACATCTTTGGGCATCGCTGCACCTCATAGTTAATGGTCCACATCATAGCCCACACTCTCCCACGTTCCATACAGTGGGCCCTGGGGGGATCTACAATGTCCGGTAATTGTCTGTGAAACATATGGTAATTTCTTATCAACTCTAACTTTTGTTTATTTTCTTTTCACCCTCCCATTATTCATTCTGCTTCCATATACCTGGGTTTAAGTATTTCTAGTATAATAGAACATCTGTATTTCAATGCCTATGATAGTACCTTAGATTGCCTTCTTTCTCTCTTTATCTAAGGTCCCACATGTCCTTGGTGAATGTATAGTATCTGCTTTTGTCTCCATAATCTTGATAACTGTTGTCAAATAAATAATGTTGACTATGATCATTGGCATAGAGTTTGGCAATATGTATGAGTACGTACTGCTTATTTTGTAGACTAAATATGGACATACGATGAAGATAATTTAATTTGTAAAGGACCCACAATGGATCAAGATTCTACTTTTAGATTAAACTCACATTTTAAGAAGTTATTTTGCTGGACAATGCAGTCTTTTTTACCCTTCTCCTTAATATGCATGCAGTTCCCAAACCGGGGATTTATTTTTGCTCCCCTAACTCCTTTACTTGGAGCATTTACTTAAATTTGACAATCCCAGCCTCTGTCCTAGGATATGTCCTCTGTGCTGCCTTGAAATTTCTTCTCCAGAGGAGAAGTCATGATGGGGAAGATGGGTAGTATTTCGGGAAATCACAAATATGGAGAAAGAATGAGTCTTTCTCTAGTTCTTAAGAGGATAACATATCCATAAGTAAGGGAATCATATAATTTATCATCCTAATTGGGATATTTAAAATTTTTTATTTTGAAGCCATTTCAAACTTATAGAAAAGTTGCAAGTCCTGTACGATGAGCTTTTTTCCTCCCGAAATCATTTAAGGGTAAATTACTGACCTGATGCTGTCCCATCACTCCTGAATATGTTACCATGCATTTCCGACAAACAAGGTCATTCTCCTACATAACCACAAAAGAACCATCAAAATCAGGAAATTAACAATGACACATTACCCCATTTAGCCCTCAGACACCATTCAGATTTTACCAGTTGTCTAATAGTGCCTTTTATAGCAAAGGGGTCCTGTTCAGAATCACACATTGCATTTAGTCATCATATATCCTTCGTTACCCGCAATCTGGAAGAGTTCCTGGGGCTCTCCTTGTCCTTCGTGGTCCTGACACTTTTGAAGAAACCTCCAAGTACAAATGTATTTTTCTGATTTTCTCTCAGAATTAGATGCAGGATAGACATCTTTGGCAGGAGTATCAAGAAGAGTTGCTGTGTTCTTCTCATTGCACCTTATCTGGTCGCACATCATTTTGACTGGTGATATTAACTTTGATCATCTCATTGACACAATGTCTACCACCCTTTGCCCATGTAAAGATACTTTCCCCCTTTTTTAATAAATACAAATATTGAGGGGAAGTTTTGACTGTGTAAATATACCACATTTCATCAAATTTTCATCAGACTAACTTGGTTCCAGTTGATGGCTTTCAGACTGAATTGTGCAGACACTAGAGGGAAGAAAAGAGAAGAGAAAGAGGAAAATGAGTTAAGGCAGGAAGATTTGGAGAGTGGCAAATGCTCAAAGGCATATGTAGAGACTGTCATAGACAGATATGAGGTTACTGTGGTGCACATCCTCTAAAATGACTCCTGATGATCACCTCCTGATATTCTCTCTCCTGTATAATATCCTCCCATGCGTATGGGCTGGACCCAGAGACTAGCTTTGAATAAACACAATACAACAGAAGTGGTGGAATGTCACTTTCAAGAGTAAATTGTAAAAAGACTGTGGCTTCCACTTTAGGTGCTCTCTCTCCCTCTGTCTTGGACTGCTCACCCCATGGAAGCCAGCTGCTATGTCTTACGGCTATCCAATGGGGAGGCCCATGTGGCAAGGGACAGAGCCTGCCAACAACCACATGAGTGAGCTGCCCACCCACCCCAACGTGTTGCACCTTCTAATGAAACCACAGCCCTGGTCGGCAACTTGACTACAGTTTCCTGGGAGACCTTAAGCCAGAGGCACCCAGCTAAGCCATATGTGGATTCTTGTCCCACAAAGATAATAAATGTTGTGTTAATCAGCTAAGTTTGGGGGGAGGTGGTGGTTTGGTATGCACCCATAGATAACTACAGTCATTCTATCCAGAAGGCATTTCCAGGTGTCATTCAAAGAATCTGTGATCAAGGTTGGTGGGCTTCATTCTTTATTCACGGGATCTTTATTCACTAGATCCTACCCTAAAAATCTATGCATGGCACCTCAGGGTCAGCGATCTAAAGAGCCTCACTTTCAAGCTGTGTGACCACAGCCTCCTTATTTAACCTCTAAATTGATTTTCTCATCTTTAAAGTAGAGAAAATGACCTCCAACCCCTAGAGCTATGGGGAAGGTTAAAGGAAAGTTAGTATGTGAAATTTCATAGCAGTCTTGGCACATTGCAGGCACTCAATAAATGTTCCTTGCCTTCCCTACATCACACTCACTAAACAGTTACCCAAAGAGCAAATTAGCTTCCAACCAGTGACTAGCCACAGTTCTTTGCCAGATTCCTACATTCTGCCTCCTTGTAGCAGCCCCAGGAATAGAGAGAAGGCATAGACTCGGCTTGTGACCTTAATGTCAAAAGGCCTGTGTTTTGCCACAGGCAAGTCAGCCCTTCAGGGCATGACTTTCTCCCTTTCAAAATAGGCAATGTTTAGTGGGCAAGGTGACCTGACCCTGCCATCCCTGAGTTTCCTGATGGCTCTGTGAGAACACCTCCCAGCTGACATTCTGAAATGTGGCTATTCTAAGAAACAAAGGAAAGGAACAGCTAAGTTTCAGGCCTATATGGTGGGGAGACTTAGTGACTATGACTGGTCTTTATGAAGCAAAGCCTGGACTGTGAGCTTGGTCTGGAAGGAATTCAACTCAGTTTGGCCAACCATTTTTATACATCTAATGAGTGAAAATTCTTCTATTAGAGGCCAGGCTTTGAGGTGATAGGCAAGGCATCCAAATGAAAATGAGAAATGAGCAGGTGGTAAAACGGCACTGATACTAGGTGAGAGTTGGAGACTGGAGGCAACAGCTGAAGTAGCCAGATTCTCAAAATGGTATTCATATGTTTTTATGTCCATGGGCAGCCACTCCAGTAAATGAAGCAGGGGAGACAAGGAAAGTAAGGATGAGAACAAACCTGTGTGTTTGGCAACATGGAGACCATCAGTACCTGCAATAGTCTTGATAGCAGAAAGTCAATCTAATGCCTGCTTGTGCTGTATCTTACAGTCTTCCTATATCATCCACTCATTCATTTGAAAGGTATTTATAAAAGAATTTTCTATGTGCCAGGCACAGGAGATATCATGATGAACAAGAAAGTCAGGATTCCTGCCTCTTTGGCATTAACAGCAAAGCAGAGGAGAGAGCCAAGTAGACAAGACATTATAGCACAGTATAAGAAGTGTTATAATAGGGAAAGTTTAAGGCAATGTGGACAACCTGTTATGAAAACAGCACACAATTTAAGTTTCTGGGTAGGTGATTGGAAGGGCTTCTGAAAGAAAGTTGTCCTTCAGTTGAGACAATTCAAGGAATGTATTAGTTAAAGCAAGTAACACCAGCTGCTGTAACAAACAAGTTCTAAACCTCAGAAACTTGGCACACTAGAATTTTTTTTTCTTGTTTTCAGTAAAATATGGGTCAATAAGTGGTTGAGGTGGTGGGTTGACTGGAGGTGGTGAAGGTAGCCCCACTCACCAAAATAATTTAGAGATCTCAGTTCCTTCCAATGTAGGTCCACTGTACTCTAGGGTATCCACTGGACCCTGTGGGTTGGCTTGGCCAGTGATGGAAAAAAAAACACAGGAGACCTCCCAGAAGGTTTTAGCACTAAACATGAGAGTAGGGACATCACTTGCATCCACATCCCATTTGACGGAATGCAGTCATATCACCTTACCTGACAGCAGGGGAGGTGAAAATGTCTTCTCTCTGTATATGTGGGGGGAAAGGAAATAATAGGTGAAAACATTGCATTGCATGTCCTTACCACCAAATTAAAAAGCTAGCTGTTGAACTGAAGGAAAAGGGCTTCTCTGAAGCCACCTAGGAAGTCCCCCAGTCTACAGTTGTGGGGTGTGATGAAAATAACTATTCCCTTTCTCCACCCTCTATCTAATTCCTGCTCAATTCAACATCCATCCATGTCCAAGTCACTTCTGTCTGTTCTCAGGCAGGCCCTCTCCTTTCCATGCTGCAGACATTCTCTTCCCTGGGCCTTCTAACTCAGTTTCATTCCATCCAGTGTAGAACAAACCAAACTTTATTTGAACTTTCTCTGTGGTCATGTGTGCTTTCCTCTCAAGGCTGTACACTGTGTTCTCCTTGGTCTTTTGTGCCCTTCTTGTTCAAGACAGTAGTTCTGACCCTGTGCAAAGAAGCTGGGGTTCCTTAGACTCTTTGG
Source organism: Dasypus novemcinctus (assembly GCF_030445035.2). Classification (NCBI taxonomy): domain Eukaryota; kingdom Metazoa; phylum Chordata; class Mammalia; order Cingulata; family Dasypodidae; genus Dasypus; species Dasypus novemcinctus. The sequence goes on along the minus strand of NC_080696.1, from coordinate 21,436,911 downwards.
GGGCTGGATACCAGAAAAGCTCAGTTGGCTTGGAACCTAGCTGGGAGCATCAGAAGCAAGACAGACAGATCTGAGTGCATGTTTCCTTGATTATCATCCTATTGTAGCTAGGACAGAGAGAGGAGAGGAGCGCTATGGCAATTAATCTACAGCTGGATGGCTTGGCCAATCCCATCATGGCCTCTGTGCTGCTGAGGTTGTTTTCATCTCCCTTTTATTTTGACAAGCATATTAATCAGCAGAGGTGAGTGGCATTATTAAAGCAGCTGCTGGTGCCAAGCACTCCCCACCCCCATCCTGCCAATTCCGTCTCAGATGGCAATATTTCCCAAAGCCAGCATCCATGAGCAGGCAGCACCTGTCCAGCTCATCAGGAGTAATTACCCCTTTGGTCTTTTCAAATAGCCAAATATACACACATGTGAACATGCTTGTGCCTGTCAGAAGATGGCTGTAGGGGTAAGGGGTGGACTTCCCCTCTGCACGCTGAGTGGGTCTTGAGCAAGCTCACTGTAACTGCTCCTTTCCTGTATTTGTTTGGCCACCTTGGAGTCCAGTCTTTACATCAGAGAGAAAATATTTTAAATACGATTGACCTCCAAGCCTCAGGCAGCAAACCTGTTCATGGATAAATTATACAGATATTTAAATTTGGAATTGTGCCAAATTCATTTAGCCAAGGAAAGGACTAACTGAGCCTACTAATTCATGAGATCAAAAAAGCAATCTAGCAAGAGGAACAAAGAGAGAATTTGCTGTGGCCCAGACATTAAGCACAATCATAGGGAACTATTTTCCTAATTCCATATACTTTACATTAAGCCAATGAGCACCAAAGTTGCCAAATTGGCCACCACCAGTTAATTATGAGATAGTTTTTCATACTGGGCACTAGTTATGTGCTGCTCCAGGGACAACAAACTCACTTCAAATAATGTCACAGTTAATGAAACATACTAAGAAACAGGAAGCAGTCACCTAAGCAAAGGAGAAGATTAAACCATTAGAAACTATCAGTGAAGAAGACCAGATATGAGACACACCAGACAAAGACTTTTCAAAAAAAGGAAAACATGGACAAGGAACTAATGGAAATTAGGAAAATGACAGATAAACACAAAGAGAATATCAATAGAGACATAAAAATTATGAAAAGGAAACAAACAGAGCTGAAGGCCATAATAACAGAAATTTAAACCTCCCTAGAGCAGTTCAACAGGAGGTTGAAACTGGCAGAAGAAAGAATCAGAGCACTTGAAGTGAAGACAATATCATTCAATCTGAGTAACAGAAAGAAGAAAGAAAAGTGAACAAAGCCTGAGAAACCTGTGGGGCACCATCAACTGTACCAATATATGCACTGTGGGAGTTCCAAAAGGAGAAGAAAGAGAAAAAGGGGCAGAGAGAATATTCAAAGAAATAATGGCTGAAAACTCCCCAAATCTCATGAAAGATGTGAATATACACTACCAACATGTTTACAAACACCAAGCAGGATAAACCCAAATAGACCCAGGCCATGGGAATATTTTAATTAAGCTGTCAATTACCATTTTCATCCACCATCTTGCATCAACATGTGGCAACAGATTTTGGGTGAGAAATTACCTCTTATGGTACCTTCAGTCGGAATCTTTAGGGCCTTGAAACTGTAAGTTTCTACCCCCAAATAAATACCCTTCATAAAATTCAACAGCTTTGTGATACTTTGCTTCAACGCCCCTTTGGCTAACTAATACAGTGGGTGTAGGGAGATGGGAAAGTTTTAGTAATGGAAGATGGTAAAGTCCTGCAATATTTGAGTATGATTAATTCCATCTGATTATGCTTGGGAGTGGTTGGGATATGAAAATTTATATTTTTCATGTTTCCACAGTTAAAAGAGAGAGAGAACAATTAAAGAGATGGTGAAATTAAATGCATTGCATGATACTGTATGGGATCTAGCAAGGGAGGAGGAAAAATTCAAAAGGACATTATTGGAATATATGAAAACAAAAAGGAATATTCCCTGGAATATGTCAATGTTATAATTTCTTGAACTTGAAAACTATACTTATAATGGTTAAATAAGTGAATGCCCTTGTTCTTAGGAATTGGCAATATTAAGTGCTCTGGGAACTTGATGTATACAACCTATACTCAAGTGTTCAGAAAATGGACTGATAGAAAGGTGGAGAGATAAACAGATGATTAGATAGATGGATGAATGGAGAGAGAGACAGACAGATAGATAAAATGATATGGCAAATGTAGGCAAAATGTTAAAATTGCTGGGTCTGGGTGTCCGGGGCAGATAGGTTGGGATATGTTGGAGTTCTCTGTATAGGATTTGTATTATTTTTGTAACTGTCCTTTAAATTTGAATGCACTTCAAAATAAAAAGTTTAAAAAAAAATGCTCATAGCCTCATGGAACAGATACACATTTAAGCAAAGAGTTGCATCTGTGAGTACTGGGGTAGAGCAGAGAAAGTGATTTTTTATGCAAGGGTGTTAATCTGTGAGGCACAGTGTTGTCCATTCAAGGCTCCACCTCCTTTAAATAAGTGAATGATATTGGAAAATACTCATATGTAATGTATGATCCATACTTGGAAACACAACCCATTTCCATTAGCCATCATAAGCCATTATTAGCCTTAGCACAGTGGTTGGAGACAGCTAATAAATCCAAAACCTTGGGTGTAATCAGATGGGATGTTAATTGATTTTTTCCATCTCAGAGCTATAACTGGGGAAGATACTGACCAAACCAATTGCATTGTACAAAGGGGAAGAGAGATGGGCAGGAAGAGAAGAACAAACTATCACTATTTTAATGGGAGGCAACATTTGTGATATCTTTCTTTGAGAAAGATGGGATATTGTCCTATCTTAAATCCAGCCTCTTCGGCATGGCAGTTTTAAGAGGAAGTATGGTTCATGGTTCAAAGCAGGAGACTCCATGAAAGGTGGGGGTAGGGGGTGAGAAGCAACAAAAACTTGGACAATAGGACTAGGAAATTCACTGAGTATTTATCCTGCAGATATTGACTAAGTACCTCCATGAGCTAGGCACTTGAAAATATCAGTGAATAAAACAATATTCTGATCCTCATTGAGCACACATCCTAGCAAGTAGAGACAGCAGAAGAGACATAATAAGTAAATAATTTATCTAGAAAATGGTCAAAAGTGAGCAGAGTTAGAGATCTGAGTGGCTGGTAGTGGTGGTTGCAGAATTTAATGGACTACTCAGAGTGGGTCTCATTGAGGAGGTGGTATTGGAGCAAAGACCTGAAGGAGGTGGGAATTCAAGCCAAGCTGACATGTGGAGGAAAAATATTCCAGGAAAAGGGAATAGCCAATGCAAATCTTTACAGGGGAGAATGTTTACATGTTTCAGGAAAAAAATGAGCAAACGAGAGAGTTATAAGAGTGGATGTCAAGAAGTAACAGGGGAAACGGACTTGGCCCAGTGGTTAGGGAGTCCGTCTACCACATGGGAGGTCCGCGGTGCAAACCCCGGGCCTCCTTGACCCGTGTGGAGCTGGCCCATGCACAGTGCTGATGCGCGCAAGGAGTGCCGCGCCACGCAGGGGTGTCCCCCGTGTAGGGGAGCCCCACGCGCAAGGAGTGCGCCCCGTAAGGAGAGCGGCCCAGCGCGAAAGAAAGTGCAGCCTGCCCAGGAATGGCGCCGCCCACACTTCCCGTGCTGCTGACCACAACAGAAGCAGACAAAGAAACAAGACACAGCAAATAGACACAGAGAACAGACAACCGGGGGAGGGGGGGTGTGAATTAAATAAATAAATCTTAAAAAAAAAAAAAAAAAAAGAAGTAACAGGACCCAGGTCAGATGAGCCTACAGATGAGGGCAAAGTCTTCATCATCTATTTAAATTAATTTCTCACATAATTTTGTGAGAAAAGGAGTGAAACCATATTAAGTTTTGAAAGTATCAGTTAATCTGGCTGCTGTGTTGAGAATACATTACAGGGGAGCACAATAGAAGCAAGGAATCAAGTTAGAAGGCCCCAGATGGCATCTCCCTAGTTATTAGAACAGTGGAATTTCTATCAAATGGGATGGGGAAGTGGCAGGTGCAACACATTCAGGCTGAGAAAGAAGATTTCTGGTTTAACTGTGGTGAATTGAGATAGCTATTAAATATCCAAGTGAAATTTTGAGTGGTAAGGAGTGGTGATTGCAGAACTGAATGGACTACTCTGCCTGGATCTCATTGAGGAGGTCATGTTCAGGTATATGGGTCTAGAGCTTGGGAGGGAGGTTTAGGCTATTGTTATAAGCATAGGGTCACAACATACAGATGGTATTTAAAGTCATGAGATGGGATGGATCATCAAAGGAGATAAAGAAGAGAATAAAGGTCTTAGTCTGAGACGCTCCTTATTACAAGGTCATGGGAAAAAGGAGAACCAAGCAAAAGTGAGAAGGAAAACTAGGTAGCATGTGTCATCCTAGAAGCCAACTGCAGAAAGTGTTTCAAGGGAAAGGGAGTAATCAGCTAAGTCTGATGTATCTAATGAGTCCAATAAGATGAGGACTGAGAATTGGCTTTTGGCTTTAGCAACATGCAGAGCTTAGTGACCTTGACAAGAGTAGTTTTAAGCAGGTGTTGAACCCCAAGATCTAATTAGAATGGGATAAATGGAAAGTGGGAGGAGATGAATTAGTGACAGCTAATAAGAACTTTCAAACAGTTTTATTTCAAATGCATGGCAAAGAAATGGTGCAGAACTTGGGGGATGAAGAGGGATCACCAGAGATTTTTAAGATGAGAGGAATTATAACAAGCTTGTTGAATGATGGGAATAATTGATAGAATGCAAACACTTGATGATTTTGGAAAGAGAGGGTAGAATCATTATAGCAAAGTCCTTCCTCAGTGAAAAGGGCTAAGATCTCAGGCTCCCATGAACATATGGACACCAGAAAGAGTGCAGTGTTCAGCTCTGAAAGAGACAAAAAAGCGGAGGTGAGGGAGCAGAAGAAGGTGGCTTGGGTGATGTAGCAGGTAGTGTCTTTGATGCTTCTCTGGTTGATTAAAGTCTTTCCAATAAATTTGATAAAAATAAATAAAGCAGTGATCAGAGTGATTGACCATGAGATCTCAGCTCAGTGAGGAGGCTCTTGAGGACCTCATGTGGGGGAGGAATAGTAAAAGTGAGAATTTCTACTTTTAGCCAAGATGAATAAAAAGGGCCACATTTACCCTCCCACCTTAAACAACTGAAAAACCAGATAAAAGCATCAAACAATGGTTTTTAGATGCTGGAAAAGAGGCAACATCAAAGGAATCCAAGAGAAGAGAAGCAAACAGTGAGCCCAGATTACTCTAGATTACTGCCTAGGAAGTCGTGAAAGAAGGTTAAGCTCCAGGTAGAGCCTGGCAATCTCCCTGGATTGAGGAGATGGAGCTCAGAGTCTGGGGAGGTCACAACTTGAGTGGGCAGGGCAGAGTCCCAGAGAGGAGAGCTGCATAAAAAGAGTGCCACAGAGGTCTGCAGAGTCTCTTGCGACTTCAGCTGAGTACTCATTAGTACTGAAGAGTGAGGAAACTTCCAGCGACCGAGGACAGAATCATCAGAAAGGAGCAGAGGGGCAATCCAAGTTGCTCACATGGGGCTTTAAGAGTTGCTATTCCCACCAACTGGGCCGGCAAACCTCATAAAGCAGTACTCAGAAGGGAGTTGCCTCCATGGTGGGGCAAAATGAGTCCTAGACTAAAGGCTGCTCTGGCCTCACCTAACATCATTTAAAAGCAAGACTCTGTGTCACTAGAAGGAAAGGTTAAGGGTGAAACATGATCTCTATATAACATAGTGAGCTCTGTCATGGATGATGAACATGTTTAGTAGCACAAATATAAGAATGGTTTTCCATGAACTAGAGAAAATGTACATTACTATTACAAATTGTTACTAGTAGGGCGGTATAATGCAAACTATACCCAAGGCAAACTAGGGACTACAGTTAATAATATTGCAATATTTTTCCATCAGTTGTAACAAAGGTGCTACACTAATGATAAGTAGACCTAGTCCATTTTGATCTTCTTTTTATCCCTAGCATTTAGAACCTTCCCTGGCACATAGGCAGGAACTCAATAAATATGTGTTGAATGAACTAATTAGTATAGATATGTCATGGTTCAACTTATCTCTTATTGTGGCACTTTGAGATTGACCTCAATTTTTTCAAATTATAAATATTGCTGCAGTGAATGTTTTTTAGAGGATCTGTGCACTTAGTCTTTGTTATTGCCTCATGACAAATTCCTACCGGTGAAATTGCTAGATCAAAGGCTTTAGATACATATTACCAAATTGTCCTCCAGAAAAATGGTTCAATCCCCCAACCTCCTGCCAATTTTTTTTTGTTTTGTTTTAACAATGAAGATATTTTTCTCCTTGAAACTGAAATTAGTGCCGACAAAACATCTTAAAAGTATTCTGACCATTTTGATTGTATAAAAACAGCTTTTGAAATAAATAGATAAATAAATAAAAGCAAGAGCATAAATGATCAAAGTCTTTTTCTAGGTAACTTAACTACATGCCAGAACAAAGCTCAAGGATATTTCAAATAATGCAGGAATATTCAGCACCAATAAAGTAAAATGTGGTAGAACCAATGGAATGGATATCCCAGTTTGACATGGGATGCTAGAAAGAGTATGCCAAGAAATAGGGAATGTGGTTGTCAGAAAGTAGGGTGCTTGAAAATAAGGTGGTGGCAGAGCTGTAGTTATTGTTTATGACAATATCCAGAGTTAACCCCTAAAAAAGTGAGTGAAGGATAAGATCAGTGGAGGAGAGTTCAAGGAACTAAGAAGCTATGTTGTGCAAGGAACATGTATAAACATATTGCAACCACCAAGAATTATGACAGACATAATAGTGGGCAGGGCGGCAGTGAACAAGGATATATAATCATCTGGAATGGCACTGTCCATTATGGCAGTCATGAGCCACATATGGCTGTTTTGATTTTAATTATTTAAATTACAATTGATTAAAAATAAAGGGAAAAATTCGCTCCTTCATTGCAGCAGTCACATTTCAGTGCTCAGTGGCTACCATATTGGACAGCATGGACATGGGATATTTCCATTACGGCAGAATATTCTGTTGGCGGCACTGGTAGGACAAGGAAAGCAGCAGCAATGGAAGAGATGTGTGGCAAAGGGCTTGAGCTTAAATACCAACAGAGCCTCCCCATTTCCTCCTCCCACTGCAGTTCTGGTCCCTAGAGCAGCAAAAGCTAAACTGGAGGCGAGGTGTGGTCAATCCCGGAAATAGCTTTCTTCTTGAATATGGATTACCGCAGCCTGAACTTTTCATTTGTTTTGAGAATGAACTGCCTTAGAATGTGCTATATTTAATGGAATATTTCTTGGGCTTCATTTCTTTAAGCACTTCAATTGCCCTGAATTTCTGGGACGCTCATGAACCAGCTTTGGGAGTGAGTGTCAGACAATCCTGGATTTATTGGAGGAGCTGAGACAATCCTGACCTGCTCTGTGGGCCTTACAATGACAGAGCCTAGAAGATAATGTTTCCAGAAGGCTGAAAAGATGGGGGGATATGGAGATTAAAGATGTAAAATTAAACTGAACAATTTAATTTACAAGGTAATCTGCCTCAATAACAGAAGGTAGGTTGACCTAGAGATTAATTTGGAATTGTTTTGCAAAAAAGGATAGGCACTCTTTCTGCTAGGCAGAGGCATCCATCCTGGAATGAAACTGACTGGATGAATAGGTCAGAAGCCACAGCCTCCCCACTAGGGCTCTGCGAGCTGCCTCTTCTCTAGCTCCATGGACCACATCCTAACCTAACCTCTGGAGTATAAGCCTTGATTCACAGAAAGTTTGGAGTCCTTCAAGAAGTCTTTTTCTTAACAAAACAAAGTAGGAGTTTTCCAACATCCTCACACAGATGGCACCAATTTTAAATTTGTAAATGAAACATCTTGGGGGAAGTAGAAGTACTTCCTGGGTGCAGGTACCAAAAGGCATATGGCATGGGCAGAATTTTAACCTCTGAAAGGTTGGTACTACAGGCAAGAACAGGGTTAGAAGGAAGTCAGGGCATAACGCTTCCTGGAATATGAGTTTCAAAGCTGTTCTTGGGACTAGGACCAGCATCAAGACTGACTCTACTTCAAACCAAGGAATTTCTGATTCATGTTTGCATGGCCAGGGCACAGGGTTGCCCTGAGAAAGGGCAGGGGGAATAGGAAAGCAGGCAGGATGGCAGCTCAGCCACAGTGAGGGTGAGACCAGGTCGTGGAGGGTGAGACCAGGCAGACCCTTCTTCCAGGCAGGGAGGGAGGTTGGATGAATTCCAAGAAGGGATGACAGCATAAATAAAAAGACGAAGTCTGGAAAGAGTACGAAGTGGACATGGGTTCATCATGGGTTTTCCATAAGGAACCAGGGTCCCACTGTCCTTCGGGTGGCTCCGTGGAACATTTAGGGGCATTGATAACCAGAGCCAAGAAAAGCAACAGCAGTTTTAGAAACAACAGACAATGGAGGAGGCTCAGAAAGTGAATCTTTTTTTTTTTCTCCCTAGGCTACTTTGCAGCTCATCACTCTTTCCTAGGACTGGGGTCTGGCTTTAATTTTTTTTCTCTTTCTCATTGTTAGATATTTTTACAGAGCTTATCTGAACACCAGTAGGGGCAAGGAAAGAAGAAGCTCACTCCGATCATACCCAGACATCCTGAGCCACACATTTGCATGTAGGATGCAGAGCTTCTAGTTTTCTGGGAGAATTAAAAGGTGAGAATCTTCATTTCATAAAACAAGCAGATACCTGAGGGCCCAAGGCACTTCTTGTGGGTTGCAGGAAGGACAGGAAACCCTGTCCACCAGGATAACCCTGGCTGTGGTCAGCAGGCAGCTGCCCACTCCCGCGACACCAGGACTTGTCTCTCCCCTGAGTCCTGCCCACCCCATGCTATTGGTCAACGATAGAGGCTATTCACACAGCAAGCTTCTCCATCAGGCCAGGGACCCCAGCCAACTCGATACTTGGTGGACACATCGGCAGGGGGTGGGGGGGGGATGGAAGGAGAGTGGGGGGTGGGAGGGGGGTGGATTGCATCTTGACGAAACTGGCCTGTGTGTACTAGGCCTGGGTTCTGGGGGTAGGGTAGGGAGCCTGTGCAGGTCAACATGATGAACTTAAAAGAGCAGCCTCTGCTGCCCTCTGCTGCCCACACTGCTTAAAAGCAGATGGTGTAGGGGAATATATCTGACTTCTATGCATTTGCCTTGCTTTGTTAACAAAATGACAATATTTTATATTGAGCAAGAAGCAGCAGTGAATGCTAGAAAGTGGTGGCTCGTGGATGGCTAAGGAGCAAATTGCGGGCTTACCTTTGACCAGGGGCACTGCCATGTAAGACATGAAGGCCAGGGACCTGCAGCTGCGGTTTTGGCTGGTAGTGCTCTATGAAGCTTTATGTTAGTTAAGTGTCAGAACACATGAGCTGATCTGCAGTGCATGCAAATCCAGGCAACAGGAAGACCAATTTGAACTTAGGTTTTCTTGGAAGTCTAAGGGGTTCTTTGAGCACAGACTGGGCTGATCACTGTCAGTCTAAAGAATGAAAGTTTGGGAGTTTATTACCCTCTGACAGCAAGGTAACCAGTAATCAAAGCTGCTTAAATTCCTTCCTAGCACCGCTCCATCTTCATGAGCAGGATAATGGTTTACATAGACCCCCACCTCCACGGAAGTGTACTTTCTGAGCCTGCAATGAGATCATTCAGTTAATCATTTGACTGCCTGGACCAAAAATCATGGTTCATGCATCTACAAAGACATATTGTAGTCCTACTATGTGCTAAGTGTCATTCCTGGTACAGGAAAAAGACTTTTCAAAACATACAAACATTCTCACCCCTGAGAACTTGCATTTGTTTTTCACCAGCTCTTCGGATGGTTTGATGTTGTGGAGACACATAGATTTCAGACAGCTCAGAAGCCACGTGGTTTAATTACAGCCCCAAGTAGAAAACGACTCTCAAGACCACAGAGCCACTCGGCATGGGAGGGCATCTGCCTTTGCCCTTCTCACATGTGTTCTTTCTGTGTTGGTTTACACAGTTCATCTCTCTTCTTCCTTTCTCCCAGTAGGAAATATTTCACAATTGAAAACCTTTAGGGGTGAGGTGCTCAGCTGTTGAATCTTCTCATAGGGAAAGTACAAAACTGTTGGATGTCCACCCCTGGCAAAGGATAGAGGGACCCAGAATTAACATTGGGGACCTTCCCATCAAATGCACACCAAATTTGATTTTGTACTGTTCAAATAATTGAACACACACATATGCACTATTTTTTTTCTTCCATACTCTATTGGAAAAGAATAGTCTCTTCAACAAATGGTGCTCAGGGAAACGGACTTGGCCCAGTGGTTAGGGCGTCCATTTACCACATGGGAGGTCCACAGTTCAAACCCCGGGCCTCCTTGACCCATGTGGAGCTGGCCCATGCGCAGTGCTGATGCGCGCAAGGAGTGCCCTGCCACGCAGGGGTGTCCCCGGTGTAGGGAAGCCCCATGCGCAATGAGTGTGCTCGTAACAAGAGCTGCCCAGTGCGAAAGAAAGTGCAGCCTACCCAGGAATGGCACCACACTCACACACACAGAGTTGACGCAGCAAGATGACATAACAGAAAGAAACATAGATTCCAGTGCAGCTGACAACAACAGAAGCAGACAAAAAGTAGAACACAGAGAACAGACAACTGGGGCGAGGTGAGAAAGAAATAAAAAAAATAAATCTTTAAAAAAAAAACACACACACACAAATGGTGTTCTATTGTTTTTAAGTGTATACAGAAATCCCGGTTATGTTTTTAATCACCTGAAGTGCTGCTAAAATCATGTTGTTGTTGTTGTTGTTTTTTCATATTGCCTTTTCTCTATATGTGCTTATAAAACACATTAGCCTGGCATCTGCAATTTGCTTTCAAATCCCTTCCAACCTTACCCTGCAAACTATATCTCCCAGGCTGTCTTGCAAACTGGTTTCCATTTAGATTTGGCCAATGGGAAGCTCAGTCAAGAGATTGGAGGTGGGGGGAAGGAAGAGACAAGAATATTTCTCTACTCCACTTAACCCCTAACAATGGCTGCATTTCCTCCATGGCCCAGGCTCCAACTGGTGACCCCCCTTATTTCCAGCTATTTCTGGGTGTCCTTCCCTGGGTGCTGGACCCTGGATGTCTGGCTGGTTTCTAATGACACTACCTCCTGCTTGGTCCCTAAACTTTAGTGTTGAGACTGGCTGCTGCTACCATTTGGGTTTTTACCTACCTGTTGGCTCTTCCAAGAACTTGGTAACTAGCTCCCTACACTAAGTCCTTCTGTTGGGCAACTGGGTGTGAGTTATTTTCCTGCCTAAACTGTAACTGATATAACATATGGCTGCGTATAAATTTCTTTTATATTAAAAGGGATTTCTCCTCATATTTGAATAGCTTAGATACTGTTGCCACCTATATGATCCTGGTGTTCTAAAATCTTGTTTTTTGCAGGGTGCACCTTTTAGATGTGTAGTAATATTCACATCCCTGGGATTCAGCTTCCATTCACTAGCTCTGTGACCTCATGGAAGACATTCACCCTCTCTGATCTGGGCTTCTTTGTTTCACCATTAAGATGTGGGTGTGTCCTGCCCTACTTATTGCTCTGGAATGTGTGAGGCTTGGATGAAACCAGAAACTTGCAAAAGACTTGCAACTAAAAAACAATGTACACTTATGAAGTGGCTTTCTAATTCCCAAAGGAAGCATGTAGGAATCCCTGTTGCTGAGCAGAAGTTACCTGAGAAATTCCTTGGAATGTCAAAGGGAGAGCGCGGGGAGGGCCCAGGATGGGTGAAATGAGAGGAAGGACTAAGAGAAAAGGATAATTAAGGTCACTAGGCAGGAGGAGAAAACCCCACCCAACATGTGCTGTGAGGATCCCAGTTGGAGACTATCCCAGTCCACTCCAGGACAGAGATGGTGCCTTGGACAGAAGTCATTTACATGAGGGTGAGTCCTCCAGAAAGAGAATGCATTTCCAGAGGAGAGTTGGCCCCTGCAAACCAGTTCATCAGCACACAGCCTGCAAGACCTACTCCTTAGTTTCTGATTCTCTGCTGGGGCCTGAGCATTTGCAGGTGGGGGGTGGGAAGAGTCAAGAGAAGCTAATGTCTCACTCTCTCCAGTCCTTGCCAGGTCAGTGACTCTTTAGGTGGCATCAGAAGGAAGCACTGCTAAGAAAATGGGAGCTGGGCTCTGGCTTAGCATGGGCTTCCCCCAAAGCACACCTGTGATAAGGTGCAAGTAGTTTATTTAGAAGGTGATCATAGGAATCACAAATGATAAAGTGGGAAAGTGAGACAGGGCAGAAAAGGAAGCTGGTAAGGAGTGTGTTCATGAGCAGGTCATCACTGTGGGCATCCAAGGCTTAATCCTGCAGAGGACTGAGAAACCATATGGCTCATGCCTGAGAAGTGCTCCAGTGGACAACAGAAGACCAGGTCATTCCATCGTTTACTCCCATCCCCCAACCCCCCACCCTTTGGCTGAGGATTTGGCTTCCCCAAGTCCAGATTGTGTGTGCTTACAATGAAGTAAGTTCCTGCCATTGGAGAATGTGCTGAAATAAAGAATAGGAGAGGAGAAGGAGATGAGGGGGGACATTGCCAATCTACTGGGAAAGATTCCTCAGGTTGAAGATATACCCAGGTGTTTTAATTTCCTGGTTGCTAAAACAAACACAAGGCAATGGGTTGGTTTAAACAATAGGAATTTATTACCTCACAATGTTGACGCTAGGAGAAGTCCAAAATTAAGACATCATCAAGGAGATATTTTCTCCCTGAAGACTTGTATTCTGGGGCTGACTGCCAGCAACCCTTTGTCCTTGGCTTTTCTGTCACGTGGCCATGCACACTGGAACCTCCCCTGGCTTCTCCTGTCTCTTCCAATTTCCATTGACTTCCAGCTTCTAGTGATTCCCTGTGTCTTTCTCCCTTTGTGTGTCTGAATTTCATACTCTTATAAAGGCCTCCAGTAACAGGATCAAAACATATTCTGATTCAGTTAAGCCACACCTTAACTGAAGTAACCTCATCAAAAAGTTCTATTTATAATGGGTCCACTCTCATAGGAATGGATTAAGATTAAAACATGTTTTTCTGGGTACATAGCTCCAAACCACCATAGCAAGTAGCCTGAGGGGATACAGGGTGGGATGCCAACAGTTTCTGCTACAGGTTTTATCAACCAATAAAGTGGCAAGAATAATGTCCTTGGAATGATGTCATCAATATGATTTATAACATTCTATAAATGTTATAGATTTATAACATTCTATAAAAAAGCTTCCCCAGAGATTTCATGAATAAAAATATAAATCACACTTGATTAAGACTCTGGAGGATGATAGAGTCTGGAGAATGACTCCACTAATGCTAAATCAAAAAGAAAAAAGGAAGAAAAGAAAAATCTCAGTAGGAGAATTCTGTCCAGGACTGCTGGTTGGTTCCCATTTCCCCTCCCCCTTACTCAGTCCCATATAGTTTGGGATTCACACAGAGACAACACAGCCCAGCTCACTCCAACCATGGACAGAGATGGTAAACTGTTTCACAGCAGGGAGTTAAAGCTCCACACATATCCAGGCACAGGTACCTTAGTCCACAGAGACCCAGGCTGGAATATAAGCTGCTGAGATGTGCTGCATACAAAAGGGTTCCTGGGGGGAGGGCAGAGGAAAGAGAGAGGCATGATAGAAATGCTGTTGAAAACTGTTGTGACCTCACACAATCCAGTTTCAGTCTGCTGGACCACATAAAGGCAAAACAGATTTTCTGAAGTGATACACTTTCCTGATTAACTCCTTCTGGCTCCCCAAAGTAGGATACCTTAATGGGGAAGAAACCAGAGGCAGGAAAGCTTTGAAGGAAAAAAGGAGACAGGGAAGGTTAAACCAAAATGCTGTAAAATACAACAGTTCCCCAAACTGAAAAGTGTAAGTAAAACAGAGTAATAGTAAGGGAGAGAATTTAAACATATCTTAGGACCTGGGGAGAAAAATCTTCACAAAAGCAAACAGACAGATTAAGATTTCCAGAGAAGGAACAGAAGAAAAGAAGCTCTCTCCTGGAGGTGAAAAAATGGCACAAAAAGTCTGATACTGCACCCCATAGCCAGGTAAAGAATCATATGAAGAAGAGTTGAGAAAATCTGAACAGATAAAGACAGGCTAGTCTAAAGGTCTAGAATAAGTTAAACCAAGCATCAAAGAAGAGCCTTAACACAAAGCTGATCAACAATAAAACCCTAGACAAGAGGGAGAAATAGACCTTTATAGTTAACTCATGAAGATAATAAGATGCTTAGTCATCAAGAAAATATTACAAGGTATTCTAAGAAACAGTAAGATAGGATCAGTTAAGGAAACAAATGAAAACTTCAGAGGAAACTCAAAGTTGAAACAACTAATAAAAGATGTTCAAACAAGTTCCCTAAATCAATTCAAGGGGATGAAGGAAAATTTGCATAAATATCTAAAGGATATTAAGAAGACAATGTGTGAGCATAAAGAAGAATTTGAAAGTATAAAAAGAAACATAACAAATTATGGAGTCAAAAGGCACAATAGTAGAGATTAAAAGTACACTAGAGGATACAATAGCAGATTTGAACAGATAGAAGAAAGAATCAGTGAACTAGAAGACAGGAAAATCAAAATTGTACAGTCAGAAGAACAGATAGTGAAACTAATAGAAAAAATTGAGCAGTGTCTCAGGGATTTAAGTTACAGCATGAAGTGCACAAACATATGTGTCATGGCTGTCCTATAAGGAGAAGAGAAGGGAAAGGGGGCAGAATGAATATTTGAGGAAATAATGGCTGAAAACTCCCCAACACTTACAAAAGTTGTAAATATACATGTCCAAGAAACACAACATACTCCAAAAGGAATAATTCCTATTAGATCTATTCTGAGACACATACTAATCAGAATGTCAAGTGCCAGAGATAGAGAATTCTGAAAGCAGTAAAAGAAAGGCAATCATAATATACAAGGGATCCTCAATGACACTAAGTCTCATCAGGAACCATAGAGGTGAGAAAGGCAGTTTTATGATATATTTAAGGTACTGAAAAAGAAAAAATGCCTGCCAAAAATTATTTTTCTGGTAAAACTGTCCTTCAAAAATGAGGGATAGTTTAAAGTATTGACAGATAAACAGAAACTGGGAAAATTCATCAACAAGAGACCTGCTTTACAGGAATTACTGAAGGAGGTTCTGCAGGTTAAAAGGAAAAGACAAGAGTAGTGGGAAGAAATGAAGATAATTAATAAGGAAAATGCAAAATCCAAAAGTACTATATCCTCAATATACAACTCTACTATTTAATTCATTTAAGAATCAGAATAAAATTGAACAAGAAAAATGCATATTTCCTGATAATGACCATACAAAATATAAAGTGGTAAAGTGGGACAAAAACAATATAAAGAGTAAGAAAGGAGCAGATAACATGTATGCTACTGAAGCTAAGTTGGTTACCATCTCACACGGTAGGTTATAGATGTAAGTTGTATAATATAAACTCCAGCATAACCCCAAAGAAAGTATTTTAAAAATATACAGAAACAGAAATAAAAAAGGGTTCACATACATCACAAAAGATCAGCTATATGAAAATGGGTATTGCAGTAAAGAAAAAGAGAGAGAGAGAGAGAGAGAAAAGATATGACATGTAAAAACCAAAGGAAAAAATGTCTGAAGTACATATTGCCTTTACAGTAATAACACTGACTGCTAATGGATTAAACTCCCTAACCAAAAGACACAGGTTGACAGAATGGATAAAAACTATGATCCATGTTGTTTATAAGAGACTCCCTTTAGACCCAAAGGTACAAATAGGATGAAAATGCAAGGATGGAAAAAGATATTTAATGCAACTTATAACCAAAAAAAAAAAAAAAAAGGTAGAGTAGTTATACAAATATCAGACAAGAAAAGACTTTAAGTCGAAAGCTGTTATGATAGACAAAGGACACTTTATACTATTAAAAGGGACAGACCACCAAGAAGAAATAACAATCATAAATATTTATGTACCTAAACACAATGCTCCAAAATATATGAAGCAACACTGGCAAAACTGAAAGGAGAAATAAACATCTCAACTATAATAATTAGAGACATTGATAAAACACTCTTATCAATAGAATATCTAGATGGAAGATCAAGAAGAAAACAGAGAACATGAAAATGTTTATCATATGACCTAACAGACATATATAGAACATTGCACACCCCAGCACTAAGATATACACTCTTTCCAAGTGCACATTGATCATTCTCCAGGATACACCATATATTGGGTCTCAATAAATTCAGAAAGATTGAAATCATTCAAAGCATCTTCTCTGGCCTTAATGGAATAAGGCTGAAATCAATGGCAGGTGAAGAAATGGAAAACCACAAATATATGGATGTTGAATAACACTTTCTTTTTTTTTAAGATTTATTTATTTATTTCTCTCTCCCCCCCCCCCCCCCCGCCTTTTGTCTGCTTTCTTGTGTCCATTCGCTATATGTTCTTCTGTCTATGCTTGCATTCTTGGCAGCATTGGGAATCTGTGTCTCTTTTTGTTGCATCATCTTGCTACATCAGCTCTCCATGTGTGCGGCCCCACTCCTGGTCAGGCTGCACTTTTTTTTGCATGGGGTGCTCTCCTTGTGGGGCACACTCCTTGTACATGGGGCTCCCCATACACAGGGGACACCCCTGTGCAGCATGACACTCCTTGCATGCAGCAGGACTGTGCATGGGT
This sequence comes from Dasypus novemcinctus, assembly GCF_030445035.2. Classification (NCBI taxonomy): domain Eukaryota; kingdom Metazoa; phylum Chordata; class Mammalia; order Cingulata; family Dasypodidae; genus Dasypus; species Dasypus novemcinctus. The sequence continues at coordinate 21,420,034 of NC_080696.1, read as the reverse complement.
CAGCTCACCACATGGGCCAGGAGACCCTGGGTTTGAACCCTGGACCTCCTATATGGTAAGTTGAGCCACATCTGCTTCCTGAATAACACTTTCTTACGCAATCGTGGATCAAAGATGAAATTGCAAGAGAAATCTGTTCTTGAGATGAATGAAAATGGAAAAAAAAATACTTATGGGATACAGTAAAGGCAGTGTTGAAAGGGAAATTTATAGCCCTAAATGCTTACATTTAAAAAGAAAAAAGAGCTAAAATCCAAGACCAAACCACATCTGGAGGAACTATAAGAAGAACAGAAAACTAATCCCAAAGCAACCAGAAGGAAAGAAATACCAAAGATTACAGCAGAAATAAATGAAATTGAGAATTTAAAAAATAACATTTAAAAAAAACAAAATTAGTTCATTAAAAAGAGCAATCAAATTGACAAACCTTTAGTTAAACTAACAAGAAAAAAAGAGAGAAGATGAAGATAAATAAAATCAGAAATGGGAGGAGGTGCCATCTCTGTGACCCCATAGAAATAAAAAAAGATCATAAGAAGATAGTACAAACAATTGTATGCCAACACGTTAGAGAACCTAGATGAGATAGACAAATTCCTAGAGACACAGAAACAACCTACACTGACTCTACAAGAAATAGAAGACCTCAACAGACCAAGTAAAAGCAAAGAGATTGAATCAGTCATCCAAAACCTCCCAAAAAAGAAAAGCCCAGGACCAGATGGCTTCACAGGTGAATTCTACCAATCATACCAGGAAGAATTTGTACCAGTCCTGCTCTAAATCTTCCAAAAACTTGAAGAGGAGGGAACACTATCTAATTCATTCTATAAGGCCAACATCACCCTAATACTAAAGCCAGATAAAGATACCATGAGAAAAGAAAATTACAGACAATTTATCTTATGAATATAGATGCAAAACTCCTCAACAAAATACTTGCAAATAGAATCCAACAACACATCAAAAGTATTATACACCATGATCAACTGGGATTCATTCCAGTGTGTAATCATGGTTCAATATAAGAAAATCAATAAATGTTATATATCACATCAAAAAAACAAAGGGAAGGAACCATATTATTATCTCCACTGATGCAGAAAAAGCATTTGACAAAATTTAACAGCCTTTCTTGATTTAAAAAAAATAGAAAAATAGGAATAGAAGGAAACTTTCTCAGCATGATAAAGAGCATATATGAAAAACCCACAGCTAACATACTCAATGGTGGAAGATGATAACTTTCCCTCTAAGATCTGAAATAAGACAAGGATGCCTACTGTCACCACTGTTACCCAACATTGTACTGGAAGTTCTAGCCAGAGCAGTTAGGCAAGAAAAAGAAATAGAAGGCATCCAAATTAAAAGGAAGAAGTGAAATTTTCCCTATTTGCAGATGACATGGTTCTATATATAGAAAACCCTGAAAAATTGACAACAAAGTTGTCATAGCTAATAAACAAATTCAGCAAAGTGGCAAGGGCCAAGATCTACACACAAAAGTCAGTTTCTATATGCTAGTAAAGAGTAATCTGTGAGGAAATAGAGGAAAAATCCCAATTACAATAGCAACTAAAAGAATCAAATATCTAGGAATAAATTTAACCAAGGATGTAAAGGACTTGTACTCAGAAAACTATAAAACATTGCTAAAGAAATCAAAGAAGACTTAAATAAATGGAAGGACAACCCATGTTCATGGATTGGAAGACTAAATATCATTAGGATGCCAATTCTATCCAAAATGATTTACAGGTTCCATGCAATTCCAATCAAATTTCCAACAGCCTTCTTTTCAGAAGTGGAAAAGCCAATTATTAAATTTTTTTGAAAGGGTAAAGGCCCCAAATAGTCAAAAAAATCTTGAAAAAGAAGAATGAAGTTGAAGGATTCACACTTCCTGACTTTAAAGCATATCATAAAGCTACAGTAGTCAAAACAGCATGGTCTTGACACAAGGATAGATATATTGACCAGTGGAATTGAATTGAGAGTTCATAAATAGACTGTAAGACCTATAGCCGATTGATTTTTACAAGGCTGCCAAGTTCACTGAGTTAGGAAAGAATAGCCTCTTTAACAAATGATACTAGGAGACCTGAATATACCTATTCAAAAGAATGAAGGAGGACCCCTATTTCACACCATATACAAAAAAAATTAATGGATCACAGACCTAAATATAAGAGGCAGAACTATAAAACACCTGAAAGAAAATGTCAGGAAGCATCTTCAGGATCTTGTATTAGGTGATGGAATCTTTTATGTTACACCCAAAGCACAAACAATGACAGAAAAATTAGGTAAATGGGACCTCCTCAGAATTGTGCATCGCAGGACTTAGTCACAAATATGAAAAGACAGCCTACTCAATGGGAGAAAATATTTGGAAGCCAAATATCTGATAAGGGTTTAATACCTAGACTATATAATGAAATCCTACAATTCAACAATAAAAATATAAACAACCCAATATAAAACTGGGCAAAAGACTTGAGTAAACATTTCTTCAATGAAGATATACAAATGGCTAAAAAGCACACGAAAAGATGCTCAACATCACTAGCTATTGGGAAATGAAAATCAAAACCATGATGAGCTATCATTTCATACCCTCCGATGGCTACTATTTAAAAACAGAAAACTACAAATGTTGGAGAGGATGTGGAGAAATAGAAACACTCATTCATTGCTAGTGAGATTGTAAAATGGTGCAGCTGCTATGGAAGAGAGATTGGCAATTTCTCAGGAAGATGAATATAAAAGTAGCATAAGATCCATCAATACCACTTCTAGGAATATACCCAGAAGAATTCAAAGCAGTGGCTCAAACAGATATTTGCACACCAATGTTCATAGCAGGATTATTCACAATTGCCTAAAGATGGAAGCAACCCAAATGTCCATCAACCAATAAATGGATAAATCAAATGTGGTATGTATGTATAATGGAATATTATTCAGCCATAAAAAGGAATGAAGTTCTGATGTATGCAACACCATGGGTGAACCTTGAGGATATTATGCTGGGTAAAATAAGTCAGACACAAAGGACTAATATTGTATGATCTCACTAATATGAAGGGATTTAAGCAAACTTAAGAGTTAGAATCTGGAATATAGGTTACCAGGGGATTGGGGGTAGAAATGGGGAGCTGATATTTAATTTGTGCAGAATTTCTATTTAAGTTGATTGTAAATGTTTGGAAATGGAGAGTGGTGATAGTAACACATTATTTTAAGCATAATTAACAGCCTTGAATTATGTTTGTGAATGTGGTTGAAAGAGGAAGTTTTGGGTCATATGTGTTACTAGAATAAAAGTTAGAATATAAAACATGGGATCGTATAACACAGTGAACTCTATTGTTGATGATGGATTGGGATTAATAGTAATCATAAATTCATCCATGATTCTAACAAATTTATGCAACTGTGACAAAGTATTAATAATAGGGCAATGTGGCAATTTGGTGTTGTTTATGAATTCCGAAAATAGATAATGGATTGTGTTTGTAAACTGGTCTCTTCCTCTGGGCATATTAGATTGTATTAGACTCAGAGGTTTCACTTTTACTTTATTAAATCAAGATTAGGGCTTTTATTTGACCACGTCATTTGGGCGTAGTGATTTGGACTTAGTTTGAGTCCCCACCTACGGCTAGCCTACAGCTGTGGGCTATATAAATGGATGCTAAATCAAAGACAGGGAAGTAAACCCAAGGAAAAGGAGAACACAGAAGCAGATAGGCAGGAAGAGAGAGTGCTCCATAGACACAGCCCCAGGAAGAGAGATGAACCTGGTAGTCTATAGCTGACCTTGTGAAGAGAACAGAGCAGCTGAGTCTGGAAAGAAACAAGCCCTGGGGAGAGAGATGAGTCTTATGGAGTCTACAGCTGAGATCAGAAAAGTTGGGAATATGTAGCCTTAAAAGGAAAGAAGAAAGCTGAACCCTCACAGAGATCACCTGCTATCTTGCATCAACACATGGCAACTGAATTTGGGTGAGAAAGAATATCTTATGGTACTTTGAGTTGGACTCTTAAGGGCCTGGTAACTGTAAGCTTCTACCCCAAATAACTACCCTTTATAAAAGCCAACAGACTTCTGGTACTTTGCATTAACTCCCCCTTGGCTGATTAACGCAGGTGGTATATGGGCAACACATACCTAATGTACAATAGGGATTATACTTAACAGTAATATTTTAATATTCTTTCATTAATTGTAACAAAGGTACAACACTAATGCAGAGTGTCAACAATGGGGGGTATATTGGGACTTTGTATTTCTTGCATGAATTTTCTGTAAAACTTCTCTCATTAAAAATAATAACAAAACTTTTAAAAAATGTTATGCTAAATGAAGGAAACCAGACATAAAGTACTATTTATTGTATGATTTCATTTATCTAAAAATATAAATATGAATAAATCTATAGGAACAGAACTAGATTAGTGCTTATGTAAGGCTGGGAAAAGGTAGAAGGATTGAGACTGAGATTTATGGAGTTTTTCTTTTTGTGGTAATGAAAATGTTCTAAAAGTCATTGGGATGATAAATGCACAACTCTGTGATTATACTAAAAGCCATGATTGTACATTTTGAATGGATAGTATGAATATATCTCAATAAAACTGCTTTGAAAAAAGAATAATGCCCTTGTTATGAAGTAAAACTCTTGTCACCCTTGAGACACTTGTCAGATGGTACCCATTGCTCTCCTTGTCCAGAGGAACCATAGGCTGAAAGTCAGATAAGCCCTTCCAAGGAAGAGCCATCACCATTTAAACAGGACAACCCTTTCCATTCTTAGTGGATAAATTCACAAAATCTAAAACTCAGTTACCCTTGCCCCAAAGTTACATCCAAATGATAAAGAAATATATCATTTGTGAAATCCTTTTCATTTCTACTTTGTCATAGCTTCAAACTGCTTAATAACTTTCATTATTCATTCTTCTACCCAACAATGATTTATTTAATGCCTCCTCTGTGCCAGGCCCAGGGTTGAATGTTGGGAATAAGTTTTAGTGGGTAAAAGGCAGAGAAAAAAACCGCTATACAAATAAGTAAATTATTACTGAAGCAACATTTGAAAAAAAAACAGGGCAATATGAGTATTTTGCGGTGGTGATGGGTGAGTGGACTACTTTAGATATGATTGTAGTCAAAGCCTCTGGAAAGGTGACATTTAAGCTGAAATTTGAGGAATGATATTGAGAACTGAATCATGTCACCCACAAAGATATGTTCAGGTCTTAACTCCCAGTCCCATGGATGTGAACTCATTTGTAAATAGGACCTTTGAAGACATTGTTAGTTAAGGTGAAGCAACACTGAATGGGAATTTCATCTATAAAGGATTGGATAGGGAATTCCGTATATATATGAGTGGCTGGACAGGAATTCCATCTACTTATGAGAGGCAGAAAGGAATACCATCTATATATGAGAGGCTGAGTGGAAATTCCATCTATAGATGAGTAGTTGGGAGGACCCTCTCCCCACCCCTCCCCCCAACAACTGGACAAAGATAGGCTCAGGTCTCCTAGAATCTAACTCATTAAGTGAGAACTAACTTCACACAAAGCAGAATCTGTTCACACTGTTATCATGAGCAGACTCATTGCTAATTGGTAATTGTACAGAGTTTGAAATCAATTAGTACTGAATGTGTTTATATTCTCTCCTCTATTCCTTTATCCAGAATTCTCCCTTCATCTCTCTGATGGCTTGTACGCTCTAGCCAATTAGTACAGGATATGGCTTCATTTTCAGCTGTGATCTCCTTTGTGATTTCAAAAAGGTTAATTCATTACTTGGTAGAAAATGTGAAGTTCAACAAAAATATTGCTTTTTTTTACTAAGCAAATTAAGCTGATTCTAGCAGGGAATGTGATGTAACAATTTTTATGGCAACCTGTTGCCCAATCTTTGGCGTCCTATATCCATGACAATGCAACTACAGGCAACATGGAGTTAGAATTATCTCCGTGGTGATGTCCCAACTCTCCAAACCCCCACCATTGGTCTGAACCAGACTTAGGCTCTGTGTGGATTCAGTCAACTGTGCCAGTCCCCCAGTGCTGGTCTGAGAAGCTTCAGTTGAGCCAAGTGGCCTTCTGAGGAATAGGATGAGACACTCAAGCTTGGAATGTCCTTTAAACTAGAGAGATGTTTGCAGACCAGCCAAAGACCATAAACCACCTGAACCTGTGTCCATGATTGCTTTATCAATTGACAGGGCAGGCTGGGAGTTTGGAGGGTTAATACCCCAGGAGCAATTCTCCACCCACAAGCAAGGGGAACTGGGGGATAAATATCCCAGCCGACTATGCCCTGGAGGGACAGTCCTAAGGCTCAATCTAAGTGAGTGCCCATAGAACCCACTCCCCTCCTCCCACTCTCTCTATCTCACACACACACACACACACAAGTTTAATCCTGAGATGCTCATGGCAATAACTGGCTCATTAGTTTGCCCATCACTGGCTCCTCTCCTTTCCTGGTCTCTTTTCCTCATTTCCCTCCAGTGCGTCTTGAAGTCCCCTTCCAGATGAACTTATTGGACACATATCCTTCTCTCAAGATCTACCTGTGAGAGATCAAACAGTGACAAATAGGCAGAAGTGAGTGAAAACTTCCCCAAAGACAGAGCACTTGAGCTGAGGTCCAAAGGAAAAATACAAGATAAGAGAGTGAAGAGGGTAAGATTAGTGGTCCACACAGAAGGAGTAGCTTGTGCAAAGGCCCTGGGGCTCTGAACCTCACTTACTCCTCAGACTTACCCTAATGCCTTTTCCATTCATGATGAGGCTATAGTAGGGTTTCTCAATAGCAGCACTATTGACATTTGAGGCTGGATAGTTCTTTGTGGTTGGGAGCGATTCAATGCACTGAAGCATGTTTAGCTCATCCCTGGCCTCTACAGTTGTTTGCCAGTGGCATTCATCAGTCCTGACCATCAAAATTGTGTCCACACATTGTCGTATGTCCCCAGGTAGAGTTAGGGGACATTAAAATTGCCCCAGGCTGCAAACCACAGGGATACAGTCTATGAATAAATGAGCCTAAGGAATGGGCATCCACCACTGCAAATGTTTTCCTCCCATCAAACTTCCATGGGCAAACCCAAAGCTGGCTACTGGACAAACCAAGGTTGGCTGATAGATAAACTCAAGGTTGGCTTGTAGATAAACTGAAGCTGGCTACCACATAAACCAAGGCTCACGTCTGGATAAACCAAGGTTGGTTGCTGGAGAAGCCCAAGACTGGCTAGTGGATGAATCAAAGCTGACCACTGGCACACATGTCTAGTCCTTCACCTGGTGAGAAGAAGAATTGTGAGGCTGGGACATAACAAATACTAGAAAGTTTTGGTAGCTTAGTATGATTTTCCAAGCTTAACCATCAGAAATTCTTGCCTTTGACCAGTAGATGGACCCATTGCAATGTCATACCCAAGAGAAGAAGAGCAGTCAGGAAGGTTCAGATTAAAAGAGTTGGAAAATTTCATGCTTGAAGCATTTTCTAGGTTAATTTCCCCAGAATTTCTCTACCCCAGGATCCCAAAGTGCTATGTTTTCCCCAATTGACTCAGCCTGGTGCAGCTGTCTGAATGGTGGTCTAGGGAGAGGGCTCTGAACTCTCAGTGAATTCTCCCGGAGCAGGTTTGCATTCAGCCTCTCCAGCTTGTCTCAACTCCCTAGGGCTGTCTCCTTATCTCTAGAAATGGAAGTAAGAAAAGTGCTCAACCCACAGGGCAGCTGGGAGCCTTCAGTAGGGCACAGCCCGTGAAGTCTAAAGCCCAGGGCCCACACACATGGCCACTCCAAACATAGTAGCAGTCTCTGCATGGGGACCTGTGTCCTAAACCTGCTGAGACTTAGGTAAGAAGTGGTCTGGGGACATCATGTCTCCTCTCCAGCCTCCAGTTTACTCAATCCTGACAAACAGTGATGACGGATGCCCTCCCTGATACCCCTTCCCAACTCAAGAATCCACCTGTTTATTGAATATTTAGTATGTACCAGGACAGTTCTGAGCACTTGTTTCTTGACACCTCATGCCATCTTAACAAAAACCCTAAGCAAAATGCATTCTTCTTATCCTCATTTTACCACATAAAGAAAACTAAGAGAACTCTGTTTAAGGAAACTCTAGGAAGGAATCTAAGGCACAGAACAGGGAAGTAACTTGCCCAGTCACTTGGTTGGTATCTGGTGGAGCTGCACTCTGAGCCTAGGCTATCCAAGTCTTTATCCTGCATAGTTGACTCACCCTTCCCAAGCCCTCTCCATAACCTCTATAGGAAAATGGTCATTCAGTTGCTCTCATCTCTTCAGCAAATGAAGGATCGCTGCTTGGCTTACAGAGGTTGAAAGTACTTTACAAGGAGAGCTCAAACAGTGGAAACCAGAGCAAGAGTGGAAAGTAGCTGGAATAGTCGGAGAACATCCCCAGGGTCTCCTTGAAAGTGGTTCTTTTCCATTCATTCCTCTAAAGCAGGGATCAGCAAACTTTGTCTGTAAAAGGCCAGCAAGTAAATGATTTAGGCTTTGCAAACCATAGGGTCTGTTGTAACTGGTCAACTCTGTCATTGCAGTGTGAAAAAATGGGTGTGACTGTGTTCTGATAGAACTTTATTTACAAACGCAGTAGGTGGGCTGGATTTGGCCCATGGGTCATAGTTTGCCAACCTTTGAACTAATGTATGACTTTACCCAGAATTTGTACTTGAGGGTTTGGTCCTGCTCCTCAGTTTATATTTCCCTAAAATAGGGCTGTATACCCAAAAGCATGGCCCCCTAAATATGGGCGGCAGCTCTAAAGTGGGAGCCCCATGTGGCCAAGGACAAACTGTACTAAAATGTTGCTAAGTTTTCTTAGCAACACTAAGATGTTGGTAAGTGGAGTAAGTCAGAACTGGACTGGGTCTAGGAGCCATCCAGGAAGCTAGAAGAACACAGGAACATTGCCGGCCTCTGACCTCCGGGCCTGTCCCCATGACTACAGGTGGTGGGTGCAGTGGACTTCATCCTTCTGCCCACATTCCAGAAGCACTGAATGTGAAACTATGGAATGAGCCCATCTCTCTTCTCAGAAACTTGGCCTGCAAGAGCTCAAGGGCACACGCTGGCATGCATCACAGATGGCACTGCTGGGGTTGCCTGTTGCAACCCTTGTCCAGAGATGAGAAGGTTCTGTACAGTGCTCTGTGTTGTGGGGTCTCACTGGGCTCCTGTTTATTTATCTCATCCCTTTCTGGGACACATTACACTAATTGCCCAAATCTCACTCTTTCCACCAAGTGAAGACACCATCAGATAACCTAGAGCTGGCTTCTATGTTGTAATTCCACACGGTACTTTCCAAACCCAAATAAAGTATCATCCATTGTAGAGAAACATTGTCATGACATTATTATTATTATTATTATCACTTAAACCTGTATGATTATAAAACGGAAATGAACATCCAGTGCATGTAGCTCCAATACAGCCATAACAGCCAAACACAATTATACATGTATTAGCAATAATAATAAAGAACCTGTATAAATAAATATAAATAGATAGTAAAAGCAATAAATTCAAATGGATAAATTTAATTTAGCATGACAGACGGTCATGTGGAGTAAAATTAAATTGTTGGTGTTGAATTTCATAGTAGAAAGATGTACTCTACACTCTTCTATCTTGTTTGCTGTTAGCAATGATGGACTGGCATTTTTTTTAAAGACTTATTTTTTTATTTATTTCCCCCCCACCACCACCCAGTTGTCTGCTCTCTGTGTCCATTCGCTGTGTGTTCTTCTGTGGCCGCTTCTATCCTTATCAGGGGCACCAGGAATCTGTGTTTCTTTTTGTTGCATCATCTTGTTGTGTCAACTCTCCGTGTCCAGCGCAAAAGAAAGTACAGCCTGCCCAACAATTGCTTTTTTTTAATTATCCCCCACCTTGTGCCTTTTTGTGTGCTGTCTGTGCTCTGTGTCCACTTGCTGTGTTCTTCTGTGCCTGTATTTATTTATTTTATTCCCCCTCACCCCTTGTGGCTTGCTTGTTGTCTGCTCTCTGTGTCCATTTGCTGCGTGCTCCTCTGTGTTCTTGCTTGTCTCCCTCTTTTGTTGCGTCACCTTGCTGAGTTGGCTCTCTGCAGCATCTGCGGGCTTGGTGGTGCTACACGGTGCTTGCAGGCCCAATGGCACTCTGCAGCATGAGGAAAAGCCTGCCTTCACAAGGAGGCCCCGGGAGGCGAACCCAGGCCCTCCCATATGTAGACGGGAGCCCAATTGTTGAGCCACAGCCGCTTCCCTGGACTGGCTTTTGCTACATCATCATCATCATTTTCAGTATTTTTCCTTTTAATGATGAACTCATTTTAATTACTGATTTTACCTTCTGACCATTACTTTGATAGAAAATCAATTCCAATAATGTTCTACAGATCACAGTATTAAAAAAGAAAAAAATGCCATTTAATGGCAAAATGCTCCCTTTATGCTTACTATGACACCTACTGCTCGAGACCTGCTGCAAGGTGGGGCATGGAATGACATGGCTCAGAAAATGAACCAATCTTGGGCCACCACCAACTCGTTTGGGGTTGTTTAGCCAGTGTGACTTAGTTCTTGTCATTTCTCTTTCTTCAACTATAAGACTGTTCTTTATGAAATCTGACTCCTGGCCACTCTTGGTGAAAAAGACATAGAGGCAAACAGGGACTCTGCAGTAGTGGAGAAATGTTAGTGATTATATTCCCTGGTATCAGAAAAATGAAAATAAAAATAATTTCAAGTTTCATTTGAACTGGAGGACTCCCCCCAAAATGCACCACAAACCACAATTTATCCTATGGAATTCAGAGGAAGGCTGCTTTTGAATGCAACAAGTTTTCTTAATAAAATGAATTTCTAAATTAAATTGTTTTGCCTTAGAGTCTCATGTTGCCACTTCTAGAAATTTTCATGGTCATGGTTTGAGGAAGGATATGTCTATATTCTGACTTTGTATCTGATTTCACATTCTGATTTTTTTTTTAATGTCTTATATTAGATTCTTTTTAAAATGTGATATTATAACATCTAGGGAGCAAATACTTTTCCAAAGAAACAACTCTCTTATTTTTCTGTGTAATATGCATGAGGAAATAATATTTAGTATTCAGAAATTTGGATTTATGGACTTTTCCAGAAAACATATTTTCCTCAAAATTCAGCCATTCCTGTACTTTTTTGGGGGAGTGGGGGGCAGTCATAGAAGAAATTATTTTTAACTTATACCATTTAAAATTACTATTTCTTTAGGTAAAATAGTGGTGAATGCCCATGAATCAGGCTAATAAAAAACATTCATATTATCAGCTTTACCAATGGGATGCATAGACAGTCTTGTTTTTAAAACTTTGCCAAAACAGATTCCAAGTGGCATTTCTTATGCAGCAAAAGAAACTGCAAACCTGGCAATATGAAGGACTGGAGAGAGAGGAAGTACTGATGGTTGTTAATGAGATAAAATTAGAGGGAGCTAGAAGTCCTACCCAATAGCTTCTTCCCTGGTGGGTAGGTATCTGAAACCTGGAGCACCACTACTGGCAATTCATGTTCTTAGCACTGCATTCTTAGAAGGGACAGCACAGGAAAGTTACTAGCATTACTTTGTTTTCTCATTCTGGAGTTTTAAGTCTGAACATCAGCTAGAGCCTTGATGAGAAAAGGTGAAGGGTCACCTAGGTCAACTGATTTTTTTAAAATGTCACCTAACCTTACAATTTCTCTCAGGCAAGGACCTCTGGCGAGGTTGGTGGTCCATTATGGAAGATGTTCACACACAAAGATCGATGTTAAGGAGAAAATGACCTAGCAGGAAAAGAATTAAAAGAATGCCATCCGTGTTTGCTCAGGCTCATTTTTTAATACACCAGTTACCTTGACATTTCTAAAAGAATTTCTCAAGAGCATAAGTTCAAAAAGTATGCAACTTGCCCATATCACATGTTTGGTGTCATCCAGTAGGCCTAATAAATTTTGGCTATGCTAGTCCTCCCGCAAGTATGAAAGAGCTTGAACCCAAAGGTGAAAGTGCTCTTGCTTGCCAGAGAGGTTTTTCTATTTCAGGTGGCTGAATTCAGGAGAACACTTCTTCATGAATTGAGGTGCACCTTGGTATGTCTTATAAATTGCTCAATGACGTTTAGATAAATACTTTCTTTTTTTTTTTTTAAAGATTTATTTTTATTTATTTAATTCCCCTCCCCTCCCCCGGTTGTCTGTTTTCTATGTCTTTTTGCTGCGTCTTGTTTCTTTGTCCGCTTCTGTTGTCATCAGCGGCACGGGAAGTGTGGGCGGCGCCATTCCTCGGCAGGCTGCTCCCTCCTTCGCACTGGGCGGCTCTCCTTATGGGTGCACTCCTTGCGCGTGGGGCTCCCCTACACGGGGGACACCCCTGTGTAGCACGGCACTCCTTGCGCGCATCAGCACTGCGCATGGGCCAGCTCCACACGGGTCAAGGAGGCCCGGGGCTTGAACCACGGACCTCCCATGTGGTAGACGGACGCCCTAACCACTGGGCCAAAGTCCGTTTCCCAGATAAATACTTTCATGCTCAGCAATTCCAAGCTCCTTATCGTTAACATCAGGACAATAAAAATAGTTGACATGTTTGAATATGTGCTCAAAGACTTCTTCAATTGACAATAACTCCAGATGTGAAAAGGAATTGAGTCCCTCTTGGATTTTCAATAGTGAGTCTGTGTGTGTAGTTTGGTTTTTCACACGTTTGCCAGTTATGAGACTCTATTAGACTGAACTCCATTAAAATAGCCAATAGTGAGTATTTAATTGAGTGTGTAGCCATAATATAATGCTGGATTAAGAAATGCCTCATGGGGGAGCCAACATTTGAACCAGATTTCAAAAGGGAGGTCAATTTTTCACATAACATAAACTTTAGAATCAAACAGACCTGGGCTCAGACCCAGACTCTGCCATTGACTAACTGTGTGACCTTAGGAAAGTTTAAGAAACATTAGAAGTCTCAGTTTCTTCATTTACAGCACTGTGGAAAGAGTAATTCCTCTCTTGTAGGACAATGGTGAAGATCAAGAGACAAAGACCATAGTCCGGTAATTTAGGGGCTGACAAATGGGAAGTAATCAGCAAGTAACATTTGTTTCTGCCTCTGCTACTAGACTTGCACTGGTCATACGCTACTGCTGGTTTGTAATTATTATAAACTTCCTCACCACTTGTGGTAGATTTACTCCCAAATCATCAACCACCCCTCACCTGCATTTATACTCTTGCCAAGGCAGGGATGGAGAGTATTTCTCTGCCCCTTGACTTTGGACTTGACCATATGACTTGTTGAGCCTAGGAATCCAGGAGTGTGTTTCCACTTTTCCTCTTGTGCTTCTGCCGCTGACATGAGCAGAGTTCCTCCTGGGTTCCTGCCTAGCCAGCTCACAGAACTGCAGCGACAGGTAGTCTAGATCTGTCGAGCACCAGAGTTCCCACACACGGGAGCAGTAATAAATGACAACTGTTTTAAGCTACTGAAGTGAGGATGTTTTTGTTTTGTTTTATTTTGTTTAAGATTTATTTTATTTATTTATTCCCCCCCTCACATCCCACCATCGTTGTTTGCAGTTATACTGTTTGCTCTCTGTTTCCATTTGCTGCATGCTCTCTGTATCTGCTTCTCTTTAGGAGGCACAGGCAACTAAACCCGGGATCTTCCATGTGAAAGAGAGGCATTCAATCACCTGAGCCCCCTCAGCTCCCTGGTGTGTTGTGTCTCTCATTGTCTTTCCTTGTTGTGTTTCTTTTGTTGCATCAGTTCACTGCACCTGCCCACCACACCAGCTTGCCTTCTTCAAGAGTCACCAGGAACCGAACCTGGGACCTCCCATGTGGTACTTGAACCACATCTGCTTCCTGAGAATGCTTTGTTATGTAACGAAAGCTGATAAATCTTTATTGCCAATTTCATGAGCAGAGGATATTTTGCATAAGCAAAAGCCTGATGGAGGAGATATGTTGCGGGGAAACTGGAAACAGTGGGTCTTGGCAACAAGACTAAGAACTCCAGGGGAGTCAGTAGCTAATCAAGCAGGGCTCTGGGGAAGATGATCCCTCTGTGGCTCTTTCACATGCTGGCCACACGGGGGCAGACTGGGCCACCCAGCATGGCTGTTTCCCACACCTTCTCACTTTGCCTGCTGCCAGGTACAAACTTCCCTCAGGGTGACCCCTGCCTCAGGCTCTGTCTCTATTAGGCCATTCTCACTGAGACCAACAAGCTCAGGTGTTCCATTGAAATGAAGAGGGAGAGAAATGATAGGCAGCCTCAGCAAACCCTGGACTTGAGAGATCAGTGCCAAAAACCCAACTGCTTGCTGTTCTCCTAGACCACCCCTTTCTGAGAAACCCAGCCAGAAGGAAGGTCAGGGCCAGCTGCAGAGGATGCTTCTCAACTCTTAATCTGGCTTTATAAACTCATCAGCTTGCAAGACCGAAAAACTTTGAAGATCTCAGTTTCTGGAGCCATGTGCTGTGTGCTGGAGGGCAAGTTAAGTCGCCATGCCGTACCTCAGTTTCTGTGAGCAGAGTTGAGGATGCCTTCCTCACAGGCTTTCTGTAAGGATGACAGATGTCAACACATTTAATGTACTTAGAGCAACCCTTTTATATCATAGGTAAGTCAGTTAATATCTGGTGCTATTGTTATCAATAAATAATCCCTATGAAATGGATGGAAACCTTGTAGAAATCTGGTCTAAAGGCTTATAAGGATTGAATGGGGTCACTGGCAAATTGTCTGATCCAAGAAGGTACTCAACAAATGTCATACTTCCTCAGTACCAGCCTAGAAGTATTATAGAAGACTTGCTCATGTTGCCATCAGCCCAAAGCACATTTTTATTTCTAATTTCCTCCCTTCTTTATTTATACATGCATGCATATGGCATATATTTGTTACCATTTTGTATATATAAACTTTTCTCCTGCCTCCTTAACTTAATGTTATTTTGAAATCATGTTTCCCTGTGTTAAAGTGGCCTTATTTATTATTTATCCAAGTTGAATAACATCCTACAGAGTAAAAATGCCACAATCTACTTAACACTTTCCCTACCTTAGATTGAGATTGTGTACTATCTTTTGTTCTTTAATGGAGCAGCACAACCACACGCATCTTTGACCCAGAAAGCCTGGCCTTAGAACTTTTTCTAATGTAGAACAATTCCTTGTAATCTCACTTGTATTGCTTGTCAGTTGGAAGATCAGACACTCTTCCATATTGTGTTGCTGGTTTATTTTCCCTCCCCCATGGATGATCTGCTCCTGCCTCCTTATTTGATTTCTTCTTTCTTCTTTCTTCTTTCTTTCTTTCTTTTCTTTGTTTCTTTCAAACTTTTCTTTTTTTGATTTTTAAATTTTTTAAAAGATACTTAGAATACATAAATGTTATATAAAAAATGTAAGGATTCCCTTATATCCCTCTCCCTACCCTCTCACTGGATTCATGCTCACTTTTCCCCAAATTTTTAAGAAGTTTGGCTTAATCTCTAGGGCTGACCCAAATCTCCAACCTGGCGCTTACTTCAAACTTGCTTAAACCTGACATAAAACCTTCCAGGACAGGCAGCACCAAAAAGGCCCCAAGCATGAGTGCTTGCTGGACCAAATGTCCAGCTGGTTTCCCTAGGGAATTTTCTCCTGTGATTCACAAGTTGAAAATGGACAAAGAGTAGAGGTGGGTGAGGGTGAGACTCTTCAGCTTGTAAGGAGCATCAGCTTTGCTTTTAGGAAACACAGAGAAGAGAAATAACTTTTTATCATTTAATACATAATAATAATTACATGTATGAGATTTCCGGTATAAGAGTTACCAAAAGAGGTAAGAATGTGAAGCAGTTTCTCGTCTGCTCCCTCTGACCCCATAACTCCAGGAGGCATCATCTACCCTCAGCTCACCTGCATATTATTCCCTTTGAGAAAGCTGAGAATGGGATGGTCTCATGAAATTCCAAGCACAGAACTTCACTGACTCAGACCCACTCGTATAATCATCACCCGTAATGGCCAAATTCTCTGGACTTCCTTTGGTGGGCTTGTCTCTCTGCAACTTCAACCTCCAAAGGGGCAAAGTCCTAAGAGGCAACAGCTGCATGAGGGGCAGAAGCCTGGGCCAACTCATTCCTGCAGAGGCTAAGAAGGAAACATGACCCAGTTTCTCCAACAAATTGCAAGGATGAGAAAGAAAGAGAAAGAGAGAGATGGACAAAGAACCTATAGATTAAAAGAAGCTTTGTAAATTTATTCAACAGCTCAGAATTATATATTGCAATGTGGTTAAAGGGGGAAATTTTAGTAGATGTGTTACTAGAATAAAAAAATTAAAAACATAGCATGGTGCAACACAGTGAACTCTAACGTAAACTACAGACTATAGTTAATAGCGTTTTAAGTATAATGATATTCTTTCATCAATTGTAACAGAGGTGCCAAACTAACGCAAAATGTTAGTAATGGGGGAGGGTAATATGGGAATTCTGTATTTTCTACATAATTTTTCTGAAAGGCTACAACTTCTCTAATCAAATTATAATATACAAGGAGGTTTTGAAACTATATTAGCCCATTGCGATGTCTAGATGTACTTTGGTTCCTAATTCAAAGAAACCATAAAAATGTGACATTTATGAGGGAACTGAAAATTTGAACACTGACTGATCTCCCTCAGATTCTTTGAAGCAGAAGGACTGTCTCTCATGTCCTTTTCTGCAAATGCTCCTGTTGGAGTTTCTGCAGTTGTATGAAGCTGGGTACCATTCAGGCTTTCTTTCAAACCATACAGCTCGTTGATGTCTTCTTTCAACCCTGTTTTCACATTCTAATCTCTAACTTTACCCTGGATTGGGTAGTCTTTCCTGTATCCTCCAAAGGAAAGAGTGGATATCCCTGCTCAGTTCTTGGTGATATGGTGGGGGGAGCCTCTGGTGGTTCCCCTACGGGGGTCAGACTGGAACAGCATTTTCACTTGCTTACTGGTCAGCAAATTAGCACCTGCTCTGCATACAGTTCTCTCTAGACATCTGAATAGATTTAGGAGACATGGCCCCTGGTGTTGATGACTTTTATACAGATCAGGCAGTGTGAGCGTATCAAATGACTGAGGACAATTAGAGGTGCAAGAGTGAGGGCAAGACTGGGAGGATAAGTGTGGCTTGCAGTCACTGCAGTCAAATCAGAGTGTTAAATAGAATTCTACTTATGTGATGTTCAGGAAAAAGTAATCTACAGTGATAGAAATCAGACCAGAGATTGCATCTAAAGGAGTCAGAGAAGGGGGTTCTGTCATGGAGAGGAACATGCTGGAACTCTCTGGAGTAATGATTTGTGGTGACAATTTTATCATCTATTAAATCTTATCCAACTAGAGGAACTGACAATTTTCTAAGAGTAGCTTTTTGTATAATTTTGTTTTTCGAGGTCATGTTAACATCTTATAAATTGAATAAATAAAATTAAATCAAAAGAATGGGGGAAATCAGCTCACTAATGTTAGTCAGGAGAAATCCGCTTATCTCCATCAGACTCAAACTAAGAGACTGATTGGATGTATAAACCAGAGGTTTTTATCCTAGTCCAAGAGTGAGAATCTAAAAGGTACAAAAATCCTTTAAAATAGGGTGCAAACTGTTGAGTAAATGTTCCTTTTTCTAGGAAGAGTACCTACTTTTCCCATCAGATTCTGAAAAGGGTTTCTGACCCAGTAGGTTTAGAAACCACTACTTTAAAGAAAATTGCCTCTCAAGAAAGGATAAAACCCAGGGCCCTCTTGTCCTTGGGGATTTGCATTATTTCTGAATTATGCATAACCTTGAAAGCTGAGAGCCTGGCATCTACTTCTCTTGGTCCTACCTTACCCTAACAGTGGGAACCATCTACAGAGGGGCTCTGAGACCAAGTTCTCCTTGTTGGCTTCAAATCCTCAAGCCAAGTTTTAGTCAAACAAACACAAATGTATTAAACAAACAACAATTTCTGTACTCAGGAGTTTAGAATGTGGGTTCTTGAAGCCTCTTCCAATACAAAAGTCTCACCTTAGTAATAATTCTCAACACATTCCAGACCACCCAGAGTTCATATCTTTCCTTATCATGTTCCCTACTTTTCCTTAACTGAAACCCTTCCCCCAAACCCTGTTACCACTACTGCCCCACCCAGGACAGTTTGCTGCCATTTCAAGTGGATAGAGCCAAAGAGGCTGAAGCAGGAGCTTCAGAATTCAGGTCTGCTCCACTCTAAACATGCTAAAATGATCTGACACCAGCCACTTATTCATTGGTGTTTCAGGAGTAGAAAACACCTATGCAGCTGTAGGTGGATAATATCATTATCTTGGAATGCTTCTTGAGCTGCTCTCAAACTTGAAAGAAAGATGAATTTTAGAAGCATTGGTGCACTGACATGCAATTAATTATTCAAAAGCATTTCAAGAACTATTCTGTGAGCATCTACTACGTGGTAGCAATCATTCAAGGCAGTGGGCTCAAGGCAGTGAATGAAAGAAATCTCTATCCACATGGAGGTCTTATAAATAACAACACTGTTGTGATTAGTAGTCGAAGAAAATGTGGCATTGGTGTGGAGAAAGTGGCTATGGTGGCTGCTGTGGGTAGGGAGCGGGAGGAAGAGATGCGATGTGGGGGCATTTTCGGGACTTGGAGTTGTCCTGGGTGGTGCTGCAGGGACAGTTACCAGACATTGTATGTCCTCCCATGGCCCATTGGGTGGACTGTGGGAGAGTGTGGGCTATGATGTGGACCATTGACCATGAGGTACAGCAGTGCTCAGAGATGTATTCACCAGATGCAATGAATGTCTCATGATGATGGAGGAGGTTGTTGTTATGGGGGGAGGTGTGGGGTGAGGGGGGTGGGGGATATATGGGGACCTCATATTTTTTTAATGTAACATTAAAAAAATAAATAAAGACAAAAAAATCTGGTAACAAAACAACAGCAACAACAGCAACAACAACAACATCCATGGGAAACAGATGCAGCTCAAGCAGTTGAGCTCCCATCTACCATATAGGAGGTCCAGGGGTTTGATGCCCAGGGCCTCCTGGTGAAAGCAAGTTGGCCCATGTGGCAAGCTGACCCATGCCAAGTGCCAGCCAATGCAGGAGTGCCTCCCAATGCAGGAGTGCTAGCCAACACAGACAGCTGGCACAGCAAGATGACACAACAAGAGACACAGAGGAGAGGCAAGAAGAGATGCAGTCAAACAGGAATCTGAGGTGGTGCAAGAGAATGATCACCTCTTTCCCACTCTGGAAGGTCTCAGGATTGGTTCCCAGAGCTGCCTAATGAGAATACAAGCAGACAAAAAAAGAGCACACAGCAAATGGACACAGAGAGCAGACAATGGGGTGGGGGGTGGGGGTGGGACTCAAATAAAGGAATGAATCTTTTCTAAAAATAACATCATCCCATTAAAACATTCATTTATTTTCTGGCTCATGGATTCCCAGTTTCTTCTGTGGATTTCCTAAGTGGTATTCTATGGAGCACACGGTATGTGATTGAAAGAGCTTGGGAAAATGCCTCATTCAACATTGTCTTCCTTTGTGTATTGTTATAAAACAGACTTTGCAAAGTCCTATGGTAAAAAAAAAAAACAACAAACATTAATCCACTCCATAAGCCCAAAGTTGGTTGATCACAACACCTTTTCTTACACATCTTATAATATCAAAAGAAATGCAGTTTGGGAACTGCTCATTTTCCACATCAGTGGTGGACCCTTATGCACCACAAGGTTGGTTTTATCCCCATCTTGGCATCTTTCTGCCTTGTTTCCTCTGGCTGCTTTACACCACCCTTCTACTCCAATGGTGCCAAAGTTGTTCTTTTACCAGGATGAAGAATCCATCTTCCCAGTTTATGCCTGAACTGCCCTTCATTCCACTCCATCTCTATCTGTTTAAATCCCACCTCCCCTTCAAAGCAGAGCTCAGAGCCCTTGCTGCACTGGCCTGACTCTCCGGCCCTTCTCTGAGCCCTTAGCATGCCTGGTGGATGTTTTACAAAAATGACCACCACAATCCCTCCCAGCCCTGTGTCCACACCCCATTACAAAGCTACTCAGACTTTCCTCCCATCAAGAGGTAGAGTCCATTACTGCCTCTTGAATCCGGACTGGACAATATGCTTTCGCCAATAAGACATTAGAATATGTGACACAAGCACATACTTGAAAAGTACTTGTACTCTAGAGCATGGCCTCTTTTGATGGTTAGAATATCTCTGCCACCAAGAGAATAAGGACAGGGGTCTGCTGGAGGATGTGAGCCACATGGCCATTGCACCCAGATAACACTGAGCTAACCATCAGACATGAAATTGTGGCCATCCTAGAAAACTCCACTCCAGCTAAGCGGAAACAGAGCAAAACTGCCCAGCCAACCAAGAGAACCTAACAAATATGTAATGTTTGTTGCTTTAAACCTCTATTCTGTATTGGTTTCTTATGCAGCAAAAGCTACATGACACGGTAACTAAGGCGCCACCTCTGTGTGTTCCAGCAGATCTCTGAACCCAGAAGTGCTTTGAGCTACACTCTCGGATTCAGCATCCTCAGGATTTAGCATTCTGCCTCACTCATTCAAGGTACTAAGGATGTGTTTGTTGATTGACCATTTTGTCCAAAGTTTCTAATGGGTTTGAAAAATCAGCTAGTAATTTAATTCCTTTATAAGCCAGTCTAGATCCCCAAACACCAGCTAAAAACAAACTCATCATATCAAATCCTTCTTGAGAAGAAAGCAACAAATCATAAGCTTTGAAACTGGCTATCTGGCCAATAGATTGATACTTTCCTAGGGCTCTATAGCCCAAAAGCATTCAATAAAACCTCCCTCTTCAAGACCAGATCCTCCCTTAAATCCCTCTTACAGTTCCTGCAGGGAATTTGGGGTTGAAAGGAATGGAAAAGTCTCCTTGTTCCAAACATAATGTTTGTTCCAAATGAATAGGGGTGGATGATTAGAAATATCATCATACAGCTACATGTAAGAGCATTTCAGCTCTCAAAATCTTAGTAGGAATCCATTTTTAGCTATAGGAACTAAATGAGAAATGAGAAAGTAAAATCTCTCTTTTTTGTTCTTTTTGATAGCTAAAGGGAATTTGCATGAAGATAAATAACACTTCCTGTCATTTTAAAATGTCATCACCAAAATATACAAGAGTTTAGCCTTAAGGTTGAAAATGAGACAGACTATATGATCAGTAAGATCATTTAAATCTATACCTTTATATGTAGTTCTGACATCTTGAGATACTATCCACCATTTCACAACAAAAAAGTGAGGATTTCTATAGGATCCTGTAAAACATAAGGTCATTTTGAATATTCTAAATTAGTACCTGGGAGAAGAGGGTAAGATTTCTCTGTGACTATGTGCTCAGGGTCCCCATAGTGTATCAATGAAAACAAGTACCAGCTGCTGTAACAATAGTATATTTCTCACTCATAGGAAGTCCAAAACAAGCCATTCTGATGGATGGTGGAGGGGAGGTCAGTTGGGTAGGGATACGGCTTTACTCCATATGGTGGCTCTGTCATTTTCAACATGAAACTTCCAAAGCTACCCTGGAGGTCCACATCCAACCAACAGACAGAGGGAGAGATAATGGAGTATGCATGAGAAAGCTTCTTGCGCCGGGTCTGGTGTTCATCCTTTCTGTCCACATTCCATTGATCAGAAGTCAGATACATGGTCACATCTAGTAGGAAGGGCATCTGGGAAATATAGTCCAGCCATGTGCCCAAGAAGAAGGCTAATGGGAGCCAGTCTCTGCTTCATACAGAATGCCATCAATGAATGATCCACTGCCCCATAGTAATAACATTTGATAGAGCGATCATGTCCCATCTGGGCTGGGTAAGTCAATGGACATCCAACCAAGATGGAGTTTTTGTAGGCAATTTGATCTCATGCCAAAATCCCACCCAGTGAACAGACTGGTTAAAAAACACTAGTTTCCAATATATTTTTCTTTTACTGCAATCATGCTAAGAGTTCCAGAGTATGAAACAAAAACACATCACCATTTCTCCACACTGGAAGTTCATATTCTAAGCAAATAGGCTTGACATATTAATTAAAAGATTTATGAAGAATGTAACATTCATTTGCATGTCTGTTGTCTTATGTGATACATATTTATACATATCTTTCTAATATGCATTAAAAGAATATAAGATAGTATGAAGGGAAGCAGATGTAGCTCAAGTGATGGGTCTTCCTCCTACCATACGTGAGCACCTGGGTTTGATCCCTGGGGCCTCCTGGTAAAATATAAAATAAAATAAAAAAGAGAAAGCACGTTTGCACGGTGTGCCAGTGCCCATGTGGTGAGCTGAGTGCCCAAGTGAGTGCCTGTGCATTGAGCCAGTGCCCATGTGACAAGCCAGTGAACCTGATAAATATGTAACTGTGTTCAGCAGTGAGTTTGGCATTGGGAAACAGAAGCAGGCAAGTCCAACCTGGTCTGCTCTTATGTGATGCACAAGTGTATGTGCAGTGTTTGAAGAAATTGGCATCACATTGGGACAGAAAGTGGAGGAGACTTTCCTGAAGAAATGATGTTTGGGACAGACCTGCAGTCTAGAATAGGCATAACCAAGGAAATCCAGTTCTATTGAATTTTTGAATTACTGACAGCTATAGCAGGCTCTTGGAAAGCACTGTGGCATGCTGCAGAAAAGGTTTTGTTTTGTCTGTAGGGAGCATATCTAGTGAAGAGTGAGATCAAAGGCAGGAATCTTCCAACCTATCTGAAAATGGTCACCAAGGAAGTTAGAAGTACCACTTGAATGTCAAGAGAAGCAGTTCCTGCAGGGAGGTGATCAAAAAGGCCTTTAGATCCTTCCCACCCAAAATAATAAAAAGAAGGTGTTTCCTTGGAAGAGATGCATAGCCACATTTCAGCCAACCTCCCCAAAAAGTCAGGGAAAGCCTTCCCTTCTGGAAGGAGCAGGTCCCAGGTGTGAAACTCTGAAAAGCCTCCAACCAGGACTGGCTTTGAAATCTGGAAGCTCAGAGAGGAAATCTGCATCTCTATGCCACGCGGAGCAGCATGGGACCTGGACATTTCCTGATGGGCATGAATACACATCCTCAGCCATGTGTCTTCCCCTTCAAAATGACTGTTTGCCCACCTGAGCCCAGCACAGCCCACGCATTCCCCACTCCCCTGCAGGAGGAAGGGCTATGGACAGCTGTGCTCCAAGTGAAGCCAGGAAGCTCCTTGGGGTGGCCCCAGGGAGTTTTGCATCACAAGGGGGGCATTATTTCCTTGACTAGGAAGGCTGTGTTTGTCTGAGACCCCAGGGAACTGATGAGGTGATAACATGGGGATGGGGGTACCTTGGACTCCGCTGCAAAGTGCCCTTTCTGGAGGAGACTGCTGGCCCCTGAGGCATGTGCTTGGCAAGAAAAACACAGACTGTGATGTAAGGAAACGGCGGAGGGTGAGGGCTGTCACCAGTGTGTCACCGTTTTCTCTCAAATGGCCTGCTGGGAGCACAAAGTCAGACAGCCATTCTTACACCAAAAGACTGGAGGAGTGTGAGCTCCTTGGGGCACCATGGTATCTCGACTGTCGGTCCAAAGTCTCCTTTCTTTGCACAGGGCTCAATTCCTTGGTCATTTGGCAGGGACAGGGTAGGCTTTAGCCTTTTCAAAACCAGTCTAGAAATTGTCAACAACAGAGAAGACACTAGAACAATTGCCCAGGTGACTTAAAACGAACTCATGAATACCACAAACAGGTTGCATCTTATGCATTAAAATAGGAAAGTGAGGATGTGAAGGTGTTGCCAAGAATGAATGTCAGAGAGACCCCAGCAGACCTGGGTCGGGAGCCACCCACGTAGAGCTAAGGAGACCAGCACTCACCTTGCCCTCCTCACATAGGAACTGGGTGGTGGAGAAGTCTATTTGAGCCTCCTGTTTTTGGGACTAAGAGCAAAATCTCCTATTAGCCTTGTTCCTTGATTGCAAGCCAAACTCAGCTCATCCTCTAAGACATGAGACATCTGTGCCACAACACGTTCTTCCAGGCAGGCACCACTAATATCCTCTGAGTTACACACTAAGCTTCTGGAAAGTGGGAACAGTCTTTTTTTTGCTTTTTAAACACTGGCTTGTACATCCTAGGAGCCCAATAACCAATGGTTAAAGAAATTGATGTAATCTTTTTTCTGAGACCTGAATTTCAGAAACCACAATAATAAGAAAAAGTAAAAATATTATCATATTCTGGAAGTATCCTTTCATTGATTCTTTAGTTATAGCTCCTGGTATTACAGCTCTGTCTTTCCTTAGTCCTATGCATTCAAGGAATTCTTTATATTATATAATTATTGATCAAAAGGGTTAAATCTTACTCCCCATTAGAATAGTCTCAACTTATCCAGGACAGTGAAAGCCATGTACTTTTGATTAAACACTCACAGTTCCTCACATAGGCTATATTTTTAGCAGGCACTCAATACACACTAGCCAGTTGATAATTATTATTTAGTCTCTTCTTATGTTAGGGTACAATGCATTTTAGGCAGGGTCCACTCTTCCTGAATATTGAGAAATATGTGCTGTCACCAGATAGGGCATCTAGGTTGGCCATGCCTCCTGACTGCTGGCTAAATTGATCCTCAAGCGTATGTGTGTCTAGCTTCCATAATGAATTTCAGTTTAAATAACCCATAAATAGTTTTCCCATGCCTCTAAATTAAAAAAAAAAAAGAAATTAGGTAAAAACATCTTCTGGCAAATTTTGGAAAGTTCTGGTGTCACTGGATATCAAGAGGCCTGAGTCTGGGGTGTCAGGATGAAAAGGGGTGAAGGTCTAGAGGGCCTTCAAAAATGGTCCATGGAAACAGATATTCAAACTGAAAAGAAAAGCCAAGATACAATTATTTGTTCCTCTTGCCATCCACAACCCCCTTTTCAGACCAGGCCCAGAGAGACCTGTCCAAAGGCACTCAACTAATTGTCAGTGTGAGGGCACTTCTCACAGTTGCCTCTCTGTAGGCTTTGTTTTTTGTCCTTTCCAGTCCAGCCCAGACACAAGGGGACAACTCTGGCCATGTGAACCACAGAGTTGCAGCTGATCTTTTGGGCACTGAGACCCCAATCTTGTGGGGAAAATCAGTAGGCTGTTCAGGAAGATGCAGGTGCTGTTGTCTTCTGGAAACACCCCCCACAGAGGCTGTCAGTCTAAGAAAGAAGGGGTGCTTTTGCATAGCAATGGCCTCAATGTAGAGATGAAATAGGAAGGTGAGGCATCTATCATTTTCTTCAAGGAAACAGAATACAGACTTTTCAGCAACCATCTTAAACATCACTAAATCCATGACATCAATTAAAACTTCTATAAAATTCCTTCAATTTACCTGAAACTGATGTTTCCAAATATTTGTGTTACTACTTATATCTAGCCATACAATTACTAAGTGCTTTGACTCTTCCTTGTTTCCAGATATTTTGATATTTGAGATTCAGTCATCAAGACCTCAAACACAAAGTTGCAAAAATACAACTTTGTTAGAATTTTGGAGACTTCCTGAAGGTCCCATGTGACCTCAAAGATTAAGGGAGACTTCTAGGTCACCTTTACTTCAATGCTGGTTTGTAAAAACACTTTCTGAATGTCCCTCATGCACTTACATGTTCACTGAAACAGAATTCTTCCAAATAGATCTTCAGGACTGATTTGTGTGTCTGAAAGATAATGGATATGAGAATGGGCTTTGAAAAATCCTGACAGAGCTACATGCTGAAGGAAATATTTTAATATTTGACAACTTGTGTCATTTGTTCTTTACTTTCCCAACCATAAAATTTCTTAGTATATTTTGTTGCATTTTGATTTTTCTGGAAATAATAACTACTTTGGAGCATAACAAGATAAGAGCTGATATAGCCACACTTCCTAGCAGAGCTGAGCATTCGTTGATTGTCTCTAATTAGCAGCTCTTCTGGGATCCTCTTTGGAATCTTGATCTGCTCCCTGAGAGGCAATGATTTTTCACAGAAATCCCCAGAGAGGAGGCAGGGAGAGAGAACCCCTCACTAGGAAAGCAAGCATTTCCAACATGTTTGAGAATGAATATACCTTGTAAGGTCAAAACTCTTAATAGTTGTAGTTTTGGCAACCACTGAAAAAGGAAAAATGTTAACAAGAATTCTGTAACTTTTTAAAAAGATTTTGAATTTACTGGTTTCAACAGGATATATGCTGTAACTTGAAAAAATAGTGCATAACATATTTTATCAATGTCAAGACAAGCTTTTTTTTTTTAAAACACTTTAGCATCTATAACATTGAGGTATTTTTGACAATGATGACATCCTAGCCAAAGTGTTGTAATTTAAATGCCAATGTTTTTTCTCTTAGTAGCACATAAAATTACTGCATGTTTTACAATGAATCATATCTTAAACTTGAAGAAATACAACTTGCATAAAAAGGCATGTTATTCATCCAGTCCACAGACCATGTTTAGTATCTTTATGGATTTTCAGGTTCTTGGGGAATAATTCTGCTATCCCCAAGGGATATTTTGCCAGACAGGATGGTACATTACCACTTTGGTATATCCTGTCATTTATATTAACCAAAAATATGTTTCTGTGCATAAAATGAAACAACATCAATAGTCCTGTTTTCAGTCTGGAGTGTGTGTATCTGGTAGATTTTTATTCAATGCCAATACAGAAGTCTCTGCAGTTCCAGATCTATTGCACTTGCACCAAACTTGATAGACCTTCTCCTTGTCTACAGCACAATGCTACTCATATTCACCTGCCAGTTTTCCCCAATTCTAAGAGAGTGCCTAAGTTGCTGTTTAGACAAATCAATGGTCAGTTCCTCTTATATAACACACTGTGTTTCTAGCACAATGTTCAAAAAAGTGTAACACCTATTAGGAAGCTATACTCAGTAATTTACTATTCACTTGATGTGAAGGATGCAAAGTTGAAGCATTTAGAGAAAAATGGAACATATACTATAACATCCCCTCTAGAAGGTATCAGGAGTTTCAGAAGAAAGGGCGGTAGGTAGGGAAGCAAAGGAAGGATATTTAAACTAAGGCAAACATAAGAGGACTTGAGTCAGATGTTGAAGCATGGAGTCCAACTCCTACAATACAATTAATTAATTAATTAAAAACACACTTCTGGCACCAATCCACCAATTAGATGTGACCCAAAATTTGAAACACTGGCTTATTGAATACCAACCATCTTCTAGGTCCCTTATGTTTACTATATCACATTCACAATGATTCAATGTTAATTCCATTGTACAGGTGAAGAAACTGAGGCTCAGAGGGTTTCTGTCCCTCTCTACTTTCCCACCTCACCACCATATTACAGAACTAATAAGTATACCTGACTCCAGGGCCCATGATCTTAATCATCCCACACACCATCCCTGAAGTACAGTTAGGAATCCAGTATGAAATAAGAAAGAGGGAGGCATTTCAATAGGGGAACAAAGGCACAGCGTCAGGACTGAGTTACCAGCTTAGGTCAGTTTTTATAGGGAAACTACTATAGAAGACTTGAAAGGATAATTCTCTTACTTTATCCCATAGGTCCTTAGGATTTTGAGTAGCAGGGAGTGCATTTCCTAAGAGCAAGGATATTCACTTATGTAACCACTTTACATGCAGTTATCAAATTCAAGAAATCTAACATTGCCATAAATCTTACAGTCTCAGTCTATATTCCAATTTTTTCATTTGTTCCAATAATATCCTTTGAGGCTTTTTCTCCTCCATTATTAGATACAGTCCAGGATCATGTATCATACTTCATAGTCATTCTCTACTTAGCTTATCATTTTTATTTTTTTAAATGATAATATGATGGTTAGGCTAATATGCTAACTTGGCCAGGGAGTGGTCCCCAGTTTTTTGGTGAAGCAAACACTGGGCTAATACAAGGGCATTTCATGGGCTTTAATCATTAGTTAGTTGATTGCATAGATGGCTGGTTACTTCTACAATCAACTAAGAAGACTGCCATTGGCAATGAGCAGCATCTCGTCCAATCTGTTGAAGGCCTCAAAAGGGGAAGTGATTTCAGCACTGAGGGAGAGAATTCCCATCTCTACTTCAGACAGCTAGCATCTCATGGGAATTCATCAAGAACCTTCATCAGAGCCCCTGGTTGCAGCCTACTCTATGGAATTTGAACTTGTGCATCCCCACGTTTGCATATGATACTTTTAATAAATCACATATTATTTACAGATATTTTCTGCCTGTTCTGTTTTCCTAGAAAATTCTAATACATATACATATATATATACACATACACACAATATAAACTTGAATGTGGTTAATCACATTCACAATGTTGCATTACGTTCACCACCATTGATTACCAAAAATTTCCCATTACCCAAAATAGAAATCCCACACCTATTATGCTTTAAATCCCCATTCCCCCTGCCCCCAGTAACCTTCAATGACATCAACATCTACATAGAAGCGTATCTGATTATTCTAGTGAATGAAAATCAGAACCCAGGGGTTCAGAGAACTTTGATACAATTCATTTATAAAACTCCAGTTACCCTGCCTTATGGTCATATGAATAAGGACTGAAGAAATAAGGCAAACAGTAAAACCATTTGATCAGTTGAAAAAGAAATATATGTACTTCTTTTTATTCTAGTATATTGTTACATTATTTTGTGCAATAAAATAATTTAAAAGTCAAAGTACATATTATTTTTCCAGATAACACAAGGTGAGGGCCCTAACTGACCATCTTGTCCAAACCAATGTCCAAACACAGGAGGACCCAAGCTCTTTTGATGTCAGACCCATATAATATTTATCAGAGCTGCATTGTTCAAGACACTTGAGGTTAAAGAAAAGCTGGTGACTCTTTCAAAAACTTATTTCATATTGCATCCTTGTAGGCATTGCATGGAAACACCTGGAAAGGATGAAAGGATGCAGAGAGGTGACCCATTTGCATAAGATAAACTTCAGCTAACAAAATACAGGTAATCAAACAGGAAAATGCAAAATGCTCATTAACTTCTGAGAGTCAATGAACCTGGCCATGAAGATTCAACCAACCAAGGAAACTTTACCTGCTTTCTCCCAGGTGGCCTTAAAAATGCCACAGAAGTCACTATCCTTCACACAGAGGATGCTAGAAAGGGAAGGCAACACTTCTCCCAACTGGAACTTCTACAAGCATCACATACACCAAGGGTGACCAAATGGAGTGGGGTCTCTACTGGGAATGGGGGGAGAGTGACTCCAGACCTGGATATGACACATGCCCTGAAAATATTCCTACATGGTCTAACAAATGCTCAGAACAAGGACACTGCGCTCATGCATTTGAGTGTGACTTGTACATGTGTGAATATGTGCAAGGGCATGTGTGAGTGTGTATATCTAAGGGTGTTTGTGAATGAGAGTGTGTGAGTGTGTTTAAGAGAGTGTGTGGAAGTGTGTGTGTATGAAAGATTGTCTTCCTAAATATCTATGGGGTATGTGTGAGTGTGTATACTAGTGTGTGCAAGCCTATAAGTTGAGTGTGAGCAGCTATCTGTGAACCAGTGCAAGTGAGTGGATTTGTATGAGTGTGCATTTTTGCATATGCCTCTGTACATGCGCATGTGTGTATATCTTTCTGTGTGATTAGATTGGTGTGAATGTAAGTGTGTGTATGTGTATGATTGTATGTGAAGTGCATACTTTTGTGTGTGTTTGTGGATTTGTTTGCAAGTCTGTGAATGTTCATATGAATGTGTACATGAGTGCACATGTTTGTATGGATATGTGCATGGGAGTACATGTGTATCTAAATGTGTGTGTGTCTGGATATGTGCATGTGTGCATGTGTATGTGAATGTATGAACTTGGATGTGCATGTGGGCACAGCTGCATGTGTACATATGCCAATGTGGATAGTTGTGCACGTGGGGAGAGGGGTGGGACTGTGCATAGTTGCATGTGTGGGTGTGTGCACAGCTTTGTGTGTTGCTTCCTCTCTGTGTGGACCTGTGTGCATGCATGAATGTTTGTGTGGATGTAGACACATGTGTGTGCGCATGTGTGTATGGCATGTGCGCAGTTGTATATGTGCATGTGCATATGGATGTGTGTGCACAGCTGCATGTGTGGGTGTGTACACAATTATGTCGTGCAGATGCATGCATGGATGTGTGCATGGTTGAGTATGGAAATGTGCATGCCCATGTACATGCAGATCCATGTGTGGTGGATGTGTACACAGCTGTGTGCGAGGTTACATATGCATGTGTGTGGGTGAGGACACGTGCATGCTTATGTATGTGTGCGTGCATTTATGCACATGTGGTTGTGGACACATGCGCATGTGAGTTTGTGCACAGTTGCCTGTGGGAATGTGCCCTCATGTGTGTGTGTGCATGTTCTCCAGGAGCTGCTCCAGCGGTGGCAAGAATGTGCAGGCTGCCCCTCCCTCCGTGGTGTGTGCTCCATTTATCACAGGCACATGGAAGACCCTTTTGTCCTCCTTTCTTTTCCATCTGAAAGAGACTCTTGAAGTGTAACAGGATTTATTTGGAGAATGCCCCCCTCTCTAGGTGAGCCCTGTTTGTCCTGGAGAGCAGCAATGAGAGCTCAAGAAGTACAGCCCTCAGCTCTAAAATAGCTGTGCACATTTCCCTCTGCCCACGAGTCACAATTCCGGCTCTGAGGTCTTTCAGCTAAACACCCTGTGACAGGCCACAAGCCAAGGGCCAACCGGCGTGGGCACAGCTGTCCCCCACTTTGGCGCATCCCCCACCAGGCCTGCGCGGGAATGTTTGCCGTCACCCAGGCTGTGGGCAGCAAATAGCTGCCCTAGCTCACCCAGGAGAAAGCCTTCCCACACGGTTTTGCCCAGATCAGTTACACCACTTTGAGTCTGTAGCCACTTTGTTCCAGAATCTGCGAGCCACATGTTGAGAGTTGCTTAAAAATATTTAATTGAATTCTGACTGCTTGATCTTGCTTCATCTGAAATTATAAAATTCTTAAAACTCATAAAAATCCTTCAATCTTGAAAAAAGAAAAAAGGGCCAGCTTGTTGCAGGGAAAGCTGAGGTCCTGAGGTAAGGAAACAAGTTATTAGGGGCCCTTGGGTCCCTCACAACTGTTTACAAGGTCAGTGACTCACCTACAGGGATGGGGGGGATGGGGCAGGGAATTTCCCAACTGCCTCAGGTCATAAAACCTTTAGCACCAGCGCTGTCTTCAACAGTGGAGTACAGGAGGGCAGCAGGCTGAGGGTCTTCTGGTGAGATGCTGTGCAAGGAGCACAAAGAATCAGGGTTTCTCTTTGTACAAAAGTCTTCGGGGAGCACTTGTCAGAGGAACACTCCTGGCCTTCCGCCTCTGGTCCCAACCCAGCTTGCCAAGAAGTGACAAGAGAAGGACTATGACCTTCATTCTTGGACCTGGCACGGCTGGTGGCCCCAAGACCAGCACCAGCCTCTTCTATACTTGGTAAGGTAAGTAGCTCCAGCTTCTGGTAGATGAATTTGATGTCTGAGCCAAATGTATTAGAAGGAAGCAGAGTTCCTGAGTGTTAAACTGAATGGTTCAAACTTTCTGATCTATGGCACTTGGAGGACAGAGAGGAGAAAGTTCTCCAGGTCAAGACTTTAAACCCAACTGGGGAGTAGCGGAGGCAACCAACTCCTCCTCCAGCTTTATACCCTTCGTCTGGAGGAGGACAGGGGCAGGGTGTTTAAAATACAATTCTGCAGGGCTCCCAGTCTCCATCCTTCTAAAGGAAGCTAGGCTAGTGATGGGTAAGCCTTGGTGCCTTCTCCTAGGCAAATGGGTTCACAGCCCACCTGGCACTGTATATGCCCTTGCCTAAGGTATGCAGATTCTCTGGGCTAAGTCCCCTGGGTCGTAAGATGGGGTAATGACATCATTTGCTTTATGGGGATTACAAGGAATAAAGGAGCAAGGTAATGGGGCCCCATCACTAGGACAGACTCAGAGTGATGCCAGTGGCACTGGCTCCCCCACTGAATCCCAGAAGGCCTGACATTTGTGTCACTTATTTTTTCCCTTTTTCTTACTAGGTACTGTTAAAATACAATGAATGTATTCATCCGCTCCAAAGACATTTACTTTACACCTACTGTGCGCAGTTTTATGCCAGATGCTGGAGTTGAAGTAACAAGTAATGCACACATATAACCTGAAGGAACAAAGAGTCAGAAGATCTTGCAGCATTGCATGCAGAGGCATAAGCATGTTCCATGAATGCCTGGGAAGGGGCACCTCATATCCCATTGAGATTTCTGTGCAGAAATCTATGTAGGTTGCATTTTACAGAAATGGCTGATTCTTACCTTTCTCATTCCACATGCTGCCACATCTCCATCTGAAGTGGGGGTATGTGTTTCCTCCATCTAAAACTAGGCACATCTCTGTGTCTGTCTTGACTGATAGAATGAAGCAAAGACAATGTTGCTTGACTTGCAAAGCTAGATAATAAACGGTGGTGCACTTCCACCTTGTACTTTCTTGGGACCTGCACCTTAGGAGCCCTGAGCCAGTTTTTAAAAGGTCTGCTTACCTTGAGGCCACCGTACTGGAGAGGTTACACAGGGAGGTCAAGTGGAGACAGACATGGCCCAGGGGCCCCTGCCATTCCAGCCCCAGCTGTGCAAGTCTTCCCAGTCCAAGTACCCAATATGCAGGTGAGAGCTCTGGATGATTCCAACTCCAGGCTTCCATCTGATGTTCCAGCCATCAAAGAACAGAAATAAGCCTTCTCCCATGCACCCTGTCTGAACTGACAGAAGCTGTCGGCTTAATATATATCATTTTGTAAGCTACTACATTTTAGGTGTGGCTTGTTACACAACCAGAGTAGCTGGAGAAGACAATGGCATAAGATATTTTCCAAAGGAAGCTTTGCAACCTGGATTCTGAACAGCTAGAGCCTGGTGATAGACTTTAGACGTTTGGTATTTTTTCCTAAAAGCAAATGTTATGGACCCTTAATTTCCTGGTTATGATATAGATCTTGGGAGGGAAAGGGAGAAAACATGAGCTTCAGTTATAGTGGTTCTAACTGTGTTCCACAGTACTGTGGGTCAATGGGATATTGGTAGTTGTTATGAAAAAGAATACATAGGAGAGGAAGAGCAATACCAAGTGTAGCAGAACTGATCGTGCCCACCCAAATACCCTCATTTGCTCAATGCATGCTGATAGTATCCTAAGCAGGACCCTGCAACTTGTGACCTGGAGACTTTCCTTTTCCACAGGTGGGAAGAACGAGGCAACTAATACCTCAGGACTACCCTTCAGTCAACGATAGATGAGAGAGGCATGATAATCATACCTTCCTCACCCTCAGAGGTGTTTTTTACAGTCTCCCAGAAGTCCCCAATGAGGCTGAGCCCCAATTATTCTCAGTGGTGACCTGCTCAACAGCGCACTTTCTATTGGCTTCCTTCCCTTCCCTGTCTCTCTTCCACACTCCCTCGCAGTCCCTCCTGGCCCTATTTCCCAAATAATACCTGCATGTGAAAGATCTCCTGGCCCCTCTTTGGAAATGGTGTTTATATGTGATGAATCTGGACTCAGATGGGATCTCTCTTCATAAGACTTTCATGCTAATGTGCTGGAGGTGCAGTTAGTGTTGGGATTTAAGATATATTTAGGGGATTTGAATCTCTGGACTGACAATGTGATAGCCAGGTCCTGAGCCTCAACAGACTCCAGCATCTACAATCTGATTTATTGGACTTACCACACTCAGCTAAGATGGAGTTGAAGAAGGACAACCACCACACCATGGAGCCTAGAGTGATTACAACTGAAAGTGGGAGGATGGCATCCAGCATCCATGTGGAATCTGAGCCTTCTCTTGACATAGAGGTGCAATGGACACAACCAATCCAATGTCCACATAGAAGAGGTGGCATTGGATTGGGAAAAGTGGACATGGTGGCTAATGGGTATGGGGAAAGGCAGGAAGAGATGAGAGGTGGAGGCGTCTTTGGGACATGGAGCTGCCCTGGATGGTGCTTCAGGGGCAATCACCGGACATTGTAAATCCTCACAGGGCCCACTGGATGGAATGGGGGAGAGTATGGGCCATGATGTGGACCATTGACCATGAGGTGCAGAGGTGCCCAAAGATGTACTTACCAAATACAATGGATGTGTCATGATGATGGGAATGAGTGTTGCTGGGGGGGGAGAGGTGGGGTGGGGGGGTGGGGTTGAATGGGACCTCATATATATTTTTTTAATGTAATATTACAAAGTCAATAAAAAAAATAAAAATAAAAAAAAAAAGAAAGATCTCCTATTGGTGTAACCCAGATCATGACACTATTTTTTGCAGTTTTTCTGCACAATTCTTCAGATATAGATAAACTAAAGCTCATTGAGAATCTCCAAGTTAGTTATTGAGAACTCAGCAATTTAGAAACATATCTGACCATGAAAATCTTTTTTTCTTTCTGAAATATCTCATAGTGCTCCTCTTCCTTTAAACCAGGTTTGAGAAATGTCATCTTAAAGTTATTTATTAAATAAAAATAGTTCATTAGTCAAACATCTTCTGCAAAGTGAATGATTTATTCAGTAGCAATTTCCCAACAATTAATGGTCATTGAAGCAGGGATAATTTTAAATCAGACTTGAGATAACACCTGGTCATCTGTGAGCTGCTGGCCCTCTACCAACTTAAATTTCTTTACCTATGCCAACATTAAACCTTATGAAAAAGAATGACGGTGGAGATCAAAAGTCTGTGAACTACCCAAATGTTCTAAACTAAAAGTGAAGAAGATTTTGGACCCAGGTCCTTGCTCTCAATTATAGGTGAAGTGGGTTCTCAGAATCCTCAGGATTGGGGAATAAAATATGGACTAGAGTGGGCTTACTGGTATTCTACTATAGAATTATTGTGATTCTAGCAATGGAAGAAATTATATCGTTGATGTGGAGACAGTGGCCACTGAAGGTCCTGAAGTCAGAGAGAGGGAAAAAGAGGTGTAATACGGGGGCATTTTCGGGACTTGGAATTGTCCTGAATGACATTTCAACGACAGATGCAGGCCATTATACATCCTGCCATAGCCTACAGAATTGAGTGGGAAAGAGTGTAAAATGCAATGTTAACTATAATCCATGTTGTGTAGCAATGCTCCAAAATGTGTTCATCAATTGCAATGAATAAACCACACTAATGAAAGAAGTTGTTAATATCGGGAAAATAGGAGGTGTGGGGAGTGGAGCATATGGGAATCTTTTATATTTTTTTATGTAACATTTTATGTAATCTAAGTTATCTTTTAAAAAATAAAACATATTTTAAAAAACCATTTTTTAAAAAAAGGGATTTTTGTGAGTGTGAACTGGCATAATACATTCACTTATATTGCTAAATAAAATTCCATTATATAAATAAATAAATAAGAAGTTGTGAGATGTTTGGAAAGCATTGATCTAAATCTCTAGCAGCAGTCCTCCCCAGGATGTGGGTATACCTTCACCCTTATTGTATGGCTCTCCACTCAATGATATAACCCACTCTGACAAAATGAGCACTCACACGCTCCCTAGAAACTTGCCCTGTGTCAGATGCCCCCCTTTAAGCATCTTAAACAGGTAACCTTCCATATCATATTTTCTAAAGAGTTTTCTCTACATTATAATTTCAACCACATACCTGAAAATCTCCTATATTCAAATGTTTCCCCTTCCTCTCCCCAATTTCTTGGGCCATCTGACCCATCCTCCCATCCCTAGCTCCCCTCAAGCCCACAGAGCCCTACCCAAAGGTATCCCTATGCCCCCATTTTATCCCTTCCCTGTACAAATACTTACCTCCAGCTTATCATAGATTTCACCCATGTAGGTGTCAGCTCACAACTTTCCACTACCCCCCAACTTCCTTTAAGTTTATCATCTGGTCTCTAGCTCTCTGAGACAGCTTGATTTACTTATTTCATATCAGAGAGGTCATGTAGTATTTGTCCCTCAATGCCTGGGTTGCTTCACTCAACATAAGGTTCTCAAGATTCTCCATGTTATCAGGTTCTATGGTCATAGCAGATGGCTCTGGAGTTCAGGGCCATGTCAGTTGGCCCTACTTTGGAATTTGTGTTCCTGAGTGTGATGGAGTTGAACTCAGATATGACCTTTCTACACATGCTTCTTCTGTTACTTTTACCAGACCTGTGGTTGGTGTTTGGGTTGATGTATACTCAGGAGACCTGAATCTCTGGACTGTCCATGTGACAGCCAGGCCCTGGGCCTCAGCAGATTGCAACTCCTACCCTCTGGTTTATTGGACTTACCCTGGCCAGCTAACAGGGAGGCAAAGAAAATCAGCCACCACACCAGGGAGCCAAGAGTGCCTACAACTGCAAGCAGGAGAATTGCATCCATCATCCACGTGGAATCTAAGCCCCCTCTTGATGTAGAGGGGGACTGGACTTAACCATGCCAGGGTCCACAGGATGGAGCAATTGAGTATAGATTAGAGTGGACTTACTGGTGTTCTGCTGGGGAACTATTGTAATTAGTAAGGGAAGAAATTGTAGCATCGATGTGGAGAAAGTAGCCACGGTAGCTGCTGATGGTAGGGAGAGGGAAGAAGAGATATGATGTGAGTGCTTTTTCAGGATTTGGAGTTGTCCTGGGTGGTGCTGCAGGGACAGATGCTGGACATTTTGTGTCCTGCCATGGCCCACTGGGTGGAATGGGGGAGAGAGTGGACGACAATGTAGACCACTGTCCATGTGGTGCAGCAGTGCTCCAAAATGTATTCACCAGGTTCAGTAATATACCACGATGATGGAAGAGGTTGTTGATGTGGGAGCTGTGGGATGGGGGGTGTGGTGGGGAGTATATGGGGACCTCATATTTTTTAATGTAACATGTAAGAGAAAATGAAGAAGAAGAAGAAGAAGAAGAAGAAAGAAGCTATTAGAATATCAGAGTATCAGTAGAATACTGACATTCTACTATAGAACTATTGTGACTATTAATGGAAGAAATTGCAGCATTGATATGGAGAAAGTGGCCACGATAGTTGCTGAAAACAGTGAAAGGGAAGAAGAGATGTGATGTGGGGGCATTTTTGGGACTTAAAGTTGTCCTAAATGATATTGCAGGGACAGATCCTGGGCATTATATATCCTGCCATAAGCCACTGAATGGACTGGGGGAGAGTTTAAACTACAACGTAAACTATTATCCATGTGGTGCAGCAGTGCTCCAAAATATATTCACCAAATGCAATGAATGTGCCACAATGATGAAAGAGGTTGTTGATGTGGGAGGAGCGGGGGGTGGGGGTGGGGAGAGTATATGGGAACCTTCTTATGTTTTTTAATGTAACGCTTTGTGTGATGTATTAACCGTAAAAAAAGATAACTAAAAAAGAAAAATAAATAAACAAACAAATAAAAATAGATCTCTAGCTGCAAAAGAAAGGCCCAGTGAACCAGAGAAACAGAAAAAGTTTCATAATTTAACCTGGCTCATGGTCAAATAAATCATCTTCTGAACATGAATTATACATCTAAAATGCAGGCACTCTCTGTAACCACTACTCCAGGGAAATAGAGGGTATGTGTGTGATTTTGCCTAAGTTGTTATCTTTTTCTTCTGACTCTTCTTTTGAAACAGTTCTTTTTCTTTCCTGTTGTTCATCATTCAATTCAGCAAAGACAAATGGGGTGTGTGAGGAAAGGCGCTGAAAAGTGGAGGAATTTTTAAAATATAATTTAGAAAATTAATGAGGCCAAAAGTTAGTTCTTTAAATAGATTAATAAAATCAATCAATGCCTAGCAATATAAAAAAATAAAATAAAAGAGAGAAAAAACAAAGCCATGCAAATGCAAAAGGGGCATAAGTTTAGACCGTGCAGATATTTAAAAGAGAAGATGGCTTTATACAAAACTTTTAGCAGTACCTTTGACAATTTAAACAAAATAGACAAATCCTTTAAAAGATGTAAAAATCTGATAAAAGAACAAATAGACTATTTGAATAGCCTTTATCTTTTAAAGAAATTGTATCCATTATTTAAAGCTTTCTATAGAAAACATCTCAGACCCATAGTTTTAGTAGTGAATTCTTCCAAATTTTAAGGATAACACTAATTTTACAGCAAATCATCCAGATAAAAGTATAGTTAAAACTACATGGGGGAAGCGGATGTGGCTCAAGTGATAGAGATTCTGCCTACCATATGGGGGGACCCGGATTTGATCCCTGGAGCCTCCTGGTGAAAAAGAAGAGAAAGCGTGCCTGTACAGCAAGCCAGTACCTACACAAGTGCCCATGTGGTGAGCCAGTGCCTGCACGGCCAGCCAGTCAAGTGCCTGCCTGGTGAGCCAGTGCCCGTGCAAGTGAGTCACACAGCAAGATGATGATGCAACAAAAGAGAGATGAAGGGGAGAGTCAAGGTGAAGCACAGCAGAAACCACAAACTGCGGCAGTGCAATTGACAGGGAACCTCTCTCCCTATCAGAGGTCTCCAGGATCAATCCCAGTGAACCCTAGAGGAGAGAAAATGAGAAGAGAACTCAGACAGCAAAAACAGCAGGGTGGGAGCAGGGGAAGGGGGAAAAAGAAAGAAAGAAATTTTTTAAAAAATTAAAAAGCTACTTGGTTTCAAATGAACTTAAATGTCTAAACTATCCCTTTGATACCTTCCTTCTCTCCCTTCATGAGTCAGAAATCACCTTCATACAGATGTAAAGTGTGACACTCTTTGGTAACTCAACCTGACATCTCCCTTCAGCTGTCAATGAACCTACTGCCTCTTTTACCTTCAGCAACTCCTTCATTTTCCTTTAATCCTTGAAGCCACCCCTGTTTCAGGTCCTGTTATACCCTCACTTCAGCTCCTGGATGAAATTAGAGTGAGTCTATGGTCAGCTCAAAAATAAGGGCAATAAAACTGAAAGAAAAAAAACAACGAATTAGTCAAACTTCCAAAAATCTTTTCTCTTTCAATCATGATTTATAGGCAACATAATTTTAAATAGTTACAAACATTCCGTGAATATAATGTCATAAAGTGCTAATTCATTTAATAATAGATCATATGTGTTCTTCAATTTAATGTAATAACTGTCATAATTACTTTATCCATTAAATAAAATTCTAATCTCTGCCCTTAGGATATACCATCTTGCCTACTCTTTACATTATTCACAATATGAAATCATAACACATATTTGCATCCTTGTATTCACCATTTTTATGAATCTGTCCTACAGAAAAGTATATAGATATATGTGTAAATATACTTATTATATATTGTATGTTTGTATAAAACCCAAACAACTAAATGACTACTTCTAGGAAACTACTTAAATAGGTTATAGTATATTCCACGCAGAGAAATATCATCAATAAAAGAATGAAGTATATCTACAAAATGCCAATCTGAAAATATGTCCCAAGATAAAATTAGTTTATGTAATATGATCTCATTTTTAATCTGAAAGGATTGACACTAAACAGTTATTTTTAGAGGATAGGATTACAGGTATTTCACTTTACACTTTATACATCTATGAATTCTTTTGTTTTACTTTTCTAATTAAAATGTATAAATTCTATAGTTAGGAAAAAATACAGAGAAGAGTACTTAAGATGTGAATGCAGAATTTTAACAAAGACACTACAATTCTACCTGACTCTAGGCATAGATGTGAAAATTAGTAGTCACTTGCAGGGGGCAATGTGCTATTTGACCCTGGCGCTGAGGCAAGCTCTTTAGTCTCATAAAGCTTACATTCTACTCTGTGAAAACAGACAATGAACATGTAAATAAATAATAGAGTAATTACAAGCCATGTATAAGAGACGAATGCTAAGAACAAAATACACATGGTGATATGAGAGAGAAAAAAGAAAGGACCCAATAGGTAGGATAGTTGGAGAAGACCCCTGCAAGGGCATTATATGAGGTGAGACCTGGAGAGAGAGAATGAGCCAGCTTAGCACAGAACTATGGATGGTATTCCAAGGAATAAACATATCAAGAGAAAAAGTCATGAGGGTGGCCTGCACTTGAGTTATGTAGGTGACAAGAAGGCAGTGTTACAAAATAAATATATATTTTGTGATTTGTAGGACATTCTACTTTCTCAAATCCATGTTTCTGGGAAAGATAAGAGAGTTGTCAAAAGTCCAAAGAGTAGTTTGGACTCATAACTCATAAACCCAAACATCCTTGGTTAGTTTTATTTTCCATTCCAGCAGTAGTTAGTAATTTATCCTCACCACTGATGGCTTTTTCCATCAACCTAAAATCCATTTAACTAAATACTAACCTTTCTAGAGTAATTTATAGTTTGCTAGTCTGTTCTCATACTCTACCTCCAGGGGTTCATGTGAAAATTTAAAAGGCTATCATTCATTCATTCATTTCTCAACTATTTTGTGTACCTACTATGTGCCCAACACTATTCTATGTACTAAAGAAACTGAAAACTAAATAGTCAAGGTTTCTGGTATTATGGAGCTAGCACTTTTGTCGGGAAAACTGACCATAAGAAAAGGAACTATATAGTCTACCCGATGATGGTAAATACTAGGGAGAAAAATCAGGTAAGGAAAGGAGAGAGGGAAATTGGGTGACAAGGTGGAATTCTACTTATTAATAAAAGAAGTGGTCAGAGAAGGCTTTGACAATAAGTGGCACTTGAGCAAAGACCTGAAAGAGAGAGGAAGCTATACGAGTATCCAGGGCAAGAGGAATAGTATGGGCAAAGACCCTGAGGCAACAGCATGCCCAGCACTTTCGAGGAACAGAACTGAGGCTATCATGTTTGGAGAGGAGTGAGGCGCAGATAACGGTAGATGAGGCTGGATGGCATGGAGGTGCAGATTCCACTGGGCCTTGAAAGCACGCTTGTTTTTACTGTACGATGGGAAGTCACTAGAGGACTTTGAGGAGAGTGCTAATGCATAATGTTTACATTTTTGTTTTAAAAACATAAACATTGGGTAGAGTATGTGGGTAAAGTTTAGTTGTGTGTGTGTGTGTTTGTGATAAATTTTACAGTACTCAAGGGAGAAAAAAAAAAGCCTGAAAAGCTGTGAAGCTCATTATGGGGCTTCCTCTGAAGGCCGTGCAGGGAGAGTAGGAAAGGAACATTTTATCTTCATTTAACACATTCTATACTATTTCAAAGTTATTCTGAGCATCCAATATTTTGCAATATATTAAAAGGTGTTTAAAAGCTAACAGGAGGCAAGTTTCTCATCATAAATATTCCCTGAATGTTATGTGAGAGGCAATTAAAGTATGAGTGGCCCTGTTTGCATTTTAATTATGTAAACAAACAATTTTTCATTTAGATCAACCATCATGCTTCCATCTTAGGTGCTGAATTAACAAAGATTTATTCATGGCTTCTAGGAATGAAATGTAGGGATAAGAAATGTTTTACTTGAGTATATTACTATTTTCACTAAATTCACTTGAAAAAACACATCAAGCAAAAAAAGCAGCAACAAAACCTTGGATTCCACCATCTTGATAAATTCAGTTCAGAGTGCTACTTCTGTGATAATAAGCCCATGTTATAAATAAGGAGATTGAGGAAATTAGCCCAATATGAATAAAATCAGGGAAGAATCAGGGCTGCCATCCAACTTGACCCACTCCAAAACCCAGCTTCTTTCTGTACCAGGAGAACAGCCAACTCCTGTCCCTGACTTCCAGAACACTCCTGAATGTTCTTTCCTGCTATCTTTTCTTCACATTACCTCTCACTCAATCCTTTCCACCATGAATTCCCAGAATAATCTTTCTCCCACCACCTGTACTTATTATCAGTCATGCCAAAATGTTCTTTCTGAGGTATCAACTGGCAGCACAAGAGTGGACTTTAACTCACATTTGTGCAAGTGAGTCTGCAGCCCCAATGCCACTAGTATTTCATTCCTGCTGGGTGGCAGTACACTGACCCCCAGTTCTGATTTCAGAGGCAAACTGAAAACCCTCTCCATGACTTTTTGGCAAATCCTCCCCAGAGCCTAAATCACCCACTCACAGTCAGACAATCACAAATATTAGGAGACATTCCATTGCCATTTTTTTCTATTGAATTTTTCACTCATTCTTTCAATTTTATGAAATAAAAACTGACTTTATTGAGCATAGGTGCTCCAAACTGTGTTACCTATATTGCATATCAGGACTTTAAACTGTCACAGTCACCCTGTAAAATTGCCATTATTATTATCCTTGTTTCTTTCAAGTTGAGAAAATTTCATGTGTATATGAAGCCATTTTGTACGCTCTTCTCCCAAAATAACCTGGTATTTCTGCACAGCAAACAAGCACCCTAGTGGTGTCCTTTATCCTCCCTGAGCCTCACTGATCCTCAGTAACATCTGCAAATGGGCTTTTGTTTCTGATTTACCCATCACTGCCAAAGCCTCTCCACTAATAAAATGTCACTGGTTGAAAGATAGCCATTTGGCAAAATGGTGTGAAAAACCATGTTAAAATGTCAGCAGGAATGGCTGAGTAAGGACCTCCAAAGATCCTCTCTTCCAAAAAAGAAACAGTAAAACAGGCAAACTTACCAAAATCAACATTTTCAGAACGTGGAAATTAAGCCAAGGCATGCAATAGTATAGGGATCATTTATTCAAGAAAAATGGCTGGCTCTCAGTAAAAAGGAACCTTGTGGTATGGTTTATTTAATTTTTTATTAGAGAAGTTGTAGGTTTACAGAACAATCATGCAGAAAATAAAAAGTTCCTATAAACCACCACCCTCATAGATGCAGTTGTCCCTATTATTAACAATTTTCATTAGTATGGTAACTTTGTTACCATTGATGAAATATAATTATTATAATTATACTATTAACTATAGTCCATAGATTATATTAGGATTCACTGTTTGTGTTGTACAGTCTCTGAATTTTTAAATTTTTTGTTTTATGCATTTTTAAAAATTTATTTTAGTAACACACATACAATCTAGAATTCTCTCTTTGAACTGCATTCAAATATGTAATTCAGTGATGTTAATTACATTCTCAATATTGTGCTACC
Source organism: Dasypus novemcinctus (assembly GCF_030445035.2). NCBI lineage: Eukaryota > Metazoa > Chordata > Mammalia > Cingulata > Dasypodidae > Dasypus > Dasypus novemcinctus. Next base: position 21,376,852 of record NC_080696.1, on the reverse strand, counting down.
ATCTCCACCACCCATTACCAAAACTTTTCTATCACCCCAAACAGAAATTCTGTACTCATTCAACTTTAACTCCCCATTCCCTAGTCCCCACCCCAGCCTCTGGTAAACTCTATTCTAGTTTTTGTCTCTAGAAATTTGCTTATTCTGATTATTTCATATCAGTAAGATCATACAATTTTGTCCTTTTACATGTGGCTTATTTCCCTAAAAAAGATGTTTTCCATGTTGTTGCATGTATCAGGATATCATTGCTTTTTATGGTTAAATAATACTCCATTGCATGCATATGCCACATTTTGTTTATCCATTCATCTGTTGATGGACACTGTGTTGCTTCTGTCTTTTGGCAACTGTGAATAATGCTGCAACAAATATTGGTGTACAAGTAGGCATTTGAGTCCTTGCTTTTATTTCTTTGGGATATATACCTAGTAGAGGGATTGCTGGGTCAAATGGTAGTTCTATACTTTACTCTCTGAGAAGCTGTCAAACTGTCTTCCACAGAAGCTATACCACTTTGCATTCCTATCAAGAATGAATGAGTGTCCCTATTTCTCCACATCCTTTCCAACACTTATTTTCCATTTTTAAATAGTAGCTATTCAAGTGAAAGTGAAATGACATCACATTTTGGTTTTGATTTGCATTTCCCTGTTAGTTAATGATCCTGAGAATCTTTTCATTTGTATAACTTCTTCGGAGAAATGTCTAGTCAAGCCTTTTGCCCAACTTTTTAAATCAGTTTGGTTTTTTTTAAGTTGTAGGATATCTATAGATATTCTAGATATTAAACTTTTATCAGGTATGTGTTTTCCAACTATTTTGTCCCATTCCATAGGTTGTTTTTCACTTATATGACAAAATCCTTCATGCAAGAAAGTTTTAAATTTTTATAAAGTATCATTTATTTTTGTTGTTGTTGCTCATACGTTTGATATACAGTCTAAGATACTATTGCCTAACACATCCTGAAGATGCTTCCCTGAGTTTTTTCCTAGGGGTTTTAGATACTCTGTTCTTATATTTAGATCTTTGATCTATTTTGAGTTAATTTTTTATATGAAGTGAGGTAGGAGTCCAACATCATTCCATTACATATGGATGTTGTTGAAGAGACTATTCTTTCCCCAGTGAGTAGACTTTGAACACTTTTCAAAAATCCATTGGCCTTAGATGTGAATTTATTTTTGAACCCTAAATTTGATTATTCCATTTGTCTATATACCTATCCTTATGCCAGTACCATGCTGTTGTGATTACTGTACTTTGTAATAAGTTTTAAAACCAGAAAGTATAGTTTCCAGGATAATGAAATAAATATATAATACATTGGCTTAAACAATGGCAATTTATTGGCTCAAAGATTTGAAGCTAAGAGAAGTCCAAAAATGGGCATCACCAAGGCAACACCTTCTCCCTGAAGACTGTGGCATTCTGTGGACTGACGGCTGGCAATCCTAAGTCCTTGGCTATTCCATCACATGGCAATATAATGGTAGTGTCTTCACCTTTTAGGTGCCATTGATTTCCAGCTTTTGGCTGTTCCCTGTGTCTTCTCTCTATATATGTCTGATTTCCTTGGCTTATAAGGACTTCAGCCATTCTAATCTGCCCTTATGCCCTCATTCAGTTTGGGCACACCTTAACTCAGAATATTTCAGTGACCCTATTTACAAGTGGGTTCACACCCATAGAACCAAGGCATCTTTTGTGGGGGCATGAATCAATCCCCAATAGGAAATGTGAGACCTCCAACTTCATTCTTCTTTTACAAATTGGTTTTGGTTATTCTGGGCCTCATACCCTTCCATATATATTAGATGATTGGCTTTTCCATTTCTGAAAAGAAGGCTGTTGGGATTTTGATTGGGATTGCATTGAATCTGTAAATCACTTTAGGTAGAATTGACATGTTAACAATCTTGTGATCCATGAACATGGAATGTCCTTCCGTTTATTTATGTTTTCTTTGATTTGTTTTAGACATGTTTTATAGTTCTCCACATACAAGACCTTTACCTCCTTGGCTAAATTTATTAGTAGATGTATGATGCTTTTAAATGTTATTGTAAATGGATTTTTTTCTTGTATTCCTCTTGAATCATTCAATATTAGTGTATAGAAACAGAAACACTATTGATTTTTGTGTATTGATAGTATACCCTGCTACTCTACTGGATTTGTTAAGTAGCTCTAGAACCTTTGTTGCAGATTTTTCAGCATTTTCTCTGTATAGGATCATGTCATCTGCAAATTAGGAGAGTTTTATTTCTTCCTTTGCAATTTAGATACCTTTTATTTCTCTCTCTAGTTACTTTGGCTAGAATTTTCAGTACAATTTTGAATAACAGTGCTGAGAATGGATATCCTTGTCTTCTTCCTGATCTTAAAGGGAAAGCTTTCAGTCATTCAGTATTGAGTATGATGTTAACTGTGGATTTTTCATATATGTCCTTCATCATGTTGAAATTGTTTCTTCTATTCTCAATTTTGTAAGTGTGCTTATCAACAAGAATTGTTGGATTTTGTCAAATGCCTCTACATCAATTGAGATTGTTATGTGAATGTTTTTCCTTTTTTTATGAATTTAATGTATTACACTAACAACTTTCTTATGTTGAACCTCTTTTACAGACCTGGGATAAACCTCATTTAATCATGATGTACAATTCTTTTAATGTACTGTTAGATTTTGTGTTAGTATTTTGTTGAAGATTTTTACATCTACATTCATAATGTATATTAGACTCTAATTTTCTTATGGTATCTTTATCTAGCTTTGTATTAGGAGTGAATGAAATAGGAAGTGTTTCTCCTTCATTTTTTTTGAAGTTTGAGCATAATATCGATTAATTCTTCTTGTAAAATTTGGTAAAATTCACCAGCAAAACCATCAAGTTCTGGACTTTTCTTTGTTGAGTGGTTTTTTATTACTGATTCAATCTTTTTATTTGTTATTGTTCTATTTAAATTATCTGTTTCTTCTTGAGTCAGTGTAGGGAGTTTGTGTGTTTCTAGAAATTTCTAGAAATTGCATTTAAGTTTTCCAATTTGTTGGTGCACAGTTGCTCAGATTTTATAATCCTTTTTATTTCTGTGGGGCCAGTGGTAATGTCTCTTCTTTAATTTCTGATCTTAGTTATTTGTCAATCTTTGTCAATCTAGCTAAATGTTTGTTGGCTTTTATTTCTCCTTTCAAAGAACCAGCTTTTGGTTTCAATGATTCTATGTGTGTTTATAATTCTCTATTTCATTTATCTCTGCTCTAATCTTTGTATTTCTTTCCCTCTGCTTGCTTTGGCTTGTTTGCTGTCCTTTTTCTCAACTGTTCCTCCAATTGAGATGTAAGTCTTGGATTTGTGATCTTTCTTCTTTTAAATGTTAGCATTTAGAGCTATGAATTCCCTCTTAGCATTGCCTGAGCTATAATCCAGTTGAACACTGCCATTCATTCATTCACTTATTCTTTTGAGGTATATTTTTTTCTGTTATGTTCTAGGCATTGGTGATATAGCTATTAAAAGACAGAGGGAGAGACAAGGCTCCAGCTATCCATGTGTTTTCTATATGATTTTGGTCAAATACTTAGCCTCTCAGAATTTCAGTATCTTTTTTTATAAAGTGTAGGAAATGGCTCCTTCCTTGAAGAACAACTCTGAGACATACTTAGAGCTTAATAAATTGTAGTTCTCATTATTATCACTGTAGTATGTCAAAGAACAAGCCAATATGAAATGGTACGATAAAGTGTAAAGCTACCAACCCACATACCCAAATGGAAACCAATGGTAGATTTTTTCACATTTCTAAAATTCAACAAACCACATAATTTCTGTTTTTAAAAAGGTCTTTGTACCTTTTTTTATATTAGCTTCCCTTTATTCTAGTGGATTTTTGCAAGATTGCACATAAGTATTCATAGTAAACCAAATACCCTTTCCTGAAGAAGTGGCATTTAAACAGAGACCTGGACAATGAGTAGGAGTTGACTCAGCAAAGGGTGGGGAGAAGTTCCAGCCCGGAGGAACAGCATGTGGAGATGTCCAACCTTGGGAAGGAAAATGGATTAGTGGGGACATGAATGATGGCAAGTACATCTGAGATGCAAAGTGTATGGGACATTCATGTCATGTGAGGGCAGAGCAAGTGTGTGGAGACAAAACCAATGGTCCCTTAGAGGTGATCTGTGTTTGCCAAGGCTGCTATGACAAATACCACATAGTGGGCTGACTTTTTGAGGTACTGGGGCCAGAGATTGAACCCAGGACCGCCTACATGCTAAGCCAATGTTCAACCACTGAGCCACATCAGCTCCCTTGAATTCTTTTTTTTCATTTGTTTGCTTGTTGTCTTTCTTTTTTGTTGTTGTTTTTAGGAGGCACTAGGAACCAACCCCAGGACCTCCCATGTGGAAAGCAGGTGCTCCACTGCTTGAGCAACATCCACTTCATAGCAGAAATTTATTGGTGCATATTTTGGAGGTGAGAAGTCCAACATCAAGATATAGGCAGGACTTGATTTTTCCCAGTATCTGTGATATTCCAGCAAACCTCTGTCACATAATATGTTCTCTCTCTCCTTGCATCTATTCCTCTCATTTCTGCTGACTTCTGTCTTCTACTTCCACGTCCAATTACTTTTGCTTTTAAGGACTTCAGCCATATGGATTAAGGCACACCCTGATTCAATTTGGCCTCATCTAAATAGGATCTTTGAATATCCTAGTCACAACTGAGTCCACATCCTAACTAATAATATCCCCAAAGGTCCTATTTACAAATGAGTTCATCCCATAGGACCAGGGATGTAACAATTTGATATTATTGATGAATTTCAAAAAGAAATATTGAATTATGTTTGTAAACTGATCTTTTCCTCTGGGCATATTAGATAATATTGGATTCGTAAATTTACTTGATTAAGGAATTATGAAAACCTCTTGTGTAGGGCATTAAGTCCCCATCCTTTGGTGGGTGGGGACTCATAGATAAAAGGCATGGCAAAAGACAGAGTTACGGGTTTTTGATGTTGGAGTTTTGATGTTGGAGTTTGATGCTGAAGACTTAAGCTGGAGCCCTAGGAAGAGAGGAACCCTAAACCTGGAAAGAAGCAAACCCTGGGATGAAAGGAACCCAGGAAGCCTGAACCCTCACAGATGTTGACAGCCATCTTGCTCCAACACATGAAAACAGACTTTGGTGAGGGAAGTAACTTATGCTCTATGGCCTGGTATCTGTAAGCTCCTACCCCAAATAAATACCCTTTATAAAAGCCAACCGATTTCTGGTATTTTGCATTAGCACCCCTTTGCCTGACTAATATATGGGGTTAGGACTTGAACACGTCTTCATGGGGGACATGATTCAATCCCCAACAGACTGAATCTGTTCAGGACTTTGGGGTTAATCCTGAGAGAAATAGGAAGCCACTAGAGGATTTAGGCAGAGTGTGTCACAATCAGATTTGTGTTTTTAAAGCATAACCATGTAAAGAATGGAAATATTCAAAGTGAGAAAGGATGGTAGTTTGGATTCAGGTTGTGGCAGTGGAGATGGAAAGAGCATGGCTTAGAAAAATATTAGAGAAACAGGATAGGTAGAACTTAGCTGAAGGTTTAGGGGATGGGGGTGGAGTTGAGAGGAATTTCTAGGCTTCTGGCATATGCAATCTGGTGGATGAACAAAAATCTCATGTACTAAATATATTTCTATCAATAATATTTATAATGACTATAGCTTCTTAATCTTCAAGCACTTGTGCTGTTGTTGTTTTACTATTTTTAATAAGAATTGTCAAATCTTGCCTAGTTTGTAGCAAAAAAATGAGAGAGGCAACCCACATTGATCCCAAGGAAAAATTAGCATTTTTTCATGCCTTCATCAAGAGTTTGCTGGGGATAACCTTGAACCTGTCAGTTCCCTAGGCCTCGGACTCTAAATAAAGACCCAAAAGCTGCAATGTGAGTGTCTGAAAGATTCTATCCAGTGCTTGGGACTGGAAGAAACCACCCTGGAACAGGTCTAACTCTGCTGAATGGCCTTGCATGGTAGATGGCATCTAGGTGTCTGCTCAAATCTCCTTGCCAAGCCAGTGCACACATTCTCCAGCAGCCATGGGGGTGGGCTGTTGAGGACTCTTGAATGCCCCCACTGTGAGATTGCTGCCCTTGGTTGATGGAGTACCTTGACCTGGGAAATAACAAACCATGATATGACCCCCATTGTAAGCCTGACTTGAGACTCAACATTCCAGGGCTGTCCCACCAGGCCCCTGGCTCTACTCCTCCACTATCCTCTTGTATTTCCCTCCCCCTCTCATTCTCTTCTCCTGAGACTACTTCCTAGTAAATACCAGGCATCCTGCTTCTGGGAACCCACCTAAGGCATGAAGGAGACAGATTTGATCATTTAACATCACCTGAAACTGGTCTCGGGATATAGACTGCCTGTTGAGATGAAATGTTTGTGAAATATCCAACGAAAAAGTTTAGAAACAAAAATCAACCTTTATACCAATGTTAAATTTCTTAAACTTAATGATTGAACTTAAGGTGATTACCCAAATGAATATCATTGTTATTAGGAAAAATATTTGGAAGTATTAAAATGTTCAAGAAGCATGATGTATACAACCTACTCTCAAATGTTTTGAAGATAGAGAGAAAGAAAGAAAGAGAGAGAGAGAGAGAATGGATGATACAACAAATGTGGCAAAATGTTAAAAGTTGGTGGATCTGGAGACCTGGGTGGGAGTTATGCAAGAGTTCTCTATATGGGGTTGGTATTCTTTTTATTTTTACAACTGCCCTGTAAATTTGAAATTATTTCACAATAAAATGTTCATAATAAATAAATAAACATATCAATTAATTTAAAAACAAACAAAAAAGCAAGTACTTATTAAAAATAAAATGAGCACCTGGAGAGGGCACTATAGTGATGGTGAGACCTTTGGTTTTCAATGCCAAATGTCTGGTTCCGGACATGTCTTCAGGCCTCCGCAAATGATGTTTACCTAACTAAATGTGCAAGGCGATGGCATCAGACACGAGGAGATCACATGAGCTACAGTAAACAGTCAACAGATGCATGCTATTTATTTTGTTTTTTAGTGTTTTCATATTTTTTCATAAGCCAAACAGTCATTTTGCTTATAGGTTATCCTAAATTAATGTTCACTGGGGCATGTTTCCCAAGCTAATGGCTATATTGTCTGCAAAGCAAGGTGTACTTATTATAGGCAATTATCTGAAATATGTCATATCCTTTGATAGCAACCATTTTCATTCTCTGACTGCTAAATCAAACACCATGCATGGGTTGATGTAAAGAAAGGGAATGTATTGGCTCATGATTTTGAGACCAGGAGAACCCCAAAGTCTAGCATCAGCAGGATGATGTTTTCTCCTAGTAGACTGTGGGTTCTCAGGCTGGCTTCGGGAGACCTTGGTCCTTGTCTTTTCTGCCACAGGGCAACGCACGTGGCAGCACTTTCTCCTTTCTTTTCCAGTTTCCATTGATTCCCAGCTCCTGCATAATCCCTGTGGCTTTTTTTTTTCTTCTGTGTCCAATTTCCTTTGTTTTAAACAACTTCAGCCCTATGTATGAAAGCCCACCCTCATTTAGTTTGGGTACATCTCAATTAATATCTTCAAATGTCTATTTACAAATGCATTCATACTCATAGGGCCAGATCTTGGGACCTGAACACGCTTTTTATGGGGGACATGATTCAGTCCCCAAAACAGCATACCCCAAAGTTTATTATTTTATGCTCACTTCACTATATCTTCATGGTGTTCTCTTTGTCATCCCTGAAACTTTAAAACATGATATTGCCAACTTCTTCAGAAATCCCTTCCTTAAAGTAACTGTTACTTAAAAATACAAGTTTTTTGGGAAGTGGGCTTGGCCAAGTGGATAGGGCATCCACCCACCACATGGGAGGTCCACGGTTCAAACCCCGGGCCTCCTCGACCCGTGTGGAGCTGGCCCACATGCAGTGCTGATGCGCGCAAGGAGTGCCGTGCCACGCAGGGGTGCCCCACACACAAGGACTACGCCCTGTAAGGAGAGCTGCCCAGCGCGAAAGAAAGTGCAGCCTGCCCAGGAATGGAATCACACACACAGAGAGCTGACACAAGATGATGGGACAAAAAGAAACAGATTCCCGTGCCACTGACAACAACAGAAGTAGACCAAAAAAAAAAAAAGAAGAACACGCAGCAAATAGACGCAGAGAACAGACAACTGGGGGGGGGGGGGTGGAGAGGGGAGAGAAATTTTAAGAAAAGGCAAAATAATTTAAAAATAAATAAAAATATAAATTTTCAATATTGCCATTAGAAATTGGCGCAAACCTTGTAGCTTTAAACAACAAAAATCTATTCTCTCACAGTGGAGGCTAGGAGTCTGAAATCAAGTTGTCAGGAGGGCCATGCTCTTACTGAAGGGTCTAGGGAAAAATCATTCCATGCGTCTTCCAGCTTCTGGTGTCTGACTTGTAGACATGTTGTTCCAATCTCTGCCTCTGCTGTCACATGGGATTCTCCTCATGTGTTTTCCTGTGTCCAAATTTCCTTCTTCTTACAATGACACCAGTCATTGAAGTAGGGCTCACCCTAATCCATTGTGACCTCATCTTAACTTCTTACATCTGCCAAGACCTTATTTCCAAATAAAGTCACATTCACAGGTTCTGGGTCAGCAAGAATTTTCGACAAATGCTATTCAACCTAGTATACATGGTTATATTTAAAGTAGCCTCTGTTTTATATTTTCCACTCTATTCAAAAGCCTAGAAATGATATATAAAAAAAGATACAACATCTAATAAGACTCTGAATTAGAGACAAGTAATTCAATGAAAACTTCCAAAGAGATATTCCTTGAGTGGAAGAGATGATTTTCAATTATGTTGAGGATTTCTCCCTGTTAGGAATCTCAGAATAGATGTTCCATGTTTGAGTCACATCTGGAATTCCAGAGACCTGTGGACACAATGATCCTGAGCCAGCTGGGGCCATGATCACCCACCAGCATTTACACGGAGGTTTAGCTTTGGATGTAATGAGTAAAAATGGGAAAATAAACGTTAATGAAAGTTACATCTTTGGAGATATGTTTGCACCATAGTTCAGAGATATAAACAAATTCTTCCTGCTCCAAATCATGTTGTATGAAATAGTAGTTCTTCAATGTGCTCCCAGGTAAAATAATTTGGCCTCATGTATTAGGAAGGGTGCACCCCATGGCTCTCTTTTGGGGAGTCACATTGGGTTTCAGTACCTTCCTGCTTCTGAGCAGTCATTGTACAGGAATCCTTTTCATCTTGTTTGACACCGAAATGCCCAAGCTTACTCAACCTTGGAATCCCTTATTAAGTAATAGGTATTAATATTTCAAAGAGTGAGTATTCTAAAAATCATACTTTGGGATTCACAATCACAGAGGTTTTCAGTTTCTAAAAAATTGGCTGTGTTATGTCCATTTGAGGAAAGGTGGAATTTTTTAACACACTTGTGGTGCAGGGGTTTCAAACATGTCATTGAACTTGAACTCCAAGGAAAAGAAGGTAACATGAACTTGAACTCCAAGGAAAAGCAGGTTGCCATTTGGAGGAAAAAAATGTTTCGTTCAAGAATTTCTCAGTGAATAAACACAGCAAAAGAAGAATGAGAAACATATCAAAAAGTTAAATTCTAACTTTTATGTGTTAAGAATATGGGTGTTTTTTTTTCTCTGCTTAATACTTTTCTAAATTTAGGTTGAAAGAGCATATTGTGTTGTTAATAAAATATAGACTTTACATAAAAACAATTCTGTAAGTGGTATATGTTATCTAGATGGCAAAAGAATAGTGGGTTTCCAATTGCAAATATTAAATTAAATCAAAGGCGGGGGGTTTGCAGGAGGTTGTGGTGTCACAGCCTGCTCTCATATTTGTAACTCTCTTTGCGTTCTTGTATTTGCATAATCAAGTGGGCTGCAAACATGAATTAAGTTAGGTAAGCCTTGGTCCTCCACAGCTCCAGTCTGGAAGCCTCACTTCCTAGCTTTTCGTTTTGATCATTTCCAATACAGGCCCTTTCAAATGAATGAAAGAAAATGAAGAGTGAGAGAGCAAGAATTTTACCATAACTAAAAATCAAGCAAACTTTACAGAAAGAGAGGGTGTAGGTGGGGGAATATTTCAGGAATGACACACTCAGCACTTTCTGCTTTTCCATTTATTGAACTGATGTTTCCTTTGTACTATTGCACACCACTTATTCCTAGCCTTTCATTGAATGGTTTAAAATAAGATCATATAAATGAAGGTACAGTTTTTATGGTGGGTTTAAATGAATGTTTGAGAAAAGAAACATGTCAAAGAGTGCATGAAGTTGCAAGAGGTAAATTGCCGAACCCTTTAAGAGCATCTTGGCATGCTTTGCTTCCCTACAGCTACATTCAGCACCCCTGAAGTTGGAGTTGTCCCAAGCAAACAACATGACCAGGAATAGCAGGTGGCAGACCCAGCTGGCCTTTCTGCAGCATGTGTGTTCATACCACAACCCCTGCCAAGTGCAACCGGGCTGTATGTGAGCGTGCCACGCCAGCGCCGATTCCAGCAGCCAGAGCTGTGGGACAACAAATCATTATGATGAGGATTTGTGGGGAGAAGAGGCCAAAACACATGGGGCTGCCTTCCTGTGGACTTTGCCTTAAAAGAGGACTCAGATGAATAAGTAAAACCCTATTCCAAAAGTTGACTTCATTCTTCATTATTTTTTGTTGACATCTGCATATACCTATGCACATATGCATAGAGTGAAAGGGCATCTTGCTGATGTGTAAGCAAGAAAATCCCAGAGCCATCTACCTTCCACCTTCAATCTACAGTGTGTCTGAGAAAGCACTGGCACCTGGTAAAACAGCCAATCAAATCGTCAAATGAGACTGTTTCATTATTTTCTCTGATCTAACCACAAGTTTGGAGCAAATGCGTAACCTAATTTTTTTACCAATCAGCAATATTTATCAATTTGTTTGTGAATTAAGAATAGCCATTAGATGGTGAATTTGGTGGTGAATCTAATTAACAAAGTTTCAGGTATAGAGTTCTAATTCTGTGGGGTGCAAGTTTAATTTTGGGTGGCACTTGTCAAAAGATGAAACAAATTATTTCTCCCATCAGGAGTGGGGGAGAATGAATGACTATGATAATATTTAGCGCAATTGGCTTTTAAGTCACAGCCTATGAACTCCAAGCTCATCAATCCTGGGAGTCTCTAAAATAAACAAGCAGATAAACAAACAAAGAAACAAAATGCACACACTCACACCCATATTATAGTCAGCTTTTATTTTGGAGAGAGCTCCAAATTGTCTGTGAAGGAAAAGGAAATATTTCCTGTCTCACACCATTAACAACTGTATTAGCATAAAAACGCCTCAGGTGACACATTTTATAAATGCATAAGAGGTGGGAGATGGGTGGTGTTAAGAAAGTCAAGAATAAAATATGGATTAGAATAGATTTACTAGTATTTTACAATAGAACTATTGTGACTCTAACAATTGAAGAAACTGAATCATTGATGTGGAGACAGGGGCCACGGTAGTTGCTGAGGGCAGGGAGAGGGAAGAAGAGATGTGATGTACGGGCATTTTTGGGACTTGGAGTTGTCTTAAATGATATTGCAGGGACAGATGCAAGACATTATATATCCTGCCATAACCCACTGAATGGACTGGGGGAGAGTGTAAACTACAATGTAAACGATAATCCATGAGGTGCAGCAGTGCTCCAAAATGTATTCACCAAATGCAATGAATGTGCCACAATGATGAAAGAGGTTGTTAATGTGGGAGGAGTGGGGTGGGGGGTGGGGTACATGGAACCTCTTATAGTTTTTAATGTAATATTTTTTTGTGATCTATGTATCTTTTTAAAAAGGCAGTTAACTTAAAAAAATTTTTTAAAGATATTAGAACCCATGTCAAAAAAAAAAGGAGCTCTCAATTCCTATTTTATTCAGTATTTTTATAATAAATGATGCTAAGTTTATAAAAAAGAAGGAAAGTAAAAGAGACAGAAACATTTTATAGGGTTCCCAAATAATATAACGACATAGTTCTGGCCATCCATGCATTGCATTCTTCCTCATGTCACCAAACCAAACAACCAGGAAGGGTCTCAGGAGTGGCCTGGCCAGTCTCCCTGCCGCAATCAGGATGCCCTGCTCGGCAGGACCCAATTCCAACATGCTATATACTGCATGTTATTACTAACTGTGGCTCATCCTCCATCTCCCTAACAAATGGAAAGTCCTGTCTCTATCAAAAGCTCTCCAGCTCTCTTTACAACCCGTTTCTCTGGGCTCCCTTTTCTTCAGATACACATACAAACTCCAGAGCCGATCTCGTTCAGCAACATGCTTCTTATTGGCGTTCCCTGTCCAATCGCCTGGGGAGACAAGAGGACGGAATAGGGAGTCAGTCGTGTTTGCCCTTGCCTAAGGTTCCCTGGTTTCGTTAATGATCCCCTAGAAGGACAGACGAGGCAGATTTCTAACAATGTAAGGTAAACATGCTTTAATAAAATAAAGAAATAGACGTAGAGAAAAGCTATCTTTTTAAGTCCTGCCTCTCTCTCCCTTTGTTTTTCTCCAGCAAACCAAGTAAAGGAGAATTATTTGCACTCGCATAACTCCATATAACTACAAAATAGTGTGTAGAGAGTTTCCCCCACCCAAAATTATTTTTATCAGGAGGAGTCCTTATTACCTGATAGAGCAGAAATACAGATGAGAAGTTAGGGCATGCTTCCAGTTTTGACAAACCAAATTGGTTTGGAGTGAGAAAAATTCTTCCAGGCTCATTTCCTTCAATTTTTAAGGAGTCATTTAAAGGAGTGAAAACATAATGCAATTCTGCTTTATCCAAATCATTAAATCCTCTGAAAATATTTTTCATGAATTAAGAACAGCCATTAGGTGGCGAATCTAATTAGCAAAGATTCAGCTGTAGAGTTCTTCAAATAGCTGAGTAAATATTATCCAGAGTAATTGTGGTAATTCCCTATGATGCCTTCTCATACATCATCATTACTATCCAGGTAACTTTACAGACCAGGGGAAAATTCTGTTCAAAACAGAGAGCATCATTCCTTGAAACATCATTCTAATGCTAGGGTATTAAAGGGATATCTGGCTCCTTCAAAATAAAGCAGCATTTTTTAACTGTTCATATATATTACACACACTCTTTGAAAAGCTAAGATTCCCCCAATTATTATGTATTTAGTTGTAGATTTCTTGTCTTCCAAAAAAGAGTTGAGGCCATATATCAATTGCTTTTCTCTATTTGGGTATTTGGAAATATTTTAAAGACATGCTTTTGGACTCTGTAGACATGGTCAAACTGAATCTCTTCTCTTAGCTTACTTCTCAAGGTGGGAAAAATAGGAATTTGAAAGGAAATTCTGCTTTCTACTTGTTCAAGTTAATCTTAACACAACTCCAGACTTCTGGATTGCATCAAAATTTTAGTCAGTTCTTCAGGATCAACCTGTCAGTCATCCAGGGGTTTCTTACAATCTTCTCCCACTTCGCCCCACCACAGCCATTTCCACCCCCAGAAGTACTGAGACAGCAGGACAAAAAACACATGGAAGAGAATGCCAGAGGATTTTCTGTGTTGGTGAATTCACCAACAGTCATGTTCTCATGCTCTTAACATATATGCTAGGTGTTCCCAACTTGCAGCTCATGAATCCCTCTCTCTCCTGTATAGAGCCTCCCATGCCAGGAGCTTTAAAATATGGAGTCATGGAGTGGGAATACCGCTATCCTTGATTATCCCATTTGTGGGGGACAGAAAAATAAATGCTAGTTGATTAATATGAGGTCTCAGCATTTTCTGTCGATTTCAATCAACCATAATTTGTAAATCAAATTTTCTGACAATGACCAAAATTAAGTGATATTCCAACTCAAAGCTTCTTAAACTTTTGGACAACCATGGAACAGAATCCACAGTTTGTCTCCCAGTTTCCAACTCTCATGCTTCCATAGTAAGAGAATCCAACTTTTTCTGCACACATTGTCACTCAATCAAAGACATTTTGCCTCGACCTCCTTCACAGCTAAGAGTGACCATGTGGCTAATGTTAGGTTAATTAAGTAAGGACAAAAGTGCTATGTGAAGGGTGAACCTTCTTCCCCCTTCCTGCTGCCTGGAAAGACAATGAGCCTCCATCTTAGTTTGTTGAGGAGAAGACCATACCGTGCAGATGGTAGAAAGGAGAGCTGAGAGAAACCGGCATCCTGGAAGTCTTTAATGGAGGCTCCAAACCAGCTCCAGATATCTTTTTTTACATGAGGTGTGATGTTTGGGCCACTATTTTAGTAGTGTTTGCTACTCACACCTCATAGCAATTACTCAGAGCACAAAAATGCAGTATTTTTGCTGTAAAAAATATGAATGAAAAGGAACACATGCAAAACAGTAATTTATGCATCTTTTGACTGGAAATAAATTTATGTTTTGGTATTTCATAATTCATCATGAAAACTGAACAGTTTTTCCAACCTGACATTTGAATATTGTTTAGCTTTAGAAATCTAACAGACATTTTAACCATGTGCTATGTGGAAAAATACAGGAATTCAAAGACCTAAAAGGCACTTTAAAATATTATAATTTGCTCCATGCTGTGACTTATATATTTATAATAGCTTATAAAATAGCTTCATATGGAATAATACAATTTTAGTTATACATGGAAATATGAAGACATACACACTTACACACATACACACAGGAAAATGTATTGAGTGGGCATTCATTAAAATGAAAATAAGATATTTCTCCTGGGCTGTGTGATCGTTGGCAGCATTTAATTTTTTTGTTGTTGTTGTTCCTAGCTCTATCTTTTCATTTTTAGACAATTAGCTTGTATTTCCTACATACCTAAAAGAGTTTTACAATGTACCTCCCTTTCCCACTGCCTGAACCCGGTCCTGCTCTCTTCTATAACATGCAGGGAGATAAGCAGATTGGCCAAAACCTAATATACCCTCCAACTGAGGCAGGCAAGCAGTTTGGGTAAGAACCACCTCTCAGCAACTCTCAGAACACCACGCCACTCCTTTTTTTTCAGGTTAACAAACTCCAGTTTATTTTGTCTGTCCATTTGCTCTTTTTTCATTTCTGGGCACCTCTGTGTTTCCTGCTTTCAACTATGTGTGCAGCTTCAGCAGCTGCACCGCAGAGAGGATGTTCATGGAGTGTTGGAGCCATACAGAATCTGGCAGAGAGAAACTCCCAAAATTTGTGTGTAAAGAGGTTGGCTACCCGACACCCCACCCCCACCCCCAAGTGAGTAAATGTGGAAATCAGACAGGTTGGGTGCAAGGCCAACATCTAGCACAGCGAATACGTGAACCTGAGGTGGTTTGGCTGCCAGCCTCTGAGGTGTGTTTGGTGTGTGGTGAGGATGGGATGGTGGCTGACAGTGATTTAATACATAGCTCTACACACTAAAAGACTTCAATAAACGTTGTTGACTGACTGCCCAACTGGCTCTGACCTCGCCTGAAAAGGGCGGGGGCAGGGGGTGGAGGGGGCTGAATAAACTCAAGGTATTATCATCATAATACCTGCTGACCAAGAATGTTGTCAAGATGAATGAGCTCCTTTCTGAAGGGCCAACTGTGCTTCTCTGAAGAATGACACTAGATGAATACTAAATTTAACATCATTTGAATGGAACTTTAGACTGCCTTAACCCTGCCCTGGTTAGACTATCAGTGAGAGAGGGTGCCTAGAAATCCAAACACTCTCTTGTTGAGACATTTCAACCAGAATGTGACCTATCTTGACACGCATGGTTTGCTTTGTCTTTATTATCTTTGAATGTTAAGATGGAAAGGACTTTGGAAGGCTGAGCTCTTGGTCTCCCACCCTCAGCAAAGACTGCTCTTAAATCAGCAAGTGTAACACAAACTCCTCCCCCTCTCAAGGAAGAGAAATTCCACAGCTTTCCTAGGCAACCATTCCCAATATTTTCACTGTATCCACTGTCTTTGTATTTTACCCAAATTCTTTGAGAAATGATTTGTCAATTCCTAATTGTCTTGTCTTTAGTGGCAATGAAGAAAAACTGATACTCTGCTTGTGCTTAGATTCAGGCAGACACACAGGTAAATTCACCACTCGGGGCTTCAAAAATGGATTCCTTCATTAATTTAAGATGAACTCTAGCTCGTCATGGTGCATTTGTCTTTTTCTAGTATTTTTCTAATCTCTTCAATGTTGTTTGCGACTCAAGCCAGAACTTGTGAAAAAATTGACATTTTTGGCAAAAAAAAACACACAAAAAAACAATATGTAAAAAAGTTCCATATGTCAAAGAACTAACACCTTCGGGAAGTGGTTGTGGCTCAACTGATACAGCGTCCACCTATCATATGGAGGGTCCAGGGTTAAATACCCAGGGCCTCCTGACCTGTGTGGTGAGTTGGCCCACACGCAAGGAGTGTGCCCCACAAAGAGAGCCACCTCACATGAAAAAAACGCAATTTGCCCAGGAGTGGCACGGCACACGTGGAGAGTTGATACAGCAAGATGATGCAACAACAACAAAATAAACAACAGTTTCCTAGTGCCGCATGACAAGAATGCAAGCGGACACAGAAGAACACACTGCGAATGGACACAGAGAGTCAACAACAGGGGGGAAGAGGAGAGAAATAAATAAAATAAATCTTAAAAAAAAAAAAGAACTAATACCTTTGATGCAGCATTTGGATTTCTCTTTCCTTGCTAGCTTGGACCCCAGGGACAGGCAGGCCCATAAGGTTCTAGACATGATAGTAACTCTCCCACATGCACTGAGAGAGGGTTATTTGCCAAGAGAGTAAATGGTTCCAGGTCTCAGGGACCTGGTACCTACTGCCTTTGCTAAGCAGTCCATGACTTTGTGGCTTTCGCTACAGAGCCACAGAAAGAATCATTGAAATGTGGACTAAAGTCTGGTAGTCAATTATTTTATATTTGTAACTTCAAAGTAGCTGGGGAGCCTTATATTCTTCACTGGAAAAAAATTTGGTTTTGTTTCACAGTAGTTCAACTTGAATGAGTAAAATTCCAGCCATATATCAATGGTTTCCCACTGATTTATATACAGCTGTACAATCTCTCCTGTGCATCACTGGTATATTATATATGTAAAAAGAATCAACAAGCTGACCGTCGGTCTTGCAGTGCCCTTAAAATCTAAATTAGTAGAAACAATTGAACACCTGCTCAACAGAAAAAGACTGTAATGATATAAAGAGATGTTGGCAAAATTGAATCTGTCACCATTTTGGGGAGAGGGGAAGGAAGCTTCCTTGAATAAGCTTGTCTTGAGGTTTGTTAAGAGTAAGTCTGTACCAAGTCACAGAAAGCCAATTTCAGTTGTATGATGGATATGTTTGGGATTATGTTGGGTGAAGAGTATTTTTTTGAACACCCTGATTTATAGCTCTCAAATGTTGACAGGTGTGGGTGACGAAAAAGAAGACCCCTTTATTCTCACAGCCCAATGTGTCACTGAGCAAAGGTTCCATGGGAAACTTTAATGACCAGGTTACAGGAGTAAAAACAAAAACATCACGAACAACTCAATAGCTTCCCTTACTTGCAAGAAACTTCCATGGATACTCAGAAGTAGTCATTTATGTGATTATTTTGCTAAGTTGTCCTGTTAAGCCTTTCTGGAACTTTTTTATTAGTATTCCCTGCTTTCTTTGCTATTAATAGTCTTCTCAGAAGAAGGATTTAAAATATGTCCTGTACAGGTCTTACCACAGTCTCACTTATACTTTCAGGTTCCTTATTGTAGGTATCTTCTCAAACATGGATCAAGGGAGCTGTAAATCTCAGCTCCTACAGCAGCTCCATGGAGACCAGGAATTCTAATCATTTGTGCTTCCCCAAAATGCATCTGATGAAAAAGGGGAAAAATGGGGAGGAAAAAAGCTACATGGACAACAATGAAAATGTGAGTTACTTCCACATAGTGTGTGATTTTTTGGGGGAGACAGTAGCCTCCTAGTTGTGAATGCAGCCTCAGAGAAGAGAGGGCCTGGATTCTAATCCAAGCTCACCAGCCATCACTGGATGGCATGGCACAAGTGATCTCCTCTTTCCAGGCATTGCCTGTCAACTGGGGATAATAATCGTTACTGGGAGATTTAAATGAGCTAATGCATGCAACATACTGAGAACAGTGCTTGGAACCAGAGTATAGGAAGGGCAGCCAGGGAAAGCTGTCTATTGGGGTACAAGCAGTAGGGGGTCCATTGTCTGCAAAGAAATTTAAAAGTAACCATAAACCAAAACCAGCCTGCTTTTTATTATAACCATACATTGACAATCTTAAACAATATTTGTGATTAAATACTCCTCGCTGAAAAAAAGTAGTTTGTTTATCTAAGACAAATTCTAAACAACTGCAGTGGTTCCTGTTGAGTTTTCACCATATAATGCAATGCATAGGTAGGTTTCAAATTAGCACATTTTAATTACTTATCCTTTAGTAAACATGGAATTGTACTTGGAAATTAATTCAGAGTATCCAGTTATTCTGTCCTGGACACAAATAGACTCAGCTACATGTGCTCATTTCTAGAGAAAGACAATAGAGGTGGAATTGCTTGAGCTTACTGTGGACACTATTTGAGTCTGTGACCCCTACATTTAAACAGTTGATTGAACAGGCGGAAAGAAAGAGAGCAAAATGATTGCAAAACTGAAAAAGCAGAACTTTAGTTCAGTTCTGGTGTTTATATGTAAATCATTCTCTGAAACTTGTGGGATTTACTCTCTTGTGTTTTTTCATTAAAAAAACACATTAATGTAATTAAAAAGTATTGATCCATTAGTTGTTTCCTTTTTTGTATTGTATTATATTAGTTTGTTGGGGGGTTTTTTGCTGGCATGATTATATGTACAAAGCTCAATAAAAATGTTCAATATCCATGTTTCCTTTCTGGCCATTATTATTTGTTTTCTTTCACAATTATTACTGAAAACAATTGTATCATAGGGTAGGTCATTAACAAACGACCTGCTTGGGGTATCAAATCTGCCAGGTATTCTTCTACCTGGAACAGAGAAAGCACAAAATAAATATTCATTATTATGATGATGACTATTGTTAGTCAGTGGCACTGCATAACTTTACTGGGAAAGACTTTCTTTCATAAGAGTTCATGTAGGTATCAGAAATATGTCACCATCCTTCTCCTTATCACTGCCTCACCTCTGGTTCAAAATCCCCACCTGATATGATTCAGCAAGCCATATTTGTCAAGTACTTTATCATCGTCCATAAGCTCTGCCAAGGAGCAGCCCTGCAAGGGAGGCCAACTCTTGGAGCCCATTTTAGAGATAAGGAAAGAAAGCTCTACACAAAACGTCATCATCAGTGCCAGGTCTCAGCTGAGCGGCACGGCTGTGGACTTCAGCTTCCTGGTACTGATTGTTTGTGCAAACTTTACATCTGAAACCTACTAAAGACATTATCATCCCATGTTTTGCAACGGGAGAAACAGTTACAAAAGGATTAATGAATTTACTTAAATTAAAAGAAACAGTAGAGCAGCTAAGGACCAGTCAACAGTATTAATTATTGGGCTGTAAAATTTCCCTTAACATCACTTGTTGTTACTTATTGAAAACTGGAGTAATTGCCTCTTAGCTATTATCTCATTTTTATCCTCACAATGAAATGCCTGGCAGGTGCTACCGGTATTTTTGTTTTGTTTTGTTTTGTAAGTTCACAACTATTATTATATACTTATTGTTTATGTTTATGTATGAATGGTATAGTTCAATATATTAGTGCTACCGGTATTAATACCACTTTACATAGAAGGCAACTGATGCAATAAGAAATTAAGTTAGGTCCAAAAGAACACCCCAATAAGAATTGAGGGAAAGAGGTTTCTAACCCTGGTTTGTCCTTTGAAATACAACACGCTAATATCTGAGAGGCCATTAGGGAATCAATGTTAATTTATTTTATACTTTTGTCATGGACTCAATGATAGACTCATATATTTTTTTAATAGACTAAGCAAAGGATTTACACAAGATGCAGGGGGAGGGAAACAATGTTTGACGCATGCACACTGTGTCCCAGGGACAGTGCAGGCCACCTCTTTCAATTTTGAGGGTGTGTGTTTGTAAATCAATCCATCCTCCAGATGCATGCATACCCATGCACCTTCCATATATCCCATAAATTCTAAGTGTTTACATCTTTTGCTGTTTAAATTCAAGCTCATTCTGCCTCATCTTTACTCCTCAATGACATTTCCCTGCCTTCTGATAACCTGTTAAAATCCAGTGTATACATGAATATCCTTCTTCTTAGGAAATGTACATGGAAATAGTGCATGTTTAAAGAACATGATGTTCACAACCTACTCTCAAATGCTTAGAAAACTGATGGGGAAACATAGATAGATTAGGTAAATAAACAGTCATTATAGATAATATGATTTGATAGATGTATAGATAGATAAAATAATAGAACAAATGTGTAAAAAATATTATTAAAATTGGTGGAACTAGGTATCTGGGGAGTGGTATGTTGGCATTCTCTGTATGGGATTTGTATTATTTTTGCCAACTCTCCTGTAAGTTTTAAATTCAAAATAAAAAGCTTAAGAAAAAAATCCAGCCAGTAGCACATTTCAAACTTCTAATATGCAAAAATCATTGTAGTAAACATGGGAATTACAAAAAAATAAATAAACCATAAACACAGAGTTGACCTTAACCACCTAAAACACATAATAACACAAAATGTCACAGAAGTTAAGAAAAAGAGACAGAGAGGGATCTTTGCGGATCCAGACATTAAAACTAGGAAAGCTAAACAGACAAAAGAATGAGGCAGGACAAGAATAGAAGCAGCAAGGAGGTGCTGCAGGCAGGGGCAGCCTATTTTGCACAATCACTCATTTGAATGCTATTGTTTTATTCAGGTTGGAACATGAAACAAAGTTATCACATCTCAATCTATATTTATTTTGCTTTGATAATCATCTGTGCTTTTAATTTTTTAGGAATAAAACCCATGCTTACGTTAAAGTTTTTGAATTTTTAAAACTTCAGTACAGTACAAAGAAGGTTAAAAGAAACCCTCCAAAATTCTACAAATTGAAACAACCAGTGTTGGAGTCAGTAAACATCATCCAAAACATCCATCTTGGCAAACATAAGAACAAATAGATAGGCAAATAGATAGATTGGTTGACTAATAGACAGACAGGCAACATAGACAGACAAACAAAAAGATAGATGGCCACACAGAGATATAAATAGATAACTTTAGAGAAATTGTTACACATGATTTATGACATTTTAATTGGATTAACTAAATTATTGTTACTTTAACAAAAAAAAAAAGATAGTGGAGTAAAATTTAAAGAATTTCTAAAATTCAAATAATATTTCCCACTGCAAGAAGTGATACTTTCTAAACAATCCTAATGCTAGAATAAAATGAATATCAAAACTTTTATGAGATTATATCATTACTTCTATTTCACATTTCAACTTTAGACAATATCTGATTCTTGCTATTAAAGATGAGGAAATTTGCACACCAAAGGCTTTTATGCTAGGTTTCTTCCCCTTCTGTACCTTTAGTGTTTTGATTAATTATTTAATTAAAGTCCATTATGAGTATCTCAAGCTTTTTTCTGTTGCATATAGATTTTAGCCCTGTCAGTTCCATTTTCACCATTCCTATTTTACTTATAAGTTAGGAATAGGAGGTTTTTTCTATTTATGTCCTTAGTTTAAAAATTGTTTTTTTCCACTCCCTACTATTCATTTACTTTTCTTGGTTTGGGGTTTTTATTTTTAATTTTCATTTAGAAATAATTTCAAATGTACCAAAAAGTTACAAAAATAGTATAAAGAACTCCCATACACTTCACCCAGGTTCTCCAAATGTTAATATATTACCTAACTGTAGTATAATGATCACAATCAGGAAATTAACATTGGTACAATACTATTAACTGACCTTTAGACCTTCTTCCAATTTTACCTCTGGTCTTACTAATTTTATCTGGTCCAGGAGCTAATTTCAAATCACACATTGCATTTAGTTACTGAGTGTGTTTTTTTTTTTTTCTTCCTCTTTTCTCTTAACGCACATTCTTGGTCCTTCTATAACATAAAGTACTTGCTTGTGGGGAGTTTTCTTCTGCTCTTTCAATTATGTTTTCTTCCCATCTGGATTCTTAATCTCTATTTTTGCATGGTGCAGACACTGTGGCTGCCTATCCATCTGGGCAATGCCTCCCCTATTTTCTGGCTTAAAAACTCCCAACATTATTCCAGTTTTGAGCTGAGATTCTTTTTTTTTTTTTTTTTAAAGATTTATTTATTTATTTATTTCTCTCCCCTTCCCACCCCCACCCCAGTTGTCTGCTCTCTGTGTCCATTCGCTGTGTGTTCTACTGTGACTGCTTCTATCCTTATCAGCAGCACCAGGACTTGGTGTTTCTTTTTGTTGCATCATCTGGCTGTGTCAGCTCTCCGTGTGTGCGGCATCATTCTTGGGCAGGCTGCACTTTCTTTCATGCTGGGCGGCTCTCCTTATGGAGCACACTCCTTGCACGTGGGGCTTCCCTATGTGGGGGACACCCCTGCGTGGCAGGGCACTCCTTGTGCGCATCAGCACTGTGCATGGGCCAGCTCCACATGGGTCAAGGAGGCCTGGTGTTTGAACCGTGGACCTCCCATGTGGTAGGCAGATGCCCTATCCATTGGGCCAAGTCCGCTTCCCAAGCTGAGATTCTTGATCTCAGATAAAATGTGCCTGACTAATGACCTGGGGTGATTTTAATACAGAGTGCTGTCCAATGGGACTTAAGGGAAACTACACTCTTCTAGGAAGACTCTGGGAAAGAATGGTTCTTTGATAAGAGAATGTCAAGTGAGGAAAAAAGCATTGTCTTCTGCTTCCTATCTCTAACTGAAGTGTGAAAATGTGATGCTTTGAGCCCCTGCTGTCATTCTGTAATCATGAATGGGAAGGTGAAAATAATTGCAAAGATGTTGACCCAGAATCCTGATGTCACGGAGCTCTAAACCAATCCAAGTAACGACTTACTTCCATATTTGTTATGTGAGAAAAAATATCCCAGTTTGACTATGGCATTGCTGGCCAGAAGTTCTCATAGATGCAACTGGACACATCTTAATAGGCAGATAATGCTATATCTCTTTCCTTTTTTCTTTGTCGATCAAGATTACTTACATAGTTACTTTGTCACTTTTCATCTTGCTAGTGCTTAACATAAGTGACTCTGTCTAGACTTTCTTCTTCCTCTGATCTAATGTGGCTAAATTATCCTTAACTTTGTTCTCATATTTATTTGAATCTTGAGTGTCCTCTCCTCTGAGGTATAATTTGAGGACCAAGGATTGCAGTCAGTTTACATATCTGCAGAGATTTTATTTCAAGTTTAACAGGAAGTCATCAGGGGATATTAAAGAGGGAAGTGATGTGATCAGATATATATCTTTAAAGGATTCCCATATCTGCTGGGGGTTGTGGACAAACATCAATCAAAAAGGCCGCCTGGGAAACGGACTTTGGCCCAGTGGTTAGGGCGTCCGTCTACCATATGGGAGGTCCGCGGTTCAAACCCCGGGCTTCCTTGACCCGTGTGGAGCTGGCCGTGCGCAGTGCTGATGCGCGCAAGGAGTGCCGTGCCACGCAAGGGTGTCCCCCGCGTGGGGGAGCCCCACGTGCAAGGAGTGCGCCCGTGAGGAAAAGCCGCCCAGCGTGAAAAGAAAGAGCAGCCTGCCCAGGAATGGCGCCGCCCACACTTCCCGGGCCGCTGACGACAACAGAAGTGGACAAAGAAACAAGACGCAGCAAATAGACACCAAGAACAGACAACCAGGGGAGGGGGGGAAATTAAATAAATAAATAAATCTTTAAAAAAAAAAAAGGCCGCCTAAGAGTTACTGGGCTAATCCACAGAAGTAACAAAGAGATAATGGTAATTTTTATCATGGTTGCATCCATGGAGGTGGTAGGAAGTGTTTAGACAAAGAATGTATTTTGAAGGTTGGGGCCAACAGGTCTTGCTGTGGAGTCTATGTGAAAGTGAGAAAACAGGGATAAGACCTGAGCTTGGGATCTGAGCACTCTCATGAATGGAGGTGACAGTAAAAGTGGACATTGGAGAAGAAGGAAGACTTGACAGGGAGTGCATGGAATGGGAAAGCAAGAATTACCTTAAGCACAATGAGAGGAGCATGCCAGGAAGGAATTCTGTAGAGAATTTTCTCAATGTTCCTTGTATTATGCATTTTCCCAATCTGGATTCTTCATTTCTCTTTGGTTTTGTGTGCAGTGGCAGCTGTTGCAGTTCCCTACATATTGGATAACATTCCTTCCCCTATTCCTTACTAACAGAACCCCAACTTTGTTCAAGTCTTAAAAAGACATGTGGTCAGCATTAGAAATTAAAAGTTATGAGGGGAGGACAAGAGAGATAATGACACCACTTCTGACCTTGTTCCTAAGACCTGTATTAGGTAAGAATTTTTTATTAACTATTAAGCCTCCAAAAGTCTCTGTGCAATTACAATCTCACTGTATCTTTAATTCCTCAACAAGGAAAGTTGGTTCAAAGAAGTTGCGTAAAGACCCCATGTGGTACATTCTAGAAGTAGAGAAGGCAGAACACAATGGTTGGATCTCACCCCAAAGTCCCTGTCCTTCTAGCACACGCTGCTTACTCACTCCAAGGCCCCACCAGGCCCATGGGGAATCCTTCATTTATCCAAACCAGAGCCTAATTATCCCCGCTACATGGCTGTCTGGGACATGATAGTTTAGTGGCAAAAATATCCCTGCTATATTCTTCTTGTTCCTGTCCCCCAACATTCTGGGACACAGTTTCTTTTAGCAGTTACTTTCTTTCTTTCATTAAGGGACGTTTAATAGACTCATCCCTACTTACTCTGTTCTCACTCCCCTGGCCACAAATAGTCCAGAGGAAACAGCAGGAGCACAAATATTAAAAAAAGAGTGTTGGTTTTCTGAGATAGGCTCTAAAGAGGAGGCAAATGGAAAGATATAATATAAAAACAGTCCTTAACCATCCCAGGATCCACAGGATGGAGGAATAAAACATGGATTAGAGTGGACTTACTTACTGATAATCTACTATGAAACTGTGACTCTAGCAATGGAAGAAATTGTATCATTGATGTGGAGACAGTGGCCACGGAAGTTGCTGAGGGCAGGAAGAAGGAAGAAGAGGTGTGATGTGGGGACATTTTTGGTTCTTGGAATTGCCCTGAATGATACTGTAGTGACAGGTGCAGAATATTATATATCCTGCCATAACCCACTGAATGGACTTGGGGAGGGTGTAAACTACAATGTACATCCCTGTGATGTAGCAGTGCTCCAAAATGTAGTCACCAAATGCAATGAATGTGCCACAATGATGAAAGAGGTTTTTGATATGGAAGGAGTGGGGTGGGGTGTGGGGTATATGGGAACCTCATATTTTTTAAGGTAACATTTTTTTGTGATCTATATATCTTTTTAAAAAAATACAATTAAATTTTTAACAAAGGAAAAAAAAGAACAGTCCTTAAAATTTGATATAAAATGTCCATTCCTACCTGTGGCAGTTTGAAATTATTTATGAATCCCAGAAAGAGGGATTATGTTTATAAACTTATCTATTCCTCTGGCTATGATACCCTTTGAATGCATTAGATTCAGCTGACATGTCTTGATTAAATTACCGCTTAAGATTAGGACTTTGATTCAACCACATCAGTAGGGCATAATTCAGACTGAGTTCCCTCCCCCTTGGTGGGCTGATATAAATGGACATTCACTCAAGCAGACACAGGAAGAGAAGAGAACTGGGTCATTTTTGGTCCTGCCATGTGGTAGAAAGGAGAAGGCTCAAACAGCTAAAGCCCGGGGAAAAGAGATGAGCTTTTCACCAGATAATTTGCAGCTAATGAAAACAGAGCAGCTGAGAAGGCCCAGAAGGAAACAAGCCCTATGCCAGCCTACGGCTGAATTAGGAAAGGCTGGGCCCATGGAGCCTTACAAGGAGAGACCAGGCAGAGATCACCTTCCATCTTGCTTCAACACATGGCAGCTGACTTTGATGAGAAAGTGCCTCTTACAGTACCTTGAGTTGAACTCTTTAGGGCCTTTTAACAGTAAGTTTCTACCCCCAAATAAATACCCTTTATAAAAGCCAACAGATTTCTGGTATCAACATCCCTTTTGCTGACTAATACACTACCAATGGTCAAGAATGTGTCCCTGACTAAGAGCTAAAAGCACTGACCAGTGAGCTCAAAGAAAGCCTGTGAGGTGTAGACTTTTAGAAAGCCCTAAGCACTCTAAAATGTCTTTGTTTGAACGTGTCTTCCTGTTACAGTAATGAGAAAGGTGTTGCCTTAATGATTCATATAATGCAAATTTTAATAATAGAATTAAGTTTTAAGTAAACAGTATGAAAACTCAAATATTAGAAACCCATTTCTTAAAAGTTTGCAATAGTGACTTGTCCCTGTACAAGGTGAGCTTAAGTAAGATCATTTCCGATTATGTATACAGTGCTGAATTATTTCATCTAATTATATTAACATTTTGTTTTCATTAGGCTTTTTCCTAATGCAAGAATTCTAATAAAATTATTTTCACTGACATCCTCCTAATGAGCAGGCCTAGAAACTGCATTAGCGGTTGACCAAGTAGCTGTTTTTAAAAGGGTGATGCCTCAGTGGGACCAACCCCACCTCCTATTGTGATTGGGCTGCCAAGAGGATTAAAGGGGATATTTATGCAGATAAAGCACATAGCTGAAACCCTGACGAACATTAAGCATTTTTTAAAGGCTAACTCATATGAGTTCCATAGCCATCTGCCATTACATCACCTGTGGCAACAATTATGCCAATAGAGGAGCAGTTGTCAAGCTCCAAACTTTGCAGCTCTTTTGTGATGTAAGCCTGACAGTTCCCAACCACTGACCAATGCAGATATGAGAGATGGGAAAGCAGCTCCCAGAATTCTCTCCTACCATCTGGACTGAGTTCCTGGAGGGTATCATCATCCAATAATTGCAGCATTCAACTCGGTAGTGAGGAGGGAGTCCTTAGATATTACCAAGGCAAAAGCCAGTAGCAATAGGATGGCTCACAGCCATAAAGACATCAAGAAAACCGTCATGAGAAATTATTGTTAGGCCCAGGGCAACGATGGTGAATCCTTCCCATAGAGGATTCATGCCCTGACTAATCCCATTTTTTCTTCCAAATGTTTACTAAATGCTTACCATGTGCCAGGAACTGTTCCAGATCCTGGAAATACTGCAGTGAACAAGGGAAAATATGACCTCTGCACCCCTGCATCTTACCCTCTAGAAGGAGAAGCAGACAGTAAACAAGAAAATTACCAAACCAGAGAAGTTCAGATGATGATAACTCTTATGCAGACAAAATAGAAAATGAGTGGCAGAGCAGAGGTGTAGGGGGGCTAGCTGGACTGGGTGATAGAGAAGGTGGCATTTGATCAAGGAGCCCTAATTACTCATTAATTGCTGTATAATCCCAACTTCCCACTACCCACAAGTCACTATCCTCCAACTCTCTGATTAGACAAGGGGAGGGGGGCAAAAATGGGAAAAGAATAAAATGAATCTTTCAACACAAGTTGACATCATCAGTCAAAGCCCAAATGAAAAGGAAATACAAGAATTAGGACAGGGTGGGTAGAAAGACCCCAGGGAAGTTGTAAGTGACTGGAAAGATGGGGACACTATTATGGAAAAATCATCTGTGGTTTTAAGACTATCCTGAAGGAGTTGGTCTTAGACTCCCTGAATGTCAATCATAGATGTCCATGACTGAAGACCTCCAATTATCCCCACCTCCTGGTAGTCAGGCCCTTACATAATCCCCTGCTCTGAGTGTAGGTGGGACATGTAACTTGCTTGTAACCAATAAAATACAGTAAAAGCAGTGTGGTATCCCTACTGTGATTACATTATCATTGCAACATTTGTCCTGCTGGTAAATCACAAGGCTCTTGCTTATAGACTCTCTCACTTGCTGGCTTTGATGAGCAAGTGACCATGTCAGGGAAGCCCATGTGGCAAGGAGCTAAGATGCCCTCCACCCAGCCACCAACTAGAAGCTGAGGCCCTCAGTTGAAGAGGCATCAAGGAACCCAATTCTGCTAACAACCACATGAGCTTAGGAGGGGCATTCTTCCCTCGCTGAGCCTTGAGGATAAATCACAACCCCAGGTAAAACTTCGATTTCAGCCATGTGGGAGATCCTGAAGCAGAGGACACACTAAGCTGTGTGTGGATTCCTGACCACAGAAACTGTGAGATACTAAGTGTGCATTGTGTTAAGGCACTAAATTTGTGATAATTCATTTTGCAGCAATAGAAAAATAAAACGATGATATTAATGAAGACAGGATTGCTGAGGTTTTTAGAGAACCCAGGATTAATCACTAGGGGTTTAAAATGTCAGAAGCAGAATCAGTCCAGTGTTGATTCACAGAACATTTATTTAATACCTTTTATATGACAGGGAAGACCTGAGCACAGAAACACTAAGATTTAATACTTGACCCCTATGCTTAAGGATTTCAGCCAAAAAGAGATTGTCAGAGAAACTGAGATGAGAATAGGCAGCATCAAGCGGTAAACACAAAGTGGTCTATATTAATTTAGTAGAGTAGAATCTTGGCCACAGCTGGACTTTCTGTTTAATAATTGATTTAGGCAAATTTGATTATACTAAAGGTAACACAAAAATATGACCTTTTAAAAACCAAAGTAACACAAAATTAAAAGTAAATTCTCTCTCCTCTCCCTCTCAGATGCCAGTTCCATATCTGAAAGATTGTTAGTTATTACAGTCTTATTGATTCCTTCAGAAATTTTCTGTACACATACATGCACATGTATACCTTTTTATCCCAATGGCTTTAAATTATATGTAGTACTGCATCTTGATTTTTAGAAAATTTCTTAGCATTATATCTTGGAGTTATTAGCTATCTCTCAATATCTGCACATTTCAATTAGCCCACCCTTTACGTGGCTGCATAATATTCCTTTGTATTTCATTTATGTTGCTCATCCCCTGTTGACTAACATGGAAGTTGTTTCCATGTGTTTGGTATTACAACAAATGCAATACATAGATCTTTGCTCACAAATATCTGTAGGATAAAAAACTAAACACGGAATGTCAAGGGTCAAAGAGTATATATTACCAAGTTGTTCTCAAAGGCTGCACCCATTTTACTCCCATGCCCAACCTCCAAGTCTGTGTTTTTAGATGAACTTTGACCAACTCTATATATTAACACATTTTGAAGTCTTTGCCAATTTAATAGGTAACAATGCTTTCTAGTTTTGTCGTTTTGCAATATCTGAACATTGTCAAACTCCTTACAGGCTAAATTCACTTAAAGGGTCCAAGATAAAGGTTAGATATTAAGAATGAAATCCTTAGGGGTGGAGGAAAAGAAGAAAGAATTGTTGCTTAAGAACATCTACTAAAAGATAATGTACCCAGCACCCCAAAAGTGATTGTGAACTTGGCAGACACGCCATCAAGGTTTAGAAACTTTCATTTCCCCCCTAGATTAGCAGTCGCTCTGCTTAGTTTAAGATTAGGATATTGCAGGAGAAGCAACATACATCAGGTACAATTAAACATACATTTGAGTACTTAACAAATGCCAGATATTATTGTGACCAGAATGTCCTTCTATGGAAGTCTTCAGGAAAGGAGAGTTAGGTTTCTCGGATAATTGCCATCCCACATGTGATCATCCTTGAAAGCAGAAAGAGCCCAGCTTCTCTCCCTCTCTTTCTAATTCTTTGGAGCTGAAGCTCAGCTCCACCCAATGAAAATGACTTAACAGGATCCCTCCACATAAACCAAAAGATGCTATTAAGAGAATAAGCCTCACGGATTTCTAGAAGAAAAAAAACAAAAACACTAAATTAACATGTTGAATTCTCTGTTTCCACTGTGTTCAAACTTTGAAGTAACTGATGAGCTCACTAAGCAGTGAGCTCACAGAAACTGCAAACACCCAGTGACAGCTAAGGGGCTAGTCAGGACTCTTGGTGATGGGAGAAACTATGCCAAAAGCTGGATTATTTTTTAAATCTATTTTTGCAGTGAAAGGAAGCCACAGGCATCTGAATTCTGGCTCTCCAGCCCAACACCTAATTTCTGCCAGGGCGTGAAGAGCGCCTTCTGAAACAGCACCTCTGGAATTTAGGTTGGTTGGAATTGAGATTTGAGCATTGGGCGGCTTTTGTTTTTGTTTTCAGTTCTCTTTCAGGCTGGTATTTCTTTTCTCCAAAGGACACTGTGTACTTGCCACACTCTCCTGGTCATCTCCAAACACAAATCCAGATTCATTTTTTAAAGACTAATGATTGAGGACTTGTCCTATATTTTTGTTTTCCCTCAGCTATAGTCTACCTGTGCCAACAAAAATGAGTGTATTCATTTATTTTTAAAAACCTCCTACAAACCTTCAGTGGCTCTTTGAGTATAAAATATTCATATCTTGACTTCAAATTACAGTTTGGAGCATAACCACTCAACGAGTACTTTCAGTTCAGGTTCATTTTAGATTCATACAAGCAGGGGAAGGAAACCTGTGGAATACAAAGTGTCCTTTGAAGGGAAGAAATCCTGAATGAAGAAATGGGTGGGAAAATACTGCCATTTCAAACCAACCTAAATGCCTATGCCACAGTTCCAGAGTTATTTAAGGTAGAGAAGCTGGCTTTGGCAACTAAAGAAGGTCCAACTAACCGCAGGGCAGGGACAACTGAATTGAGGATCTTCTTAAGCAATGAGCCGGTTTAGAGAATTAAGTGAGTCAATGCAACTTGGTGTCCCAGCTGCATCTACTTTAATCAAAGATTTTCATCATTTGTAGGAGTTATTTGGAGCATTTAGTCACATCTTCTCCAGACAGCTAGAAAGTTGATTTTACTATGGATTTGGATGCTGGGGAAAATGACCTAGGTATTCAAAACCCTACTTCTTGATTTCCCTGAAGTGCTACCAGATAGGTCTGGTTGCAAATCACTTTTCAAATGCAAATCCCATTTCCCAAAGTTTCAGGTTTTTTTCTTTTTAGTCTTCCTTGCCATTGTTTTAGCCCTGGTATAGATATTTTTAGATGCATAATGCTGCTTTGAGGTAAGCCTCTCAGACTTTTAGAAAGGAGGCATTTTGCAAATTGGAAACGATTTCATTTGACAGTGGTTAGAGGGAAATTTACCAGCATTTGTGAGGTGTGTGAGATTTTTGAGAGAGGCAAAGATAGTAAAAGGCAATTATTTCTGTAAATGAGACTATGCTTTGCTATCATGTTAGATAATCTAAATATATCCTTTCTGGGAAAAGCCACACCCCAAGCCAGAATCAGTCTGGTTCACAGCAGTACGAGCTTCAGGATCACATAACTGTAAGTCCAGAGGCTGGGAGTCTTTAGAGTTTATTTGAGCCAAGGGCCCAGTAAAAACATCATGGCCCTGGATTCTTTCTGTTTTTCTTGTTTTCCTTCTGTGTGGTCAGTTTTTTACAGGGTTTCAAATGGTAGCCAGCAGCTCTCACAAATACAAGCTTCTTCCACAACATTCAGGAAGGGAGAGTGGAAATCATTTCTCAGAAGAGTAAAGTAACTTTTTTCCCCAGACCTGTAAACTCCTACCTGTAGCCAGGAGGATAAAGTTGAGCTGATTAGTTCAGGCCCAAGCCCCCAAGCCACTTGCCAGAGCCAGAAGTGGCCTAGCATTCCCCAAAAAGCAAGGACCATCTGGAAAATGTATGGATACTCAAGATAAAGAGTTAGCAAGAGATCACCAAGGAAAGAGGAAATGGATATCATGGAGCCTGCTTGATTTAGAAAAAAACAGAGTCAGAGAGTGGGCCAGGAATTCTAATAGTTCCAAGGTCATCCCAAACCTCACCAGGTCCCAGAGTGGCCATTTGACTTCTGGAGCTGCTGGGAAGGCTGTGACAACTTCAGAGGGAGGCTTGCCTGAGTTCTCCCTTTTCACCCGATCCACCTGTGATCCAACTATAAAACCATCCTGGCCACCCTGTCTCCAGCTTAGACCAAAGACATTCCCAAAGAACCATAAGCAGGGCATGCATCCCTCTTTTAATAGCTCACTTGGTTGAGTCAGGCTTACCTAGGGTACTCTCCTTTTCATTAAATCAGAGTCAACTTATTTGGACTTTAATTACATCCGCAAAATCCCTTAACTTTTGCCATATTCTTTGGGTGGAAGCAAGTCCTGGGCCCTGCCTGTGCTCAGGGTATTATACTCAGCATGGACAGCAGTGGGTGGGGATCATGGGTACAATAAAAATTCTGCCTGCCAGAGGCTGCAATTTTTTTCTCTCTCCCTCCATCCCTCACCTAAATACAGCCGGCCCTCACCCCACCAATGTTTCTTATGTTCTGCCAGTATCAGGTACCTATTTTGGGATATGTTGCCCTGTATTCATAAAAATCAGGATATAAAGGGGAACTCAGTTGCCCCTATTTTCCATTCGCCTAAAGCCCTAATCTTTTATTATCTGTTTTCTTCCACAAGGATTCTGAGGCACTTAATATTTCCTTACCCTGTGCTTTCATGTGCATTTTGCAAGCACAGCAGAGCCTAGTAAAGATTTTTGACAATGCTTCATACACCAAAACCAGGGGAAACTGTAGGGCTTATGAGGTCGCCTATAGCCTCTTCTTTGTATTTCTAACTGTTCTCCAGATATCACGCTCCTAGACATAGATGGATTGGCATTGAAACAGAAGCCAACAATTTTCAAATAGGTAACCTTTGGAATTCTACTATATGGCAGTAAGAGCTAGGGTATTGTAAGTGATTATTGGAAAAAGTAAAATAGGGCTAAATAAAGCTTCTTAAATAATTGTACCTCAAGAACAGTATTGTCACATACAGTGAATGGACACAGAGAGCAGACTATGGGATAGAGGGGAGAAATAAATAAATAATAAATCTTAAAAAAAAAAGAACGGCATTGTCATCTATCAACGTAGCCCATAGGTCTATGAGTTTCCAATCATGTGACCCACAGTTAAAAAATGAAAACAAGCATGAATGCCCTATTGGACCTGTTGGTCTAAATACCATGGTGAAATAGAGCAAGTTAAGTAGAGCCCTACTTTCCCCAATCCTGTCCCTTCTGAAGTTCTTGTATTGTTAGCTGGACAGGCCCATGGGACAGCCCAACTACCTTACCTGGAGGCACAGGACCAAAGGTTCAAGGATCAGATTTCTGAGTCTTAACTCTGTAGGCAGAGTTGAGATAAAAAATCCAAACCAGAACACCTATTCCAGCACCCAGAGGAAGAGCAGAAATTTTTAGCAGTCAAACTCAGGCATCAAGAAATTGGAAAAGTTTCAGAATAAGGAACTGAGAAACCCAAGAGACTAGGGGAGAATGACTTGAGGTCCCATCAGGGTTTAGTTGATACATATCTATCTCAAAGTGCTAGAATGGGCAGAACACTACAACAGAGCCCTTATGCCAGCCACTCCTTGATAATCTCAATTCTTGCATCCTCTGAAGGACATTCACCTTTCAAGAACCACAAGACCCAAAGCACTATCTCTATGCAGTAGACTCTCAGCCAATGGGAAGATGAGATATTATAGTACAAATCCTGTTAGTCCATCACTCCATCCTGCTGTGCAATGCTGATAGCAACCAGCATGATGATTGTCACTCATTATTTTATCTCTTTCCCTGACCCACTAATTTCCTACCCACAATAACACTTTTTATCTAGATTCTCAAGGGCCGCTCTCTGAAACTGAGTTCTATTATAAATATGCTAATGATTCTCAGTCAGCAGAAGCAGTGAGGTTTATCCCAGTTAGTCTTAGAAAAGGCAAACACCTCTAGCTTTTTGCTCTTCCAAGCTTGGCAGGTAGCAATATCATGGGTGGGAGTCAGGTGCCAACCAATGTGGAAACATTTCATTTCCTCTGATAGAGAGGAAGAAAAGGCAAAGAAAGCGGCCAAGTCCTGAGTGACCTCTCTTCTCAGGCTTCTGGACCCCTCCCCACCTGGCCCCCTTCTTGGTTGCCTTGTGTCTGGGTAGCTGCAATGTCCTCCAGTTTTCCTCCTTCCAGTACATCCTTGCTCTGTGTCCTGGACATTTTTAGCAAATTAAGCTACACATTAATCACATGTTTCCTCAACTTAGAAAACGTGTTACTCCTCTGTTCCCCATTAAATAAAATCCAAGATTCTGAGCCTGGCATTCAAGGCCCAACCCAGACCAGTCCCTGACCTTTCTGCCCCAACTCCTACCACCTCCCTGTGCTCTGCCAGTCTTCAAGCCTGACGGTGAGATCTCCATTCCCAGAGTATGCCCTCACTTCCCCACCTCCACTTTTCACGCTCACACCATTTCTCCCAAATAAGATGTTCTTCCACTGGCCCTGTCCAAATCCAGCCTACATGCCCACCACCTCTCTAACCGTCCCCTCTGAACCACCCTAGCAATTTTAATGCTTCTCATCCGGCAGCCCAAATTCACCATATGCACATGGCCCTGGGTTGCTGGTCATTTTCTCCACAGTCTCTGATCCTGCCTGACTCACAGAAGACCCTCAGGCGATATTTGTTGAAGGGGTGAGCAAAGAAAGATTTACAATTCTAAGTCACCTCTTACTTAATAGAGCACTGTTTTAAATCATCATTCACTATAAAAGAAAGATACGTATATATAGATTATATATGCACATACATACACATCTCCTTGTTGTTTTTCTCAATAAACAGCAATGTACAAAAAGTACAGGTTAAAAAGTCTAGGCAAAGCATGAAAGCATGTGTATCACAAAGTTCAATTTTAAAAGACAATAAAATATCAGGTTGACTAATACTTGGGAAAATATGTATGCATAAGATATTCTGGAAGAAAATACACATGAATTAAACAGCTTTGTACTAAGGTGGTGAGATTTAATTTGTAACTTGATTCAATGATACTGTAGCAAGATTGATATTATACACTCTTCTTCCCAGGTGCCAAGAAAAATGTGGTTATTTCCTATCATTGAACTCAACTTCGCATTCTCTCCCACCCCCACTTCCATGAGCTCTCACAGCTTAGGGAGCCTGGCCAAGTTTGCTGACTAAAAGAAATGCAGTCTCCTCTATCTAAAGCAGCCTCTGTCAGCTAGTTACCTCATCTATTCCAAATCCATTTTTCCATCCAAACTGCTTAACCAACTCCTTCTGCCTCCAAGTTCAAGAAATGCTTATATATCCTCAGGTGTTGGGGGATGCCCCCTACTCCCTATGTAGGAGTTCCTCTCATTCTGACCAGCCTCCAGGTGAGGTACATCTCCTCACACTGATCTAGAGATATATCTCCTCATACCTGGTCTAGAGGTACATCTCCTCATGCCTGGTCTAGAGATACATCTCTTCATACCTGGAGTAGAGGTACATCTCCTCATATTTCATCTAGCAGCCTTAGTGCCACTGAGGCATAGCTGTTCCTATCTGCTTCTTTGGAAGGACTGTGAAACTTCTCTTAGCTGATATATCTGCAAAGCAAGTACCTGAATCGCAGCTTGGGGGTGGGGATCCACACACGTACTTCCCACTCATCTTTGGGGGGCAGTAGATCCACTGAGTACCAGCCATGAGCACCTTCAGTCCTCAACTTGAACTCCCCACCAAACACCTCACCCTCAACCTCACCACCTATAGCAGGCATGATGGATCTCAGCCCTTACCTCCTTATGCATCTTCCAACAACACCATGAAGGGAGCTGAGGGAGCTTCAAAAAACCAGGTCAGGCTGCTCCATCCAAAACCCATTTCCTTCCTTGATGTTCTACAGCTCCCCTGCCATATTGGAGGTAAGAGTGAGCAGGGAAGAAAAAAAAGCATGAACCCAGGTCTATGGAGTCTCAGAAAAGACTTTCAGTATGTTTCTATGTTTTTTCCTCTCTAACCTCTTAGTCCTATCCCTCTCCCTCTGACCTTCCTCTCAGAATTCTGGGCAGCTTATCATTCCCACTTTTTGTTTGGTGGGCCATGGTTTTATGTCAAAGGTTGCCATCTCTCTTTGCCACTGCTTGTGGTAAAGCTTGAGGTAAATCTATTGTCATTATTAATATGTAAAGGAAGATTTTAGAGTTTAAAAATCTTTTTTTTTTCTCTCCCCAAAGGTTGGCTTGCAACTGATTTCCTAGCTTATGGACTTCAGAAAGAGAGCTTTGAACCTCAAAGCAGGTCATTGCCCATTTTGTTCTTGGCCTTTGGCGCACCATTGGTCTCAGGAATGGACACAGTGGTAGCATCAGCATCACCTGAGAGCTTTCCAGAAATGCAAAATCTCACCCTGGAACTTCTGAATCAGAATCTGCCTGTTAATAAGATCCTCAGTTGACTCATATGCATAGTAAAGTTTAAGAAGCACTGGTTTGGAAGTGGATGTGGCTCAAGCAATTGGGCTCCCATTTACCATATAAGATGGCCAGGGTTCAATGCCCAGGGCCTCCTGGTGAAGGCAAGTTGCCCATGTGGCAAGCTGGCCCACACAGAGGGCTGGCGTGCGCAGAGTGATGGCCCACGCAGAGTACTGACCCCCTCCGGAGTACTGCCCCAGGCAGGAGTACTGCCCCATGCTGTAGTGCTCCCCTGCACAGGAGTGCTGGCCCACACAGACAGCTGGTACAGCAAAATGATACGCCAAAAAAAGACACAGAGAAGAGGTGATAAGAGACGTAGCAGATCAGGGAGCTGAGGTGGTGCAAGAGAATGACTGCCTCTTTCCCACTCTGGAAGGCCCCAGGATAGATTCCCAGAGCTGCCTAATGAGAATACAAGCAGACACAGAAGAACACACAGTGAATGGACACAGAAAGCAGACAATGGGGGGCGGGGAGGAATAAAATAAATAAATAAATAGAAAGAAGCATTCGTCTAGGAAAATCTCCTTTAC
Source organism: Dasypus novemcinctus (assembly GCF_030445035.2). NCBI lineage: Eukaryota > Metazoa > Chordata > Mammalia > Cingulata > Dasypodidae > Dasypus > Dasypus novemcinctus. The sequence continues at coordinate 21,339,739 of NC_080696.1, read as the reverse complement.
CTTCCCACGTGGATTCATTTTCATGGTGGACAAATGGAAAGAGAATGTAATTTATAAGGGGACAGAGAAAGCATTGGTTTAATATTTCCAGTCTTAAAAAAAAGATTTGTTTCTAGTCATGATTAGCAGATGTGTACCATTGTCAAAACCAAACCCCTGGGAAGAGCCAAGTCCTTTTATGTCCCTAAACATGGTAACAAGTTTACAAGAGAAGCATTTACAGCCTTTCAGCATGCACCTCTCTATGTCCAGGAGCTCCAAGTAGTGGAGCAGCTTGGTAGAGCCCTTGCTCTTCCATGATCTCATGTTGTCTTCACAGTCTCTGGTCTGGGGTGGTGTCCTTGCCCCACTTTAAAGGTTAAGTTACTGAGGCTCTTTGAACCTAACCAACTCACACAGGGTCACCCAGGTCCCGAGAGACAGAACCAGGGTATTTGAGTCTATGTCCAATGTATTTCCCAAGTTTTGAGAAGAGAAGTTCCAGTAAAAACATGTTTGTCATGTTTTAGAAATGACCATCAAAGAAAAGAAATGCCTGCCCTGATCAGAACAATTGGATCTTTGCATCACCTAGAGCCTTCTGTGGGTGAATATGATTATCCTCCAAGGTATCAACTTCAAAAGTTAGGATGCATGTTTGTTTTGTAAGTTCACAACTTTTACTATACACTTAATTGCTTATGTATGTTCATATATAAATGATATAAAGATAATAATAATAGAGTGGGTTGGGGGAAAAATACTTTGGTTAGCAGTAATAATTTGACAATGCTCTTTAATCATTAGTTAAAAGGGTTTAACAATAGTGCAAGGTATTGGTGGTAGGGTGAGTTATGAGAGTCCTGTATGATGTTATATATGTTTGTTTTGTAAGTTCACAACTATTACTATGCACTTATTGTTTATGTATGTTTATGTATATGAGTGAAATACTTCGATAAATTAATTCTTTTTTAAAGTTAGGATTTCCTCTCACAGAATAATGAGATAGTGATGATGATGATAATGATAACTATTTAAACATCCAGTTTTGTGGGAGGAAGAATTAACCATCCTCAGAAGAAATATATCTTTCTCTTCTTGGAGCAGGGGGTCGTAAAGCAATACTCCAGCCTTGCCTGGATGGCAAAGCATCTCAGGACCCCCAAAGGGAGTTTCCCTTCCACCCCAAAGCTCATGTTATAATGCAGAATACTTCCAAATCCAGTACACATCCTGCAAGAACCAACATAGGTAAAAATCTTGCATTTTAATAGGTAAATAACTAATATCTATGCCAGACTTGCTGTGAGCCATCATTGGGGGTATAGCAGGCATGATTTCCACAGTGCTTGGAGGAAGGAACAGTTATCAGCTTCTTTGAGAGATGAGGCGATTGAGGCTTAAGGAGAGGCTCAAGCACCTGCCTGAATTTACCCAGCTCATAAGTGGCAGAATTAGAGACTCCAGTAGAGGTTTTTTACTTTTTTGGTCTTTATTTCTTTTTTTAATGTTACATTAAAAAAATATTAGGTCCCCATATACCTCCCACCCCCCTCACCCCACTCCTCCCCCCATAGCAACAACCTCCTCAATCATCATGAGACATTCATTGCATCTGGTGAATACATCTCTGAGCACCGCTGCACCTCATGGTCAATAGTCCATATCATAGCCCACACTTTCCCATGGTCCACCCAGTGGGCCATGGGAGGACATACAATGTCCAGTAACTGTCCCCGCAGCACTACCCAGGACAACTCCAAGTCCTGAAAATGCCCCCACATCACATCTCTTCCTCCCACTCCCTACCCCCAGCAGCCACCATGGCCACTTTCTCCACACCTATGCCACATTTTCTTCGATTACTAATCACAATAATTCATTAATAGAATATCAGTAAGACAACTCTAATCCATACTCTATTCCTCCATCCTGTGGACCTTAGAATGGTTGTGTCCACTCCACATTTATATCAAGAAGGGGCTTAGATTCCACATGGATGCTGGATGCAATTCTCCTGCTTTCAGTTGTAGGCACTCTTGCTCCATGGTGTGGTGGTTGACCTTCCTCACCTCCATGTTAGCTAAGTGGGTAAGTCCAATAAACCAGAGTATAGGAGTTGCAAGTCTGTTGAGGCTCAGGGCCTGGTTATCATATGGTCAGTCCAGAGATTCAGGTCCCCTGGGTATACACTAAACCCCAGCACCAACTACAGATCCATTAAAAGTAACAGGAGAGGCTTGTAGACAAAGATCACATCTGAGTCCAGCTCCATCACACAGAAACACAAACTCCAAAGTAGGGCCAACTGACATGGCACTGACCATAGAACCTGTGGGTCTCTGTAGCCCTCAGAAGAACCAATACCTGAGGTTGTATCTACTTTATCTGTCTCTGGGACTCTAATCAGGTGTGCATAAGGGTGACCCCTGTGATAACCTCCCGGCTCTTTTTGGAGACTCATAGCCATATAAACTCATTTGTCCTTTCCATTTCCCTCTTTTATTCAGGTCAAAAAGCATTTTTAACTCCTGGTATTATATGTAGATTGAGATATTCTGCTGGTCCGAGTTGACCCTTTTATTCAAGGTCATTTTCTAGTTGCATCATCAGCTGGTACTTGGTAGTAATCCCTCAGCACCAGGGAGGCTCATCCCCGGGAGTCATGTCCCACACTGGGGGAAAGGCAACACATTTACATGCTGAGTTTGGCTTTGAGACTGGCCACATTTGAGCAACATGGAGGCGATCAGGAGGTAACTCTTAGGCACCGTGCAGCTCTAGGCCTTGTCCTTATTTCAGGTGCACAGGCTCACAAGCTTAGTCATTAGTATCAAGGGCTCATTGTTGAACCTTCCTTCTTTTTTGGTCTTTGCCATTGCACTTGGGGGATTGTTGCTGTTCCTTTAGGAACTGTGATAAAGCTCCCCTGGCTAGGAACTCAGTCATTGCTTTTAATTGTAACCACTATGAAAATATCCAAACATTTTTATGTACCCTGGATATATGCCCTGTAGAACTCCCTGCCAACAATGTTTCCCCTGTCAGTAACATCCCACACCAGTATTCCTCCCCTGCCATTGATGAAACTCTCTGTGATCCAAAACTTCTTCAAAAGTGAAGCCCAATATATTGCCAGGTTCCATTAATAGTAAAATGGAATATAGTGATGAGTTTAAAGGTTAGATATAGAATATATATTAATTTAGAAAAATTAAGGTAAAAATAAATGGGGTAGAGGTCTTGATTCTAAAGATCGTGCTCTTTAACACATTCATTCATCAATTTATCTCTGTGTGCTCTTCAGGGAATACCTTTGGTCTAGACCACCTGGTAGGCTGGATGATAAGCCTTGGGGAGGAGCAGCCACTAACAGAGCCCTGAGGGAAAGGCCCACATGGCAGGGGTCTAATGAGCATCCACATGTAGAGAAGCAGAGTTCCCCAGACATCAAAGGGGGTCACTAACTGAGAAAGGCCTACCCACCATGTTGACACAGTTGCAGGGAAAGGGTCTTGCTGATGAGTAAGACTAAACTAACGCAAACCTGAGGTTTTTCCCAGTCTCCAGCTCCTTTCACACAATCCTCTGAGAAACAGTGGCTTTCAATATGCTCTAGTGGTGTGCTTTCCCTTGGCTTGCAAAATTCTAAATAAACTCAGCCATATAGCTAATCCAGGTACTGGCGATACGATGTAGTTTTAGCACAGACTGTAGAAATTTTTTATTAGAATTTCCCACCAATCTGGAAGTCAAAGTTTCCTTTCCGGGTCTAATTTCCATCACTTTCTATCCATGAGTAAAAGAGGTGATCCAAGCAATGGTCTTCACAGAAACTGATCCAGGTAGAACTGGGAAAGCAGATACCTCTGAGTTTTCACACCCTAGGAAAGACGGTGCTTCCTGATTAAGAGATGGTTTAGGGAAGGAAACAACCCCACTACCTGATCCTCACCACCTGCACGTGCACCACCTGTCCACCAGCCCCTCAATTCACCCTTTCCCGCTTTCCCAAATTCCAAACAGGATGGAATGGTTGCGGCTGAGCACCAGAGTCCAAAGAGCGAATCTGGAGAGAGCAGACCCTGCAGCAGACACCAGCAATGGGAATGCATACCAATTTCTTGGTGAAGACCCCTGGAGAATTCATTATGTGGGTTGCTCTTCTGAATGCTCCCTTAAACATGCAAATCCCTCAGCACTTCAGTACTTGTGATTGAATAGAATATGAATCAAAGGCTCAGCCCTTTCTTTTTATGCTCAGATCATAAAATCTGAAACATCTCAAGTTTGTGTGTGTGTGTTTTTACTAGAGGAAGTTGTCTTTACTTATTATGTCCAAAACGAGCTTAGTAAATGAGAAATAGTCCTCCAGATGCTATCAATATTTTTAAATTAAAATGATTAATGTCTAGAACATAAAACTCTTTATTATAGGAAAGGCCATTGGGATAGTGATAAAAATAAAAAGGGAGCTGAATTCCAGATAAATTTAAAAGGGTCTTGTGACTGATTTAAGGTCCCATTAACCTCATGGGGATCTAATCAAAGGCTTTTTGTTGAAAGTCAATCTGAGGCTCAAGAGTGAGAGTTCTTACAAGGATGGGAGAAATTCCATCCGTACTTTGTAGAAATGGTCTGGTCCTAAAAATGGGATGTCCCTTCTCACCCACAGTGGAAATTATCACAGTTCCTGTATTTTGCACAAAAGTGCTTTCCTCTGTGATCTATGCTCTACGTGCATGCCCAGGTATATTTTCCTTTCTGGCCTTCAGTGTTTAGGGAGCACCTAGAGACCCAGCCCATGCTATCAGAGTTTTCCATGAGGATATTATTTTATCTCAAGTTCCCATTCACTGCGAGTGAATCACCTCACCAGGAAGCTAGAAGCACTTTCTGTATCCGACAAAAACAAAGAAATACTTTACCATCTATTTAATAAGGAACAAAGTTCACCATTACTCAACCTGTCAGCTGACTCTTTCACCCACCACTAAGCATTGGAAATGCGTAGTTCTAAAACATTTCTCCTCCAGATATGTACCTTTATCTGTCTTCCAAGTAATGGAAAGGCCTTATAGCTCATGAGCCCTGCAGTGAGGACAGGGTTCTCAACCCTGCTTCTGGTTGTCTATGTTGTTGCCTGACATTGACCGCACTAGTCCTAAATTTTATTCCTCAAAAGTAAGGAAGTAACAAAACTCAAGAAAGAAAGGCGTCTTTCTAAGTAACCCATTTAATTAATCCAGGGGCAGAACATGATTTTTGGTGAACACAAGTGATAAATGTTCATAGCTCATGACTCTGAAAATTCAAACTCAGAAGGTTGACCTTATCTTGAAGGAGTTAGAGGAAGCTCACAGCCTCTCCTCCCTTGGGGAGGTGGATTCCAGGGTCCACAGCATGCACTAAATACTAATATTGTTATATGTCTACTTCTTTCTACCCTCTATGTCAGCCATCCTAAAGATATTATTTGATTATTAAAGCAAAGTCATATTTAAAACTCACAACAATTGTTTTATCATCACCATCTTTGTTTTAAGACTAAAAAATTGAAACTCAGGGAGAACAAGGCCTCTAAGCTCCTATAATTAAGAAAGAGACTTAAACAAATGATGCTTGGGCCCTGAATATATCCCCTAAGCCCAACTTCCACCTGCCAGCATCTGTGACTTTTAGCTTTGAGGACTTTTCTGACAGCAGAATTTAACCCACTCTCAAAGTGCCTAGAAAAGTAAGACCCCTCAGCAATAGCCATAAGTCAATGACTGACAAGAGTTGGTGCATAAATACCTCAGCTACCTCACCCCTTGCTAGGGAACTCTGAGATACGTACATTACCCTGTTTCCCAAGGACTCTAGTTGCACATAGTGGTAATTTTCTTGATGACTCTTTCTTCCTTGGCAGCATTTCCCTCCCTGTCTCTCTTCCCCACTCTCTTTCAGGTGTTTCTCAAGCCAAATACCCTACTTGCACTCAAATCCTTGTATCAGGGGCTGCTTCTGGGGGAACCTAAACTAAGAAATAGGCCTCCTGATTCCAGTTCTGTATTTTCCCTTCACCAGACACCTACCTGTCTGGGTCAGTTTGGATTTTAATGGAGAGGCCATTAAGAAATCAATGGTAGACCTCTCCTTTAGGACCTGACCTGTTTTTGTTATGTGTATAGTAGCAACCAGAGAGAATGCCATGCCCATAGCCACACCTGGGCTCAAATAGTCACCCTCCCTCACCTGGATTAATACTTTAACTTCCCAAGTGGTTGTCACTCAGTGGGCTCCTGGAGGCTGCTTCTAAGTTGGAGTTTAGCTTGCAGAGTTGATTAACGGTCAGGGGAATCAATGCCTGTGGAAGGAAAGGATAAGAAGCAAGGGTGGGCAGAGTGGGTACTACAGATGTGTGATACAGACCCAAAAACAGTCTTGGCTGACCCCATGGGGAGATCTGGGCTGAGATGGCCAGACCATTATACATTCTCATGGACCAGTGTCGGATGGGGGCTCTCCCAGGAAGGTGGTGACCATTGATGGGCTGGCCACAGAGGGCAGCCTGTCATCTGTGGCGCTAGCAGCTGGATAATGACTGATGCTTTACTGTGTCCACCAGAGTGATTATTTTCACTTCTTTCCTCACAACTCAGAAAATAATCATTCCAAACCGATGTCTGGGCTTTTCTCCCTTGCACAAAGCCCTCTGTGACTTCCATCCTACAAAGGAAACGTCAATCAAGCTCCATAGCCTGCAGGCTTTCCCATCTCCCACCAGTCAGCCACCATTCCCTGGGTGCTCCCTGCCATGGATTAAATTGTGTTCCCCCCAGAAAAGATGTGCTCAAGTCCTAATCCCAGTCCTGCAAATGTGAACTTCTTTGTAAATAGAATCTTTGAAGATGTCACTAGTTATGATGAAGTCAAACTGGATAAGGGTGGACCCTAATCCAATATGACTGGAGTCCTTATACAGAGAGGAAATTTGGATGGAAACACAGGTGATGGCAATGTGATGGAGGCAGAGGTTGACTTATGGATTGTGGGCAAGCCACCACCACAGGTTCCAGAGGAAGCATGGCCCTTGCACCTAGATCCAGACATCTGACCGCCAGAACTGTGAGACAATGAATTCCTGTTGTTTAAGCCTGTGGTACTTGTTACAGGAGCCCAGACAAACCAGTCATCTCTTCTGCAGCCCTAGCTGAGCTACTCACAGCCTTTGCACTAGCGTATCCTACACCCAAAGAGCAATTTGTCTCCTTTAGCCTGGCCAACTCTTCCTCTTTCTCTATGATCACCACCTTGGGCAAGAGAGTCCCTAGTCCTCCCATCCAAGGAAGAGCAGAGAATGTATTGTAAAATACATCACAAGGAATCTCTCTGTTTAAAATGCTGTAATCTTTCTCATCTGTAATGCTGAGAAACTGCAGGGGATACCCGGTAAAGGAGAACTAATGCTCATGGAATGCTCCCAATAGGCCAGGCACTGATCTAAGCTATCCTTCATGTGCTTTGACTCACTTTATCCTCACACAGCCCCTGGGAAGTGGCTTCTGCCCTTATCCCCCTTTCACAGGTGAGAAATCTGAGGCTTCCTTGCAAGTAGTGTTAATGTGCTCCCTGGCCCTCCAGCGTGCAGAGAATCTCAGACTTTGGGGACCAGAACCCATAGTAAAGGATGCAATTTGCCCCCTGATCCGGTATACACACATCTATAACTGAAACATGTTTTCACACAAGTACACATGCCTTTTCTATGAGAAAAACTCTGAGAACTTCTATCAGTCCTTTTCCTTTTCTTAACTAAGTGATGGTTTCAATGAACTATGTTATCGTCACAACTCTCTAATGGGCCATTGGCAGAAGTTTGAAAGCACTCACCTATCATTTGTCACAACCTGATTTTATCCCTCCAAAGTCAGTGTTCATGGTAAATTGTAGTTTTAAAAACATATTCATCTCATATGCATCTGTCCATCCATCCTCCCGTCCATAAACATTTATCAGCACAAAGAAATCGAACCCACCATAAGGTCTAGATTCCCCATTCCAGGAACCAACCAATGCTATCTCATCAACCCTACACATCCAAGGTAGCAAAACTCAACTCACCAAATCATGCAAAAACAAAACAAAACAATAAATGGCAGGCACTTGCCCTAGAAACATCCAAGGAAGCAATTATAGATGGTTCCAGGGCTAACATCTTGGGAGTGAATCCCTCTCCCACCAAAAATAAAACAAACAAACACTTCAGACAATAAGTCGGAAAGGCTTTACAAACAAAATGTGCAAAAAGATAAATAAAAGCAATCATTTGCTACACCCTTCTGAGATGCCTGTACTGGTGGTCTCATGCAGAAAAAAAAAAATGGAACAGGGAAAGGAAAAAAACTGAAATCACTAGACCATTCCCAGAGAGTCCTTACTTCTTGCTTTTGAATTTCTTGAGTTCTGCTAACCATAACCACAGGCTGTTTAAAATTATATCTTGCCTTATTTAATTTTCTTCTGAAGTCATAAATATTAATTAAGTTAAACCACAGAAAGCCTGCAGTTCAATCCTTTCACTTCCTAAGGACCATCAGCAATTAAAAGCCTCAGCAATTTAAGTAACCAGCCCATTCTTTAAGTTTTCCCTGTGACATGCATTTTCTTTCTTTTTTTTTTTAATTAGGTCAGATTTACTAAATCTTAGTGGTTTCTTTTTCCTTCCTAATTCTTCTGGCCTTTGGGTATTCCCATTTTGATTCTTTTCTTAGAAATATAACGTAAATTCTTCCTCCAGGGCAGGGAACCTGCTCATTTTTTCTGGAACAGGAGGAAGAGAAGTATATATTTACATGAATAATGATCTGAAATATTTGAGTGCAGTGTGTCAGCTATCCAGTGGTACCAGATCATACCTTTCAGCATTTGTTTGTTTAAGGTTGTTTGATAACCAAATCAGTACATGATATGTATAAAAAAAGTAATAATAAAGAATATATAAAGTAAAAATGTGAAAGTCCTCACTCAAACCTCCCAAGTTCCAACTCTTGAGGGTGTCGTTATTAGCCATTTGGTTTTTTTTTCCTTTGGTCTAGATTTTTCCTGTGCATAGACAATCAAAGTTTATTTGTACCAAAATGAAATTAAACTACACATATTCTGCAACTATTCAGCTCTTCATCCTGAAATAGATACACTTCACAGAGATTTTTCTCATTCTTTATAACTGCTGCATAGTATTCCATAATAAAGGCAGGTTATCGCTTACTTAACTATGTTCTTCTAGAGTTAAGATCATGGGAATGTAGGTAAATACCACTCACATATTCACACACACAATACCAATGAAAACTCTTCCTGTGATGATTTTTTTTCCTTTCAGCCTCCCTAACTTGGCAAACGAATTGTGCAAAAAGAAAGGAATGCTCTACCTTTAGAAAGGAGGAGAAAGAAAAGAAACGGGTCAAGGATTGAGCCAGAGCATCTGCGTGGGGGTGGAAAGGGTGGGCGATTTGAGGCAGCACCTCTCCATCTCCCACCTCCGTTCCCATGCCTGCTAAAGGACTTCACACCCCTGAAAGGCCTGGGTAAGCCGTCAAGTCTGATGACAATATTAGCTGCAGCCACGCCCACTACCACATCTTTTTATTTTCCCATAGCTGCTAAGTCATTTGTGGGAAAGGGGGTGAGGGGAGAGAGGGAACTCCTGCAGAAGGAAAATAAAGAAAGAAGTCTGTATTTCTAACTTTAATCTGTTAAAAGAGAGAAAAGAATAAAAAACAACAGGGAAGTTAAAATAGAGCTGTCATTAGAAAGGGAGTAGTTCTCTCTCTTTCAGATTTCTATGAATCCACGAGTTTGGGGGAAGCAGGTCAAGACAGGGAACTCTCCCCCTCCCAACCAGATGTTCCTCATCATTAGTATCTACTTAGCACTTAATTTTGAAGATTTAGCGGAATGAATTTACCAGGTTTTACTCTTTTTTTTTTTGGTCTTTGTTTATTTTTTTAATATTATATTCAAAAAATATGAGGTCCCCATATATCCCCCACCCCAGGTTTTACTCTTAAAGGGAACGATTAAACATTCAAAATTTTGAAAGTTGTAGACCTATTCATGTGGAATACCCTGGAGAATATTATGTAGCACTTATATCATACTTTTATATAATAATAAAATTCATCCATCTGAAGTCACATATTTTAATCTTTTGGTCCAACAGAGGCAATCTATGTAGTGATTTAGTAGCAGGGTGTTAAAGGGACCGCTGTAAAATATGTTTGTATTTTATTTCCAGTTCTTCCAGGGGTTGCAAAATATCTTAATACAATTTTCTCACCCACTTTATTATCTGCCAGATATAGGCAGATTAAATCTTATTCTAAATTTCTTGTTGTTTCTACATCAATTCTCCAAATGCATTTATAAATATGGCAGAAATAGGAATAAATGGCCTACAGGAAAAACATTTTCCTCCCTTTTAGTTATTCTTAGGTAGGGGGAGGAAGCCCTTTCTAAATGAGTACCTCATTTAAAATCTTACGAAGGAAAAGATAGTCTCGTCCTAATAAAATAAGCATTAAGGAGATGGTACGACTTTTTTAAGTCCTCTCACTCTTGAGACTCAAATTTTAATTCCAAAACAGTTCCTCTTAAATATGGGAAAGTGTGGGTGACACAACAGGGGAACAGCTTAACAAGGGGGTTCATTTTGTTGATATCTGTGGGTTGGGTTTTAATGACTCAGAGTAATATTATTTTCTCTTGTCAGATGACAGGAAGTTCCGGTTCAGGATAAGGTCAACCTTGATTCAAGAAAATTATCATTCCCAAGTGCCTTGGCAAAGGACCCAGATCTTTCCCAGGAGGAAGCCCATACCCCATCTGAAATTCAACAAAGAGGGTATTCTTGTCCTTTTCTCTTCTTCTCGATCGTTCGACTGGATTTTTCAAACGCACGTTGGGATCAGTGAAGAGGCTGGGGTGCTCCCCTCTTCGGCGGGTGCCCTGCTCGGCCTGCAGGGCCGCCGAAGGCCGGTGAGGTCAGCAGCGCCTGACGGTGAGCCTGGACCTCTGAGGCCTATTCCTTAGGAAGACAATTTAAAATCCATGGGCCTGGGGCGGGGTAGGAGAAGGGGCGCGTTTCCCGATACAGCCCGGTTGTAACCGACGCCAGGGCCGTTTTTCCGTGCTTGGAAAATGACAGTTTCCACGTTGCAAGCTGTTCCCCTCACCTCCCCCCATCCACCTGGGAGGTCTCTGTCTCCGGAAAACAAGGGCCCAGGAGGGGAGACGGGAGCTGAGCTAACAATGCTCAGTGGGGGCAGGGGAGAGTGCGAGCGGGAACACCTGGCAGGGCTCCTGCGCTGCGGTCACCTGCCGGCCCCCTCCCCTTCCTGTGAAAGGAGAGCGGAATGGACACGCTCTGCGCCGCTCAGGCTTCAGCGGGCCTGCGCATCACCAGGGGAATCGCCTTAAAATACAGCTCTGACTCAGTAGGTCTGAGAAGGTCTCTAGGGCTGCCAGGGTATGCGGGTGCTGCTGTCCCCAGGCCCCGTTTTAGGTGTCCTGGTCCTCGATCATTGTTTTTGCAAAGAGAAAATAATAAAAAGTTAAACCCTCTCCAACAGGATTGTCTTGGGACATCGACGGGAATTAGAGCCCCCGGGGTGGCGGTCTGGGGGAGGGTAGAGACCCAAACTTACCGCCACCCACCCACCAACCTCCATCAACGGCAGCAGGTGGAAGGAACCCGGCACAGGGTCTGAGGTGTGTGCGGAAAGAATTCTTGACGTTCATTCATTGACTAAGAAGACCGTCACCTGAAGGACCCGCAGACCCCAGAGCCTTTCCCTCGCCACCCTAATTTCGTCCACACGTCTCCCCCTTCCCTCCCTTCCCCCCACCCCTACACTCTTTCACTCTCCTCCGGATCTGAGAAGGACTAAAGAGCGGAAAGCCCCTTTCCAGCCCCCAGCGTGGTTGTCGGGGCTAGTTCTAAAACCCATGGGCTTGGGAAGATCAGGGAAGGGTCAGTGTGGCTGGGGGGCTGTGTGTGTGGTTGGGTAGGGATGTGCCGGAGAACTGACAGGAGTTGGAGGATGGCGCTACAACTGTCATTTGATCAAGTCACTTCTCAACATCCAGCTAGGGACAGGCTGCAAAATGTACAAGAGGGACACTTGCCATTCCACCTGCCTGTCAGGGGAGGGGAACCACAGCCTTCAGCATCAATCCCCTGTAACTTGGGGGAAATGCAAACTCTCAGACCCCTCCCCAGACCTGCCAAATCAGAATCTGCATTCCCCCCACCCCAGATGGCTCTCTCATCAGTTTGCTGTTGTTTTTGCTCATTGTTTGAGCATCTTGTTTTTCACTCTTCGTCTATTTGTTTTTTTCTTTAGGAGGCACCAGGAACCAAACCCGGGACCCCCACCCCCATGTGAGAGGCAGGCGCTCAACTGCTTGAACCACATTCATTCCCCAAAATCTGTATTTTAAGTAGATTGCCCAGGGATCCCCAGGCACAGAAAAATTGGAGGGCAGCCCCAGGCCTGGTTCATTACCCCAGCCCCACTGGGTCCCTGTTTGCAGCCATAGGGGGAACACCTCCCTCCCTTCAGCACTCATTTTTCAGGGACATCCACAGTCACTCCTCTGGGATTCCTTTTGGAAGTAATATCAACAAAGAGGTGATACAGACACATGTGTAAAAAACACTTCAGGGCTGAGTGCACACCCCACTTTTCTTTCTAACCCTTCCATGGCAAGATTCTGAAGTCAGCTCCCTCCATCATCACCAGTTCCCTGCTGCCCCCCCCCCCAAACTTCCCCTCTCTAAGCCAGAAACCTCTGCCATCCAAGGGACAGAAGGCTGAGACCAGCAAAGATGAGAAATGGTGGCAAGGCAGGATTGGGTTCTGTCACCCTCCTTGTCTGGCTGCACTCTCGCCTGAACATTCTGCTCGCTTCGTCATGACACCCTTGAGAGGAGCCAGCCCTTGGTATTCCTATCAATTGTGGGTTAGAATGGGCAGAGCTCTTCATTTTGGGTTTTTGTCCATCCCTGCCTGCAGAGGGACTATTTTTGAATGGCGAAATGAGGATTTCACTGCTGCATCCCCACCATCCAGAATAGGCTCATTAAATATTTGCTGGATGGGCCAGAAATATATAAACTCCCATTCACTGTCATGGTTTACTATAGCAAGGTATGTGTCATTTCCTGTGTACTATCACAGTGTTCCTGTATCACTCTGAAATGACTGCTTTACAAGCATAAGAAAGACTCAGGCCTAGTTAACACTTTCCCATCATCACTTCCCTCGCATGCTTTATCCTTACAGATTTATTGAACCTATGTTTGTTTATCCAAGTAAGCAACTGCTCTAATGGGTCCGATTCTTAATTATCTTGCCATGTCATGCAAAGGATTCCTAAGATAGATCGCAGTAGTCTATGACTGACTCTCTGTGACTCCTGTCCTTTACAAAACTTAACACTTGCCTTTTTGGCAGGAATAACGGGCCTTTCTCCCCAAGAATAACATCCAAATATATAAAATAGCTCCCACAACCACAAATGCAGATGCATCTAATTTAGGCATCCCTCAAAGAGGAGTTTATTCTGACATTGGCCCTGACTATTATTGCTCTTTATTTTTATCTCTTCCAATTATTTTATTTGCCTGCTGTCATTGTTCCACATGCCAGAAAAAGCCTAAACACCCTAGAATGGTGGACAGAAGACCAAGGATATACCAGATATATTTGTCAAACCCAGGACCCAAATGGGCAGAGCACTTGCCCTCTTCTCAAATCAGCACCTCAGTGGATGACCAACTGCCCAGTTTCTGCTGACTCCAACCTCTGAGAAAGTGCCTGATAGACCATCCATAACTAATCCCCAGCGTTCCAACAACAACCAAGTTATAGGCCTTGCGGGTCTGCAGGCCAAACTCATCATTGTGTTACCTCTAAGGAGTCTACCTCCCTCTTCCCCTCCTTCCTTTCTCTGCACAGTGTCCAGACAACTAACTGTGGTTGACAGGAACACTTCTTTTCCACCACCCTCAACTCAAGGCAGAGAATACTCCATTGTATGATGCAGGGAAGACAAAGAATATTGTTTGGTTTTTTAACACTCAAGCCCTTTGTCAGTTTGGGTAGAGGCTTTGCCTATCTCCTTTAAGTCTAAGATCTGAGGGAAATATTTGTAAATGTTAGTTATCCAAAGTGTCCACATCCATGAGGTTAGATCTAAATTTCTTGTTACATATTTTATCATAAAATAATGGGGACTTATTATTTTATAATAATAAAATAATCAATGCAGAAAATGTAGGTAGAAGCTATAATTGCACCACGCAAACATGGTGAGGGTTATTAGCATAGTATTTATTTTATTTTTACTTCATTATTATTTATTCCCTATGTTTTCCTGTACATCTCACACAGGATGGTATGGTATATTGTCTGCAGATGTTTTGTGCACTGAGCTTACAATGTTGTATCTTGCTTTTTCCCCCCACTCTAGTCCACACTTTCCAGTGTTTTCCAAAAGACTGTTTCTTCTTCATTCTTTCATATGAATGTTCTTTGATAAAATGTTCTTAATTATCTTTCAGTTTCCCTCTCTGTAAACATCTAGTGTTTTGACCATCATCTAGCTATGAAAGACAGCAATAGAATATTTGAAAGTGTACTCATTGCCAAGTAGAACAATTCTGGTCTGATTTTTTTAAAAACGAAATTTCATAAATAACACCATTTCTGCCATTCACAGAAAGTAAAATGTTGACTGCAGCCCTTGAAACAAGCATATGCCTTTTTTATTAAGACTTCAGATTCCCTTGGAAAATTACACCTGTGAATAAGAATGGCGTGATTGTCTTATTTCTGCCCACCCCAAAAAAAAACTTATTTGAAAGTAAAGTGTATATCTACACAAAACTTTGCCACCTTTCTGTCTCCTCTGCCTTAACCTCACCTACAGACTTCCCTGATAACTCCCCAAACACAGTCACTGGAAAACTCCAGGGAAGACCTTTTCTGGATACTTCAGCTCTGAAGAGCTGTAGGAATTGGAGTGTTGATTGTCCGAATAGGGCTTTTATTTTTTTTCCTTTGGTATTTTACCAAGGTGTCACTTAGGGAAGATGAGTTCTTTGGCTCATTGGTAGCCACTTCTGGAGGAGGTAGTTTCAGACGTCAAAAAGAGCTTTGAGAGGGAGAGGTTTTACTCGGGGATGCAGGGTCGGAACACGGAACGAAAAACGAGAGGAGGGAGCAAGCGGGCAAAGGAAAGCTTTGTAGGCCTCAGTCCCGGGAGGCGTTAAAAATAAACGGGGTTCAGGGAAAAAGGAAAAAAAAAAAAAAAAAGGATCCGTTTGCTGCTTGAGTGACCGGCGAACTTTTTCCTGGAGAGACGCTCCCGAAGCAATTTACAGCATTCCAGCTTGAGGCTTTCGTGCCAGACACTCTGAATAAACCTTTAGAAACCAAAGCTGCCGAGAAGGACAGGAGGAATGTGCAAGGAGCGGTAACGCCTCGCAGACCGCCGCGCTCGGAGAGGAAAGCGACCCCCAGGCTCTTGGAGCGGTCCTGGCTTCCAGCTCGGCTCCCGGCCGCCGGCAGCACCGCGCAGCTCGCCCTGGCCCTCCCTCGGTCCCGGACTCCTAGGGGGCTTCCCGGGCATTCAGACCCCACCCGAGCCCCCTGAGCCTCCCTCACGGGGCAAGAAGCTGGTTTGGGTTTGCGGAAAACTTCAGGGGTCTCCAAAGAAATGCCAACACCCCGGAGGCGTTTGCGGGTCCACGGACAGAGACCTGGAGAAGGGGCCCGGGGGGCTGGAGTTGCGCGGTCAGGAGCGCGAGGGTAAATATGAACTCGCGGCGGCCCCTCAGGCGCGCAGCCGACAGGGGGCGCCCTGTCACTGTGGAATCCGGTGCTGAGCGCGAGGGTGCCCCGGGATCCCGGCAGCGGACCCTGGGGCGGAATGAAGGGTGACGGGGACGCACAAGGTTCGCTTGTTGGGAAGGCAGCTCCCCCTCCACCCAGCCGTCCTCTCCTGGCCCCTGCTCGCTCCTTTTGCTGGTAGAATTATTTTACGATCAAATTCTCAACCAGAAGCAAAAGGAGAAAGGGAGGGGGCCACTCACATCAGCTCACTCTCACGCATACACACGCGTAGTCCCGCTTAACCAGAATATTCTTGTGCGTTTCCAATTGCGTGCACATCAGAAAGCTGCCTGTTTGTCGTCATTTCGCGGCTTCTGACGTTTCTTTTCTTCTGGAGGTGAAAAGTACCCTGTGTTGCGTAGAGGGAACACAGGCAATGTGTTTGCGTGTGTGTAGCTGCGTTTCTGCCTTGACCACAGAAAGCTTTGAAAATAGGCAACTCTTCTTTTGAGCTCCGCTGCGCATCCCTCTTTCCCAAGTCCTTAGGAGAGCGAGATTGTCCCACTCATACTCCGGGCCCGGGGAGGGGGGGGGCGGGAGACGCTGACTCCCGCGCTCATATAACCCACCCCAGACTTCCCCGTGCACCCGCGCCCTGGCTTTAGGGGCTCCGGCCCTAGCACTAGTTCAGTGGGTCTGGGTTAAACCACCCGCGCTGAGACAGAAAAGGGCACTGCCAACAGCTGCATCTTGGGTCCCATATGATACAGGCCCGGGAGGCCTGGGGTGGGGCCTGGGGTAGGGTGGGAGGGTTACCCCTGCATCTGTGCATGCCTTCCAGTCGGAAACTTCCAGTCCTCCTAAAGTTAATGCTCTGCTCCATTCCTGACACCTCCCCTCCCACACACCTGGGCAGGTGGACAAGTGCGGTGCGCGCTAGTTCCCTTTTTTCTTCTTCTTCTCTTTCTCTGAGGGAAAGGAGGGATAGAACTGGCTCTCCGTGACTCAGCCGGCCTTCCAGCACCAAAATAAGGCTTCCTATTTTGCCCTCTCCCTCGAACCCCACCACCACCACAACCACCACCAGTCTGGGCTCACTAAGGTGGCTGGTCTGGGACAGATGACAATATTTGAGCCCAGGAGTTGGAACGGGGACCAAACGGCACTAGACGGTTGTTAGGATTTCTCATTTTTATAAAACAGCCCCTCTGGAGGACAGAGAGGACAGAGTCCCTCCTGAAGTCAATTCCACATGCCCCAACTTCGATCCTGTATGCCCCTCTCCCCTCCCGCTCAGCCACCCCGCCCCCACCTCCTGTCCTGTTTGTTTTAGTTACGAAATGCTGTGGGCACCTCAGCTGTGACTGAGAAGTAATCTTGAAACACACCAGCCTGAATGTCAGAGACACGTCTCGGCCTCCCAAGCGTCAGCTGCAGCCGGTTGCCCGAGGCCGGGCTCGGGAGAGGCAGAAGCCGCTGAGGCCGGACCACGCGCGACCCGAGGCCGCCCCGGGCCTTAGGTGAAAATGGGAAGGGACGTCCCGGAGCCCCGGCAGGCAAGTTAAAGGTGTGTGCACTGCTTGGCTACAGAACAGAGGGCTTTGTAAACTGGCTCTGTCGCCGGCTTGTTTTGACAGCGAATGGAGCCCGGGGAGCGTGGAAACTCGGATCGGCCCATCCGGCTCTGATTAGGCTCAGAGCAGCGGAACGCGGCCCCGAGCCGCGCGCTGAGACGCACGCACCAGGGCCACCGCGCTTTGGGACAAGACGAAGCCCGAGTGCCCATCTGCTCTGGTTGGCTGTTCCAGACTCCATCCTCCGGGCGTCCCCGTGACCCTAGGAAGAATGCGGTCGCGACGTGGGCGCCCCTGCGCGCCTCCCGCGGTTCTGCAAGCGCTCCCCTCTGGCGGCCCCCGCCTGCCGGGCGGGTGGCGGGTGCTGGGGCAGGTGCGGGGCCAGCGCGGTTCCTCTCACCTAGGTGTGAGCTGATTATTCAAATAAGCTGCCCGGGGTCTGGGGATTGGAGGCCCGCGCCGGAGCGCCGCGCTATATCACCAGGCGCCCACGTCACTGCGGCACTTGTCCGCTCCGCGGTGCACACCTCCTCCTCCACCTCCACCTCCTCCTCCTCCACCTCCTCCTCCTCTTCCTCCTCCTCCTCCTCCACCTCCTCCTCCTCCTCCCCTTCCCCCGCCCCCGCGTCGCGCGCTTCCCGCCGCCTCCGGGCAGCTCCAGCACTGCCCACCTCGGCCTCCACCCGGGCAGCCAGCAAGCGCGGCGGGAGCGGTAGAGGCGGCGGGCGGCGGGCGCGCCCTGCAGCGGGGCTCGGCCTCGGCCCCCTCCTCCGCCACCCAGCCCTCCCGCCCACTTCCAACTACCGCCTCCGGCCAAGGGAGAGAGAGGGAGCGGAGCCGAGAGAGAGGGAGCGCGCGGGAGGGAGGGGACGGTGCCGTGGCTGACTTTTTTTTTAAGAGGTGGGGGTGGGGGGTGATCGCTGGTGGTTTGTTGTGGCTGTTAAATTTTAAACTGCCATGCACTCGGCTTCCAGTATGCTGGGAGCGGTGAAGATGGAAGGGCACGAGCCGTCCGACTGGAGCAGCTACTACGCCGAGCCCGAGGTAGGCACTCGCCGTTTCCAGGGGGAAGTGGGGCGGCGCGCTCGCTCCTGTCCCCGACCGCTTCCTTCGCCGGCACCCGCCCCCACCCCCAGCCGCTCTGGGCAGCCTCCTTTTCCTCCCTCCTTCGACTCAAATGGGTCTCTTTTTTATACGACACACTGTTAGCCTTGAGATAATATTAACTTTGTGATCAAATATTGACTTGCGGCGCCTCCAAATCCTCTTCGTGGCCGAGCCACACACTATCCTAACAGAGTTATGTTTGGCAGCGCGCGGCTGGGGAGGGGTGGGAGTTCGGCCGGCGAGGGGGTGGGGAGCTGGAGAGGAGAAGGTGGGTAGGAGTTGGGGGTGAGGTGGAGGCAGAGGCCAAGACGAGGGACAAAGAGAAAGAAAGTTTGTGGCTGCCCAGCCCAGCCGCGTGGAGTTCAGTGCGCGGTCCCTCGCTCTCCCTCCACTCAATGGCACGGGCTCGCCCGAGACTCTGCGCAGACACTGCATTCGGTGGCCCCCGGGGCCAAGGAGGGGGTTCCCGGAGAAGGGCCAGGCAGAGGGGACCCTGGGAGCATCTCCGCTTGAGGCCGCCCCGGGCGCCCTGCACGGTGTCCGGCAGGTGGCTCGCCGGAGGTGGCGTCTTGGGATTCCCGGGTGCGGCGCGGGCTCCCTATGCTGGCCGGAGGGTTTGAGGAAGTCCCGAGAGAGAGGGTCCATTTGGGGTGTCCAGTGAGGGGTCGATCCAGGGGATCCCTGTTTCAGAATAATCCGAGCGAGGCGCGGACGGGCTAGCAGTGGCCAACACGCGCAGAGCAGCAGGCAGCCAGCTCGCCACCTCCCCATGGGCGGTCCCGGCGCGCTCCGGGCGAAACGCACTCGAAGTACCGGGTGGTGGTGGCCGCGGCCCCCCGAACGCCTTCCCGGGGTCGGGGCCTGCTGCTGCCGGGGGAGTGAGAGGGTAGGGCATGCCGGAGCTGCTGCGGTGCTAACGCTGTGCGCCTCCCTCCCGGGCTCTGTCCGCAGGGATACTCCTCGGTGAGCAACATGAACGCCGGCCTGGGGATGAACGGCGTGAACACTTACATGAGCATGTCGGCGGCCGCCATGGGCAGCGGCGCGGGCAACATGAGCGCCGGCTCCATGAACATGTCGTCGTACGTGGGCGCGGCCATGAGCCCGTCCCTGGCCGGCATGTCCCCCGGCGCCGGCGCCATGGCGGGCATGGGCGGCTCGGCGGGGGCGGCCGGCGTGGCGGGCATGGGTCAGCACCTGAGTCCGA
This sequence comes from Dasypus novemcinctus, assembly GCF_030445035.2. NCBI lineage: Eukaryota > Metazoa > Chordata > Mammalia > Cingulata > Dasypodidae > Dasypus > Dasypus novemcinctus. The sequence goes on along the minus strand of NC_080696.1, from coordinate 21,319,985 downwards.
GCCTGAGCCCGCTCGGGGGGCAAGCGGCCGGGGCCATGAGCGGCCTGGCCCCCTACGCCAACATGAACTCCATGAGCCCCATGTACGGGCAGGCCGGCCTGAGCCGCGCGCGCGACCCCAAGACGTACCGGCGCAGCTACACGCACGCCAAGCCGCCCTACTCGTACATCTCACTCATCACCATGGCCATCCAGCAGAGCCCCAACAAGATGCTGACGCTGAGCGAGATCTACCAGTGGATCATGGACCTCTTCCCCTTCTACCGGCAGAACCAGCAGCGCTGGCAGAACTCCATCCGCCACTCGCTCTCCTTCAACGACTGCTTCCTCAAGGTGCCACGCTCGCCCGACAAGCCCGGCAAGGGCTCCTTCTGGACCCTGCACCCCGACTCGGGCAACATGTTCGAGAACGGCTGCTACCTGCGCCGCCAGAAGCGCTTCAAGTGCGAGAAGCAGCTGGCCCTGAAGGAGGCGGCGGGCGCGTCCGGCGGCGGCAAGAAGGCGGCCGCAGGGGCGCAGGCCTCGCAGGCTCAGCTCGCCGAGGCCGGGGCAGCCTCGGAGACTCCGGCGGGCACCGAGTCGCCCCACTCGAGCGCTTCCCCGTGCCAAGAGCACAAGCGAGGGGGCCTGGGGGAGCTGAAGGGGCCGCCGACGGCGGCGCTGAGCCCCCCGGAGGCGGCGCCTTCGCCGGGGCAGCAGCAGGCCGCCGCCCACCTGCTCGGGCCGCCTCACCACCCGGGCCTGCCCCCCGAGGCCCACCTGAAGCCCGAGCACCACTACGCCTTCAACCACCCGTTCTCCATCAACAACCTCATGTCCTCCGAGCAGCAGCACCACCACAGCCACCACCACCACCAGCCCCACAAAATGGACCTCAAGGCCTACGAACAGGTGATGCACTACCCGGGCTACGGCTCCCCCATGCCCGGAAGCCTGGCCATGGGCCCGGTCACGAACAAAGCGGGCCTGGACGCCTCGCCCCTGGCCGCAGACACCTCCTACTACCAGGGGGTGTACTCCCGGCCCATTATGAACTCCTCTTAAGAAGATGGGCTGCCGTGGTGGCCGGCTCCACAGCCCAGGAGCAAGCACCAGGAGAGTGAGGGAGTGGGGGCGGGACTTTGGGGAGGGGGCGTTGGAGGGATGGAAGGGGTGAGCAATCCATTCATGCCCCCTCCCTCAGGACAAGCAGTCTCCCCCCCACACACACACCCTCTGCAGCCCTTCCCTCCGGGAGAGCTGGGCCACACTGACACCTATCATTCTGTACCTGGAGGGCAAGGCGAAAGAAAGAGGAACAGTAAAAAAAGAAAAAGAAAGAAAAAAAGCCTCTGGTTTCCACTATTATGTAGACTCCTGCTCCTTTAAGCACCTGCAGATTCTGATTTCTTTCGTTGTTGTGGTGGTTCCCCGTTGCCCTTGTGGCAGGGAAGTCTTACTTTAAGATAATTTCTTTGTGTGTGAGTGACTTGGTGTAAAACCACGTAGTTTTAAGAGATCCAGAGAGTTGTACTATTGTTTCAAAAGAAGGAAAAATGATGTAAAGGTCTGTTGTAAATGACCAAGAAAAAGAAAAAAAAATGCATACCCATTCTTGACACGGTGAAATCCAGGTCTCGGGTCTGATTAATTTATCGCTTCTGTGTGCTTTATTTATGGCTTATAAATATGTGTTCTGGCTGCCAGGGCCGGAGTCCCACAAATCTATATTAAAGTGTTATTGCCAGTTTTACCCCTTCAAACTTCTCTTCACGGTTTTTTTCCCCCTTTGCCTGACAAAAAATAAATAAGTCTGGAAATGATTTAGAGAAGGTGGGAGGGAGGCCACGGCTGGGTGCAGGTTTTCTTTTTTGTGGGGGTGGGGCAAGGGGGGCAGGATTTGACTGTTTCTCCCAACATTTTAGTATGAAATTTTTCAGACACACCAAAGTTGAAAGAATTTTACAGTGAAGCACATTGACCCACCTCCCCCAGATTCCACAGTTAACATTTACTCTATTTGCTTTATCAGATATCCACCCTTCTATCCAGCCCTCCATTGAAAGCATCTTATTTTTTAAAAATGCATGTCCAAGTAAATTGAAGAATGGGTACACTCCCCCTCCAAACACTTACAGCAATCACATCACTATTGGAGCTCAGTATGATTCACAGTTACTTTTTAAATTTTGAGGTAAACTTTATACAAATGGTGAAAGCCACAGATCTCAGGTGACCATTCCATGGGTTTGCTGCAGATTTCTTTTTAAAGCCAGGAGGAAAACCGCTCTTCACTATCTCAACTTCACCTGGCGCATTTGAAGGTGCCCTGGTGTCAAGGTCTCTTGGAGAAGCTCCAGGGTTGGCTTCTCCCCAGAGAAGCCTGGATTTCATGGTTTTGCTTTATTACAAGCTTAGGCCTCCCTTCAAATGAGGAGGACTAGTTTGGATTTGTCAACTCCAGGTGCAGTGCTTCACCTCCGTCCCAGGCTCCCCTTGATCCTCCAGCGGAATTGGGATGTCACCTACACCCTCCAGCCTCAGACTGCTGTCTCTGCTCCATGGACTCTCTTCCCTCCTCACTTAGTTGTTCAGGGTGAACCTGCCGAGCCCAGGATTGGGGCACTTGGCCTTGAAAATATTTATAAGTTCTTCTGGAGTTACTTTTTAAAAGGCATAACTCCTAGTGACAATCCAAATTGCTCTTTTTTTAAAAAAAAAAGTATATTTGGGAATGGGCCAAGGTCAAGGGGGTTTGGGGGGGGGGGGGCTTGCCAAATGAGCGTGGCCCAAATGGCAGATCCCAGAGGCCAGGAGATTTACTCCCCATTTCCCCTCCCCTCACTCCTACAGCTCTTGTAAAGCATCCTGTTCTCTCAGGAGGGTCAGGTTGGCAAGCTAAAACTGCCAGGGTGAGGCATTTTGGAGACCAGTGACTATTCTGTGATCCCTAGAGGAAAATCCAAAATGATGGAGATGGACCCAGAGTCAATCCTTGTCAATCGCGCTGCCTCTCCACACAGTCCGCCTAGCCGCCTGAACTCGCAGGCCGTCAACGCCACCGGAAACCCGGAGAGGTGAAGCCTGGGTCCAGCGCCACGGGGAGCCCGGCGTTGGCCTTGCCCGGGATCTCTACTGGCCCGCAAGTGGGCGACACCTAGGATCTGCCAATGTGGCCCCGCAGATGCGGGAGCCACTCCAGCGCGCTGCGAATTTGGAACAGGTTAAGATTTGTCGCAGCGCAGGAGGCCAGGACTTAACTGCCGGCGGTCCCGTCATCGGTGCTAGATCTTGGAGCTTCCAGATTAACCAGAAGTGACGCGGTTGCGCCCTAGCCCTGGAGATCAGCTCCCTACGCACCCTCTGGCACCTTGGGGGGGCTCTACCCCGCTGTCCACCCCCTAGCCTGGCCTTCCCACGCGTTTTTTGGGGGGTGGGGGTTGCGCTTCGCCTCCGTGCCCCGCTTCCAAATCCCTTCTTAACACGCCACATTGTCCCGCAGAACACAAGGAAGAGAAATTGAGGGGTGGGGGGAGTGGGGATAGTCCGGAGGCCGCAGCCAGCAATCAGAGCCGTCTCTCCCCTGGGCAAGGACACACACGTCGTGAGCCCGGCCTGAAATGTGTTCCATTATCACATAAAAGGCTCCTGTGGCGAAAGAACCGAGAGGCAGGGCCGGGGGCCGAGCCGGGGACAATGGAGGCTGAAAGCGCTGCTCTAACCTGCTATGTTTCGTATCGCACGCCCATTGTGCCAGGGTCGTTTTAAACTACTTAGCGCGCCCCCCTCCACTGATCCCGGCCGATAAGATATAGTTCTGTCCGAATACATAAAAAGGATGTCGGGGAGCGGGGCGCTTTCGAAGGCTTTTCGGCGCTTCTGGTGTCTTTCACACGTACCCCACCCCACCCCCGCCGCCTCTGCCCCCTCCCCCAGCCGGGGCTCGCGGCTTAGGCGCTCCCAGACCGCCCTCCGCCCGCTTTCCCCACCTCCACGCATTGTGGGGTGCAGCGCTTCTTTTTTTCCCCCCTCACTCTTTTGCTTCCTTTTCCCCGCGCTTTCCGCACGCAGGTTTAAGCAACCGTGATCTGTGAATAAACAAAGTCAGTAAACAACCGAAAAAAAAAAAAACATTCTAGATCCGAATTCCAGGAGGGTAAACTTTCCATGCCACGTCACACCTCGGCAAATTTGCACAGATATTATATTGCCTCCCCCTCCTTTATTATCCTTTTTTTTTTTTTTTTGCCGGGATCCCATTGTACTTAACTGAATTTTATAACGCTGATCGATATCTTGGTAAAATATTCATTTTTAAACTAGCGGGCAGTGAAATCTTTGCTTTGTGTGCTAAAGTCAACAGTCGCTCGGTTTGAGCTCAAATAAATGCGGGGATGCCTCGGCTGGGAGCAGTCGGCCGCCTCCCTCAGTGAGCTGGACGGTCCGCCCGCCCGCCCGCAGCTCGGCAGGTAGGGAGAGCGCTCACCCCCGGGCCGCACCCGGGCTCCCCTCGCCAGCGTCCGTCCCCCACTCCCGCCCGCGCGCCCCCGCTCCCCGGCCAGTCCTTCCCCCTTCCAGGGGACTCGGACGCCTGGGCTGGGGTGGGGGTGAGAAGCAAAGTCGGTGAGGGAGCCTGGGGTTTAGGGTGTTGCTTTTTGGAGGGCGAGGGTGTCAGAGAATAAACGGAGTGGAAAAATGAGGGGTCGAAGAATTACAAACCCAGACTGAGTCTGGGCTCTGGGCCCAGGGAAGGGGCCCCACGGCTTAAGAGATGGCTACGGGAAGCCACTGGCATCTCTTGCGGGTTGGGGTTTCGACCCCAGCGCCGCGTGTTTCGGACGGGTGGGGAGGAAAAGGGCCTTTGGCCTCAGAGTCTGGGGCGAGGGTCAGCAGGAAACGGCCTGCTTAGGGCCGTGGTGGCCTGAGAGGCAGGGGCGCGGGCATGGCGAATCCCGCCCACAGCGCCCACGGGGTCGCGTGCTTCCTCAGGGCTGCTCGGGCCCAGGCGACGGTGGAGGGGGATCGGTGCCACGCGGGAGCCGGGGAGGGGCAGTGCCTGTAAACCGCGAGCGCATGCCGGAGGCCACTGCGGTTGGAAAACCTCCCTTTCCGAGAATCGAATCAATGTTCACTCCCGTCCCAGGCAGCGGCTCGCCAGCCGCACAGGCGCGCAAGGTTGCCGGCAGGATGGGACAGCTCCCGCGTTCAAAGCCTGGCTAAAAGAGGGAAAGGCAAAAACCGGTCGCGGGGTCACTTATCACCCCCTTGTCCCAGCAACCCCGTCGCCTCTTATCCCGAAGGCTCTCCTTCCGAGGCCGGCCGCAGGCAGGGGCGCACTTGGGAGCGCTGGCCTTGCTGGAGCACGCCAATTTAGGGGACCCAACGAAAGCATTTCGGCCGCCCGCCGGGAGGCGCGGCATCGTAAACTAGTGATTGCGCTGCCTGGTGCTGAAACCGCAAGTCCCTGGGCTTTTCAGGTCAGCGGAAGAAAAAGGTGTCTTCCTCCAGAGACCTATCAGGTGCTCGCCTGCCTCCTTTCACAATCTGCATTCCCCGTGGGTCTTTGTTTTTGTTTTTGCTTTAAAGGCATGGGTATCCAGCGTTGGGAGAGACCCGCGGCGGGATCGGTTTGATTCTGGGTCTCTCGCCAGTCAGGGAAGCGCGTGTGGTTCCCGGCTCCCCGAAATGGAACGCCACCCCCAAAGAGTGAAAGCGCTTTTTGTCCTCGCGAAGTCACCAGATTCGGAATGCAAGTGAGCCGAAATCGGCTTCGGTGATCTGCAGGGACAGTGTTATGAGGGCACCTCCGTGTGGGGAGAATGGGCGTGCCACCCTCCTTTTCTGGTGCCCGGGGCTTCTGCCCTGGTCCACCGCCCCCGAGGCCGGCCGAGGAGTGCGACCGCCTCCCTCCAGGCCCAGCTCGCGGCTGCGAGGCTGGTTATCGTCCCGGAACAAGATGGAACGCCGGCAGGACACTCGCAGAGGCTAATCGTTTTTAAATAATTAATGTCTTCCCGTTCCGCTGCTAACGCGCGGCCTCGAATCCGTCAATTACTTGTCATTAGACGAGTGTCGCCCCCACGGCCTTCTCTTGGGCCTCTGATGGCGCCTGGTCACCTCGCCCAGCTCACTCCGCGGCCGAATTCAAAGATGCCAGGCCTTGGAGAGCCGGGTGCCGAGTAGCCGCGGCCCTTAATTCAGTGCGAGTTTTGAAAGAAAGACCCTCGCTGAAGAGATGTAATCTTCCAAATGGCCAATTTAAACGTCTGATCTTTATCGCCCGCCTGCTCCTGGCTTTATAAAGAGAAGCTGGTTCTTCAGTGCTTTGGGCCTTTTCAATGTAGGCGGAATGGGGGAGCCGGGAGAAGCGAAAGATAACGCTTAACAGGGCTGGGGGGGGGGGGGGCGGGCGGAGGAGTTTACCCAAGGAGATACCTGGGTTTCTTGGGGGCAGTGGCCAGAGGTACCCCCGTCTGGGTGTGGAGGGTGTCGCTGAGAGAAAGTGGCAAGTCCTTTTCCCCTGGGGCTCTTTGCCCTGCAAGAGGAGAGAGGAGAGGGAACTTCCATGGTGGGTGCCCCCACCCACGACAGAAGTGGCTTGCTGAGGGGCAGGTGGATATTGACTAAATCCTCACCGACATGCAGGCACCAACTCTCCGACAAACAGAATAGAACCCCCTACCCGGAATCCAACACCTGCCCCTAGCACCACCAGCCTCAGTTTTGTTGCTCCCTGATGATAGCAAAGGAACAAGAGTTCAGATCCAAAATGCCTTTACTGGGTGGGGCCAAGGAACATCCCCACCAAGGGCCAATGCCACGGTTTCATTACACCTCTTGCTGCTTCTTTCCCCAGTGTCAGATGCACACTTCACAGTGAATTAGGATCCGAGGATCTGGAGACTGTATGTGCCCCCTTTTAAGCCAAACAACGTGTGCTGTCGTTAACCCTCGTTCACTGGAAGGACATCTTCCCTCTTGGTTTTACAGCAGACTTCAGACCACAGATTTCTTAGAGCCTCTATCCCCCACCCCCGCCAGGTCTGGTTATCCTCTGAGAAGAGGAGAAAAGAAGAGATGGGGGCAGGACAGACCCTGAAGAGAGTGAAGGAAACTATTTTTAAAATTGCTGGAAAAAAACTGGAAGCATGCCTGGGAGGACGCCTGTTTCCACCTTCCGCCTGTTTCAGGCTGTTGTTTCCACCTTCACCACAGCACATATCTGGGCATGCCACACCAATTTGGACTTTTTTTTTTTAATACCTTTTTGATGAGATGCATCGGATATGGGCAGGATTTACAAGCATAGAAAAATAGCCTGTCATAGATGCATGCCTCCCAACGGAGTTCAGTCGGGGTCCCCAGTGCTTGGCCGGCCTCTTCTCCCTTTAACAAAACTCCCAGTGGGCTCTCCACCCTTGGGCACCCCAGCGGTTGCCTCGGAAGCGTAAATCCTGGGGCTTCCTCCCTATTCTGTGCTGAGCCTTCTTGCCTACTCTCTTATCCTTTTCTCCTTTCTTCTTTAAAACAATCATGTGTGTCCCCCCTCGCTCCCTCCCCCCATTGTATTTGTTGATGACCTAACACGTTCACACCAAAAGCCACACACAGAAAACCAACAACGTGGGATGGGAGGAGAGGCCAATTATGACTGAGGCTAACAAGCGGGGAACACCCAAGTTGAGGCCGGCTGTCTCCTGGGAGACTGATCGAGGCTTATTTTACAAGCTGTAATTCCGTCGTGGTCCCTATTGCCAGACTGGAGGTGATTCCAACTCACCCCCTCCCCCTTAACCCCTGCATCCTTGGGACATATTCGGAATCCTTTGTATAGCCTCAACAGGAGAAACTGCCACCTTGTGCAAAAGTCACTCTCCTGGACAGGTAGAGAGCAGAGGGCTGCTTTACATAGCAGGGTCCCCACATTCAAGGCAAGGCACCATTCCCCCTCCCCCATCACCTTCACAACAGTGTGGTTATTATTTATTTATATTTTTAAACATTAATGGCCATTTCTCTGAGCTCAGTGCTGATGGGGCTGGTCAGATGTCATTGTCACCCACCCCCACCCTGAGGTTCACATTAAAAGCCATTGATTTACTTGCCCTTTGCATTTCTCTCCTCCCTCTCTCTGTCTGTCTTTTTCTCTCCCTTCATCCCTCCCTCCCATTCTCTCTTTCAAAAGCAAGGGGATATTTTACTGTCGGATAATACAAATGACAGCTGAGACTGCGGATAGAAGAAATGTAGATTAAGTAACACTAATTCAAGCAAAACTAGAAGTCTCACAATCTGGCGAGGTTGAGTGCCCAGAGTTTAAGCCTCTCTTGAAGCTAATTGGAGGCAGCAATACCCCCAGCAGTGGTAAGATACCATGCTAGCAATAACACTTTAAAATATCATTGAATTAACATAAGGGAAATTTTCAGCATGTGTAAATGTGTAAATGTGTGAAGGGGAAAAGACACAAGTATGGTGCATATTAGAACTTTGGAATGAACATTGTTTGCTGTTTTTAGTCTTAGTTCTATTTGCTTCTGGATGGCTCAACTTCCAGTTGCTTAAATTGTTGAGAACTAGATTTTCTTCACAGGCAAATCGGCTTCTCCATTGTTTCATTTATTTGAAAAGCAATTAAATACAGGTTCAAGAATAGGCAGGCCATTTTTGGACCAAGGTTGGTAGGGACCCTAGAAAATCAAAATAAGATTGCACGCATATAGATTGTGACTTGCTATTACATGAGAGATATGATCCAAATTCATTAGTCCATATCCTTTAACAAAGCAGGCATAATTATCTAATGGATTTTGTTGGGAAATTTCTGCTCACTTAAATAAAAGCATAAAATTCTTCATTTGAAGACAAGTATGTTAACAGGGTATCAGTTTGAAAACACAAAGAAACTGTAGTCTTGGGAAATGCTTGGGGATGAGGGCTTGGGGAGAGTGGGTGGGGAGCTGGTTAGGTGAGGCAGGTGACGATAATTTCATGAAATTTTCTGTGAAGGAGCAGGATGAAGTGTCAGCCAGAGCATGACCCGAATCAGAGAACAGTCTATATGGAGGCCAGGGACTTCTTCACAAAGAAAGCAGGATGTCAACATGCCCACACTCTGGTATAAAATATACCCAAGCTTTCTGCTTGTAGGACTTTCTAAAACCCAATCTAAGGAATTGAAATGGAAATAAAGGAGACCAATCCCACTATATGTTTCCCAGTTGGGCTGCAATTCTGAGCTATGCATATACCCAGAGAAAGAAGTGACTTCAAAGACCAGAGGCCTTGTTAGTTTTCCCTCTACCTAGAAAAGTGGGTCTGCTTCTTAATAAAATTTTTGACTTTTTTCCTTTCAGTTCTGTCGTCTCATATCATTCTATCGTCCTCATATTTCTCATCTTTGTCCCCACCCCCCTCCCATAGTTCCCTCCATCTCTTTTCCTTATCACTACATAGTCAGTCCAGACCCCTGTTGATTGGGTCCCCCTACGCCAGGTACCGTGCAAGGTGGCTGAACATGATCATATTTAAGCCTCACCACACCCCACTGGCAGATGTTAGAATTTAGTGGTGATGCTGGGGCTGAGGGAGGTTAGGATTTTATTCTAAGCTGAGAGCTCACTATTGAACTCAAATCTTTCGATGCTATGTTCTTGCAATTTCTCTTGACTTCCTATGATTGACCCACGTGCCCGCCCAATTCCAAAGCAGTAGGAAGGCTGTAGTCTGGGGAGTGGGCTGCTGTTGGTGGATGAGGAAACCTGAAGCATTAGGGGAAGCCTGGGGAAAAAAACAAGGAGGAGCCTAGGAGAGTGAGACCCCAGGAGAGCGAGAACCCAGCATCATTTGGAAGGAGAGTAGAAACTTCATCCACTTTCTAGAAGAGATTAGGAGGGGTTAGGTCTGGGATCAGGCTGCATTTCATATTTTCTTTTGGGGATAACCCAGACAGAATCTCATGTGACCATGGGTTCTCAAATTCAGCCAGACGTTCATTCATTCAGGCCTGGGCCTCTTCCCCATGGAAGCTTCCAGGGCCACCTGGCTAATGCTGGGAGGGGGGAGACAGAGAGAAACTTGCTGTCTAAATGACTATTACATTAGAATAAGAAAGATAAAATGCTGGAAGAGAAAACTGTCAAGAGCAGAGGCACTGATCTGACCTATGGGCTTAAAAACAACCCACATAACCAAATTATTTCACCAGGAAGAGCCTATCAGCCTTCTTCCTTGCTAGTGGTTTTGGGGAGGAGGGACTGTGAATATCCTGAGTGGCTGTTGCCTCTGACCTACCCCTACCCCATACCTGGGGTCTTGACACACAGGTGGCAGGACTGCTGGAAGGCATACACCGCCCACAAGCTAGGCGTCAGCCCCCACACCCAAGCTACTGACTCCTATGGCACATCACCCCCCTCCCCCCAACACACACACACAGATGCAGACCTGTGTAACTGCTACCCTGTGAACAGGATGCTGGCTGAGGCAGATTGGTCTGTATCTGTCGTGGACCCAGGGATGGCTAACCACCTGTTGGACCTGGGGGTACCAGCCTTCCTCCCCCAAAACTGGATCTGGACTTGTCTCTGAGGTCTCCTTTTCTTTTCCCATAATGGAAAATGCAGTCCCTGGACTACCCATTTTAGGGATGTGGGACTTTCTGGGAACTTGGTATCTTTCCTTTCGGGATGTTTCAAGGGTGGTCTAGACCAGTTTCTTCTAAGACCAGCTCCACATACTGTGACATCCAGTGTTGGGGATGACCACTGCTAGGAAAGATTTGAGCCACCTTCTCAGTTAGACCACACTCCCTGCTCCTAACTGGATAATCGAGGCATTGGACTAAGATGGGGGCATTGGGACTGACAGTGGTACCCCAATTCAGCTTGTGACCTGGGCCTTCTAGGCTGTGAGCGAAGGGTCTGTCACAAAGCAAGCAGTTTATGGGGGCCAGGCAGAGGTTCTTTCCATATTCTACTTCTCTTATTCTCCATTTTAATTCCTCCCCCCACCGCAGTTTGCCAATTAAAAGCCAATCTCTCTTAATTTCTTTGCTTTAAAAGGACATGTCGACTCACCCAGGCAGACAATTAAATCCCCCTCATGCCTCTCCCTTCCCAGAGCTCAAGAACAAGATGCCTCCCTATCTCTCCCCAGCATCGAGCAGGCGGAAGGAGTTGATCTCAGGTGCTAACCTGCGGTTATCAGAATGCCAGACTCATTTAAGGAGCTCAGCTCGGGAACCCGAGGCGATCCCTTCATTGATTGTGTAAAGCGCTGTTTAGATTTTGCCTTTGCTCAGTAAACAACTAAAAGTAACTGCGCTTATTTTCTGCTTGGCATCCAGCAGAATTCTCGCTCTCTTTCTCCCTCCCTTCCTACATCCCTCCCTTCTTCCCTTCCCCGGCTCTGAGATTCTATTAATCACGAAGGGACTATCAGACCACAATCCCTTCCTAACGCCCTCAGCTCTGCCCCCCCACCCCTTCCAGCAGTCTGATCTTGGGGAGGTGGGGGTGGAACTGGGTTGCTAATTCTCGGAGGACTCATTTCTTTCCCAATGGGCACACACTTTTAAATCCCTAAGTCTGTAGGGAGGGTTCCTGAGAAAAGGGTGTCCTTTTGGACCCCCTACCCAGCTGCCTCTGGAAGTCCCCACCTGCCTATCACACTTGCCTAGGATTGTCCAGAGCGCTTCCTCCTTTGCACCCTTCCCCCACCCTGGCCCCTTTGCCCCGAGTTTGATAAGCCTGTTTGCAACTCAGATACAGCTGAACAAAGTTGGGGGGTAGGGGCCGGATTTGCTGTCTGCAGTGCAGGAGAGCTGCTTCTGGGAAGAGAGCACTTTTGGGAAGGAGGGGGTTAAAGTGAATTCAAACGGCCAACTGACTCTCTGAGGATCAAACTTTTAAGGTCCTTGACGAGATACCCATTTACTCCTCAATTACGAACAGAGAAAGAGAGAAAGATGTTTTCTATTGTCAATATTTTGCAATTCTCTGAATAGACCGCTTGTTCATAATTAGGCCCCCTTCATTTAGCTCCATCTCTGGGAATATGTTTGCAAGGACGCGAGTGTGTTGAATGTGCACACTCTGCCGTCTATTTGTGTAAAATGAAATAGAAAGTCATATTTCATTTTACACAAATGCCAGTGACTCACAACAATATAAAATAAGAGAACCAACCCTAAACGATAGTAATTTTAAGTAAATTAAATACTTAGCCCCCCACCCCCACCGCCAGGACAAATAATGAAGAACAGTTTTCCCGGGGGAGGGGGTACTTTGACACACCATCAGCCTGCAAGGAGTGTGGTGTGTGTGTGTGTGTTTTAAACTAAGCAACTTTGTCTTTCAAAGTCGGCACTATTTCAAATAGAATTCCTTTTCTGTTTGCCTAAAGCCATTCAGTTGATAAAAGATATTTTTCAAATTAGATCACCTCAATTTAAAATACAGTTCCCCATTATCAGTCAGGCTCAAAAAAAAAAAAACTTTTTGAGAAGTTTCACAAATCTGATTCCTGGATCTAGTCTTCCCAAGATGCCAAGATTCTAATATCTTTTCATTGTTTATCACTAATCTTGTCCATCAGCTCTCCAATTTAAAAAAAAAACTAAAAATATTAAACAAACAGTAAATTGTTAACAAGATTTAGGATAGAAATCTCTTTCATAGTATTCAATGTTCCACAGTGACAGGCAACAAGGAAATAAATATTTTTGTAAAATGAGAGGTAGTTCTGGAAATTATAAAGCTACTTTATTACATAAGATACTTCGGGACCAACCAATGAAGTGTTGCCACTGCTTTGCTTCTTTCCATTTCTAGAAAAATTTTGCGGAGGGGAATAAAAGGAATGTGGGGTCTGATATATTTATTAGATGCCAATCTATCTGCACATTTGATGAAGCCCAACTATTTCTCTGTAGAATGTGTGGTCTATTTTGTACCCTGAGGAAATGAAAGTATAGGTTTTCCGTATTCATATTGCAGTTTTTGCTGTGGCTGCTGGTAGGCAGTTCATAGCACTCTACTTCCATTGCCATTGCTAGTGCTGTTTTGTTAAATAACTGCTTTGATATGAGTCATTAGTTATCCAATTTCACTTTCTATTTTCCTCTAAATTCCGTGTTTGATGAAATAGATCGATGGTGCTAACTACAACTCTCCTTACAAAGATGATTTCTTTATATTCCTCAATAATTGTCTTTCTAGTGATGAAATGTACATTTAGAACATTTCTGGGTTGGTAGTGAGACGATCATTTTTGGATTGTTTAAAACTTAATAAAACAAGAAAGAAAAATATTCTGGGCTGTATAGAATTGATTATAGGTTCAACAGTATTTTTGTCTCCTCCCATCTGTGCTAGCTCTGTAGTTTAGATATTTTTTAACAGTTCGCCACCCCTGAAGCGCAGGCCAAGTCGCGCTAAGCTTAGGAAAAAAATTCAGGAGAAACTTGCAGATAGATATTCCTGGAGTGCGGGCTTTCGCCTCCCAGAGCACTCTGAGGCAGGCGACATTCTGTTTAGTCCAAGGAGTGAAAAACAAGATCTAACGGTGTTTACCTGTGTATTCAGCCATGAAATTGAATATTATCAAAGTTGAAATAATGCAAATCAAATTAAAACCAGAGAAAATTGTCTTTGGAATTACTGCGACATGGAGCCCCCAGGTGTTTGCTTAAATCGAAGCACTTAGAAAATGAAAAACATCTAAATTGTTCCCCCTACCCCACTGCTCGCCCCGCCTCCACCCCCCTTCCCCCGGGCGTGAAAGTTGTCCTTTCGTTCTAATGGGAAATGTATTGAGGGTCTAAAAACTCGCGCTGGACATAAGCCAGCGTAGGTACATCATTTTTATTTTTCTTAAATTTTAAATGCTCCCCTTTACCTAAATGCTACCGGTCTGTCTCAGCAACAGAGCGGCATCTCCTCCGCCTCTTTCCCTCATTCCGAAATGAGCTTCCAGCCGCTCGCTGGTGGAGTGGCTTTTGCTCTCTGCCTGATGCCGGGGAAAGGTTTGCAAAAAGCTCGACCAGAAGCCACCCCGAGGGCGCGTTCAGGCCGAGGCCCGCGGTCCCGGCTCCTGCGGAGTGCGGGGTGCTGGGCGGCCCGGCGTGGCCGAGCGAAGGGGCGAGCGCCGGGGTGTGCGAGCGGCGCCGGGGTCGAGCCTCGTCCTCCGCCCTCGGGGTGCCTCGCGGAGACCAGCGCTGGCGGCCGAGAGGCGCGGGTCTCGGGCGCGGGCGGGGGGCCGACTGTTCCTCCTCGGCGCTCGACGCTCACCGCGCTACAAGGGTTTCGGTGCGGAAGGGCCCGATAGCAATTATTTGGGGGTGGGGGAAGAATCTAGGCCGAGGGGTGGTCATTCTTGACTTTCTCCCTCCAGCACTAGGGCGCAGAGAACCGACACCCCCCGAAGGCACCTGCCACCCCCAGTCTGCACGCGCGCTGGAGACTTCATCTCTCTCTACCTCTCCCCCTCTCCTTCCCGTCTCGCTGAAATCGAGGGAGGCACCCGGCTCCTCCTGCAGGTGCAGGACCAGCCAGCTCGGCGAGAGCCGACACGGCCTTGGCTGAAGCGCGCAGGTGCCGCGCAGCCCTCGGCACGGAGGGGACCTGCGGTGGACAGGCCCTGGCCAGGCGGGGTACCACGCCCACCAGGCTTAACTGGGACCGTGGGACGCACTGGCGTGGCCAGAGAGGGAAGCTCCTCGCCTTCGGTGACCTCTGGATGCTCAGGTCGCCCCGCAGCCTGCCTTCCTCGCCTCTCACGCGGTCTACCCGTCCCACCCACGCGGCCCCGTCTGCTGGCGGGAATCGAAAAGGGCGCTCTGGTTTTTGCTCTCATGGGGAGGGAGGGGAGTTGGTGGCCTCTGCCTCATCCCTTCCTCTCTGCTCGGCTCCTCTTCGGCCCGCCTCGATTCGAAAGGGAGTCCCTGTTGTAGAAACACAAGCAACTCGCGTGCCGCTAGCTCAGATGCGGGCTGCGTGGCGCGTAATGGAAGTCTTTTTTTTTTCCATTTGAAACATGCCCTTCTATTTCTTTTCCAGGAACCCCTGGATCAAGACCAGCTCAACTACGGCCAAGACAGCAGACCCATTTCCCCCAGAGTTTTGAATCTGCCCGCCTCTCCCGCAGACACTATAAGTCTTGGTCGCGTTTTGGAAATTCAGGACCTCGTTTCCGAGGAGCGTTGTGGGGGGACATATTCATGTTTGTTGTTTTCCAACCCCAGCAAAGGAAACAGCAGCCAATTAAAATGAAATATTTTTATTTGCCTCGCACGTTGTCAGTGATTTGTCCCTGGGGAGCCACAATTTTCCCAAGCCTGTTAACCGGTGACAATGAGTGAGTGTCTCGTGTAATTTAATTTTCCTGACACACTAAATAGAGCTACATTGTCAACCTTAGGTCGGCTCTTGCTGATAGGATCGCCTTGTTTTGCCATTTGCAGCATAAAGACCCCCAAAAGGGACACTGTATTGTGACCTCTACTCTTGAATTATTCAAGAACTTAATGACATTTTCCATTTTAAAAAGGGAACTAATTGCCATTGATGCAAAGCATGTGACCTTCTCTGGGTACCCTGTATGAGAATGTAACCCTCTGTAGTGAATACAGGAGTTCTAAGCAGCAGGTAAAAATGTATAGTGGAAAAATGTAAGGATACATGAGTTGAAAGTGGGCCCTGAATTAAGCCTATCATTTAATTCCTCTCTCCCCAAGCATCGTCATGTAGCTCCATAAAGTTCTCTTTACCTGATTTAAAATCTGTATAAAATTTCAGACCAACTCAGGCCTGTTGTTTGGACAGGACTTGACTTTTTTGCTAGACGAGGAATATTTAAAATTTTGAAATCTGGTACCCCTTCATTAATGTGAAATTATTTTGCGTGATGTGAAGCAAAATATCCACTTGTCCGTCCCCCTCCTTTTCAACTTTTGTTAATTTAATTGCTCCCTTATTCAATAGGAAAAAGAACCCCACTTTTGTAATGAAATTGCACCCCGGTATTTGCTGTTTGAATCAGTCTTGAATTTCCAGGAAAGCTGCTATTGACATTCTTCACCGCCAGAATTCTCACTCTTCAAATTACTTGAAATTGGATGCTTATCTTTTTTCAAAGTAAAAAAGACTCCTGGTGTATTTCCTACCATCCTTCAGCTCTTTCCCCAGAGCCCGCAGGGAAGCAAAAGGAGAGAAAATGGGCTTCTCCCAATGTTGTTTGGCTTCATAAATTCACAGATCAGTCTACAAGGATGTTCTGATGCTTTCCTAATTTATCTAAGTCCACAGCCAATTTTAACCATTTTTAAAGTGTGAGTGGAATTGGGAAATTGGGGAGCAGAACACTTTGCCATGCTGGACTGTGGATACTCCTTTTGAACTTTTAAATGGTGTTGGAGACATTTCAGCAGAAAATGGACAGTTCCTTTATAAATGACACTATCAGAAAACACGCCCTGGCTTAATTGATGAACCAAATATCCTCTCTGTATTAAGCTAACTCATGGAATTTCTGGAAAAGAAAATAAAGTACATTTGAGTACCAAAATCAATTTATAGTGAGTCCCACATTAAATCAACATATTTGATATAGTTGCTGTAGCAGCCTGGAGTCATGTGGAAAGAGAATGTCCGATTTCCATTTATGGAAACTTATTAAATGTGATTTTAAAGGCGATTGACATAAACCAGTTATTACCCAAGTTAGGTTATAGAGAAACTATCACTTTTCTTTAAAAGAAAACAGTTGGTATTATGTGTATATAACAGGGCAGAAGAAATTCTACAAGGATACATAGTTCTTTTTGTTATACAATAAGGACTCACTTAAGAAACGTATTTGAAAACATTTCCAAGGCAAGAAAAGTTGGAATGTGTACGGAATGAATTCCAATCCTCTTTCGTGCATGTTTTCTGTGATAAAATTAATACCTTATGGGTCAAAGGTAAAATTTAGTTTTAAAGGTTTTTCATTTGGTTCTCCACATTAAAAAAATTAAAGCACTTGATGCAGTCTATATAAGAGAAGAAATTATGTGTAATTCAATAAAGAAATCTCATTTCATAATTCGGTTATTTTTCTGCAGTGATGCAATGCGTTCAAAATGAAAATTTCATTAACTTTGTGGAAAGTGTTGTAGCACCTTTAGGGCAGAGCAAAGACCCCCTCTCGGCCAGTCCACCAGCTCTCACTCCCTTCTGACTGAATTTCTGTGTTGCCAATTCAGAGAGCCAGGAGGAGGGGTTTTAGCGTCAGAGAGCTCAGAGTGAATGGTTCTAGAGGGGTGTGCAAAAGATTTCTGACTTAGGGCCAACTCCCATCCCCTACCCACAAAAACAAACAAACAAACAAACAACAACAAAAGCAAGGAAAGAAAATAAAAGAAAAAAGTCCTTTGGAAAGCATTTCCACTTGACCTTTATAAAGTACTAAACAAAATATCTCTCACACAGGGTAGCAGGGTAGAGATGATATTTAGTCTCCTTATCTGTGAAATGGGTTCTTAGTTATGCACTGAGAGCTCAGAGTGAAGGGGCTTGCTGGAGCTATCTTGTGGAGGGGCCCACGTTTCTTTGGTGGAGTCTAAGAACACTCCTTACTTAGATTATTTTTAAAGATGCTGTGCACACATTGGAAAGGGAGGGATGCAGTAATTCTTGGAGAGGAAATAATTTAACTTAGGATACAAGGCAGATAGGTTATCAGGTCAGACTATATTTATTGATATATAATTTCTCCAGTTTTCCAGGTCCTTTTAAGTGTTCAACCAGCACAAGATGCAGACAGCGTGGGAGTCTTGTCTTTGTCCATTATTTCACTCCCAGCCAAGTGGATCAATATTTGCATGTTTCCAGCTTCATTTCTGAAATATTTAAAGGCCTTTGTCTCCTCCTTTAAAGATTTTTGACTACTGCTATATGTTTTTTTAAATGCCAGAGCCAGCAAAAATTGATTACAACTCTGTTTAATTATATTTATCTGAATGAATGTGTGTGTGTTTGTGTATGTGTATCCAATATATATTTAGAGGATTTCTTTGACTGTCTAGTTTTCTCCCTCTGGGAAATGACATCAAGATAGCTCAACATTGACACTGTTATGAAAAATACCTTTCTAAAACATTCAGTTTCTCCTGTTCAGTAAATATTTTTTATGACCCCAAATCTATGTCGGATTCTGCTTGTACATGGAGCATTGTCCCAGGTTAAGAGGTTGTGATGTCATTCAGCAATTAGGTTTTCCTACGTGAGCAATTTGAGCTGTGGAAGTCAGAGCATCCTCTTCTGGTGAGTTCTCTTTCCTCTGGGGTGGTCAGGGGTACAAGACCTCTAAAGGAGTTTCTTTATGATGGGTGAAGCTCATGTGTTAACATGTTGGTTCTCAAGGATGTTGCTTAATAGTTTAAATCATAGAGTAATTCATCTACTGTTAAAATGTACTTTTGAGTTTGCTGGTGCAGGACCTAGCCATTGAAGGCATTTTTCTTTTTCTTTTTCTTTTGTGATGAGAATATAGGGGCTTCTCAAAACATGTCATCAGGGTGTATTTCCCTTTTTAAACAAAATTCTACTGATGCACAACTTTCCCCTCTCCTTTCCTGCCTTCCCTTTCTTGTTTCCTCGCCACCCCCCCACGCCCCCCCCCGTTCCTACACTACTCTTCTTGACCACATTCTTATATTTTCTATAGATGGAGCAGCCACTGGAGCCCAAAAGGGTGGGATGGAGGCAGGGAGTTTGTTTTCTTAAGGGCCCCACGTGATGGAAAGCACATGAGCTTTCCTCTGGACTGGACTTTGACCATCACAAGCGTTTCCTTGCTGTCAGATTACTTCTGGATTCTTTCCTCTGATTTTTAAAATGTGTTTCCATGAATATAAAATGAGGAACGACACCTGAAACCAGACTCATTAATAGACAGCTGATGTTCTAAAGTCCCGATAGGTATTGTCTATGAATGTGGAGTTCTCAGGGTAAGGAAAATGGAAACAAAATAAAATGGAGACTTGTACCCAGCCAACAGACCAGCATCTGTCAGCATTGTCAACACGTAGATGCTAAAATATAAAAGTGTTGGTTTATCCTGTGACTAGATTGCAGCTGTGACATTTAAATTGCCCAAGTAGAAATTTAACATCCCCCAGAAGTTACCAAAGCTTATAATGAATACACAATGATAAGTGGCTTATTTTTAGGAATTCCTGGCCAAAGACAGAGCTTATGATGAAAACAGTACTTTTTTAATGACCAGAACTCAGAGGGGTTGTTTGGGGGTGAAAAATGGCCCATTACCCATACCTCCTGGACCTTTCTTGGCTGGCCCATAAAACATGGGAAATGAGCCCCCTCATCATGGGAAGGTGAGTAGTGCAAAGCAGTGAAACAGGTCGAGTCCTCCCGGATGTGTGAGATGAGGCAGAGAGGGGTGCACTTTCCCCAGCGAGCCCTGAACCCAGACAGAGCAGGCGACAGCCCAGGTTCACCCCCTTGTTCATATACCCACGGAGGGACACAGCGGCCAGTGACCATCCACTGCATGGCCAGTGCGGGGGTGGAGGGAGGAGGGTGTTTGCTTTTCTTAACACCATTTCAAATTATTGGGATGTGGAGAGACGTGAACGGGATAGCAACCCAACCTGGTGCAAGTAAAGATGTCCTCTCCAAGTCACTCAGCTCCATCTCTGCTTCTCTTCTGAAGGCCGAGTGTTGTCCACAAGCTGGGTTGTGGCTCCATGGGCTTTGCAAATATAATGTGATTTTCCAGGGGGTTTGGCCTCTGAGAAGAGGCTTCAGAAGGCCCTTGAAGTCCTTAACCCTAAATAATCCATGCTAATAGGGAAGTCTTTCCCCCCCCTTTTTCTTTTTAGGGGGCCATGTGGTTGGGAGAAATATTGACCCAGATTGCACTCTGGGTAAACTAGGGCAAAAGACCTGGTATCTGCAGGTACTTATTAACCACTGTTCATTTGCGGAATCAATATTTCCAGCAAAGGAGTCAACCCTCAAGATACAGCGCACCAACTTCGCTTTTACCATGACACAACAATTTATTTTATAAATGCATCTGCTGGAGAAGAAAAGGCAGTAGGAAGGACTGTGTCTTTTATCTCTGGGATATGCAAAGCGCGTTTATTTTCAGCTTTTATCTCCGGAATTGTATGTTGATCCCATACATATAGATTGATTTTGTTCAGGTAGATAATGAAAAGTCAAGTGGAAAATTACACAATGGCACTCGTGATCCTCGCCTTATAGTGGTATATAAATTGGTTTATTATTTCATTCGATTAAAGAGGCTTTTTTTTTTTTGGTACTGGAAAAACTTCAAAATACATTACATTGTCAGCACCACTGAATTTTCATTTGGGGAGGGAGGCCATTTCTTTTGCTAATTACATTGGCTAAATTAGCTTGCACAGAGGGGTTTCCTTGTGGCTTTTTTGCGCTCCCCATCCTACTTTCAGATCACGACCTGCAGATTCTGTAACCCCAGCACCTTTTGAGTTAGAACAAAGATGTCTGTCATACACATCTGTTACCTAGGTGGTTATCCCCACCCCGCAGGAAATTTAAAATGTGGCCACCACGACTAAAGGGGGCCTCCCCTTCTCCACCCACCCCCCCATGAGCGCCAAGCGGCTGGGGCAATTGGGAGCAAAGCAGCAGGATCCCTGCCACCACCCAGGGACAGCTTGGAGCCATGATCCTGGAGGAAAAGTTATTAATAAACATCTTCTGGACATTTGGTAGCCCGTGGAGCTTGCTCCAGCTTAAAGCAATTAATTCAGGACACTGACATAAACTCTCCAGGTCTTTGACAGCTTGAAGCCGAAATAAAAATGCTAGTTCTCCAGGGAAGAGGAGAGGATGGCTAGCTCTTTTCTGGACTGTTTGCTTATAAGCCCAGAGAGCAACCTTCCTTGCAGAATGAAATGCAAGGGCACAAACAATGTACCAGGGAGAGAATAGGAGATGGGAATGAACAGTTTGAACTATTTGCTCAGCAGAAGGGCAGCCACAATGCTGGGCAGCGGTTTTTCCCATGCAGCCACTGTCGCTTCTTTGGGGCCTTTTGTTGTCCTTGCCGTCTCCTTGCCTGGACAAGAGCACAGCTGCAGCACTGCAGCTAAGTAAGGTCACATTGATCCCCTCGAATCTCGGGGTACATTTACTGTAATGGGTTAGTCTCCTCAGCCCTTTATTTTACAAAGGGATGGGGGTGGGGGAGAAAATGAAGAATGGAAGTAGGGGGAGGGAGAGAGGCCTCTGTCATCTCCGATGTCTGGTTCGGGGGTTTTCCCCTTTCTTTCTTAAATCAAAGCTGTGATCAGACACAATCTTTGTGGGGCATTTAAATGGAAGGGTTCAGTGATTTGTACTGGTTGCCAGGCCAAAATGCTGTCTTTCGGTGGGAGGTAAGGGGGAGGGGAAGGTGTGTGTAGAGGGCTGGGCAAGGAGCTTCCAGGCAGACTTTTTAGTTGAAATATTATACTTCTCTGGCTGCTGAAAAAAGGAGAAAGTGTTGAATTGTTAGCTTAAAAACTGCTCAATGATGACTTTCCACCGATGAAAATAATTTTGACTCTTCCTCTTCATACTTTCTTTTTTTTTGGTTTTTGTTTGCCGGCATCATAGTAAAAACAGGATGAAAGTACATAATAATTGCCAAAAAGAACACCTATAATTAGGGTCAACGTCACCTAAAAGATAATCCAAGTGTTCTTCCAAATTCGCTCTCTTAAAATCAAGAGCCTCTTTTAAATGGCATTAGAGAAAGAAGACGAGCTAGCAATATAAAAGTTAGCACAAAGTATGGTCTACATGAGGTTGATTTTAGTGAAATCGAACCCAGGTTTGCACCATTTGGAGGGTTCTAACAGTGGGCTCTGCCACTGGCGCTAGTTAAGGGAGTCAGGCTACGACATTTAATTCTATTGTAATAAGGTTGATTTTAGCTTGAACGGTTTTATGAGGTGAAAAGGCAAAAAGTTTAGCACCGAAGAAAATTAATGGTTTACTATGATTGCATTAAACATTCACAGGCCAGAAGCACACCTGCGGGTAATACAAAGTTTCAAAGCTCTTCCCCCCACCCCCAACAAAACGCGCAGGAGAAAAAACAAAACAAAACAAAAAACCTTCTTCTATTTTTCCTGCTGGGTGGTCAGAAGGAAAGGCCACGAAGCCCAAGGCCTCCCATTGTGAGGCTGCTCTGGAAGAACCGACCTCACGTGCCGCCGCCAGAGAAGCGAGCACCTGTTTATCTCTGGTGGTGGCTGCGTGCGGGCTTGCGGGCGCGCGTTCCGCTCCGGGGACCGGGGCTCCCCTCCCAGCTCCCAGCTCCCAGCTCCCAGCTCCCAGCTCCCTGTTGCAGTCAGGGGAGAGGGGCTCTGGGCAGCATCCCCGCCCCCCCGTGACAGTCCCAGGTCTAGGACAGCCCGTGAAGGTCCACGTGGTGTCAGGCGAGCTGCTAAGTAGTTTTATTGCCAGTGAGTGTTCATTTCGGTAACTTTGGTTAAATGTGTGTGTGTCTGAGCCTGTGTGTGAGTACAAGGAGAAGGGATGGAAAAGGGGGAAGGGCTCTGTTTAGACATTTGCAAATGTTTGATGGTAGGACGAAGAGACCAAAAAAAAAAAAAAAGGGGGGGGGGGGCGGAGTCCTATAAAAATATATTGTCTTGCTGTACTTTTGTATAGACATGTTCGGAGATAAGTTAACCCTTTACCCCCCATAAGGAATGTAATAAAACTATCTGGTACAATTTGTTCTGCATTTCTTTTGCAAGCACAAATTTTAAATTCTGTATTTGGCACACAATTACTATCGTGTAATAAAGGAACACTTTCATTCCCCCTTGATTAGGTCCTTAAACTAAATGTACTTCATTTTTATGAGAACTGATGCCAAGGTGGAAATTGTAGCTCTGTCTTGGTGAATGTGTAATTTTTCTCTCTGTCATGCTTGACAAAAAGAAAAACTTGTACAGGGAAATTTTTCCAGCTTGGCATTTTAAGACTGTTGTAGAAATGATGTTGAGTCATTGACGATAACTCAGGGAAACAGATGGGAATGTCTTCCACGAAAAGATTTTCTTACTTTTGAAATCATGGGTTTCTCAGAGATGGGAAATGTTTTTTTTGGTTGCATTTCTACAAATTATACACATGCAATTGGTATGCAGTACAAAGCTGCACGCTTTGGGGAAGCTTCTGGGGGGAAGGAATGTTACAGGGGAGGGTAGAAGCACAAATAATGAATCAAGTTTAAAAGACTGTGGTCAAATGCAAGGAGCAAATGATACTGATCTTATATGTGAGAGGGTTTGGACATCACACCAGCTGCCAAGGGGTTTGATTAATGAGGCATTAAGGAGATCGAGTGACACTTACTGCTAGTTACTTATAGTGCTAATTTCAAAACACTTTGCAATAGACAAAGAGACTCTGCTCATAATGCAAAGTAATTTGTGGTGTGTTCCTGGCGAATGCATTTAGCGAAGCAAATATAGTTATGCAGAATTTAAATTAAGGTTGACACTAATGTAAACAGAGCCCAAGAAGCACTGTCCAATAATTTGATGAGGACACAGGTTTTAATCAAGCCTCTCCCACTAAAATAGCAATTTAAATCCCTATCGTTTAAACTGGATAAAATGCTTAAGCCATGAAGGTTGGGAGAAAAATAGAAATTTACTAGAAAAAAGAAAAAGCAACATAGTATCCTTGCGGTAACAGTGATTGTGCTTTGACCAGGACAAAGGGGCTTAAATATTAGGTTGATTTCAAGGCCAGATTACAGATCTTTGAAGGTATTTGCCTTTTTTTTTTTTTTTTTTAAGTTAAGGTTTAACACTTTCTGGTAGTACTGATCTCAAATGAATACCATCCTGGTAATGAAAAAGTGGAGACTACGCTGATTCAGAGGCCCCGGAAGTATTTATTTATTAAAAGGAGACATAGCCCCATCAACTGATTTCTATTTGACTCCTATTTGAAAAAAGAAATTAAAATTGACTCCTTGGTGTGTGTGTGGGGCGCTGACTATGGAGTGTATCTGGCCATCCAGAGGGCTTAGATCTTGGAGGGGGCTACGCTTGCTCACACACGTGACTTTTTTCTAGTTTGCGTTATTTCCCTTACTAAAAATCACTGGGGGAGGGGTGGGAGGGGTCAGCGCGGGCATTAACATTAATTAAAATGCCAGCGGCCTCGGTTCCTTCGCTGGGAAGCCTTGTAAAGCGGGAATCAGAACAAAACAAAAACAAAATAGCAATGCTTCCTGTTGCTGCTCTTGGAAAGAGAAGTAATTAAAGATCTGGCAGCTTCCAGTCAGTATTCGGGCTTCACTGTTGTCAAAGGCCTGGATGGGAAGGTGCAAGGACGTTCTCGATTCCATTCTCACTTCTCCAAATCACTCCACTGGGGGAAAGAAGGATTTGTGCAATGAGGTGTGTTCCGAGAACACACCTAGTTGAAGACAAAATTGTTTTGCTTTGAAGGTAAAGCGCTCTGAAAAATGCTCCTGGTGTAAGTTTCACGGTCACCACGTTAAGGAAATTGGAGTCAAGAATGAAAGCGAAGGGGGAACTGGAGACTTCCGTTTGGGGGAAGAGAGAGGGGTCCGTTACGCACTGAGCATTTGCCTTTTTTCTACGACTGTGGTAAATGGGATATGTACTAGCTCCATCTTATGCCGGACAAACCGATGCCAAGGAAGGTTAAATCAGGTCCCCCAGCCAATAAGGCAGAGCCAGAATGTTCCGGAATCCGCTGGTTCTTTGCTGTAGCGCCCCCAGCATGTCCCGCGGCTGCGCAGGAAGGAGACGCCCCCCTCCAGGTCACCCCTCCACCCCCCTTCTTCCTGGTCCCCTTGGCTGAGTAGTTTTTAAGTGGACGCGTTAGCATTGCTTTGGTGTATTCAGGTGTATTATCCGAAGGAAGCTGACATCTCAAACATCCTTATTCCAAATAACTGGCAGAGGTATTGGGAAATTGGATAACATCGAGCCCTCTGGATTTCAAGAAAATGAATTGAAAATGCGTCTGCGGTTAATTTCAGCTTCGAGGACAGGCGTTCTGAAAGCACACGCTCCACGTTGCTCCCTATGTTCTAGAAAAGACAACTTTTTTGACATTCCAAGGTTGGAACCTTACCATCAGAGGTGAGTGAAGACAGGGCATCTTTGCAGTCCAGTGACTCCAGAGAGAGCCCAGGGCAGGACACAGCTGGGGAGTCACCTCCCGGAGCCGCAACGCTGAGGCTTATGCACCTGAGAGACACTTCTTCCTCCCTTCTGCTGGGGAAGAGCAGCAGAGAGCATGGTGGGAAGTGGAGGTGGGAAGGGGGAGAGTGGAATGAGGAAAATGTGCAGGGCTCACTTGGAATGTCACAGTATCTTTGAATGTGGTAGGCCTCTGACTCCAACTCCAGGGAGGGGTGTGTGTGTGTTTTGCAGGAAGTATCATGCAAGGATGACTATTTAAAAACAACAACAACAACAAAACAGATAATAACAAGTGTTGGAGAGAATCAGAAGTCTAGAGCATTGTTGGTGGGAATGTAAAATGGTGTAGCTGTTGAGGAAAGCAGTTTGGTGGTTCCTCAAAAAGTTAAATGTAGAATTACCATATGACCCGGCAATCTCATTTCTAGGAATATGCCCAAGGACAGTGAAAACAGATACGCATATACCAGTGTTTATAGCAACATTATTTACAAGAGTCAAAGGTGAAACTAACCCAAGTGTCCATCAGCAGATGAACGGATAAACGAAATGTGGTACAAACACATAATGGAATATTATATGGCCATAAGAAAGAATGCCATTCAGAGACATGTGGCCACATGGAAGAACCTAGAAAATATTTTTTTCAGCAAGATAAACAAGACGCACAAGGACAAAATGGTTTGATGGCACTTACTAGAGATCTCTAGAAATAGATTTACCTAGACAAAGTAGATTAGAAGTTTCCAGGGGATAGGAGAGGGGGGAAGGGGTGTGTAGGCCTGGTAGATATGGAAAAAAGAAACAAGGAAAGTAAGGCAATTTGGTAGGTGATGACTTTGGGGTCTTCCAGGTGTGGGGATATATCAGGTGCCTCTGTGCTGCATCACACCTCCTCGTCTCACTTCTGATTTCAGCTATGAACATGAGAACAACTCCCCAGGGGCTGTGACCTGATTTTAGCTATGAACATGAGAACAACTCCCCAGGGGCTGTGACATTTGGTGCTGACAGAATTTTTTTGGTTTTCTGTGCTGGAGAGGTGCCACCCACCTGAGCCCCACTGTGTGTACAGGTAAGTATGTGGCAAAGCCACTGCTCCTGGCAGTTCCCAAGCCCTTGGAGGTCAGGGCTCAGTGCTCCTCCTGGGAACAGTCTTGACAGGCATTCCACTTGGCTACCCAGGAGGTTCTGGTGGGATGGAGCACATAGCTGTCCCTAGCCCCTCAAATGGCCTTCAAAAGAAACCACATGCACACACCTCTGGTTTCCAGCTGAGAGGATTGAGCTACATGCATCTCCACATGCAGTCTTGTCAGTATTTAGGGAGAAACTTGGGAGAATCACCAAGCTCTGCCCCTCATTTTATCATCCAGGCCATTGTTCTGCAGACATCAGGCTCTGAAAAGATGTCTTAAGTGCTCAGGAAAGTCTTTTCCTTATGCAGGTGTGGAGTTGACTCAAGGTGATTGTGTTTTCATCCTGGTTGCCCCCTCAGCATGGTTGGCACTCATCTTTTTGCCTCAATTTCTCTCTCTCTCAGAAGGATAAAAGCAAACAATCTATTTCATAGACTATTGCAAAAAAAGTAGTTCACTTTGCAAATTATCCTGAAATTGAATGACATGAGTGATGTGTTTTAGTCCCATTTCTTGCTGTAGAAACAGAGGGCAGAATAGGGTGTAAACAAATGCACAGTCAGAAGCTGGCTCTTGAAAATCGACAGAGACGTCCTCACATTCCTTTGCCTGCACAGTGAAAGAAATCGAAACCTGTTTCTCCTGCCCTACCTCTCCACATGGAATCTCAGCACAAATCCCAACATCAACAAGGTTGCTGTGGTTTTTTATGATTATCTTAAGAATTTGTCTCAAGTGAGGCTCAAGTACCATCCGTCCAGAGAAGTGCTGGGATCCGATTTGCTAGCCTGCTGCCCTTGGCATCCATCACAGCCTTTTCTCCCTTTTTTCTGCATTGCAAATGCCACTCTCTGTGGTGCAAAGTCTACCTTCTTACAAGACAGTTACCGGACATTGTATGTCCTCCCATGGCCCACTGGGTGGATGTCGGAGAGTGTGGGCTATGGTGTGGACCATTGACCATGAGGTGCCCCGGTGCTCAGAGATGTGTTCACCAAGTGCAATGAATGTCTCATGAGGAGGTTGTTGTTATGGGGGAGGAGTGGGGTGAGGGGGGTGGGCGTATATGGGGGCCTCATATTTTTTGAATGTAACATTAAAAAAATAAATAAAGACACACACACAAAAAGAACCAAGATCTGCCTTATAACTCTGGGTCCCAGGTAACTACACTGATTTCCTTTTTTTTTCCCTTCTTTATTTTCTTTTAAATGTTTCCTTCTTTATTTTCTTTTAAATGTTAAAAAAATATAAGATCCCCATATACCCCCCATCACCCTTGATTTCCTTTTAATTAGAGAAGAGTTTACTTAACTAACATCACTATAGAGTGTTCCTTTTTTTTAAAAATTATTTATTTATTTTTAAAAATTACATTAAAAAAATATGAGGTCCCAATCAACCCCACCGCCCCCACCCCCCACTCCCCCCACAGCAACACTCTCTCCCATCATCATGACACATCCATTGCACCTGGTAAGTACATTTCTGAGCCTCACTGTACCCCATAGTCAATGGTCCACATCATAGCCCACACTCTCTCACGTTCCATCCAGTGGGCCCTGGGGGGATCTACAATGTCCCGTAGAGTGTTCCTTGATCACAAGAAATACTGACCTCATTCACGCTGCATCACAAAGACCTCCTGGATAAAGTCCATCACCCCTGACCAGCAGACTGACTCTTCAGAAGTTCCAGGTCATCTGGGGAAGGCTTGCCCACTCTTGCCCAGTCACCCCTTAGTTCAGGGAATGGCACCGTTGACATTCCAATTAAGTTCTGATTCTGCATGCCTGTTAGGGTTGTCCTTGTCAAGAGGACAATTTTACAATTTCCCAATACCAGCGTCTCTGTTGGGTTGTTTTCTAAATATGTCACTGGGAACTCCAAGACCATTGGTCTGCAGCAAAGGTAATATTGCATGTAGATGGGTGGGAGTGCATTGGTAGATTTTTTTTGGTTTGGGGATGTCCACTGATAAATAAGTTGGGTGGCAGGGACTGGAGAATTTGTTACTGGAATCTTAAAATGAACTGTTGACATTCCAATCTTTGTTCCAATATACTGCATCAAACAAGCATTGTCAGGGCCAGTTCTAGGTTTGGTGGTTTCTCGTAGAGCTTTATTTTTAGCTGTCACCATCTCCTCTCCTGATGTGATTCCTGCACCTTCTGCCAGTCTTCATGCTTCCAAAACACCAGGCTGTGCAATGTGCTGAATAATTAACATGAGCATGTAGAGGGGCTCACAATTTTTACTTTTTTCTACAGAATTATCTCTATGTGCTGGAGCTGGAGCACTTCCCATACCCCCCAGGGTATTTGTTTAATCAATTTGGGTGATTATATTTGGGTATTTTTCAGATAAGTAGGTTAGTATTTTATTCCCTTAAATGCTGTTTTGCCCATGACTTTGCTCTTTAGAATGTCTCTGAGTAATGGGTCTGCCTGTTATTTATTAGCAGTTTTCTAAGAAATGTTTAGAGAGAGGGGGTGGACTCTAATGGCTTAGGGTAACTTATCTTGTTATCTGAGTACACTAGTTCTCAGACAGGTCAGAGCAATAACCAGTGAGATATCTGCTGGCTTAAATCAGCAGGACATTTTTGATGTTCATGTGAAATTTCCAATGCTCATTCTTTTTTACTTGAGAATCAGTTGGTCAGGGGATTGGTGATGTCTCAACTCTCCCTTTCTTTAATTATTTACCAAATCCTGTCAATTCCCCTTTCATAATATTATATTTATCAATTATTTTCCTATACTTCTGCCAGCACCCTAGTTCAGGCCCTTTGTGACTAGAAAAGTCTCTTTGAGTCATTGCCAGCAACCTGGCTGTCACCTTCCAACTCCACCCTGTATTGTCACCAGTAGTTGGTATCTAGAGGTCTGTGTTAATATCTGCAAAGAGGGTTCATTTGTGCAAGTTGCTTTTCTCCCCAATTGTCATTGTACTTTTTATGAGACTTTCCACACCTCTCATTCCAATTTCAGTGGCAGACTACATTCTTATATTGTCATATTGTTACCTTAGCTTATTTGACCTTAGTGGAAAGAATTCTCTAAGCCTGTGAGTTTTTTTTTTTTTAAGGAGTGTGACTTTAAACCAGTGTCCATCCTTTCTGGTGCATTTTAAAATGAAGATAAACCCAACTCGGATGCCCATCTGGCTTGGTAAATCTTGGCACTGTACCTGGGCCATTGGAGCAAGTGGATATGTATCTTTTAAATTTCATATATACCTCTTCTCTCTTGGACTAATGCACACATTTTAGGGTAAGTGCTGTCTCATTTACCCTACAGCCTTCAGTTCTCAATACAGTTTTGAAGATAGAGTGTTTAATAATGATGGTTGAGTAAATGAATCTTTTGAGTTCTTAGTCCCCTGCCCAATCTTAAAACCAAATCCCCCTCCTCTCAGTCATACATATTAAAATACATGTGTGCACACACCTCAGTCAGCATATTTTCTGGGAAATACCCAATTTCATATTCTCTGTCATTTTTCCCCAATAGGTGCATTTAGACAACATACTTGAATTTCTTTGTTGAAGTAGGTCACCAACTGGTGCCCGCTCAGGTTTGCATGAACAGAACTTCTGCATGAGTGCCATCACTGGCCTAGGTGACTGGAATGGGTGTGGAGCCCGTAGGTATGGTAGGGCAGGTGGGTGCTGAGACAATGCCTGGCTCCTTGCTCACAATAATGAACATCCCTGCCCCTTCACCCCCCACACCATGTCCCCAGCACATCTCACTTAGGCTGCCTTTTCCCTTTTCAGATATGCTTTGAAAGATCATTTCTAAATTTACTTTTATATTGTTTACACATTAAAACAGATATTTCACTCCCACAATATTTTTCAGTTAACAAACATATTTGGAAACTGCCTTGTGTCAGCAACTGTGATAAGAGCTGGGTGATATAAAAGTGAGGATGATATTCCTTGAGGAGTTCCTGATTCAGTGGAGACATGGCCAAGCTTCCAAAAGCAAATTCAGCTTCCTCTTTTTCTACATTTTCTTGAACCATGTGTAATAAGTGGAGAAGTATAATACCTTTGGGGAAAGAAGAAAGAGAAAAAAAACCATAATTTAAAATTCTGTACAATGCTATTTGATCTTGGGCATTTCCTTATCATCTCTGAACCTATTTCATAAAGTATAAAATTAGGATATCAAAACCGCTCTCACAAGTGTTGCTGTGGGGGGAGTGGTGGGGTGGGGGCAGTGGGGGTGAATGGGGACCTCATATTTTTTGAATGTAATATTTTTTAAAAAATGAATTAAAAAAAACCTCTCTCGCAAATTTGTTGGGATGATCAACTGAGTTAAAAAGATAGAGCCTTAGCATCTTGCACATACTAGGTATTCAATAAATAAGAGCTGTTGTTAAAAAGCTACAAATGTACTATATACACAATTTACATACAATTGCAATCTCAATGATCTGTTTTAATTTAATTTTATCTTTTTAAAATGTTATTACTAGGGAAGCAGATATGGGTCAATTGGTAGGGCCTCTGCCTACCATATGGAAGGACCTGGGTTCAATCCCTAGCGCCTCCTGGTAAAAAAGAAGAGGAAGTGTGCTTTGTGGCAAGCCAGTGCCCATGCTACAAGCTGAGTGCTTACATGGCGAGCTGAGTGCCCACATGGTGAGCCCAGTGCCCATGCAAGTGCCTGCATGGTGAGCCAAGTGCCCACATGGTGAGCCGAGTGCCCATGTGAGTGCCCCTATGGTAAGCCAGTACCTGGGCAAGTGAGTCACACAGCAAGATGATGACACAACAAAAGAGAGATGAAGGGGAGAGTCAAGGTGAAGTGCAGCAGAGAACAGGAACTGAGGTGGTACAATTGACTGGGAACCTCTTTGCACATCAGAGGTCCCCAGATTGATCCCAGTGAACCCTAGAGGAGATAAACAAGAAGAGAAGACAAAAAGAGAAATAGATACAGAGGATCATACAGTGAATGGACACAGACAGCAAAAACAGCAGGGTGGCACTTGACATAGATGTGCAATGGACACAACCAATCCAATGTCCACAGAGACAATGTGGAATGGGGGTGGGAAGGGTAGCCATGGTGGCAGCTGGGTTTGGGGAATGGGAGGAAGAGATGAGATGTGGAGGCGTTTTCGGGACGAGGAGATGTCCTGGGTGGTGCTTCACAGACAATTACGGGACATTGTAGATCCCCCCAGGGCCCACTGGATGGAACATGGGAGTGTGTGGGCTATGATGTGGACCATTGACTAGGGGTGCAGTGATGCTCAGAGATGTACTTACCAGGTGCAATGGATGTGTCACAATGATGGGAGAGAGTGTTGCTGTGGGGGGAGTGGGGGGTGGGGGCGAGGGGTTGAATGGGACCTCATATTTTTTGAATGTAACTTAAAAAAAATAAATAAATAATTAAAAAAAATAAAAAATTAAAAAAAATAGAAAGAATAAAAAAAAGAATAAAAAAAACAGCAGGGTGGGGGAGGGGAAGGGGAAGAAAACATAAAATAAATGTTAAATTAAAAAAGTTCTAAAAAAAAGAATTTCTTTAAAAAAAAGTAAGTACTTAAAAATGTTATTGCTAAAGAGATAGCATGATTTATCTGGAAAAAAGTGGAAATATATTTATTTTGTTATTCTGTCTCATTACATTATATTAATTATATTAATTATATTAATATATTACATTACATTACATTATTTTAACAAAGCCTAAGGTGGGAGTAGATGAGAAACAGATTGGTATTTCAACTATCTCTGTCTTCCTTTCTTTTCTCTAGCTATCTCTGTCTAGCACCTCTCTCTCTCTCCCTCTCTCTAATTTATTCATCATCTCTTATCACCTACCTTTCAGCTCTCTGTGCCCCTCAGTGCACAGAGTCTCTTTAGTGATGGAGATACCAAGATGGGGAAAACACATTTTTTCAGTTTTTGGAGTTTATAGTTTTGAAAAGAAGTTCCGATATATACCCAGATAGTTTTAATTATAGAGTGAAATGTACTATGATAGAGGGATGATGGGGTGCCTGAGAGAACCAAAGGGGGAGCATTCAATTCAAGTTGGAAGATCTCATAAGCCTGCTGTTGGTAATTATTATTTGTAACTTTTTGAAATAATTTCAAACTTAAAGGAGAGTTGCAAAAACAATACAGAACCCATGCAGAGAACTCCAACATAACCCCCACCCAGATATCCAGATATACCAACTTTGAACATTTTGCCATATCATTCCATCCATCCATACATCCATATATAGATCCATCCATCCATACATGGTGTTGAGTTTTAAAGCTGCCAGGGGCATCACAAAGCAGGAATCCCAAGCAATATAATAGCAACATGCACCACAATAATAGCTGACATTTAATGGCACTTGCTATGTTCCAGGCAATATGCTGAATGCTTTACATGCTATTTCATTTAAACTTCACAAAATTCTGAGGCATCATTC
This sequence comes from Dasypus novemcinctus, assembly GCF_030445035.2. Taxonomy (NCBI): domain Eukaryota; kingdom Metazoa; phylum Chordata; class Mammalia; order Cingulata; family Dasypodidae; genus Dasypus; species Dasypus novemcinctus. The sequence continues at coordinate 21,287,169 of NC_080696.1, read as the reverse complement.
CCACTTCACAGAAGAGAAAAGCAAAGTATGGGCCATCTGCGTGACTTCCCTATATGGCAGCACTCGGCTTCCCCCTACCTCATGAAATGAGTGCCAAGATTGAGGAAGGGTCCCAGGGCAAAACAAGCTGGAACTTGATGCCTGAGGCAGGCATTAGGACAGACACTGGGGATGTCAGTGGAAGGTGGAGTCTGAGGAACAACATGGTCAGTTGTGCATTCCAGTGCTTCTGTATGGTGGATGGATTAGAGGGACAGGTTTGGGGCCAGGGAAATCGGGCGGAGCCATTTCAGTTGTCCTGAGGGCATCCTGGAATGGTTGGTCTTGGTGGTCCCCTACAGAGGGTCTGCAGGAAATGACTTCAGCAACATCTCTGCTGAAAGCTGCAGGACCAAGAATGAAAGATCCAAGTGCGACAGGAAAGCATCCTTCTGACCGAGCCATGGAGCATCCTGCTCCATGCTCCTCCTCCTTTCAGGAGCCGCTCCCTCCCCCCATCATGTCCTTTGGGTGCTCATCTTAACTCCTTAGTTCTTGCAGTCTGGGAATCTGCCTGAGTTGCTTCCATGGGTGTTCACCAGGCTGAGGCTCGATACTGCCACAAGTGACGGGAATCTTTGGAGACTCACCTGACACTGATGAGTTGAGCAAGTACACGCTCCATCTAGTTACATAGTCTTTAGTTTTATTTGTGCTCCTCCCCGTCAATAGATACCTTTTTCTTATGAAGAAAATTGCATGCTTTGGGGAAAAACTTTGGGGAGTCTCCAGGCTACCTTCAGTCATGACTGAAAGAGAAACTGGGTGGGGCCTTGGGTCTTTACAGAACTGGCTGCAGCCCACAAGGATGCTCTCCAGACTCAAAAGGTCACGTGGGTCCCTGAGCTTCCTGAGGGCTAAGCGCAGTCCAGCCTCCACTCTCCCTGCCCCTCTGACTTGATTTGTTTTTCCCAAAGCACTTGGGACTCTCTAATTTGCTTCTGTATTTTCTTATTGCCTATATCTTCTCCTTAGTGTCAACGTTCCCTGAGGGCAAGGGATTTTAGTTTTACTCTGTTGTAAAAATACCTGCAACATAGTGGGCAGTAATTGCATGTTGCTGAATAATTGAGTGGATGGCACTTGTGCATGAGTCTATTTTTGCCTCTGGTGGGTAGCAGGGCAATTCTGTTGGGTCAGAGCTGAATTTTTTTTCAGAAGCGAGTGCCATCCTAACCCGTGCTAACACTGTCTCAAGTGCATCCACTACCATGGCTAAGCCCTTTCCCCTGGGATGAGTCTGCCCCTCTTCTTTGTCATATACACCCAAAAGTCTGCTAGCTATTGCTGCAGAAGTCATTTTCAGTTTGAATGGTGCCCTTGCTGGTCAAGTCAATCTTATTTGACCTGAATAAAAACACACCACTTCTTAAATGCCCAGGAGTTTTATACTCCTGGCAGCATTTCATCTTCCCAGCAACCTGAGAGCCAGGCTTTCCTTTACCTGCTTAACAGGTAAGAAGGCTGAGGCTCTGAAAAGTTGATATATTTCTTCAAGGTCTCATGGCTTAAGTGGGAGAGTCTCAATTCCAATTTAAGCCAGCTTGACCCCAAAGGCCATGTTAAATCTCCCAATGCCCTGGACCCAACTACACTGCTGCTCTAGTCCTAGAAATGAGGGAGAAAGGACAAGGACAAAGGTCGACCAGGTGACTCAGGGGCTGTGGTTCAGGGAGTTCAGGTGGGGAGATGGATGGTAGTTGGTCCTTCATCTTTCCAATGGTTGGAATGAAATCATGAGTTTCAACAATAATGTCGCTATGGGACAGATTTTGTACTTAATAGCAACGTGATGGCTTCAACAAAACATCCAAGAGAAATTCCCCCAAGCTATTGTAATTATATAAATGTTCCTTAACTCATGAAATCTTAGTTCTCTGTGAAGGGAATTTCCAGAGGAAGGAGCAAAGGTCAATGAGAGAATGCGGAGCAAGTGTTCAAATTGTGGGAGACGGGGTGGTATTGAAGAATGAATAGGAGTTTTCTAGGCAAGGGTGAGGAGAGAAAGGGCATTCCAGGCAGAGGACAACTTATATGACATCTCTTAGTCCTGGGTTTCCTGTTTTTGCTAAGGGAACCATTTTCTATTACAAAACCTGGGTGGAAAGTGCACTGCCCTCCCCCCCGCCCAGTAGTCACTCAATGAATCCTTGTGAATGTTGAACATATGGCATCCCTTGTGCCTAGAAGTGCCAGGCTGTAGGAGGAGCCACTTTTTACTCTTCTCAGTTCTTACATTGTCACACTGTTTGCCTCTGTTTCTGCTACTGCAACCTTAGGTGAGATTCTTATTATCAAAGCTAGAGCAATAGTACTGTAAATAATTTCCCAGCTCATGTCTCTGTTTGCTCTGATGACTCTACCTACTGTTGTAAACTGGATATTCCTGATAGCAGTTGGAATACTTTCTTCCCCTTCTCAAAAAGCATCAGGAGCTCCCCAGTACATAATGCACTGCATACAAACTCCTCATCTTGGCTTTCAAGTTCTATCACAATATGACCACTAAACTCTCAACTTCACAACTTACAACTTACCTCGTAAGATCCATGCTCCAGCAAAATTGAAGTACATCCTGTTCCCCAAATACACTCCCTATTTCCTCACCTCTAAACCCTTTTGTCATATAGTTCCCTTGGCATGGAAGAGCTCTCCCTCTCAAATATTCCCATTGAGATCCTACCCCTCACTCAAGGCCAACCTTGAGCACCACAAATCCTCCTAACTCTTTGTATCTTTCTTATCATGTTTACCATCTCCATCTGGGAATTTTATTCTCCTTTCTAATGTTTCTATCACAGAACCTTGGATAGAGTAGGCATTCTAAGAAACTTGCAGGATTGGACTAAAAGGTAGGCTTCTGAGGATGCTGTGCCTGAAAGCATGAGCAATATTTTGCAAATCCAGAAAAAGTATACACATTTGCAATAGTGTAGAATTGATGACAGCGATGATAATGGCAATCCCCCCTCTAGATCTATTCTTTGTCCTCACCCTACCCTGTGTTCTGAGAGGCTGATACCCTTGGACCAGACTCTCCTGTTCTCTGGTTTCTTGTGTTTGGCTAATAGGAACCATGGGTGGAAAATCAATGAGTGGGAGGAGAGAGAGCTTGGGTATATCTATTCCCGCAGCTGACTCTCTGTTTGACAGGAGTTCCATTCTGAAGACAATAGCTCATGCCAGCTAGTCCCTCTCCTACAGTTAGAGGTTCTGTCAGATTCTAGTAACCTCTTCTCTCTTAGTCCATTCCAGCCTAGGGTTATAATGGCTCCATGTTGTTGACACTGCCAAGGTGTGTCACTATTAAGTTTCTTAAACCTATTCCTTTTCAGGAGAAATTATGGCATCTGTGTTTTTTACTGAGACCCTGATGGATACAAAATCTGTGGCTGATGATGGTGGTGATAGTGGTTGTGGTGATTTTTCTCCCAAGTAGCAGTCTGAGAGTCTTCATTTAAGAGAACTGTAGCAGAGGTTAGCATGAGGCTCACTGTATTAGTTATTGTTACCTAACAAATTACCCAGCAACTTAGTAACTTAAAACAATAGTAGTAATTTATTATTTCTTAGGGTCTTTGCAGGTCAGGAATTCAGAGAGTGCACAGCAAGTAGCTTGTTTCTGCTCCATTCTGTCTGGGACTTCACCTAGAAGACATGAAGGCTAAAAACTCATTCACGTACATGTTTTAGAAGTTATCATGCTTGTTAGCTTGGAAATAGATGGGCTGTCAGCTGGAACATACATGTGTGGTCCCCAGGTGGCCTGGGTTTCCTCACAACACAGTGGCTGAGTTCCAAGGGTGAACACTCTAAGGGAAGGGGGTGGAGGGGGGGGAGAGAGAGAGAGAGAGAGAACACATCAAACTGAAGCCATATTGCCTTTTATAACCTAGTCTTGGATGTTATGAAGTATTGCTTGCACAGTATTCTCCTGGTTCAGGTAGTTGTAAAGCTCCACTCAGGTTCAAGGGGAGGCATAGCAGTTTGATATTGTTTATGAATTAAAAAAAAAAAGATATTGGATTATGTTTGTAAACTGGTCTGTATCTGGGCATGATTAAATTATGATAAGGGCTTTGATTGGACCACATCAGTAGGATGTTGAGTCTCCACTCCCTTGGTGGGCAGGGACTCACAGATAAAACTACAAAGCAGAGCAGAGGAGTTAGTTGGAATTTTGATGTTGGAGTCTTGATGATGGAGTTTTGAGCTGGAACCCGAGAGGTAAGCACACAGAGGAGCAGAGCAGCTGAAGCTGGAGAGAATCAAGCTCTGGGAGAAAGACAGAGCTGATGACCTGATAATCTACAGCTGGCCTTGTGGAGCGAGGCAAAGCCTAGAGAACCTCATAGTCTACAGCTGACCTTGTGGAGAAAACAGAGGAGCTGAATCTGGAGAGAAATGAGCCCTGGGAAGAGAGGAACCCAGAAAGCCTGAATCCTGGCAGACGTCGGCAGCCATCTTGCTCTAACATGTGGCAAAAGACTTTGGTGAGGGAAGTAACTTATGCTTTATGGCCTGGTAACTGTAAGATAAATACCCTTTATAAAAACCAACTAATTTCTGGTATTTTGCATCAATACCCTTTTGGTTGACTAATAGAGGAGGTAATGTAGACTCTCTTCTTGATAGAAGAGTGTCAATGTAACTTTGGATAATGTGGCAAAAGTGATTTAAGCCATATTTAGGCCTAAGTATATATTCTATGCATCACTTTCTCTTTCTTTCCATGCAGTGGCAAATGCACAGAATTCATGTTGAAAATGACAATGACATAAGAGGCAAGGAGCCTGGATCCCTGAGTCATCACTTGGAGGTGAGCCACCCAACACATATCAACCTTTGTGAATGTGATAATTAAATTTTTATTGTGTGAATCCTCTAAGATTTGGGGATCATTACAAGAATAATCTTATCCATACCTCTAAACTTAGTCTAAGCCAATGTATTCCTCTTCCTGTGTTGATAGCACACCTGTTAGAACCACAGATCTATATCAAAAGCAAGGAACTGGGATTAATTTCTTCATTCTTCATATAAACTATGCATCCCTTTCACTCCTGTCCCCCACCCCTCAGTGTTAGTGAGTAATAACATGACTGCAGGAAAAAGAAGAAGGAAATCTTGGGACTGCCTAGGCCACCTACTAACAGAACTCTTGACTGTATCCAAAAAGCACTTGGCCAAGCCAAACAATGGAAAAGGCAAAATGTTAACATGGATGTGGTAAATATTCAGTCCTTGTTTTCAGGGAGTTGGGGAAAATGGAGATTGCTATGTTGGAAATGATTGGCAGGCCCGTGTCTGCAGGGGCTTCATCACACCGCAGAAGACGTTGAAGGAGAAAGTCCGCCTCACATCCGTTCCAATAAAAAGCCTGGGAAAAACATCTGTCAAGTGATATTTAGAACTGACATTTTCATAAGGATCCAGTCTATAGAGGGTTTTTGCTGGGCTTTGAAAACCACATTTTTCATTCTTCCACATCCGCATCTTCTGTAATTAAACAGTACTGAGTGGTGAATGTAAGTTTTCTATTTGATGCTTTAAAATGACATGATTGAAGGGCTACATTTAAGAAAATTTTTTACTTGGAAATAATTTCCATAATAATATTATAATAATTTCCAGAAATATTTCTGAACCATTAGAGTAAGTTGCACACATCATATCCCTTTATCCCTGAATACTTCAGTGTATATTTCTTTTTTTTATTTGTATGTCTTTTTTTTAAAAAAATAGATCACACAAAATGTTGCATTAGAAAACATAAGAGGTTCCCATATACCCCACTCCCCGCCCCACTGCTCCTCCCACTTCAACATCCCCTTTCATCAGTAAGGCACATTCATTGCATTTGGTGAATACATTTTGGAACACTACCACACCGCATGGCCCATAGTTTACATTGTAGTTCACACTTTCCCCCTGTCCATCCAGTGGGTTATGGCAGGATATACAATGTCTGGCATCTGTCCCTGCAATGTCATTCAGGACAACTCCAAGTCCCGAAAATACCCCATATCACACCTCTTCCTCCCTCTCCCTGCCCTTAGCAACTCCCATGGCCACTGTCTCCACATCAATGATACAATTTCTTCCATTGCTAGAGTCACAACAGTTCTATAGTAGAATTCCAGCAAGTCCACTCCAATCCATTTTATATTCCTCCGTCCTGTAGACCTTGAGATGGTGATGTCCACTCCACCTCTAAGTTGAGAGGGAGCTTAAATACCACATGGCTGATGGAGGTGCTTCTCCTGTGTGCAGTTGTAGACACTCTTGGTTACCTGGTGTGGTGGTTTTCCATTGTCACCTCCCCATCAGCAGACCTGGGGAAGTCCAATGAACTGTAGAGTAGATATTGCAACTCTGCTGAGGATTAGGGTATATTTCCTAAGAATAGGGATAGGGAAGTGGATTTGGCTCAATGGATAGAGCATCTGCCTACCACATGGGAGGTCCAGGGTTCCAACCCAAGGCTTCCTGACCCATGCGTAGTGCTGATGCACACAAGGAGTGCCATACCACACAGGGGAGTCCCCTGCATAGGGAAACCACATGCCCAAGAGTGCACCCTCTAAGGAGAGCCACCCCATGTGAGAAAAGTACAGCCTGCCGAGGAGTGGTGCCACACATATGGAGAGCTGATGCAGCAAGATGACCCAAGAAAAAGAGACACAGATTCCTGGTGACTCTGACAAGAATATAAGTGAACACAGAAGAACACACAGTGAATGGACACAGAGAGCAGACAACTGGGGTGAGGAGAAGGGCAGGGAAGGGAAGAGAAATAAAAATAAATAAATCTTAAAAAAAAAAGAATAGGGATAGCCTTACACAACCATAGCCCACTTACCAACTTCAGTAATTTTAACATTAAAACAGTATTTTTTCTAATGTACCATCAGATTTCCAATTTCATCAATAATTTAACACTTTTCCCCTTCTGTCCAGGCTGTCATGGCTCTTTAGTCTCATTCAAGCTGGAACATTTCTACAACCTTCGTATTTTATGATTATTTTAGTTTCCTGACTACTGAAACAAATATCATGCAATGTGTTGGCTTAACAACAGAATATATTGGCTTATGGTTTCGAAGGCTAGAAGTCTTACTTCCTCCTGGGGTTGGTATCTTCTGCCTGGCTGGCAACCTTTGGAGTTATTTGGTTTTCTGTCACATGGCAGTGCACATGGCAGTATCTTTTCCTTTCTTTTCCAGGTTCTGTTGATATCTGGGTTCTGGTTGCTTCCCAAGACTTTCTCCATCGGACTTTCCCTCTGCTTGTAATAAAGGACTCCAGTGATCTGATTAAAGCCCAACCTGGTTTAGTTGGGCCATCTTAACTGAAGTCACATCCTGAAAAGATCTTATTTACAATGGGTTCATACCTACGAAAATGTGGACCAAGACCAAGAACTTGCCCAAATGGGGTAAACAATTCAATCCACATCAATGATATTGACAGTTTTGAGGAATACAATCCTTTAAAAAATAGACAGTTCTTTATTTTTGGTGTGTCTGATGTTTCCTCATGATTAAATTCCCAAGTTGTACATCTCCTGGCTGGAATAGTCCTCAAGTTAGGTCATGTCCTTCTCAGGCAGCACATCTGGGACACATCCCTTTTTGTGTCGGTTACATTCGTAAAGAGCAATGGCTTCTTTAGTAAAACCCTTCAAAAGGGAGGCCTCTTGATGGTATAATTCCCTGAAAACTATTTCCCAAGTTCAAGCTGATGCCATTTCAGTTTCTAAAAATGAACTATTGGATGTGAGTGGTTTTCCTGATGGAATAAAGTAAAGCAACTATGTTCCTAACTCACTCATTGGGCTTTTTTGGTAAAAGATTGATTTTTCTTTATTTTTCCCCCTCCCCCACCATTGTCTGCTTTGTGTGTCCATTTGCTGTGTGCTCTTCTGTGTCCACTAGCATTCTTGTCAGTGGCACTGGGAATCTGTGTCTCTTTTTGTTGTGCCATCTTGCTGCATCAGCTCTTCTTGTGTGGCGCCACTCCGGGGCAGACTGTGCTTTTTTTTCCGCATGGGGTGACTCTCCTTACAGGGTGCACTCCTTGTGTGTGGGGTTCCCCTATGCAGGGGACACTCCTGTGTGGCATGACATTCCTTTCGTGCATCAGCACTGTGCTTGGACCAGCTCATCACATGGGTGTCAGGAAGCCCTGGATTTGAACCCTGGACCTCCCATGTGGTAGGTGAAGGCTCTATCAGTTGAGCCAATTCTGCTTCCCTCATTGGGCTTTTGACATGAATTGTTGGGGAACTACCTGTGCTCCATTCATGTGAGGTGAAGAAGACTAGCCAGGGTATGTGCAGGGGCAAAAGTCCACAGCTAGGTTGGATTTAAACTAGAGGTTTGGTATTCGTAGACCTGCAAAGAAGTTCCTACGTCTGTCACTAAGCTTTGAGAAATGGAGGCCACACCCTGCTTATTCTCAATCAATTGGAAGATGCATAAAGGAAAAAGATGGCTGGGTGGATGCCAACCTGGATGAAGTCTCTGCTCTCAAGTCACTGGCACTGTCTATCTAATATTTTCACATACAGCTTGAGTAAATAAATAGAATACTTAACTAACTTTCAGGGAAAACTGAGTGGAAAAGGATGGTTAACATTGAGTTTTAAAAGAGATCTTGATAAATTGAACCTTCGCCCAGTGAAATATAAAGTGTGCTTTGAGCATCACAAAACAAAGTAGTGCATTTCCTTGATTCTAAGAGGTTTCTCCATCCCTACCTCTTATTGTTTCTGAATTTTAGATGTCTCTTAAGATCTATGTCAAAGGCAACCAGCTGGTTAGTAGGTTGAATCATTACAAATAGCAAATCTACCTGTTTGTAGATAAAGGTTCAACTAATTGTCACCTTGCTTTCCCCCCCACCATTGATAGCTCTATACAGGAATGTATTTTTTTATTGAAGTACAATTTACATACACTAAAGTTCATCCTTATTGGTGTATAGTTCCATGACTTTTGATAAATGCTTACAGTTGAGCAACCAACACCAAAATTGGGATACAGAACAGTTCTTTCCCCCCCAAAAGTTGTGCCCCTTGGTAATTAAACTCTTCCCTACTCCAGTGGTTCCTGACAATCACAGATGTTTTCTAGCCCTAAAATTTTGCCTCTTCCAGAATGTCTGTAAATGCAGTTACATGCCACACAGTCTTTCTGTGTCTGACTTCTTTTGCTTAGTTAAATGCATTTGAAATTAATCCATGTTGTTGTATGCATTAGGAGCCCATTCCTTTTAATTGTTGAGTAGTATTCCATTGCATGGATGTACCATAGAATGTTCATCCATTCAACATTTGGAAGATATTTGTGTTGTTTTCAGTTTTTAGTGATCCTGAATATAGTTTTGATGCACACATGTGTTTTTGTTTTTCCTGGGTAAATTCTTAGGAGTAAGATTCTTGGGTCATATGGTAAGTATATGTTTAACTTTTAAGAAAACTTCCAAACAGTTTTCCAAAGTTGTTGTACCAGCTTGGACTCCCACCAGCAATGTGTGAGAACTCCTTATGTTGGTATTGTCAGGTTTTAAAAATAACCATTTTAGTATGGTTATGTTGGTATCTTGTGGTGGCTTTAATTGTTTCCCCTAATGACAAATGATGCTGAACATCTTTTCATATCCTTATTTGTCATCCACATCTTTTTTTTTAAGGTACTGGGGCCAAGGAATGAACCCGGGACCTGACCTTGTATGTGGGAAGCTGGTGCTCAACCACTGCGCCACATTAACTTCCCTGTGTTGACACTGAGAACTGAACCTAGAATTTTCCGTCTGGGAGGTGAACATTCAATTGCTTGAGCTACATCTATGTCCCCATATATCTTCACTGTTGAAATGTCTGTTCAAATATTTGTATTAGGTTGTCTGTTTTCTTATTATTGAATTTTCAGAGATTTTTACATATTCTTGGTAAAGATTTTATCTGCTATATGTTTTATAAATACTGTCTCCCAGTCTGTGGCTTGTTTTTTTTTTTCACTTTCTTAACCAGGTCTTCTGATGAGGAGTTTTTAATTTTGGTGAAGTTCAATTTATCATTTAAAACATTTTATGTGCTGTGTTTTTGGTGTCATATTTAAGAAATTTTTGTCTAATAAAAGGTCACAAATATTTGCCTCCTATGCTTTCTTCTAGAAGTTTTATAGTTTTACATGTAAGTCAATGACACATTTTGAGTTCATTTTTATATACAATATGAGGTATGGACCGAGGCTATGTACGTTTACCATAGTGGATTTTTCCTGAAAAGATAATATTAAGCAAAGGATACATCTTACAAATGGTAGAATCTTCAACTGAAAGAAGAATATTAGTGAATAACTAGGGAAGGGAGCAGGAAGATGAGGGTGGTGAGAAACAGACTGTGATTTCTGAAGACACAATAAAGCACTTCAATATTGAGAAAAGTTTATATGTCAAGAACTCAAACACTGATATTAGTAGAACTGGTTTCACACCCCAGACCTGTATTACTCCAGCTGTAGAACCTTAAATGACTTCCTTAAATGCACTGATTTTCTGTTCCCACGTGCGCAAAATGAAGATAAGACTATGTCTTTATGGTGAGCATTGACATAAAGATAATTTATGCGAAAATGCCCAGCTCAATGCTTGGTGTTTTATATGTGCTCAAAAAATGCTAGTAATTCTTCTTACTATTTATTATATATTTACTCAGGTTTCATTCATTGAACTTCTGCTATGCATCAGGCAATTCAAGTCAAAGGGAGATAATCCCTCAAGGAACTCAGCCTAGTAAAATTGGAAATTGAACCAATATACACAGGCAAATGGAGATTGAATGCGGGACTTTGTTGTTTGTATATTTGAGAAGAAGCTGACTTGTGTATATATGTGTGTGTTTGATGGAGGGGGAGTGGGGTACACAGGAAAGCACCTGAGCCAGTCTGGGGTCTAGAGGCCACGCACAGCTTTCCAGAGGGGCTGGTGCTTGAACTGAAACCTGAAGCCATTTTAGAGTAGGGGTAAAGGGGATGTAGAGGGTGGTCCAGTCCAAGCTGAGGAATCAAACAGCTTCTAAGAGCATGGTGGCAAAGAGCATGGGTTTTGGAAGCAGACAGACTTGGGTTTGAACAATCCTAGAGAAGAAACTCACCTCTCTGAACCTCAGTTGCCTCACCTGTAACACAAGAATTAATAATTTCTCCATTGCAGGTGTTGTCATGATTAAAAGTTACATTCACCACACCTTCAATGAGTACTTCATGCTGGTTGTTATATGATCACCCACAGAACTCAAACTCTCCAGTTAGTCTAGAGCATGGGGTGAAGCAGGGGGAGGTGGAGGACAAGACTTAGAGCATCAGGGACACATGATAAATGGACTGGGATTGCATGCTGAGGAATGTGGATGTTATCTCTAAGGTAATGATTAGCCAGGAAAGGGTTTAAGTAAAGGAGTGACAGAATCACATCTGACTTTAGAGAAATCACTTGGGCACCAGAGGAAGGTAGATTGCAGGGAGTCCTGCTGGGGGCAGTGGGAACAGTTAGGAAGCAAGAAATGAATCCTGGAGGAAGTAAGGGAATGCGAGCAGGAATAGAGAATAGAGATCAGAGGCGAGGAACATTCCAGAGGCAGCACTGGAGGTGTGGTTGTCTGAGAGAGGTAAGGGAGAAGGTGGAGGCACAGATGCCTTCTAGGCATCTTACTTGAGTGAGATGAGGGCGATGGGGTGGAATTTGTATGGGGAAGAAAGTGAATTATCATTAATCTTAAGGTAGCTTTGGGCCATCCAGGTGGAGCTGCCTTGTAGACCACTGAGTATTTGAATCTAGAGTCTACAGAAGGGGCCTGAACTGGAGATGCTATCAAAGCAAATGTCATCAGACTGGTGAACAAAACCTTCACTAGGGACGAGATTGCCCAGGGACAGACTAAGACACAGTCCAACAGCCCGTGTCTATATGCTTTCTCTAATTACCCTCAGGTATGTTTCTTAACCACTGTGAGCTTCCCAGTTTCTTCCTCTATATAATGAGACTCAAAGTAAGACACACCTTGACCTTATTTGGGAATGAAATGTAGACATATATGCCAAGTGCATACAGCTCTGCTTGATACTGATTGAATGTTCAATCACCTTTTACTCCTCCATTTCTTCCAAGAACAGCAAGGGGCTTAGGGACATGATGGAGGAAACGCTGAGGAAGAGGGGCCATGACAGACTCAGAGCAAGGCCTTCCAGAAATGAGGAAAAGGAGGGACTCTGGAGAACATGGTGACACGGAAGCCAAGCAGAAGCATATGAGGGGTAGTTTCAGAAGATCCAGAGAGAAACCAAGAAGGACCCTCTGGATTAGATTCCAGGAGGTCACTGGGACCTGTGTTGGGGGTGGCAGGTTGGAGGGTGGAAGGAGAGAGCCTGGGAGGCAGAGTCAAATGAGTATGTTGCTTAGAAAAGAAAAAAAACAAATGATAACTGTACTGAGAAATATCCAAAGTTATATAGAGCAAACACACATTATCTCATTTAATACTTGCAAATGGATGGGTATTATTCTCACTATAGCCAGTACAAAGTGGAGTCAGATCTCAAATTGACTTGAGCTAAACTTTAACTTCAATAGGTGGAGATAGAAGAAACATGGGCTAAGAATTAAGAAGAGCAACTAAGCCAGATCACATCCTAAGGATGTTTCTCACATGTGACTGTTTAATTGTAGCTTGGATGAGTAGCCTCCAGGATTCCTCCACTTCATATTGTGCTTAGAAGTTGATGTGCTTTATCGCTCACTGAGGTATGAGTTTCTGGAAGTTTTATTATTTTTTGAATCCCTGATCTACCACAGTGACCAGGATATAATACAATTTGATATATGCATATTGACTAGCTGGCTTTAGAGGGGATACCTGTACTGAGAGAGAGGTTAGACCAGATATTTGTGCTCCAAGATCTTCCTGCAATCTTTGTCTCCTTGAATCACTGAATTCTGTGAGCTGCCCTCATGAAATCTTCCACAGGGTCAGCTCTGAGTGTCAGAGGCTGAAAATGGAAGCTGAGTAGACATCAGCAAGCAGGAGGGAAGGAGGAAACAGGGTTGGGGTCCAAGACCAGGGGTCCAGTTAAGGATAAGAACCAGAGTGGGAAGCCAGGAGGGGGAATTGGAAACCCTCCCAGAAAGGAATTCCTTCCATTGAAGACTCTACCATAATGGGCTGTCTAGAGTAGGTCACCTTAAAAAGCAGGTCCTAAGACAGAGCAGAAGCTCAGTGTGAGGATGGTCAGCCCTGACAATTGTATTCTCAGGCTCGTCTCTATTGGTTAAGCTGGCCAGTGCTTGGACTCCACGGGGTTGGGACATGCTAGCAGTTGCCCCTCAGGATTCCAAGGGAGCAAAACTGTTGTTCTACTCAGATGCTTTGAAGGAAGCTAAGAAGGGAGACCTTGGAGGCCTGAACCTTTTAGCTATTTGGCTAGACAAGGCAAGGCAGGAGTGCCCTTGACAATAATTGCAGAAATGTTTTGGCAACAAAAGGATGAAAACAAGGCACTTCATGTACTTTATATGATACAGTGCTCACAACAAACTAGCAAAATTGTGCAATGGTCCTGACATTACACAGAATGGTACTGAAGCCCAGATAAGTTGAGTATCTGGTCCAGGATCACACAACTAGGAAATAGGAATCTTGGAATCAAGTCCAGACTCTGAGAGTTAAGAAAAGAGAAAAGGGTTTCTGAGGTTGTAACACTTCCTGAAATTGTTCTTTACTCCTTAGGGATATCAACACTGGAAGAAGATATTAATTTAGAATCAATGCATGCTTTTCAGTGCTGGAGACTCATTTGGAAGAAAAGGAAGCTTTTTTTCCCTATTGGACGTGTTCTTTGATTCCAGATGCTGGTCTGATAATTCCACCACACCTCTTAACATCATTGGAACATCTCTCAGGAATCAAAGAAATGTTTGAGTGCCATTGAGTGGGACTTACCCCAAAATGACAAGACAGTGGTGTTGGTGGGGTGCATTTGAGTGTGGTTGTTTGTGTTTTTCTTCTCAAAGTTGCTATGGAGAATTTATCCCAGGGTAAGCTTTTTTTTTTTCCCCTTCCTCTGCCCCTCCCACACCCTCGCCCTGCTGTTTTTGCTGTCTGTGTCCATTCATCATGTGATCTTCTGTATCTATTTCTCTTTTTATCTTCTCTTCTCATCTTTCTCCTCTCCCATTCACTGGGATTTGATCCTGGGGACCTCTGATGTGGAGAAGGGTTTCCTGTCAATTCTGCCATGTCAGTTCCTGGTGTCTGCTGCACTTCACCTTGACTCTTCCCTTGGTCTCACTTTTGTTGCATCATCATCTTGCTGTGTGACTCACTTTCATGGGCTTTGGCTCACTGTGCAGACACTTGGTTTTGCTGTGCAGGCACTTGGCTTGCCATGTGAGCGCTGGCTCAGCACAAGGGTACTGACTTGCCATGCAGGCACTGGCTAACCACGTGGACACTTGCAGGGGCACTCAGCTCACCATGCGGGCACTTAGCTCACCATATAGGTACTTGGCTTGCTGCGCAGGCACCCACACAGGCACTTGGCTCACTGCACGGGCACTCAGCTCACCGTGTGGGCACTCTGTTCACCATGTGGGCACTCAGCTCTCCTTGAGGGCACTGGCTTGCCATGTAGGCATGCTTTCTCTTCTTCTTCAACAGGAGGCCCGAGGGATTGAACCCGGGTCCTCTTATATGGTAGGCGGAGGCCCTATCACTTGAGCTACATATGCTTCTCCCAGGATAAGCTTTGAGAGCTGTAGACGGTCTTCTCATGGGAGCTGGATTCAAATTCCTTCGAGTTCTGACACTTCCCTGGTCAGTCTTCCAATCGTGTTCCTTGGCCTGGATAATGACCCCAAGCTGAGGAAAATGCTTTGTTCTTTGGTCCCTGCCTCTGTAGGCCTTTGTTCCTGACTGAGCTGATTTGGCTTAGTAGTTAATTAGCAGGACCCAAAATGAGGGAGAACAATGGCAGGCACACTGTGGTTTCTTGGACTTGTTCTTCCCTTTTTGGGAGATGGGTAATTGGGGCTGAGACCTGACTTTCAGCTCCTCATCCAAGCTATTTCCTCAATCCCATGATATGCTGAACTCTGCCTCTTCCCAGACTCACCCACTAGCTAATATGACCAGCATCCCTCTATTCAGAACAGGGCTAAAGAGCACTGGGACATCTTTAGTATGTACAAGGCTGTCCCTGTAACCCAACAGGATCAGTCTGTGAAAAAACTGATGTTCTTTTCATTTTTACTGGGAGATTAGTTGCCCATCTCTGTAAAGGTGGAGATAGCAAGGGAGTCTATCAAGGTCTGCCAGATGTCCCATTATAACATTTTATCTCATAATATCCCCAAAACACATGTGGTGGGGCTCTTGCTTACACATGCTCTGAAACATACATACATTGCTAGACTTCTGAGCTTTGTGATTATACTTACACAAGACCATCAATCTGTAAAAATGTTCCACTGTGCTCTTAACCTCCTGGGTAGGGCCCTTTCCCAAACCTTGGCTCGGAAGGTCATCCAGCCCATTCATTTGTGGACTCTTGATCATAGGAAAGGCTCTCAGAGATTTCTTTTTTCATTTAAACACATCTTTTTTACCTTGAGGTTCAGAAATGCCAAGAAATTCCTTTGAGCCCACTGAAGGGTGACAAGGACTCTGATCCTCTATAATTTTCAGCAGGAGCTCAGCTAGCCTTGGCCAACTGATTTCCACAGGCAAAACCACTTGGGAATAAATCTGTTTCCCTTCCACTCCCCCACTCTCCCTCTCTCAATCTCTAATGCTTGGCAGAGATTTAGTTTATTTGTAGTTAATGCTTTTCCTTAGTTTATTTGTATCTAATGACCAGAGACAATGCACTCCCACTCTTAAAAGACCTTAAAGTGAGGAGGTTGATTTGGAACTGTGGGGTCACATGGCCTGGATTGGAATTTCCATTCTACCACTCATTAGCTATGGGATCTGTGGACCAGACATGAGGTCTTTTTTTTTTTTTTTAAGATTTATTTATTTATTTATTTCTCTTCCCTCCCCCCCCCAGTTGTCTGTTCTCTGTGTCTATTTGCTGTGTCTTGTTTCTTTGTCCGCTTCTGTTGTTGCCAGTGGCAGGGGAATCTGTGTCTCTTTTTGTTGCGTCATCCTTTTTATTTATTTATTTAATTCCCCTCTCCTCCCCCGGTTGTCTGTTTTCTGTGTCTTTTTGCTGCATCTTGTTTCTTTGTCCGCTTCTGTTGTCGTCAGCGGCACAGGAAGTGTGGGCGGCGCCATTCCTCGGCAGGCTGCTCCCTCCTTCGTGCTGGGCTGCTCTCCTTATGGGCGCACTCCTTGCGCGTGGGGCTCCCCTACGCGGGGGGCACCCCTGCGTGGCAGGGCACTCCTTGCGCGCATCAGCACTGCGCATGGGCCAGCTCCACATGGGTCAAGGAGGCCCAGGGCTTGAACGGCGGGCCTCCCATGTGGTAGACGGACGCCCTAACCACTGGGCCAAAGTCCGTTTCCCTTGTTGCGTCATCTTGTTGTGTCAGCTCTCCATTTGGGTGGCGCCCTTCTTGGGCAGGCTGCACTTTTTTTCGCGCTGAGTGGCTCTCCTTACGGGGTGCACTCCTTGCGCGTGGGGCTCCCCTACTTGGGGACACCCCTGTGTGGCAGGGCACTCCTTGCACGCCTCAGCACTGCACGTGGGCCTGCTCCACACGGGTCAAGGAGGCCCAGGGTTTGAACCGCGGACCTCCCATGTGGTAGACGGATGCCCTAACCACTGGGCCAAGTCCATTGCCAGACATGAGGTCTTTTTGAGCCTCATCTCTATCCTCATCTGTAAATGGGGATAATAAAACATAACTCATAGATTTTTCTGAGGATTAAATGAGTTAATATGTATAAAATGCTTTTAAAAACCTCTCAATATCTTTGTCTTTCATGGTATAATCCAAGAGCTTTGGATCCTGAAGGTAAAAGCTATGGAAAGGGGGCCTTCCAGGACCCTCCAGGATCTAAGGTTGCTTCAAAGAGGTACAGCCTACAGTAGGCTACTGATGAATCTTGTGTCCTGTTTTCCTTCTTTCTTTTCCCTCATTGACATTTTTTCCTAGATGCTTCGACTCTCAAAGGTGATGATTAGCTAACACTACTGACTAATCAGTTTTAATTGGAAAAATGTTTTTAAGAATAAGAATAACCAACTGTATATATAGGAATTTATAGCATAAAAATGCAGATGGGAAAAGTGAGCATAGGAGAGTTGTGTGTGTGGTAAGCGGCTCACAGAAGACCTCATTTTCCTTTGGTTCTTTTTTCACCACCTTTCATGGCCTCCCTTAACCCAAAGGAGTGCTTATAATGGGGACATTTCAGGCTAAATTGGGGTAAAATCTCCACTGCACATTGAAAGGTGAAAGACTGAGACCCCAGGATCTGTGGTCCCAGCGAAGAAAGCCATCTCCTTCAACTTTCTTTAGCTGAGGCTCAGAAATCAATATGTGGATGGAGGGTTCAGTGGTTTTTCCACAGATTTAATTGTTTGACTGAGGAAGGCAGTCGCTAGAGCAATGGGGACAGATGTACCAGCAGGAGTTAATGCTGGGGTTCTGAAGAATTCATGTCCCAGTGAAGTGTCATTTTGTTTTGCCCCAGACATGAAGGAAGGCCAAATGGGGGCTCTTCTCAGGGAACAGAAAATATTGCCATCACAGAAATTTAAGGGCAGAGGAAGAGAAGGGAAGAGAGATTGCAAGTGTGGGCATGGTTTTATCTCAGCCTCCTTTCACTACACTGAAGAACATTGCCAGGTAGCATCAGTCCTTAGGTTAGTGGCCAATCTCTGTGATACTGAAATGGTTAACCATCCCCTTTTCTTTTTAAAATTTATTGTCTCTTGACTCCTGTGACAGGGCTTCGCCACATGATGTTCCCTTCACTTCACTGTCAGGCTCATGCTCCTTTGCTGAATCCTCTTCATCTGTCTTTAAAGGTCTCCTATTCTGTTGGTCTTCTTCCTCTGCCTCCTTCAGCACCTTTTCCCTGGGGATCACCTGAATACAGGTGAGTTTAAGCCTAGCCCTCTTCCTCAGACCTCTCCCTTGGGCTCCAGGTATTTATGTACATTTTCTCATCACATAGTCTTGTTTGGAGGTTCTGTCAGTGCTTCAAATGCAAGCTGAACTAAGCACCAATGTCATACCCATCTTTAAGCCTTCCTGTTTTTGGTGTGCCCTTTCTAGACTGGGTGACATCTAGTCCAGGAACCTGGGAGACATCCCAAATTCCTCCCTCCCAATCAGTTGATTCCAAGCTTTAATAATTCCCCATCCAGACTGTCATTCAACATGCTCTTCTCCATCCCTGTTACCATTGGCCTCACTTGTTAGATCACTTCCCTGCTACATTGTCTGCCTTGGATTAGCACTGCTTGCTCAAATCTACCTACCCAGTCCATCCACCTAATTGCTTTCTTCCATGGAGATCTTTCAAACCTGCAAATATGATATTGTAGGTGCCGTGTAACCCCATTTCTTCCAGAATCAAGCCCATGTTCTTCCACCTCGTGTGTAGGAAAGCCCCTGCCCTATCTCATCTCTGCCTTCTCTGGCATCATCTTCTGCATCATCCCACCCTTCTCCCTAGTAGTTCCATGAACTTGCCACTCTGCTTGAATTCTCCTTTCCATCAGCTTGGATTCTCCTAATATTCTTGTTCACCCATACAATTAATTCATTCTTAAAAATTCTGCTTGACAAGCGACCATAAGTTGACAAATAAAGCATTCAGTCTTGTAGGATGATTGGGGAGGGGGTAATTTGTTGTATGTATCAAAAAACATTTTTAAATAAAATCTACCTCTGAGAATTCAGGCTTGGGAAATAATGTCATATATGAAACATGCTTGAGACCCAGAGATGTTGATTACATTGTTATTTGTAACAATGTTCTCCAAAATAGGATAATGATCAAGTTAATTATGCAATATTCACTTGAAAGAATGTTAAAGCCATCAATAGAAAAATGACGTAGCAACTTCTTACCTGCTATAAAGTTAAGTGACATAAACAAAAAAGAGGCAAATTATTATATGTTATATCATTGCAGTTATTACATATGTGGAGAAAAGACAAAGACAACACACGCACGACATCATGCTCATTGGGCTAGGGCACAGAGATTACAGGAAGATGTTTTTGCTTCTATTTTTAAAAAATTATAGTTTTTAATATTTCTTTTATAATAAAAAAGAAATATTTTTATTTCATGTCATTCTGAAATTTTGAAATAAATGATGACTTTTATTCTCTGAACCCTTGATTTGGTGATGTTGAAAAACTCATATTGGAGTAGAAACTTTTAAAATGTCCTGAATGCTTCCCTGTCAAAGGTTAATCTCATGCAATACCCATTTGGCTAGGATGTTGGTGAGTGGTTGGGATCCCAGGTTCTAGAACTTTCTTCTATGTGCCTTAGTTTCTTTGTCTATAAAATGTACATAATAATAATAATAACCATGTTATAAGGCTGCTGTAGGGATTAAATGTGTAAATTTAGGGAAAGCTCATAGAATACTTCCTCACAAATAGTAAGGGCCCCAACATATTAGCTATTATTATGGTATATCTACTTGGTATGTGTGGTAGATTGAATTAAACACCCCAATAAACACATGTCCTTAAACTTAATCCACATTCCTGTGGGTGTAAGTGCATTGTAAACAGGACCTCTTGAAGATGTTATTTTTCATTATGGTGGGTGCTAATGCAGGTCACTGGAGAGAATACCATAGGGAGAGGCAGGAAGCCAGTGGGAATCTGGAAGAAAAAGGAGAGGACATCACCACGTGACTGTAGGCAAGTATATAAGCCAAGGAACCCCAAGGCTTGCCAGCAGCCAGCACCTAGAACGCCACCCACTTGGGAGAAAGCATGGTCTTGCCTACCCCTTGATTTGAACGCCTGGCCTCTGACACCATGAGCCAATAAAAGCTTGTCGTTTAAAGCAACTTTTGGTATTTGTGATAGCAGCTCTGGCAAACTAAGACAGCATATTCTTCTATTAATTCCTTGAGGGTCAGAATACATCTTATTTATTTTATCACCTTAGCTCCTTATACATTAGAAAGTCTTCAGAAAATAGTGTTTTGAAATAATATTGCTAAATGCCCAGGAAAGAATCTAAGGTTCTCCAAATACCATGTGGGTACTGAAGACCTATTCCAGGAAGACTGGGTTCTTGGCCAAAAACTTGGAAATTGCAGGTTTTTGGCAGTCCAGGAACAGGGCAGAGACAAAGGCAGAATACCAAGTTTGCAAGCTTGACAGAGCACCCAGCCCACTGCTGCCCCTGAATTGTGACCTCGCAGCCTTGCTCAGCCCTGGTTGGAAAACCAGGAGCTTTAGATGTGATCACCTGAGATGTGACCCTGACTCCTGTGCCCTGGGAACAAAGAGCAATTTATCATACTTTTGTGATAGGTAGTTTAAGGGGAAGAAAAGGGCCGGTTCATCAAAGGCTGGGGGCCTGATGTTTGGTTGGATTTCTAAAATAAAAAACCCTGCTTGTGCCTCAGTTTCCTTACCTATAATATCCCCGCTCTTATCTGTTGGTGTCTAGCTCCTCCTCACACACTTCTGAGAGGTCGGCGGGGGGGGGGGGGGGGGGTGTCATTTGATCTCTGGGATCATTTTGTAACCTCTCATTCCCCCTTCTCCCTCCCCCCCTCACCTCCAAATCTGTGGCTCCAACACAACCTTCACGCTCTGAGAAAACAGGCTCTGTGAACCCAACTTCAAAGCGTGGCCATGTGGCTCCTTGCTAAAATTCTGGAGGCAACAATGGGCTTGAACAAGGGCTGGGTAGTGGCTGCTGCTTAACCTGGCAAGTATTGCGTCCAAAGTCATTGCTGCAGACACAGCTGATCAAAGCATTTGGCAACCCAGAGAAGTCTACTTTCAAAGCAAAGTTGTTCTTGCCAGCAGTGTCAGGTTGAGGGCTCTTTGGTTTATTTTTTTTCAAAATCATAGAACATTCTAAATAAAAATAATAAAACCCTTTTTCTTTTTTAAAAATAAGTGTATTATAACCAAACTGAAGGAAAAATTACGTAAAAGAAAGAGAAAGTCTTCCTTTTTATTTAACACATTTGTAATCAATGTATAAAATTTTGTCTCTATTTTACTTGTTTACTGAGCATTACAATAGGCACAAAGTTGCCCTACCAACTTTTTGACTACCATTTCTCTCCAGGTAACATGTCATAATGTTTTCAAACATTTCTTTTTCCTGTTGGAGAATGATTCACTATTATAAGTAACCCTGTAATGAATATTTCTGGACTATAACATGCTTTACTGGGTCAGGATTTATGACTTTTAAACAGTTTTACATTTTGATAACGCCTGCTTTTTTTCTGTTTCAAATGGAGAATCTAAATTCATTTCTTCCAAACATGCATGAGACTGCATTTTTCATTAAGGTGATTCTCCCCCAACATTTTATAATGAAAAATTTCAAACATACAGAAAAGTTGAAGGAATTTTATGATCGAGGCCTGTATACCAATTCAGGCTTGTGCATAGACATTGGTCTTTGAAGATGCTGAGCAGAAAGTAAATAGTAGAATTTTATGTGTCATTTCAGTTGATTGCTCCTTGGACAGAATAACCATGGCAATTTATTATTATACCAGTTATGGTCCTTAGTTTTTTCAACATTCCTTCAGCTCTACTTTCTTGCTTGATCCTCAATATCCTCAAGTTTTAGCCAAGGCAGATAGCATCAGGTGTCAACTGTATATATTTACAGATGAGGATACACATGATCAGAGAGACCGGAGGGCCTGCCCAAGGCTACACAGCAAGAGAGTTGCCACTGCAATATCAGTGCTAAGCTCTTTGCCTAGCCACACTCTTTCTACAGAGATACTTCACCTTAAGTTCCTGTGAGTCAACACAACCATGTACCAGCACATCCCAGTTAATTACAGGATTCCTTCAGCCTTTCTGGCTCCTAATTCTGTGCATCTGTGACTTGGGGCCTTCTCAGGATAGAATGTCAGTTACAAACGGAGTTCAAGAGCTCTACCTATCCTAACACTTGTCTAAAAGCAAAATTTATCTTTGTCTGGAAAGGAAGGGTTGACTTGAACAAATTAAATGTAAGTTTCCCTGTAGAGAGAACATAAGAAAGAAGCAAAAATGACAGCTGTGGATGGTATCCGAACCACCACTCTGGAGGTTCCAGAGGGAGAGGGCTCTATTCTGCAAAACAAGCCACCAATACCATCCTCAGACCTGGAAATGGTGAGAGCAAATGACCTCGCCCACTCAATTCAGATGTGAATTTTCACCATTATTGGTGGTTTCTCCAAAAAAACTTAATGTTCCAGGTTTTAATGTCCTACCTTGGACATCCAGGCTTTAATGCTTAAGAATGAAGTCAGAGAGCTGGCCCATAGCCCCTTATCTGACATTGCAAAACACCCCTGAGACTGGGGACAGGAGAGGCCTTCACCAAATCCCATAGGCTGTGCTTGCCCAACTTCTTTGTCTTTATTCCTCCACGAGACAGAACAAAGTCTCTCCACCCTTGCTTTATTATAGGACAATTCAACATGCCCTGAGAACCCACTGCAGGGAGAGGCCATGCTATCTCATTTTATGGATGAAGAAACAGTCTTGAGAAGACTAAGTAAAATGACCAGGGGAATTCATCTTGGAAGAGATAGTGTGGAGCCCACTCCTCTTGGCTCCTTACAAAGAGAGGCTGTACTTACCCCATTCAGCCCTCCTCCTGCTTTGTTCCATTTTGGACTGTGGGGTCACACCAGTTTGCCTGGACAGAGCTGTCCTGGTCCTAGCAGTCTTTGCTGGTGTGGAACCATGCACAAACTTGTGGAGTCAGAGCCCATGGCCTACCAGGCACAGAGTATATCACCAAACTGGTTGTGCCCAAAAGTATGAGCCTTGGGGTAATGGCAGGTCTGCCATTCTACAGAAAAACATGCCCTGCTCTCTATTCCACACTAGCTGAACTTAGGTTTTGTGTTTTTTTTTTTCCCCTTGTTTTTGCTTTCAGAAGCAAAATGAATAAAGTCTAAGGGCTGGAAAATCATCAGGGGACCTTCCTAAAGGGGCTATCTGCTTGTACTTGCCCTTTGGAAAAATCAATGAATTTGATTTTGGACAGTCAGTGCCTTAAGCCTGAAAATATTCATTGGAACACACGGATGAACGAAGTCCACCCTTTCAGTCCTATTGATTTTCCTGAAGTTGGCCTGTTGTTGTTGTCGTGATTTTCCCATAACAGGCCCAGAGAGGTTCTGTGGTGAGAATAGCACCCAAGGACTTGTCTGAACTAGCAATGGACTGCTGCAAATGGGCACAATTATTCCAAGCAGTTACCTTTTCCCACATGACTCTTCTCAGAAATGAATACCAATCCTATAATGAAACCTATCGGGTCAGTAGGAATTCAGTGGGATAACTTGTTACCTCCTATCTTGTCCCAAGAGAGTGGTGGAAAATCTCCCTGTGCAGGGCCAGTTATGAAACACTCTGCAAGGGTCATCCTTCTGGGGCTGGGGGGCTGCTGACCCTAGCCAGTTCCAGGGGTGTAGAGGAACCTCCAGAGACTGAACCTGAATACTGGAGTCTGGGGCGAATGTAGTCCAAGGCATGGTTCTTCCAGGCCCCCAGAAGTCCAGCACTTCCACAGTGAGGTCGGTGCAATTTTGCTTTCCATGGACAAGAATCCAGGCCTCAGAGGGCCAGTACAGTTCTCTTCCCACTGTGACTAGCTAACCTCCTTCCTTCAGCCAATGGCCTCCACTTTGTTTTGGCCACATCATTATTTCTCTGGCCCAGGCATGCCAAAATTATTTTGGGCAGGCCTTAATTTCATAATTGGGAATTACAGGTAAATTCTGGAACAGCTTTCCTTTCCCCAAGGACTCTTATAGAAGGGCATTCAATCAGACCTCCTATACCCAGGTGCTTTGCATAGATGATCCCAAATAAATTAATCCTGGCAACATCTCTGTGAGGATTATCATTTAACAGACAAATAAACTGAGACTTAGGGAGGTTGAAACAGCTTCCCAAGACCACAGACAAGAGCTGAAATCCAGGGAGATGCAGGGCACAGTCCAGAGCCTTTGCATTTTACCAAGCACCATTTCAACAATGCAAAATACCTGTAACTCCTACGGATGGGCACAGCAGCAGAGATCCAGCTAATCCAGCCTCTTGGGCCTGGGAAAACTCCACATGGAAAGGCCAGGAACCTATACCATCGCCCTGAATTACCCTGAACCCCAACTCAAGACCAGCCTTCATTCTCCAGAATGTGCTTCCCCTCTTTTTCAGTGACAAATTGAAGGCTGACTGTGAGTAAAATGCATGCCACACCTTCAGTCCGGGGGCAGCCAGGTTGGAATTCTGTCTTTCAAGATTGGTGGGCCTCGCCCAAGCCATCAAGCTATGCAGGGCTGACTTTTTAGCTTCAAACTGTGCAATGGGCAGATGGCACTCAGGCCGAACCTGTGACTCTGGCTGATTAATCTCTCTTGGTACTAGAGTAAACATAAAGCTTGGGGAGACCATATGGCCCTGACTCATAGTGCTTGCCGGAATTACCATCATTCTACATCACATATGCTTTCCTGGGTTAGTCTATTAGAGGAAATGTGTCTTAAAATTGAAGACAAAATGGTTAAAGACATAAAGACAAATATAGGGAGTGTGCATCTGTTACTCATATATTAAATGATGTTCATTTTTAAAAACATGCTTTGTTTTACTTAGGCAGAGTTTAACTTTGTTCACCCGTTCCAGTGTCAAGCACAGCAGGCTCTCAGGAACTGTCAATTGAATGGACATAGACAGGGAGGGCTCCGTTCCTGATCCATTTTCTTTGTTTAACTTCTGGAATTTAGCTCCCAGTTGAAAATGAACTTCCCACTGAGATTGGAAAGTGACATAACAGTAAGAGGCTTGCTCCTGTGAACCCCTCCAGAACACCCAATCAGGGCAACCTAGCGGGGAAGAGCAGCAGGTGAGGGTGTGACATTGGCTGCTCAGGGGCTGAGGAAAAAGAAATGCCTCTGAGGACAGGCCTTCAGGTAGCCCTTGGGAAGGTAATAACTCCTGAGGCCTCTAGCACCCCTGGTTCCATCATCAACCAGGGAGAGGGAGATCGAGTGGTCAAGGTCAGAGCTTTACAGTAGGATCAGGAGTGATTAAACCTCTCCAGTTCATTATTTTCCTGGACACCGAAACCAAGGCACAAAAATGGTCACAAATCAACCTGGACTCTGAGAGCTGTGAGAAATGCAAGTGGAACTAGAGCTAGAGACCTCCCAAAGGTCCAAAATTGCCCTGTCGCAAAAAAAAAAAAAAAAAAAAAGGGGAAAATACAGCTAAATAAAACTTACAGAATATATTTAACAGTAATATTATAATATTTTTGTAGCAAAGGCAAAAAGGTATTATATCAATGCTAAAGGTAAAAAAAAGGTATATGGGATTTAGTTTTATGAGATATGAATACGAGCAAGTTTTTTTTTTTCTGAGCTATTGGGACCTCGTATGTAGGAAGCTGGCACTCAACCACCGAGCCACATTGGCTTCCCCAAGTCAGCCCCTTCACTTGTTTTCTTTTCATTTGTTTTTGTTTTTCAGGAGACACATGGGAACTGAACCCAGGACCTCCCATATGGGAGGGGGGAGCTCAACTGCTTGAGCCACATCTGCTCCTTGATTAAGCATTTTTTACTTCATTTTTTTCATTAACATGGAAACCTTGGTCATGTTACTGATCTGTGCTAATTCTCTTTCTGAACATTGGAGAAATAATTGAGTTTATTTTTAGGATTAAATAATGTGCCTGGACAGAATTTTTTAAAGTAATGCTTCCATACTTTGTAAAGTTGCCTTTTGTCTGTTATTTCACTTTTTTGAAATTGAAATAATGTTTACTTAAAAACAAACAAACCAAATCCAATGGGAACTTTCCTCATTTCTGAGTCCGTCTGCACCACGTGGCACAGAAACCTAGGAGTGGGCTGTCTCCTTTGATACCACAGATTTTTACTCTGGAAAAAGTGCAGCTGTGCAAGGAGCTCCTGAGCAAGAGACTTTGGGGGGGGGGTGAAGAATGAGGGAGAGCTATAAGAATCGCACAAGACGTTCCACGCCAGACCTCTTATGCAGATGAGAGTTTTTCACTGCACGGTACTTTCCCAATCCCTCGCTCGTCTGACCCTGACGCTTTCAGATGGTGGAGCTGTGGCCACCGCACAGGTGAGGAAGTCCAGACCTTGAAAGGCAAATGGTCCATCCAAGGGACAGAGATGGGATTTGAGCTTACCCCAGCATCTAAGAGATTTCCAAGGCACTACTCATAGTCTTTAGAAGATAGTTCTTGGATCAGAAAGGATCTTACGGATACAGAAAACATATTGGGGGTTTAATATGGATGCTCAAAATCCTTTGAAAGCTGTCTGTTCCAAGGTAGCAGCTAATAGGTAGACGGAAATGGCCAGAGGGAACATACAGGAACACTTTCCTTCACTCAGTATTTACTTCTAGACCCCCTGTCCTGCTGGTTTCTGCCATTACAGACATAGGATTGTCCTGACTTTCTTTATCCCTTTTTTTAAAATCTTCCTATAATCAATTTTCTAAAAATTTTCTTCTCAAGCTGAAATTCCAACTTGAATGCAAAGGAGCCTTAACACTGGCCCATGACAGAATTTACTCTTTACTCCTTAGAAAGCAATACTTGATCCCTGGAACACCCACCTGATTAACAGAACTATATTGCCCTTAAGAAATGAAGAAAACCATCCCTCCCAGAAGAGTCAAGAATAAAACCCTGTGGCATCTTGTCCATCTGAGTGGAATCTCATCAATGGTTGGCACACAAATTCTGCTGCTGGGTAGAGATGGACATAGCACATGCCTGAAATATTACAAATGGCGGTGTCTTCACTGCAAGGGAAAGAAGCCATTCTGAAAAAGTGTGTGCTCAACTATTAGCAAACACATCAGAAAGCCCCCAATTGCTATCTCCTGCTTGCCTTCTAGCTGGAACTCCACATTTGTTTTCTCTACTGCCTGTATGCCATCTCTACCTGGAGGTTCCTCTCAAACAGGCTCCTTTGAGCTGCTGCTCTCAGAGCCCCAGCCTCCCTGTGGGGCCTACCTCTGCAGTCACCTGCAGGCTACACTTTCCTGCAGTGAGCACCTTCCCTTCTGCCTAATGGCTTTAAGTAAGAGTTACTTTTTTTGGTAACACATGAAAACCCTATAAATGACTCAATTCTGACTGTTAATTTTCAGACCCTTCTAGCCAGTTTGTAAGCTTGGTGATTACTGGCTGTATTGCTAGCATTCAGGTCTACAGTGGGCCTGAATTAGCAGAGTTGAGACTCCTTTATTACATGTACATATAAAAGAGTATCTGTCTAGGTCAGACTCCACTCCCCAGTACCATGATTTTCTTTAAAGCTGAGAAGCAAGATATGGAAGGAAGTGGCTTCTCTGGCTAAATGTCCCCTTCTTCCCATTTATGGATATGCATAGTCTACAAATTAAGGACTGCTGGTAGGAACTTAGAGAAAATTGCATAATAGCTTTGGGTCAAACACACCTCTTTTCCATACTGTGAGCAACCTAATAGTACTATGAGAGGTCATATTCTATCAGTGCCTCAAGAAATTGATAAGCTGATTACCTGAGTTTTTTCCAGAGAGGTAGTTATGGTGCTGGTGCTGGTTATTTCCCATATTCATTGTTTCCTCTCAAAAAGTCAGTGTGTTCTAAAGAATCTGAGCCCAGAGAGCTTGTGACCTCTCCCCTGTTTAATGAGGATTTACTATATGCTCGACACTATTGTGCATTATTTTATTGAATCCCCCAACCTGAAGATGGGGATACCATTATTTTCCCCACTACACTGATGAGACTTGGAAAGATTAAAAAAACTCAGCAAGATCTCTCTGATTCTGACTTGAAGTCTCCATAATTCATTGAAAATGGTGGTGAAAGGAAATATAGTGAATTGATAAAGTAATTTGTATTTGGGTATTCTTGCCAACACTTTTGTGTGCATTTAAAAATGGCATTTTCTGAGATTCGCTTTTCCTGACAAGATGGCAAACTAATTAAATGGCGATGTTGGATCCTTTTCTAAAACCCGGACTTGGTGAAGACTCAGAGGAAAAAGAGAAGATAGCTAGTTCTCTTGATGAGTTTCAATCCAAGGGACAGAGAGCCCAGTACCTAAAGGGAGATTGTTATGTGCTTTCCTTTTCCCATATTTCCTGGGAAAGGATCATTACTTGTCCTATCCCTTTGGTGGAGAACCAATCCCGCCAGCCTGGTGTCAGCACAGGACCAGCTGGGATGCAGAAGCAATAAATGTAGCAATAGACCAGCTGTCCCCTGGGCACACCCTCTTCTCTAGCTCCCCACCTAGATTGGTGATGACTTCAAAGGAGGCAGCTCTGGAAAAATAACAGATGCCCAAGGAACTCCTGAGCAAGAGTATCTGTACCTTGGTAAAGGGCTGGGTCACGCTGGGTGTTGTTTGCCCTCCACCCTGATGCCATGCCCCCCTGTCCTCACCAGGAAGTGGGGGAACCTGGGTCTTTGCGTCTCTTCCCAGGACAGTTAATGTCGAGGCAGCGGGGGCTCCAAGGACATATGAGTTCATGAGAAAAATAAGAAGTACCAGGAGCAAGTTGATTACTGAGCAGTCTATATTAGATGAATTGGCGTGGGACAGTCAGATAGGGCAAGAAGTAAAAGAGCTTAATAAATATCCTTAAAGAGGTCAGGAAACAAACCAGGAGCATACAGGCACAAACAATGTGGTTTTTGGAATTAAGAGCTTGATAGATGGACTGGGCAAGATGAGCAAGACTGAAGAACAAATTAGTGAGTAGAAGATCAGGTGAAGAACCTCTGTAGACCTCAGGAAGGACGAAGAGATGGAAAATGCAAAATAAAAGTTAAGACTATGGAGTATAGAAGTGCTAATATTCATATAACAGGAGTCCCAGAAAGAGGAAAAAACAAATAGGGGAGAAAAGATATAAACTTTCAGAAGGCAAGATCTTAGAAATAAGGCAGAATATGTGAAATATCTTCAAAATAAAAATGATGTTAACAAGGAAAAGAGATAACCAAAGATTTGGAATATTTGCATAACAATTACAAGTGTGATCTAACCCCGAGGTTGTCCAATATGGTTGAGTGCTTGAAATGTGGCTAGTGTGACCAAGGAGTTGAGTTTTAATTTTATTTAATTTTAATGAATTTAAAATAAAACAAAATAAAAACTGATGCTTGATTTATTTCCTGGAAAACTTTTTAATCACCTCAAACAGAAACTCTTTTCCCATCAAATAATAACTTCTCCTTTGCCTCCCCTGCTCCCGGTCCCTTGTAACCTATAATCTATTATATATTTCCATGAAATTTGCTTCTTCTAGATATTTCATAAAAAAGAGATCACACAATATTTGTCACTTTGTGTTTGGCTTATTTCACTTAACACGATGTCTTCAAGGTTCATCCATGTGGTAGCGTGTGTCAGAAGTTCATTTCTTTTTTTGGCTGAATAATATTCCACTGTGTGGATTATGCCACAGTGTGTTTATCCTTTTATCTGATTATGGATCCTTGGGTCACTTCCACCTTTTTGAATTATTTTGAGTACATTAATAGTAAACAAGGCATTTTGATAATCAAAGACTTCAGGGCATATATACTAAAAATATTAGGAAAAAAAGGAAAAAGAATAACAGAATAAAACCAAAGCAATAAGAAGGACATAAAATAGGCAAGAAGAGAAATCAAAGAGGTGGCCAAAAACCCACTCTAAAATTGGACCCTTTGAAGTGAGGTGACAAAGGTGTATATGAAATTCTACCCACAAGTACATTTTGAAACTAGATTAAATAGGCAATGGCACAAGGGAAAATAGCCACCTTCAACTGCAGGAATCAAAAGAAAGGG
The DNA here is from genome assembly GCF_030445035.2 of Dasypus novemcinctus. Classification (NCBI taxonomy): domain Eukaryota; kingdom Metazoa; phylum Chordata; class Mammalia; order Cingulata; family Dasypodidae; genus Dasypus; species Dasypus novemcinctus. The sequence continues at coordinate 21,257,055 of NC_080696.1, read as the reverse complement.
CTGTCATGGAGTCAAAGAAAGCACTCCCTCTTCCAGACAAATGCAGGTAAATGTGAACAGCCCACATCCTTCAAATGAAATGCATCCCCATTCGGACAAGTGCCTGTGTGAGTACGTGGTTTGGAAGTCAGAATGCAGATGAGGGATTGAGGGAAGTGATCGAATAGAAGAAAACAAGAGAGGTATAAACCAAGGAACACAGCGTGCTATGACCTGGGTATTACAATTTCAATTCCTCGAAGTTGACATATATACAGTTTCTTTAAATGTTACCAAGAATTTGGGGATGACCTTCCCTTTCTCTTCCTTCCTTCGTTCCTCCCTCTCCCACCCATCTTTTTTTCTTTTCTTCTCTTTCTCTCTTTCAATTATCAAACTACAGTAATGCAAAGTTCAACACTTTCCTTCCTACTGATTACTGCCATTCTCCAGATTCTTAAATGGAAAGCCCTTTAGGAAATGGCTTTCATTTCCTCAAGATGCATTCCTAGGGCTTAGCAACTCTCTAAAGGCTACGAATTTGATGCTCCATGAGAAACACCTGATCCTATATAGTGACACTGAGGTCCAAAGCGAGGGAGTAGAATCATTTTCCTGACTCTGAAGTTGCTGATCTGATCTGTGTGTTTATGGACATATGTGTCTACGTGTGTGTGTGCTTGTGTACTTGTGCACATGCATTGAGTCACATTGAAATCCACTTTCACATTCTCCTCTATGGTCAAAAAGGTTAATGTTAGGGCTTATCTGCTGGGCACAGTTTCTTAATTTTATAGCTGGAAATTATCTAATTTAGGAATAGGAAGCTGACTAAAGCCAACATAACACTTGCTCACTGACATGGGTAGCCACGCACCACTTATAAAAGCAGATGAAGACATCTCAACGGTCGGAAATATCTAATTGATTGAGGCATGACTTTTTCCTAACATATCCAGATAAATGGTATAGTCCCCACTTTGCTGTGGGCATCGGACCAATGCCTCCTATGTTACCCAACCATCCGCTCCTTCTGTCTGCAAATGACAGAGAGGAGCAACAGGTTGCGAGCCCCAGAGCCCAGAGGCCCACCCCAACAGCTGATGGCGCAGGTGTGTTTCCATTGGCTGCAAGGGCCAGGTTGGGCTCTATTTTCTTCTGTACATAAAGATAAGAAGCCAAGGGCCCCTTTCCGAAAGCAAACACATGCTTAATTTGAACCACAGCCTCCCCATGATTCACCGGATGGAATTTACGATGGTGTTTACCCTTTTCCGCAAACGTAGCAAATGAATCAGTCCTAATAGGAAATATAAATCCTTGGCAGATGCATTTTGAATCCCACATGGAAGGTTTCCCAGAGGACACCACTGCAACTCCAGAGGGTTTTGCACAGCAGTAGAACTAAAGAGAGGCCCAGGTCATGTCAGAGGAGGCAGCTTTAGCTAAGAGCAAAGCAAAGGTTTGCATGTGCCAAATTTTGTTGGGCCCTTTCAAGCAGGGGAGATTGAGACAAAACTTCAGGAATTTCTACTGGGCAGCTGTGGTGCATTCAATGGAGAGAAATGGCCTTAATCTTTGCAAAACCAACAAAGATAAGCAATAGCTTTAGTTGGCTGAAATTAGCCAAGGCACTGCTCCACAAATGGTCTGGGTGAAGATTATCCAGGCGCTGACCAACGAATGGCACTGCTCAAGTATGCTGGCAATGTTTAACAGACCATCTGTCTTATACCTGCTCCCACTGAACAGGGGCCTTTGTTTGAATCCAGGCCCCATCCAACAGGTCTGCTATCTGCTCACCGGCAAGTGAAACCTCCTGGTTCTATTGTCATAGTTTCACAACTGCCTTGATGACCGTTTGTCCTCCCCACGGAGGAGTGGCTTCTGCCAGAGGTCATTTCTGAAGGGGGAAGATGGATTTTGTGTCTGTTCATCTAATACTTTACACTTCACCATTAGGGTCAAAAAGCCTCACTGGCTCATTTGATTTTTCCCTGGTTTTACCTCCTTAAGAGGAAATTCAGAGTTCTTTCAAATTTGGTAACTGTTGCAGATTTTCTTTCCTTTTTTGGCTAGCTGCTATTAAATTAGAAACTTCTCTCTCTCTCTCTCCTTGAAACCCTACATCAGTATATTTTTACACCAAAGTAAAATATTTTCTGCTTAAATATCACATCATCAGTAATTGACTGATTGTATTACATTAGATTGAACCATTTGAAATAAATGTTTCCATAGGTCTAAAACAGTCAGAGCTGGTTTGGTTCAATGTATATATTTTCTTAAAAAATTATCCACTTCATTTGAGAGGAGGGATTTGAGAAGAGAACCAATCATGGTTTTCATTTGTAAAGAAAAAAATCTGTGGCAGTGTTATTTTAAAGTAAATTCTCACTTATGAAGTTATTTCTCCTGCTCTGCCTTGCCCTGCTCTCAGCTACTCCCCTTTCAGGTCTGGGGACAATGCCCCTATCTTCTTGTGCTAGATGTCACAATATTGGCATAATTGCCACCTTCATAATGGTAACTTCCTAAATCAGTTTGAGCTTCTGAAACCTTCCTTGAAAATCACCCTTAAATTCTTGGCCAGTCAGCCACGCACGGAATTGCTGAGTTATCTCTCCCACAAATTTGGTTTCAATGAGCATACGTCTCTTTATCAGGAGACTGGATTTGGCAAGAGGCAAATGCTGGGTTAGATACAAGGGACTCAAAGAAATGTAAACTACCAAGTTGAATAAACCTCTGTATTTAAAGCTTCCACATCCTAGCGCCCCACCAAAGCCTCAGTTTGATGGTCCATCTTTATTTGGTCTTGATCATGGGTACCTCCTAAGCAAAATTGTGTCTTTAGAGCAAACAAAGTGAACTGAAGGAATTCAAATACTCATCTTTTTCCAGAGGAAATTTGGAAAACAAAAGTCACCCTATAATCAGCAGTACAGTGGATTTCATACTTAAATTGAAATTTCTGTTGAAGCCAGTTTATAAAGCAAAGATGCAGGTGTGGTAAGTGGGAGAATCTCTCTGATTTTAAATTCTGGATTGGCCAGGAAAAGGATGACAATTGTGGGTGTGTCCGGGCAGATTGGCTGTCACCATTTGGGTGACCGGAAGAAAAGAGGAATTGCTTCATATTTTTAATCTCACCCCTTAATTTCACTTTTGGTGTATGTTACATATATTACAAGATAATCTAACATTAAATGCACATTCTACTAATTTTTATATATATATATATGTATGTGTATTTGTGTGTATATATAGATGATACATGATATTTTTTCTTTACTGATATGTGTGCATGAATTAAAAAATTATTTGGTAACTCTAGTAACAGACATCAAGCAAATCCTGGTTATGCTTTTGGCTCTTGTGATCCCTTGGACAAGTCACTTTTAAGTTGATAATAAGGGAAAGCTCACCTTATTTACTATGATACCTAAAGAGGTGGTACATCTTGAAAAATAAATTTTGGAATGATCATAATGATATAGGTCACCAAAAAATAGAAGGAGGGTAGAGAATGGAAAGCTGAGGGTTAATCTGTGCAGACTTACTAAAAGGTTGTTTGCAAATCTTTGAAAATGAATAGAAATGGTGAAACTATTTGTAACTAGCAGAGCTAGTTTGTGGGTATGACAGTGTTTGTAATTAGCAGAGCTATATGGGGGTATGACAGTGGTTGAAGGGAAAAGTCTAAGGACTTTATAGATTACTAGAAGGAAAGATAAAACAATGTAACATTGTGACTGTATAACATAGTGAAACCTCACGTGAAATAAGAATATGGGTAATATTGCATATATAAGACTGTTTTTACAAAATATAAATACAAATAAACCAGAGAGATGGAAACAGAATAGCAGCTATGTATGGCAGGGGAAACAGGGAGATTGAGAGGTGATGAGTTTTGTGTTTGCTTTTCTGTTGTTTGTTTATTATTTTTATTGGAATGATGAAAATGCTCTAATAATGATTGAAGTGATGAATGCACAACTATGTCATTATACCAAATACCATTGATTGGATGGATTTACAATTTTTGAATATGTATCAGTAAAAATGATTTGCTAAAAATACATTCTAACCTTACAATTAAGCCATTTTTACTAGGCCATCATTTGGTGTTGTAAGAAACCCTACCAAATTTACAATTTAGTTGTCTATGGTGTAGCTCCAGAGAGAAATCAAGGTGGTGGTTTTCCCCAGGTGTTACCATCTTTCTAAGTAGAACTATGTGGTGATATAATGCTAGGTTGACTTTGATTCTTTGGGAGAAAACAACTCCTACTCTTCATCTCCTAAAGAAGGTGCTGTAATGAAAAATGTAAGATAGAAATTCCACAATAAAACCATTCTGGCTGCTTTGTAGCCTCATCATGTTGGAGTTATGGAGTATCAAACAGAGCTACAGAAATTTCCGATAGAAGATCACAGCTCACTTACATATTTGGGAAATGGTATTGTTTCCAGGACACATGTATTTCTGCTGTTTATCCATTGGACATGCAGTGGTTGATTTCTTACTATGTGGCAGGCAATACTTTGCAAACCATTTTCAATGCATCAGGTGCATTAAAACCATTAGTGGAATCCATATATAAGACAATGTATGCAGGCCAACATTACTCAGTTTACCAACAGGAGGAGTAAGAACTGAGAAGGTCCTATTCACTGCCTGAGACCACCTTGCTGGGCAGGGAGGAGCTTGATGCACACCCAGGCTTGCTGCACTCCACACCCAGCTCTGGATTACTCTCCTTCCTATACTTTATCTCTGTGGCTCCAGGAGTCTTCTTTGTTCACATGTCCTTTAGAATGAACTTCAAGGACAAGAGTCTTTTTATGGGTTGAGTTGTGTCCCCCAGTAGGTCTGTTGGTGTCCGAAGCCTTGATCTTGTAGAAGGTGACCCTAATTAGAAATAGGATCTTTGAAGATGTCATTAGTTAATACAAGGCCAAACTGGATTAGAGTGGGCCCTAATACAGTATGACTGATATCCTTATTAGGAACAGAAATTTGGTCATGGATAGGAGAGACAGAGAGAGAGAGAGAGACTACCCAAGTGAAGAAGGTAGGGACTGAGTTATGCCACAAATCAAGAAATGTTGTGGGTTGCCAGCCAGAACCAGAACCCTACAGACTTCAGGTAGAACATGGCCTGCTGACATCTTTGAACCGTCAGAACTGTAAGATGATAATTCCTGTAAATAAGGCAACTAGTCTTTGGTATTTGTCCCAGAGCTTTGGGGAACTAGGGCAAGTACAGTCCCTCTGGTATTCATTGAGAGTGATCTGTTTCCCTTCCCCATCCCCAGTATCTCCCAAAAGCCACCATATAGCTGCAGGTGTTGTTTTCATAGGGTCCCCTTCTTGAAGGGCACCATTGCTGCAAGACAGGACATCAGAAGGAAGATCTTAACTCCAGCAGAGAGGGAGTGAGGTCCTAGTATACAGAGGCAGAACTGGCCAGACTTTTGGAAGTCAGAAGAAAGAATACCTCACATTGCAAAGACAGAAGATTCACTGGTGGTCTCAAGTCCTGAAGCCTCCGCTGGGTCAGAGAGCACAGGAGTATGCTCTAAGTACATAGGCAAAGGGTGATATCCCAAGGCCAGGAGCCGGCAGGAAGGTGTGGAGTGAAGTGAGATTGAGGATACAGGGGAACAGGTGGAAATGCAGGAAGAGGACAGGGATATTCAGGACTTTGGGGTCCAGTACACTTGAGCAGTTCTGTAAAGAAAACCAATCCTGGGAGCAGTTCCTGCTTCTGAGATGGGAGCTTTCTGTCCTCTGTCTTCATTGAAAAGAGTGGTCTCAATCTTGGCCACACATTAGAATCACCGAGATACTTTACAAAATCCTGATGACCAGGCCAATTAAATCAGCATCTCTGCGTGAAGAATGCAGGAATATCTTAAAGCCCCCCAGGTGATTCATATGGGCATCACAGTTTGAGAATCATGGTTTAAAACAAAGAATTCATTAGATTGTTTTTTTTTTTTTTTTTAACATCACCCAAGAAATATAGGCACACTATAGAACTTTGGATGGAACAAAGATGTCGCTTGTTGCTTCGTGGCCTCATAGTTGCTGTAGGTGGTCCTGCTCATGTCCCGTTTTGGGGACTGTGTTCCTGGAAGGCTGGAAGAGAGCAGGCAGGCTAAGGCCAGTTGGAGCTGCTAAGGATGCACACAGGATGACAGTGTCTTCTGTGTCCCCAGTGCTGTGGCAGGCACCATGAAGGCAGCACTCAATAAATGTTTGTAGAATGAGTGAATGGAAGCAGGACAGCATGAATTCATGAAAAGCAGTCTAAGACACGGTCCCTTCCCTCTAGGAACTTACAAAGGGGGCAGTTGAATAAGCATCCCAGTGATGGTAATCAGGTGGCAATCAGAGTTCCTGCATCACTGGCTCTGGGTCTATGCATGGAGCCCTGCAACCAGGGAAACCAGGGTAGGGATTTTGAAAACTCTGTTTGGTAGCTAAGGTCTCTCTTATCTTTATTAATGACCTGCAAAGAACTGCCACACTGCCCCCTTCTTGAGAAAACCAGCAAACGAGAGTAGAAAGACCAGTAAATGAGAGTAAAAGCCAAAGAGGCAGCTCACCAGTGGAACCCAGGTAGGCAAAGGGAGAAAAACCAGTCACCCAGATATGGTGTTATTCTGGTGGTTCTTTGCTGCTTTGCTTGGTTGACAAAAGTTTTCCAAACTCTCTAGGCTGCAGATAAAGAAATTTGATCAGCTGAGAGCTTCTTGCCAATTAGTAGGGGTATGGAAAGAGAACTGATGGGACTTAGGAGAGCTAAGGGGGCCCATCCTGGCTATAGATCATCAACTATCTTTCTGACCTCAGGAAAGTCCATCCCTTATCTGAACAGCAAAGTGGGCAGCAGTTTCTGCTTGGTCTTTCTTGCCTGGTGGTTTGATGCAGCAAGATAGAATAATACCAATCTATAAATTTCCTTTTAATCTGTATGTGTTTTTTGTCTCTTGTTTACATTTAAGAATTGAGGAACTGTACAGATATTTGTACGCCAATGCTTACAGAAGCATTATTCACCATAGCCAAAAAGTGGAAGCAACCCAGTGTCCATCAACAGATGAATAGATAAACAAAATGGCTCATTGTCAGGAGAGAGGGTCCTCAGACTGGGGCCTCTGACTTAGGTGGGTACTGGAACCAGCATGTGACGCCACCTCCCAAACGCTGGCAGAAGCATGAAGCTACCAGTGGGTACTGGCTTTCTACCAGGACACCAAAGAACCATTTATACCCACAGCTTTACTATCCACTGCTGCTATTTTAATGTCTCCTCTTATTCCTCTCTTTGACTCCCAGGTACCCCTCTCTCTTGTTGAGAAAGTAAATGGCCTTTTCCTTCCTGGCCTATTCTGCTTTTTCATGAACATCCAGATAAAAATGTGTTTGGGTGACCCCAGGTGGCTGGTGGGTTGGTGACCAAACTTGGATGAGGGCATTGTCCCTGCCTTTCAGCCAGGCCCTGTCTGTTTATGCTGCACCTGCATGCTGTGTAGACCTGGTGTCAGGCAGAGAGGAATGGGGCCTGGGCTAACTTGTTTACCTGGCATTTGAAGAGCTGGTGTTTCAATCAGCATTTAAATATTTTATTTTTCATTTTTTGGTAGTTAGCCATACCATGCAGCTGTCTGCTTTCTCTAATTTCAGAAATGACTTTGAAATCCCAAACTACTTGAGGAGAGAGAAACAATAGATAAAAATAGAAGTTTACTTGACCAGGCGAGATGATACAGCCTTTCTTTGAGCTCTAGTACCTTGGTCCTATGGCTTACTCAGTACTCTCCTAGGGCCTCATTTTTCACATCTGTAAAATGGAGGAGTACCTATTGCTGTGGTTCTTAACTTTTTAAATTTCAAATAAATTCTTACACATAGACTCAATCTATACATTCCATAAAAGTGACATTCATTTAGTTTAATGACTAATTATATATTGATTATCTCTTACATTAAATTTATACAATTACTTAGTCAAAGAGAATAGCATGGTGTTTTTATGGTTAACATATATGAAAAAAAAAGTGGAGTCAGACTACAAATATGGCCACCCTTGCATTCCTGGTATAAATCCCACTTGGTCATGATGTATAATCTTTTTATTTTTTATTCTTTCTGTCTTTCTTTCTTCCTTTCTTCCTTTCTTTCTTTTTTCCCACATAAGCCACTCCCACATGCCCACCACATCATTTTTGTAAATTATATTTTTTGAAGATATATACGTCACATAAAAAATGTTACATTAGAAAATATAAGAGGTTCCCATATATCCCCCCTCCACCCCACTTCTCTCACACCAACAACCTCCCCCATGATTGTGGCACACTCATGGCACTCGGTTAACACATTTTGGGGCACTGCTGCACTACAGAGATAATAGTTTGCCCTGTAGTTCACATTCTCTCCCAGTACATTCAGTGGGTTATGGCAGAATATATAAAGTCCAGTATCTGACCCTGCAATACCATTTAGGACAACTCAAAATCCAAAAAATGCCCCCACATCACATCTCTTCTTCCCTCTCCCTGCTCTCAGCAATTACTGTGGCCATTTTCTCCACCTCGATGCTAAAATTTCTTCTATTACTCATCACAATTGTTTTATAGTAAAATATCAGTAAGTCCACTCTAGTCCATATTTTATTCCTCCATTCTGTGGACCCTGGGATGGTGATGTCCTCTCCACCTCTAGATCAAGAGGGGACTTAGATTCCACATGGATGATGGATGCAATTCCTCTGCTTACAGTTGTAGGCACTCTTGATTCTCTGATGTGATGGTTGGCCATCTTCACCTCCTTGTTAGCTGACTTGGGTAAGACCAATGAACTGGAGAGTAGGAGTCACCACTCTACTGAGACTCAGGGCTCAGGGGACACATGGGCAGTCCAGAAATTCAAGTCTTCTGAGTATGGACCATCCCTAGCACCAACCACAGGTTCAATAAAAGTGACAGAAGACGGATGTGTAGAAAAGTCACATCTGAGTCCAGCTCCATCACACTCGGGAGAACAAATTCCAAAATAGGGCCCTCTGACATGGCACAGAGCTCCAAATCCATCTGCCATGACATATACCCTGTGGATTCTCCGTAGCCTTCAGGAGAACCAGTACCTAGGGTTGTAACTACTTTGGCTTTTTCTGGGGTCCTGCTGAGGTGTGAGTAAGCGCAACCCCTGTGATGACCTCCCAACTCTTTTTGGAAGACTTTTAGCCATATCAACTCATTTGTCTTTGCCATTTCCCCCTTTTATTCAAGGTCAAAAAGCAGTTTTTAACACTTGATCCAACATGTAGGCTGAGATATTTGGCTGGTCTGAGTTGACCCTTTTATTCAAGGTCTCTTTCTAGTTGCTTCTCCAGTTAGTGATTGGTAGTAATCCCTCGGCACCATGGAGGCTCATCCCCAGGAGTCATGTCACACGTTCGGGGGAAGGTAATGCATTTACATACTGAGTTTGGCTTAGAGAGTAGCCACATTTGAGCAACATGGAGGCTCTCAGGAAGTAACTCTTAGGCACCCTACAGCTCTAGGCCTAGTTCATATTTCAGGCACATAGGCTCCTAAGCATAGTAATCAGTATCAAGGGCTCATTATTGGACTATCCTTCCTTTTTGATTTTTACTGTTGCTCTTGGGGGATTATTGTTTTTCTATTGGAGAATGTGACAGAGCTCCCTGGATGGGAACTCAGCACTCCCTCAGTTGACATTTGTAATGTAACTACTATAAAAATACCCAACATGCATTGTAACATATTTATGTCCTCTATATATACATGCCCTGGAGAACTCCCTGCCACCCACGTGCCCCCCATCAATAACACCTCACACCAGAGTTCCTCCCCTGCCATAGTTGAACCACTCTGTGATCCAAAACTTCTTCAACAATGAATCCTAATATATTGGATTCAATTAATAAGAAATTGAAATATAGTGATGGGTTCAAAGTTTAGAAATAGAATACATAGTAATTTAGAAATACTAAAATGAAAATAAATTGGTGTATTAATAAAATGAAAAAATTGTAAAGCTTTGTTTCTACTGTTTTGCCTTTCATCACCATAATAGGTGTTGCCCTGTATGTACACTGGCAAGGCACTTTCATTTCTTCCTCAGCGTCTACATCCTTCTTTTTTTTTTTTTTTCTAATTTTTAATTTTGTCTTCAAAAAAGTTTTAGGTCACAGTAATTCAAAATCACAATATATTGGACTCCCAGATATCCAACATCAAACTCTTTTCCCCTTTCCCCAGCAATGATCTCTTTACATGTTCATGCTATATTTGCTGTGCTGCTGATGTACAGATTTTGAAACATAGCTATCAAACATGGTCCCATTTTGGTTTACATTATGGTTTATATTTTAGACTGTACACATTTCCAAATTTTTAGTTTCCTTATGTTTTACATTATGGTTTACACTTTAATTTATAGACTTTTGCACACTTTAGATGTAAGTTAACATGTCCTATATCCATCATTGCATGATCTTGTGGACCACTTCCATTGCCCCCCAGCTGCCCTGCTTCCATCCATGCTATACCTCTCACCCACTCCCTTCAGGGCACACCGTGATAATCAATCTTCATTACTTGAGGGGCTAGATTTACAGATACTGCATCAATGCTGAGGGCTTGACATATTAGACTGCCCCAACTAATTGTGAGCCAGCGATTCTCTTGAGAGACACAATTCCCTCTATTTGGGAACATCAGGTCTCCCCAGGATGTGGGTACAACTTCGCACTCATTGTATTGGTCTCCACCCAATGATATAACACACTATGATAAAATAAGCGCTGACAAGCTCCCTAGAAGCTTGCCCTTGTACCAGATGCCCCCACTTAAGCACCTTAAAAATGTGATCCTTCCTTATTATATTTTCTAAAGAGTTTTCTCAACAGTATAGTTTCAACCATATACCTACATTCTCCCATATTCAGCAGTTTCCCCCAGCCTTCCCTCCACTTCCTTGGGTCATCTGACCCATCCTCCCAACTCTAGCCCCCCCCACCCCAATCCTGCAAAGGTCCACCCAAAGGTATCTCTATGCCCCCATCTTATCCTTTCCCTAAACAAATACTTACCTCCAGCTTATCGTAGACTTCACTCATGTAGGCGTCAGCTCCCAACCTTCTTCTTTCCCCTAGATTCCTTTCAGCTTATCTCCCAGTCTTTAGCTCTCTGAGACAGCTCGGTTTGCTTGTTTCATATCAGAGAGGTCATGTAGTATTTGTCCTTCAATGCCTGGCTTGCTTCACTCAACATAAGGTCCTCAAGATTCATCCATGTTATCACATGTGTTTGTACTGTATTCCTTCTTATAGCTGAGTAGTATTGCATTCTGTGTATATACCACATTTTATTTATCCATTCATCCATTGATGGGCATTTGGATTGAGTCCAACTTTTGGCAATAGTGCATAATGCTGCTATGAACATTGGTGTGCATATATCAGATTGTGTCTTTATTTTCAGATCTTATGGGTATATATCCAGCAGTGGAATTGCTGGGTCATATGGCAAATCTATAGTTAACTTTTTGAGAAACTGCCAAGCTATCCTCCAGAATGGCTGGATCCTTCTGCATTCCCACCAGCAGTGGATGAGTGTTTCCATTCCTCCACATCTTCTCCAGCACGTGTAGTCTTCTGTTTTTTTGATAGGTGCCAGTGTTATGGGAGTAAGATGGTATCTCATTGTAGTTTTGATTTGCATTTCCCTAATAGCTAGTGATTTTGAGCATTTTTTCATGTGCTTTTTAGCCATTTGTATTTCTTCTTTGGAGAAGTGTCTGTTCAAATCATTTTTGCATTTTTAAATTGGGTTGTTTGTCTTTTTATTTTCAAGATATAGGAGTTCTTTTTATATGCAGGATACAAGTCTTCTTCAGATATATGGTTACCAAATATTCTCTCCCATTGGGTAGGCTCTTTTCACTTTCATGACAAACTCCTTTGAGGTGCAAAAGGCTTTAACTTTGAGGAAGTCCCATTTATCTATTTGTTCTTTTGCTGCTTGTGCTTTGGGTGTGAAGTTTGTGAAGCCATTTCCTATTACAAGGTCCTGTAGATGCTTCCCTACATTGTTTTCCAAGGTCTTTAAGGTCTTGGCTCTTACATTTAGGTCTTTGATCTGTCTTGAGTTGACTTTTGTATTAGATGTGAGATGGCTATCTTTTTTCCTTCTTTTGCATATGGATATCTGATTCTCTAGACACCATTTGTTGAAGAGGCCATTCCCTCCCAGTTGTGTGGGTGTGGTGGCCTTTTTGAATATCAGATGACTGTATATATGAGGATCTATATCAGAACTCTTAATTTGGTTCCATTGGTCAGTGTGTCTATCCTTGTGCCAATATCATGCCATTTTCACTACTGTAGCTTCATAGTATGTTTTGAAGTCCAGTAGTGTGATTCCTCTAGTTTCATTTTCTTTTTCAGTATGTCTTTGGCTATTCAGGACCTCTTTCCTTTCCAAAATAAATATCATAGTTAGTTTTCTAGTTCATTAAAAATGCTGTGCTGATTTTTATTGGATTACATTGAATCTGTAGATCAGTTTTGGTAGGATAGATATTTTAATAATATTTGGTCTTCCTACTCATAAACAGGGAATATTCTTACATTTGTTTATGTCTTCTTTGATCTCCTTGAACAGTGTTGTATAGTTTTCTGTGTATAAGTCTTTTACATCTTTAGTTAAATTTACTCTTAGGTATTTGTTTTTTTTTATTTGCTATTGCTAAATGGTATTTGTTTCTTGATTTCTTCCTCAGATTGCTCATCATTGGTGTATAGAAATGCTACTGATTTTTGTGCATTGCTCTTATACTCTGTGACTTTACTGAACTCATTTATAAGTTCAGAAGCTTTGTTGTAGACTTTTCAGGGCTTTCTATGTATAGGATCACGTAATCTGCAAATAGTGAAATTTTGACTTCTTCCTTTCCTATTTGGATACCTTTTATATCTGGGTCTTGCCTCAGTGCTTGAGCAAGTATTTCCAGGACAATGTTAAATAGAAGGAGTGATAGTGGTCATCCTTGTCTTGTTCCTGATCTTAGAGGGAAAGATTTTAGGATTTCACCATTGTAAATGATGTTAGCTGTGGGCTTTTCATATATACCCTTCATCATGTTCAGAAAGTTTCCTTCTATTCCTATCTTTTACAGTGTTTTTTATCAAGAAAAGGTGCTGTATTTTGTCAAATGCTTTATCTGCATCTATAGATATGATCATGTGAATTTTTTCCTTCAATCTGTTTATGTTGTGTATTACGTTAATTGATTTTCTTATGTTGAACCATCCTTGCATATTAGGAATGAAACCCACTTGGTCATGGTGTATAATTTGTTTAATGTGTTGTTGAATATGATTAGCAAGTATTTTTTTGAGAATTTTTCATCTAAGTTCATTAGAGAGATTGGTCTGTAATTTTCCTTTCTTGTGGTGTCTTTGTTTGGCTTTGGTATTAGGGTAATGTTGGCATTGAAAAATGAGTTAGGCAGTATTCCTTCTATTTCAATTTTTTGGAAGAATTTAAGCAAAATTGGAGTTTTTCTTTCTGGAATGTTTGGTAGAATTCACCTGTGAAATCATCTGGTGACTGATTCTATCTTTTAATGACTGATTCCATCTTTACTTGTGGTTGGTTTGCTGAGATCATCAATTTCTTCTTTTGTCAATGTAGGCTGATTATGTGTTTCTAAGAATTTGTCCATTTCCTCTAAATTGCTTCTCTTGTTGGAATAAAGTTTTTCAAAGTATCCTATTATGATAGTCTTTATTTCAGTGAGGTCAGTGGTGATATCACGCTTCTCATTTCTATTTTGTGTATTTGCATCTTCTCTCTTTTTTTCTTTGTTAATCTAGCTAAGGGTTTGTCAATTTTATTGATCCTCTTAAAGAACTAGCATTTTGTTTTATTTATTTTTTTGAGTGCTTTCCTATTTTCTATTTCATTTAGTTCTACTCTGATCTTTGTTATTTATGTCTTTCTTCTTTCTTTGGGGTTACTTTGCTGTTTTTTACTAATTCCTCCAATTGTTCAGTTAGTTCTTCAACTTTAGCTCTTCTTTTTTGATGTATGAATTTATGGCTATGAATTTCTCTCTCAGTACAGCTTTTGCTGCATCCCATAAGTTTTGGTATGTTGTGTTATAATTTTCATTAGCTTCAAGGTAGTTATTGATTTCTGTTGAGATTTCTTCCTTTACCCACTGTTTTTCTAAGAGTGTGTTGCTTAACTTCCGTATCTTGGTGCCAAATCTGGGCCTCTTGCAGATTTCCAGCTTCACTCCATGGTAGTCAGAGAAATTATTTTGTATGATTTCAGTCTTTCTGAATTCATTGAGATTTTCTTTGTGGTGTAGCATGTGGTCTATCTTGGAGAATGATCCATGAGCACTTGAGAAAAATGTATATCCTGCTGTATTTGGGTGTAATGTTCTGTATATGTCTATTAGGTACAGATCCTCTAATATATTGTTCAAAGTCTTTGTTTCTTTATTGATTCTCTTTTGAGATGTTCTGTCGAATGGAGATAGGGGTGTGTTAAATTCCCACACTGTAATTGTAGAGGCATCTATTCCTTCCCTTAGTTTCTCCGGTATTTGCCTCACATATTTGGAGGCACCCTTGTTAGGGGCATAAATGTTTATGATTGTTCTTTCTTCTTGAAAGATTATCCCTTTCACTAATATGTAGTGTCCATTTTTGTCTCTCACAACAGTTTTTCATTTAAAAGTCCATTTTGTCTCATATTAATATAGCTACACCTGCCCTGTTTTTTTTTGGTTATGGTTTGCCTGTATATTGTTTTCCAGCCATTCACTTTCAATCTCCTTGAATCCCTGAGTCTGAGATGAGTTTCTTGTAGACAACATATAGATGAGTCATATTTCCTTATCCAATCTTCCAACCTGTGTCTCTTAACAGGTGAATTTAATCCATTGACATTTAGTGTTACTACTTTCAAGGAATTACTAATATTAGCCATATTTTCTTTGGATTTGTGTTTGCCATATGTTGTTTGATTTTTTTTTTCTCTTTTTGTAGTTTTAGTTTTTCTTACACTCTCCTCCAACTCTGTCTCTCCTGTTTTTTTTCTTTCCTCCTGCAAAACTCCCTTTAGTATTTCTTGAAGGGCAGGTTTCTTGTTGGCATAGTCTCTTAGTTTCTGCTTATCTGTGAATATTTTGAAGTATCCATCACTTTTGAAGGCTACCTTTGCTGGATAGAGTATTCTTGATTGGAAATTCTTTTCTTTTAGTACCTTGACTATGTCACACCCTGCCTTCTTGCCTCCATGGTTCCAGATTAGAGATTAGCACTTAATCTTATGGAGCCTCCCTTGTATGTGATGGTTCTCTTTTCTCTTGCTGCTTTTAGTATTTTCTCTTTGTCTTGTGCATTGGATAATTTGACAAGTATAGTCTTGGGGTAGACCTGTTGGGATTTATGCTGTTTGGGGTGTGTTGTGCTACCTGGACATGTACATGCATCTCCCTCAATACGTTTGGGAAGTTTTCAGCCATTATTTCCTCCAACATCCCTTCTGTCCCCTTTCCCTTTTCTTCTCATTCTGGAATGCCTATAATACGTATGTTTATGTGTTTTGCATTGTCATTCAGGTTCCTAAACCTCTACTGGGATTTTTCTATCTTTTGATCGACCAGTTCTACTATCTGTTTGATTTCAGATGTACTGTCTTCCACATCACTAATTCTTTCCTCTGCCTCTTCAAATCTGCTGTTATTTGCTGAGAGTGTATTTTTGATTTCTTGGATTGTACCATTGATTCCCCTCATATCTATGATCTTTTTGTGCATGATCACAATTTCTTCTGTATGGTCTCCAAGTGTTTTCTTAATATGCTTAATTTCTTCCTTCACTTCATTGAATTGCTCCATGATACATGTTTTGAGAGCCTTAATTACTTGTTTGATGTTCCACTTCTCTTCCTGGTTTTTAGTTTGTTCATTGGATTGGGTCATGTTTACCTGATTATTGGTATGGTCTGTAGTTTTTTGTTGCTGTCTGGTCATCATTTTCTCATGTTGTATTTATTCTATTGATTATCTTCTTCATCTAGTCTTGGGGTTTAATTAGTTGTTTTTGTTTGCATGTTAAGTCTTCTCTTTCTCACTTTGTTCTTCTTATTCTATTTCCTTATTGTTGACTAAGGTCCCTTGAAGGAAAATATTAGGCCCAGAGGGAGCAAAAGTGGTAAGAAGAGAAAACTATTATAGTAGTATTGATAGTGAATGTTAGCAGGAGAACCATGTGAGATCCAGGAGAATGGATATTGAACTTATGTAAGCTGTGTATATTTATAACCATAAAAAAGTGGAGTACCTATAATGAGATAGTAAACTCATTATGGGGAGGAATACAATGTGAATTAAAAGGTCAGTGTGGTCAGGAGAGAGGGAAAAAGAAAAGAGAGGACAATAATATAAAGAGTGAATAAATGATAGAAAACAGATTAGAGGTATTAGAGATAAAAAGTTAGAAATATTGGGGGCTAAACAAAGAGAGGTGGAATGTAAGGGAAATTATAAATGACGGAGGAGAGAATGATGTAAAGGAAAGGGAATAGCATTGGTTGCCAAATCAGTACACACAGAAAAGAGAAAATTGAGGATGAGGAAGCATAGCAAATAAAAAGTGTTGCCTGTAGCACTAATAAAAAGAAAAGAAAAAAAAAAAAGGAAAAGGAAAGAGAGAAGAAAAAAAGCAGAGCAAGAAAAAGAGAAGGAAAATAAAAAGAAGAAAAGGGCAGTTGGGGGGATAAAGAGGAAGGAAATACAAGAAAATAGACCAAAAAAAAGACCAGACAAGGCCTCAGGCAAAGAATCATCTTTGCAATTGAATAAACTGCTTAGGAGTCTGACCTTCCCCCTTTCTCCCTTCCTCACTTCTCTTTTTCCCAAGGCAGCAGGAAGGCTATGTGGGGGGGCTCCTGTAGGAAATTCAGATGGGTCCCTGGTGAACCAACTCACCTGAGAAAATAATGACTCTTAATTTCTTGAGAGAGCACCCTCCCCTTGCCAGGAACCCTAAATATGCTATTGGAAGCCTGTAAAGCATGTCCTACTGTCCCTTTCCCGTAGGTGTGCTACGAGGGGGCTAGTTAATTTTCTGACTCCACCTTCCCCCAGACCAATTTTCCTACCTCAGGGCATTTAGGTAAATTGGGCTTTCTCACCAGATTCACCTCTCCTCTCTTCCTAGGCTCTCACCAAGTCAGCTGATATGGTCCTCCAAACTCATTAAAAGGGGGGGACCAGAAAATTGAACCTACACTTCTTGGGCCCCTCTGTACCTCCCACCTAAACTCTCCCACTCCTGGAGTTAGTCTGAGACTGGAGGGGGAGGGTAATGCTAGATTTCCAGGAGTGCTGGGCTCTGGAAACAGAGGCCCGGGAGAATGTGGACTCAGGTATGTAGGGCTGTGAAACGCGGGCCACGGAGATGCAGGGGACACAGGCTTGGGGTTCATGCATTTGGGGAAACACAGGGCTTGGAGACTCCACCCCACGACCGGTAGTTCTCAGTGAACACCATGGCTTTTAGCTGTAGGAGGAAGGGATTTAACTTCCCATGGCTTCAGAGTTCAGTTTTAGAGACCCGCAGTTTTACCTTGAGCAAACACCAATTTTGCTGCAATCTTGCCAGATTGATGTCCAGACACCTCCTGCCCTGGAGGTTCCTGAAACAGCCTGACAATCTTTTTAATATGTTGTTGGATTCAGTTTGCTAGCATTTTGTGGAGGATTTGTGCATCTATATTCATAAGGGATATTGGCCGATAACTTTTTCTTCTTGTGATTTTTTTTTTGTGGCTTTCATATTTCATAGGAAGTTTTCTCTCCTTTATAAAAATTTGGAAGAGTTTGAGCAGGAATGATATTAGTTCTTCTTTGAGTGCTTGGTAGTTTGCCAGTGAAGTTAAATGGTCCAGGACTTCTTTGTTCAGAGTTTTTTTGAGAACTGATTAATCTCTTTGGTTGTTACAGGTTGGTGACATTTTGTATTTCTTGTTGAATCAGTTTAGGTAGTTTGTGTGTCTCTAGAGACTTACCCAATTCATCTAGATTATCTAATTTGTTGGTACTTAACTGTTCATACTAATCTTTTATGATCATTTTGATTTCCATGAGGTTAATAGTAATGTCCCTGCTTTCAGTTATGATTTTAGTTATTTTCATCTTTCTTTTTTCTTTTTCAGTCTAGCTAAAGGTTTGTCAATTTTATTGACCTTTTAAAAAAAATCTTTTAGTTTCATTGCGCCTCTCTACTGTTTTTCTATTTTTGATTCCATTTATCTCCTCTCTAGTAGTTATTATTTCCTTCCTTCTGCTAACTTTGTGTTTCATTTGCCCTTCTTTTTCTAGTTCCTCAAGGTTTATGGATAAATTTTTGATTCATAGAGCTGAGAAGTTGCTGTTGACACCTTTTTTAGAACCATTTGTCTGTAATATTGAAGTGTTCCTCAATGATAAAGAAGTGTGGGTGAATCTGTGTTCTGAGGCTGGCACCAGAATGTCTTCACCTGGTGATACCAGTGGCTGTAGCTGCAGTATGTTCCAGAGCAGGGCAATGTTATTTATAGTTCCAGTTTCAAAATAGTTTATAGAGTATAAAAATAAAAATCCAGGCAAATGTTTTCTGGCCTCTACTATATCTGCTAGAAACTCAAGATTAACAGAAAAAAAAAATCAAAATCCCAACTTGTCCTCAATAGCTGGTTTTCTCAGCAAACCTCTGAATGAGAGTAGGAAAATATTTTGTGTCAAATGAAAAGTTTATCTTCACATTAAGTAAGAATCATGGAGATAATGGACTTCTTTTATCCTGTGCTCACCAGGATCCTGGAATATAGCAGTTTGGACCCATTTCTGATGAGACACCCTCAGACTCTGCAACAAATCAGCACATAAAGTGTTCCATTCTCCATCTGCATTCTCTGGACCCTTGTTCTCTTCCCTCATACTATTAGGGAAAGACAACTTTGAATCAAGTAGCATCACTGTGCAGCCTCACCCAGGGATACCCAGGACCAGGTGCCATGTCCCCAGAAGACTCAGCCAGACACTGCTGACACTTTGCTTTCTTCCTGCCAATACTATTTTGTGACACTTTTATTTTCTGTTATTTAGAGCAAGGGACATTAAGTCATTTGCCGATTGTGAGTGGCATGAGACTATTTTTTATAGGGAAATTATCTTCACTAGGTGAGGGATGGGGCAACAGGAAGAAATAGTCATTGACCAGGCACTATCTCTGCAGTTGCCTGTGTGGGATCTTGGAAGCAGTTGAGGCATGGCAGGAATTCTGTTCTGGAAAGCAGGTGTGTGTGTCTGTGTGTGTGTGGTGAGTTTGTGGTGAGTGTGTGCTGTAGGCATGTATGCTGTGGGTATGATTGTGTTTATGCATGAATGCATGGCACCGCAATCCAAGGGAATCAGGTCACACGTGCATATCACTTACACTAACTCAGTTCTGCAGATTGCAAGAGAGAAAGAGCAGTTTCCATCCTCCTTCACACAGCCACCTCCCTGTTCAGGCAGGGGTGCCACCTGCCACCTACTGCTGTTCATTTGGTCCTGATTCCTACACGGTTCTCTGAACAGGAGCATTTTATTGCACCAAGTGTTCAAGACACTTGGTTTTGGACAAATGGGTTCTGGAACACAAGTCACACATTCCACTAGCTGCCTGTTTGGAAAAGAGTCCTTGGCCCAACAATGGAGGAGAAATCAGCAGTAACCCAGACAATACAGCATCATCTTTCAGGATCATTCCAGGTATTTTCAAGGGTGATTTTAAGCATACTTAGGCCAGCACACCTAGCTTAGAATGAACAAGATGTGACACTATTGTATTCAGAAGAGAACCAAGACTATCTGGTGAGGCCCTGAAAGAATCACCAGTAGACTCAACATCATGTGCTGCCTTGGAGGTGTTGAGTGCCCTTGCTGCCATAGATGAAGGCTCCTTGCTGGAGACTGTGTTGAATGGAAAAAGTTTAGATCTGCCTAGGAGCAAACTAAGCTAGAACACTGCCTTATTGAATACACACACACATACACACCCAGCATACATAACCCATGTACAAATCAGTAACACACATATAAACAGCAGGAAAAGGAGACTAGGGGCACCTGGGGGATAAAAATGGTTGATCAAAAACTCCTCTATACCTGTATCCCCCAAATATCAGTCCTTTTTTGGGATCCCCTACTCCTAAGTTTCTGTTGTTTAAAAACAACATACAAGGAAGCGGACATGGCTCAAGTGATTGAGCTCCTGCCTACCACATGGGAGGTCACGGGTTCAGTTCCTGGTGCCTCCTGGAGAAGATGAGAAAGACAGGAAGCTGGTGTGATGGGTAGATGCAGAAAGGTGATACAACAAGATGACACAACAAAGGAGACACAAAGAGGGAAGACAATGAGAGACACAACAAAGCAGGGAAATGAAGTGACTCAAGTGATTTTGTGCTTCCCTCCTACATGCGATGCCCCAGGATCAGTTCCTGGTGCCTCCTAAGGAGAAGACAGCAGACACAGAGAGCACACAGCAATGGACACAGTGCAGACAGTGTGTGCAAATAATACAGGGGTGGTGGTGGTGAATACATAAAATAAACCTTTAAAAAAGACATATGGGGAGGTTAATGTAATTGAAAGACAGCTAGAAGATAATCTAGGGACTGTATAACAGAGTGATTTGGGTGGTAGGTTAGGATTGTGGTTAATAATTTAAATATAAGAATGTTCTTCTACTGCAAGGTGATAAGAATATGGTGATACACTGGGGAAAAACTAATGTAACTTACGGATTATAGTTAAGAGTAATATTGTAATATTTTTGTAGCAAAGGTAAAGAAGGTACTGTATCAATGCTAAACGTAAAAAAAAGAATATAGGTTTAGTTTTATGAGCTACGAATATGATTAAGCATTTTTTTCCTTCATTTTCATCATTAACAAGGAGACCTTGGTTATACCATTTAACCAAACTGTGCTCATTTATGCGTCTTTCCAAACACTGGAGAAACAATTAAGTTTTGTTTTTAGTATTAAATGAGATAAATGTGCCTAGACAGAATTTTTAGAGTAATGCTTCCATAATTTAGTAAGCTGCCTTTTGTCTGTTATTTTATTTTTTGAAGTTGAAATAAATTTTTTTTAAAAACACAGAATATAATGGTGGGGTCTAGGGGTGGGAGAGATGAATTCGAGCACTTGTTTGTTTGATATTGCTTGTAAGGATGTGAAAGTTCAGCGTCTAGTCAGCACTGTCCAGGAGATCTGTCCATTACAATGGAAATTTCTACATCTGTCAATGTGTGGCCACAAAATACTTGACAAGTGACTTCTGTGACATAGGTCTAGAGGTCCAAGTCTTGACCCTGGAAGTTTCTGCAGTGGGGTTGATAATCTTTCATACAAGCAAATTCCTACCTTTCCCTCAAAGTTGAATTATTGAACAAAATCTAGTTCTCTCCAGCAATCTAAACCTTCCCTCTAACTCATGCCAAGATTTTCTACATTACTTTGAATATGGAATGTCCAGCTCCCTGATGTGGGTCTGTTTTCCCACAGCACCTCTGTCCTCTTGGAACTTGCAGGGAGAGGTGTGTGCATTCTGAACAGCCTGCTTCTAAAGCAAATTCCAAAGAGGAGCCACTCTTCAAACCCTGAGTTTTTCAGATATATTTTAGTGCCTTGGAACTTGGGATGAAATCATCGCTGTGGTGTTTCCTAAGCCAGTCTGGCCTTCTAAAACAGATCTGCCCAGGCAACTGCTGCTTGCAGTCCCTCCACAGTGACCCTTGGCCCCAAGATCAGGCTGGAATTCCTTAGCAGGTCTTCAGCTTCTTGGCCCCTGCCTCCTTCACTCTTCATATCTCTTTCTATGTTCAAGCGTACTCTCAGCAAAACAAACCATGCCATTTCCCCAAGCATACAACATCCCTCTTTCACACCCTGTGTTTTGCTGGTGTCACCCCCTTCTGCCTGGGTTACTTTTCCCTGACTTGAACCTGCCCCGCTTTGATCATAGCTCTGGTTACACCCCAACCCCAGTGAAGCCAGCCTCATCTCAGTCTCCCAGCTCTGCTATCACTGTGCTTTGATGGGGCATTTCTGAGTCTCCCACTCCCTGTCAAAGGCTAGCTTCCCCTACCTCTGTCTCTCCCATGCCTCCTACAAAGCAACTCCAAAACAAATGTTGATTGTTAAATTCCAGATGGGAATTTCAAAGGCTGCCTCCATCTCCTCAAATGCTTGGAGGAGAGGTTTCCTAACTCTGTTCCTCTATCCCCAACCCCACCACAAAACCAAAGGAAAACAATGACTTCTTTGTTCTTCTGGGACAAACTTTTTTTTTAATCTTGCTCAGCTTGCCCTCTATAAAAGGCTTATCTTCACTGCTGGTAGGAGACTCTTTAACTCCTTCCTGTGTTGATTGCTTGTCAAGGTCCCATCAGCGCCTGTCCTTCCTCTGTACCAAGTAACTTCTACCGCCAGGGACTTGGAGCCCACCTGTCTCAGAGACGCTATCTTTACAAGCCAGCAGGTTGGGAATGCAGCCACGCAGAGCCAGGCCACTGCTTTTGGCCACAAGGAGTCCCCACGTCTTCTCTCCCACCCGCTTCCTTAGCTCGCAGGGGTACATCTCACTGTCCTTTTGATTATTTGATTTTGTGACTCTTCTTCATTTCCCGCTGGCCATCTCTCTTTGCCACCCCTTATGTGCAGAGTGAATTTATGGCACGCTTCATTTTAGAGCGTTGCAACGTCTTGACATTTATGGAGACCCTCTCATTATCAGAAATCACTATCACCTGCTGGGAGTCACTCATTTAAGCTTTAGTGGTAAGTTCTCTTTTGCTATCAATTGATCAATGGATTGTCCCTCAAGGTTTTAGAAAACAATGTGCTGATCTCACGGAAGAATTCCTGCATTTTAAAAAATGTGCTGACGTCTGAAACTTAGATAGATACCTTATGAGGGTTAAATAAGACACATAAGTGGCAGCTATTATAATTCTTCCTCTTATTATTGAGGTAAAGTCTGTGACTTTACCAAGACACACAGTTGGCAGTGGCAAAGCTGGAACTCAAACCCATGTTTCCTGATTCAAAACCCAGTGCTCTGTCGACTCTACCATAAAAGGGTGACAACAGTTCTTGTATTATGTCTACCATACGCCAAAGCAAAAATACAGTCTCCCCACTTATAGAGTACGTGTTTAAAATTGGTTTTCCGGTTTTGAGAATGGGTTATTAAAACACCATCATAGTTTTCTCATAGTGTTCATTGCACAACGACCAATGATAGCATCTGTGCAAGTGAAAGAAAGCTTGCCCTGGGCTAA
Organism: Dasypus novemcinctus; assembly: GCF_030445035.2. Lineage (NCBI taxonomy): Eukaryota > Metazoa > Chordata > Mammalia > Cingulata > Dasypodidae > Dasypus > Dasypus novemcinctus. Next base: position 21,233,632 of record NC_080696.1, on the reverse strand, counting down.
GTTAATGGTCCTGCTGGGCAGCCATCAAGCCCAAACCCATTATTGATTACCCTGAAAGAGAAACATGGAGTCCCAGGTTCAGTGTGTGTGACAGTAGCAATGGAAAGAAGCAAAAGGGACATCAAAGAAGGAACAGAGGGGAAGACCTATTTACCATGCAGGAGGCAAATGGCGGCCAGTTCAAGGATGGTATTAGTAGAATTGGTCAAAGTGTGAAGTGAATGGCTTCATGTGTCTCACCATCAACTCTACACACTCTCTTAGCCTATTCATACTTCCTTTGCTGAAATATTCCCTGAATGGGTCTCCTGTGTGCTCTTGCTCTGTTGACTTCTTGGATCATGGAGGAAACACTCACTGAAGCTTTGGAGACAGACAGAGATTTTATGGATAGAAAAGAAAATTATAGGTATAAGCCAAAGGTGGTAAACTGAGGCTACTCAAGATACAAAGGATGGTTCAAGTTTCCTAGAATTTCTCTCAGTTTCTTTCAATGGCAAAGATGAACCTCTCAGGTACTAGGACCACTATGGGGGAAAAGCAGAGGCTTTCCATGGGGGTTAGCTGAAGCCCACTGCTGAGGGCCAGGAGGCTGCAGAACTTGGTTGCCATCAGAAAGGCATCTTCAGCTTCGCTCCCCCTGGTGTCCTCCTGGAGAAACTTTTGGCACAGAAAGAAGCTGAGGGTGGGGAGTGGAGGGAGGGCATCAAGTTCAAGAGCAGCTCCAGGTGCAAGCTGTTGTTTGCAGAGGAAATGAAACTTAGAAGGAAGGATCCCATTAGACAGCTGATTGCTGTGGGGATAGGGGCCCTTGATTTAAACAAATATATATATATATGGAAAAAAAAACTTTTCCTGTGAAAACAGAATTCACAAAACATCTGCAGAGTATACTGGGACTCCTAGTACCTAGTAGTAGAAAGGTAGGGGATGAGGCTCTCTGTAAACAAGATCAGAAGCAGGTATGCCCTAAGCAGCCCATGTTGTCCCTTGTCCCCTCATGCCATGTACCTTTTAAAGTAGGGCAGAGGAGGTCACATGAGAAAGGCAGCTGCTGCAGTCAAGAAGACAAGATGCCCATCAGATTACCCAAGCATAGCACCCATGACCTTGTTCTAGAGATGAACAAGGTTATGAAGCATCCTCAGAATGGGAGATTCATGCAGCTGCGGGAATAAATATGGCAAGAAGGCCAGCTGGGGGTGGGGGTGGGGCTACATTTGCAGGCAGGTGTTCATTGTAGACCCTCTCAGCATTTCATTACCAGCACCATCTGCCTGTAAAATTATTACTCACATCAGGGAGAGTGTCTGAGGCTGTAACTCCACTTGCATAACTAACAGCCATCTATAACTCTTTGATATAGAAGAAGCCACACTCTATCATGCCTGACACCCTCCATCAGTTGGTGAAAGAGCAACCTCTCTTCCCTAGAACAGATAAAAAAAGAACTATAACCATTCTGATGTCCATAAAGATGTTTTCATTTCCTAAAACAAGTTCATATCTATTGCCTCATTTAACAGTCTTGACAGCCATGTCCATCAGTAGTTCCGTTGCCCAGGTGAGAAGCATGAGGCTCTGGCATGTGCACTGAGCTAACATGTGGGGTGGCCAAGAGCACTGGCCCCAGAGTCAGGCCCTGACTCAATACATGTGTTCCTGTGGCATCAAAGAGTTTCATGTCTGCATGCCTCAGCTGCCTTCTGCCAAATGGAGGTGATCATCACACCCCCTTTGTGGTACTATTTTGAGCATTAAGTGTAAAGTTTGCTTGGCACCAGTCAGAGCTCAATAATCAATAGCAGTTTTTACGACCAGCATCTCCTTAACTCTTCCCAGCTGTGCTTTTGGGCTTTCCAAGGACACCAAATCCTTCATTTTGGCCCCTATCCTTTTCACTACCTTAACTTATGTTAAAGGCACTCCTCACTCTGACCTTACTTGACCATCACTTGCCATGCCCAGTGTCCTTTGGAAGTTACATCTCTAGTAACAAACTAACCAACCCAGCTTCTGTAAGACTAGTTCGTGGTTCTTTCTTCCATGTCTTTGCTCCTGGGCCTAGTTCTCTGTCCATTGGAGAGACTGTCTTGGGGCAGATGCTTATACCACCATCTTATAGAATTGTACTTGGCCCTGCTCTCTGTCCATTGGGGAGGCCATCTTGGGACATGTGCTTATACCACCATCTTACAAAACTGGGGGATGGAGATGGCAAGTAACTTGCCTATTGGGTTAAACAGGGGGAACTGTTAAGCCATTCAGTGAAGCCTGGTCTTTAGAATGACCCTGTCACTTGGCAGTTCATTCAGAACAATGGACCAAGTAAAATCGTAGACCAAGGAATGACCCTCTAAGGAAGGGCATGAGTTGGTAAACAAAGAATCCAGGCTCCTTTCTCCTTTGTGGGACATCCCTGGAGTTAGTGCTACACGGTTTGTCAGTGGGTTCCCTGCAGGGTAAAGTCCCAGCCATAGGCAGGGGTAACCTGATCACTACCTCACCCTTTACTGCCTTCCTCTTGTCCCTGACTCACATCCCTATTCCTCACCTTGTTTCCTGGAATCACTTTCCAAATAAACAATTTGCACTGAAATCCCTGTGTTAGGGGCTCCTTTTGGGAGATCCTAATCTAAGATGCCTGTTTCCCTCCCAAGTACATACAATACAGATCCATAGTTCTCTTTTTTTTTTTAATTACTTTTTTTAAAAAGATTTATTTATTTATTTATTTCCCCTCCCCCCCCCACCCTGGTTGTCTGTTCTCTTTGTCTATTTGCTGCATCTTCTTTGTCTGCTTCTGTTGTTGTCAGCGGCACGGGAATCTGTGTTTCTTTTTTTTTTTTTTCAAATTCTAGTCAATTTATTTATTTTTTTAAAAAATATTACATTAAAAAAATATGAGGTCCCCATTCACCCCCACCGCCCCCACCCCACCACTCCCCCCACAGTAACACTCTCCCCCATCATCATGACACATCCATTGCATCTGGTGAGTACATCTCTGGGCATCGCTGCACCCCATGGCCTATGGTCCACACCATAGCCCCCACTCTCCCACGTTCCATCCAGTGGGCCATGTGTTTCTTTTTGTTGCGTCATCTTGTGTCAGCTCTCTGTGTGTGCGGCACCATTCCTGGGCAGGCTGCACTTTCTTTCGTGCTGGGCAGCTCTCCTTACGGGGTGCACTACTTGCACATGGGGTTCCCCTACGCGAGGGACACCCCTGTGTGCCAAGGCATTCCTTGCGCACATCAGCACTGCACATGGGCCAGCTCCACACAGGTCAAGGAGGCCCGGGGTTTGAACTGCGGACCTCCCATGTGGTAGACAGATGCCCTAACCACTGGGCCAAGTCCGCCGCCCATAGTTCTCTCTTGATTCAATCTACTTTTATGATTACAGGCATACATCAATATCAATTAATATCAATAGGTTGTTCACAATGCATCAGTTTGACCTCCATTCCTTTTTGTCTCCCAAAATGGTTTAATTGCTGTTTAAACCCAAATGAGTAATATGGGGCAAAGCTCTACCAAGTTGTAAGGACCTATGCAGTACTTTATTAGCAGTTAATTGCCATCCGCCTTTTCTTCTTGTGCTGTGTTTATTTGTGGTATATTTTATTCACTCAACTGCTTCTTAATTGTAGAACCATATATCACCTCCATCTTCATTCCTGACAGAGCCAAGTGCTCTGTAGTACACAGTAAGTGCCCAATACATGTGAGAGAGGTTGAGTAAATCCCCCTAAGAATGAAACCAGGCTGCAAGGGGCAGGAAGTAGCTACACAGTACTGAACAGCACACAATCTAATCCCTTTGGGGTTCTAATCACTTGTGTGTTGTTAAAGTTCCAAGATGATGAAGCAGGTTCATCAACTTTCACTTCCTCATATGTTAAAAAAGGATAAATAAAAATATGACAATAAAGTCTGTCATCATCCAATATGCGCTAAATGTTGTAAAGCTCAGTTGGATAAAATCTTTAAAGGTATTTTGACTCTGGTCAAAGGAAGATGTACATACGTGTTTTTAACATATCTTTATTGAGAACATGCCTGTACATGATCAACAGGCATTGCTAAAATTTCACGTGCTCAATTCCTATAATAGAAAAAGGCTCTGCTCTTTCACGGACCCAGACTTTAAAATCTCTGGCCCTGTCTAAGCCCACCTTCAAAGATTTACTCTTCATTAGGTTGTTTTCAACTATTAAAAGACAGTGGGGGCACTCGTGGCATTTATGTTTTGGAGGGGGCACATAATCAGCATGAAATGTGCGAAAGCGTGAAGTCAGGGGGCTTGGATGTCCTGGTCCTGAGAGGATGACAGCAGCTTCATTGACTCAGATAAAAGAGTGGGTAGCAGGGGATTTTTAACGTGGTTCTCATTTACCTTCACTCCAGTCAGGTTGAAACATGAGTTACTGTTAAGGCTGTTAAGATGGGGTTTAAAAAAAAAAAAACCCCACCAAAAACCTGACAACTGTCAGGGACACCTGCATTTTAGTTGCTGCGATGGAAACATCAGAATACCCTCTGGGTGGTGAACTCAGCTAGGTCTTGTTGAGGAAGTACCCAGGGGCTATTAGAGTGGAGGGATCCATCCCTGGTCCATGTTAAAACAAATGAAAAGCAGACTCAGGTTAGCTTTTCTTTTGTGATGGGAGGAAAGATAATGCCCGGGGAAAGGAGGATTATTTGAGGGCCTTGCTCCTCTGGACTCAGGCTGATGATATGCAGACACAACCGGGAACCCAAGCCGGGTGTTCCAGAACAAGGCACTAAGAGGTGGGGACCGCCCTGGGTGCGGGCTGGGCAGAGGATCAGCGGGAGTCAGGTGGAAGGGCAGCATCCACATCCAGGTTGGCTCCCGTGGGCACGGAGGGGAGCTGGAGCCAATGGGCTCATTAGTACCTGGTTATGACTGCAACCGGCCTGATGGCAAACACCGGCTATCAAAGCCCTTGTCAGCACTCCTGAATGGGACAAAGAAAAGGCGCATTAATGATTAACTCTGCTAAAAGCTCCGGCTTTTGTATTCCCATGGTGCCTGGGCTATCTGGCTGCCATGTGACTGGCTCAGGCCATTTTCTCTCAGATTGGGGAAAGCTAGTGAGCAAACACAGGTGGTCTGGAGCCGGCCACGCTGTCAGGGACAACCGCGAGCAGCACCAGCTATGCCTGGTGAAATTAGCTGCTCTATTTGCCTCCAGTTTTGCTTCCTGGTGATCTGACTTTCTAAGTCGAATGTCATTTTGCACTCATTTTCGACTATTCACAGGAGGGGCTAAAGAGTTGGGAGGGAAAACCCCCATGCAAAAATGAGAAAAGGAGAGCCCCCCAATAACATTTGGTGACGAAACACAGAGGCTGGGTAAACGAATTAAAACCTCTCAGGTCTTTAACTCCCTGCAAGGGCAAATTTATCCTAGTCAAAGGGAATTATTTTAGTGATCATGACCAAATATGTGAGCCACAACTATGACGTCAGAAACCTGCTACGTGGACCCCAGCTCAGCACCCCAAGGGGTGGGGACGTTTATAAGCTGCCCTGGACTGATTGGGCCCCTTAAAATCAGCAATGTCACCTGTGTTCGCTGGACGAAGAGACCAAGGGTAGGGCGTCCTTCGCAGTCTGACCTTGCCTATTCGCGGCGCAGAGTCAAGGTCCCTCTAGTGGTATTATTTGTTTAAATGCATTTCTTCCTTGGCCCACCTCAGACAGACTTTCTTTCCCTGTTCAAATATTTATACGCCTCTATTATTGCACGCTGCTTCAACCACTCACGATCATACCAGCAGCCATAAAGCACCGATTATCAGCACAAGGTGATAAAGGCCCTTTGAGTCAACACCAGAAATGAACAGAAAATGAAATAAAGTTATAAAAAAAGGACAGCATAAATGTCTACAAAGAGCATATCAGTCTGTAGATATTCAAGCAATTAGCTACAAGAGGAAAGACGTTTGGCCCAAACTAACAGTACTACTGAAACATCTACCCGCGTTTGATATTTAAATACAGCATTCTGCCAGATTCCTAGTTAAAGGGGCAGGGTGGGGGAAGGAACACCTGTGAGGTTCATCTACTCAAATGCAGTCCGGAGTTCCTGAACGTCACTCAAACACAGCTGAGCTATATGCGGTGTTGCTTTCCTTTCCCAATTGAGGCTGACCACAAAAGAAAACCGAGCAAAGCCCCAAATGGCCCGAGGAGGCTGCATAATCGATCAGTGGTGTTTGTTTTGGGGGTTGTGGTGGTGTCTACTCAGCCTGCTTCCCCAGTGTTCCCAAACTTTTGTTTTTTTCGAAAGAAGATAGTATCATCAGTGTGAAGACTTAGTTACCACTGGGTACAAGTACCCAAGATGGATTTTGATGTCATCAAGCAATTTCGGCAAATAACTCCTTTTGTTTTGTTTTTACCTGCTAAGCAATTGTGTTTTTTCCCCTTGCAAACATGTACAAACAGGTGGTATCACTATTGTCTGAATCACTTCAAGACTAGGAATCAGCCTTTAGAAAAATCCTCTGCTAGTCAAACCAGCAATAAGAGATAGGAAGAGAGTTCTTGTGGAAGCTGAAATTAGAGCAGCATTCTGATGCGGCTGAGCTGAAAACTCAGCTATTGGTTTTATTCCACAAGGCTCCTCCCCACCTTTATGCTGTTTAACAATTTAAAAAGATATAATTGCATTCCTTAAATTCCTAAAAAGGTTAAAGGTACAGATAACATATTATATAGGACCTTCTGATAAAATGCAATTGTAGCTTGAATAATAATTTGATTGATTTTTGTCAGAAACTACTCTTCTGTTTGTCCATTGAAGTTTTCAAGTCATGTGTTTACCTTTTGTTAAAATTTTTTTTATTTTTTTAATTTTAATTTTTTTAAAGATTTATTTATTTATTTAATTCCACCCCCTTCCCTGGTTGTCTGTTCTTGGTGTCTATTTGCTGCGTCTTGTTTCTTTGTCCGCTTCTGTTGTCGTCAGCAGCACGGGAAGTGTGGGCGGCGCCATTCCTGGGCAGGCTGCTCTTTCTTTTCACTCTGGGCGGCTTTCCTCACGGGCGCACTCCTTGCGCATGGGGCTCCCCCACGCGGGGGACACCCTTGCGTGGCACGGCACTCCTTGCACGCATCAGCGCTGCGCATGGCCAGCTCCACACGGGTCAAGAAGGCCCGGGGTTTGAACCAGGACCTCCCATATGGTAGACGGACGCCCTAACCACTGGGCCAAAGTCCGTTTCCTGTGTTTACCTTTTGAAGACTCTAATACATGAATATGTTACAAAATTCAAAATAAAATGAAGCATAATAATAATAAACAGCTAGCACTTATATGAAGCTTACTGTGTGTCAAACACTGTTCTAAGTCATTATCCCTAGTTGACAGAAAGGATAAGTAACTTGCCCAAAGTCACACAACTAGTGAGTTGCAGAGTTGGGATTCAAACCCAGACAACTTATTTCCCAAACAAGGTAAAAGTTAGTCACCCTGCAACCTCTGTACCCTAAATCCCCAAATTCCCCAGGGTACTTTTCTAGAGGTAATATATGTATGTATAAATATGTACACATACATATATATGTATAAGCGTCTGTGTGTTTTACACATTGCTATGCATCTGGTCCTTTTTTTTTTTTTGAGATCACTGCCAAGCTTAATACTTATATGTTCTTATTGAATATATTGGTTCTGGTATAGTGTATATTTGAACTATATTTAAAAGTCCTATGAAATAGCTTATTTTTAATATTCAGCTTTACTCAAATTCCTATAACCAATATCATTAAACATATGCCTTTGCATTGACAGATTTTGTAGTTCTATTTTAAAGATTCATTTTGATTTGGTAAATTTTCATCAGCATTTTCATTGTGATCATACTTCATCATATATGTATTTTTCCCAGTAAATAAATCCCCCTGACTCACCTCACATTGTCCTTTCATCTTTAAAAGTAAATCATATTATAGCTTTTCTTTAAATTTTTATGATAATAACATTCAGTATTATTAAAAGGGAGAGTATAGGGTTTTGCAATGCAGAGATTTGCTAAAGAAATTGTTTTTAATTAAAACAGAGCTGTGTTCTTTCATCCTTTGAGTCATAAGTTTGGAAGGTAGAGGGTAAATATATACATGAAGGAGGTTGGCAAATTGCTGTGTTTTTTTTATGGTGGTACCAGGGATTGAATTCAGGACCTCACACATAGGAAGCAGGTGCTCAACCACTGAGCTAAATCTCCTCCCCAATAAGAGTTGTCTTTTTTTCATTTGTTTGCTTGTTTGTTTTTAGGAGGTACTGGGGATCAAACCTGGGACTTTGTTTATGGGAAGTAGGCACTTAACCCCTTAAGCTACATCTGCTTCCCAGCAAATTGAATGATTATGAGCTCAAACTAGCATGCGAATCATGATTTGCTAAAATCAAGGAGGAAGGGAAATAAATTCATTTCTACAAAAATTCCAGTCTATTTACCAATATTGTGGTTGGGACCCTTGGGTATTAGTTTATTCCTTTAAAGGTAAAATGAGATCAATGCTGCCCCCCATGCAGTGATGAATCAATAGCATCAAAATCAGTAGTAACAGAGAAGACAAATACCACTGCCTCAGTAGAACATAAATCACATGCAAAAGGCAGAGAGAGCACATTGGAAGGATTTGCATGCAAATCACTCAGATGAGCGAGATTAAGTGAAAGCTGACAAAGTGGAATGGGAGCCCAAGTGAAGGACTAGAGAAGACATTATTCTACTCAAATTGTACAGATCATGAGTTTTCCCCACATGCCAACTGCTTGCCAACTGGACTGTGGGTCCAACTTAGCTCAGGCCCCTATTCAGGGAGAAAGCTCTCAAAATTCAATGCTGAATTGGATGGTGGATGCTTAAATAATGCAATCTAATTTTAAAACCAACTTTGGAATTCACAAATGTAAACAAATATGGTCAGTCCTTGGAAAGCTATTTCCTAATTTAAGCAATGACTACCTCAACTCTGGTTTGAGGACTAAATGGGCCTGCCATCCAAGCAAGATCTTGAGTGGTATAAAATATTTATTACTCATCTAAGAACCCCAGAGAAATTGCTTAATTTTGTTCCCAAAGTTGTTCATCAGTATAATTATCTGCTTTATTTATTTATCTTAAATGCATTAAATTACCCATTTTCAAATAAACTAAATCTATTCTCAATGAAAAGTAATTTTTTCCATTGAAACCATTTAAAAAGAAGCTTTACACAGCCTACAGAATTATCTGGAAGAGATGTTCTTAGTTTGGTTTCCCAAAAGCAAACCCTGAGGCAAACATTTGGTGTAGATAGGTTATTTGGGAGTGATCTCAGAAAGAATGTGAGCAAGTGGATAAGAGTCAGGAAAGTAGGAAATCTCTATAAAGGACACATTAGAGAGAGGGTCAGCACTGTGGGCAACTGAGGCTAAATCCCACCGGACAACTCTTGAAAGAATGTGTAAAACATGCACCTCAGAATCATCCTGTGAGGGTCAAAAGCGGGGTATTGAGCCATCACCTCTCTGTGCTGTTTGACTTTGGGTGACATTTGTAATGTTAGCATCTCAGAGACAGCAGCCTGTCCCAATGGTATCCAAACACACTCCTGTAGCCAGAGAATTCCCCAAGCCAGAGAGCATATGGAAGACCCATGGATGTGTGGATGCCACAGCATGTGACACTCCTGGTGGGTCAAGGAGTTATGGGTGGGAGAGGGCACTTACAGGGTCTGTGACAATGTCCTAAACCATTTGGAACATCAAGAGAAGAAGAGCTTAGGCTTTCACAGTGACTTTTCTGAAGGGTTCTACACTCATTACCTAGATGTATTCTAGTTAGTTTCTTTTAAAAAAAACTGTTTTATGTCTATAGCCTGTAGCCCAGACAACCTTAATGAATGTGGTACACATAACTGAGGAGTAACACACATATCAAGGGTGAGATGCCAGTGCTTTTGGGATTGACTCCTGATAAAGGCCATTTTGGTGTTCAAGGGCACCAAATGAGTTTCTCAAGGTCAAGGTGAGGTTATGTCATGGGTCTACACACACCGTCATCTACTTTTAGTAAGTTTGGTGCAGTCAATGAGTGAGTGAATTTATGAATGAATGAATGCTTGAATGATTACAAAGTACTGGGAAGAAAAGAACAAATGAAATATGGGGAATGTGGAGGGCGAGGGGAATTTAAGACTGAGTAGGAAGGACTCCTACCTGCATCCTTTACAAAAGATCTCATGATCTTTGAAAAGGGCAAAGTTTAGAAGACCTATCTCTGTGGAGCAAGAGAAGGGGAATTTTTACTTGTTATTTTTCCTCTAATTATATTCAAATTAAAAACCCATTAGAAGAACAGTACAGGCATATGTATTTCTTCTTTCAGGGCTTAAAATGGGCAATTGACCTGCAAATGTAGAGAAAACCAGGCTATAAGGGAAGTATGAACTCTTGGGCCACAGGCTGAAAACTATTTGCATGCAAATCTTTGTTTTTTTTCTTTCAAATTTTGAATGATTTGGCAACAATTAAAAATTGTCAGGGCATCCCTATATTAAAAAAGAAGAAAGGATTCAAATCAAGGATCTATCTTTTCACATTAATAAATGTGAAAGAGAAGAAAAAAATAAATTCAAAGTAAGCAGAAGGAAGGAAATAAGGACAAGAGTGAAAATAAATAAATAGAGGAAAATAAGGACAAGAGTGAAAATAAATAAAATCGAGGAAATCAACAAAGTCAAAACTTGGCTCTTTGAAAATATCAATAAAATTGATAAAACTTTAGGTAGACTGAACAAGACGAAAAGAACAGAACAACAGCATCAACCAGCAGGACCTAATTGACATTTATAAAACACTAATCCACAGTAGCAGAATAGACTTCCTTTTCAAGTGCCCACAGAAAATATATCTAGATAGACCGTATATTGAACAAAACACAAACCTCAACAATTCTGAAAGAGTCCAAATCATACAGAATGTATTCTCCAACCACAATGAAATCAAAGTAGAATTCAGTAATAAAAAAATAACAAGAAAATATCATAAACAAACTGAACAATGTGCTTCTAAATAATTCATGGATAAAAGATGCCTCGAAGGAAATTTTTTAAAAAAATTGCACTGAACTAATGAAAATGAAAATACAATATATCAAAAATTTTAGGACACAACTAAAGCAGTGCTAAGAAGGATATCAATAGCATTATATGCATACATTAGAAAAGATTTGATCTCACTAACATAAGCTCTTCCTTCAAGAATTTTGAAATAGAATGAAATAAATACAAAGCAAGGAGAAGGAAATCAATAAAATTAAACACAGAAAGAAATAGAAAAATAATGAAATAAAGAGCCAATAGAATTGACAAATCTCAAGCAATACTGACAAAAAAGAGAGAAGATACAAATTACCAATAATGATTGAAACAGGGGGTATTATTACAGATGCTACAGACATCAAAAGGATAATAAGAAAAAGCTATGAACCACTCCAAACACACAAATTTGACAGCGTAGCTTAAATGGACCAAATTCTTGAAAAACTTAGACAACCACAGCTCTCCCATGTGAAGTAGATAATTTGAATCACTCTGTAGCTATCAAGTCATTGACTTTGTAATTTTAAAACTCCTGAAATTAAATATCCAGACCCAGATGGTTTCACTGGAGAAAGGAAATGAGCTATTATCCTGTATATGTGTAAAGAAGAATTAACACCAATTTTACAAACTCTCTTCCAGAAAATATAAGAGGAAGGAATACTTCCCAATTCATTAAGTGAAGCTACTATTACCTTGATATCAAAAGCCAGACAAAGACAGAACAAAAAAAGAAAGCTACAGACCAATATTCTTCATAAATAGAGATGCAAAAATCCTTGACAAAATATTAGGAAGTATATTTTAGCAATATATTAACAATATCGATATTGACCGAGTGTGATTTATTCTATGAATGCAAGGCACTTTCAATATTCAAAAACCAAACAATGTAATCCACTCTTAACAGGATAAAGAAGAAAAACCACATGATCACCAAAAATCTATGCAGAAAAAGCATTCAACAAGATTCACCACAAATTCAAGATAAAACTATGAGAAAAATAGAAGGGCACATCCTCAACTTGGTAAAGAAAATTTACAAAAACCTACAGCTGGCATTAGCCTTAATGTTGAAAGACAGAATAAAAATTTTTCCCTAAGATTGGGAACAAGACAAAGCGTCTGTTCTCATTCAACATAGTGCTGGAAATTTCAGTTTGTGCAATAAGGTAGGAAAAATCAATAAAAGGCACAGAGTTCAGAAAGGAAGAATGAAAAGTCTCTCTATTTGCAGATGACATATTTGCCTATGAAGAAAATCCCAAGCAATTTACAGTGAAGCCCACAGAACTTATAAGTGAGTTCAGCAAGGGCAAAGGGTACATGATAAGCATAAAAACAGTTGTATTTCTATATCCTGGCAATGAACACATGAGCCTAAAATTAAAATATAATACTATTTATATTTGCTCAAAAAATTCCTTAGGTATAAATTTAACAAAATATGTACAGGACTTGTATGCTGAAAATTATATAATGCTAATGAAAGAAACCAAAGAAGATATCCATTTGGCAGTTTCTTTAAAAAATTAAACATGCAAGTACTATATGATCCATAAATTATGCTCTTAGGCATTTATTCTAGAGGAATAACAGCACATTTTCATAAAAACCCGTGCACAGAGCTTATAGCAGTTTTATTCGTAATCACTAGTAACCAGAAACAACTCAGATTTCCTTCAGGCAAGTGAGTGGTTAAACACTATTTGATAGCCATACCATGGAATGCTTCTCAGCAACAAAAAGGAATGAACTATTGATACAAGCAAACAAAACAGATGAATCTCCATAGAATTATGCTGAGTAAGAAAAGCCAATCTCAAAAGATACAAACTGTGATTCCATTTAAATCATGATCTCGAAATGACAGAATTATAGATACGGAGAACAGATGAATGATTGCCAGGGCTTAAGGAGGGGATAAGCAGGGGAAGGACATGGGTGTGGCCAAAAATGTCAATATTCTGGTTGTGATACTATTCTATAATTTTGGGAGATGTTTCCATTGGGGGAAATGGGCTCTCTCTATTCTTTCTTACAACTGTCTCTGTGTCTATCATTATCTCAAAATAAAAGGTCTAATTTTTAAAAAAGCTTTTGTACAGTTTTAAGCCATTAAATATCTGCATAAAATATGAAAAAAACAACTGTAATCATTGTTCTTATAGTCATTGTACTGGCTTTCCTTGGACCATAGGAGCCACCTCAATACTGTACTTTTGTCTTACTTCTCCCAAGTTCAGGCAGGTAAACAAGGTTCTCTTCAGAAACAAAACAAACTGCAAAATATGAAACTATTAAATACAATGAAAATAATAGATTAAGTTAGTCACAGTAGAAAGCTAATCACAAATTAACCACTTTAAACTACATTTAGCCTTAAAAGTAACCCTTCTCAGGGTGCACAATCATAAAAATTTAGTTCACCATTTCTGTACACTCAAAAGGAACATTATTAATGACAGGAATGGTTATCAGGAAAGTAAAAGATCAGACATAGAGGTGGTGGTGAATTAACACATATTTATCTATTTATTTCTAATTTATGTACTGCCCACTTCTAGATAGGAACTGAGGCAGCATCAAATGTTAAAACACTCAGGGATCATAGTTACCCTTTAAAATGTCTTTTGTAAATTGCAAATAAAGTCAATATTGCAAATCAAGCCAATATCATCGGCATCTCTCTAGCCCTGCCTTTCCATCATTGACATAAACAGAAAGGAACAAAAAAACTTTCGTAAAAAAGGTTTATTTGAAGCTTGTTTTCCAGGCCATTAATGAGGTACACATTTTTTTTTTTAAAGCAGGGACTCTGCACTTGGACAATACCACTTTCTGATGCATCTAACCGTGGACTCCATGGCTCACTCTCTGATGACCATCTTGTTCCTTATTGGCTCCACAAGGAAGAGCAATGTAGGTATGGAGTGTGGTGGCTGCCCAGGCATTGGCAGAGGGGAGTCCTGCACCTACTTTTTGCTCTCAGCTGCACTTGGGGTCTCGCAAGCCCCACAAAAGCTTGTGTTCCCTAGGGGTGCCTGTTCCCTTTGTGAAAGTGTAAGGAGGGAAGTGATACGGTGTTAATCAATACACCCAGTGATAAATGTTTATCTTGAGCAGAAAGCAAATAAAGGCAGGTTAGAGAGCCCTTTATTGCCTGCAGCGTGGTCAGATCCAGGTCACCTGGTATAGAAGTTTAACAACCTTTTTTTTTTTTTTTTTTTTTTGCCAGAGTGCTGACGACAGGGTGGAAACACTTTACTAACCTTAGTATTTATTTACTCTAAAATTTTCACATGTGTGTGGTTTCTTATTTTTTCAAAGGTATAGGTTCAATACTGGAAAAATGGTGTTAATGTAAGCTGAAAAACACCCACTTGTCTATGAAAGAGAGAGAGAGAATGATTTAAGACTAGTGCAAATTTGCCAAGAAAAGCTCTCCTGTCTAAGTCCTTTGCTTATTCCCTAGAACAGTGTTACCCAAGCTTTGGCCATTATGGATTTCCCCAGAGGGCTGGTTAAAACTCAGATTGCTGGGTCCTGCTCCCAGTGTTCTTGGTTCAGTAGGTCTGGAGTAGGACCCAAGAATTCACATTTCTGAGGTGTTCTCAGCTGATGCTGATGCTCTTGCCCAAGGATCCCACTTTGAGACCAGCTGCTCTCTTCCTAGCCTGGACTTACGTAAGAGAGAAATAAGCTTTTTTTTCTTGTTTAAACCACCCCTTGTGAATCTTACTTGCAGTCAAACCTAGTCCCAAGTAATGCAAATGCATAAATGTTTGACTATTTTGAACACTGATTGGTTTTGTTTGTTAGTTTTGGGGCATCAGGATAGTTTATTTATTCCAAACATGCATGGACTATACAACTTCCTCCTCCATGCCCCTACCCACAAGAAAACATTACAAGAGAGTTGAAACACCTACTCTCTGGTTCATTGGACTTACCCAGGTCAGCTAACAGGGAGGTGAAGATGGTCAACCACCACACCAGAGAACCAAGAGTGTGTACAACGGCAAGCAGGAGAATTCCATCCATCAGCCATGTGGGATCTAAGCCCCCTCTCGGTTTAGAGGTGGATCTAAGCCCCCATTTGATACCAGAATGGAGGAATAAAATATGAATTAGAATGGATTTACTGGTATTCTACTATAGAATTATTGTGACTAGCAATGAAAGAAACTGTTTCATTGATGTGGAGACAGTGGCCAAGGGAGTTGCTGAAGGCAAGGAGAGGGAAGAAGAGGTGTGATATGGGGGCATTTTCGGGACTTGGGGCTGTCCTGAATGATATTGCAGAGACAAATGCAGGACATTATATATCCTGCCATAACCCCCTGAATGGGCTGGGAGAGAGTGTAAACTACAATGTAAACAATAGTCCATGCTGTGTAGCAGTGATCCAATATGTATTCATCAAATGCAATGAATGTGCCACACTGATGAAAAAGGTTGTTGACATGAGAGGAGTGGGGGTGGGGTGGGGAGTGAGGGTATATGGGAACCTCTAACATTTTTTAATGTAACATTTTGTGTGATCTATGTATCTTTTAAAAAAAGATAATTAAAAATAAAAATACAAATTAAAAAAGGAGAAAAAAAGAATGGTGATTCTTAGTCATCATTTGGACCCATTATTTCCATTCAGACTTTGTGTTGCCTATATTAAATACTTTTATTTTTTGCTAATACTAAATTTAGCATCCACAATTTATCATCATTTATATGCTAGTTTCATTAAGGTAAATGCCTCTATGAACAAAGTATATCTCTGCAGTAAATGAAAAACATATGGGTCTTAGTCTACACGGGGTTATTAATTTTATGCTTTCCATCTGGAGCTCATAAAGGATCCATTCTCAGAGGTAGTGAAGATCCAAGGTCAAACTAAAGCACCACATTTACAGTGAATAAGATCACCTTGTGAGGTATGAAATTAGGAGGTCTCACTCCTTCAATAATTCTGAAAAGACATGATCCTATCTCCTAATCTCCCATTTACACAGACACACCAGCATAATGAAAACCAGAGTGTGTATGAAAATTCTAAAATGGGCAAGGAGGGCTAAAAGCAAAAAATCCCTGAGATTCAAAAAGTAGTATTTAATTGTAATTATCTTATCAGAGACAGGCAAATTAGTTTTCAGTTATTAGCAAGGCAAGTGTAGCAGTTTGATATAATTGATGAATTCCAAAAAGAAATATTGGATTATGCGGTCACCCCTCGGGCTGAAGTGTGGTTTGCTGGCCTGGCGGGGGAGCAGCCACGGCAGGCCAAGCCGCTGCCCCCATAATAGGGTGGCTGGTCGGACTCACCGCCACCCCTGAAGGGAGCTCGGCATGGGCGCAGAGTGCCCTCGGGTCTCCCCTTCTCGGCAGCCATGCTTCCGCGGCTGCCCCTCCTCCCGGATAGCGCCACACGATGCCTTATGAGGCAACACCCTTCTTCTTTCTCCCTGCCCAGGCGCAGGGCGGAAAATTCCAGTCTGCCCTTCCCCCCCCCCCCCCCCACAGCAGCAACAGCCAGGCACAAGGCGGGAGACTCAAGTCTGCCCTCCACCCCAGCAACAGCAGCCACCAATCCCTAAACCCTGCCACTTCCCCCAGCAACAGCAACAGCCAACCCCTAACCACCACCCCTCCCCCGTCTAGTACCTCCCATTGACCTTTCTCCGGCAACCAATCAGAGCAGGGCGTGGCTTCGACCAATCAGCCTTCCCCAGCCCCTATAAAACTGTTGCCTCTCCCTCAATAAAGTTGGACTTGCGTGTTTACCTTGTCTCCGCGGTAGTTCTTCTGCCGTGCGCCCTCCAGTCCTGAGAGCCCCCGACAAGGGCCTGGCCTCCCTTGTCCCCAGTTCGTCGCCTGCTTCTCCGGGTGACCCCCTCGTCGCCGGCTTCGCCGGGCGACCCCGTCAGCCAAACTGCGCAACCCCTGTGAGACCGACCCCTCGTCTGCTGCCGGACCGACCCCTCGTCCCAAGTGGGACCGACCCCTCGTCCCAAGCGGGACCGACCCCTTGTCCAAAGCTGGACCGACCCCTCCTCTGCAGTCAGACCCCACCTCTACCGACCGAGCAAGCCGCCGCAGGATTATGCTTGTAATCTGATCTGTACCTGGGCATGATTGAGTTCTGATTAGGGCATTGAGTCCCCACCCCTTGGTAGGTGGGGACTTACAGATAAAAGGCATGACAAAGAACAGAGTTAGGGATTTCCTGATGTTAAAGTTTGATGCTGAAGACCCAGGAAGTCAGAGCCCAGAGGAAAGAGAAACCAGCACCAGGAAGGAACCTTGAACCCAGAGTAAAGCAAGACCCAGGAATGTAGGAACCCAGGGAACCTGAATCCTAGCAGACATGGGCAGCCATCTTGCTCCAAATAGAGTTTGGTGAGGGAAGTAACTTATGCTTAATGGCCTGGTATCTGTAAGCTCCTACCCCAAATAAATACCCTTTACAAAAACCAACCAATTTCTGGTATTTTGCATCAGCACCCCTTTGACTGACTAATACTGCAAGTGTCCAATGGAAATAAGAATAAATTATCTGGAGGGGTCTCTCTCTGCTGTGTGTGATATGTCACTGAACATGTTGATACTGGGTGGCAGCTCACTTTGAGTTTTAATATTTACATCAAACCACTCCTGGTGGATAAGTAGTATTCAGGAAATTCTGAAACAAACACCTACAAATCTTAGGATTTAAGGAAGATTTGTCAAAAACATGAAAGTGAAAGGAATGAAAGAGAGGTTTAGCATTGGAATCTACTAGGCTTTGATTCAAATTTTGATTTCCCACTTATTTGCTGAGCCTCAGTTGGCTAAGGCTCCACCCAGACCACCAGGCTCTCTTTGACTGTTTCTGGGCCCCCTTTCCCGGGCCCCCTTCCCCAGCTTTGGTGAGCCTTTTCTTGCAACAGCCCACATCTGTGATTTTTCCTTGAAGGACACTCCTTGAGTTATGTGAGCCACTTTGCCCATAAAGCCAGACATGCCTGGGAGTTTCTCACCTTCAGAGTGGTCCATGAACAGCCAGCTAACAGGTGTACATATGAAAACCTTGCCTCCTGCAGTAGATTGGGTTGTGTATCCCTTTAAGGACATGTGCTTCGTCTTAATCTGCATTCGTCTTAATCTGCATTTGTAAATAGGATCTTTTGAAGATAGAATATTAGTTCACCTCATTTTCAATAGATCTTCTAAGAACCCATTTTGGTGTGGGCAAACTAGAATCAGGGAAAGCATTAATCTGAATTACTGGAGGCTGTATAAAAAGCAGCCAGGAGTCAGAGAAAGACACAGGAGGAGACCAAGGATATTGCCATGTGACGGGAGGCAGAGCTGCAAGGCAAGGAACCCCCAAGGTCGTGGCAAGCCAGCACTAGAATGCCACAGACTCTGGGAAAAAAGCATGGTGTTCCAATGTCTTTATTTGAGACTTCTGGTCTCTAAAACCATGAGCCAATAAATCCTTGTAGCAATCAACCATTGAGTGGTGTTTGTCACAGCAGTCATGACAAACTAAAACACCTTCTGTAGGAGAGTTGCTGAGATGTAATTTACATTCCGGAATTTCCTTGCAAGATCAGGATGAGACCATACTCTATGGATTTTTTCCCTGAAATCTTTCACCCTTGCTGTCTTCTTCCCCTTTTGTATTCTGCTTGCCTCACTCTCTTTTGGGAGACATTTCTCAATGAATCACTAGCTTATGCCAAGATCTGTTTCTGGAGAACTTGATCTAAGACAGGGGTTTGTGTATGCTAGGCAAGTTCTTTCTTTCTCTCTTTCCTCTTCTGAAAACTGCTGTCCTCACTCCATGGGATTGTGAGGTATAAACAAGAAAATGTATCTGGAGTATATTTAGAACACAGTCAATGCCATTTAAAGGGGGTGATCGCAGAGCAAATTGTGGCACCAGTTTTGTTTATCTCTATCTCAGCTCCTTTTCTCTTTCCTTTAAAGCACACATTATAGCTTGTGATCTCTGTAAAAATCTGCTTAATTGTATTCTGTTCACGTCCATCACTGGATTATAAATTCCCTGATGGCAGAGACCACACCACAGGAAACCAACCATCCAGTTTGTCTGAGATTGTCCTTGCTTAGCCCTGAAAATCCTGGGTCCTGGGCAAATCTGGAAGGTTGGTCTCTATAGCTCTCTCATTTAAAATTGTATTTTACCATCTAAGCACAGTGACTGACATATAGTAGATGCTCAACAAATAACTGATGAATGAAAACACATAACAATTTATGACATGTCTTTTGGTCTTTTTTCTTCAAGGAGGTATTCATGAACTCTGTAGTAACTAGAATAATGGTCTCCCCGAAGACGTTCACATCCTAATTCTTGGAACCTATGAATATGTTAGGTAACATGGCAAAGGGGATTAAATTTATACATGGAGTCCAGGTTACTGATAAACTCATCTTAAAGTAGGGAGATTGGCCTGTATTATCCAGGTGATTCCAATATAATCACAAGGGTCCTTGAGAGTAGAAGAGGGAGGCAGAAGAAGCAAGTGCATAGGAATATGCGACTACAGAAGAAATACACAAAATGATGCCATTTGTGAAGGACTTGATCCACAGTGCTTTGTTGTGAAAAATCCTGAGGCCAGATAGAATTCATGGGGAAGATCTATATGATTGATTAGTGATGCCTTGAAATCTGTGTGATCAATTAGAGATGCCTGCAGGGGCATGTGAGTGGGAGGGTTAGTCCCAGTCCTAGATGGATTTCTTCCCTGCTTCCCACTGGGATCAGGGGTCATGAGGGTCAATTTACTTCCTAGTCTACACTTCTAGCTCAACTTTTTGGGCAAGAAGTTATCCCCCTTTTCGTTTTTATTACTTTAAAATTTCTCTTTCCTCTCTTTCTTCCCCTCTCCCCCTCCATCCCTTTTCTCTCACTTTGGTGCTTATGGCTTTTTATTCTATAAACACTTTGCAGTCTTTGTGACATGGACTCATTCAGGACATGTTTACAGTACTTAATAACATCTCCCTGAGAAATAATGAGAATGCCTCTAAAGGTTGTCTTCCTTTCCGTGTGTGCAGAGGATGGCACGCTAGGCCTGCAAGATGAGAGTTGAGGGTCTGGCAGGGGGAGAATTGACTTAATTTCTTTTCACCGCATGAAATGGAGTGTCTGGGTGATCTGACCTAAATGCATGGCCTAAAAACCAATTAATTCTGAATTGTGAATTTGTGAGCACATCAAGCTGTGTGTGGAATTTCCGATTAGGCAGGCATTGCATACCTAGCTTATTTGCAAAATGTGAAGATATTTCCACATAAATATACTTCATGGTCCATTATTAAAGGGAAGCTTCAGTCATTTTCACCATAGTTCAAAGACCTGGAACAGCTCCTGGTGGCTTTCTGATTTAATTTCAAACCTGTGGCCGGGCTTGTAAGACCCTTGGCAGTGCAGCTTCAACCTGCCTTCCCTGTGCCAGACTCCCCTTCCCAGGTCTTTTAATGGTGTCTGACAAGTGGACCACTGTATCTGCAGGTCTGGGATGTGTGCCTGTTTCCTGCTGTGATGTTTCTGAAGTGAGAATATCCATTCCAGGTGAGGGCCACAGCCAATAAGACAATGGTGCTCTGCCATCGTGGAGCTGAGAAAACACAGCTCCCCTTCTAGCACGACCTCTTCCCTTTGCTGTGCAGTTATTCTGTTAGTCCTTCTATTGCCTCTGCCTGTTAAGTCAACTCCCATTCTATGTATTCAGTTTAGTCTGCTGAGGCCTTTAGGCATATGACACTGATTTGTTCCTGGGCAACAAAGCGAAAAAGAAAAAAACTGGGGGGAAAGTTCAACAAATATTACCAAAGGTCAAATGGTATGGCCTACAATAGAGCTATCCTGAAAATACCCTGAGAACATCTATGAGGAAGGAATTAAACTGGGAGCTGTGGTGTGTGTGTTGTGGGTGTGTTTTGGGGGCAAGTTGCATATGTTTGTGTGAGTGTGGTATGTATGGTATATATGTATATGTGTTGTGTGTGGAGTACACACATGTGGTATATGTATGCAGTGGGTATGTGTAGCATGTATGTGTGTTTTGGGGTGAGTGGGTAGTGTGTAGGGGTGGGTATATGAGGACATATTTGGGATTGATCCCTCTTTTGCTGTCTGATGGACAATTCTGAAGGAAGCACATGCTACATGGCTCTTGGGGGTCCTATTGGGCCTGAGTCTCAGTTACCTACAGTGGAGGGTTTAAACCCAGGTTTTCTAGTTCCAGAGTTCAAGCTATTCTCTATTTTCTACACTGTTTCTGTATTACTCTATACATCTTTATCTAACTCTTTTTAAATATAATTCTTTTTTTTCCTAAATCATGACTCAAAAAATCTCTTTGTCCCTCTTTCTTAAACTTCCTTATAAAGAATATTTTTTTGTTCCCTGATTTATTTGAGAAGCTTTTGAAAGCGAAGAACCCTGGTCTGAAGTAGGCATGTATGTACACACACAGCATGCTGTGTCTGTGTCTTCTGAGGGTGTGGGGAGTCACGAACTCCTGCCCCCAACCCTGCTCAAGCCAACAATGAAGAACTCCCCCCAAAAGCCTTTAAAGTGTCTCCAAACCTTAAGAGTCTATGAAGTTCTCCCAAATCAAAGGTCTGGGTTTGGCAATAGCATTGTGAATGTGGCATGAATTAATGGGTTTTGTGAATATTTTTGTTATACCCACATTTCCCTGCCAGGGTGACCAACTCAACTTGGTTTGCCCAATTTGAGAACCGAAAGTTCCACATCCTAGGAAACCCCTCACTGTGGAGCAAACTGGGACGACAGTCCATCCACCATTACAAACATAATATGTGCTCAAGGTGTGTCTGCTGGCTGACCATCCAGCAAGGGAGCATGAGCTATTGCTCCCACATACAGCCACACCCAGTTTCTAAAATCCTATGGTGTACATCTCACAGAGAGTTAGCTAATGAACACCCCACCCCCAAATGCAAATTCCAAGAGTCATGGGAGTTGAGAAAACCTTTCTAATATATCTTAAGCATTAGTATTTCACCCTACTTCCTTCCTCCCTCCCTGTTAAAACAAAGAAGTAGAACCCTCACAAGTCCAACTGCCTTCTGGAAACATTTTACATTGACTATTTTCATGGAGGCTGGAAATGCAGATGTGGGGACAGGGGGCTGGGGGTGGAATGAGGAAGCGAGTGGACAGAACCTTTTCTCAAAGCCCAGGGATGAAAGTATAATTGTCTCACTCACAATTCATGGGTAAACCCTGAGGGAACTGCCAGGCTGCCTTGTGGCTTTGACCGATATATTCTAGAAAGAGAAGAAGAGAGAAGAACCAAAACATTGGGCCATGGCACAGGGTAAGATTTAATTATGGTGTTAGGGTTTTTTTTTTTTTTTTGAGATTTATTTATTTACTTCTCCCCACCTCTCTCATTGTCTGCTCTCTGTGTCCATTCACTGTGCGTTCTTCTGTGTCTGCTTGTCTTTACTTTGGGCGGAACTGGAAACTGATCCTGGGAACTTCTGGAGTGGGAGAGAGGTGCTCAATCTCTTGAGCCACCTCAGCTTTCTGGTCTGCTGTGTTTCTTATTGTCTCTTCTCTTTGTCTTTTTTTTGTTGAGTCATCTTGCTGCGCCAGCTCTCCACTCTGGCCTGCTTGCCATGTGGGCCAGCTTGTCTTCACCAGGAGGCTGGTGGAGTTGAACCCTGGGCCTTCCATATGATAGATGGGAGCCCAATAACTTGTTTTGTTTATTGAAACCCCCAAAAAGAACCTTTACATTTGTAAGTGTCAAGCACAATTGCAGAGGCTCTTTACCCCACCCCAACCAAAGGCAGGCCCACTGGAGCCCCAGAGTAAAGTAGATTAAAAGTCTGTTGAAGTCTCACGTACTCTCTTATTCTAGGAAAACACGTTTTTTAAATTTTTTATTTAATGTTCTGACTTGAGCTTCCTGACCCTTCTCTGCCTCCTCCTGGCTCAATTTCTTTTCAGAGGGAAAGCCATTTCAGAGCTTTGCTGAATTTAACCATGAAGCCTCAACCAATAAATTCCTAACTCAAAAGATTAAAGACATTTATGTACAACATACAAAAAGGAAAAGTCTTCTTTACATCAGAGTCCTGGTGTTTGTATAGCTTAACCAAACAGAGAATAATGTTTGAAAGACAAGGACTAACACAGACATTTCTTGTTTTGTGAAACTAGGCTCAATTACTCTAAAAATGTTGCCTGCTTTGTTGTTTTTAAATGCTTTTATCTCTTTCTGATTTATGGCAGTTCCATGTATAAATGTAGAACACTTCTTAGCCATGGGTAGGCAGGTGAATTCTTTTAAGCACAATCCCTAGGAGGTGGGGATTTGCCATCACCTGTACTCCCTTGAAGCCAGCCAGTGTCCACCATCTTTTATATCTGTGTCCAAAGAATAGGGTCTGTTTCATCATCAATGCTCAATTGTATAAAGTCAACCATGCACAGAAGTGAAAAAAGGGAATATGGTGAAAGATCACCAGGATTTGACTCAGCAAAAGGGAAAGAAACTAATAATTATAATGAGTGAAGTATGGGGATAGTTCTAGCAGAAACAACTGTGAATAAATACACAGTCTTCTAAAGAGGAATAAAGATGACTTGTTTTAATTTTACTATTTTCCTTTAAAATCCATGAACAGTTTTTGTTGTTTTACATATAATTTCAGTGTCTTATAAACCTAAAAAATAATAAAATATCACATAGATGAATACTATACAGGTTTGGGTTGAAAATAAATGCAGCAAAGTGCTATGAAGGGAAGTGGACTTGGCCCAATGGATAGGGCATCTGCCTACCGCATGGTAGGTCCATGGTTCAAACCCTGGGCCTCTTGACTCATGTGGAGCTGGCCCACGCACAGTGCTGATGCATGCAAGGAGTGCCGTGCCACGCAGGGGTGTTTCCCGAGTAGGGGAGCCCCACGTGCAAGGAGTGCACCCTGTAAGGAGAGCCGCCCAGCGTGAAAGAAAGTGCAGCCTGCCCTGGGGTGGTGCCACACACACACGGAGAGCTGATGCAACAAGATGATGCAACAAAGGGAAATGCAGATTCCTGGTGCCACTGATAAGGATAGAGGTGGTCACAGAAGAACACATAGCAGGTGGACACAGATTGTAGACAACTGGGGAGGGGCGAGAGGAGAGAAATAAATAAAAAATAGATCTTTTAAAAAAAAGGAAGGAAAAAAAGTGCTATGAAGATGTTAATCATTACCTGATTCAGACAAGATAATAGAGAAGGCGCCATCTTCTACCCTCATAATCTTTTTTTTAAAAACATTTATTTATTTATTTATTTTTCACTCCCCGCCCCCGACTCCGGTTGTCTGTTCTCTGTGTCTGTTTGCTGAGTCTTCTTTGTCCACTTCTGTGTTGTCAGCGGCACGGAAATCTGTGTTTCTTTTCGTTGTGTCATCTTGTTGTGTCATCTTGTTGTGTCAGCTCTCCGTGTGTGTGGCGCCATTCCTGGGCAGGCTGCACTTTTTTTCCTGCTGGGCGGCTCTCCTTACCGGGCGCACTTCTTGCGCATGAGGTTCACCTATGCAGGGCGCACCCTTACGTGGCACGGCACTCCTTGCGCGCATCAGCACTGCACATGGGCCAGCTCCACACGGGTTAAGGAGGCCGGGGGTTTGAACCTCGGACCTCCCATGTGGTAGATGGACGCCCTAA
Organism: Dasypus novemcinctus; assembly: GCF_030445035.2. Taxonomy (NCBI): domain Eukaryota; kingdom Metazoa; phylum Chordata; class Mammalia; order Cingulata; family Dasypodidae; genus Dasypus; species Dasypus novemcinctus. The sequence continues at coordinate 21,208,791 of NC_080696.1, read as the reverse complement.
CCCCTGGGCAAAGTCCGCCGCCCCTCATAATCTTTTAAAGTTATTTTCCAGGTGAGTGTTGTATAGATTCACTACAACCAGTAAGATAACCTAAGAGAAGTAGTTTCTTGGTATCACCAAGTTTGAAGAACAGAAAGAACACTTAGATTTGGCAAAATTGACCAACACCAACAGTGGTCATTTGCAATACTGAGTTTTCAAGTTATGATTATCAGCTGCTCTGGAATTGTTTAATGTGTGCATGGCTCCTGCAATTAGGAACCTCTCAAGAGCCTTTGTGTTTTATCCACATCAGATATAGAAAACTATTGAAAACTGTAAGAAAAGTTTCTCTTACTCCATGAAGCAGCAACAATGGGTCCTGGAGATGATGGGTGTATTGAGAACAATGATCTTTTAATAATTTGAGAATTATTGGGAGTGTTGGTTATATTCCATCCCAGATAAACAAACTAGGGTTTGACAGTAGATAGGGCACGCTGCCAGCACATGTTCTAGCTCCAACTCTCCCAGGAACTCAAATAAATGCAGAGAGTACTGAGTGCCATGGATTTGCAACTTCAGAGCAGGGTTGCAGTCTGTGTGACTTGCTTTGTGTGTTCTCCCTTAGATATTCTCTTGCATGTGGGTGTTAAAGAAATTCTATATGAGGAAGCGAATGACATGGGAAGGGTATCCCTGGGGCTTGATGTGCCTGCCTCTCTCAGATGCAATTCCTTAATCACCTTTCTGTGAAAGATGCTGCTTAGAAGAAGATTATTAAGACTAAGTATTTGCCCCATTGTATGGTCTTGGTTTACCTCACAGTAAGCTCTGAGCTTACCTGACAGACTGTGATGGAAACTCCTCAAGGAGTCCTCAGAGATGTCCTTCAGCATCTTGACATTTGTACAACATGAGCTGACCAATAGATTCCCATAGACCAGAAGATCCATCCTGCATCATAAAGTTAAATTGGATGAGACTTTAGATAACAACAGTTGTTAAAAATCCTTTGGTCTTAGAGCCTCTTTATATTCTTAAAAATTCTTAAAGACATTCATAAAGACTCTAAAGAGTTTTCATTTTTGTGAGTTATAAATTTTTAGGTTGATATTTACAATATAGGACAATTCAAGTGGGAAAATGCAAAATTTTTTATTTATTAATTTACCTTGAAATAACAATAATAAGCCCATTAAATGTTTACATGAATAACATTTTTATTAAAAATTAGTATATTTTCCTAAACAAAAAAATTTAGGGAGAATTGTTTGTTTGTTTTTTACAGTTTTGAAAATTTATTTACTGTCTGGTTTTAAAAACACATCTGGATTTTCATATCCCATTCTGCGTTCAGTTTGTTGTGATATAATATTTTGGTTCTAGCCTTACCCTTACTGAGGTTGGAACAGGAGGGGTCTTTTATTGTTTTTTCCAGAGAATTATGGATAGCCTTCTTTGATAACATGTCAAAATTCAATAAGTGATAGCTTCATAGAGGTGACCTGCAATGTGATTTCCAAAAAATTTGTCATATATTAGGTTTATAAAATTCCTCATTGGGAAGCAGATTTGGCTCAATGGATAGAGCATCTGCCTACCACATGGGAGGCCCAGGGTTCAAACCCAGGGCCTCCTGACCCATGTGATGAGCTGGCCCACACGCAGTGTTGATGTGCACAAGGAGTGCTGTGCCACGGAGGGTGTACCCCACATAGGGGAGCCCCATGTGCAAGTAGTGTGCCCCATAAGGAGAGCAGCCCAGTGTGAAAAAAGTGCAGCCTGCCTGGGCATGGTGCCTCACATATGGAGAGATGTTGCAGCAAGATGATGCAACAAAAAGAGACACAGATTCTCAGTGGCGCTGACAAGAGTATAAGCGAACACAGAAGAGCACACAGTGAATGGACACAGAGAGCAGACAACTGGGGGGTGGGAAGGAGAGAGAAATAAATAAAAATTAAAAAAAATCCTTATTAAATAAATATGTTATTGTGATTATTAAAAAATGAAGGAAAATGATGTCATCTTTTCTGTACCAGAATGTGTAAACCAGGGCTTGCCAGGCACAGACCAGTCCTTCTCCCCAACCCCCATATTTCTGTAATCCTCTCAGACTTCTGTCTCCCCTATACATTCACTAACCATCTTTTAAGTGGCGTGGCCACAGAACTATGTAACTTCAAGACTCTCTCTACCAGTGGTTTGCTTGCTCTCTTCTTCTGCCTCTGTCAAAGGCAGAAAAAGGTCATGCCAAACTTGAATTTTGTTAAGGGTTTTATTGACTAAAATAAGATGTGGGGTCAGATGGGAAAGAGCTCAAACTTCCTTTGCCTTTCACCTCATTTACCCAATAGTTTATAAATGTCAGGTCAAAGTCTTTCTGAACTTGACCCAGTAACTGCTCTGGTTGACATTATACCTCCCAATACTGAAAGTTTATTGATGCTCAGTGGGGACAAAGTATAGAATCAACTCTTCATTCTCCAAAACAAAATGTTTGACTGGACAATAATGAACCATATTAATAATGCTGAGAAGACATTAAAGGTAAATATAATTGTACAGTAAACACAGTGGCTTTATGATGAGCTTTGTATGGAGACAGCTGCTCTCTGTACACCTGCCCAGGACTCTCATTTACAAGTCTCCAGCTTTTGCCTGGATCCTGCTTCACACAATGGGAATATGACTGTATTTCTATTCATTTCCTTTACATTTCCTCTCCTTCTTATCTTTTGAACTATTGTTTCCCAACCTTTGTGACTGTGAGTAGACATGTGTGCTTGCCAGGGCCTGTAAGCTCAATCACCAATTCCACCATTGAGATGTGTCTGGAGTAGCATCACGGAGGTATAGGAAAAGAGATTCATGAAAAATCCCATCCATTCTGCTGCAGAACACTGGTGTCTCCTCTCATGTATCCATGTGCTACAGAAAACAAACAAACCTCGGCCCACTCAGAGGCCTGTTAGCTTGAGTTCATTTGTTCATCTATGTGGGAAGTTCAGTAAAGAGTCACTGCTCATGAAGAGGTTTTGGCAAACAACTTTTCTAACTCTATCAGCTGAGGTGATGTTTCCTCACTTAGAAGGTCAGAACCTCCTTCAACGGTTAGCATAGCGCTAACCATGTTTATTTTTCCAATTGTCTTGAGCAATATGGCTAGCAACTCATCTTTCTTTTTCCAAAGACCCTAGAAGCCATATCTCAAATTTAATTGTGAAATGTATTTCTTGTTCTGACTTGTTTTCAGAAAATAGATATCCTAAACATACTTGTACTAGTCAATGGGTGGACCTCCTGGTAGAGAAGACTTCTGAAAATGACTAATGAATCCCTGAATGGCTTATCAGCTATTTGCAACCACTTAACTATTGCAGATATGCAAGAGACAGTTACCTTAAATGCAATGAACAGAAGTCAATTTACTTTGGATCCAGGCCAATAAATTAATCTGACATAGTTTGCTTGTGAAATAACTACAAGTTCAGACCAATGAAGAGCTATTTTAGGTTCTTTTTTTTTTAACCATTTATTTTATTTATTTCTCATCCCCCCCTCCTTCATTGTCTGTTTTCTTGTGTCTATTCATTGTGTGTTCTTCTGTGTCTGCTTGCATTCTCAGCGGCACTGGGAATCTGTATCTTTTTTTGTTGTGTCGTCTTGCTGCATCAGCTCTGTGTGTGTGTGGCGTCATTCCTGGGTGGGCTGCACTTTTTCCTTGCAGGGCGCACCCCTTGTGCATGGGGCTTCCCTATGCTGGGGACACCTCTGCGTGGCATGGCACTCCTTCTGCATGGTAGCACTGCACCTGGGCCAGCTCACCACATGGGCCAGGAGGCGCCGGATTTGAACCCTAGACCTCCTATGTGATAGGTGGACACTCTATCAGTTGAGCCACATCTTCTTCCCTATTTTAGGTTCTTTTGTTCTTTGAACTATAGAGAAGTGAATACGTACTGCTTAGCTTGGATACTTTAAACCTGAGGAGACCACTTTGCAAGTAAGAGACCTTTGGGTAAAAGAATGATTTTCATCATGGACAAGGCCAAATACTGGAATAGAAGGCTGGGGTGTCAAAGGTTGGATTTCACTCTCCATTGTGTACAAGGGTCCATGTATCTATCCACTGTTGTTTGAAAAATGATGCTTATTGGTAATTAACACCTTCTCCAACAGATATTTCCAGGCAAAACAACTAACATTGAGCAATGGGGTCTTACCTGAATCTGAATGGCTGTATTTGCTGTTCTTTGCTGAGAAGATCCAAATTGTCAATAGAACTGTCCCCAGAGAGCACGAATCAATATGTCCTCCAAAGGAAGGAGGATCCTGATCAGAGGGTCAAGGTAGGACATATTGGAGCTGGAGAGATGCTCCTGCAGTAGACTTCAGGGGGAATGCAGGGTGGTCTTGAGTTTCACTCCTGACATATACTTATTTAGCTAGTGATGCATCATGTTAATTTGTTAAAGAACACTACTCAGCATTTTTTATGAGCCTGGCATGTTCGGATATGCATGTATGTGTGTGGTGGTGGTGAGATGAAGGAAAGCTTCCTGGGAGAGGTCACTTCTAGGTTGAATCCGTGAAGAACGAATGGTTTTTTAGCACTTTAGGCAGTGTCTTCGGTTTGATTTTCATAAAACTGACCCTGAAACAAGGATATGAGACAAGATGTTTATTTGGGAGGTGATTCCAGGAAGCAAAAGGAGGGGATGGGGAAATGAAGATAGTCTGTAGAGGATCTGTCATCAAACAAGTTAACACTGATGGTGACTGGGCTCAGTCTTGCCACTGACCTCAGGGAAATTGTGCTCAACACACCTCAGAGCTGTCCACCTTGAGGAGAAAGTTTTTACTTACCTGCTCCCTTTAGTTTTTGATTGAGCTTGTTTCCTGGGGTGTGAATTCCCTGGAACTCAGACCTGCCCCGTGTGTGGGCTGAGACTCCAATATAGTCTCAGGTGATTGAAGTTGGAAGATGTCACAGGAGCACATGCAGCAATGGTCACTTGCTGACCAGGAACAGTGACAGCCCTTGCAGGAGGGAGTTAGGGACATGTACCATAGTCCATTCCTGGCCAAGTCCAGAAACCATGGTTTGAAGGCACGCAGGGCGTAAGTGAAGATGGCAGCTGCAGAGAGTTGGATGAAACCTGATTTGGGGAGCAGAGGACTGGGACCTTCTTGGAGGCAGTTTTCCTGGTGACAGTTCCCTTTGGCCCCTGGGGAGAAACCTGTGACTTACCTCAGGTGAGAACTCAGTCCAATGTTTCTTTCTCATCCCCCCGTCACTACATTTGAACCTGCCTCAGAGTTTATACATGTTAGTCTGTGAAACCCATGGAAAATTTGATGAGATGTTTAGGAGCAACAGGGGCTTGGCTTCAAAACAGCTGTCTTTGGGCCTAGAGCAAAACAGTACTCTGGCTTCAGAAGAAGGGCTAGTTGTCAGTCCTGACTGCCAGGTGCTCTGGCTCACTAGATTTTCACAGGCAGAACTCCATGAGCAGGGCAGCCTGCTTGTCTCCTATCTGGTCCTCAAATGTGCCAACTGGATGTCCACCACAGGACCCTTGCCCTGCAGTTTTTTCCCTCTGGAATGTCCTGCCCCTGGATTATTTTGTAAATGGCTCTTGCTTCAGGATTTAGCTCCAATGCCTCCTCCTCAGAGAGGTCTCCTCTGAGCAGCTGACCCCAAACTCTGCCTCCTTCCTGGATTTTATTTTCTTCATAGCATGCATCGCTCCCTAACACTATGTATTCATGTGATCATGTGCTTGTTTTCCGTCTTCTTCTTCTAACAGAGATTTTGCCTGGTTCACTATTGTATCTCCCACACCTGGAATGCACTGTTGAATGAATGAATGAATGAATGAATGAATGAATGGTTTAGCAGAACACTTGCCAGAGAAAAGGTTCAATAAAGTGGAGCTTTTTATTGCATGGATTAAGAGGTGAGCGTAATGAAAGTCCATGATAAAAACCTCTCATCTGATTTGGGTTTTGCCTTCCTGTTGATAACTGTTTCCCTTCATTTAATTTCCTTCCTGAGCTTGCAATGTAAAGATTTATTTTTTTCCCCGTTGCTATTTTCCTTTCTTTCCCTCCTCACCTTTGTTCCTAAGCGCCCAGGACCCCTCCCTGCAGTAAGCTGTCAAGACGAGAACCACTCTGGCCGCAATGATTGATGCCAGGTGAACAACTCCCAGTGATTTTTTTATGCCTGTGTTTATTTAGCAGGTTTAAGGTTTCCTGAGGAAAGGTCCTGGATGAGGACTCGTGATCCACAAAGCTGAAAAGGGCCTGGAGGCTTGGTTTGCTTTTGATAAGCAGTGAAACGTGGATTCTTATTTAAAGGGGTTGGGGCCCACCCACTGGGCCCCCGCTCCTTTCTCTTCTAAAAGATCTGGTAAAACTCACTCACCTTCTGTTCACCTCTCGCTGGCAGGAGTGCCTCCCTGCAAACAGCCTCCTGTCCACTCGCAAAGAATTCAACCTGGCAGATCCACTGTGAGCCTGGCAGGTGCTTCCCCTTGGGGGAAGAGAGCAACATGGTCCCTGCCCCAAGGAAACATATAAGCAAATCTGTGCCCCCCACAATTAAATACTTGAAATGCCTCAGGCACCAGGTGACAATGAAGAGGGACATGGTGGGGATTGGTGGAAACTGTGTCCAAGGGGAAGGAGCATTTCAAGCTCAAGGAGGGGCTACTGTTCAGGTCTGGTAACTGGGACCTTGAATAAACATGGGCCATTACTGACAGACCCCAGTGGAGTTTCTGAGATAAGCAGGAATATTGGATATATGTGTAAAGTATTTTGATTTTTAAATCCTGCCAACTAATTCTGTTTAGGAAAATCATATACAGGCTGAAAAACAAGTCAGAAGCCTTCCAGCTCCCTACCTCTGATTGCTCCATAACTTCTCAGTATAGTTATACCAAAGATAACTTATCGTTTCCTTTTCTTTTTGATAAAAAAAGAATTGTTTTCATAGAAAGGTTTTCTTATAGAAAATGAGAACATACAGGTGGCAAAAGTAAAACAAATCAAAATCATCCATAAATCTCCCCTTGGAGGAAAACCTCTATAACTGTGAGTAAGAAGTTCCAATCTTATTTTTAAGCATAAGATGCACATTCCTTGTTAGGAATTCTTGTTTGACTCCTGTAGGCAGTGCCTGAAGGGGCACAGTCAACAGGACTGTGGGAGAAATTGTTCTTAGCTGTGTATTGAGGGTGGATGGGAAATTTAAGGAGGACCTAGAAGGACAGGGCAGCTTCACAAGTAAAGAGAAAGGAGCAGGTGAAGAGGCTTGTGTGTTTAGAAAAGGGGAGAGCGTGGAGGAGATGTCCCCAAGAAGAGAAGGACCCCTGGAATTCATGCCCTTCCCTGCATATTCACAGACATTCAGTGGTCATGGATCCCTGTAAATGCAGGAGTGAGCATTTGCAATCCAAAGAGTCTGTTGTGCAACAGGTCAAAGGTGTTCAACTCCAACTTCAATTCCCCAGGGCTGGGAAACAGCCACGGGCAGAGAGTCACCAAGGTTTAATGAATCTCACTGAGTTCTCTGCAGAGCAGTCTGGGGATTGAGACTGGACACTAGATAAGTTTCCCAGAAACAGGCTGGGAGATGAGGATTCCTATGAAAGTAATTTATTTAACAGTGTTCCCAGGAAATGCCTGTATGGAGTAGAAAGCAGAAGATACCAGTAAGATTCCAATAAGAAGTGGAGTGGAAAACACAACTTTAAAATGAAAATTATAATGTGTGGATACATTATATGTGTGTTTATAGCCTCTACCATCAAACGAGCTCCACTGAATTGTGGTCTCCCAAGAGGCTGAGTCATCCAAAGATTAGACCCAGTAGTCTGAGATGCCTTCTGATTACAGAGTTCATAATGCTGGACTTTCTGATCTCTTCTATTTCTCCTCCCTAGAAACTGTACCTTCATTTTATTGAGAAGTCATACTCCTAAATTCTAGAACTTTCATTGTAGAATTCTGTTTCCCATCCTTCTCCACACATTTTTCTAATTTATTCACAGTCCTTTTTGGAAGTAGTAACTACTGGACTGGAGAAACTGAAGGGAGAATGAAGATTATCTCACGGTAAAAGGTATCAAATAAAGAAAAGATAGAGATGCCTAATGAAGCTTCGAGATGTCTAATGTACACTGTGTACTAGATACACAGCTAGGTTATCATCACCACCCATCAGACAATGTATGTTACAGAGCAGTGACGTTGGAACCACACACCCCCAGCTTTATCCATACGCTTGGAACTGCTCCCAGTAAAAAAGACCAAGAACCTTGCAGTGTGTCCTCAAACTTCTGTATTTCATTGACCAGTAAAGTTAATAAATTAATTCACAGGGTTGCAAATTTTGCCAAGGAAGGAGATTTTACTGAATGTAACTGCTTTGTATAGTCACTATCCTTTCCTAGTAAAAAAGATGGGCTATGTACTAAAGAGGGTGTTATGGTTCCAAGGATGGCCCCTAACAATTCTTCCCTTCCCACATGCACATCCCACTATTCCCATCATGAGGAGGAGTTTATCCTTCCTTCTCATGAATCTGGGTGGAGCCTTGTGACTTGCTCCAACCTGTCAAATGTGGTGTAAGTGCATTCTAGTACCCTTCAGCCCAGGACTATAAGAAGGGTAGGAGCTTCCAACATCTTGCTCCATAGAACTCCAATTGCCCTTAACTAACCATGCCCACTTCCTTCATGCCATGTTGTGAGGATCCCAGGCCACATGGAGGAGAAACAAGTGCTCTGACTGAGAGCTAAGTTGAACTCCCAGCCAACAGCCAACATCAACTCCCAGTTGAAGAGCCATTTTGGAAGTTTCAATTGACTGACACGCTTAGAGCATCCCAGCTGAGCCCAGTCAACACAAAGAATGTGAGAAATCGTAAAATGGTTGTTATGTTAAGCCAATAAGTTTTGGGGTTGTAGTTTGAAACTGTATGTACCCCAGAGAAGCATGTTTTTAAAGTTAATCCATGCCTGCAGGTATGAAACCATCTTGTGATGAGGCTACTTTAGTTAAGGTGTCACCCATCTCATTCAGGATGGGTCTTAATCCTCTTACTGGAGTCCTTATAAGAAACTGAAATTCAGAGAAAGTCATGGACGCAAGTAGCAGAAAGCAATGAAACCTGGAAGAGAAGGGAAAGACCAGCAGATGCTGTGATGTGCCTGTCCATGTGACAGAGGAACCAAGGATTGCTAGCAACTGGTCTTCAAAAAGAAAGCATAGTCTTTTCTTTTTTGTCTTTATTTTTTAAATATTACATTAAAAAAATATGAGGTCCCCATATACCCCCCACCCCCTCACCCCACTCCTCCCCCCATAGCAACAATCTCCTCCATCATCATGAGACATTCATTGCATTTGGTGAATACATCTCTGAGCACCACTGCACATCATGGTCAATGGTCCACATCATAGCCCACACGCTCCCACGTTCCACCCAGTGGGTCGTGGGAGAACATACAATGTCTGGTAACTGTCCCTGCAGCATCACCCAGGACAACTCCAAGTCCCAAAAATGTCTCCACATCTCATCTCTTCCTCCCATTCCCCACCCCCAGCAGCCTCCATGGCCACTTTCTCCACACCAAAGCCACATTTTCTTCAATTACTAATCACAATAGTTCATGAATAGAATATCAGTAAGTCCACTCCAATCCATATTCTATTCCTTCATTCTGTGGACCTTGGAATGGTTGTGTCCACTCCACATCTATATCACGAGGGGGCTTAGATTCCACATGGATGCTGGATGCATTCCTCCTGGAAAGCATAGTCTTGATGATGACTTAACTTGGACATTTTCATGGCCTCAAAATTATAAGCTTGTAAGTGAATAAATTCCTATTGTTAAAAGCCAACCCATTTCATGTTATCTTCTTTAAGCAGCCAAGCAAACTAAAACAGAGGCTGTAGATAATTGAATATTATTCCAAAAAACAGGATATACTTTTTGAATTGAATACATTTAGTTTTGCAAAACAACGGATCCAAAAAAGCTTACTACACTCTCACGAGTTTTGTCATTTTTCCTTGGAAAGGCAAGTCACTCTACTGCACAATTTATTTCTCTGGATTTCTACCATACCAACTCTCCATGTTGGGACAACAATAAGGTTAGATTATTGATCCCCTGTGACTAATTGCAACCAAACGTATAGTTCTTTATCACCAAAGGAGCTTCTGTGTCAGTAAGCAGACTGTTCAGTGAGGTCTATGCAGCACTTCTCATAGCCCAATTTTCTTCTTATTTTCAACATTTGAAAACAGTGCTGCTCTATGTCCATAATCCCATAGCTTGTAGACTTGGCTTAATTACTTTAGTGGCCTGGGTTTGTTGACTTATGCATGACTGGTTTCATAGAAAACAATAGACAAATGGGCCAGACAATTACTACCGCCTAAACCACACACCGACAAAGTTTTCTTAAAAACAAGATTTTTACTTCACTAAAGGCACCTAGAATTAAATTACCATGAGGTGTTTTTTATGGCTCTGAAAGTAGAGGAGGGATAGTTAAACCTTTCACTCTCGGGCCAGGCATGCCACTTTTGCACATTGACAGTGAGTACCTACCGTGTGATTTGGCATGATGTTGATTATAACTCACTAAGTATTTATTCACACTTAAAACATGCAATTGACCACATTCCACACATAAAATATTTATTGAATGAACACTGTGTCACCTGTTTTTAAATTTAAAAAAATCATATTTTGATCCAATTGTATATTCACATCAGTTGTAAGAAACAATACAGAGAGATCCTAGGTATCTGTTAGCCAGTTTCTTCCAAGGGTAGCATCTTACAAAACTATGGTATAATAATGCAAGCAGGTTATTCGTATCAATATAGTCAAGATACAGAACATCTCCATCCTCACAAGGATCCTTTATGGTCCTTTTGATAGATATGCCCATTTCCCTCATTAACCTCCTCCTTAATCTCAGTCAGAATGTTAGATAAATGGAATTGTACAGTGTGCAACATTTTGAGATTGTTTTCCACTCAGCGTAATTCTTCAGAGGTTCATGCAGGTTGTTGCATGTATCAATATTTTTTTCCTTTTTATTGCTGAGTAGAATTCCATGGTATGATGCATCCTAGTTTGTTTAACCATTCACCTGTTGAGAGAAATTGGACTAAGTTTTTAGTTTTCAATTAATATAAATAAAGGGGCTATAAGCATTCATGTACAGGCTTTTTTGTGAACCTAAGTCTTCATTTCTCTCTGGGATAAATGTCCAGGAGTGCAATGCTGCGTCATATGATAGTTGGATGTTTAGTTTGGAAGAAATTGCCAAGCTGTTTTCAGAGTAGCTGGACTCTTTCACATTCTCACCAGCAAACATATGAGTGGTCCAGTTTTTTTTTCCTCCTTGTCAACATGCAAATTTTTAAAATTTGCATTTCCCAAATGGCTAATCATGCTGAACACCTTTTCATATGCATATTTTCCATCTGTATATCTTCTTTCATGAAATGTCTTTATGTATGCTTTTTCATGTATTTTGTCCTAGTTCTAGTAAGATTTTTTTTTTGTTACCATTGAGTATGGAGAGTTCTTCATATAGTCTAGATTCTAGTTAGTCCTTTGTTGGACATGTGGTTTACAAATATTTTCTCCCACTCTGTAGTTTGTCTTTTCATCCTCTGAACAGGCTCTCTCACAGAGAAAAGTTTTCAATTCCATTTAAACTATTTTCCTTCTCTGGATTGTGCTTTTGCTGTCAAACCTAAGAAATCTTTGCCTAGTTCTAGATCCCAAATACTTTCTCCTAAAAGTCTTATTTTTACATTACATTCAAGGCCATGATTCATTTTTCAGTTAATTTTTGTTAACTGAAACTTAAGTTGAAACTCTTTTTTGTGTCTATGATATCCAACTGTTCCAGCACCATCTGTTATGAAGGGTATCTTTCCTCCATTGAATTACCTTTGCAAGTTTGTAAAAAATCAGTTTGGCATATTTATGTGGGTCTATTTCTGGAATCTCTATTCTGTTCCATTGATCTGTGTGTCTATCCCTCCACAAATACTCCACTAATACTGTAGTTATATAATAAGTCTTGAAATAAGGAAGACTAATTCCTCCCGTTTTAAGTTCTTCCTTTTCAAAATTGTTTTAGCTATTCTACTTCCTTTGCTTTCCCACACAGTTTTAGAATAATCTTGTCTATATCTATACATAAAAAAAACTCATGTTGGTATTTTGATAAGAATTGCATTAAGCCTGTATATCATTTTGAGAAGAATTGCCATCTTTACTATATGCTGTCTTCCAGTCCATGAACATGGTATGTGTCTCCATTTAGATCTTCATTGGTTTCTTTCATCAGTCTTGTATAACTTCTTTCTTTTATTTTAAAGAATTAATTTTTATTTATTTCTCCCCCCACCACAGGTGTCTGCTCTCTGAGTCCATTTACTGTGTGTTCTTCTGTAACCGTTTGTATTCTTGTCAGTGGCACCCGGAATCTGTGTCTCTTTTTGTTGTGTCATCTTGCTGTGTCAGCTCTCCATGTATGCGGTGCCATTCCTGGGCAGGCTGCACGTTTTTCACACTGGATGGCTCTCCTTACAGGGTGCACTCCTTGCAGGTTGGACTCCTCTACACAGGGTACCCCCCTGAGTAGCACAGCACTGTTTGTGGGCATCAGCACTGCATGTGGGCCAGCTCATCACAGGGGTCAGGAGGCCCTGGGTTTGAACCTTGGACCTCCCATGTGGTAGGCAGATGCCCTATCCATTGGACCAGATCTGCTTCCCAGTCTTGCATAATTTCAGTGTACAATTTCCACACAACTTGTTAGAAGAAGAGATGTTATTTCAGTTTTTGTGTGATTATAAATGCTATTGTGTTTTTACTTTTGGAGACCATGTGTTTATTGCTAGTGCATAGAAATGCACTTGATTTTGTAGTTTTATCTTGTCTCTCTGACCTTGCAGAACTCAATTATTAGTTCCAGAGTGGTTTTTGTAGATCCCTTGAGATTTTCTACATAGAAAATCATATTGTCTGAAAAAAGTAACAGTTTAATTGATTTCTTACCAATCTGTGTGCCTTTTATTTATTTATTTTTTGCCTTAGGGCACTAGGCAGAACTTCCAGTTCTATGGTGAATAGTGATGAGGAGAGCAGACATTCTTGCCTTAATTATAATGTCAGATATAGGGTTTTGGTAGATTTAAAAAAAAATCAATTTGAGGTTGTACCCTTCTATTCTTATTTTTGAGATTTTAATCATGAATGGATGTTGAATCTTCTTTTCAAATGCTTTTTCTGTATAGCTTGATACGATCATGTGATTTTTCTCCCTTAGCCTATTAATATGTTCAGTTATACTGACTGATTTTCAAATATTTAACCAGTCTTGCATCCCTGGAATAAATCCCTCTTGGTCAGGGTGTACAGTTATTTTTATATATTATTGAATTCTATTTGCTAATATTTGCTATTTTTTGTGTGAATATTCGTAAGTAATATTGGTTTGTAGTTTTCTTCTTTTGTCCTGTCTTCGTTTGATTTTTTTTATCAGGGTAATTCATGAAATGGATTAGTAAGCATTTCTTCCCTTTATATTTTCTGGAAGACATTTTATAGAATTGATGTTAATTTTTCTTTACACACTTGGTAAATTTCTTAAGTGAAACCATCTCCAGTGATGATCTGAGCTCTTTTTTAAAAGGAGTTTTTAAATTACAAACTCAATTCCCTTGAGAGTTGTTGGGCTAATCATATGATCTGTTTCATATCGGGAGAGTTGTGGTACTTTGCATTTTACAAGAAATGAATCTGTTTTGCCTAAGTTGTCAAATTTATGTGTGTAGAGTTATATGCAGTATTTTATTATTAGACTTTTGATATCTGCAGGGCTGTAGTGATATACCCTGTTTGACTCCTGATATTGGTAATTTGTGTCTTTTCTCTATGTTTCTATGCCAGTCTTGTTAGAGGTTTGTCAGTTATATCGATCTTTTCAAAGAATCAGCTTTTCCCATTGATTTTGTCTATTGTTTTTCTTTTTAAGTTTTATTGCATTTTGCTCTTATCTTTATTAGATCCTTCCTTCTACTTGCTTTGGGGCTTTTTGTTTATTTGTTTTTGGTTTTCTTTCTCTTCTTTTTTCTATGTTCTTGAGGTGGGAGCTTAGATTATGATTTGAGACTTTAACTCTCTTCTATACATTTAGTGCTATCAATTTCCCATTCGGTACTGCTTAAACTGTGTCCCACAAATTTTGATATGTTGTGTTTTCATTTTCATTCAGCTCAATGTACTTTTTTTTCATTTCCCTCGAGACTTTTATTTTATGGATTTTTTAGGAGTGTGTTATTTAGTTTTCAGATGTTTGAAGATATTCCTTTTATTTATCTGTTATATTTCTGGTTTGGTATCATTGTGATTTGGTATTATGTGAATAAACCATAATGTCTATTTATTTACATTTAAAACATGCAAAGGACTGTGTGTTGCATATAAATCATTCATTAATTTAACATTGCCTTGTCTTTTAAATTTTTTGTTTCAATCACTATTTTAAATATTTTCATTTTAAAACAGTGCTAACTCCACCCAATATTTTATTATTTAGGTTTTCAAACATAAAAATTCTGGACAAATCATATAGTGAGCATATATCTAATACTTAAATTCTAGAATTAAAGTTTTACTGTATTTTCATCATTACATATCTATTCATTTATCCATCTTCTATCCATCCATTTACCAATCCATTGTATTTCTGATACATTTCCAAGTAAATTGTAGACATCACTTCAGCTATTGCACTGCTGTTTATGAATGATGTGGACATTTTACTCTGAGCATTCTGAGGGTATTTGGGTGCTAATTACTCAGAAATTTCAAAGTATAAGTAACAGTTAGAAAGCATACATTCAAGGTAAATCCGCATTGTCTGTGTTCCTTTCCCCCACCCATTTCCAACTCTTCCCAGTTGTGGCAATCAGCGACTACACAGAAATGCTCAATAAACACAACTCAGGGAAAAAGGCAGGCTAAATTTATTTCTGAGATCCCCCTTTTTATTTACAGGGCCTTTGTCACCCACTTCCAGTAATTAGTTGGTCAGCTCCCTTCTACATAGACTTATGTTTATACTACTTAAGTACTGGCAGTCAGAGTAGGAAAAAAATGGCAGACAAATTCTCACTTAGGTGTTAGTGATCCAGTCTGGGTTTGTGAGAAGGGCATGGGAGGAAATGCTTTTAAGATGAAATTCTAGTACCTACACCCAGTTCCTGGGCAGCCTTTACACGTCTTTCTTATTTAGCACTTTTGTTGTCTGATTTATGGAATGATAAATTTGTTTCAGAGGTATGTGTTAAGACAAAATAAAATAATGGTTATCGGGCCCGGAATGTAATAGGCACTCAAAAAACTATAATGGGGTCTTACTTTTTCTAAGAACTGACATGTTTTTAAAAGAGGATTCCTGGAGTGGGCAATCTTAACCCAGAGGAATGCTCTTAATTTCAGACAGTAACCTATAGAAAGAGAACCTACATCATCCACTGCCACACAAACCCACATACACACTCACACAGACATATGTTTTTAATCCTTTCCCAATATATGTGTGTGGATCGATAGTAAACAATAAAATAAATATAAAAGATCCCAAATTTTTAAGTCTTTCCCATGAAAATGTTAAAAACTGCTTTTTAACACTATCAAATATTAAAAATTTTAAGAGTTTTATTTACAGATCATACAATCCATTCAAAATGTACCATCAGCAGTTTTCAGCATAATCACAGAATTGTGTGCTCATCACAATAAATTTTAAAACATTTTCATTACTCAAAAACAAAAATCCCATATCCCTTACGTCTCCCTATTATTGATCCTTAGCATTAATATAGTACTTTTGTTATAATTGATGAAAAAATATAAAAATATGACTGTTAAAACATGTTGGTGCCCCTCCATTGCTGGTACCTAAGCATACACTGAATTTGCGCTTTGGATAATTCATTTGGGTAGTGTAGGATGGAGTGTAGTGTAGTTTAGGATAAGCAGGGCTTTCAAGTCAAGTGTTGTGGTTATTGATGTCATCTATCCTTACAAAGGAAAATTGCCATTTTTTCAGTCTCTTTCTATTAAATGGATTAGAGTAAATGGTTCTTTCTGTCATTCTTTCTTGCTGGTTTAGAATAGGAGCTGGAAAGGATTGCATTTATTTGTACAATAGAAGGAGAAGAATGTGGCTTTGGATTTCCATGGGCTATAGGACAGAGATTTAATGTGATTTGACCCATGTTCAAGAGGCTGGGAGACACTAGTTGATATTAGAAATCATGATTTCTGTGGCTAGTGACATGTGGTGTTCATTCCAGAATGAGGTCTCCAATCAAAAGCAAAGCATTCTCCTGGATTTCAAGGCCAATATCTATGCCTCACTCAAACAGTTATTTCAGCAGGTAAAAGAGAGAGGGGCAGAAACACAAGTGTGCATAAAGCCAAGCCAAAGCTGGCAATTTAGGATTAGCCTTGCACTTTGCAAAGCAGAATTATTATTTGCCTCCTTCCAAAGTTCAAGTGTACAAAAGTGATTTTGTACATGAGCAGGTGATGGAAATTTGCATCTGGAGGAGGTCTTTTCCATGGCGCTTGTCTCAAACATTTTTGGCCAAGTACCCTGTATTATTCAAGGTTCTCTAGGGAAACAAAACCAACAGGAGATATCTGTAAATAGTATGAGATTTTATAAAATTGTCTCATGTAACTGTGGGCATGCATAAGTCCCAATTCTATAGGGGCAGGCTGCAGGCCAGGGATACCAAGGAAGGTTCTCATTGACTTCCCCAGGACTCACTGGTTATCTGAGGTAGAGGCAGGAATTCTATCCCTGAATGCTAAAATCACTTCTCCTTTTTAAGGCCTTCAACTGCTCGGATGAGATGTCTCTCACTGCTGACAGCAAACTCCTTAGTTGATTAAAGATGTAACCAGTCCTCTGCGCAATCAACTCATTGATGATTAAAGTCCATGAAATGACCTTAGCCCAGCATTTGCTTGACCAGACAACTGGACACCATTAACTGGCTGAGATGATACATTAGCTGAGTTGACATATTAGTCTAATCATTAGATACCCTATAAGTTACGAAAATCTCATGCACCCTAATAAATGTAAACATGTTCATCTATTATATGCATTATGTACGTATACAAAGACATTATTATATAATGAATAATATGACATACAAATTTGATATTTAAAAACATGAGACTGGGAAGCGGATTTGGACCAGTGGTTAGGGCGTCCATCTACCACATGGGAGGTCTGCAGTTCAAACCCCAGGCCTCCTTGACACGTGTGGAGCTGGCCCTTGCACAGTGCTGATGCGAGCAGGGAGTACCCTGCCACGCAGGGGTGTCCCCGTGTAGGGGAGCCCCACGTGCAAGGAGTGTGCCCTATAAGGAGAACCACCCACCACAAAAAGGAAGTGCAGCCTGCCCAGGAATGGCGCTGCACACATGGAGAGCAGACACACAAGATGACGCAGCAAAAAGAAACACAAATTCCCGCACAGCTGACAACAACTGAAATGGACAAAGAAGAACCCACACAGCAAATGGACACAGAGAGCAGACAATGAAGGTTGGGGGGGGGGGGAAGGGGAGAGAAATTTTTAAAAAATGTTAAAAAACATGAGACAAAAGTACTTACAAAGATTTGTTTTAATATTTCCTTTCCACACCTGAGTGAATTTGCTGTACATTCCCTGGCGTGCAAGCTTCACTTGAAACATTCCACAAAGCAATAGAATTTATCTTGTCAACAAATACCTTTTTGGGAACAGAATCATGTACCTTACAAAGGACATGTGCAAGTCTTAATCTGCATTCTTGTGGGTGTGAATCTATTCATAAAAAAGGACATTTGAAGATATTATTAGATAGAGTATGGATTCATTCGTGAAAATGATCTGTGAGATCCTATTTAAATGAGGCCATATTGAATCAGGGTGGGCCTTAATCCATAAAACTGCAGTCCTTGTAAGCAAAGGAATTTTGGAACTGGTGAATCAGCAGAAGCCAGAAGTCGGCAGAAGCCAAAGGAACAGACACACACACACACACACACACACAGATTGCTATATGAGAGAGGATTGCCAGAATGCTAAAGATTCTTACAAAAAGCAAATCCTGTCAATACCTACATGTTGGACCCTGAGACAATAGATTCCTGTTGATAAACCAACCTGTTGTGTGATGTTTGTCATAGCAGCCCTTCCAAACTAAGACTTAACTAGATTGTTGTGAGGAATAACTAAGCTAGAATAGGAAAACACAGAGAAGGTGAAGGAATAAGTGGGAGTCAGGGAGTTGGGATTAATCTT
The DNA here is from genome assembly GCF_030445035.2 of Dasypus novemcinctus. Taxonomy (NCBI): domain Eukaryota; kingdom Metazoa; phylum Chordata; class Mammalia; order Cingulata; family Dasypodidae; genus Dasypus; species Dasypus novemcinctus. The sequence continues at coordinate 21,190,377 of NC_080696.1, read as the reverse complement.
TTCTGCATCTATATAGTGTTATTAAACGTTCTGGCCAAACTTCGTGAGCTATGCACAGCTGGGTACTGAAAATGTAAGGTAAGCATTTGCTGTTCAGAAGCAAGTCTTCTGGTTGGGTATTTAGTACTCAGGCATACAAGCTGTGTGGATGGGGACATCTTTTCTGGTGGGTAGGGCACCAGGATGCCATCTGTGCCCCTTCATCATTTCTGCCATTAAATGAGGACTCAGATGTTTGGATGCTTTCCAGACACGTATTCCAGTGGGCACTATGGCATGGCCCCCACATGCCAAGTTGCTTGGACAAGGCAGGCCCTCAAAGAACAAGGGCTATACTGATTTTCACTTGACTTTTACATAGAGATAAAAATAGATAACATATTTTCAGGTGGTTTCATGAGGACCAATCTGCTCCCCCATCTACTCATCCAAAAATTCTTTTGATTAGATGACATCTTTGTGGAGTTTAATAATTGTTGCTATCAATAACATATTAACCTCTTATTATGTGCTCAGCCCCCTACCACTGCCAGGTACAAAAGCAGATATAAGAAAGAGTGAAAGCAAACAAACACACAACACCGCACATCTCTCAGGAGCTCTTGGAGAGGAAACAGCATATACACATTTTCCTGGTCTCTGGGAACACCCAGGAAGCCTTTGGTGAAGAGTTTTATTTTGTAATGTGGCTCTGAGTTTCTGAGAATGGGAAGTGACGCAGCAAGGGTATCCTGGGTACCAAACATTTCACATATGCTGTTTTATTTCACTCTTAGAGGCACACAGAGAGGAAGGCATTCTCACCTCTAATTTAGAGATGAGAAATAAAGGTTCAGAGAAGTTCAACAGCTCATTGAGGGACCAGTTCATCTGCAGTGGGACCTGAAGGAAAAACAACATCTCTGCTGCCAAACCCCAGGAGCTGTGATAGCAAGTGACACAGATACATTTGCAATTTGCATAGGAACGAGCTGAGAAGGGTTTCCTTCCTTTGTTCTTTGGTAGATCCAAGAGTGGGTTGTATATCATCATATATCATATCATATCATATCATATCATATCATATCATATCATATCATATCATATCATATCATACCACACTATAGAATGGGATGGTGTAGCAGTTTGATATTATTGATGAATTCCAAAAAGAAATATTGGATTATATTTGTAAACTGATCTTCTCCTCCGGGCATATTAGATTATATTGGATTTATAGGTTTATTTGATTAAGGAATTATGTAAACTTCTTGTGCCAGTAGGGCGTTGAGTCCCCATATTTTGGTGGGTGGGGACTCACCGATAAATGGTATGGCAAAGGACAGAGTTAAGGGATTTTGGTGTTGGAGTTTTGATGTTGGAGTTTGATGCTGAAGACTTAAGCTGGAGCCCCAGGAAGTAAGCACACAGAGGAAAGAGAAGCAAGCTCCAGGAAGGGAGGAACCCAGGAAGCCTGAACCCTCGCAGACATCAGCAGGCATCTTGCTCCAACATGTGAAAATAGACTTTGGTGAGGGAAGTAACTTATGCTTCATGACCTGGTATCTGTAAGCTCCTACCCCAAATAAATACCCTTTATAAAAACCAACAAATTCCTGGTACTTTGCATCAGCATCCCTTTGGCTGACTAATATAGTTAGTATGAAGTGATGGTTTGTATGTAGAGACAGAGACGGCCTGGAAAAATATTTGTAAGGGAGTGGGTGGAACCAGTGAAAGAAAAAACAAAACAAAACAAAAAACAGACTTTACTGGACCATATTATTTATTCACATTAAAATACAACTATGGACGGCAGACTTGGCCCAGTGGTTAGGGCGTACGTCTACCACATGGGAGGTCTGCGGTTCAAACCCTGCGCCTCCTTGACCCATGTGGAGCTGGCCCATGCGCAGTGCTGATGTGCACAAGGAGTGCTTTGCCATGCAGGGGTGTCCCCCACATAGGGGAGCCCCACACGCAAGGAGTGTGCCCCGTAAGGAGAGCCGCCCAGTGCGAAAGAAAGTGCAGCCTGCCCAGGAATGGTGCCGCACACATGGAGAGCAGACACAGCAAGATGACGCAACAAAAAGAAACACAGATTCCCATGCCACTCACAACAACAAAAGCGGACAAAGAAGACGCAGCAAATAGACACAGAGAACAGACAACTGGGGGGGGGGGAGGGAGGAAAGGGGAGAGAAATAAATAAATAAATCTTAAAAAAAACACAACTATGTAGATGACTCACGGAACAATATCTCTATACATACCTGTAACTATACTTAATTTTTGCCTCTTCATATTCCAAAAAAGCATTTGTGGAGGCTAAAAAGAAAATATAAGGAATAAAAAGTTATATAAAATTTCAAGAATTATGCAGAAAAATGAAGTCTTAGGTAATCTTTACCAAAACCCTAGGCTAAAATTCCCTTTAATTCTCAGATGCCTGGTACCCAATGCAAAAATGGAAACACTGCACAATAGATTATATAACTCTCATGTGATAAAAAAGAATCATGACAATTTTTAAGAAGCACATCTTAAACTCTAATTCTTAGAAATTCTTTATTGTGAGCATCTTTAGACATTAGACAGTGAAAACATAGTAATGGATCAAGTCCACAGCAAGATTTTTACAAAGGAGAGTTTGTCCTAGATTGTTGCCCTCTGGGAGCCTCTGCCAGAAACATTCTGAACACTGACTGAGGCAAGATGACAACTGAGTGTGTCACAGCTGCAGACATGGACCTGTTCTACTGAGATTCCCATTCTAGAAAGGGCTCTGTCCAGCTGTGAGGAGTGTGATGAGCTGACACTCTCCAGAGAATAGTTTTTCAGGGTCCACCTCAGCTTTCAATCTCCTCCAGGGCAGCCGCTGACCAATGCCTGAGCAAAGCAGTGGTACAAGGGCATGACCATTTCTTGCAATGGCAGTCTTTGCTCCAAGCTCCCCATGGGGCAGACAGAGATTTATCCAGGCACACATCTTGGTCCAATGGCTTTCCCTGTCCAATCCTGCTCCTCACTTTTCCTTTTGCAGTGTTACCCCACCTACCCCAATAAACTTGTTTCACTCCTAACTCCATCTCAGTGACTGCTTCCCAGGAACCCAACCTGCACAAATGACACTAATTCCTTGTAGTGTTTATGAGGAATTGGTTGAAGGTGGTACTTTCCATGATCCTAAACAGGTTTTAGAGACTTGCCTCTCCATTTATAAACTGCTGTAAGTGTCAGCTGCTTAATTTGGTAGGAGGGAGATCCTTCTATGTTAGAGATTCCCTAATGAGACTCAATAAAACTGCTGGGACTTTTATTTTAACCTTGTTTCTTCCCTTGAAAGAGCATGTTCCTTCTGACTCGGTCCAACCATAAGTAATATATTTGATAGCCTGTTCTCTTTCCTAAATGTCAAGTCTTAGTTTTTTTCCCTGCACTTGGCAATCGATCATTTGTTTTCACCCATATTTGTTCATTGATAGTCAATGCAGAGTGATAAGGTAGGACATCCTCTTTAGGAGGTTAATCGAGGAGATTCTCAGAGCCCAAGTGAATTATTCAAGTCCTTGTATGCAGATATTTGCAGACAACTATTTGAAACCAGTTCTTTTCATATCAATTATTGAAATCCAAAAACCCTGTCCAGACAAGCCCAGTGGATTTTTTTCTCTATTGTATAAACTTAAGCTGAAGTTGGACAAGGGGAACTCTCGGCAGTTTCTCCTTGTCATGAAACTGCTCTACCCCTGGAATTTGCACTTTAGCCCACTAGGAAGGCAATTTCCATGGGAAAAAGGATGCCCAGTGATGGCGTAAGTTTCTGCCTCCATCTTGGAGGTGGCAATGGAGCCAGCTGCCTCAGATGTCCTCACAGTACCTCACGCATCTTGCTCCTATGGCCCTAAATGACCTCATTCTAGGACATATTGACCTATCTATAGTCAACGTAGGAAAACATCTCCCAGAGAGCAACTGTTTCTTTGCTACATCTACTTCTGAGCAGAGATAGCCTAACAGTGAAGTCAGTCCAGTTTCAAGTTTAAAACACACACACACTCACACACACAACAACAAGGCAAGAATGGATCAGGACCTTATCCCCAGGGTGACACTCACCCCACACTTTAAAGGACACAGAGGGGTGTTGCGTAAACCGACAGCCCCCCACAAAGGCATATTTTTAATTTGATGTGACAGTGTGGTCATTATAAGCCTTCGCTAACTTGCCTATCTGCATGAACAAAAGAGAATTCTCCCTCCAATAAGGGGAAAAGAGAAAGGGACGCTCTTCCCATCCCTGTGCCGTCTCCGCCCACTTACCCCCAACCTAGGCGAAAGGAGTAACAGGTGTTCATTTCTTCATGCACAAGGACTGGGAAGAAGGTGACTAGATGGAAATACTAGTATTTCCTCTGAAAAGAAAATTGTAAACCCCTGCTTGTCACTCCAACTAAGAAAAGTGCAGTATGGGTTTTTAGGACTTTTGGGGATCACCTTTTTCAGGATATAGAAAACACATATACATATATGCACATTCACACAGATACAGGGAGAGTCTATTCTTTCCACTCCTACTTCCTTCACCACAATTTATCAACCAAAAAATAGATCCTTGGGTCAAATACATTTCCAGAAACCCACTCCTGACACCTGGCCTTGGGTCTTGCATTTTTCTCCAAGTATCTGATCTGACTTTTACCAAGGATTCATTGGGCTGTACGATGTGTACAAACAGTTGCCCCAAAGCTCCAAATATTTATTGCCAGGGCATGCTGAGAGACACAGCATCCCAGCTGCACTTGGCAGTCTGACCCCCATTCTTCTTGACAATGGACAATGGAGGGGAGGACTGTTTAACTGTTTACTACGCCAAGACATTTTAATAGGTAATGAATGTACAAACAGTGCAGAAAAGAGCCCTCTGTAAGGTGGCTTAGAGTCAGGATAGAAAATTCAAACAATATTAGCCTCAAAAAGTCAACATTAGACATCCTTCTACTAAGGACCTACAAACAAACAGAGTTACTCTGTACACACATTAGCAAATGCAACTCCATGCTGCTTTCACCTTCTTGGCCTCCGATTTCACACAAGCCCTTCCAGAGGGCTCAGTAGGTTTTGAAACCCAGGGGTTTTGTTTCCCATGAGCTTTCTATTTTAGGACTTTTGCATCTAGCATGTGCAGGGTAGGTGACAGTCATGGAGAAACTAAAAATCAAGTTAATCTGGGAGGCACTTGGCCTTGAGAACAAGCAATAGTTTCCTGGATGACCCTAAAGGAGGCCACTTGGTTTTCCATCTCCTCCAGTTCAGTGAGATGATGTACTACAGAACAAATGCCTCCTGTGCCCAGACATACCCCATCCCACATAATTAAATGAAAGAATGTTACCCTTTAAAAAGTGCATCATTAGTTATAAAAAGGAATCTGCCATCTTGTCTTCCTACTCACAGAGGCCTAGAAAAGTCAGTTATTGACTTTCCCTTCATGTGATGAATAATATGATGAAGAAAATAAACTCACATTTTCTTTTTCATGCATCAGAGATTTAGCCTTCCTGCTAGGCTGCTCTGTTAACTTATACGTCTATCTAGAAACAAGGAATTCAATGATTTCAGAAGATCATCAGTTTTCTGCCCCAGCATTAGGAGTAGTCTATATAAACATATGTCAAGGGCTTCCTGAGCTTTCTAATTCCTTTAAAATGGAGTGATTTTTTTTCCAAGCAAAAGCTGCAATAGAAAAGGCTTAAAAAATGTGCTTGAAAAGCTTGCACTTCCCACCCCACATTTCATGTGCTCATCACCATCCATACTTTACAAAATCCAAACATAGTATTAACTCTGTTTAAGGGTAAATTTTGACATTTTTGAAAATGAAGCCTCTCTTTGACATAACATACCAAGAGGGAATAAGAGGTACATCTCTAAATTGAGAAGATAGTCTTAAAAAAATACCTTTCCCAAATTAAATTGGTCACAGAATTCTTTTCAGCCCATTGCTTTAAATGTAATTATGCAAAAAAGGAAAAATTTATTGCTACAATCAATGGAGTCTCACCTTTCCATAAAGACGGGTGTTAGCTCCCTTAGATTTTTTTTGGCTAGCTGTGCAATCTTAGTTATACACATAAGAGTTTCATGTCACAAAGAGAAAATGACCTCCCCTCTCCACAGTGAACAGCAAGTACGATAATTGTGGCTCACACAAAATGGAAGGTGTATTCCCAGCCTTTAGACACCAGAAAAGAGGAGGGCAGTGAACATCTTTGGAATATTTTAACAGACTCAAAAACAGAAGCAATTTGTAAAATGTGGAAAGAAGAAAAACCGCTTCTCAGTTTTTGCAATGAGAATATGGCATGGTCAAAGTTGTTGGAAGAATATTTTGTAAAGTGTTTTTTACTATTTCACACGTTTCTTCCAGAAAATTCTTTCTCAGGAAAAGAATGCCTGGAGGGAAAAAAGCATCCTAATTGAGGTTGGTTTAGCACCTCCCTGAAAAAAGTCAATAGCAGCCCAGAGCAGGTGGCTTGTCTGCCGCTCCCCCACCCGCGTCTGATAAAGCCAGCCTGTTCCCCGGATCAAGGTATTAAGGTTTGGGTTCTTTGTATTGATTTTATGGGCCGCTATACTGCACCAGTCATGCTCATATCTTGGCTCACAACTTCCTCTTTAAAATGTTACCGCCCTTTCATTCCCTTTACCATCAGCATCGCAGCCAGAGGGGCTACCTGTTAACCGCCCTGGGCTGTGGTCTTGGCAGATGCTCCCGGGATCGGCATATTCTCAAAATTTCACGGATTATAAGGCAGGATTGGGTGGTCCGTGAGATCCTCTGCCAGCGTGCGCGCGCGTGCACACACACACACACACTTTCAAAGATTTTTTTCCCGCTGACATTCAAAAGAATTCGCCCCTTGCCCAGGAAACCGTTTCCAATGCAAGCGCCCTCTAGTGGTTAAAATAGGAACTCAGCAACCATGGAGACCCAATGAGAGACATTCCATCGTTTGAAAGCATAGCCGCACCCACAAACAGGTGTGTGAACAGGACTTTCTAACCTGAACACAGCGACTCCGGCTGAGCCCACAATCCCAGCTCGGCCTGAAATGAACCTTAAAGAAACATTGCCTTAGATGCTGATAATTTGAGGTCAATAAAGATTTCCCCTAGAAGTTCTGAAGCCATTCCTTCTCAGCTAAATAGAAAAACTAAGCCATCTAATAATTTTAAACACATCATTTTCCTTCTCATCACCAGGGACTAAAACCAGCCTTAACTGGAAGCCAGACAGAAGTCTTACCCAGGCACCGTCACGACTGTATTTATCAGTCTGCCACGATCCTTTAACAAACACGCAGAGAGGTAAAAATAAAACACATGTTTTCCCTTATTTCTCTGCAAGCGCTTACTTAAGGTTTTATTATATTTGGCCATGGGACATTCAGTAAACTTACTGATGATATCAAAGAATGATTTTACAAACAGTAAAAGTTACACTATTGACACCTCCAAATTCTGGAGTATTTACATTGTGTTAGGTGCACACTTGCTCAGGGAGATTAACAAACATTACTAGAAAGGCTGTGGCCAAATCCACCCTGGTTGTTTATAAAACCTTTACAACTCATCAGCTTCCACTAACACACTGGCACTGTTCAATTACCATCAGTTTTAGAGAGCCTTAGCAAAACATCCAGTGCCCATGTAAATAGACAAATCTGAAAACTAGCTGGTCTGTTGGCTTACATACTGTAGGTAATGTTTTCTTTTGCTCAAATTTGTTCTGGAAACTAATCACGCTCTGATAAAGCCATCTGCAAATATGAGAAAGATTGACACCCACATGTCAAAGTTTACACAGCCTGACCAAGTGTACATATAGTGCAAATGATGCAAGGCTTTTGCTGTGCAGAGCTTCTCCAGGGCCATGTTGGAATGGAGCTGACTGGAAAAGAATGCAGGCACCTCTGTCCACGTCAGAGCAAAACTTGCCAGTTTCCTGGCCACATTAAAACTCTAGATGTTTCTTCCAAAGGGAAGAGTGCTTCCCCTCAAGATTCATCATGGAAACAACTTCATTCCCCAGGCCCTATCAATCTAGGACCAGAGGATTATTATCATTTAGCTGATCCAAACACAATTGCCTTTCTAAAACTTAATTTTGATCCAGAAAATGACAGTAACTTATTGTCTACCTCCTAGAAAGCTTAGCATTAAATATTAGTAGGAGAAATGATATGCTATGGCATTTGTATAGCAATTCACAGGCTTGCAAGTTTTTGCTGAGCATATCTAATTTTTAGGAAAGACTTTAGTGATTTGTCCAACTACACTCAAAGAAAACCCAGGATAAAAATCTGATTCCAAAGATGTATGTTCCCAAATGTACTTAAACACAGTGAAGAATTAATCTTCTTTTTCCAACAATAGCAAATCTTTCTGACATAGAGATAGCTGGCACAATCCTCTTTTTGTGGTGATTGTTTACATTTCATAAAACCAGTACCTCTATTGGGTGGCCCTGATCTTCCTCTTTGGTAACACAATGAAGTACAAAATCAACAGCCTTGTGGAAGGACTGGTCTGAAGCAAACTTTTTTGCCTCCTGGTACTCATTCCTTACTAAGAGCTCAGAAATCATATGTTTGAAATTTCGTTCTAGAACTTCTCTAGGGATCAATGGCAAACCATCTAAATTATCGTTTCCAGAATTCAGACTAATAAACCTTTGAAAAATATGGCAACATTTGCTTTTCTCTAGCCTTCTGACAATTCTCATGTTTGTTTTTTTAAAATCACCATAGTTCTGTGACTTCATCTGCCAAATATTTTAGTTCTCATTTAACAGTTGAGACAATTTCATAGCAGTTCACTATTTCTAAATTTTGATTCACTCTTTAAATTTCCCATTTGAAGATCATTTTCCTGATAGATTATTAAATCTACACCCAGTAATGGACTTAACTACTTTTTTGTTCATCCTGCTCTAAATATAACAGCAACAACAACAAAAACCATAAAAAACAAACAAAAAACCCCATAAACGTGGTAGCCATTAGATTTTCTTTTGTTTTGTTTTGTTTTGAAAGCATAGCTAATATCTAGTCTTCTGATTTCCTTGAAACTCATGCATTTGTGTCTGTTTGTCTTTTGTATAAATATCTTAAGCTATGGGCTCAACAGAAATCTCTTTATTTAACCACACTCTGTTACTTAGATGCTTTTACCTTCACATATCTATCTAGTTCAAACTTTCCAAGCTAAAGTCTTATATAATCAACAAATCGACAAAGTCTTATATAATCAACAATCAATTAGGTCGTGCCTAATCGCAACATTTCACGGGCAGAACCCATATCAAACTAACCGCCTTGTGAATTCAAGGAGTTATTTTGTTTACCTAAAATGGATTTAACCAACTTGCCAAGAAGTTTTCAAGGACAAGCACTTATATTTATGAAGACCTATCAGTTTCTCTCTTGCTCAATCATTTGAACTGTCTTTGATCGTATGACATGACTTACAAAATTCCATAACCTCTTTTGTGCTTCCCTGTGTGCACTAATTTGAAATGTATAAGAATTTTACAGAGATTCTTTTCCAACAGAAGCCTTTTCTACGTTGGCTCATAAAACTTTATTCCCAATTTCCTCTTCTTAAGGAATAAATGATCTTTGCCCTTGTGGGGCTATTTGGATCATGGAGGCAGGTGTCAACTTAAAAATTACTGGGTGATATTGCATCAGAGAAGATGGTTAAGGGCAGGATGGTAATAACTCTTGCTTCTGAGGAGAAGGTGGTGAGAGGAGAGGTGAGACCTTGTCAATTGCTTAGCCCATGACAGACACTGGGCTAGGTGTCTTGCCGTTATTATCTCTTATCTCATCCAAACTCCTAATTTATTCGAATTGACACTTCCTCCCTTGTTTAATAGCCTTTAATGGTTTCCAATCACTCTTAGCACAAAGATCATTTTCCTTATGATTTAGATCATGCCAACATCAGGCTTACTTTTATTGTCCCTCTCTTTCTTTTGCTGCTCACTCATCACCTCTGCCCTCCTTTCCAAGGGTCATAACTGTTTGGGTCAACTGTTTATACCCAGATCTAGCCCACTGCCGGCACAGACAAGATACTCAGTAAATATTTCTTAAGTGAAGGAACAAACTAGTGACGGCATTTAATCTTTTCAGCAATCCTGAGATGAGGAAATAGAGGGTCGGGTGGATTTAGTAGCATGCCCAATCTCAGCTAATAACAAACAGAGGGTAACGATGTGTTAGCAGTGCTCTTTAGGTTTCTCTAAGATCCCTTGTAAGAACCACATTAAAACACCTTAGTAGATGAAGAAACACACACTGATGAACTGTACTGCCCAAATGCAATACAGAGATAAGCGGGGGATATGCCCACTCCCTCTATCCCGAAGCAATTTTCCTTCCTTTCAGATGTGTTTGCTGCTCATGGTGTTCCTTTAGAGGTTTTATTTATCTGTGGATTTTCTTTGAAGGAAGGCAGCCAGAGGATGTTTTTTAGACACCAAGGTGAGAATTAGTAAGATGCTTTGACATAGCACCTTTTATAACATTGAAAAATGATCATTAGACTCGTTCTCAAGGATAAGGGATTTGCATTTGGCTTGCGTTGTGCAAACAGGGCTTTTGTTGATTTATCAACAGGACTTTGCTTGGGGTTTTGGATTGGATTCCAGAGGTTGGCACCTACGCTCTAAAAAATCTAAACAGAAGGAGAAAATAAATCACCAACTGGCACTTTAAAGGCAAAGATTTATACCAAATTTAATGAACTTCCTGTCTTGCTGAGCATGAGGAAAATGTCATGTTTACCCCAATGCTCTCTGCTCCTGGCAGCGGATGTGCCGACTTGGAAGGGATGCAGAAGTAGGTCACTCTCACCCAACTGGAACTCAGAAAACTCATTAGAGAGAGAGCCCTCAGCAGGAACACTGGCCTTTATGGTATGCTCTTGCCCCTTGCTTCTAATTCTATGGAGAAATGTGGGCCAAGTCCCATTGTCTTAGCTGGGTTCCCCTAGAAGCAGACCAAAGTCAAGGATCTGAGTGTGAGTAGTTTATTTGGGAAATGATCCCAGGAAACACCAGTCAAGTAGTTGGAAATGAGATGCAAGGGGAGTCCATGAAGGGGATGTCATCAAACAAGTTGACACTGTCTGAAATTGGAGCTTAATCATACTGGGTACCCTAAGAGACAGGGGAGAGCAAGTGTCTCAGAGTTATCCCAACTGAGGGGTGAGGGCACTGGGGTGTTTATTAACTAACTCTCTCAGTCAGTGTTTAAGGGCAGCTACCAACCTATAGCACCTGTGAGCGGGCTCCAGCAAACAGACAAAGCTCTCAAGCAAAGGGATGCTGGTGTTGGTAGTTGGGAGTGGGGGATGCAGTCACTGAATTGGAAGGGGTACAAGTGGGTGGGGCAGCCACAGTGTCTGCAACCCCAGTGAAAATTAAGCCTCCAGATCTTATTATCCCCCTATTATTTTGTAGCTTCGCTTTTTGACTTTTATGTGGTTCATGCATGTTGCCTGGGAGTTAAAAACATCTTATCATACTTCCCATCATACACGGTCGAAGAGAGTCTTTGACTCAGTCATCATATTTATCCAAAACCCATTTGTGAGCGGTTCTAAAACAATAACTATAGCGCCCTCTCATATGACAAGGAGTGTACACTTTCCAACTGTCTGTATATCAAGGAGTGAGAAACACCCAGATTCAAAACTATGTAAATATACTATCTGCTATTTGAATTTGGAGTCTAAAAGGGACCTGATTTATTTCCAAGTGGGGGAAAAAATCTTTTGTCAAAATAAATATACTTTATGTTACCACAGTTAAAATTGAAAATAAACAAACAAATAAATATATACTCAGGTAGTAGAGAAGAAGTGAAAAATAGGGCAAGCACCCAATTAGTTGAAAACCTGATTGGAGGATTTGTAAGCTGGTGGCATCGGTAGAGACTGAGTTGCCATTCAGGATACACCTACGACCTCATGAATACTGTATAGGTCCCCTGATATGCGTTTGATTCTACTCAGGTAAGCTTACCTTTCCAGGCATTTGCTGTTGAACAAGTCTTACTAGCCCTACGGCCATTTATTTGCTCCTTTATTTTAAAGGCTGGCTTTAATGTCACTATCACTGCCTTATCTTCAGGCTCTTTTTTTTTGAACCAGGATCAACTTTACACCAATTCCCAAAGAGAAAGATCTTTGCATGGGGATACCTTTAGCTGAGAAATTAGGCCCTTAGGTTCTAGTTCCAGAAATGCCACTTGTTAGTTTTAACTGCTTTTCTCCTCAGTTCCTTCCTCTTTAAAGTGAGATTGGATGTAATTGCTCAAAACTTGTCTTATTCTGGATAATTTCTTTTAAAATACATTTTTCCTATTAAATTACCCTTACTTACATCTCTAGTCCTGTAGTAGGGAGGTACTTTTGACTATGAGGGAGGGTTTCCATAACCTATTTCCTTTCTTTGGAAACAATTCCCATTGCCATCCTTACCTTATTTCAGGAGATAGCTTCAGTCAGTGGACTTGCATGTGATACCCTTGTAAGGCATTTGTTTGTGTCTATCTATTGATAGGCCATTCAATTAGTGATGTAGTCTTACATTTTGGAAAGCAAAATGAGTATGATATTATGTACTGATCACACAGTATCCTAGATTAAAGTCAGACAAACATGTTTAGGAAATGCCATGTCTTATGGATTAAACCATCAGAGAATCACAAGAAACATCAGCCTACGTAAGGAACTGAAATATTTTATAGAAAAGAAATGAGCAATCCATTTAATTCTGCATATTTGGTCTTATGGAAAAACCCTGGTGTATAAATCATTGCTTATCCAGAAGGCATAAGAGGTAGAAATGTAAGTTTAAGCAACACACAACACCTTTTTAATATTTCCTACAAAGTATTAAAAAGCCACATGAGCAGTGTTTCAACATCTGGTTGACCCCTTCTCTGGTGCTGTATTGCCAAATCCACTTTGGGTTATGTGGTATGGCACCAAGAATTAAAATATTTTATTTTTAAGGCAGTAGAATGTGAGTTGGAGTGAAAAAGAGTATCATATAACTAATGTCCCTTGAGTACAAAGAAGGAAAGAACAGTAATACATGCTAGATATTAAAACTGGCCTCCTGTAGGTGAGATGAAAGAGAGAGCAAAGGTGTCATAAGGAGGCTAAACTTGTGCTCACTGTTTCCATATCCTTCAGAACCATTATACAAGTCTGAATGTGTAATAGTCCAAATGCTGGGATTTTAATCCATGGTTGGTACTTCCTCATCTTGCTATAAGTACTCAAAAGTTGAAGAATGATAGTCAATATTTAGAGACATTTTGAAATCACTTAAGTTCTTCTTGATTGAAAGTTCTATTTGGATTTGTTGAATTAATTATTTCTAAAGTCAGTATTCAACATTATGTAAGCACAACTTTTTGAAATATTTCTAAGCAATCTGCAATGAATTGTATTAAAGAAAAAGGACAGTTAGTCTAAGTTTACTTTGTCCCCTTATTAGAGCAAAAGGAAATTAAGTTGTCCCCAGATAGAAGATTTAGATAAGAATTATAAAAAACAAAAAAGTCAGTCCATTAAAATTAGTCTTTTATTAACAGTCAATTAATATTGACAAAGGAAACAGATTCTGGAAATGAGTTAAACTTGTATCCAGTTGAATAATATTGCTTGCATTCTTGTGTGCTTGTAAATCTTCAACTCATATTCTTTGTAAACGTTGGTATTTTTGATGTTATTAACAAACTACTGATATTAGTCATAAAAATTACATGATATTAACAAATTACTGAAACTCCTACCAGGGCTTAGGGTGAGCATGTCATATGTCAGAGCTCATAATGGGCTATACATGAAGGGGGCCTCTTTTATAATATCTTTTTTGTGGGTTCAATTGTGTCCTCCAAAAAGATACACTGAAGTTCTAACCCCTATTTCCTGTGAATGTGACCTTATTGGGAAATAGGGTCATTGCTGTTGTAATTAAATTAAGATGAGGTCATACTGGATTAGGGTTGGCCCTAAACTCACTATCTGTTAACCTTATAAGGAGAAGATTTGGTCAAATACAGAGACACACAAGGAAGATGGCCATAAGAGAATGGAGGCAGAGATTGGAGTGACACAGCTACAAGTCAAAGGAATCTAGGGATGCTGGCATCAACCAGCAGCTGGAAGAGGCAAGGAGGCACATTTCCCTAGAGACTTCACAGGAAGCATGGCTTTGCAAATTCACTGATTTTGGACTAGTCTCCAAAACTGATAGAAAGTATATTTCTGTTGTATTATGCCATCCACTTTGAAGTATTTTGTTACAGCAACCATAGGAAACTTATATACCTTCCATTCCAGCAACTTGCCAAAACTTATTTTCATTATCCTGAAACAGTTCTTTGCAAATTCACCCTTATTTTTATGAGCAAAAATAATTCTCTTATCCCAATCATTCTCCCATCTTCCCCCTCACCCTCAGTAGATCACAATTTTCAGTGTTTCTCAAATAGCAAGTGGGATTATTATAGGAAATTTTAAAAGTTTATTATCAAGAAATTACCTGGGTTTCCCTGTTGATATTGTTGTGACAGTTGTTGTTATTTTAACCTGTTAATTCAACTCACCTTCTGGGCAAGTTTAAAAAATTTTGATTCAAACAAAGTGTAAATGGCATGTTTAGACAATTAGGGAAATTTGAAAATGGTCTGTATATTAGAAGATATTAAGGAATTTTTATTTTATTTTATCAAGAAATATATGGCATTGTGATTATGTCAGAAGAACACCTCCCTTTATAAAATTTTCATTGTGGAAACGTATACATAACAAAAAATTTCCCATTTTAACCATTTTAAGTGTAAAATGCAGTGGCATTGTGTCCACAGTGCAGTACTACCATCACAAGTGACAATTACCAAAACTTCATGACCTCAAACAGAAACTCTATACCCATTAAGCAATAGTAAGTTTTTGTCCTCATCCCTTGGCTCCTGGAAACTCTAATCTATTTTGTTTCTATGAATTTGCTTATTCCAGGTATTTCATAAAAGTGAAATCATACAGTATTTTTCCTTTTGATTTTGGCTTATTTCACTCAGAATAATGTTTTCAAGGTTCACCCATGTTTTAGCATATACCAAAACTTCATTCCATTTTATGACTGACTAATAAGTCATTGTGTGTCTATATCATATTTTATTTATTCATCTGTTGGTGGACACTTGTGTGGCTTCCACCTTTTTCCCATTATGAATAATGTTGCTATGAACATTGATGTAAAATATCTGTTCCAATCCCTGCTTTCAATAACTAGTAATGGAACTGCCAGGTCATATGGTAATTCCATGTTTAATTTTTCTGAGGAAACTCCAAACAGTTTTACACAGTGGCTAAACTGTGTACTTTATATTCACGCCTGCAATATACAAGGATTCCAATTTCTCTACATCCTCTCCAACACTTGTTATTTATTTTCTTTTCTTCTTAAGAATAGCCATCCTATTGGGTGTGAAGTGGTATCTCATAGCTTTGATTTACATTTCCTGGATGACTAATGAGGTTGAGAATCTTTTTCATGTGCTTATTGGCTATTTGTATATCTTCCTTTCAGAAATGTCTAATCAAGTCCTTTGTAAAAATTGTGTTATTTGTCTTTTGGTTATTGAATCTAGCACCCTTTTTGAAGATGCATATTTATTATTTAGGAGTGAAAATATCTGAGATTTTCTTTAAAACAGTCATTCTTCCCACAAAAGAGTATATTTGTGTTGGGGTTGAAGGTCGGGTATACATGAACTGAGAATGGCAAAATGCTGATAACATCAGCCAGGGTCACTCAAGGAAGAGACGGTAACGCTCTAAGGTGTGAAGAAAGAGAGAAAGGGGCAGTCATCAGACCCCAGAGTCTAAGGTTTTGTGGAAAAGCCGCTTAACAGGAACTGTCCATTTGGGTGGGGACAGAGGTGCGGGGAAGAGACCCGTATCCTTCACCTCTTCTCCTCTCCTCTTTGGTGTCCTGCTGAGTCTCCCCATCAGCCAATGAGGGCTGGTGTAAAGGAGGTGGCACTGTCACTGTGGTCCATGAAGATCCACATCACAGGGTGGAGAAAGAGTAAATCAGGAAGGAGAGACAGCTGAAGCTGGGTTGGACCCAGGGAACTGGTTCCACCTCACTTTTATGTGTATTTGGGAAGTGTTATAATAAAAATGATTGAGAAAAAAATCCATGTGTATTTTCTACTTTGGAGGGAGAAAGACTTAGACATATTTCTTGGATGAAGCTTATTAACTGAATTATTCAAATTCCCTTTATTTGTATTTAGTTCTGCATATTTCCTAGACTGAATTCTGAGAAAAATGAGTTAAACTCACTTGCCTCTATTTTTAGAGTTGTAAATTTCTTTTTATTATTCATAGTTTTTTGTACATGACTTAAACCTATAAAGTTTCATGAATAATATATCTTCTTGATACAATGTTCCTTTCATGATTATGAAGCACCATTTGCTTTTTTAAGTTTTTTTGCTTGAAATTTATTTGTCTGATATTAGCCATATCTGTTTTTTGTTTTTGCTTTTTTGTTTGTTTGTGGGTTTTTTTGTTTAGTATTTGTCTTGCACGTCTTTTCTATTATTTTATTTTCACTCTTTCTCTTCGTTTTGTTTCAAGTGTGTTGTGTACTAAACAGGACAACCAGATGCTTACTTTTTTTCTTTTTTTTAAAATGCTCTCTAAACATTTCTTACCTTTTAATAGGAGAATCTTATTCCTCTCTATTGGCTGTGATTACTAATATATTTGGACTTAGTCATGACCTCTCATTTTTATTTTTTTACATTGTTTACCATGCACTTGCAGGCTTTTACTGGACTTATCAGGTTGTCTTTGCTTTATATAATTTTGCCATGTTTTTGAGTAAGTATTTCTTATAATTACTTATACTATGTTAAGACAGATTACAATTTTATATTTACCAATGATGAAAATCAATTGATATCAGTCATTTCCCTTTCCCAATAAGTCTTCAGCATAAATATTTCCTCCCTTCTCCTTCCTATACGTCCTACTATGTTGAGGTTATCTAGAACTGCTATCCAGTAAGTAGTCACTGACCACATAAGACTACTGAGTACTTGGAATGCAGTGAGTCTACATCCAGAGGTGTTATAAGTGTAAAATACACAACAGATTTCAATGATGTAGGAATATAGAACCATCTTATTAATATCCATTAATATTGCTTATATGTCAATATGATAATTTTTAATATATTGGGTTAGGGAAACTATATCTTCAAAAATAATTTTAATTTTGGCCTCATGTACTTGGTTCCCACTGGCTGCAGGTTTGGGGCTGACTTCATCATTGCAGAGCAGGAGCCCAGCAATGGGATTCTGGCAAGAAGTTTGCTATCCGAGCAATGTTATCAGCATGGCAATGTAAGACATTCCCTAAAAAATTTTCCCAGAGATTCAGCAAATTAAAAGACAAACCCCACTTGCTTAGAATTCCAGAGGATGGTAGAGGTTGAAGAAGGCCTCCACAAGTGTTGAAAATAAAAAAAGAAAACATCAGGTGGGGGAACTTCTGTC
Organism: Dasypus novemcinctus; assembly: GCF_030445035.2. Lineage (NCBI taxonomy): Eukaryota > Metazoa > Chordata > Mammalia > Cingulata > Dasypodidae > Dasypus > Dasypus novemcinctus. The sequence goes on along the minus strand of NC_080696.1, from coordinate 21,172,735 downwards.
CTGGATCATTGGCCCACTACCCTCCCCCTCACATGGTCTCATGCAGTTTGGGAATTGTTTAGAGCCAATGGCTTGGATAGCTATCAACTCCCACCAGGAACAGAGACTAAAGAGATACAAAAGAGAGTTGGAGCCCCTGAATATACAGGATGGGGACATAAAACTATGGAGATACAGAGTGGAAAACAAGCTGGTTTCCACTTGGAAACCACTTGGAGGACTGCTCATACAAAAGGGAGAGGTTAAATTGAACTATCATAAGACAGGAGAATCCTGGGAACTAAAAAGAGTAAATAAAACAAAGAACTGAGTGAGAGAGAGAATGCAAAATTATTGGAGTTGGGGAGCATATTCTGCCCAAAAACAAACAGAAGAGATCAAGTTTCCCAGAGAAGGAATAGAGGAAGTGAAATTTTCTCCTGGAGGTAAAATAATTACCCAAAAATTGCAATCTTAAAAATTGCACCACTTAACCAGGACAAGAACTACTAAAGGGAGTTCTGCAGGTTGAAGAAGAGCTGAGAAAATCTGATCAGTTAAACACGGGCTATTCTAAAGGTCTAGAATAAGTTAGACCAAGTGTCAAAGAAGAGCCTAAACATAAAGCCAATCAACAATAAAATCCTATAAAGAGGGAGAAACTAACCTTTAGAATTAACTTATTAAGATAATCAGATGTCTAGACATCAGCAAAAATTACAAGCCATGCTAAAAAACCAGGAAGATATGGCTCAGTAAAAGGAACAAATTAAAACTTCAGAAGAGACTCAGAATTTGGAACAACTAATCATGGAAGTTCATACAAATCTCCTAAATCATTTAAGGAGATGAAGGAAAATATATATAAAGAAATAAAGGATATTAAGAATTTTGTGAGGGAAGCAGATGTGGCTCAGATGATTGGGCTTCTGCCTACCATATGGGAGGAACCAGGTTTGATCCCTGGGGCTTCCTGGTAAAAAAAAAAAGCATGCCTGTGTGGTGAGCTGGTGCCCAGTGGTGAGCCAAGTGCCTGTGCAAGTGCCTGTGCAGCGAGCCAAGTGCCTGTGTGCCGAACTGAGTGCCCGTGCAAGTGCCTATGTGGCAAGCCGAGTGCCCATGGGGTAAGCTAGTGCCCATGCAAGTGAGTCATGTAGCAAGATGATGATGCAGCAAAAGAGAGATGAAAGGGAGAATCAAGGTGAGGCACAACAGAAACCAGGAACTGAGGTGGTGCAATTGATAGGGAAAATCTCTCCACATCAGAGTTCCCCAGGATCAAATCCCAGTGAATCCTAGAGGAGAAAAATGAGAAGAGAAGACAAAAAAGAGAAATAGATACTGAAGATCACACAGCAAAGGGACACAGACAGCAAAAAAACAGCACGGTGGGGGGAGGAGGGAGGGAAAAAAATAAAGTCAATGACCTTACTGAGAACAGTTTAAAAAAAATTTACATCAGCATAAAAGAATCATTATGTGTGAGCATAAAGAAGAATTTGCACTTGATCTTAACCAAAAGGCTGAGAAGTGATCATAAAGAAGAATTTGAAAGTACAAAAAGAAATATAGAAATTATGGTGATGAAAGGAACAATAGTAGGGATTAAAAATACACTAAAGGCATGCAACAGCACATCTGATAGGCAGAAGAAATAATCAGTGAACTAGAAGAAGGTCAATTGAAATTGTACAATCAGAAGAACAGATAGAGAAAAGAATAGAAGAAATCAAGCAGTGTGTCAGGGATTTGAGTGGTAACATGAAGCAGGCAAACATACACATAATGGGTATCTAAGAGAAGAGAAGGGAAAATGGGGAGAAAGAATATTTCAGGAAATAATGTCTGAAAATTTCCCAACTCTTATGAAAGATATAAATATACATGTCCAAGAAGTGCAATGTACTCCAAAACAAATTAATCCTAATAGACCTACTCTGAGACACATACTAACCACAATGTCAAATGTCAAAAATAAAGAAAGAATTCTGAATGCAGCAAGAGAAAAGTGATTCATTACGTGCAAGGTATTCTCAATAAGCTAAGTACTGAGGAGCAAAGGTACTGAAGGAGCAAAACTGCCAGCCAAGAATTCTTTATTCAGCAAAACTATCATTCAAAAATGAGGGTGAGTTTAAAGTATTCACAGATAAAAAAAAAAAAAATGAGTTAGTCAACAAGAGACCTTCCTTCAAGAATTACTAAAGGGAATTCTGCAGGTTGAAAGGAAAAGCCAGGAGAGAGTGGCTTGCAGTAGTGTGAAGAAATGAAGATTATCAATAAGGGTAACTAAAAGAGTAAATGCAAAATCCAGTAGTACTGTATTCTCAACACACAACTCTATTCTTTAATTCCTGTAAGAGTCAGAATACAATTGAGAAAAAAAAAAAAAAGGCATAGTGCCTGAAACTGAGCATGCAAAATAGAGAGTGATAAACTAGGACAAAACATAAAGGGAGAAACAGAGGAATATGAGAGCAGAGAACATATAACCTATTGAAGCAAAATTGGTATCTTTTCAAATTAGAAAGTTATAGATGTTGAATGTATAATATAAACACCAGAGTAACCACAAAGAACATATTTTTAAAATATATAGAAACAGAAATGAGAAAGAGACCATTCATATACACTACAAAAGATCAAATATACAGAAAGGAATCTGCAATAAAGGAAAAGAGAGACAGACAAAAAGATATGTGTGACATCTAAAAAAAAAACAAAGAACAAAATGGCTGAGTTAAGTTCTGTCCATACAGTAATAATATTGAATGTTAATGGATTAAACTCCCCAATCAAAAAACACATGATCCAACTATATTTTCTTTACAAGAGGCTTGCCTTAGACACAGATAGGTTGAAAGTGAAAGGCTGGAAAAAGATATCCCATGCAAATAGTAACCAAAAAAATACCTGGGGTAGCTATACTAATATAGACAAAATAGACCTTTGCCAAAAACCCTTATAAGAGATAAAGTAGGACACTATATGTTAATAAAGGGGTAATCCACTAATAAGAAATAACAGTCATAAATATTTATGCACCTAACCACACAGTCCCCCCCAAATAGAGGCAAACACTGTCAAAATTGAAGGGAGAAATAGATACCTCTACAATAATAGAGACTTCAACACAACATCAGTTTAAAAAAAAAAACCAATAAAACCATCTAGACAGAAGATCAATAAGAATAATATCAATTAACAAACTAGACCTAACAGGCATATACAGAACAATGAACTTGTAAACAGTGGGATATGCATTCTCTTCAAGTGAACGTGGATCATTCCCCAGGCTAGAACATACCTTGGGTTACAAAACTAGTCTCAATAAAATTAAAAAAAAAAAATGGAATTGTACAAAGCATTTTCTTTGACCATAATGGAATGAAACTGGAAATCAATAAACGGTGGAGAACACAAAAATATGCAAATACATATGGAAGTTAAATAATGCACTCTTAAAGAATCAGTGAGTTAAAGAAGAAATAAATATACTGAGAAGAAGAAAATGAGAATACAATATATCAAAACTTATGGGATGCAGCAAAGGGTGCTGAGATGGATATTTATGGCCCTAAACACATTAAAATAGAAGAAAAAGTTAAAATCAAAACTTAACTGCATACCTGGAGGAATTAGAAAAAGACAGCAAACTAATCCCAAAGCAAGCAGAGAGAAAGAAATAACAAAGATTAGCGCAGAAATAAATAAAATTGATTGTAAAAAAAAAAAAGCACTGCCAAAACCAAAAGTTGGTTCTTTGAAAAGTTCAATAAAATTGACAAACCCATAGCTAGACTGATAAAGAAAAAACGATAGAAGACATAAATAAATAATTTTTGATAAGGCTGCCAAGTCCACTCAATTGGGAAAGAATAGTCTCTTCAACAAACGGTGTTGGGAGAACTAGATATCCATATGCAAAGGAATGAAAGAAGACCCCCATATCTTACATAGCATACAGAATTAACTCAAAATGGGTCAAAAACCTAAATATAAGAACCAGAACTATAAAGCTCCTAGGAGAAAATGCAAGGACGCATTTTCAGGATCTTGTGTGAAGCAATGGTGTCTTAGACTTTACACCTAAAACACAAAGCAATAGAAGAAACAAATAGATAAACGGGGCCTCCACAAAATAAAATCTTTGGGGCATCAAAAGACTTTGTCACAAAAGTGAAAAGACAACCTACTCAATGGAAGAAAATATCTGGAAACCAAATATCTGATAAGGGTTTAAGATCCAGAATATATAAAAATATCCTCCAACTCAACAATAAAAAGAAAGAACCCAATTAAAAACAGACAAAAGACTTGAATAGAATAGACATTTCTCCAAAGAGGATATATAAATGACTAAAAAGCACATGAAAACAGTTCAACATCACTAGCTACTAGGGAAATACAAATTAAAACCTCAATGAGGTATCATTTCAGACCTACCAGAAGGACTAATATTGAAAAAACAGAAAACAACCAGTGTTGGAGAGGATGTGGAGAAATAGGAATACTTACTCATTGCTGGTGAGAATGTAAAATAATGCAGGTGCTATGGAAGAGTGTTTGTTAGTTCCTCAGGAAGCTAAATATAGAATTACCATATGATCCAGAAATCCAGCTTCTAGGTATATACCCAGAAGCATTGAAAACAGGGACTCCAACAGATATTTGCACATTGATGTTCATAGAGGCATTATTCACAATTGCCAAGAGATGACAGTAACTCAAGCGTCCATTAACAGATGAATGGATAAACAAGATGTGATATATACATACAATGGAATATTATTCAGCCATAAAAAAGGGAATGATGTCCTGATGCATGTGACAATACAGATGAAACTTGACATCATTATGCTGAGTGAAATAAGCCAGATACAAAAGAATAAACATTGTAGGATCTCATTAGTATGAATAAACTCAGAGCTAATATTCTAGAAAATAGATCACCAGGGAGTAAATTGGTGTTAGATTGGGAGTTGATGCTTAATTTGTGCAGATTTTTATTTAGATAGGTTGTGAAGGTTTGAAAATGGATCATGATGATGGTAGCACATTATCATGAGTGTGGGCAATAGCACTGAATTATAGAGGTGGATGTGGTTAAAAGGGGAAACAATAGGTCATATATGTTACTTGAATAAAAATTCAAAGGTAAAACATAGGACTCTGTAACACAATGAACCCTATGGTAAATGAAGGGTTATAGTTAATAGCACAAGTATAAGAATGTTCTTTCATGAATTATAACAAATGTATGACACTAATATAACTTGTTAATAATAGATCAGTATGTAGGAAAAATACATCTAATGTAAACTATGGACGATAGTTAATACTACTATTTTAATGATCTTTCATCAATTGCGATGAAGGTAAATACTGTATTTTAAAAAGTACATAACCCACTGAATAGACTGAGAGGAAGTGTAAACTGTGACATAAATTATAATCTATGTAGTGTAGCAATGTCTCAAAATGTGCTCATCAAATGCAATGAATGTACCACACTAATGAAAGAAGTTGTCAATGAGAAACAAGTTGGGGGTGTGGGGAGTGGGGTATATGAGAGCCTCTTATAATTTTTAATGTAACATTTTGTGTGATCTATGTATCTTTTTTTAAAAAAAGATAGTAAAAATAATCCCACTGCAAAAAAAAAAAAAAAAAGAACAATTACAGAAAAGTGCTATCATCAATTGTTCCACACCAATGCGACACAGTGGTAGTGGTTTGGTGTATATGAATCCTGTATTTTATGCATCATTGGTCTGTAAACCCACAACTTCTCTAAAAAAATATTTTTAAAATGCAAGCAATATTTTTAGTTTTTCCTTTTTAAAAATGTACCCTCTATAAAATTTAAAATCATGTAGGTAACCTGTCTTACATTTTCATGATATTTCTACTGGACACTGCTGTTGACTGATTTTATTGCATTGTTACTAATTATTTTTAAACCAGTAAACATTTATTTTAGTTGGTTTTTTTTTCCTTGCCACTTTTGTATCCCGGGGTTTATTTTTCTCTTTCTCTCTGATTGTTTATGCATTGTCTGTCTTTGAATTACAGTTTCAACTTGGTAAAGAATTCCAGAACTTGGATGCAATGGCTACATTGTCTTCAGCTGCTTGTACTCTCTAGAAAGAGTTAATTTGGTTTTCTTTCCAGAAGCTTTTAGGAATTTCTTCATTGTCTTCCAGTTTCTCTCAAAGTACAGGTATTCCTTTATTTTTATTTCTGGTATTTCACTCCAGGTGTGCCTGTATAATCTGAAAATTCATGTCTTCTTTTTTAAAACTGTGGAAATGATACTTGTACTATTTCTTTGCGTATCATGTGCCTTCTATTACCTCTATTTTCCCCCCTTTGGATCTCCTTAAAGGAATGTGGAAATTGGGGCCCATTTTCCACATTAAACTTTTTCATATGCCCTCCATTTATTCATCCCGACCCCATCTCTTGCTTCTAGTTCACTAATTTGTATTTTTATTGCATATATTCTCCTAGTCAGCTCATCCACTGTGAGGAAGAGCTGGATTCTCATTTCACAGTTCTGTACTTGGTACTCCTTAAATAGCCCTCTTTTGAATCTCAGAAGTAATCTCCTCCCTTGTCATGCTGTGGATTTTAATCTCACCTTTCTCAAAGAAGCCAGCTTTGAGTCTTAGATTCTGTCTCTTGAGTTTGGTGTCCCTCTAGAGATAAATGAGTCCAAAACCACCATGACTCTCAAAGTGGATAAACTATGCAAAATCATGCCCTGCCATACCAACTCTCAAATTGTTTAACACCATCTTGTTCAGGCCCACATGCTCCAAATATAAGACCATGGACCAATTATTTTTACCCATAACACCACTGGGACTCAAGTGTTCTAAAGATATGATCACTTACTTTTTGCAACTCCCCTAGTTTATAAATTCTGACCAATCTTTCCCCAGACTACCCCATGATGAATTCCAGCCCCCATATCTCTATAAGACTCTAACTCCACCCTGCTGTTTAAAAAAACAATACTGAGATTTTTTAAAGGTAGTACCCATGTATTGTACTTTCTCTGAAAGTCTTTTTCTGGGGAAATTGACATTTATTCTCTTGGTTTGCCTTAGGTGTTAGATGATTCTTAGTTTGTATGTTTTTCTTTTTTATGCTTTTAGAAAATCTTTAAAGAAAACTTATGTTTTTTGACATGTAAGAACCCTGTTTATTTGAAATGTATTTTCTGTTTTTTTAAAAGGAGCTTTAGATTACATAAATGTTATATCGAAAATATAGGTGATCCCCATATACCTCAACCCTCCGCCTCCCACACTTTCCCTCATTAACAACATTTTTCATTAGTGTGGTACATTTGTTACAATTGATGAACACTTATTGAAGTATTGCTACTAACCATGGTCTATAGTTTACATTATGGTTTACACTTTGCACTGCGTAATTTTATTTGTTTTGACAAAATGTACAATGGCCTGTATCCATCATTGCAAGGTCATGCAGAACAATTTGAATGTCCCCAAAATGTCCCATGTTCCCTCTCCCTCCCCTCAGAACCTCTGGTGACCATTGCCTTTATATCAATTTTACAAGTTCTTCCATTACTAGAATAATAATAGGTCTACTCTAGCCCGTAGTTGCCATAAGGGGTTATGTTTGTTCATTCTTCAATCTAGAGGGTTTTGGGATGGTGATACCTACTCGTGTTTCTGATTGAGATGGGACTTAGATCCCATGGGAAAGATGTATGGAATTGTCTTGCTTGCAGCTGTAGGTACTCTCTGTTTTTTGAGGTGGGCATTGTCCATCAATGTCCTTTTGTTAGCTGTCCTGGGCAAGTCCAGTGAACTGGAGGGTAGGTGTTGGCTGCAACTGCCAAGATTCAGGGCTCAACTGGAAAATGAACAGACCAAAGATCTAAGTCTCTGGGGCATATTTTAATGGGCATAGTGCTAATTATAGATGGAAACAAAAGGGGCGTAAGAGCCATGTATAGGAAAATTATAAGTGAGTCTAACTCTGATACACTGGGGGGATAGGTTATCATATATTCCAAGGTAAGGCCCACTGACAGGCTGCTGAAGTCCTGGGATTGTCTACCCTGCCTTTAGTGTTCAGATGTCTCTAGACCCCTCTGGAGGCCCCCGACTTGATGCACTGTTTACTGCTATCCTCCTAAGACATGCATAAGCATAACCTCTAGGATAACCTCCCTTCTCACTTTGAAATCTCTTAGCCATAAAAACTCATTTGTATTTAATACTTCCCCCTTTTGGTCAAGGTCTTTTTTCATATGCATCACTAGTTGGTGCTTGGTAATAATCCCTCAGTGCCAGGTGTTCTTATCATATTTGAAATTCCTTATTAATTCATTTTTATTAATAGTGTCCTCCCACCCCATTTGCTTCCAGTGTCGGTGTGGGTCGAGTGGGACAACCCATCAGCCATATTATGAGCTGGAATCCCCCTCAGTCTGTGGAGACTTTGGACTTCTCCTGTACACCAATATCTCCCCACATTTTGCCCATGTCTTGATCTCGGTGCTTCCACCTCAGAGTGACTACTTTTTATGCTTTTATTTTATTGAATTTATTTACAGAACACTCCATATATACTAAATATACATTTCCCTGTCCCCTTTGCCCCCATTTCCTGGTTATCTCTAATCTACCTACTGTCTATCTCTGGGAATTTGGTAATTCTAGACAACTTTTTAAAGTGACTCCATGTAATATGTGTCCTGATGTGCCTTTCTTATTTAACTGAGCGTGTATTTTCAAAAGGTTCTTCTATACTCAGCGTGTCTCAGAACATCATTCTTTCTTATGGCTGAAGAGTTTCCCATTTTGTGTATATATCGCATTTTGATTAGCATTCATTCATTGATGGACATTTGGGTTCGTTGCAGCTTTTGGTTATTGTGAGTAATGCTGCTATAAACATTTGTGTTCAAGTATTTGTTGGCGACCCTGGTTTCCAAGTGGTCACTTTGGCTGGCTGCTGTTCCGGACATGCCAGGCCAGAAGAAGTGGGGCTGGTTCTACTCAGTTTCCCAAACTACCATGAGTGGGTGGTCCTAGGGCTTCCTCTAACCCTTCCGTGGTTGCATCAGGGTTTGGAACCCCATAAAGTCATTATCTGTTTTATGACAGACTTCTGTTTTCATTTGGGGCAGTGTTCTCCTCTTCCATCCAGTTTTTTTTTAATTGACTTTGTAATAATATTACATTAAAAATATATATATATGAGGTCCCATTCAACCCCACCACCCCCACCCCACCTCTCCCCCCCCAGCAACACTCATTCCTATCATCATGACACATCCATTGCATTTGGTAAGTACATCTTTGGGCACCTCTGCACCTCATGGTCAATGGTCCACATCATGGCCCATACTCTCCCCCATTCCATCCAGTGGGCCCTGTGAGGATTTACAATGTCCGGTGATTGCCCCTGAAGCACCATCCAGGTCAGCTCCATGTCCCAGAGACGCCTCCACCTCTCATCTCTTCCTGCCTTTCCCCATACCCATCAGTCACCATGTCCACTTTTATTAGTTCTCCATCTTACTAAGATTTCTTAACATGTTTCCCTCCTTCTTTTCCAGGGCTGCTAGGGATCTTAGATTTGGGGAAGGATTAGAGCTGGAGCATGCTGTTTGACAGACATCTGCTTTTTTGTGCATTCTATTCCCTTTTGTCTAACATGTCCTTCTCTATCTTCTTTAATTGGCCAACTCCTGTTCATCCTTCAACACCTTTCCTAATTTCTCCAGGTGGATTTCATTTTTTGAGTCTGGGCTATTTTGATATGATATAAATATTTCTTTTTTTTAGTTCATTCCATGATGTTGCAACACATTTATTTGCGGTATATTTAATTTTTTCCTATCTGATTGTGTACTCCTTGAGTAAAAATGTGATTTCTTAATCATTTTTGTTTTCACTATATTACCTAGCTCAAAAGGGACACTCAGTAAGTATCTGATTAATGTAAGTCTGAAGAATATTCACTTTATATTCCTACACCCCTTTCCTGACATAGGAAGAAGTCATTTGCCTAATAGCATGAGTGGCCCCATACTGGAGGCTGCTTAATAATCTGACATCATGAGGATGTGTCACTACATTTTGAGTGTACAAACCCTATATTCTCTGTCTACTCCCCACCCCCTTCAATCACTTGAAATAAAGGGCAGAAGATACTTCACTTTCTTTTAAGAAAAGACCATATTGTTCTCCTTATAAAATATTTAGATTCCTTTTAAAGGTAAAAATATCTGCTGAAAATTTTCATTGCATATTTTCTCCTCTTGCCTTCTTCCTTTCTCTCCCCTCTCTGCTTCCCTCCCAGTCATGGAAATATTGAGAAACAAGAAAACATTCAAAGAGAAGCATTCTGTGTAGTATCCTGATTTGTCTTTATCTGCAATATATATGCAAGCCAGACTGGGTTGATAAACACAGACAGCCCACCTGACTTCGAAAAATAAACAAATAAATATACAGGCAGACGTTGATTTCCCTGTGGAAATTTAAAGGGGAGTTAAGTTATGGAGTGTACACAAACTTGAAATTGTCATGCAAACCAGGTTGGCAGGGATTTCAATGTCTATACGTGGATTGGGTAAACTAGTTCAAATGAGATCCTCCGACTTTGGCTAGATATTTGAGTTAAAGCATCTGGAAAGTTGGAGAGATGAGATGTCCTCCCTTTACCATATCTGTAGGTATCTACAATTTCTGGTTGCTTTTGCTTTAAATGAGAGGGACTTACAAAGCCACTGTGAAAATGATTGCTATGGGTGCCTGGATCTGATTGAAGAGAGACTGTCACATACATCATTAGACCTGTATAGAGATGAGAATTCAAGGCTAGTAGCACATTTGGGAGGTGGCTCTAGGAAACACTGAGAGATAAGTCGGGAAAGAAAGGTAGACAATACAACAAGTCCTGCAAATTACACTCTGGGCGTCAGGGGCTTAATCTGCTTGGATCTCTGGTTACAGCACTGACCACAGGCCTTTGAGTTATCCTAATTGGGAGGGAGGGAGTTGGGGGGTTTATCCACCAGTTTCTCTCAGCCATTGGCTGAGGTCTGTTCCCAGTGGGTATTAAATCCCTGGAGTTCTGGCCCATAATGCCATGTGGGCAGAACAGGCTCCAGGGCCTGAGAAAGACCTCGGGTGAAGAGATAGAGGAGCCATCAGCTGGAAGTCAGGCCAGCATGCAAATCAGAGTTATGAAGGAGGAAGGAAACCCTGTTCCTTCTAGGTCAAGTAGAAGAACTTCAGGACAACAAAGTCACGCATAATGGATTGTTTGTTTGTTACCTAGATTTTTCCAAATGATAAAATATTAGTCTAAATGGAAAAATCATGGTGAATCCTATCTTTGTTCTAGAGCAGGGGTTCTTAACCTTTTTTGTGTTCCATGGACCCCTTTACCAGTCAGGTGAAAACCATGGACCCCTGACTCAGTCTACACTATACTGTGTATTATTTAATAAATATATCACACTTGTACCGACACATCCCCACAAGAATATTGTATTTTTGAATTTCACTTCAAGCTCATAGACCCCTTGTTAAGAACCCTTGATCTGGAGTGAACCATGAGTAGCTGAGAAAGGTTTGAAAGTAAAATCGCAGAAGCCATGCTGGGTGAGGAGGCAGGAGCCTTGCCTTCCATTCCCTATGTTGATTCTGCCAGTGCTATGATTGTAAATGGTTTCTCCTCACTGGACCTTGGCCTCTTCATCTGTAAGGTAAAGAGGTTGTACAGGATGCTATAACTCAGTTCTCTTCCAACTCTGATCTTCTGTAAATTTTATACCAAAGGCAATAGCATTGAAAAACAGTACTGAGGTTAGACTGAGGTGGCATAGAGAAGGGCATTTTGATTTGTATCAGTCCTGGTAGTCAAGCACGGCCTCTGTAGAATGCTCCTTGTTTTCAAAACTCTCTTGATGCCATTCCTGGAATGATCATAATTGTTCTTCCTTATTTAATGCACTATGTCTGTTTTTGTTTTTTTTTTAAGACTTTTATTTATTCCCCAACCCCTTGTCTGCTCTTGCTGTCTGCTCTCTGTGTCCATTCCCTGTGTACTCATCTATGTCTGCTTGTCTTCTCTTCTCTTCTTCTCTGTGGGAGAGAAGCACCCAATCGCTTGAGCCACCTCAGCTCCCTGGTTTGTTGTGTCTCTCATTATCTTTCCTCTGTGTCTCTTTTTTTCTGTTGTGTCATCTTGTTGCATTGTTCATGTCATGGGCCAGCACTACACGGCACAGGCCAGCTTTCCGTGGCATGAGCCAGCTTTGCCTTCACCAGGAGACCTCAGGAACGAACCCAGTACCCCCCTTATAATAGACAGGAGCCCAATTGCTTGAGTCACATCTGCTTCCCCACATGTCTGTTTATGGTATGGTGGGCTGTATCTGCGGAGTCTAGCCCAGCTTATAGTTAATACTCAGTAAAGGCTTGTGTGTCTGAAAGAGTGATAAATGAATGAAAATCAAATCTTGTTCATTCATGGCCGCCTTTCAAGCCACAATCCAAAAATGAACCCTTCTATGTATGAAGCCCTCTTTGTGGTTTTGCACATTTAAAAGGGGTTTTTCTCTCTCAAGTGCAAGGGCACTCATGTATATAAATAACATAAAACTGATAGATGAGGATGTCAAATGAAACCAACACTAATATCCAAAACCTTTGATTCCTAGAGTGAAAATACCATGACATAATGCTGCTTGTAGCTTCTTATCAATGAGTCCTTCAAGAGACCATAAAATGGATCTGGCAGTGATTATTTTAATTTGAACTAGAATAAAGAACTCTGCAGCATTATTCACCCAGATTGGGGTGCATTTGGACATTCAACAGAAGCAGTTAGCTTGACCCTCTCTGAAAACCAAGCCTGCTGTGTGTGCCCTGCAAAGGCTGGTCAAGCCTGCTGGACCTCCACCCTGGAGGGTTTTGTACTGGTCTAAAGGAGGAGTGACAAGGGAAGCAGGAATAAACAGTTACTAAGTGTCCACCCTGTCTCATGAGACCTTTTAACTGTCACATTTTACAAGTGAGAAGAGAACATTATGTCATAATTCTGTCAGTGACACTATTAGTTAATTGAGGTGTGCCATGTGCCAGGCAATGTGCCATTCCAGAGACTGGGATCCAGCAAAATCACAACATCTGAGGGCCACCATTTCACATCACTGACATTTTTTCGTTTTGAATTTTTTTCTTATCTTTTTTTTTACAACATTGTTGACTCTCAAGATAGGTGCTTTATATATATTTGTTATGACCAAATGGCATTAAGAAGTCATGGTCTAATAAAGCCAGTGTATTACAATCATTCTGATCATGAACATAAAGTCATTTACTTTTCAACTTATGAAATTAGTTGAATTATCAAATGACCTTGCTAAACTAATGACATCTGAAATAACCCACATTTCTCAATGAGGAGGTGATTTTGTAAGTCTTGAACTCATTAGCGAGGACTTTTAAACATATAAATTTTAAAAAGCATACATCCTTATTGATATTGGTATTGTGCCAGTATTTTGCATTTTTATTGAAGTTCATATCACCTTCTGTTTTTATGATACTAGAAGGAACATGCTGGGTCCCCAGTTTAAATGGACAATTACCTTTCATTATAACATAAATCATTATGCAATAAATAATATGTTTATCATTAATAATCCATAAAATAAACATCTCATAAAAGTATTATAAAATGTTTACTTGTTGTCATGGAAAATTCATCAGTAGAAAAATAATTGATAATGGAATTAAGTAAAATGTTAATGTAGAAATTATTTTTAAGTGTTAAAAATTCTTAAAATGTTAAGCAATTAAAAATTTTATACCAAGATATGAAAAGACTCATTTAAAGATTACTAGGTCTGAAAAAGAAAGTGAAAACTATTAGAGGGAAAAGTGAAAGATAGCTATTGAATTGTTGAATCAAGTTTTTGAGAAAACTGAAAGCATGTCAGGAAAAAAGGAAAAAGCATGAGAGCTACTATTCTGAGCAGAGGCTCATTTATTGAGCAGAGTATGAATTTGTCTTCTATTTCCATGTCAACTAAGCTGAAGATTTTCTGCAAAAATGGAAATAAAAAGGCCCAAAGTACCTATTTTTTTTTAATTTTTTTATTTTTTATTGACTTTGTAATAATATTACATTAAAAATATATATGTGAGGTCCCATTCAACCCCACCCCACCACCCCCCCTCTCCCCCCCCCAACAACACTCGTTCCCATCATCATGACACATCCATTGGATTTGGTAAGTACATTTTTGGGCCCCTCTGCACCTCATATACATTGGTTCACATCATGGCCCATACTCTCCTCTATTCCATCAAGTGGGCCCTGTGAGGATTTACAATGTCCGGTGATTACCTCTGAAGCACCATCCAGGGCAGCTCCATGTCCCGAAGACGCCTCCACCTCTCATCTCTTCCTGTCTTTCCCCATACCCTTTGTCCATTATGTCCACTTTTCCCAATCCAATGCCACCTCTTCTATGTGGACATTGGATTGGTTGTGTCCATTGCACCTCTATGTCAAGAGGAGGGTCAGATTCCACCTGGATGCTGGATGCAATCCTCCCATTTTCAGTTGTAATCACTCTAGGCTCCATGGTGTGGTGGTTGTCCTTCTTCAACTCCATCTTAGCTGAGTGTGGTAAGTCCAATAGATCAGATTGTAGGTGCTGGAGTCTGTTGAGGCTCAGGACCTGGCTATCACATTGTCAGCCCAGAGATTCAAATCCCCTAAATATATCTTAAACCCCAACATTAACTGCACCTCCAGCACATTAGCATGAAAGTCAAAGTACCTATTAAGACAAATGTATTTTCTACTGTGGAATCCAAATATCCAAAAAAGGAACACTCTTTTTCGAAATATTACATCTCCCTAAGACATTTGGACTTTCCAAAAGACAACACAGGGAGCATGCATTCAGAAACTTCTTACATTTGACTTCTTCCAAGAGGTAGGGAACAAATCACTACAATGTGGGGTCAAAGGATTTCAGCATTTTGTCTATTCTGCAAGCAATGGGGAAAGGAAAATATGAACGAAGAACAAGAAGATGTGCAAAGACTGATTCAGGTGTGACTTCAGCCTGCCCTGACCTTGGGTGCAGGTGGGAGGGGGTGGTCCCTCCAGTTTGTTCTGGTTCATACATGTCCACAGTCACCAGTCAGGGGACGAGGGCAGGTATGATGTGCATCCCTGAGGGGCATCTCCAGCATCAGTGGAGCCATGTCCTTTGGTGAAAGGGGAGAGGGGAGCACCGCTGCTGCATCTTCACAGGCTGTCACTGTATCATGACCCGACTCACTGAGCAGGAGTGGGAGCTAACAGATGGGATTTGGGAGTTTTTAAACATGGAAAAGCATCTGGGCTTTCATTAGAGGTAACAGGGACCAGAGATAAAAGATAAAAGTAGCAAATGAGTATAGTTGACAATCTGTAAAAGTCTCCATACTTAGATGGCTCTTGGAGATATTAATCAGAAATGGGAATTATAATCTGCATTTAGTTTAGCAACAGGCTTTTTCCTCTTTTAGGACAATTAGTTAGGATTGGGTTATTTGATTTGAACTATATGAATGGTAGCAATCCTATGCAAATTTGCTTAATATCTACATCATATTTGTGGTCATATTGTAGGAGGAAAAGGTGAACTGATGTTGCATTAAGGAGTGGATGGCAGGGGAGGTGAACTTCATGCCCCGGCCAACCAGCCCCACCCCACCACTTAGCAGTAGTAAGTCCAGGTTCTTCTTGGTCAATCAGTTATAGGTCTTAGAACTTTGAGAAGACAACATTTTTTCCTTAAATTTATGTTGAAATAATTTTAAACTACAGGACAGTTGCAAAAGTAAAACAAAACCCACACAGAGAACTCCAACACATCCCCATCTAGATATCCACACACAGATTCACCAATTTTAATATTTTGCCACATTTATAGTGTCTACTCTCTCTCTATCTGTCTAATCATCTACCTTTCTATCAAGCTATATATCTATTTTTTAACAGTTGAGAGTAGTTTGCATACATCATGCTCCTTGAACACATAATACTTCCCTGTACCTTTCCTGAGAACAAGGATATTTACTTATGTACCCCCTTAAGTACAGTTACCAAGTTCAAGAAATTTAGGTTTGGTATAAAATTTTCAGTCTATATTCCAATTTTTTCTTATGTCCCAATGTGACCCTTTGAGCCTTTTCTCCTTCACTGTTAGATGCAGACCAGAATCACATATTGATTTCATTGCCATTGTTTCCAATGTCTCTTTAGTTGTTCTTTTTTAAAATATGCATTACAAAATTTCCCATCTCAACCACTCCCAAGTATACCATTCAGTGGGATTAACCACTCACAGTGTTCTACCATGACCATATCCGCTTGTATTCCTGTCAGTGGCACTGGGAACCTGTGTCTCTTTTTGTTGCATCATCTTTCTGTGTCAGCTCTCCGTGTGTGGTGCCACCCCTGGACAGGCTGCGCTTTTTTCACATGGGCAGCTTTCCTTGCAGGGTGTACCCTTGCGCTTGGGGCTCGCCTAAACGGAGGACACCCCTTCATGGCACACCCCTGCATGGCACAGCACTCCTTGCATGCATCAGCACTATGATGGCCCAGCTCAACATGTGAGTCAGGAAGCTCTGGGTTTGAACCCTTTAGAATTCCTTCTCATTTCCTTTTTGCCATTTTGATTTTACTTCATTAACATCAAATACGTTGCACTGGTTGAGGAGATAGTTTTCCAAAGACACAATGGACAGAGAAATGTCTCAGTTCTCTAAGTGGTGGTTGTCAAATGACCTAGGTCATTTTGCTTCTGCCTAACTCTTACATAAATAACTGGCTTCTTGAAAAGGTTAATGTGGCGAAGGTTAGCTACCAAATAATGTTGAAAACAATGCTCAGAGCAAATTCTATAATGCAGGAATGTATTACAATTTTGTTCCAGGTAATTAGGAAGCAGTCACAAGACAATTTCTTCACCTTCCTCATAGGATCCCACTGACATCCCAGCTCACTGCCTTTAAGATGCTTCTGCCTTTATGTTGCATGAGAGATCACTCAAAGAGGCATGACCGTGTTCCTGAGGCAGAACCCATTATCCTTAGAGTCAACCCCAGGCAACCAGAAATCCTCCTTTTGAGGAATGCATGCCAGCAAAATTCTGCTATACTCCTTCCCCCCAAATAAAGCCTGGGAGCAGGTTTTGTTAAGCTCATAGATCTGTCCATGAAACATGGGCAGTGACTCTAAATTCTTATTTAATCCACATGTCTTGAGTATCACTGATTTCAGCAATAAAATCTCACTTCTGACTCTCAGTATTCTACCTAGCAAAGCCTTTGGCATTGATTTAGGTGTAGATAATAAGGACACTCTCATCAGCCTCGTCTGCCCTGCTTGGGCCCTTGGTTGTTAGAAGTCTGGCCTACCACCTCTGGAATGTGAGTTTCAAAGTAGGGCAACAGATTGCACCTGGTGATGGTGCTTTTACACTAAACTCCACTGCTTGCTGTTACACTATCTTGTTGAAGTCTCAAAATCATTATCAACATCACAGTAGTAGGAAAAGGTGGTTTAAGATTGGAAATGAGATGAAATAGTAACAGGTATAATTACCCTTTTGGGAAACAAAAATTCTAATAAGACACTAACTCAGTTGTGCTCATAGCACAGATGTCTTTAAAATATCATCGTTAGATGATGGTAGTGAATACTGGGCATTTTCTTAGAAAAACAGCAACATTTGAAAATCTTATATTTCTATTAAAAATGCATACCCAGTAAGCAATAAAGATAACATGGGCCTATGCAATGTAGCAAGTCAATGCTCTTTCTGATCCCAACTCTAGAGGTAACCATTCCTAAATAATTGAAGAGTTCAGCGACTCCTCATTATGCATGGATTCTGTATTTGTAAATCTGCCTACTCACAAAAATATATCTGTAACCCCAAGCTCAGTATTTATGACACTTTCAAGCCATTCATGATGGAACAGCAAAAATTTGAGCTTCCTCAGGTGCACATTCCCAGCTGAAGTCCCAAGGGAAGCACTCTCCCCTCTTTTTTCAGATCTCCAACTATAAACAAGGGTCATTTTCATGGCATATTTGGTGACACATTTTTTACATTTTTGCACTTTTTATTGGTGATTCCATGTTTAAAATGGCCCCTAAGTGTAATGCTGAAATGCTGTCTAGTGTTCCTATGCCAGAAGGGTTGTGATGTACCTTGTAGAGAAAATACATGCATTGTATAAGCTTCATTCAGGCAAAAGTTACTGGCTATGAGTTCTATATTAATGAATCAACAATATTAAACAGAAACCCACATAAAAGAAGTTTGTGAATTGATCTATTGGCAAAAATGTTACCAGAATGTGAAGGAACCTAACCCTGTATTTCCCCAAGGAGCAATGACTCATTGTTCACTTATTCAGGGTTTGTAGAAACTTTATAGAACATAATCACTGTAAATAATGAGAATCATATTTTACTTCAGAATTTTTTTTTCCATGGATATCACTAAATGTATGATGATTGTTTCATAAAACAATTACTTTATAAAAACTGAATATTTCTTTCTATATAATTGTTTATTCACTTAATAAATAACCTGGACAATTTTCCCTTTAGGTTATATAGATACACCCTACTTACTGCTTTTAACATATGTATAGAATATAAAATAGAGTTAACTTCAACAATCTTTGGAAGGACATTTCTGATGTTTCAAACTTTCTTATTTCAAACAAAGCTTTAATAACCATCCTTGAATGAATCTTTGCAAAACCATGCATTTTTCTATGAAAGTGGAATTAAAAAGTAAAAAGAATATGCCCTTTAAAATTTTTAATTGGTAATTTTGGAAGGTTGAATTATGTACACCAGAAAACAAGTCCTTAATCTTAATCTCATTCCTGTGAGTGTGAAGAAGTTAGGTGTGGCCAGTGGAATCAGGACAGGTCTTATTCCTGTTATTAGAGGACTTATACAGAGAAAACCATAAGGATGTGCTAGAAGCAGGAAGTTATGGAACTGGGAAGAGAAACAAGAGGACATTGCCATGTGATGGGAAAGCCAAGGAACCTAAGGATTTCCAGCTAGCTAGAAATCTACCAACCCTAGGAGGGAGCAAGCATTCCAGTCTCTAAAACCATGAGCTAATAAATTCCTGTTGTTTAAACCAAACCGCTGTGCGGTTTTTGTCTCAGCAGCCTAGAAACCAAGAGAATAACGTCTCCAAAAAATTATGCCAACTTATACTATGACAGTTTACTGTGTTTGAGGCTGCATGAAAAGAGCTTGCTTTAGAAGCTGGAAGTGTCCTCACGATTGTGGATTATAGGAAGTTGACATGTTGTGTGCAGATCCCCTGAATTGTATCTATTGCCCCAGGAAAGCAAGAGGCCTTCCGGACTATCTTGGTACCACTCCTAATTTGCCGCATTCAAACTCTGCTAGACACTTTCCAGTTTGAGTGTTAGGTCAAGTTGGGTTGATAAATACTTTCAGAAACTTCAAATACCCATTTCAGTGTCTCCTGAGAGTGTTTCCTCTCAGGGCTGCACCAAGAGTCAGCTGTGGAGTAGTTAGAATGCATACACTAGGGTTAGATTGCCATCTGGAAATTTGGGATGATCATAATATCTACTTTCTAGAATTTCTGGGAGAATTAGCATGAACTTGGCCTTTTGGAAATACTTAGCCTGGCATATCACAAGCATAATCCATCAACACATCATTGTTTCTCTAATCAATGCTGGTTGACTTTTACAGAAAAAGAAAATTCTCTGATTTCTAACTTAGTTTCATTTGACAAGTTACTAAGTGTTGGCCCTGTCTTTTCTCATGGTTTTGCAAGTTTAAGAAACCCAGGCTGGCTCCAACTACAACTGTGCAGTGATAAGAATCTGATTTCCATTCTCTCTTCTCTATTACTCTCTTCTCTCCTCTTGGAACCCCTTGGCCTCATCTCTGTATCTCTCTGCTACACCCTGAACAATTTCTATTTATTTATTTATTTATTTATTTATTTATTTATTTTTATTGACTTTGTAATAATATTACATTAAAAATATATATATGAGGTCCCATTCAACCCCTCCTCCCCACCCCACCTCTTCCCCCCCCCCCGCCCAGCAACACTCGTTCCCATCATCATGACACATCCATTGCATTTGGTAAGTACATCTTTGGGCACCTCTGTACCTCATGGTCAATGGTCCACATCATGGCCCATACTCTCCCCCATTCCATCCAGTGGGCCCTGTCAGGATTCACAATGTCCGGTGATTGCCCCTGAAGCACCATCCAGGTCAGCTCCATGTCCCAAAGACGCCTCCACCTCTCATCTCTTCCTGCCTTTCCCCATACCCATCAGCCACCATGTCCACTTTTCCCAATCCAATGCCACCTCTTCTATGTGGATATTGGATAGGTTGTGTCCATTGCACCTCTATGTCAAGAGGAGGCTCAGATTCCACATGGATGCTGGATGCAATCTCCCACTTTCAGTTGTAATCACTCTAGGCTCCATGGTCTGGTGGTTGTCCTTCTTCAACTCCATCTTAAATATCCTCTCTGAGCCAGATTCCAATAGTGTGGAGGAGTGTTGTGAGAAGGTGATTGCTGGATGCAAAGTATGGTGTTCTAATAGGTGTTCTAATAGGGGAATATTGGAGTACTAAGAAATTGGGGGAAGTCTCACCAAAAGCTCCCTAAGTAATAAGTCAAAGTTTGCCTCCATGAATCCGAGTCAAAGGGAATGGCAATTGCTAGGGTTTGGATGTACTCCTGGGCCCGGCCAGGCTGATTTCTGTAGTTCCTCCCCAGAAATGAGATTGGTTTCTGCCCCCTCTTACTAATAAACTACTACTTCAAAACAAAGGGAAAATTCTGGATGGCTTCTGGGTGAGACTTTGGAAAATGTGTTTTCTAAATACAAATTGCACAGGGTAAATAATTCTCCTGACCCATCCCTTCCCCTGACTTGTGCAGTCCACTAAGCCAGATCTGTCTCCCTTTGTGTTCAGTATTCAAAGCACAAGAATAGTGGCCATGAATATCAGCTAAGAAAGAGCGAAGGGGTTTTAGGTGGAATATCTTAACCCCAGCAGTGCAGCCTATGTCAGGGCACCATACTTTTCCTCAAGTAGGTGGGGCTGGGGGTCAGAAACAGGGACAAAAACGCAATAGCCGACGATGCGAGGGATTGAAAATATTTCTCTTTGGGGACTAGCATGGGAGGCTACCATTTTCCTCGCACATCCCCTCCTTCACTTGGTCAAGTGGCGTTAGGAAGCAGTATATACTGGAGAGAGAAGTTTTCCATGTAGTTTCAGAACCGCACCCTCCAGCTGCAGAAGGGACTGCTGCCTTAGCATGACCCCCTTGCTCTTCTGGTTTTATTTTATTCATCCAATAAATAAATAAATAGAAATCTTATAGAATATTGAAAAAAATTATCTCCCTATCTCATAGAACAAGATGCACTCAGTTATTCCTGTAAAGTCCAAAATTGCCAGAGAGTATGTCATTTTTAAATGGAAAAAAGGAGGTAAAGTTCGTGTACTATAAAATAGCAGCTGGTAGCAACACCTATGGATGGTATTTGAAGCACACTCCAGTAAGCTGATGAGAAAATTCGTAAAATGCTGTTTGAGGGGAGTTTAACCGTGTCAGGATTTTAGGTCCCAGACAAGCATGGCCCCAGGGGCAGCCCCCAGCTGCCTGTCCAGCAGACCAATGACAGGTCCGATGTGCCAGCCCCCATCAGCCAGCCTCTGCCGCCTCAGGGGCTCATCAGTGGGTGCCAGGACTAAATCCTAAGCAGGATGGAGTCTGCTGACCCTGTATTTGCACGATTTACACTGCGTCCAATCCCCCGCAGAGGCTGGTGGGCCGGCATAAGCTTCCCTGATGGCAGTTCACCAGGGTCATTTTCACGCTGGGAGAACAAAGTCGCCTGAGCAGGGGGTGGGGGGAGTGGGATCCCAGCTGTGAGGTTCTGCTGTGTAAACACAGTGCAGACAACCAGGATGGCCAAATGTTAGGGTCCCCGTGCGACCCATTGTTGGAATAACCACATGGCCAAAGACTCCATCTTCTATGGCGTCCTCCCTTCCTCTCTTGTCTTCTGCCTCCCCTTCTACATCATGCACTCACTTCAAACATACTCCTCCAGGACAGATCATTGTCAGGTTCATCTTTCTGTTTTCCAAGCAGGGGTTGTCACTTCACCCCCGAACTAGCCGAATGTCTCTAACGGGAATACCCTCAGCCGATTCATATTCTCTTATTCATCCTGGTATCAAAGAGTTGTTTAAAATCAGGTGAGGGTCGTGGTCAGGTTGGGGGAACGATTGGCCTCCCTCCCCCTTTAAAAATCGCCAAACTCTTCCTTGACTTCTGATATACTTGGAGGCCCTGGCCTAATAGAAACTAGGGATGCAGGTGCATACCCCTGCTCTTAGATGTTCAAGGATGCTCACTGGGAAGCGCCACAGCATCAATCACTGTCTGTGGCTACTTGAGAAACCGCCGTGATAGACTAGCGGGGAGCTGAGCTCGCTCCCGGCTGCCCCGAATGCAGCAATTCAATTAGTCACGGTCAGAGGGAGGCATTATTATTCATACACAGCCGATTGTTCCCAAAGTAAACAGAGCTGGGATGAGGTCTCTGATCCTTCCAGTGCCTTTAGCTGGGACACAAAAGGAAAAAAACTCCGAACACACCAGGGTGGGACATTTTGTCTGAATTCAGATCTGCTTTGCAAGCTTCCCCATCAGAGCATTTTCCTTTCTCCCCTCCTCTCTCTCTCCCTCCCTCCCTCCCTCCCTCCCTCCCTCCCTCCCTCCCTTCCTTCCTTCCTTCCTTCCTTCCTTCCTTCCTTCCTTCCTTCCTTCCTTCCTTCTCTTTCTTTACCTTTTTCTCTTTCTCCCTCTTTCTCACTTTCTTTCTTTCCCTTTCTATCTTTATCTCACTCTCTTTCTCTTTTCCTCTTCCTCTTTCTGTCTCCCCCTTTTCTTTTTCTTCCTTCCTCCCCCACCCCCCTCTCTCCACAGTACTTACAGATGAATGTCCTGTGTGTGTACAGACAAAAACAGCAGGGCTATGTTGTTTTTTTATTGCCAACAATGCCAGAAAGTCCCTTCCCAGCAGTGAACTTCCCACTTTCTTCTCCCTCCCCAAGATAGGAAAGTGGATACTTTCAATGAAGTGAACGATTGCCTTAGGTTCTAAGAGAGGGACAGCTTCCCAGTTAGTAATAAACAATCCCTGCAGAAATAAAGGGTGGCATTTATACTTTGTAGAGTGCTAACCAAATTAGCCATTGCCTGACCAGCCCATCTGTTTATCAGTTCTGCTGAGTGCACGTGAACCCAAGACAAATGCCAGTTTGCCTTGGATAAATTTCACAGCCACGCTGAAATTGCCAAAACACACCAGACAGAAGAAGCAGAGCTGTGTTCTCCCTGACTGAAAAGTCAGTTTTGCCCAATAGTCTTAGGCAAGAACCACAGACTTCCCCTCTGCTCCCCCAAATAAAGATTTGTGTGTTTATAATAGGGCTGTCTTTTCAGGAGGGGAATGAACCAATGCAATGAGCAGGAAATTCAGCTCAGCAGTTTTCCCCCAGGACCTGCTGTCTGAGATGCCTACGCTGGCTGCAGCTTTTGGGTTGTAAGAGTCCAGAAGCTCGTTGCCACCTCTTTTCTCTGGTAGCAGCACACATCCTGGCTTGGCCAACTTGCTGTTGAACTAGGGGATGTCTGGATAATCCAGTTCCTAATTTCACTCTTGCTGTGCTGACCTTCTGATGTGCACAGCATTCTAGCACTCAGCCCAGGGATCCACATTCAGACTCATATCCCAGCTCCTCCATCAGGGGCCTGGGGCCCCTGGCCAGGGCATGAAACCTGGCTGTGAATAAAGACCACCTGGAAACTTTCACTAACTTGGATTCTGGGACCACCCCAGACCTACTGAATCAAGATCTCTGGAGGGCAAGGGCCCTGTGATTTAAAATCTCTTGTGATTAAAAGACAAAAACAAACTTTTGTCATATGCCACCCAGAGTCTGTCTGAGGAAAGACCAGTTGCCCTGCTCCTGCAGTGTCCTGGGCAGGCAGCTCCTTAAAGGATTGGCTCAGTTGTGGAGAGCCATATCTTCCAGATACCACATCCCATCCAATGACCAATAGCTTCATGTAGCTATCCCTGTATCCACATGGGGACCACTCTGAGGGGCCATTCCATTTCAGAACTCCTGCAGGATCACTGAGCCTTCTGGTGAAACTGCGTCACAGCCTAGCTTCTCCTCTACCTCGTTCTACTTCCTTCCCTGCTCCCCTCCATAGGCATGGGCACCAAAGTCTCTCCTTAACACACATCCTGTACATTAAATGCCATCTTGTGAACCACAGTTCTTGTCCACCATTAAACCAATCCATAAATTGTCTCCATATGATCCCAATCCAAGGTGTACCTGGCCCTAGCATGACCCATCCAGAGGCAGGGGAACACATAAGTCACTTCACCTCACCAAGTCTCTCTGAGCAACCCCTTTTCTATAGATAATGGAAGAGTTCCTCAGTTCTGCTGCTGGCACAGCTATAAGAGGTGAGTTGAATAATTCACACTACCTGGCCTCATTTTTCTCTATAAAATTGCAGCAGAGATGGGGAGGGATTTTGGAGACTTAATTAAAGGGCAATGATGTCCTAGATATTTTCCAGTTTTACCTTCTGTGAACCATGGAAAGAAGAAAGGGAGGGAGGACTGGAAGGAAGAACTGTGTCAAAGACCAAGGCTGGTTGTAAAAGGTGATGAAGAGTCCTCTGGTTTTTCTTTTTCTCTCTTGGAATATAACTTTGGAGTCTAAAGCTTCCAGATAAGAGACCTTGGCAGAGACCATGTAGAAATAGAGAGAGATGCCAAGAACTTCTACTTGTTTGAGTTTCTCATTCCAGACAATAGGTATGTGAGAGCGGAAGCTTCTGAGATTACTTCATCCTCAGCTCTTGTCTGGCTGTTACTTTGTAAGAGACCCCAATTAAAAAATGTGCAGGGGAGCTCAGTCAGCAAGCAGAATCATGAGGGAGCCAAAATAATAGATTGTGTTTTGTGTTATACGCTACTAAGTTTGGAACAGTTTGTTACATACCAATAGCTAGCTATTACAACCTGAACCTCAGTGGAGGGTGACACTAGCAGACTAATAACAATTTATGGCCACCTATACTGTTCTGGGCTCTGTGCTAAGCATTTCACCCAATCTTCACAACAGACCCACAAGATGCATGCTTCCCCATGATAGAAAAGGAGAAACTGAAGTAGGTGAGACATGCCCATCAACACAGACCCAGAGAGTGGCCAATAAAGTCTTGATTTTATTCCTCTTCTCTCTAATCCAAACCTCAGATTTCTACTCATCATGCAGTACTGTCTTCCACAAAACAGAGTACCTGAAGGGAGTCAGCTTCCCCACCTGAACTCTGAGGCTCCAAATGGAACCATTGGAAAGGAACTGGTAAGGACTCAAGTTGACCAAATTCAATAGTTAGCCTGGTCTCTTTGGCCTGTCCTCACAGGACTAGGCCCTTCACAGGGAAGTCCTGACTCTCCTGCTAAAGACAGTCTGTGCCATCAAGTGAAGGCTCTTTGGGCTCTTTGCA
Source organism: Dasypus novemcinctus (assembly GCF_030445035.2). NCBI lineage: Eukaryota > Metazoa > Chordata > Mammalia > Cingulata > Dasypodidae > Dasypus > Dasypus novemcinctus. The sequence goes on along the minus strand of NC_080696.1, from coordinate 21,147,013 downwards.
AAGTCCTGGCAGCTCCAGCCTTGGGTCCTTCTTCAATACTGGCTGTCATGTTCATCACATCCAAACCCATCATGCTTATTGATGAGGGCATCTCAATGGACTCAGTGATGTGCCCCCGGCCCTTGCCTAAGCCAGTCTTATCTGACTGGGAATTCTCATTCATCAGATGAAATCTCATGATTAAGCTACGTGCCCCATCTCAGCAATTCCAGACAGCATGAGGGTCTTGTGGATAAACCACAACCAAATGGAAAGAAAAGAAGGAAAAGAAAAAAAATGTAGATCCCAAAATATTAGGATAATATTTGGATAAATAAGAGATCTGAAAGCATAGACTCAATGTCATTCATGACATTAATACATTTAAATCACTTAGAGGATGGTAAAACTATAATCATTATACTACTTCTCAAACCAAAGGGTTCCCAGGGTGCATGTGAGATTTCCCTCCTAAGCCTAGGCAGCAGAAAGTTCCTTAACAGCCAAGGAGATATCACATCCCCATGTCAGAGGAGGCCCCCGGTGGGCACTCACTAGAACCTGAACTCTACTTTACATGTCACTGTCCTACTTTAGGATACAGTAATTTCAGGCCACTGAACATGGCAATTTCCCAGTGGCAGAGACTGCCATGCACAAGTTGCTGACAGTACTAGAAAGTGCTTAGTAAAACAGAAGGCTTGGCGGATAATTTTAATAAAACTGGTCCTAAAGCATTATTAAAAGTTAATTTAAGGCAACCAGCAAGATGATGGTAGAGTAAGAAGAATAGAATCAGCTCCCACTACAGGGCAGTTAGTAAACATCCAGAACTCTCTGAAGGTAGCTGAAGCACCTGTTCGGGGCTCCAGGAGGCCAGAAGGGCATCCTGCACATCCTTGAAGGAATGGAAGGAGGAGACTACCCATCTGCAGAGAAGACTCATAAATAGAGCGTTCCATCCCCGGAGCCTGGTGCCCATCCTCCACTGGAGGCACAAGCCACCTCAAGAGCTGTTCTGCAGCTGGAATTGAAAGCTCCATTTCTCAAAAATGGGGGAGGATCAGACGGTTGGGCACCAACCTTAGCTACTGATGAGTAAATCCAGTGGGCTAAACTATAATCCTGAGAACAGCTAAAGTTTGAGCCTGTTCAAGTCAGAAAGAGGCCTGGAGCCACCATCTTAACTCTGTACCTGGTACAAGGGGTAGCAGGATGGACTGAAAATCACAGTGCTGGTGGGGACTGGCTTCTTTCCATCCAGATCAGATTGCAGCTCTAGTCTAGGCCCCAGTGCCACCTCTAGCAGGGAGGAAGCTGCAGAGACCTGCATCAGCCTCTCCAGGAAATTACTGGCCAAGTCACGGAGGCCAGTGATTATCCTACTCTGACTGCATAAGCCACCCCAGGAGCTATTCTGTGGCTGGAATTGGAAACTCCATTTCCCAAAAACAGGGGAAGAGGAGATGGTTGGCTGCCAATTTCAGCTACTGACTGGTAGACTTGGCTGGCTAAGGTATAACCCAAGGAACAGCTGAGGTGTGAATTTGTCCAAGTCAGAAAGAGGCTGGTGGCTGCCATTTTGACTCTACCCCCAGTCTGAGAGGAAGTCAGGACCAAAAATCACAGTGATGGTAGGAACCAGTTTCTTTCACCCAGATCATTCTGCAACCTTAGAGTAGACTTCTGCCCTGCCTCTGACAGGGAAGAGGTGGGCCCTGCACCAGCTATCCAGGTAACTGTGGGTAAATTTGGCTGGCACAGACTGAAAATCAGATGTCTACTGGGGCAACTGTGGTCATCTTGGACCCACACAACATAGATTGCTGCCCACATCTGTAGCTCCATCCCCACCCCAGGCAGGGAAGAAAAGGGCATGAAGATTCATTAGTCTCTCTGGGCAACTACAGTCTAGGCCTGCATGACTTGGATTATTCCACAAAACTGTGACTCTGTCCCTACATCTAGCAAAGGAGAAAGTTGGGAGAAGCTTCATCAGTCCTGGGGCAAAGAGGACAGCTTGAGCCTCCACAGCTTATAACACCAATTACAACCTTGGCTCCTACTGCACAACCAGCAAGGATGAAAGGGAGGAAGCCCTAAACTAAAGAGAAAAACTGCGCCTAGAATAAATACTCTAGTAAACCAGATGCCAAGACACCAACAAAAAATTACAATCCACACCACGAAACAGGAAGATATGGCCCAGTTAAAGGAACAAGATAAGCCTCCAGATGACATAAAGGAGTTGAGACAACTAATCATAGATGTTCAAACAAATGTCCTTAATAAATTCAATGAGATGGTTAAAAAGATTAAAGATATTAAGAAGACACTGGATGAGCACAAAGAAGAACTTGAAAACATACATAGAAAAACAGCAGATCTTATGGGAATGAAAGGTAAAATAAAAGAAATTACAAAAATACTGGAATCATATAATGGCAGATTTGAGGAGGCAGAAGAAAGGATTGGTGAGCTTGAAGAAATGACCTCTGAAATTGAACATACAAAAGAACTGATAAAAAAAAGAATGGAAAAAATTGAGCAAGATTTCAGGGAAATAAAGGACAGCAGAAGATGGCAGAAGATGTACAAACATATGTGTCATGGGTGTCCCAGAAGAAGAGGAGGGAAAAGGGGCAGAAGGATATTTGAAGAAATAATGGTAGAAAATTTCCCAACCTTATTGAAGGACATAGATATCCATGTCCAAGAAGCACAAACTACTCCCATCTGAAAAAAAATCTGAATAGACCCACTCCAAGACACATACTCATCAGAATGTCAAATGCCAAAGACAAAGAGAGAATTCTGAGAACAGCAAGAGAAAAGCAATGCATAATATATAAGGGATATTCAATAAGATTAAGTGCTGATTTCTCACCAGGAACCATGGAGGCAAGAAGACAGTGGTCTGATATATTTAAGATACTACAAGAGAAAAACTTCCAGCCAAGAATCTTATATCCAGCAAGACTGTCTTTCAAAAATGAGGGTGAGATTAGAATTTTCACAGATAAACAGAAACTGAGAGAATTTCTAAGCAAGAGACTAGATTTTCAAGAAATACTAAAGGATGTGCTAGGGTTTAAAAAGAAAACACAGGAGAGAAAGACCTGGAAGAGAGTCTAGAACTAAAGATTATATCAATAAAAGTAACTGAAAGTGTCAAAAGAGTGGTGAAAATATAATATGACAGGTAAAACTCAAATAGTCAGGAATAAACTTAACCAATCATGTAAAGCGCTTGTATTAAAAAAACTGCAATTCAATGTTAAAAGAAATCGAAAAAGGTCTAAATAACTGGAAGAACATCCCACGCTCATGGATTGGAAGACTGACTATCATTAAGATGTCAATTCTACTCAAATTGATATACAGATTCAATGCAACCCTGATAAATATTCCACCAGCATTTAAAAAACATGAAAATAAAATTATCAAATTTATTTGGAAGGGTAAGGTATCCTGAATAGCTAGAAACATCATAAAAAGGAAAAACAAACCCTCATCTCCAAACTTTAAATCATATTACCTAGCTATAGTGGTAAAAAAAAGCATGTTACTGGCATAAAGACGGACAAATAGACCAATGGAACAAAACTGATGACTCAGAAAGAGACCCTCACATGTACAGTCAAGTGATTTTTGACTAGCCTGTCAAACCCACCCAGCTCAGGCAGAACAGTCCATTCAGCAAAGTCTTGCTGAAAGAACTGGATATCCATATTCAAAAGAAGGAAAGAGGACCCCTATCTCACACCTAATCCAAAAATTAACTCAAAATGAATAAAAAACCTGAACATAAAAGCAAGAACCATGAAACTTCTAGAAGAAATTATAGGAAAATACCTTCAAGACCTGGTGGTAGGTGGTGGATTCTTAAAGGAGATAAGGGGAGCACTGAGATGGACTACTGATGTGTAATGTATGTAGAAGTTTTAATTAGCTTTACTGTAAAAGTGTGGAAATGTATAGAGTGGATGATAACAAATATTGAGTAATAGCTAGTTTATAAATGGGGGTGTGGCTGAAAATGATAATTTAGGTATGCAAATGCCAATTGACAGAATGCTAGAGAATAATCTAAGGAACTGAATAGCACAGCAAATGAGAATAGCACAGTGGATGAGAATTGTGGTTGATGGTACAGACGCAATTGTGGTTGATGGTAGCTCCTTTGTGAGCTAGAGCAAATGTCCATCACTACTGCAGGTTGTTAGGAATCCATGGGAAAAATACAACTGAAGTGACCTGTGGACAGTGGTTAGTAGTAATAATATAATGTTCTTGCTTCTATGCCAAAGATGTACCGTGCTGATAAAGAGGCAGTATGGAAAATGTGAGCCAAATGTACACTATGGATGTGGTAACAACCAGATGATATTATCCTATCTGTAACAAATGTTCCACCACAGTGTGATGTGTTGATAGAGGGGTCTTGTTTGGGAATTCTGTGCATGCACAAAACATGTGCGTGATTGTTTTATAAGATCACATCTTCCGTCATAAAGAATAGATTTAAAAAATAACAATAGGGTGGACTGGGGAAAAACACATCAAATGTAAGATAGAAACTGTAATTAGTAAGATTTTGGCAATATTCTTTCATAATTTGTAACAAACGTCTCACAACAATGCAAGGTGTTGGTGGAGGGTTGATGTATGGGACCCCTGTATGATGTTATGCATGCTTGCTTTGTAAGTTCACAACTTTTACTATACACTTAATTATTTATGTATGTTAATATACAAATGATATAAAAATAATAATACGGAGGGTTGGAAAAAATACTTTGGTTAGTAGTAATATTTTGACAATGCTCTTTAATCACTAGTTAAAAAGATTTAACAACAATGTAAGGTGTTGGTGGTAGGGTGAGTTATGTGAGTCCTGCGTGATGATATATATTTTTGTTTTGCAAGTTTGCAACTATTACTATGCACTTGTTGTTTATGTATGTTTGTGTGTCAGTGACATATTTCAATAAACTAATCTTAAAAAGTCATTGAATAAATAAAAAAGTAAAAAAAATAATAATACAAATGGATATTTTAAAACATTCTTAACCAGTGACTGTAATACTTACACATCCTAATGGTTATTCAAGTACTAATTTTGAAGAAACATTCACACTTCCTGTTCAAAAATAATGCTAGACCTAGGCATATTTGGACACTGTTTTGTAAGTTCACAACTATTATTATACATTTATTGTGTATGTGTGTTTATGTATGAGTGATATACTTCAATGAATTAATGAAATTTTTAAAAAAAGTTAATTTGGTGCAGATTCCATCAAAAACAGTTTGGTGGTTCCCCAAAATGATGAGAATGGAATTGCCATATGACCTGGCAATCCCACTTCCAGGTGTATACCCAAATGAATTGAAAGCAGGAATTCAAACAGATGTTTGTATACCAATGTTCATAACTGCCAAAAGGTGAGAACAACTCAAGTGTCCATTGACAAATAAGTATATAAACAAAACGTGGTATATACTTACTACAAAGGATTATTTTTCAGCTATAAAAAGGAATGAAGTTCTGATATAGGCAACAACATGGATGAACATTGTATTGTATGAGATAATCCCAACAAAAAAGGAAAAATTTGGAATGATCTCACTGATATGATATAATTAGGATAAGCAAATGCATAGTCAGAAACGAGAATACAGGTTACCAGGGGCTGGGATGGGGATTGTGAACAAGGAATTAATGCTTTATTGATACAGAATTTGTTTGGGGTGATGGGAAATTTTTCTTAACAGATGATAGTGATGGTATCACAACTTTGTGAATTAACAGCACTGAATTATATATTTAAATGTGGTGTAAAAGGGAGAAATTTTAGGTTATATGTATGTAACCAGATTAAATTTTTTAAAAAACTTATAGGATTAAACAACATAAATAGCATTCCTTAATGTAAACTATGGACTATAGTTAAGTATAATTATAATGATACTATTTCATTAATTGTAATAAAAATGTCACACTAAGGCAAGATGTGAATAGTAAGTGGTATGTGGGAACTCTATTTTCTGCATGATTTTTCTATAAACCTACAGTTTCTTTAATAAGTAAATAAATATATTTAACATCTTTTAAAAATCAATAAGTAAATATATGCATATAAATACAAAGTTAATTCAGATTTGAAATATTATGTTTAGAAAGGCAAAATAGTGATTAAGCATTTAGAAAGATTTCCGTGCAAAATTGTTACAATTTTTTCAAAATCTCACTGCCTGATAGGGGGCAGGGGCAGCTTTTCAATTGTCTGGAAATTAGCTCTCCAGGCTGGTATCTTCCAGAGATTGGGGAAGATTTCCTGTAGTCCTTGCTATGGTGTGCACAGTTACTTCTGACAGACACTTTCTTTTTGGTGATGTTGCTCCTAGGCTCAAAATAGGAAGACAACCAAAATTAAGAGCCCAGAGAACCTTTGTTTTAGTTCTTTCCTGTTAGTAGAACTGAAAGAAGGGGCAGGGAGAAGACCAGAGAATAAAATTTTTAAATAGAAATGGGCTTAGATATCATTTGATCACATGTCACCAAGCAATCCATCAAAGGACAAAGCTGAAACTGTGGCTGTGGGGCTCCCTGCCCAGTGCTCCTTCTATTTTAGGGAAGCAGCAGGGACAGAAATAAAATGCTATCTCTGTATACTTAGGAGAGTTTGGGCTAAGAATGCAACCTTGACATTGTGATAAAGGATATGCATTAAGTGGCTTATCATTTTCTTTTCTTGAACAACTTTGTTTATTGGCTGACTTGTGTTAACTATGCACATTTCACCTGGGTAACTCACACCTTCCTCAACCCACACTTTTATTACTAGTAATAGACATTTGAAAGTAAGCTAGAGAGAAGTTGGACTACCTGTCATGAGGAAGAGATTTGGGGATAATTCACAAAGGCATTCTGCCTTTTTAAGCAGAATACCTTTTTAAGGTATTTTAAGCTCTGTTAATGATTCCCTTACAAATGAGCATCTTTAGACCAATACTCAACTCACTACATTTCCTGAATTAGTCAAAGAGCATGACTTTCTCAGATCTCAAAGTTGACTTTCCATTTACCTCCCCAAGATCCTTGTTTTGTTTCTTGATTTGCTTTGTTTTGTTTAGCATTACTTATTTATTTTAGAAGTGGAGAAATGTTTTATAGAATTTTCTTTCCCATTGTTGCTTGAGGGTCATTGCATATTTCGTTAGATTTACATATAACTTTGTAAAGCCAGCAAAATGCAGACTTCCTTTAGCATCGTTGGAGTGAGTCAATAAAACAGTCTAGTCACTTTGTGGTTCTGATTTGCTTTAGTTGAAAATGGTTTGTGGTCTTCAGAGAAGTAAATGCATTTGATCTATAAAATGAGAAAAAAAACTTTTGTATACCTTTTGGAAAATTAGGCCATATTTTCCAGTAAAATATAATATTGGAATGAATGTGAAAATATTTATAAGGAGAAATAACCACATCTATATACATGTGTGTTCATATGTATAGATAAGGGTATTTTCACTTTTTAAAAAAGATTTATTTATGTATTTCTCTCCCCTTCCCTCCCCACCCCTAGTTGTCTGCTCTGTGTCCATTTGCTGTGTGTTCTTCTGTGTCCACTTGCATTCCTGTCAGCGGCACCAGGAATCTGTGTCTCTGTTTGTTGTGTTATCTTACTGTGTGTGTGGTGTCACTCCTGGGTGGGCTGCACTTTTTTCATGCAGGGTGGCTCTCCTTGTGGGGCATACTCCTTGCGTGTAGGGCTTCTCCTTCATGGGGGACACCTCTGTGGCATGGCACTCCTTGTGCACATTACCACTGCGCGTGGGCCAGCTCGCCACATGGATCTGGAGGCCCTGGGTTTGAACCCTGGACCTCCCATATGGTAGGCAGACGTACTATCAATTGAACCAAATTTGCTTCCCTATTTTTACTTTTTGAAGAAAAGACGTAAACTTATTTTATTTATATTTATTATGCTTTATATTTTATTATCTTTGTAATTTATTTTCATTTATTTTTATATAAACATGTTTTCAGATAATTCTGTGATTTATTTGCAAGTAAAATTTCATGACTATTAAATATTAGTACTCTCCTTTCCTAATGCTTAAGCATCAGCCTAGAGTTTCAAATAGTAGAAAGCTGTTGTCAACTTATTATAGCCTCAATAATGGTGCAAATTTACATTGTTCCTATAGAGTGTTCTTTGGCCCCCTCCCCAAAGGTAAGAATTCCATTCAACTGGATTGCCATTGTTTGTCTTAGTTGCTTTTCACCAAAATATAAACCTGTTGCCTGGGAAATAAATCCCATAGCCCATTCCCAACCCACCAGGAAGTTAATTTGTGTCAGTTACCAGAGAGCTGGAGAGAGACTGTGAAGGCGGAAGGAAGGAAGCAATAAGAACACAGTAGAAGGGAGGAAAAATGGTGTGATTGTTAGGCTATTGTGTCAACTTGGCCAGGTAATTGTGCCCAGTTGTTTGGTCAAGCAAGCACTGGGCTAACTGTAATACAAGGGCATTTATGGACTTTAGTCACCTTTGAGTGTACTGCAGTGATAAATCATAGATAGCTGGTTATAATTACATTAGTCAGGGAGATTGCCATCAGCAATGAGTGATGCTTAACTTGATCAGTTGAATCCCTTAAAGGGGGAAGTGATTCCAGCATTGAGGGAGGATCTCCCAGCTCATCTTTGGATAACCAACATCTCCCAGATCTCGTCAAGAATCTTCATTGGACTTTTATTGGAGCTCCTGGTTGCAGCCTGCCTATGGAACCTGGACTTGTTCATCCCCATGGCTGCATGTGAGACTCTGATAAATCTCTTACTATTGACAGATATCCCCTGTTGGTTCTATTTCCCTAGAGAACCCAGACTAATACAGCTTGGTATCAGGAGTGGTTCTTGAAAACAGAGTCTTAAACATGGGTTATCTGAGGTAGTTCTGGGAGTTTTGCAATTGTTTCTCTACCCTAATTTGACTCAAGGGTACTAACAACTCCCTTTCCAAAAGTGAAGAGGCTGCTAACAGTCAATGGCATGAGTTGACAATCAAGATACACAAAATAGCATCACTGGATTCCCCTACTTCCATGCTTGTAAGAAGCAAGGATCTGGGTGAGAGTGTTTTCAACACCTTAACAGAGTTTTGTGGAGTCAAAGGGTATAATGATGTTGGCTGGCTCCTCCTAGATACTCTGGATACTGTTACAAAAGAAAGAGATGAGTTAAAAACTTCAAATTTGAAACTTGAACACCAAATGGATGATGTGAAAGTTTCTATGTGTGCTCTGAAAGAAAATCTTGTCTCCTGTAGCCACAGGCTTGAAATATCTGAGAACCAAACTCAGACTCTATTGTACGAGTAGTGGAGTTACAAAGGAAACTAAAATCTCAACCTCACAGGGTTTCTGCAGTTAAAGTGAAAGCACTGATTTGAAAAGAATGGAATCCAGAGAATTGGGATGGAGATATATGGGATTATGATGATATCGATGGAGGCATTGGAACCTTGAATTCTTCTGAGACATTACCAGATAAGCCTGCCATGGCCTGCCCTGTCCGGGCCACACCTTGTCAGTTTTGTATCTTCCAGCCTCCAGCCTGCCCTGGGGAGACTGAAACAACTTCCAGTCCTGAGGTGGGTACCAGCCAAACTGAAGACTGCACTGCCCAGCCTCCAGCCTGCCCCAGGGAGTCTGGACCTCCTCCCAGCCCTGAGGCAGGTACCAACCAAACTCCAGCATGGACTGCCAAGCCTCCAGTCTGCCCTGAGGAAACTGCCTTCCAACCCCTGCCTGAAGAGATTAATCCTGTCTCACCAGAAGAAAATGCAAGGGAATGCCCTGAGGTCAGTAGCTTGCAAGGCATTTCTAATCCTTCTCCTTACCCATCCCCACCACCTCTCTTGTCATCGAGACCTATTACTAGACTAAAATCACAACAAGCCCCCAAAGGTGAAATACAAAGTGTGACCCATAAGAAGTAAGCTATACTCAGAAAGAACTGCATGAGTTTTCCAACTTATATAGACAGAAATCAGAAGAATATGTGTGGGAATGGGTACTAAGGATATGGGATAATGGTGGAAGAAATATAAAATTGGATCAGGCTGAATTTGTTGATATGGGCCCACTAAGCAGAAATTCTGGATTCAATGCTGTAGCTCGAGGGATTAGAAAGGGCTGTAACAGTTGTTTGGGTGGCTGATTGAAACATGGGCCAAAAGATGGCTTAGCATGTCTGAGGTTGAGATGCCTGATTTGCCCTGATATATAGTAGAAGAGGGAATTCAAAGATTGGAATGCTAGAATGGATTTACCATTTGAGAGCTGCCCACCCCAGAAAGTCCAGAGGACACACCTTTAACCAGGACTGTGAGGAATAAATTTGTAAGATTAACTCCATCTTTCCTGAAGATCTCTGTGGTTGTTCTTCTCTGTGGTCCAGATACTACTGTAGGGAGGGCTGTCATGGAATTAGAGTCCTTAAATATTATGGGGATGATTGGATGGCAGTCTGGTAAAAGTCAAGCATAGACAGTTAATTTCCAAAGCAAATGTGGGCAAGGTTACCACAATGAAAGGCAGATTCAAGAAAGCACTCAAAATAGTCTGAGTCATGTAGAGTTATGGTGTTGGCTAATACATCATGGGGTACCTAGCAGTGAAATAGATAGTCAGTCTACTAAATTTTTTCAGGATTTGTATCAACAGAAGAGTTCTGGGTCGAGTGAATGAAACCCTAACTCATATTGCAGATGCAGAGAATCACGGTCCCTTAATCAATTCCCAGACTTGAAACAACTTACAGAGGAAGCCAGGTCACCTGGGGGAAGGATCCTGTTAAACTGCCCCAAATTTATGCTTTTAATCTTCCTCCCACCTTTCTCCAAGGAAATCTATGGTCTTTTACCAAAGTAACTGTGCACTGCAGAAAAGGAAATGATCACACATTTTAGGGATTATTAGACACTGGCTCAGAAGTGACATGAATTCCAGGAGACCCAAGACATCTGTGGTCCACCAGTCAGTGTAGGGGCTTATGGAGGTCAGGTGATTAATGGAGTTTTAGCTCTGGTGTGTCTCACAGTTGGTCCAGTGTGTTCCCACACCCATTCTATCATTATTTCTGCAGTACCAGAATGCATAATTGGAATAGACATACTCAGTAACTGGGAGAATCTCCACATTGGATCCCTGACATGTGGAGTGAGGTCTATTATGGTTGGAAGGCCAAATAGAAGCCACTAGAATGGCCCTACCTAGCAAAATAGTAAACCAAAAGCAATATCTGATTCCTGGAAGGATTGCAGAAATTAGTGCCACCATCAAGGATTTGAAGGATGCAGGGGTGATGATTCCCACCACATCCCAAATCAACTCTCCTATTTGGCCTATGCAGAAAACAGATGGATCTTGGAGGATGATAGTAGATTATCGTAAACTTAACCAGGTGGTCACTCCAATTGCAGCTGCTGCCCTAGATATGGTATCATTGCTTGAGCAAATCAACGTGTCCTCTGGTACTTGGTATGCAGCTGTCGATTTGGCAAATGTTTTTTTCTCAGTTGCCATTAGGAAGGACCACCAGAAACTGTTTGCTTTCAGCTGGCAAGGCCAGCAGTATACCTTCACAGTCCTGCCTCAGGGGTTTATCAACTCTCCAGCCATATGTCATAATATTGTCTGAAGGGATCTAGATCATGTCTCCCTCCCACAAGACCTCACACTGATCCATTATATTGATGATATCATGTTGGTAGGACCTAATGAGCAAGAAGTGGCAAAGACTCTAGACTTATTAGTAAGGCATTTGCATGAGAGAGGATGGGAGATAAATCCAACTAAAATACAAGGTCCTTGCACCTCAGTGAAATTTCTAGGTGTCCAAATGTGTGGGGCACGTCAAGGTATCCTTTCTAAAGTGAAGGATAAGCTGTTGCATCTGGCTCCTCTTATGACCAAAATAGAGGCACAACATTTAGTTGGTCTCTTTGGATTTTAGAGACAACTCATTCTTCATTTGGGTGCTTTGCTCCAGCCCATTTACTGGGTGACCAGAAAGCCTCTGGTTTTGATTGGAGACTGGAACATGAAGAGGCTCTGTGTCAGGTCCAGGCTGCTGTGCAAGCTGCACTACCACTTAGGCCATATGATCCAGCAGATCCAATGATGCTGGAGGTTTCCGTGGCAAATAGAGATGCTGTCTGGAGGCTTTGGCAGGCTCCTATAGGAGAATCACAATGCAGACCCTTAGGATTTTGGGGCAAAGTCCAGCCATCTTCTGTAGATAACTAGTCCCCTTTTGAGAAACAGCTTTTGACTTGCTACTGGGCTTTAGTAGAGACTGAATGCTTGACCATGGGTCATCAAGTTACCATGAGACCTGAGTTGCCTATCATGAGCTGGGTGTTCTCTGACCGACCAAACATAAAGTTGGGCATGCCCAGCCGCACTCCATAATCAAGTGGTAGTGGTATATATGAGATTGGGCTCAAGCAGGTCTTGAAGGTATGAGTAAGTTATGTGAGGAAGTAGCCCAAATGCCCATGGTCACCACCCCTGCCATGTTACCTTGTCTTTCCCAGTCCACAGCTTTGGCCTCTTGGGGAGTCCCTTATCAGTTGACTGAGGAAGAGAAAACTCGGGCGTGGTTTACAGATGGTTTTGCATGATATGCAGGTACCACCCAAAAGTGCACAGCTGTAGCAGGGCAGCCCATTTCTGGGACATTCCTGAAGGACAGGGGTGAAGGCAAATCCTTCCAGTGGGCAGAAATTCAGGCAGTGCACATGGTTATTAATTTTTCTTGGAAGAAGAATTGGCCAGAGGTGCATTTGTACACTGATTCATGAGCTGTTGCCAATGGTTTTTGGCTGGATGGCCAGGGACTTGGAAGGAACATGATTGGAAAATAGGTGACAAAGAGGTCTGGGGAAGAAGTATGTGGATTGACCTTTCTGAGTGGGCACAAAACATGAAAATTTTTGTGTCCCACGTGAATGCTCACCAGAGGGTTACTTCAGCAGAGGAAGATTTTAATAATCAAGTGTGGCTAATGCTCAGCCTCTTTCCCTCACCACTCCTGTCATTGCCTAGTGGACTCATGAACAAAGTGGCCATGGAGGTAGGGATGGAGGTTATGCATGGGCTCAGCAATGCGGACTTCCTTTTACCAAGACTGACTTGGCTACAGCCACTGCTGAGTGCCCAATCTGCCAGCAGCAGAAACCCACACTCAACCCCCGATATGGCACCATTCCTTGAGGTGACCAGCCTGCTACCTGGTGGCAGGTTGACTATATTGGACCACTTCTACTATGGAAGGGGCAGTGATTTGTTTTAACTAGAATAGAGACATACTCTGGATATGGGTTTGCATTTCCTGTATGCAATGCTTCTTCCAAAACTACCATCTGTGGACTTACTGATTGTCTTATCTACTGCCATGGCATTCCACACAGCATTGCTTCTGATCAAGTAACCCATTTCACAGCAAGTGATGTGTGGGAATGGGCAGATGTCCATGGAATTCTCTGGTCTTACCATGTTCCCCATCACCTTGAAGCAGCTGGATTGATAGAACTGTGGAATGGCCTTTTGAAGACTAAATTACTGTGCCAACTAGGTAGCAATACATTGCAGGGCTGGGGCAATGTTCTCCAGGAGGCTGTGTATGCTCTAAATCAGTGTTCACTCTATGGTGCTGTTTCTCCCATAACCAGGAACCATGGGTTCAGGAATCAAGGGGTGGAAATGGGAGGGGCACCACTCACTATTACCCCTAGTGACCCACTAGAAAAATTTTTCTTCCTGTCCCTGCACCCTTGAACTCTGCTGGTTTACATGTTTTAGTTCCAAAAGGAAAAGTGTTGTCATCAGGGAACACAACAATGATTCCATTGAACTGGAAGTGAAAACTGCCACCTGGCCACTTTGGGCTCCTCATACCTCTGAATCAATAGTCAAATAAGGAAATTACTATACTGGCTGGGGTGACTGATCCTGACTATCAGGGCGAAATAGGACTGCATCTACATAATGGGGGTAAAGAAGAGTTTGCCTGGAATACAGGAGATCCTCTAAGGCATCTCCTAGTACTGCCACGTCTCTTGATTAAAGTCAATGGAAAATCGCAACAATCCAATCCAAGCAAGACTAGCAATGGCCCAGAATCTTCAGGAATGAAAGTTTGTGTCACCCCACCAAGCAAAGAACCATGGCCAGCTGAAGTGCTTGCTGAGGGTAATGGAAACATGAAATGGATAGTGGAAGAAGGTAGTGATAAATATGAACTTCAACCATGTGACCAGTTACAGAAATGAGGACTATAATGGTCATGAATCTTTCTTCCTAGTTTTGTTATGATGATGATTGTATATGTACACAAAATGAATTTCTTTGTCTTCTTCCCCAAACTTTCCCCTTATCATATAGAAAGTTGTATCTGTTTCTTGTCATAATATTTGAGGATGTCAAGTTTAAGAGTGAATATTACCCAAGAACTTGCACCCTATTCTGTATGGAATTAATGTGTTTCTGGTTGTATGCAGTAGAGTTGAAAATTCTTAGGCGGAAATATATATATATGCATGTCTTTTATTGATTTTACTTAGAGACTAAGTATGGTTTAAGGTAATGTGTATGGTTGCTGAGTTCACAAGGGGTGGACTGTGATAGTTAGGCTATTGTGTCAACTCGTCCAGGTAATTGTGCCCAGTTGTTTGGTCAAGCAAGCACTGGGCTAACTGTAATACAAGAGCATTTATGGACTTTCATCACCATTGACTTTACTACAGTTGTAAATCATAGATAGCTGGTTATAATTACATTAATCAGGGAGATTGCCATCGGCAATGAGTGGTGCTTAACCCAATCAGTTGAATCCCTAAAAGGGGAAATGATTCCAGCATTGAGGGAGAATCTCCCAGCTCATCTTTGGACAGCCAACATCTCCCAGAATTTGTCAAGAATCTTCACTGGACTTTCATCGGAGCTCCTGGTTGCAGCCTGCCTGTGGAACCTGGACTTGTGCATTCCCACAGCTGCATGAGAGACTGATAAATTTCTTACTATCAACAGGTATCCCTTGTTGATTCTGTTTCCCTAGAGAACTCTGACTAATACAAGTGAGATTTGAGGTTGAAATGTCATGTACGAAACCCAGTGCTACCCTATAATGGTTGCTTAAATGTGGGCAATTATTTAAACATTTTAAAATCTCAGGTTACCTATAAAACACACCTACAGTTTAAAGAAAGGCCATCTCAAAGATTGTTGTGAAATTATTTTGATAATGTGCATGCAACAGTTACTTATTCACTTAGAATAAACCAAGCACTCTCTTAAGAGTATGTATTATGCAGAAATATCTCCTAGAACTAGGTCCCATTCTCACATGTTTGTTGCATGCCTGAATGTATGTGTAGGCACATATGTACATGCATGTGTGTCTGTATGTTAAACAAATTTATATGTATTTATGTATGTAAGCCTGTGAGCACATGCACATATGTTCATGAATGCTGCAATTTGATGTGCCTGCATGTGCTCAGGCGTGTGTGTATGTCCATGTGCATGCATGCCTGGGACTATGTGTAGGAACTGGGCAGCACTGTCAGAGCTTTTAGTGTGAGCAGAGCCTTAGAGAGTGAGTAGAACTGAACTTTCATCACTTCTTAATTTAGTCCTGTCATCAGGAAACTCATAACTTAATTCAGAGCTGTTGAAAGTGTGCAAAAGGTAATTCAACAGGACCACTTGGTCTTTTCTTTTAATATGTTTGTAAGAGTAAGTAATGAGCTGAAGGAAATGTGGAAATCCATTTGTTTATTCAATCAAGCAATATATTTCAGGGGCCTGCTCTCTGCTGAGCACCAGAAAACACAGATGAGTTCATCAAATCAGTTAAACACATGACCCCCCTCAAGAAGCACACTTTTCCTTAGGGAAACAGACAGGTATAGACAAACAGCTAGCCACCTTGTAATAACTGCTATGACAGAGGAAAGATGTGCTGTGGTAGCAGACTGGAGAGAGGGATAATTTTGGCCTTCATGGTCAGCAAATCTTCTGAAGCCAATGCATTTAGGCTGAGACATAAGAAAGGAGAAGACTCTATCTAAGGAGATGAAAGTCAAGACAGAAGGGAGAGAATGTGCAAAGACACAGAGGCTTAAAGCAGCCATGGTGTGCTGAGAGATGGCAGGAAACCAGGGTCTTGTTGGCACATAGAGATGCAAATTGGGGAGATAGCCTGAGATGGGTCCAGCTATGGGGGACCTCCTCAAGCACTATGTAAGGAGCATGGACATCCTTCCTGGTAGGGTAAAGGAAGCACGTCATGGCTCCAAGCAGGCATAGGCAACAGTAAGATCAGCCACACATTTGGGGAGAATAGCTTGTGATGGGGTGAGGGATGAAATAGAGTCAGGAATAGAGGAAATGGACTCACTTCACAGCATGGCTGAGAATCTGAAGGGTCAGTGCAATGAAAGAGAAA
Source organism: Dasypus novemcinctus (assembly GCF_030445035.2). Taxonomy (NCBI): domain Eukaryota; kingdom Metazoa; phylum Chordata; class Mammalia; order Cingulata; family Dasypodidae; genus Dasypus; species Dasypus novemcinctus. The sequence continues at coordinate 21,130,509 of NC_080696.1, read as the reverse complement.
AAGGAGAGGAACACATCTGAGATACTATGGGACATGACTGTTAGGATTTGTTGAAGTGGGAGAAAAATTGTCAAAGCCTTCTACATTTCCAGCTTGGAGGAGGGTGACCATTTGAGACTGTAGGACCCCAGAAAGTTAATGCATCCCCATGGATATGAATATATTGTGAGTAGGCTTTTTGATTAGGTTGTATCAATTAAGGCATGGCCCAGGGTGGGCCTAAATCTTCTTACTGGAGTCCTTTATAAATGAGAGGAATGTGGAGAGCAAAGGAGAGAAAGTAATGGAAGCAAGAAGCTGAAAGCAACAAAACATGGAAGAGAAGGGAGGGACCAGCAGATGCCATATGTGCTTTGCCATGTGACAGAGGAGTCCAGGGCCACTGGCAGCCAGTCTTTGGAAAGAAAGCATTGCCTGATAATGCCTTCATTTGGACATTTTTCTCAGTCTTGAAACCTTAAGCTTGTAAGATGATAAATTCCCATTCTGACCCATTTTTGGTAATTGCTTTTGGCGATTTTGGATGACTAAAACAAGGTGCTATAACTGAGAATGGAAACATAGGGTTGAAATGTTGTAGGCATCAGACAGGAGGGAGATTAAAATTCAGTTCAAAATGTTTGACTTAGAGGTGCATGAGACATTCTGATGGAAACACTCAAAATTCCTGAGATCATATCTATGAATTAGGCAAGTATTAGAACAACTCAAGAAATCTGTTGAAGAACTACAGACTGAATTTTACTCATCATAAACCTATGGAATAAGAACAGATTTCATGAAATTTGAATTCACTTAAAATTATATTTTCACATACACAGATATGTCTATAACTATTATCTGTTTTCTGGATTTCCCTGACTAATCTTCAGATTTGGCAATTCCCTTTCCTATATTGAGTTATGTGTATTTATATGTGTTTACATGTGTTGGTATTTGTGTGTGAGGGCGTCTATTCAAGTTTATAGCCAGCTGAATCCAGTCGTCTAGAGTGATATTGCTTTCTTACAAGGATGGGGTTTGGGATATCATAACATGAGGCCCAAAAGCTATAGGACACAATCTTTTCCTAAAATCTCTGAATCATAGCCATATTTTATGGGTATGAGTATATTGAGAAGGTAGAAAGTTTTCTTAACTTCTTAAGGGAACCATGAAAAAAACAAAAAAAAAATGGGGGTTAAGAAACACCATCTCAGATCACTTTAGTTCAATTCATCCTTTAATGCATGGGAGGTATGAGTCACTTGGGGTGGAGATATTTGTTCAAGGACCAAAAACAACTGTATTAACCAGAGGGACCCTATTCATTAATCCTAAGAGTCTTTTGATCCAGAAGGGACCTTTTATTTCATGTAGCATATTGAACTTTAATAAAGTAAAATATTATTACTTCTCACAAGTTCTGTTACTTATTATGATAAATGGTGAAAATAACCCCATAAAAAGTTCAAATAAGATTTTATTTCATTAGCTATCTGTTATAGGAATAAGATCTGCTTTTATTCAAGCTTTTCTTTTTTAATATTGGAGAAACATTAGGGTCTTTAAGCCTAGTGATTTAGAATTTACTTGACACATTAAGGATATTGTGCCAAGTGAATATGGAGAACTCAATACAATTGTGTTAAGTCAGCCAGGTTCCAGGAAGGCAATTCAACTATGTACACAAGTATGGGTAGGATATTGGGAAACCACAAGGTTGGCCACAGCAGAGGGCTGTTACAGGTCTCAAGTCTGATGGGGCAAGGAGATAAATCAGTGACCAGAATTCTGAGCCAGAACCAGTCACGGACAGGTGCTGCAGCATTCAGTACAGGGACACAGCCAACCCCTGATGACTCAACACGAAAAGAGTTGGGGATATATCCCCAGCCTTACTCTCTCTTTCCCTCTGATTTCCTACTGGTGATAATGAGTGGTATAGCCTGCCCAGAAGCTAATGGGTAAAAGAGAAGTAGTCTATAAGGAGCAGAGTCTATATCAAAGAGTAGGGTGGTTTCTCCTAAGAGGGTTAATTGTATTTACTAGGCATGAATATGATGGGAGACAATCAGTCCAATGGGTTTTTCATCTGCTCTTTCATAAGTTATGTTCACCATCAAGGACTGGGGCCTGAGTGGTTGGGTCTCTCTAAGAAGCAGATGCTAAGACGAAGGGAAAAGAGCAAGACATTTATTATGGGTAGCACTTGTGGGTAGCAAAAGGGAGAAGAAGCAGAGAAGAGGAAACTGTCAGACCACATTTCAGGTGTGACATCTGTGCTATGAGAAGGGTAAGAGAGAAGGATTTGGAAGGAAAAGCCATAGATGGAAGTACAGGTATTAGAAAGTCTCTGTCAGTCCAACAAGGGTCTCTGGCACAATGATTTATCATAGTGAAGTCTTGAGTTGGGAGGAAATGTTCAAGCCCTTGTCCCACTGACTTGCTCAGTTATTGTCTGGGGTCTACCTAGATGGTTCAAAAACAGTGGCAGACTTAAAAGAGTTACTGACTGGAGGCAATAAGCTAACTAAATTCCTGTAGCTGGGCAACAAGTCCCTTCTTGAAGGGGGACCTGGAAGAAGAGCCCATGATATAGGGGAAGTCCCTGACAGGCAGGACAAGGAGACCATCTTCTGTCTCAGTGGGGAGAAAAGAGTCAAAGCAGGAGGAAGCAAAACTTCAGTGATCTGTGATTTGATCTCCCCTGCCTGGACTGAAACCTAGGGTGGGATGAGGTGTCACTTGAGAAAACCAAAAACTTGAAACCCTGGTTAGAGAGCACTCAGAGGGTGGTTCTGTATTGCCAAAGGTGAAAATGGTTGAGTCATATCAGATTAATGGCCTGATTAGCCCAAAGGAAGTCCTCACTTAGCCTCTAGAGCCACACGACATGGAGAAGTTCCCACCTGCCAATGTGGAAGGCAGCTCTTGGTGATGGCTCTGGGCTTGTTGAGTGGTATCATTGTGGTGTGGGTAAACACCCTCCTACCAAGACTAAATTAGCTCTTGAAGCAAGATTTAGGGGAATCTGGGGCCAGAGAAGGCGATCTACTCAGCTTGTTTAACATGAGCATATCCCTGAGCGTTTCCACAATTTTATTGACAGACATAAACCTGGGGCCACCCCATCGCAGAGAACAGCAAGCATCCCAAGGATCAGAGACTGATCTGAGGCTCCTTGCTTTACCACAAAAACACCTGTAGCCCAAACCACCCCAAGTCTCCATCTTGGGCAGGAGAAAAGGGAGCTCTAGAAACAACCCTGCTACATAGTTGAACTTTGATTCAACTGAATATTTGCCTCAAATGAGATTGTCTTGAATTGGAAGGTACTAAGATAGTTCTGAAAGACAAGCTGACATTCTCTTATGCCAACCTAATTAGTGTCAACTGCCCTTTTCCCCAAAGACCCCAGGAATCCCAGTGGATGGAGCAAAGCTAAGTTTGTTAGATCTACTACACTGCGGGACAACACCACCTGGATATTATTTAGGAGTATCTCAGAATGCGGAGGCACTTTGGAACTGGGCAAAGGTCATGATCTAACTGCTTTGGATGATGAGCACCACAAGGCAAGGATTTTTTTTTAATTTTTTTAAAATTTATTTTTATTTTTTAAAGACACTTAGATTACACAAATGTCACTTGAAAAATATAAGGGATTTCCACATGCCGTGCTCCTTCCCCATTTTCTCACATTAACAACAGCCTTCATTAGTGAGGTACATTCATTGCAATTGATGAACACATTCTAGAGCTTTGCCACTAAGTGTGGATTAATGTTTACATTGTAGTTTACACTCCCTCCCACCCAATTCTGTAGGTTATGGCAAGATATAGAATGGCCTGCACCTGTCATTATGTTAGTTAGGACAATTTCCAAATCCTGAAAATGCTCCTGTATTACACCTGTTTTCCCTCTCCCTGCCCTCAGAACCTCCAGTGTCCACTGCCTCCACATCAGTATAATTTCTTCCATTGTTAGAATCACAATAAGTCTATAGTATGGAGAATAGGTGTTACAACTCCATTGACATTCAGGGCCCAGGTGGCACATGGACAGCCCAAAGATTTAAGTCTCTTGGATGTACTCATACCAACTCTAGTACAAATTATAGGTTCAAGTAGAAGAATAGAAGAACCATGTGTAGGAAAACAACTGAGTCCAACTCTGTCACACTGAGAAGCATAAATTCCAAAGTAGAGCCCACAGGCAAGGCACCAAACTCCTGAGCTATCTACCCTGTCTGGATGTCTCCAGAGCCCTCAGGAACCCTGCTATTTTGGGTAGTACTATTTTGGCAGTCAATGAGATCATGCTGAGATATGCATAAGTGTAACCTCTGGAATGACTTCCTGACTCACTTTGAAGTCTCTTAGTCATCTAAACTCATCTGTCTTTACCTTTTCCCGCTTTTGGGCATGTCTTTTTCCTGTTGCATTGCTAGTTGGTGCTTGGTAGTAATCCCTCACTGCCAGGGAGACTCATCCCTGGGAATCATGTCCCACACTGGGGAGATGGTAATGTATTTATATACTGAGTTTGGCTTAAAGAGAGGCCACATTTAAGCAACAAGGAGGTTCCCTGGAGGCAACTTTTAGGTACACTATAATACTAGGTTAAGTTTCAATTTTAAGAGTGAAGGTTCATATGCACAGTCATCAATATCAAGGGCCCACCTATGGACCATCCTCCTTCACTAGTCCTTACCCCTGTACGTGGGGGATTATTGTTCATCCATTAGAGAATGTGGCAGAGCTCCCCAGGATGGAAATTTAATATTCCTTTGGTTATTGTGTGAGTCTCCACCCACTGTGATGATGTCCCATGAATATTTGAACACATTTATATGTCTTATATGTATGCCTAGGTGAGCTTCTTCCCATGTATTTCCCACCACTGACACCCCACACCAATGATCCTCCCCTGCCACAGTTGTAACCCTTCTGTGGTCCAAAACTTCTTCAGAAATGAAGCCAATAGCTGGGGTTGGTGTATGCTCAAGAGACCTGAATCTCTGAGCTGTCCATGTGCCAGCTGGGCCCTGAACTTCAGCAGAGTTGCAAAACATACTCTCCAGTTCGTTGGACTTACCCAGTTCAACTAACAAGGAGGTGAGGATGGTCAACCACCACACCAGGAAACCGAGAGAGTCTACAACTGCAAGCAGGAGAATCCCATCCATCAGCATGTGGAATCTAAGCTCCCTCTTGATTTAGAGGTGCAGTGGGCATGACCATTCCAGAAATTTCAGGATGGAGGAATAAAATATGGATTAGAGTGAACTTAGTAGTATTTTACTATAGAATTATTGTGGCTCTAGCAATGGAAGAAATTATATCATTGATGTGGAGCCAAGACCACGGGGGTTGCTGAAGTCAGGGAGAGGGAAAAAGAGGTGTGATATTGTGGCATTTTTGGGACTTGGAGTTGTCCTGAATGATAATGCAGGGACAGATGCAGGACATTATATATCCTGCCATAACCCCTTGAATGAACTAGGACAGAGTGTAAACTACAATGTAAACTATAACCCATGCTGTGTAGCAGGGCTCCAAAATGTAGTCATCAAATGCAATGTATGTACCACACTAATGAAAGAAGTTGTTGATGTGGGAGGAACGGGAGGTGTGGGGAAAGGGGTCTATGAGAACCTCTTATATTTTTTAATGTAACATTTTGTGTGATGTATGTATCTTTAAAAAATAGAAAAAAATGATTTTATAAAAAGAAGTCAATAAAATAGCCAAATACAAACAATAAGAAAATGAAATAATAATGGTTGTTTTATAAATAAGAAATAAAATACAAAAAAAGAAAATAAAAAAGTGGAATAATAAAAATTAATGAAAAAATATAAAATTTTTTTTTGACATTTAGCCTTTCATCACTGTAAGATCTGTTGTCCTATATGTACAGGATATTTTTTTCCATTTATTGCCCCATTGTCTTACTTTATCATTTTGTCCTCAAAGAATTTTTAGGTTACATAAAAGTCATGTACCAAATACAGGGGACTTCCATATACCCAACATCCTTCCCCTTTCCCTGCTTCCTCTATTAATAGCATTTAATATGTGGATGGTACATTTGTTACAATTGGTGTACAAATATTGAAACACAGCTACAAACCATGGTCAATGGTTTGCATTATGGTTTATGTTTTGGACCACACACTTCTATAAACTTTGATGCAATTCAACATAGCCTGTATTCATCATAGGAAGACCATGTAAAACACGTTCATTCCTCCCAAAATGCCCCCTGTTTCATCTATTCTATTCCTCTTCCCCTCCCTTCAGAACTCATGGCAACTACCAGCTTCACTCCTTGAAGAACAAAATTCATAGTAACTTGCAACAACACTGAGGGCTTGACACACTGGTCTTTCCTCCCTTATTAGGCATCACCCATGCTCTCAAGAGACTCCCTCCCCTCTATTTGAGAACATAGTGAGCCTCTCCAGGATGGGAGTCCACCACCTAAGACAAGGGTCTTGAGGTAAGTTTTGGTGAGCAAGTTCCTGGTGTAGGTGAATAAGCTATTTCATTTGACTCACCTTCTTATTTTCCAGGCAATGTTTTTTTTTTTTTTGCTTGGTTTCAAAACTGTTAAACACAGGGACAGGAAAGAATGATTGGTTCCGTATTATTTTAAGGCACTGACTGGGAATTATGCTGGTTTCCGTTTTCACTACCCATAGAGATGAAGATTTGTCATAAGTCTCATGTCAGTTAGAAAAATAAAAATAAGGTATGGCATTTAGTTTTATTAGCATGCATATTTTAATAAAGGTTTTATTCTAGAATAGTTTTAGATTTACAGAAAAAAAATGCAGATGGTACAAGAAGATACAGTATACCCCACATCCAGTTTCCCCTATAAAAATACCTACATTAGTATAGTAAAATTGTCACACTTAAAGAAGCAATTTTGGTATAATATTATTAATTAAAGCCCACACTTGTTTCAGATTTCCTTAGTTTTCTCCTACTGTTTTGGGTTTTTGGTGTTTTTTTTTTTTTGTCTTTTTGTACCAGGATCTTATCCAGGATATCACATTAAATTTAGTTGTCATGTCTCTAGACTAAGGCAGTTTCTCACACATTCCTTGTGTTTGATGACAATGACAGTTTTGAGGATTACTGGTCAAGTATTTTGTAGAGTGTTTCTCATTGAGATTTGTCTGATGTTTTACTCATGATTATACTGGGGCTATAAGTTTTGTGGAGGAAGACCACAGAGGTAAAGCACCACTCTTATAACATCTTATCAAGGCTACATATTGTCAGCATAATTTGTCACTGATGATGTTGACCTTGATCACATGGCAGAGGTTGTGTTTATTAGGTTTCTCCACTGTGAAATTACTCTTTCCCTCCTTTTTCCATACCATACTCTTTTGAAGGAAGTCACTATGTGCAACCCACACTTTAGGAGTGGAGAATTATTCTCTACCGACCTGAAGATAATATATATAAATTATTTGGAAATTTTCTGCATGGTAGATTTGTCTATTCTATACCATTTATTAGTTATTATATAATTTTTGTATCAGTATGGGCTCATAAATATTTATTTTATATTTTAGGTTTAATCCATTTATATTTTATTTTCTTATTCAAATTGTTCCTCCTTTGGCCATTGGGAGCTCTTCCCATCAACTCCTGTGACTCTTTGACATAGACTTACTCCCATCAATTCATTTTTTTCTGTTGTTTTTAGCACTTCCTTGATTTTGGGCACTATAAGATGTCCCAGACTCATCTTGTATATTACTTGTCCCAGCTGTAGAATCAGCATTTCTCCACTGGAGCCCTGGTTTCTTTTATTGGAAACTCGTGTTAGACACCCAGGTTTGAGCACTTGGTGTGCTGGTTGCTCCTGGGATGACATTGTGTCTAGTGTCATTTCTTTTTTTTATACCTGAGTAGTACATTCCTGACCCCTTTATATGTGACTCTACCCCTATCCTTCTCATAACTGTAGAGAATGACTTGAAAATGTGGTCTATTGCAATAAAGACATTCCATACAACAGAGTCAGTTCAAACAGGAGTCTTCCTTATACCATAGCTCAAAAAAGTAGGAAGTGGTTGCCATGTGTTAGGTATGGAAAACCAAAGGGAAGTTTTCAGTTTTTCAGTACTAGGTCTGAGTTTTGAGCAAGGTAAATTAGAAGTCTGGGAGAGGAAGGCTCCATCTCAATGTGACTGATGACTACTCACAAAACTGTGATGAATGAGTCTGTAAACCAAACACATCAATATCTCCTAGGCGCGAGAAGGACAAGGCTTGTTACCTTCAATGAGGTTAAATCCTTTTCCCTCAGACATCATGTTAAACTAGGCTCCATAGTTACAATTTGATCCCAAGACAAAGAAATAAAGGTCAATGATTGAAGGCAATTCTTTACCAACAAATTAAGGTGTGACAAATTTGTCCATTCTTCACTGACAATATTTTGCTTCTTCTGCAAAACCAGATTAAAGAGAGAGAAAAAAAAAAAGATGAAGACAAAGCTTGTTACACTGTCCTATCTCAATTCTGTTTCTTTCTATCTCTTTGCTAATTTAGATATCCTATATACTTGTTCTAAAGCTAATAAGATATTGTGCCATAAAAAATAAAACAAATCATAGCAATAAAATAATTTTGGCAAAGAGAGTTAAGTTTGGCCCTAGTGAAGATATAGGTATCAACTGGAAATGGGACTCGATGAAACATTATATAAAAGGAAAAACAAACATATGCATTTGAAACCCTTTCTGGTATCAAGTACTAATATTTTATGTTTCAATCAATTAACCGTGTATTCATGTGGCAGCCTATGGATCTTTGAGACCGTATTATGCCATGGTATTTTTAAAGCAAAATGCCTTGGCTAATTTCTTATATATGTTGTCATGCGACTGATTTCATGAGCCACAGTTGATTGAGTTAGGACAGATGACACCCAGCTGGATCCTGGCATTGATCTAGGGATACAATTACCTGTGAGCTCGTCAGTGACTTGGCCTGGGATGAGAACCCCGGAAAATAGTGGTACCAACACTACATGGCAACCAGTAAAATCCTCTCCTCCAGGAGACCAGATGAGCCCCCAGGGTTGCTGTAGGTTCACTAGAGCAGCTCTTAAAACAGTCTGAACTGTAGTAAAAAAATATTTCTGATCTATCTCTGGGGCTGTCTTGTGCTTTCTAAATTCCTGGCACATCCTTACGATAAAAATGGTCATTGGTGATTACCTGAACATGTCTTGGTTCCTTGAAACTAAGAAGAATATAACACAGTGGTATATGAAAACAACCAAGTGTACATATTGTGGGTTCCTTGAGGGCAGATATAAAGTCTTACCTTTGTATCTTAAGTGAGCACTTTCAGCCAGTGCTCAAGATATGATTAATAAAAGGGCGAATGAATGAGAAAATGGGATAAGTAATTAAGTGATATATGCAATGCTACTGAGATCAGAAACCAATACAATTTCTTGCCCTGCATTAAATAATCCTGAAAATAATCTTTTTTTTTTTGTTCTGTTCTGATTTTTAAATAATACTGAGACCAAGAAAAATGCTCTTAGCTGCTTGTTCCAGGAATATCAGGTCATGGGAGATAAGACCTTAAACCAATGAAAAATTTATTTATCAAGACTAATGCTTGGCTTGCCTTGTACTAATCCAAAGCTATAATGTCATGAACTCTGTTCTATTAAAAAACCACTTTAAAAATCATCCATGCTGGGTCCTAGAAACCCTATTGACACCCTACCTTAATTTTCATTTTTAGTCACTATTAGGAATCATCAGGGCTTCATTCTCCCTTACTAGAGTAGATTTTATAATCATAGTTTTGCTTGATCAGGTTGCAAAATTATGCTTATAAAATTATTTTTTTCCTTCTTCTTTTAAACATTATTTCACATTACCTAAATATGCAAAAATCTAAGCAGAGAGAGTTATAGATGCTATTGTGTTCCTCTGAGAACTTGGAATATGAAGCAAATAAGCTATTTTGTCTGCATTATTTAATCTAAGGAATAAGATAACTGGACTAGAGGTTATTTCCAAAATCTTTCCAACTCTAGAATTTTGATTTCAGTTAATCTATGCAAGCTGCTCATTAGATTCTATTTCGATTAAATGTCCCAATTATTTGCTGCTTTGTTAAATGCTACTTTGTTTAAATGTTACTTTGTTAAATGTTAAATCTAATACTGCCCTGACTCTGGCTGGATAGAAAGTGGCGCATGGTATGTGGCAAATTGTGCTAAGGTCCCATGGCCCCATTAAACACTGAGTTTAATTCCTCGAATATACACAAAAAGGCAGAGCTCTGAACTTGCAGTAAAGTGTCTGTCATGAGAGTTGTTTTAGCCCAAATGACTTTAAAAAATGGCTGTCAATTCCAGACGTTTCCAACTGGATGGGGACAACAGCCACCACATGTCATACAATACACCACACACAATACAAACATACCATTCATGTCCACAACTGAGATATTTATGGCATTTTCTAGGGTTGCCATGTCAACCCATGGAGCAACCAGGTCATTAAATCATGCTGTCAGCAGGCCAAGACAGTAACACTGCAAAAAAAATTCCAGTTGCTGACATGAAACATTGCATTTATCATTTCAAGACTTGTTTTTTCTTTTCCAGCTGCCTCTTGCTTTATACTCCTCGCTGCTTTCGAGCTGGGCTTTTAGGGTGTCAAGACAATACGAATGAGCTGTTTAAAAGGCAGTTGAAATCCCAGCCTACTCTTAGTTACTTTTATTTTCATAGAACTTTATTTTTCTTAGGTGTAATTTTGAGGTCCCATGCCAAGAAGAATGATGGGTGGAGAGCTGTTATAGTACTGTTGTAACTTAGCAAATTAACTGTCTAACATGGATTTACTGCTTCATTTCTCTTCTCTTCATGAAATTGTTCTCAGCAAATCTGGGCTTCAGAGAGGATTCACTCTGATTTCTTTTGAAAAATCAGATCTTCTTGTTGATATTCTCTTCCCAGACTATGAAGAAAGTCTCATCAATAGATATGAGATGTGGACTCTGTAGTTAATAACAACATGACCAAGATTAGATTTTTCTGGGGGTAGATCTGAATTTGCTTGATCATATTAATTTTTAAAAAGGGGGATTCATTGAATGCATAACAAAATATAATTTAAATTTTCTACCATTACAAGACTTTCCACATAAATTCACAAGTCAGAAAAAATATTTCTTTCAGAGCAGGTACTAGGAATGATAGAAAGAAAATGAGGTGAGCATGATAGTTCAGTGTAAATGATGATAAAATTCTCAGATCTAGGACTATCATGCGCAAGTGGAAGGAAGATGACACAAGTGTTGCACTGCTATACTTGTTACTACCTCTTCTGTTATATATATGTATATCCTTTCTCCACCTCCCTTTGGCTACCTCAGGCATATTAAGTTTGCAGGATTTTGATGGGACTTAAAAAGGCATTTGAGCTGCTCATGGGCACTTTGTTCTGATTTTCATTCTCCCTGGAGAACAGTCCTAACAAAGCCCAGACAGTGAGTTTGCAGAGGAAAACAAGCCTGGACATGCATCTTCTCTAACTGATCTCAGAATAGCTCTCCATTCCTCATCTATGTATGACCTGCACCCCTTGAAAGGCATGCCGTCCCCAAGGTATTGTTCCAGAAAAGAGAGATGGAGAGTGACCAGGGGATGTGGCCAGTAGCCAAGATTATGGGGTGTAGAAAGTCCAGGCCATTTCCATTGGCAGATGCTTGAACAGAGGCAAGGGGCTGTAAGGGAATCTGAGGATCTCTACCACCCAACAGCTTATGGTCAAGCAGGACAGGCAGCTCCTTTCAGAGAGGATTTGGTATGAGGCAACCTAGGGACTGGGCAGCTGATAATATGAGCTTGATCGTCAAACAGTTTCTGACAATCGTGCACCGGGGGAGAAGTGACTTCAGGGCTGCAAGAAACTTTGAGCAAGTGCCCAGAGGCAGGAAAACGGTGATGAATCTCAGAAAGAAAGAACAGTCCTTGTGCTTTTAGAGTAGGATAAATAGCAGTATCCCAGAAAGGGCGAAGCACCAAGTGGTTCTGGGTGCCTGGGAGAGGAGGGTGCAGCAGGACAGGTTTTGAGGGGAAGAGAATGTGATCAGATCTGCTCTCTTGAGTGATCTCTATAGGAAGAATTGGATGGGCAGAAGGAGGAAGCCAAGAAATCATTAGACGTTTAGTAGAAATATTACATTGGGAGAGGGAGAAGATAGTAAGAAGACGATCACAAAATAGTGATTCCAAGTCTGAATGTGTTGGGGAATGCTGAAAGCTTTCTCAAATAGTCCAAAGGTAAAAAAAAAAAAGGCTACATTAAAAATGTGGTATAGTCACACAAAGCAGAAGTATATGTGAAAGGAAAAGAATAAGCTACAACTACACGAAAAAAGTGGTTAAATCTCATAAGGTTGAGCAAAATAATAATGGGCTAATGAATCCCATATTTTTTGCATGATTGTTCTGTAAAGCCACAATTTCTCTAATTAAAAAAATGATATGGGATATTTTAAAAAGAAGCCAGGCATACAGGACTAAATATGGTGTAATTCCATGTATATAAAGTTAAAAAAAACTGATCAAACTAAACTATGCTATAGGGTAGAGAGTGGGGTTCCTTGGGGAAAGTGAAGCACCCTGAGGGAAGCCTGCCTGGGGTTTTCCAGGAGGCTGGCTACAGGATGGGCTCAGCTGGTGAAAACTCACCGAGCTGGCTCCCTTAGGATATGTGTACTCTTCTGTATGTTAAAATCCGATAAAAGGCTTCACAAAATGGGGTGCCTTGCTTTGGAGATCTCAGTTTAAGGAGAAGGGCTTATCTAGCAGGTGGGTTTTTAAATGTTCAGTTCTTGTGTCCATATAAATGAGGTGATTAAGGTCATGTTTTACGGATTCCAGGAAAACTAGGAACTTTGATTCAGCAAATTAAACCATTGCATCATGTGGTCAAACTTGCCAGCGCCCAGCCTCCATGGTTCCCGTGCTAAACCCAAATCCAAGGGCCTAGAAACAGTCGCCACTAGTAACACAAAGAGGCAAACAGCCGATTCACTGTCTCATCATTTTAAAGGAAGCAGAAGAGTAAAAAGGTGATAAGGATGGGGGAAGGGAGGGCTATCTCTTAGCAGCTTCAGAATAAAAACAGTGGACCTCCGTTCCTGCCAAGTATTAGGTGGAAATTCATCACTCCTCACCACCTGCCAGCGTGGTCAGCTCCACCACTGATTAGCAGAGAAGCTAGTAATGATTAACCGACTGATCCATACAATAGGAATACCACAGACACCAACGGTTTATCACTTGGGAGTTCCACACTCAAAAGCTTAAAGTTAAGGCTGGTGTTCAGACAAAGAAGTTTGCAACTGTTAAAACGCTTTGAAATCTGGATTCAGGGTTACTTCTGTAGTTCAGTACAATGCTTCCCAACTACTCCTCACCTGGAGTAAAAAGAAGTGTTTGAATTTAAAAAAAAAAAGAAAAGAAAAGAAAAGAAGACAAAACCTGATCCTTGGTGGATTCCTGGAAAGTATTTCTTCATTAGGTGTTTCCTTAAATGCATTTAATAGATTGCTTGCAGATTATTAACTCCTTATAAAGGGCAAAGAGTGAAGGTTGTGTTGGAATTGCACTAAAAAAAAGTAAACAGAAAAATGTAATCCAGATTCATAAAAACTCTTACTTTATCCACATGGTTTCAATAATACCTATATTGTTCCTATACAAACTGTGGCTTATAAGCGATACCTCCAAGTTCACATCAGAACTGCTTTAATCAGGCAATGCACTTGCTTACCATTCTGATGGAGAATGGTTTATATTCACATAGAACTAATGCCTTTCATAGCTGCTTCACAGATACAGTCGTACATAAGGTCTCCCACACTCGCTCTCGGCTTTCTACTTCTGCGGTTGCTTCATTCAGCAGGTGTTTTTGAGCATCTTCTGCATCCCAGGCCCTGATCTTGATGCTGGGAACACAGATGGCAAATAAGTCAGTTTCCTTCCAGGCCTAGTGGAGCCGAAGTTCTTCTTGCTGTGTCATGGGACAGTCATCCCCTCTGGCACCGGCTTTTGAAATTTACAAAATTCCTCCCAAACTTCCCCATCAGCTGCCAGCTTCCAACCCTTCCTGGACTTTGGATATTAGAGCGAAGTCCTTTACGATCAGATCTGATCATTTCACACTGTCCCTCTTGCCTCCTTTCTGTCCCCATTCCACAAAATGATAAAACCAAACACAAAAGTACAAATCTGTCCCCCTCCAAACAAACCAACCAAAAACTTTGAACGAAATAAAGGGCAAGTCCAGGATCTTTCCAGAAATTACTCTGAATTTTCTTTTCCAGGATCCTATAAGGTACTCTGTCCTGTTTAGGTCCATCTGGACCTCTATGTCAAAATGATCTCACCTTCCCTGTCTTCCTTTTCTTTTTAGCTTGTGTCTTTTTCCTGGAAGGCCCTTTCCCTCCATTTCTTCCTATAAAAATTTGCCCATTCTCCAAGCTCCAAAGTCAAATGACACCTTCTCCATGAACCTGTCTGGTAGGAATATGGACCAGGTATATTTCTGACTTCTCCTCCCAACTCTGAGTTCAATGACATCATGTGGGTGGACTGAGATCAGCCAGGCTCGGAGTATTTACACCGCAGGAGTCCATGGAAGGTACAAACAGGAGTTTGGTTCAATGCTTTGCTGATTATTTAGACTTAAGAAAGTGGTGCAGAAAATGTTAATATCTGCAGTTTCAGCTTGAAAGTGTGCTGTATCTGTGTGATTATATTGTGACAGCATGCTGATCTGAGGATGGTTTTTTCCAGTATTTGAAAACTATTACCCAATTCTGTAAAAAAAACACTTGCTCTCTTGATGAACAAATGAAGTTCCAACCAAATCTTCATTGTCTCATTCTCATTTTCTTAGGTAACACCAACAAAATCATTACCATTTCATCAGTGAGGTGAGTAACTTCATTGCTGAACCTGACAGTAATCGAGAATTGATCTGTAGTTGGATTTTCTAAAACCATAGTTGACTAGCAACTGTAGGTTGGCTACAGATACAAGGGTTCAGCCAAAACCAACGAAAGCATTCTGTGAGAATCAATCGGCTACATGGAATTTACACAATTTATTATTATTTGAAAATTGTGTGTTACATGTCCATTAGATCAGTAAAATACCTAATAAAGGTGTATTTATATATATTTATTTTGCATATTATGTTTACATATGTGTGTGTTATATATATACATATATGTGTTTGGAGCTTAATAAACATACTTCTTTCCAAAGAGTCAGTCGTCCAGGCATTTACCAGAATGCTACTACCTGTGTGTGGATGTTTACCTGCTCACCTGATTAACTGCCCATCAGGTGGCTTCTAGAATCCTCCCTGTACTACCAATTCAAACTTGGCATCTTACCAGCTCCTCCTACCTACAATCTCTTCCTGTGGTTAGTTTTGGTTTCCCTCAGACCTTGTTCCTCAATTGCTTTGATCCTGTGTGCATTCTTATCCTAAGGAAATCCTTACAAATTTGCCCTTTGTTACATAAGCTGTCTAAGCCTTAGTTTCTTCATCTGTAATATGGGAATGATATTAGTATCTTCCTTCTACGGTTGTTGGCAAGGAAAAAGAGATACCCATGAAGCACTTGGCACACTACCTCTGGCACACAGCAATAAAAATAATCAATATTGCAAATATTTTTTGAGTGCTTGTTATATACAACTCTTATTCCAGCCTCTACCTGCAATATTTGTTCACACTTCATGGGCATCTGATGAGATGAGTTTATGGCATCCCCCATGTTACAGACGAAGAAATCAAGGTTACACAATTAAGAAACATGCCCAGGGTCCACAGTTTGGGGTACTCAACAAGCCAGTATTAAAAAGATAACATGCAAAAATGTTTTCAGATGTGGCCTCGTTCTCTACTCTTTTTTCCTTTCCATTCCTCCAGCCACTTGCCTTTGTTCTTCCATACTTTTCTTCCTGTTGCTTTTCTCTTCCCTCACCTCAGCTTCATGCTCCTAAAAAGAAAGAGAGAGGAAACCTCAAACAAGGTTCTTCTCTGTTCTGTGTATATTCCTCTTTCTTTGGTGCTCCCTTTGCAGTTTTATTGCCTTTGATTGTTTTGATATAACTTCAAACTTGCAGAAAAGTTGCAATAACAGCAGAAAGGAATATGATATGCCATTTATTCAGATTAATGAATTGTTTACATTGTGTTCCAATGGCTTTTTCAACTTTTCTCTCTGCTGCTGCTGACAGTCCCATCCCAACCAGGCTGATGCTGTCCTAGCCAAATCAGTCACTAGAGCAATGCCTCATTCCTTCAGTTCCTCTCTGTATTCTTGTATACACCTGAGCACCGTCTTCTTTTCCTAATTATGATCGCCCTCCTTGTGTGTTCACAACAGACTTAAATTGACCGTGCATTTTAATGGTTTTCATGAGAGTTACTCTGCTTCCCAGAGGAGTCACAGAACACACCTCAGGACTCTTGGGTCCAAGGGTGTCTCAGAAACTAGAAATTTAAGGCTTTTAAAAGATTCCATTGCATATATTTAGTAACACCTCCTCTGGGGGAGCAATCATAATCCAACACAAATATTTCTGCAGCAAATACATGCAGAATAATTTTTCAAAAAAAGACTTTATATCTTCTCAGTTCAGTTTGTGTCAGTTTTAGCCACCAATTGAGTTTTGGGGCCAACATTTCTGTGATCATAGCATCTAGCTTTTTGGAGTTGCACATAAAAGATCTGGGACCGTACTACTTTTTTTAACATGGTAAGAGAGAGGTGTTAGATAAATACTTTAGTGATGGAGCAACTGTACGGCATTTAAATTAACTAATTTTAGTCAATCAATTAATTTTATTTTAAGCAACAATGTTAAAATGATAAGAATCTCAATAGGACTTAAAACAGCAGGGTGTTGATGACTTTTTTGGGGGGGCTATAAATACTCACCACCCCACTTCCCACACCTGAGGATAATTTAAGTCTTTAACATGATAAGCAAAGACTAATGTTTTCTCTCTCACCAAGAAAGGTTTCTTTGAAGTCAGGGAATTTAGGACTCAGCTGTAATGAACTTAGTGACCTACCAAGATAGCAGGATTCATTTTAACCATTGGGACAATAGGCTGGTTATACGTTCTGTATGAAAGAATAGATCCGTCTAGATGCCAGCTCGCTAAGTCCTTACAAGTAGTTCACTTAATAGCCAACAATATGATCGTCTTTCTAATAACACAGTGGTTATCAATGAAAAGTACCTGCTTCCCAGATGTAGTTAACACCTCTTATGGTTCCTAATGGACAGAATTACTACTTTCCATATAACGGCCTCAAACGAGACCTCTTTTCTCTGAAACTTGAATTTGTTCTATTTTCTACAAGATTCCATCCAACACAGGACTGAACTATTCTCAAATGACTTCATGCATGTTATTCATTCACAACATCATCAAGAATTTTGTTTCTTGAGCTAAGAGTTGGTACTAAATACATACTTATGATTGGTTGTAATAAAACTAAGGGAAAATGTGCTAATTGGAGTTGGGATGGACTTTCATAGTTATCCCAGATATTTAAAAGCTTATGTGACAAATCTATTGTCACATATAAATCATTATTGGAGTTGAGTAACGTGCCCATTTTAAAGACTGAGAAAATGAGAGTTGAAACAAATTGCCAGTCATAAAACAAATCAGAGGGCATCAGTCAGGGGATGTCACGTTTTAAAGCTTCCAACTTAAATAATAAATTGCACAATGCATGGTTGTGCTGTGCTTTAGCCAGAAGACAGAGAGAGGTGTGAGGAGTTGAGTGCATCTAGAATTAGGCATCCTGCAGCCCTAGGGTTGTGGCCAGAGGCAGCGAGGTCCACTCCCATGCTGTCACCTTATTTTCTTTTTTAAAGATGCACCTGCATCCCCTACACAAAGTGGCAACAGCTGCAGCTGCGAGCCTGCGAGTGGATGGATGGTCTGCTGTGAGTTCTATCGCAGAAAGTGCCACAACCTCTACTAACAATAGAGGAGGTTTCAAGATTTGTGGGCGACACCTGGCCAGCCAGCAGGACCCACACTAGGCTGCTCGAAGAAGAGGGGACGTTTGACAGCGCCAGCCAGCAGGCAAGAGTGGCAACCAAGAGGAAAATGCGCAGATGCGCTCCCAAAGGTAAGTGCACTCGGGGG
This sequence comes from Dasypus novemcinctus, assembly GCF_030445035.2. Taxonomy (NCBI): domain Eukaryota; kingdom Metazoa; phylum Chordata; class Mammalia; order Cingulata; family Dasypodidae; genus Dasypus; species Dasypus novemcinctus. The sequence continues at coordinate 21,112,261 of NC_080696.1, read as the reverse complement.
ACTAAACCTGAGGCGGAATGGCCAGGTGCGGGTGTGAGGTAGCTGCGCACTGGAATTATTAAATTTTTTAAGCACCGCTTCCCAGCTCAGACATAAAATTACATTTAAATTTCCTGCCGCTGGGCAATCAAAAGAAGCCAACCGAAAGAAATGTGCACTTCAAGGATGTAAATCTGAAACTTCCTAATCCCCCCGAAAGTCCACACTAGACTTCTTGCCTCCATGGAAACAACAAAGCATTCAGCCAACTGATTGGCCTCCAATGAATTTTAGATAAGACAGCTTGGAAGGGAATGGATGTGATTTTAATGCAGAAGAAAGCGCTGGAAGGGAGGTCCGCTTGGTTCATATTTGAATAAAGCAAACAAGGCAGACGAAAGGCTGACAGCTGTAAATGACATTGTCAGTACAAAAATTATCAGCCAGTTTACAATCTGTTTGCTTATGTTGAACAAACAGACTGTGTGTGGCATCCTTCGGCCTCGTGAATGGCAGAAATACTTGCAGGCTTCAGAAAAGCTATCTGCTCTTCTGCAGCCTGGCCACAATTAGATCGCCATTTGACAGCCACACTGAAAGGAAACTGTGTCCTCCGCCTCTCCCCCACACCCCCTCGGCCCTTTGCTTTCTCCATCCCTTTCTTTTCTTTTTCTTCGGCTTCTTCTTCATAAGACAAGCACTGAAGTTCGGTAGAGACACTCGTCTTGTTGTATCAATGGCGTGAATTATGTTAGTTCTGCTGCTGGATCAAGTCGTTCACTGATGTGTCTGACATTCCAAGGGGGAGATCTTCAGTAACCTAGCAAGCCTCAGCGCCAACAGTCTTCATTTTTTATTCCTTACAGGAAGCAGAATCCTGGCGCCCCCCAAAAGAATGCCACTTTTTTCTCCTTTGTGCAGCCTGTCTCGTAGACCCCTCTGCTTTGAACTTGCTAACGTTGGTGCTGAAACCTGAAGGGCCGTGAAGCCAGCACTGAGCACACATTTCCACCCCCATGCGCCCCCAACCCCGGAGAGGCCCAGTCAGCCACATTTCAAGATGGACTGGGAAACGGGTGGGCTCTACCTCTTCTTGGGGGGCTGGATCCCAGTCTGTAACCCAGCCCCCAGCCCGAAAAGAATGAGTTGTGTGGTCCCATTGCTTAATCCCTTCTGTGTTCTGCAAACTCATAACACAGAAATAGCTCCCTTTGTTCAGAAAGAATGGAGAGCAAACACAGGTACTAATTTTATCCCTCACGTTCTCAGAGGCTCCCCCCTTGTTTAACTGCAGCAGAGAGACTTAAGCTTCTGCGAGCAGGGGGCCCGGGGCTGTTTGGATACTCTTGGCTTCTTACCTGCAAGATTCTCACACACCTCACCAGGGTGTGGGAAACGTGCCCTTCTGCCCCTGGGGGTGGGGGCGACTCACCATGTAGACCCACCCCTGGAAATAAAACAACCCCAACACAATTCTGCAATTGCCTGTCAAAACCAAGCTCTGGACTTAGATTGTCCTTCTCCAGTTTGTGGATGGTCATCATTTGTTGTATGTCTTTCTTACTAGTCAGAAGTATTCATTTAAGTATTCACTTTGGGAGTAGATCAAATTTTTCTTTTATGGCCATCCTCCCCACCCCCCACTTTTTTAAATGTAAAGAATCTCCTTAGGGGTGCTTGGAAAAAAATAATGATGATAGGTGAGTGCGGTGTGTTTGTAGCAGATAAAGGAGGCCTAACAGGGACACACAAAGCCGGAAGACTGTGGTAATTACTTTTAAGCAGCGAAGCAGCAAAACACCTCTTGTATGGAAAGTTCATCCAATTACCACTAACCTGGAGAGGAGAGTTATGTTGCGCTGTGCTTTTCATTTTAATCTAAATTGCTGTTTCTTTTTCTTTGATATGGCAATCGGTCATAAAGAGTTGACCATCATTAAAACTGTTTGATTTGGAACCCTGTAGTGTTTGGCTAAGAGGGTAAATGCAAATTTGATGAAAGAATAAGGATAAATTTACATATCAGCCTCAGCTCACATGGAGAGAGTAAACATTCTGTTTATCTCAAGTGTCACTTTATGATTTCAGTAGAATATAAAACTGACCTTGGCCCAGTCATTGCAAAAGGCCCAAATGAAATATACAGTTGTCTAAATACGATTTACTCAAGTAGAACTTGTCGGCAAACCCTGCGGAACTCAGTAAACAGGGTTAGAGAGAGCGCAGTGTTAGCCAAACGTTTTGTTCTGATAAACTCCAAAATGAAATTCTGAGGAGAGGTGCTGGTGAATAAGAACGGGTAATAAAAAAAAAAAATTCCTATCTCATGAATTGAATAAAACATCCTATTTAGCTAGTAGTTTTAATCTTTAGCTAAAACTTCAAAACAAGAACATTAAAAACCAGCAATAACCAGGGTTAGCCCTTTAATGTATGGTGTGCTTTCACTAAACCTTTGTTTTATTTTTTGGAGCCAGGAGCAAGATGATGGTTTGTTTGGTTTTATTCTAGTAACTATAATTAATTTGAAGAACTTCCTCACTCCATAGATAGTTTACGTGGCAGGAGGATAATTCCTGAGGCGTTTTAAATCAAACACGTTTGCATTTTCCACATTTTTAATTAGTTTTCTCTCAAGCTAAGTCAACAGTCATCACTGTGGCAAAAGAATATAGACTTTTGCTCATAATGAAGCTTTTGTGGGTGCAGAAAAATATTCTGCCACAATTGCAGACATCTGTATTGATATTTTATCTCCACTCTCTCACACACACAAGTTCATTGTGGAAAATGAAGGTGCAAAATTTTTATGAAGGAAAGTTGATGGTGTGGATTTGGTGGTTGAGAATTACATACATATATTTAATTTGAGCTAGTCTAGAAATCTTGTGTGGAGATAAGGAACGACCACTAAGGGGTACGAGGTTTCTTTTTGGGATCGTGAATAATGCAGTAAAATTAGGTTTGTGGTGATGGTGGCAAAATTCTGAATATACTAAAAATCACTGACCTGCACACTTTAAATAGGTGAATTGTATGGTATGGGAATTATATCTCAATAAAGATGTTTTTTAAAGAAGGCAAAATGTTGATAACCAAGACTCTTAAGGAGTTGAGGATGAGCTTCCAAGGAGAATTTTATAAACCTCCATGGGACAAATGGCCAGCAAATGAACTTTAGCTCAAAGCAACCCATTGGTCATCTCAGTGCATTGCCACAAAGATGAAAGGAGGTAAGGGTCAGAATCGAAGTCTAACTTATTTGTGATGAATATTTATTAATTTACAGGGTATCAGGCGTGGTGGTGGGGCCCCAATGGGGACTATGACTTCTCGTGGAATTCCGTTGAGAAGGATTGTGGCAAATACGTATAATTTGCTTGATCACATGCCTGAAACCTGTGCATGTTATGAAGATCTGGCTTGAATGTGCAAGAGATATTCGGATACCTCCAGGAATTCTTGTTTTGAGACAGCAGGTGATGAGTTTCCTATGTTTGGATTTTATTCTATAGGTAATGGAAAGTCTGAGAGTGAAAAAATGTTTAACTGAGCAGAATGCAAGTCTCAATCTAGGATCCCAGCACAAATGCCTGCACACAGAAAGTCTGTGATAAAGCAATGGCATCAGGTATTCGTCAAAGTTAGTGGAAGCTCTTCATCAATTGAAGGCATCATGTAGTTCTCTGAAGAGCTAGCAAGATTCTTGATTGCATTCATAACAGTGAGTCCCAAATACAAATAGGACTGAGTTTACCACTCTAAGGTGTTGAGATCATGTGTTGGGGGGCAGTGTTTGAGTCCAGACATCTTGTTCAGGAGGAACATATTTAGAAGAATAAGGCCAGGACTCATGAGAAACTACCAATTCTGTAACATACAAAGACATTGAAGAAAATGTGAAATGTGAAAAATTCACCCATAAAGAAGAAGATGGACTCATGACCATCAACATCTAGCTATAACAAGCCCTTGTGATGACCAGGCACTGTGTTAAAACTTCTAACATCATTATCTCATTTAATCCTCAGAATCTGAAGAGGTAGATGATAAATAATCATGGTATCCCCATTTTGCACATGAGCAAACTAGGAAATTTGTCCAAGGTCACTTAGTAAATGGCAAAACCACTCCAACAAAGACTGTTTTTTTTTGTTTTGTTTTGTTTTTTTAAAGATTTATTTATTTCTTTAATTCTGCCCCCCTCCCCCCGGTTGTCTGTTCTCTGTGTCTATTTGCTGCGTCTTGTTTCTTTGTCCACTTCTGTTGTCGTCAGCAGCACGGGAAGTGTGGGCCGCATCATTCCTGGGCTTCGCCCTGGGCGGCTCTCCTTACGGGGTGCACTCCTTGCGCATGGATCTCCCCTACGCGGGGGACACCCCTGCGTGGCAGGGCACTCCTTGCGCGCATCAGCACAGCACATGGGCCAGCTCCACACGGGTCAAGGAGGCCCGGGGTTTGAACCGCGGACCTCCCATGTGGTAGACGGATGCCCTAACCACTGGGCCAAGTCCATTTCCCAACAAAGTACTGTTGATCATGCTAGTCTATGCCCTTAACTGCCACACTAGCTTGCTTTCTGTTCTGAGCAGTCCCACAGTATGTAAAATTGACCAACGGAAGCTTCCAGAAGATAGGGAGTTTACATTCTACACTATATAAAATAATATAGATATGATTCCAGAAGTAGTATGCCCCCAATCCCCAGAGTTGTTCACACAGTTACCAGAAGACCATTTGTTGGAAATGTGGATGGCTCAAACTATTGAGTGTGATCCAATGGCCTTTATGTCTTATTTCAACCTAGTTCCTCTGATATAATGACTCAGAGATTCTATGAATGGAAACCCTGAGTGTGGTTCTGCCAGTTGAACATTGCACAACTTGGGCAGGGTCAGGGATGGGGTGGGGGATGCTAGGCATTCACAAGTATCATGGATTTGAATATTTATTTTGAAACTTTTCCTGAAGAAGTTAATAAGGGGTTTAAAAGGAGAGTAGCCATTCCTTATATGCCTCAAGTTTCCACTAGAGACTTCAGTAATGATAACCATACCTGATTTAGAAAGATAATTGCAAGGGCAAGCAGATGAGGATGGAGGAGCATGAGGCCTGAGACAAGAAGACCTGTAAGGGGGTTATGGCAATTGCTTCAGTGATAGAAGGTGAAGGTCTGATGGTGGAGGTGGGAAGATGGTAGAATAGGGAGCTTTTTCAAATTTGTATCCATTCAGGAAAGAGGTGTTAGGAATCAGCATATATGAGAAGATAATTGAAGCTAAGAATGCTGATAAGTTTAGTTGAGAAAAATCCAGGAACAAGAAAAGACAAGTATTAAACTATAACCTGGAGCAGTATACAAATTTAAGTAACTGGTGGAGGAAATTAAGAGGATTTTCTGTAGGTATCAAGTGATCAGAAGAGGTAAATGTTTTGGAGAGTACAAGTAGATTGAGGATTGAGAAGAAGTTGATGGCTCTCAAAATTGTAGGTAATTGTTGACCTTTAGGACACCAGTGTCAGTGGAATGTTGATGGAAAATGGGACAGAGGCAAGACTGATATGTTATGGAGTAATTCCTGGTAAGAAAGTAGAAAGAGTGAGCATAGAAGGGTAGCACTGAAGAGAAAATGAATTGAACTGTAGTTTGAAAGCAAAGGAGGTCAAGGGAAGGTTTTTTGTTTTTGTCTGGATTGACGTGATAGATGTTGATAAATCTTTTATAGATAAGAGCCATACCTTATATATCCCTATAGTATCTAATGAAAATTTGGTGCCACCTATTGATTGAATGCTCATGTCCCATAATTCTTAGCACAGGGCACTTAAAATAACATTTTTCTTAGAATAAAAAGAAATGGTCTGTAATTTTGGTTTTGGCAAGTTTGTAAGGATGGTCCTGATCTCTGAGTACTGAAAACCCATGTCAGCATCTTTTCACAAGATGTAAACACTGAAAAAGGGGGAAGGAAATTTATAAGCAACTCATAAAGCATGGAAGTTTCTGGGTCCCGCTTGTTCCCAGGTCCTCTTTGTTTTCAGCAAGCCCCATTCTCATGGCTCCCTCAAAGCACCATGTGGTAGAGAAACACAGGTTTGGAGGGCCCAGGGTGACACCGGCTACCTTCTTCAGTCCAACTCTTCCTCCTACTGTCTTGGAAGCTTCCAGGGAGTTTTGGCTGAAACCCTTGACTGAAACTCATGGTCATGCATCAAACCTCTTGAATTGATGGGGGCATTTGGTTAAAAAGCAACCCCGTAATACTGAAGATCCCACTCAGCCTGAAGCAGTCAGAGCAGACATCATCCCAAGTCCCTTAAGATTGAGGAATGAGCAAACATAAAGGGGAAGTATAACACAAACCAAGGTAGATTTATTGATATCGTAGTTATCTTTTATTAACAGAAGAAGCTGTACGTTGATATAAAGATAGTGGTTGCCAGGGGTTCAGAAGGGAGGGGGAGGGATAAATAGGTGGAACACAGGGCATTTAAGGGCAGTGAAATTGTTCGGTATGATATGGCAATGACAGACACACGACAGTATAGATTTGCCAAAGCCTATAAAACTGTACAGCACGAAGAATAAACCATGCTGTAGACTACAGATTTAGATTAGTAACAATGTTTCAGTATTGGTTCATCAGTTGTAATAAGTGTACCACTCTAATGTAGGCTGTTAACAGAAGAAACTATGTGTGTGGGGTGGAGATGGGGGAGGTTTTATGGGAATTCCCTATAGTTTTGGTGTAATTTTTCTATAAACCTAAAACTTCTCTAAAATGAAATTTATTATTACAAAAAATAAAATAATAAAACAGCAACTGGAGCTATTTTGCCCTTCTGCAAAATGAAAAGCATGACATGTTATGACTTAATAATATTATTGTTTCTCTCTGATTTCTAAAGTATGAGATGCTTATTAAAGTGAACAATAAAATCATGAATGATTTCATCATCTTCTTTGCAAGTTTCAACCCTTAAATGTAACCATTGTTATTATCTTCATGTCCTTTCTGAATTTCCTTCTGCATATACACACAAATTTATATAACTAAATCCGGTAACTCAATATGTTGGATAAAGAGATGAATGCATCTACTCTTTGGCAATAGAAATATACTGTGAATAGATCCCATGGGTAAATGTGTCTGCCTACTATGTGCTCTTTATTACCTTTATATTGTTCCAATTATAGGCATATACCATGATTTGTTTAGACATTTTTTACTGTACAACAGCAATATTTAGATTTTTCCTTTTATTTATTTACTTTTGGCAGTTATATATAATGTTACTGGGAACATCCTTTTTCAAACCCTTTTTATTATTTTTAGGATAATATGGTATCTCAATGTATGTCTTACCTCATAAAGAATGAATTTTTCAGTCTTTTGTATTGACTGTTAAATTTTCTCTTAAAATGGTTATTTCTGTTTAGATTTCCATGAGCTGGTATGAATGCTCTTTTTTTTTTTTTTTTTGGCGTTTCTACTAAATGTTGGGCACATTCACTAAAAAGAAATATTTTGGTCCATTTTATAGGATAAATGTTGAATATATATATGATAAAATTTGTTGAAATTTGAAATTTGATTACAAATGAGGTAAAACTTATGTCATATATTTACCATCATTTCTAGCTCTTCTTTAGTCAATTGTTTATTCATATCTTCTGCCAAATTTTCTATCACTCTATTGGTGTGGGGTTTTTTTTCTTATTGATTTGTGACATCTCTTTATATAGTAAAGGTATTATTAGCCTTTGTCTGCTTTGGATAATGTGGGGTGTGTGTGCGTATATCTGTGTATTTTGAAATTTGGTACTTTATGTATTAAATATAGTACTAATTTACTTTGTGGTATCATTGGTTGCTGTTATGCTTACAAAGAATTTCCTATCCTGAAATGATCTAGTCTTCCATTCCCATGATTTTTATTCTAATTCTATCATATGACAATGTTTATCTTCTAACTTTTAAGGACACAAAATTAATCTGATATGTGAGTGTATGTATGTTATTATATTGGACTCAAATTTCTATTTCTTCCCCAAAGATTTAGCCAATATTCTCCTTAGGTTTCATTTTTTCTTCTTCCTCTTATCTTGAAAGCTACTCTTATTATGTGTGCAAATTTGATACGTGTTAGATTTTCTGGGTTTCCATTTTATTCCACCTGTATATTCTTAAATTGATATCACACTGTTGTAATGATATGTCAGCTTTATGCAGCAGTCATCTTTAAAGGAAAAGAATGGCAATATGATAGCAGTAAATTTAACATGGCCTAACAGCAAGGTCTCAGAAATAAGAATCAAAAGACTAAAGTTCTAATGTAGATAATGTCACTAGCTTGCTGGGTGATACTTATCAAATCTCCTAAAATTTTAATTTTAGTTAATTAATTTAAATTGTTCATTTAAAAAGTTAGATGCCTGGGAAGCAGCCGTGGCTCAATCCATTGGGCTCCCGTCTACCATATGGGAGGCCCTGGGTTCACGTCCTGGGGCCTCCTTGTGAAGGCAGGCTCACCCGCACACCGAGGAGAGCCTCTTGGCCCGCAAGAACCATGGAGAGCCGACTCAGCAAGGTGACACAACAAAGGGAGACAAGCAAAAACACAGAACAGAGCGCAGTGAATGGACATAGAGAGCAGATAGCATGCAAAAATCCACAAGAGGAGGGAGATTAAAAAAAGTTAGATGCCTAAAATTGGGGTTATAACACCTGTTGTGTCAATCTCCTAAGAGTGTTCCATGATCAATGAATGAGATTTTATCAAAGCACTTAATTTCAACTCAAAATTTCAACTCAATTGTTGCTGTTTATGAAGTCATTTTTCCATGCAATGTTAGAGTGATTGGTACCTCAGGTTTTGTAACATTGTTTTAACAAATGAGCATCTCAGGCTTGAAATAGAAACCAGAAAGAGTTTAGAGGTTTAGTTTCCAACCCTCCTGAATAATTTAGAAGCATCATCATTAGAATGTGCCATATTACTACAGAAACTGTTTCTTAAAGAAAGAGACCTTTCAGACAAAACTTGAAACCTCTTTAAGTTTTTGGAGGAATAGTTTCTGTCTAGACAAATCTTTAGATTGAAGGTGTGTATTGCATTTGGCATCATCCTAAATGAGATTGAGCTTGATCTTTACTACACTGGGTACTGAGCTAGTTAAGGAAAGAGGTTGTGTCCTCTAAAAATGCTTTATGGGTGGAAGTCACCATAAAAAAGTCACTCTGTAAATGAATACTTCTTTTTTGTGCTTTGTGTAAAAACCTTCAGCCTTTGAAAGACAAAGTGGGCAGAAGGGATAAAGGCTCTAGGAGCCCAGTTCAGAGAGAAGGGCTATTGCTCCCTGTGTCCCGCCTTAAAATCCCTCTGTGCCTGGAGTTTACTCCTTTTCAAAGAAGGATGCTGGGTAGATCACCTGCGCTGTCCCTTCCTTCCCAGGATTTGGTAGCAGCCAGCATCCAATGCAGCGGTGTCATGTGAAAGCAGTGCCCACAGCATCTGCTCACCCAAAGGTCGGGAATCACTTCACATAGGAAGAAGTGCAGGAGGAACGGGACGGGATCCTAAAGCTCTGGGAGCTGAGAGTGACCTCAGGAGGGCAGAGGCCACTTTGCTTCCTCTAGCACCTTCACGAAGCACCCAGCCAGGCTCCCTGGGAATGTTAGCTGAAAGAATGCTGAGATGGAATTGAAGAGACGAAAAACAGCATCGGTGGTCCGCGACGGGATGTACGAGAAAGATGTTTACGGGTCCCACCCAGTATCAGAAACTTGTTTCTTACTCTCACAGGCGGAGCTCAGGGAGTCTTCCATCCCACCTGAGATAAGAGGCAGGGCCCCGCCCCCAGGCAGACCTCCGGCTGGGCCCTGTTTGGCTTGCAAATAACCAGCTCGGTGTTGACTGGGCCGGCGGGGTGGGGGCCTGGAGGCAGCACGTCAAGGCCAAAGACCCCTTCTCTAGGGCAGCGTTCGGAGGCGGATACGCAGCCCCGCCCCACCTCTCTGCTTCCCCTGCCCCACCTCCTGCGCGCCAGGTCCCCGACCCAGTAGGTGGCTCCCTCGGCCTCAGCTCGGCGGAAAACATCCCTTTTAGTCAGGTGTCTGAGCTTTCTCCCACCCAGCAGAAGTATTCTCCTTTCTTCTTTTTCAGAAGCAGCTCTGAACTGGGGGTTCTTGGAGCTCCATCCGCCTCGAGGACGGATGGGGAAAAGGGGGCGGGGCGACAAAGGGGTGGGGTCGAGCAGGATCCGAGCCCAGTCATTATAGCTGCTTTTTAACGGCATAGGATTATTCTGCCTTCATTTGTCAAGACTGGAAGCCGGGAGATAAGAGGCAGGTGCAGTGATCAAACATTGCCCAGACCAGCCGGGACCACAAGGAACCCTTTCTTAGTTAGGGAACTCCAGAGCTTGAGAAGAAACGTGGGCGAGAGAACAAGTTGTCTGCTCTGACTGCCATGTGCTTCGCGGGGTAAAAGGGAACCTGTCCTTAAAGGTGAGTCACCCAGGTATTCATAACCTGCAGGGAGACTGGGTGAAGTCCCGTGCATCATGACATGTGACTACAAGAGTTTTGCAAAGATCAACAGCCCAAATCACCAGAAGTCTTGGAAACTAACAAAAGAAGAGGACATTAAATAGGTGATCATTTCCTTCAAGCCTGTGCTCTGCATAGGTAATCATTTTCAGGAAGAAAAAAAAAAGTGCATTTGTTTCCATCCCAATAAATGAATTATTTATCATGGGCCCTTTATATCTGATAGAATATGGGTCACATGCCCAAATTTGAAAATATCACTCTAGGAAATAATATCACACAATTAGTTATAATTACGTTCTATATAATTTAAAAGTTAAGATGATTCTGATAAATTCTTTAATAATTCTGTAATTATTAAAGATTAAAGCAAATAAAAGTTTCTTTATGAGAACCCAGTTTCCTGGATCTGACCTTATGAGACCAGTACATGATTCATTGCGAGCTTCTGAGTGAGGACCTAGAAGAAAATTACAACAGTAAAGGCCAGCTCCGGTGAGAGTGTTAGGTCCATGCATGTTTGATGCAGTAGTCTGGGCATTTGCTTCCAGACAGCAGCTTCTTAATTTGTTCTATTCAAATTTGTCCCTCTGCAAGATGAACAATTAATGCATGACCGCTGGTAAATGTTAAATCTGCAAATAACTGGCCAGCCATACAAAATGTTTTGGAGAATTGCAGGCATCTTGCCATGCTGTGCCCATTTCCCTTTGGGAAATGGGGAAGGTCAAACTGACCATTTAGCATATGGAGAAGTAAAGGAAATGGAAGTGCAGGCATGTTCATGTGTATGAGTTCATTTAATAGAATGAATGCAGCAACTGTATCATGAATCACTGAAAGACTAAAAGGAAAAAAAGAAGCCAAACAAACAAACAAAAAAACCCACCAGAAAACCAAACCATGAACCTTTCCAGCCATAAATAAATTCTTATGCAAACATATTTTAAAATGTGAGCAAGAGTAGGCAACCATTCGAATGAGGTTTTATTCGCCAAGGGGAAAGGTCACATTTTCATACTGAGGACTCAGTGGTGGAGGAAGATGAAACCATCTTCTGTAGAAATAGGATCATGCAGGTTATGGTTCCTGGAATAAATTCCTGCTTCTTATTCAGAGGAAAAATGGAATATTCTCAAGAAAAAATTTCAACGACTAAATACTGTGGTGTGATTTATTCTATGGAAGGACTGTATTTGTGATTTTATAGAATTGACATGCATTTGATTTATCAAAGCTAAAAGATTGCATTTTGTGTGTGAGTGTTTTTTTTTCCCTTGATACACCCAGGATTTTATTATTTACAAATCCTTTCTGAAATTTCACATTCTCAGTGCAATTGGGTGATGACCATATTTTGGAATTTCCTGAAATGAATAATATTCTTTTCATTTTGCTCTTGAATTTTTTTGGCAGGTGATCTCATCTTATGCCTGGATATGCTGAAGTGAACTACTTTTTCTGTTAAGTCCAAACAGAATATTGATATATTTCATTAGATCCAATGTTCAGAATCAGACATGGTTATTCAATAAATCATTAGACTCCTCAAACATAAGCTGAGCTTCAGAAAATTCCCTGTCATAATTTTCCTTTATGCCTCCTTAAAATTAGGGAGCATCTTTTTTCTTGATTCTTTTCTGTTTACACAAGTAACATGTGATCACTTGGAAATATATCTTAAATGCCACCACAGTTAGCATTTTGATAGATAAATATAAATATGCACATAAATTTCACAGATTTCAGATTGAATTGTATATAGAGTTTTCTTTTGTTTTCTCCTTTTTTTACTTAATATTATAATGTGGGCATTTTTCCGTGGCTTTGAATATTCTTTGAAAACATTCCTATAAATGCTATATATGCATGTAAATTCTTTAGTGTCACATATGTGATATCCAAATATATTTTTATATATATGTTAAAGATTTATTTATTTATTTATTTCTCTCCCCTCCCCCCCCACCCGGTTGTCTGTTCTCTGTGTCTATTTGCTGCGTCTTGTTTCTTTGTCTGCTTCTGTTGTTGTCAGTGGCTTGGGAATCTATGTCTCTTTTTGTTGCGTCATCTTGTCATGTTAGCTCTCCATGTGGGTGGCGCCATTTTTAGGCAGGCTGCACTTTCTTTCGCGCTGGGCGGCTCTCCTTATGGGGCTCACTCCTTGCGAGTTGGGCTCCCCTACGCGGGGGACACCCCTGCGTGGCACGGCACTCCTTGTGTGCATCAGCACTGCGCATGGGCCAGCTCCACACGGGTCAAGGAGGCCCGGGGTTTGAAGCATGGACCTCCCATGTGGTTGACGGATGCCCTAACCACTGGGCCAAATCCGCCGCCCAAATATATTTAAAAATACACAGCAATGTCTAGTCAATTTGTTAAAAAAGGAAAATTGCATGAAATCAGTTATTTCAGGTGAAAAACAATATATAGTTAGTATGTGTGACAGTGAAGTCTTGTGAATCCCAGAAGAGAGCTTGTTCTTCGAACTAATCCATTCCTGTGGGTGTGAGGCTTTTTTATTGCATTAGATTCATTTAAGGGAACTTTGATTAGATCACTTGATTAGACTGCTTTAGGGCCTTTGATTGGGTCTCCACTCTCTTGCTGGGGTTTTATATAAACCAAGAACAGGAAACAAACACAAAAAGAGAAAGACAGCTGCTATGTGAAAGAGAACTCCAGGATCACCTACAGCTGAGAGAGAGGCTGAGCAAAACCCTAAGAGGCTGAGGTGGGAGGCTGGAATCAGCAGAGAAACTTGAGTCAAGGAGAAGGAAGAGATCAGCCATGTGCCTCATTGCCCAAAGCTGGGCTCTGAGAAGAAAGCAGAGAACTAGATGGAGAGTTGCCCTTTTGCCTTGTGATGTGGCAGGAGTCCAGGATGTGCCAGCAGCTGACCTTGGTGAGACAACATCTCTGATCAGGCCTTGATTTGGACATTTTCCCAGCCTCCAGAACTGTAAGCTTTTACCCTAATAAATTCCCTTTGTAAGGGCCAACACATTTCTGACATTTTACATTGGTAGTCTTAACAAATTAAAACAATATGGTGTTGAATTAACAGCACAATTTGATCAAAAGTTTGGCTTTTCAACTGCTGTCGTAATGTGTACTTGCCTCTGGTGAACATCGGGGTGACGTTTTTTCCTAGGAATCAATCAGTTACCACATTTCATTTTAAGCAGTGTTCAAGTGCAAACAGGCAGAGAAGTGGGGATTAAGTGATGGAGGATTATGCTTTGAACATCCTGATAACTGGGTTTCTCAGAGCTTCATGCAGGATCTGAAATTTTAAGCTACAAAGAGAAGGAAGAACCAAGACAAAAAGCAAATAACTCCTCAGTGGGATGGGTGGATAAAGATATTTTTTATAGTATGTAACGAGTCTTACTTTCCTATATAGTTTGTGGTGGCTTGGAGCTATCTACCCCAGAAAAATGTGTTCTTAATCCTAATCAATTACTGTGGATGTGAACCCATTGTAAACAGTACCTTTTGATGAAGCTACTTCAGTTAAGGTGTGGCCCAGCTGAATCAGGATGGTCTTAATCCTATAATTGGAGGCCTTTATAAACAGACTGAAATTCGGAGAGGGAGAAAGAAAGAGGAAGCCACGAGGAGGAGCCAGAAGAGAAAGAAGTAGCCAGGAAATGTTGCATGTGAATTGCCAGGTGGCAGAACAGCCAAGGACCAAGGATTGCCAGCAGTCAGCCCCAAAATGCTACAATCTTCCAGGAGAAAGCACAACCTTGATGATGCTTTGATTTTGGACTTCTCCTAACCTCAAAATCATGAGCCAATAAATCCCCAGTGTAAACCAACCCATTGTAATCATACAATGTTTTAGCAGCCAGGAAACTAAAACATAGTTTTACACACAATCAAGTTCTAGGCAAGTCTTTCATGCTCAAGTTGGCTTACTTGAGCTGGCTTACTAATCATTCCTGCCTTTAAAATATCTCTTACCAAAATGGTCTCTTGCATATTTTAAGATGCATCAGTCTGTTGTTAAAGATGAGGGATTGTGCATTATTTAATTAGGAGAACTCCAGCATGGGATCCTGACTCCTTCCTGCTTCTTACTCTGATCGTGTCTTGGAGTTTAGTGAAGTCAATGATTATTTATAATTATCATGCACATTTAAGGGGAGAATAAAAGGTGATTAGAAAACAGAATCTCAGGAAACGGACTTGGCCCAGTGGTTAGGACGTCTGTCTTCCACATGGGAGGTCCGCGGTTCAAACCCTGGGCCTCCTTGACCCGTGTGGAGCTGGCCCATTCGCAGTGCTGATGTGCGCAAAGAGTGCCATGCCACGCAGAGGTGTCTCCCGCATAGGCGAGCCCCATGCGCAAGGAGTGCACCCTGTAAGGAGAACCGCCCAGCGCGCAAGAAAGTGCAGCCTGCCCAGGAATAGTGCCGCCCACACTTCCCGTGCCGCTGACGACAACAGAAGTGGACAAAGAAACAAGAAGCAGCAAATAGACACAGAGAACAGACAACCGGGGGAGGGGGGGAATTAAATAAATAAATAAATCCTAAAAAAAAAAAGCGGGCGAAGAAACAAGACGCAGCAAATAGAAACAGAGAACAGACAACCAGGGGAGGGGGGGAAGGAAGGAAGGAAGGAAGGAAGGAAGGAAGGAAGGAAGGGAGGGAGGGAGGGAGGGAGGGAGGAAGGAAGGAAGGAAGGAAGGAAGGAAGGAAGGAAGGAAGGAAGGAAGGAAGGAAGGAGAAAAGAAAGAAAGAGAAAGAATCTGGGTTTGTATTTAGATTTTGGCCATGAAGTTTTATCCTTCCCCACCTCCTAATTTATTCTAACATAGTGAATTTTTTCTTTGACTCTTATTGTAACTAGCCCATGCTTTGCTTTTTGTCACATGTTGATCTTTAACTTCCTTTTCAAGGTCAAAAGTTATAGTTTCTTCTAATTTAGAAGACATGGAGTTGCATTTATTTGCATGTTAGTTTGTTAGTGCAGATGCAGCAAAAACTAAAAGGGAGTTTGTTTCATAGCATGACAAGTAGAAACATACAGGAGGGTGTGAGAACATTTATTAAAAATGCATGAAGTACAAAGTTTGGCTGACTTTTTCTGACCTGAGAACACGTTATTTCCTTGGAAGCAACTCCCATGAAAACAGATACTTGGTGAGTCAAGCTGCACATTTCTCTTTTCCTTCTCCCATCTCAGATTGGGCAGCTCAGGTGTGTGCCAGGTATCTGCCCCAGTGCAACCCTCCCTACGCTTGTCATTGTGGCCCATTGTTATCCAACAGAAGCTCATGATTCAGCAGGTACTTGACGTGTGGTTTCTTAGGAAACAGCTATCAAGCTCATGAACAATTCACTGCTGACTGACCACATCTCCAACCAACAAATGATTCCCATAAATGAGCAACCGTCTTTCTCCAAGAGTAGCAAAATTGGCTTGGGTCCTGGAACTAATGATGAAATGAAATCCTCAACCAATTTGATCCCCCCACACCCCAGTCCTCCAAGAAACATTCATTCTGTATCACAGATTGGTCTCAGGTCATTCTTTTCAAATTAGGTTACTGTGGGGACACAGGCCAAAAGTGCCTGCAGCAGCCACAATGACAAATTTTCTGGTATTTTGCCATTGATTATTTCTTCATAGCTACTCAAGTAAAAAGACCAAATTATTAAGCACCAAATATCTATGCATGTATCCATATATGTAAGGCTTTGTGCCAAACTCTGAGGATGCAAATGTGAGTAAGATCTGATCCCAAAGAACTCATGGTGTAGAGATAAGAACAGCTTCTAATTTAGTAAGTGTCCTAAAGTAGTAGACTTCACAGAGAAAAAGGGTGAACAAAATGCTGTGGAAGAGGGGAGCGAACTTGGCTCAATCGATAGAGCATCTGTCTACCACATGGAGATCCACGGTTCAAACCCAGGGCCTCCTTGACCCGTGTGGAGCTGGCCCACATGCAGTGCTGATGTGTGCAGGGAGTGCCCTGCCACGCAGGGGTGTCCCCTGCATAGGGGAGCCCCATGAGCAAGGAGTGTGCCCTGTATGGAGAGCCATCGAGCACGAAAGAAAGTTCAACCTGTCCAAGAGTGGTACTGCACACATGGAGAGCTGACACAGCAAGATGACACAACAAAAAGAGACACAGATTTCTGGTGCTGCTGCCAAGAAGAGAAGCAGACACAGAAGAACATGCAGTGAATGGACACAGAGAGTAGACAACTTGGAGGGGGGAAGGGGAGAGAAATAAATAAAAGTAAATCTTTAACAAAAACCATGAAACTATGGGGGAGCACATGTAGCTCAAAAAATGCTATGGAAGAAAGATTGGATATGAGGGTAGAAATTGTACAAACTTTCACAGAGAAGGTAGGACATGTGGAATTGGGTTTTGAAGGGTGAACAGGAGTTTGGTGGAAAAGGGGGTAAAGTTCATTTCTGGCTTGGAGAACTACATATTCCTCTGCTACTGCTTTTTGGGACCTCTTCTCCAAAAGGAAACTAGGCACAATTCATGGTCAGTAGGTTTTGATCTCCAAGCAGCTCTAGTAGCACTTAGGGGAACAGGTAAGTTTAGTTATATTTTAGGAACTATGATTTTTAGTTACTATATTTAGTAACATTGTTTTGGTACTAAAATCTTGTCATAAATTTCAACAGTGGTTTCACTTTTTCACTTTGGTGTTTCTAGGTGAAATGGCCCTCTCTTCAGCCATCGAAACCCTGCAATGTCAGTGGGTTTCTTAGTGTCTGCCCCAACATGCTTCACTGAACAACAGGGGTTAGTTTACGCCAGGCCTTTTCCAAGCCATAGGATTTTCCCTCTCCCGTGAACCCATCATGCTATTCTGAGTCATTCACTGCAGTCCAGCAGGCTAGACTCTTGACACTTTTTGCTACTTTACGCATCTCCACTTTCCCTAAGGTACTTTTTTCTCCAAAACCCTGCTTCTACTCTATCCCTGCCTCTCTTTGGTTGATTTCTACCTAGCTAATGTTCCTGAAGCTCCATCTTGACCTTCTATTGCATTAGCATTTCAAAGTCTAGCGTTTTTGTTGTTCTTGCTGTTGTTGTTTTGATGCTGGAAAATAGGAGTTGTGGTCTGAAGTCAAAATAAGAGGGAGAAGGAGTTGTTTTCCACATTGGTGTCAGTTACACAAAAGTAACACTACTCTCGTTCTCGTAACACACAGTCCAACGAACCAGGATGTGTGCGGCTCTTTCTTCCTCTCGTCCCTTTCTCTTTCTTTCATCCTTGACTCTGCACACCCACCAGAAGGCACCCAGAAGGGAGGACTGGACTGGGAATAGTTTTGGAAGAAAAGCAATCGGTTTACTCTTCCTCACAGCAAAGGCTGGTGCGAACACAAAGATAGAGTTCAAGGCATTTGCACTTCCTGAGAGTTGGAGCCATTGATCCTTCCTTGTGACTATCATAGAAACTGAGTCAATGGGACACATTACCAAGTTCTGAGTTGGGCTGAGATGGGATTGTGGTTCGAAATGACTCTATCTTGTGGCTACAGAAGAATGCAGTGTGCAAAATTCAAGACACTCCCTCACAGAAAGTCACTTGGCCACAAATCACCTCCCTGTTCATGTTTGGGGGTGTCCTTGCAGAGTAGCTCAAATTCTCCCTGGCTCCTAGGGAGCCTATGGATTTGGGGTCTTTTCTTGCATTCAGAGTAGTCACCCCTCCTCCCATATTTTCCAAAACTTTCTGTATAAATCCCCTTTCCCTTTGAGATTGAAGGGCAAATATAAGAGGTGGTGCTGGCTAATGGGCAGCCCACTATGACAGATAATGAGGCGCTCAGCTGTGTGTTCCTCAGAACATCTTATTAGGATATTTTGCTCAGTATCTCCATATCCAGCAACTCATGACTCCTCACTCAAGGTCTTTCTGCCCTAGCACCTTGGAAGGTCCCTGAGGATATTGTGGAGACTTCTCTCTTCTTGTCTCATGTCCAACTCCAGATGCACAACCTCCCTCAGAACCCAAGTGGAGTTTTTGGCTCTTCTTCCCCTAACTTCAGTCTGCTTGTATGCAAACCCAAAGTCTGGGCATTTTTAGTCCAGCCAACTGGTATCATATGACATATAGCATCTAGCAGTAGATAGAGTGGATGGTAACATTCAAATGTCATGCTTGTATGTGAATCAGTTCAACTCCACATTTCTTTTGAGAATTTTATTCTGATTATACAAAGGAGTGCAGAGCAGAGAAAAATTATCATATATTAAAAATATTTTACAATTTTAAGTTAATTCACAAATTCCAATCTTAAACTCCTTCTTTCAGCATTATATAGAAACTATTAAAGAAACTCTTAATTGTCAATGATTTTAATGGAAAGGGTAGCTGTACAGATAATAGAAAGCTACCATTGAGTTTAAGGTGTTATTTTGGTTGGTTCCTGGAGAATCAGGGTAGGACAATTTGCAGGTATTTTTCAGCAAATTGAAAACTTGTGCTGGTTAGATTTTCCCAACCACAAGATAGTATGCTTGATTTAATGCAATACCTGGTAACAAGACAGAATATTTGAAATGGGAACTGTCCCAAGCTACCCACGAGATCTTGAGGTGCATGCTGGGCACTTGACAGATGCATTCAGTCTGGTTAGAATTACTGGACAGTAGAAAGTGGAGTCCTTGCCTATGTCTGAATTATATGATCAAGTTTCTACTAAGAAAATGGAGAAAGGAAGTGATTATTTAGACAATTCCTAAATACACTTTAGATGAGCGTCTAGTTAACTGTCTCAGAAGTTAGCTCTGCCTTATTGTAATGGATTTGACCAGAGACAAAAAAAAAAAAGAAAGGGTGACTGTAAGGATTATAAAGCACATGTCTTGGGAAAACAAATCTCAAAATGTAAACGATTATATTCCTTTCAATTTTCTATTGAAACACCTTTCATAATTTGCACTTCATTTTCAAGCCAACTGATGCTTCGTTGAAATGGCCATAAACCTAGATAAAATCCTAATTCCTTTTTTCGGTCGCATGGAGCAAGAGAAAAAAAGTCTTGGACTGGATTTGACATACATAATTAGGTAAAAGACAGACCCTCTAAAAGCTAAATGCAATGTTTATTTAAAAATGTCCTAAGGTGAAGACCTTGCTAGCAAGTTTTTATTGCTGAGCTATAAACCTATGTGAGAAATGGGGTTTATAATGGAAATGCTGATGCACCACCTTAATTATCAGATTGCCACTGGGCACCAGCATAATGAAGGAATTTTCTTATTTTTGCACTATGAATACTAATTGAAGTGGAAGAATTGCCGCACTGCAGTAAAATGATGCCATCTACAGGAAAGCAGAGCAAAGCCACACAGGGGGCTTTTGCAAAGGGAACAAACAGGATAGTGTCTTCCAGCCCTTGGACAGGTGGTTTCAGCCCTTGGACTTTTAACTAAAAAAACAAACAAACAAAAACAAAAACAAAAAAAAACTCAAAAGCCAGATTGAACTCTGCCGCATTCCTAGCACAGCTGATTAGTAGGTGGATTTAAAGATGGGGTTTAAGATATATTTAGGGGATTTGAATCTCTGGACTGACAATGTGATAGCCAGGTCCTGAGCCTCAACAGACTCCAGCACCTACAATCTGATTTATTGGACTCACCACACTCAGCTAAGATGGAGTTGAAGAAGGACAACCACCACAC
The DNA here is from genome assembly GCF_030445035.2 of Dasypus novemcinctus. Taxonomy (NCBI): domain Eukaryota; kingdom Metazoa; phylum Chordata; class Mammalia; order Cingulata; family Dasypodidae; genus Dasypus; species Dasypus novemcinctus. Next base: position 21,092,050 of record NC_080696.1, on the reverse strand, counting down.
CATGGAGCCTAGAGTGATTACAACTGAAAGTGGGAGGATTGCATCTAGCATCCATGTGGAATCTGAGTCTCCTCTTGACATAGAGGTGCAATGGACACAACCAATCCAATGTCCACATAGAAAAGGTGGCATTGGATTGGGAAAAGTGGACATGGTGGCTGATGGGTATGGGGAAAGGCAGGAAGAGATGAGAGGTGGAGGCGTCTTTGGGACATGGAGCTGCCCTGGATGGTGCTCCAGGGGCAATCACCGGACATTGTAAATCCTCACAGGGCCCACTGGATGTAATGGGGGAGAGTATGGGCCATGATCTGGACCATTGACCATGAGGTGCAGAGGTGCCCAGAGATGTACTTACCAAATGCAATGGATGTGTCATGATGATGGGAATGAGTGTTGCTGGGCGGGGAGAGGTGGGGTGGGGGTGGTGGGGTTGAATGGGACCTCATATATATATATTTTTAATGTAATATTATTACAAGGTCAATTAAAAAAAAAAGAATTGAAAAAAAAAAAAAAGATGTGGCAGATAACTCTCAACTTCTCTGAAACCACGTCCAGACAGGGGATTTTTCATCTGGGTGAATCTGCAGAGAAGTGGCAAAGATTCAGCATGCCAGAACAGGGGGAGACAGGAGGGAGCAAGACAGGAAAGAGGAGGGGAGGGCGGGAGGATGGGAGGGAAAGGGGGAGCAGAAGAAAGAGGGAGGGAAGGGTAATGCAGTGACCGGTGTTTTGCTGGGCGCCTTCAGGCGTGTGATATAAAATGGAGCGCTTCGTTTTCACAAGCAGTTCCTTCGTGTTTCCTTTTTGGTACACGAAAGGGAAAAGGAGGTCGAGAGAACCGTTCCCAAATGACAGGGTCGGCAAGGGTCAGACCAAGTCTCTCAGTGTCTGGGGCCATGGCGCTTCCCCAAGTGAGGGGCCATATATGGAATAATGCGGTGGCTATTCTCAAAAGGGGGGGCTCGCCGCATTTACAGCCATATTCACAGAAGTACGGTCAGGATCCAGGACAGACTTGGCGACAGGTCTCCTGGTCCCTGTGAAACCTCCCAGTACACAGACGCTCTCACACACACATTTCCTCACCTCCCCACACCCTCGCACACACTCCTTCACACATATGCTCACACTCATGTACACACACCTCATGTACTCATACACACACTCCTTCACCTCACACACACACGCCCTCTCCCTCACACATTACTTTACACTCTCACACACACCTCACATACACTTCTCACACTCACAGACATACTCCTTCACACCCTCACTCACACATACCATCTCATTACACACACACCCATATCCTCACACACATCACAAAATTACCCTCACATAATCACATACACACATCATCACACAGAGCTCCAGGTGAAAATCTTACTTCACTCTTCTTCCATGCCTTTAAAATGTGATGCTTCGGTGCATGACAAATTCAAGTGAGGGTAGCAGGACCCCATGACACTGACTTTAGTAAAGCCCTCTTCATAAACTGGGGAAAATTTAGTCCTTGCTGTTGCATTTCATGGAAGTATATGGGAAGCCAATGCCACTTGGTGACTGAGTGGTCTGAATAGACCTAGAAATACCCTGACTCGTACCATCATCTACACCATAGAGTTCTGGTGTCCAGCATTGAATGGACATGGGGTCAGAGGCTAAATACAGCACTTCCAAGTGGCTGAGGATTCCAAATCTGGAGAGTGCACAGGGCTAGTCCTTGGATGGAGGGCATTTTTAGACAACTAGAACAGTGAGAATGAATTTTAACAGTCAAGTTGACTCACCACAAGAAGCTCAGGTGGAGGAACACACTATTTTGTTGAGGCAGTTTGAAGTGCTGCTGACTCAGTTGTACAGTCTAGACACTGCCAGGCTGCACTGAATGGGTATCTTTTTTTTTTTGACACAATGGGCTGAAATAATGGGCCAAGGAGTCGGTGATTGGAGCTGGACTACTGACCCTCACGCAGGCCAGCCTCTCCAAACAAAGGGTCAGCTGGAAGGATTCTTACTGGTGTAGTCACTTGTGCCTCTAAAAGGAAAAAGATAATATAGGCATTTCAGCATTTAACAGATCTAAATGAAAATGTTTCAAGTCAGGAACAGGACAGATTCCTTTGAAAATGTATATTCACCTGTCATAGACTCTGACCAACTTTGGGCTTTTTCTTCAAGGGGAAAAATTGGAGACCTGCTCTTTGAATTAGATGCACAATAGAGTGAGAATTCTGTTTCTCCCACTGATCTTTTAGGGAAGGTTTTGGCTTTAAATCTTTGCCTCTTGTTTTAGTTTTGTAGGTCTTTCAAAGCAGATACCATGAAATGGGTTGGTTTTAAGCAATAAGAATTTATTAGTTTACAGTTTTGAAGCCCTCAAAATATCCAAATCAAGGTGTCATCAAAGTGATGCTTTCTTCCAGAAGACAGGTTGCTGGCAGTCCTTGGTCCTCTGCCTCATTACAAGGGTAGCATCGGCTGGTCTCTCCCTTCTTTTCCAGGTTTTGTTCTTTCAACTTCTTACTTTCTTTCCTGAATTTTCTCTCTCTTTCTGTCTCTCTCTCTGTCTCTCTCTCAAGGACTCAGCTAAGAGGATTGAGACCCATCCTAAGTGAGGTGGGTCACACCTTAACTGTAGTAGCCTTGTCAAAAAACCCTGCTTATAATGGGTTCACACCAACAGGAATGGATTAACTTTAAGAACATGACTTTCTGGGGATCCATACAGTCCCAAACCACCACACTCTGTCCTTGATTTTCAAACACGAGTCCCTGTTATTACAAAGTTAATCAGAGATGAAGAGAGGGAGGAAACAGCTAAACAGTTATGAAACATATTTTTATTGCAAGAAAGCCCTAGATTCTTGGAATTTGAAGGTTCATGCTGGCTACAGAGTTACCACCCTGTCTCCTCTTGGGAGACTTACACTATTTGGACCAGAACTTTCCAGAATATGTACAGGTGTTCTTTGAATAAGAGTTCAGCAATCACGTGAATTGCTGGTTTGAAGGAAGTTAGCCAGGTTACTTGACTGCAGGACTTTTCAGGGCCTTTAGCATGCTGATATGCTGTTCCAAGTGGAGGTTGTGAGTAAGGGCAGTGTGCAAAACATTTAACAAAGAGCACTACATGGTATTGACCACAGGATGGAATGGTCAATTCATCCCATGGTTTATTCATTGTTATTCATTGTTGAATAAGCAATACAATCATATGGTTCAAATGCCAGACTATGTAAAAAAGGAGAGAATAAAACACCTGCTTTTTATCCCTGTCCCCCATCTGTCAAGAACTTCCCCCCAAGAACATGCACCTCTGCATGGCTGATTCTTGTTCTTAGTTTCTTATGTAACCATTCAGGTTTTGGTTTACTCATTTGTTTTTGCTTATACAGTGTGTTGAAATATAGTTTTATTTTCCTCTTTCTTACAAAATAGGTAGTATATTTTATATAATCTCATTTTTTACATGCCTAGGACAAATGCATTGCCATATTTCCTTTCACACAGCTCCTTGTCACTGCCAAAATTCCCTGAACCTCATACCATCGGGAGACCCATTGATCTTAGGTCCCACATCCCACATATCTAAAGAACATTTCATGGATGTTACAGGGAATGGCCATAAGCATTGGACTGTGCTCCATCATCTCTTGTGGTTGTTATCTGTACCTGCCTTCAAGTTTAGGACATTTCCTTCTGTTACCCATGGAATGACAAGATATCAGATCATTCTGAATCTCAGAGCTGGCAGAGAAGCCTACCTCTTAATTTCCAATTCCACTAGGGAAGAAGGTCACCAATGAGGTCAGAGTTGCTCCTCAAAACTGGGCCAGATGAATTGGACTAAAAGATTATACAGAGAATATCAGACACTAACAATACTCTCATGTGGCAGATGATCTGGGCTTGTAGTAGCACCATCTGCATGTGATTCCCTAGCTCATGTCATACAGAACAGGGAGCAGTTCCACCTGCAGGATGCTTGGGTTGAATGTGGTTGAGGGAAACTGCATTAATCCTAAATCCTGTTATTCATGAAAATCTCAGTAGAGTTTCTAAAAAATGAATTCATGAACTCTACACAGACACATATAATTTTGATCCTTTGGAGTTGTGACAAGACCAATAAATGCTAACAATTTACCCAGTTGATCTCAATGATACTCCAAGAAGGAAAGTGGTCAGGTAACTTCATAGCCTTTGTGGATACTATGATCAAAAGAAAGGGTGTGACTAGTAGCCCTCCCCCAAATACGTGCTGGTTTTGTCATGTCTCCTTTGAGTGCAACTTTGAAGACAGTAGTCTTTATTTCTGATTTTATTTGTTTCCAAGCAAATGTGACTCTGTCCTATGTAAGGAATCACTTAGAAATGGAGAAGAAAGAAATTAAAACAAAAAGGGGTAGAAGGTTTCTTAACCCAAGGAAAAACACCACCTTTTCCCCCTAGGAACAATGAATATGACAGAAAATTATTTACTGTGCTGCAAAGCAGGCCAAAAGGGAAATGAAAGGAGTTCAAGGTCAACAAGAAATTACCAGGGAGAGGGGTGGGAGAGACCCTAGCCTTTATCAGCAAGATATGAGAAGACTGGGGGACTGTGAATATGTGTCAAACACCGAGGACCATGCAATTAGATGTGATAAAAAATACAAAAAAAAAAAAAAGTACCATAGTTAGGGCAGTCGACCCCATTTGCAGCCAGGGTGACTTTGTGTGCATTATGGGTAGGTTGACTAATTGCAAAAATGGCCCCAATTTTTCTTAACTCCCTATGTTCACACCACCTGCCATGTGATGGTGCAGTGTTTCCCATCTAGTTCCCTTTCCTTTGACTCAGGGCTGGCCCTGTGACCTAATTTGGCCAATAGAGTGTGGTAGAATTGTTGGAGGTCCAGATCCAAGTTTAGATCTTAAGAGATATTACATTCCTCTACTTTCTCTCTTGGAGTCCAACTGTTGCCATGGGAACATACCTGGGCTAGCCTGTTGGGACATGAGAGGCCATGAGGAGCAGGCCAAGTTAGCCCACTGGTGCCAGCTGAGGCCCCAGACTGAGAGAGAACTGGGCAAGATGAGTAAAGCTGATTGGCAGCTGACACATGTGTAAGCCCATTTGACCCTAGAAGACCTGTCAATTGACCGGTAAGCTTGTGCTCTAAATAAACGCTTATTGTTTTAAGCCACTGGGTTTTGTGGTTACTTGTTATGCAGTCATAATAGATCATTGCTACTAAATGTAAATGGCCCAAATATTTACGTAGCTTGACAATGGTTCCATGGAAAATACAGATCTCCTGAATCTAAACAGAGCCCTACAAAAATTATTGGTTCTGGCATGGGGTTTTTAATTAGAGGCACCTGGCTGCATGTTTGGGTTATGATACTTGGTAGTAGTAGCCATGTTACTTTGCCTATCTTAGCTAAATTTTGAATGAGTGTAAAATCAGCATACTAAATATTCTTGTTTCAGTGAGTGGTCATAATGATATTTGACAATGCAAGTAAAGAACCTCATGCTGTGCCTGGCACATAGGAAGTATTTCTAATAGACTCCATGAGTTCCATAAAGCTGTTTATCACATAATTAGTGCTACTAATTATTATGAAAGAGGAGCATTTTCTAGGAATAAAGAGTTAATATAGAAACAAAATAAATGCATTACTTTTGCATATCTCTGAACAGGTCACAAAGCATTTTAACATATCATCCTTAGACAGCTAGTCTGTCTAATATCTGTGAATATCTGTCTCCTGTGCTCCCAAACCCCTCTCTTTCAAGGGCTCTATTCCTTGGCTATACATTGCTAATTTACATTAATATCTCCCAATTCACTGGATGATTTCCAATATCATATCATTATGCTTTAGTTTATTTCATCAAAAATCATATCTACAAACTAGAATTGTCAAAAAATTGTCTGTGCTTGCTATCTTAACCTCCTCACTCCAATCTTCAAACATCTCAGATCTGGCTTGTCCTCATCATACCACAAAAGTAAACAACTCTCATCAGGGTCACCAGCTCCTCCATGATTCCAAGTCCAAGGGACATTTTTCTGTCTTTTGTGTTTTGGAGCTCTCATTAGCATTCAGCAGTCAGCCACCCTCCCTTTGCAATGTCCCCACTCCTGCCTTTTCTGATGCATGTTTTGTGGTTTTCCTCCTCTCTCGCTGTTGGTTTCAGTCTTTTGTGGACCCCATAAAATTACGTTCTTAAACTGGTCCATTCCTGGGGGTGCGGAACCCTACTGAATGAACTGGATTCAGTTGGGGCACTTTGATTGGATTGCTTCAATGGGGTGTGGCCCAGAGTGGGTCTTGGCCTTCTTGCTAGAGTCCTTTAGAAACAGGACTGAAAGCAGCAGATACACAGGGAAAAGTGGCAGAGACACAGACACCCGGAGAGGCTGGAATTAGTGGCACACAGAGTGCGGAAAGAGGTCCCTGAGAGGCCGAAAGAGACAAGGCCCAGAGGAGAGAGGAGAGACAAGCCATATGCCTGATCATCCACAGCACAGCTCAAGAGACTGGATGCATTTTGCCTTGCCAAGCAGCAAGAGTCCAGGATAAGCAGCAGCCACCCTTTGGTAAGAATGCATCTCTACTAATGCTTCTATTTGGACATTTTCACAGCCTCCAAACTGTAAGCATTTAATGGAATAAACCCCCTTATAAAAGCCAACCCATTTCTGGTATACTGCATAGGCAGCACTCAAAGACATTTTTTTTTTTTTTAGTCTCTTTCACCATCTAAAGTATTCCCTGCTCAGAAAGGTCTTCCTTGAACATATTATCAGAATTATTGTTATTCCCCTTGTGAGTCTCTATCATAATACCTTATTTATTTCCTTTATATTTCTAACCCTTGAATATAAGGACTGGAACCATATCTATTTTGTTCTTCATTGGGTACCCAATAGCTGCCTTGGGATCTAGCATAAAGTATTCAATAACAGTTGTTGAATAAATGATTGAATAAGAGTCATTCTCAGTATCTGACCCAAACTTTACTAAGTCAGGTATCTTTCCCATTATCTGGGAAAATTGTTCATACTTCATCTGCTTTGTAGTCAATTTGTTCTCCTGAATAATAAACACATCATTTGGCAAGTATCAGAGTAATAATTGATTCAGACAGGACTCAGCAATGAATGTCAGATCTAGTGATTGAAAGTTTGATGAGAAACAAGATATTTATGTAATCTCAAAGTATCTCTCCAGAAAATACTTATTAATAGCAATGGAAAAAAAGAGTAACTTGACAGTGGAGAAACCTGGCAGATACCACCTTACCTAAGTGATGAAACAACATCACGAGTATTTGAACAAAACACCTTTGTGAGCCTTTTGGTATGATACATTGAGAAGGACAGGACATTGCTTCTGTAGTTTTTCCGGAAAAAACTGCTTTGATTTAATCTCATCATGAGGAAACAAGAAGCAAACCCAAATTCTATCAAACATTCTAAAAAATAACCAGCACTCTTTTCAAAACCATCAAGGCCTTAAAAAAACAGACACAGATTGAGGGGCTGTTTCAGATGAAAGGAGACTGAAGAGTCATGACATTTGAGACCAGAATTTTTTTCTTTGTTTAAATACAAAGGACAATATTGGGACAATTTGCAGTTTATAAGTAAGGACTCTATTAACATAAATAATAACATTGTATCAAAATGAATTTTCTGATTTTTAATAATTGTGATATAATTCTGTAAGAGAATGTCCTTGATCACAGAAAATATAAATTGACCTATTTAGAGATAAAGGGGAATAATACCTGTATCTTAACCTAAAATATAGGGCGGCAGACTTGGCCCAGTGGTTAGGGCGTCCGTCTACCACATGGGAGGTCCACGCTTCAAACCCCGGGCCTCCTTGACCTGTGTGGAGCTGGCCCATGCGCAGTGCAGATGCGCGCAAGGAGTGCCGTGCCACGCAGGGGTGTCCCCCGCGTAGGGGAGCCCCACGTGCAAGGAGTGTGCCCCGTAAGGAGAGCTGCTCAGCGCGAAAGAAAGTTCAGCCTGCCCAGGAATGGTGTTGCACACACGGAGAGCTGGTACAACAAGATGATGCAACGAAAAAGAAACACAGATTCCCGTGCCGCTGACAACAACAGAAGCGGACAAAGAAGATGCAGCAAATAGACACAGAAAACAGACAACCGCGTTGGGGGGGGGGGGGGAAGGGAGAGAAATAAATGAATAAATAAATCTTAAAAAATATATATATATATATAAATGTCCCTAAGATCAAGACACCCTGACATGTTGTCCTATATAATTCCCTTTCCAAAAGTGTGGGGAGAAGTTGTGAATATGATGGCATACCAATTTTATGACTAGATTACTAATAAGTTGTCTTGGAGTTAATCAAAAGAGATAATCCTGGGTGGGCCTGACCTAATCAGGTGATCCTTTTATATAAAGGTGAAGAGAGGTGTTCTCTTGCTGGTTTTGGAGAGGAAAAAGAAAAGTATCATATTGTGGGGAAAAAACAAAGTGTCATGTCTCTCACATGGTGGGAAATGTCAGGGGACATCTAGTTGTTGAGTACAGTTCCTGGTCAATAGCTAGCAAGGAAATGGGACCTTGGTCCTAGAACCACAATGAAAGGAATCCTGCCAACAATTGCATGAGCTTGGAAGAGGCCCTGGGCTTGGGCTCTGGCTGGCTCTTTGACTGCAGGCTGGTGGGACCCAGAACAGGGAACCCAGTGAAGCCAAAGCCAGCCTCCTGACTGTTGGAAACTGAGGGAATAAACATGTCTTGCTTTTCTCTTCTAAATTTGGTGTATTTGTTATACCACAATAGAAAACAAACTCCAAATCTAAAGCAAACATGTTAAAATGCTAACTAGAGAATCTTGCAGAACTGTTTATACAAGTTCTCTGTCCACTTTTGCAACTTTTCTGTAAATCTGAAATTATTTCCAAAGAAAATGTGATCCAAAATTTGGCTGGCACATCTGGGGCTTTACCATGTGCCAGACACTGTTTTAAGCATTTAAAAATTTATGTACCTGCTCCATTCAAAAACAAACAAGCAAGCAAAACTCACATTATGATGATGCTTGTTCTGTGGAGAAGAAAACAGAGGCACAGAGATTTCAGGTGTCATGTATAAGTTCATTAATAGCAGACAAGGATTTAAATCCAGCCTCAAAGTGCAAAATTTTAGGCACCATGTCAGGCTGACCCAGTGATACCAAAGGGATATAATACAGCAGGTACTGGTGAGTGCCATTGAACTTGATCCTACCATGCCCTGAAATCCATGGGGAAGACTTTCTGCATTACCTTCTCTTTTATTTGCCATGGAAGTGTTTGAAATCACAGGATAAATATCACATAAAAAGACTCACATTGATAGACACTATATTACTACAACAAAAAGTTTTTTTAGAAATAAGAATATTTTTTTAAAAATCTCTCACTTTCATAAAATAAAGGACATTTTATATGCAAAATAATTTACAGAATTTAAACAATACTGTGTTTGGCTTGAATTGACTGCTTTTATATTTTATCAAATATATCCATGTACCATACTTGGACTTATTCCCAAAAATATATCAAAAACCTCTTTTGGCATCTCAAGCTGACTTAAACTGTAAGCCAGTAAGAACCATGACTAGGAAGGAGAGCAAGTTAGACATGTAAAATGGAACCAGAAATGAAGAGAGAACATAAAAATGAAAGCATGAATTTCAATACACTTAATATAAATGTCAGTCAAAAATGTACTTCCAAACATTCTAGCATATTGATTTTGTACATTTGTCATATTTCAGGTTTTGGAATACAATGAAGTCACCCAAACTCCATTGTGAAATCTAGTCTCCTCGAAATCCATCTGACCTCAGAGAGGCAAACAGTGAGCAATTCAAAATATTTTTGAATGAAAGTGTCAATTTAAGATCCTCAGCATAAAACATACCTACAAAGCCTATTTGCAAAGTAAATTTACTCTGGATTCTTGATACCTATGAAAGTTTTTTCTATTATATTTATTTAAAATTACAACGGTTTACATTAGAAACAAGCTCAAACAATTAAGGTAAAAGGTAAATAACTGCATACAGTTTAATTTTACAAAATGCAAACATACATCTTTCATTGTTCCATTATCTGAGTATTAAGCGCCACATAATTGCACAATACAATTTCAAATGTCTTAAAGGCTCTAAAATTACCGACTTGACTTTTGTGAAAAGTCTTTATTTTCCTCCATTATTATACAAATAATTGACCACACAGATTAAATTTAAATCAGAATTGTCTCTGTCCCCCAGCAGAGTTCATTTTTCTTGTGCAGCTAAAAGTTGGAGGCTTGCAATGGCTCCCTGAGTTTACGTAGTCAGGCCTTTATGGGATTCAGAATGGGAGCTCACATGTCCATGTGTGTCCTGGGATCATGGTAACCACACCTGAAGATTTGCCTAAGACAATCAATCCAGCGTCCAGTTGTCGGAAGGTAATTTTCACTCTTACCTCCTTCTTACTCTCAGCGATGTCTCAGTTTGGAAGATGGTACAGATGAGGAAACTGAGGCCTAGGCATGTAGCTTCTCTGAGATCTGTCACCTGCTCCAGGGAATGCAGAAACCCACCCCCACTCGCCGGTTCCCTTCAGAGGTGTTGTTACCTTACATTGCACTGACGTGAGTGAAAGGAATGCATGTCTTTTTTATTCTCATTATAGAATAAAAAAGTATTTATTGCCACAATGACTTACCAAATCCAAAAGAACCACAGAAGAGAACATTTTTACACTATTTTTTTCTTTAAATAGCAATGTATGCTTTGCTGATACATTGTAAAATCAGTTGAAGACAAAGGAACAACTCAAACAAAATCCCTTCCCCCAGTAACAGTTAATAGTCACTAATTGCAAAGCTTCATAGGACTTGCAGGAAGTGATTCTAATTCTCCAGAGTAAGAAATATTCTCATGGTGTGTTCAACATCTAGAAATCTGACCGCATGACTCAGAGTTATTTTTGAAACATTATTCCCCCCAGCTCAATTTCTTTTAATCATAACTCTTGGAGATATTTACCTGTTATAATTATAGGAAAAGGAGGAAAGAGGGAAAGAATAGGACGGATGTTCAGTTGTTGACATGCTGAAAAGTTGAAGGATGGACTTTGGGAAGGTCCTCATGTAACATCAGGGCTGCCCAGCTAAACCATTGCAGCCTCATCCTGTATGGTTTATTGTCAGCTGCCACAAAGGAGAGGGGGAGGAAAACTTTCCAAAGAATAGCCTGGCCCCCCTCCTTAGCTGGCCTCTTAATCTGGGCTGGGAAAAAAAGTATCTCATTTCACCATTGTTCCTCCAGGACCTAACATAATGCCAGGTATTCAGTAAACTTGAATGAGTTAATGAGTCTGGTTTTTCATAATTTGTTGTTGGTGGTGCTGGGCTGGTTCTAGTCCAATTTAAACTCTACACTTCAAGGTGGTTTTGAAATCATGGTGTTCTGCTCCAAACATGTGTGGATGTCTAGTTTCTCTCTCAGATTCTGGGGTACAGGGATGAATGACAAAGGGTCTCTACTTCTGAGGATCCCTGAGTCTCATATATACCAACTCCTTGGGATGTAGTATAGGGCGAGTAAGTTAGTAAGTTAAGGCATCAAACTTGTGCTCATACCCCAGCTCTGAGCTTTCTAGTATTGTGCCCTTGGGCAAGTTACTTATTTTCTCTATGTCTCAATTACCTTGGCTCTAAAGTGGGGATAATAATAATGTTTAACTTACAAGGTTGAAAACACAGAAAGACATTTCCCACCTCCTTGGCCAAAAGAAAACTGAGATATAGTTTAGAGTCCTGAGCTCCAAGGGCATCAGGCAGAAGCTAGAATTTCACTTGAAACCACACTAGATTGACCTCTTCCCCTTTTCTGATACTGCTTCCATCAGCCCTTGCCTTTCTCCTGGGAGAACATCCTTGATACAACACTACCACCTAAATCCTTGGTTCAGCATCTGCTTTTGAAAGAACCTGAACTAAGACTGCATCAAGAGGATGCTAATTATTGAAAAGATCCCAAACCTATTCATGGTGCTTGGTTGTTTATCAATAATTTGAAATCCCAAATACATTTCCTGAGACATAGGCTGGACCTAAAAGCATCAGGGAAAGGCCAGCTGACTCTTAGTTCACCTTGCTGAAGCCATGGATTCTTGCTATATGTGAAGTCCCACACCCCACAAGGCGTTGATCTCCCTTATTCACATCTGTGTCCCCAACAAAGCTTGTCCCACGGCTCCTGGGTAATGGATATTTACTGAATGAATAAACGGATGTTCTAAGAGCTTCACTCTTAGTAGCTCACAACGGACTTGAGAAGGGACCATTATGATCTCTATTTTGCTGATGAAGAAACTGGGGTCTAGAAAAAGATGAAATTACTTGTCCAAGTAAGTAAGGATCAGAGCTGGGCGTTTCAGGAAGATCTAATCAGAAATACATTTCATGAGCCTCACTTGTGTTCCAGTAAGTGAGTTCCCTGATCTGGGGCTTGTTAGACTTACAGAGACCCAGACCCCCTTGCAGATGCACCCATCAGGTCTCCCACAATGGGGTCTGGAAATACAAGGTGGTCTTTCTACCCATCAACATTTAAGAAATGGGGGTATTAAGGAATCCAGACAGCATTCTAACCGTTGCCTTGCTGGAATCAAATTACATGAATTTGAATATGGAATGCACATATCCCATGAAGGTATGAGAATGGCTGATGCTGGTGGCCTCATGTGCAAAAGGACTCATGGAATAAGTGTATATTGACAGGCTGTTGGATTTTGTGGGAAACATTCCAAGTAGTATATAATCCATTTTTAAAGGAAGCTATAACAGATATCAACCACACAGCAGTCTCATACTTCTCTTGCCATCTATTTCTACTTAGGGCCTGTTACCAAGTACTATAAAACAACATTTGTGTCAACTAAATTCATACCTTAGAACCTCGATAACTTCATACTGACTCTCCAAGTCAATGCACTTACTGTAGCCTTGGATATACATCCCCTACTGCTTACCAAAGTTTCCTCTAACTGGCTTAATTTTGGGGAGTTATGACAGCTGTAACAAGACAGATGGGCTCAAGATAGGGTTTGCCCTTGGTATTTCTACTAATACACCCTTTATTGTACATTAAAATGTTGACTTCAGGTCTATGGCTTTTTCCATTTTTAGATCTCTCTTGTGCTCTTTCATTAATCAAAGCCTTGGCCTATGAGGGCCATTCACATTGGACATGGCTACCCTACTGAGTTACTGCAGTGCAGGAAAAGGGACAGGCTACTGTCAATGCACTAGAAACCACCCAAAAAACCTGTCGATGAAACAACGCTAAGTTCACTAGAATTACTGAAGGAAGGGAGAACACAACCTTGATTGTGTTGGCAATGTCAAAGAAGTCAGGGGAAGTCAAGGGAGGCCACCTATAGGGTTTTAGGGCCTGGACAGGGATTTCTAGCAAATAGGAACCCCTAGTATATGAGGACACCCAGCAGATGGGAATGCCCTATAAATGGGAATACAGTCTATGAGAATGCCAGTATAAGAAAATGCCCAGCAGATGGAGCACCCACTAGATAATTATGTCCAATACATGAGGAGGCCCAGCAGATGGGGACTTCTAGAATGTGAGGATGTCCAGGGTGTACAACAGATAGCCATACCCAGTATATGATGATGTCCAGCAGGTGGGGATGCTCAGCAGATGGGGTACCCAGTAGAAAAATATGCCCAATATATGGTATGCCCAGTAGACAGGGATGCCCAGTATGTGAGGACACCCAGTAGATAGGGTGTCCAACAGACAGGGATGCCCAGTATATGAGGGTGTCCAGCAGATGGGGATGCCACTGGAAATCCAGGAGGAGTAAATGGCAGTACTGACCAGAAGCCCCCAACCCATCTCCTGACATGGCACTGCAGATCACCAAACTACACACCTTGGGGGGGGAGCATGGGTGGGGACTGTTTTAACCTTAATTTCCTTTAGACAACAAATGGAATGTGGGCTGAAAGTACTAATTAAGAGACTATTAAAAGTAAAGTTATTTTTCACAAACTTGCTTTTATGCCCGGAGTCTGTACCAAACATATGAACGTGAGTGTTTGCCTATGAGAGTGGGTGTGTGCATGCATGTGCATGTGTGGGTGTGCACAAGATCTTAGTTTGGGTTGCTCCAAAAGCAGACCCTGGAACAAGGATTTGAGTGTAGGTAAATGTTCTTGGAGAAGATACAAGGAAACACCAGTCAGGGAGCAGGAAAGTGAAGTAGCAGGGTGTGGGGGAGGAGAGAGGGGAGGCAGGAAACCATCCAGGGTGTATTACCCAGCTTGGAGAGGAGGAATCAAGTTGAGGCTTCGTTCTCAGCAGGTTTGCAGTTACCAGCAAATCAGAACAGTACGAAAAGAGCACTCCCAACAGAATAACTTCCAAATGGCAAGGGTGTTTTGTGGCAAAGGGAAATGCAATCTACTACCACACCTGTCCTGTCTTCTCAACCAGGCTTTGGAAACCTTCACTGGTTGAAGCTTGGGTCACATTATTGACTTCTGAGCTCTTCACTGACCTGTCAAACCCTGGACAATATCTTTCTAGTTTCTTACATATTTAGTCAAAATTACACTTGGGAGACCCAAACTATTTCTATTTCTCTTATTCAACAAGAGTTGCCCTCAACCAGATTGACAGTGATACTTTCTGAGTGTGTCACTCTTGGATCACCTGAAGTAGAAAAAAACCTGAGGCTCAGCCCATGGTGAGGTGGCCACAGCTGGGGAGGGGAGCACACACCCCCTTCCAAGAAGCTCATTTGCCATTGTTTCTCATCCACCTGGGCTTTTCAAAAAAATGTGGGCCATTCCTTCTTATCTAAAGACCAGATGCTAGGGCACATGACACATTCACATAGATTGCTGTCTCTGTTACCAAGAACTGCAAGCACATCAGGACAACTTTTAATATTCAGAAAAAGGGTCAGTTTTCTTCCTTACTCTTCTGTGTGGGACAGAATAGCCTCATCCCACTCTGCTTCTTCCCTTTAGAAAAATAATGTTTAAGCAAATTGATGGGGGATGGAAATGTGGATTTTTTAGGAAACAAAATAGATGTTAATTTTTAAAGGAACAGTGAATTCACCCTAATTCCTATCTTTGATTGTTTATGAGAATGAAGACTTGGAAGACATTCTCCAAAATCAAAGAGGGTTGTCAGTAAACAAAATTAGGAATGGAAACACCATCAAATAATAAAGATTTATGTCAAAAGGTAACTTTTAGTTGAACTTATTTAATCAGAAAACAAATTAACTGGAAAACCATGTGCAAAGTATAAAACTGCAGGTACACACAGATATTGGGAATTCCCATCCTTTGTCACCAACGGCTGTGTCTTCAAACTCTTGTGTCAAAGCAGTATCTAAAAATATAATTCATTTGTTACATAGAAAAGAAAGCAAAATGGCCAAACTTCAGATGGCCTATAACCATAGAACACAGTAAAATCTCAAAGAGCTATGGGTGTTTGGCTGTGATGTTAAATGACCCTGCCTTCTCTTCTTTAGCAGCTGTTGGGGAATTTCCTGCAAGTGACAAGGAGCAAGGGAAGGTAGTCCCAGCTTCTGAGCAGCTGCTGCATAATACCTCTCCCTGTCAACACACATATTGTTCGCATGCATTCTTTCTAGTCCAAAAGAGAGCACAGCACAGGGTTTGGGAAGCCTTTGTGGCTTTCTGTTTCTCAATTTAGGAACAGCTGTATCCCTCACTGGTTACTATAAAGAGGTTACAAGCCACTACTGAAATACATAAAAAAGAGAAAGCATTGCATAAATAGAGCTAAAGAAATCCAGGTGGCATTGTTTCATCCAGGTGAATTTCTCAGCCTGGCCCAAATCCAGGGGGAGATTAGCTGGAGCTTGGCACCCAGTGGATGTCTCATTTTAGGGAGCTAGGGCACTCAGCTCTTTGAAAGAGCAGACCCACAAATCATCTGAAGGTTTACTGTACAAAGCTCTTTGTTTATTAGTGCTTTTCTTCCCTGGCTTTCTGTTGTTTACTCTTGAGTGACTTTAATTTTCAAAGATTTTACCCTCCTTTATAAAAGTGATTCATGCTCATTGTGGAAGAATAGGATACTACATAAAAGTAAAACAAAGCAAAAAATAGTCACTCATACTTCTACCCAAAGGCAGTCCACACTCTTGTGTACATATTTTTTTTACTGTTGGAATAAAAGGTATATGAGTAAATGACTATCTTTTTTTTTTATTTAGCATTTCAGCATAGTCATTGCCTGTGTTGTTATAATTCCTTTGTAAGAATCTTTCCAAATTTTGCATGAATTTCTCTAGTCGATAGTATTTCTTATCCTCTGCTAATAATCCTTTACCAGGTCCAATTAGCATGATCTTTAACCTGTCTAGAACCATCCCATGCTCTTTCTAGAATGCCCCACACTCTACTCAGCCTCCTTTATTCTCCAAGTCCAGCTCAAGTCCACTCATGATGAAGGAGCTTGGCCCGAAGGTGGTTACTCACATCATAGGCGTCCTTCACTCATTCGTTTACCTACATCAACCAATGTTTTCTGATTCTCAGTCCCAAGCACTACCTGTTGCATAAACAAACACAAAGGAATAAATGATTGATTTTTGGAGATCTCTTATCTTAGGTGTAAAATGGATTTTTATAGACTCTTTGGGTAGGATGGTAGTCAGGCTTGGAAATGCAACAGAAACAGAGAGAAGGAACTTCCTGCTCTGAACCAGGCAAGGGAAGAGCAGCTCCTTTCTCCCCGTGCCCTGGAAGCAATCCACTAAATATTTAAAGGAGAGTTCCATTGGCCAGCGGAGGATGACCAGCTGCCCTTCATTGGCACAAGGAAGCTGCGGGGTACAGAAGACTCTAGAGACCAGGATTGTTTCTTATATCTGACAGCTGGTGGAGAAAGAATTCCCCAAAGCAAGTGGAATTGTCATTAGGAAGGGGGAAATGACTGTGAAGAAAAAATAATAAAAAAACTAAAGACAGATGTCCCCAATGGACTTTTTCTTTTCCCTACATCCATGATTCTGTGCTTAGCTAAAGAAAATGCACATTTCATTTCTCCCACTGTTTTCTTTTCTGTTTTCCAGTTTTGCCTGCTATTCTGCCTCTCTGCTTTCACCTGCCTTTATGATTCTCTATCTGTAGAATGCATCAGGATCCACCACTGCAGTGCACATAAGTTGTGAGGCTTTTATTGATGTGTGGATTGCCATCTTCATAATTTTTTTACAGCTCCCTTCTCTATAAGAATCTTTTATGCCCCCACCCCATTTCAGGTGATGTACAGGGCTCCTAGTCTATGGTAAAAACATCAGTTCTGGTTGACTTTGGTCTTGGTCTGTGACATGCTTTGACCAGGGGGATGTGAAGAGAAGGCATGATGAGTGCCATGCTCATGCACAAGTTTTAAGAAGAATCTTGAGGTTCCAGGAACTCTCTGGCTTCTGCCCTTTGTGAAGATAATGGCATGCCCCAAGGGAAGCTGCCCCTTCAGTCTAAGTTCTGGAATGATAGGAATGCAGAGCAGAGCCACATCTCACAAACAAGAAACATGTTCATTGCTGTAAGCCACTAAGATTGAGGGATTGCTTGTTACTTCAGCAGAGCTGATGGATGTAGGAGACAATGCAAGAGTCCATATGTAGGTAATACTTTTCTCCTCCAGCAGCAAAATTCTTAAAAAGCAGGCTGCTGTCATGCATGCTACTCTGACTTCCCCCAGTGCCTCAGCAGTGCTGTGCAACACATTGTTAGTGTCATAAATATTGACTGTCCTGGGAATTAAACCTCTGTCTCTTTTTTCCTGCCTCCAACTCCATATCTAGGATTAAAGAAACAAAATTAATATAAAGGCAACACACAAGTTGGTACAGACACAGTAACTGAGGTGAGAAGACAACAGGGAGAACTTGATAAAAGTAAATAATACATATTATTTTCAATCTATATCTATTCAGTATGTTTATTGTGTGGAAAAAATAGCCGGTCACAGAGGAGGGTTGCAATTATCATAATAACTCAATACACAGTCTCTCTGTCTGAAAAAGATGTGTCATGGCAGAAGATGAATGCCTCATGCTCAATGGGAAGACACAAGTGAGGGGGCAGAGGTTGAAAGTTATTTGTGTTGGTCAGTATGCTTTGGGGACCCATAGACAGAGGCCTGAAACAAAAGAGTAAAGGTCAGTTTTGTCTGCTCTTCTGGCTCCCTGCTTGCACCTGCTTTTATGACCCTCAGCATACAAAGGAGGGGGCCAAAGGCTTTTGGAAAAACCTATACCAAACAGGCTGCATCCTGCCGTAAAATGGAGCCAAGGGCTGACTTTTCCGTTGAATTCATCCCAAAGAAGGGGCATTCTTCATAGGTCTGGTTACAAAACATGACCTTCTCTTTTTTTCTCAAAAGTTCCTAGCAGGCAGTTTTCCAGTAAACCTTGAGAGCACGTTCTTTGCTATGACACTTTCAACAGGGACAAGAATCCAAGGGTGTTTTACTCTCCTTGGTGTAGATCTGAGCCACTCCACCAGCAGACCCCAAAAGGAAAGAAAAAAAAAAAGGAAAAGGAAAAATTAAAAACTAAAACCTACCTGGAAATAAAAGCACCTCAATTCAGGGTTTTTCACTATTTTTGGTGCAGTAGAGTTCCACTGTAATGACAGCACCATAGGACAGAGGTCATGTCCAGTGGGAGAAGCTTGACTTTATCTCTCTTAGCTCTTTACCTCCAAAATGTGGCAACAACCAGGATTTCACAGGATTACTGGGAAGATGCAGTAAAGCAACTCAGAGCAGTGGAGCTCTAAATTCTTTCTCTTTCTGTAGGTAACACAATGTGTACACAAGGATGGTAAAGAATTGGGATTACCAGAAAACATGGGTTTGCTCTTCATTATGAGGTCATACTATGGATTTTGTAAATGGCTTGGGGGATGAATTTTACTATTTTACAGCCATCCTCTTAGGTAGCCACCATCTATTTCTGTATCACTGGGGTTGAAAAGGGCTTTTTCTATGTGAAACCACTTGATACTAACCAGAGGCCCATGAGATAGGGAAAAAAGTATGCCACCAAAAGGAACATGAGGAAAGGCAGGAGACAAATGGAAGAAAAAGGAGCAGTAGACACCAGAAAGTTGGTACATTCAAAACTTTCTAAAACTTTCTGGTATTCAGAAGGGATTGGTTTAATCCTTTTGTCTCAACCTTACTCCCTAAAAGGTAAAAATTATAGAAGCCTGGAAGCACCACATTATTTAAAAGTTGCAATGGTTGAAAAGTTAGTTTTAACCTGACAGCATGTCCAATTGTTTCAAGCAAAAACACATATTTGGTAACTTCTAAATATCACATTCATCCCCCAAGACTATCAAACAAGATGCTACCTTGGAAAGGATCGGGTTTTCTTCTAATAAAAGGATAATGACAACTCTCCTTGCTTCTTAAGACCAAGAGATCCATGTATAATGGCCTATGCTGTTGAAGAGAATGAGTTTGGTCAAGGAAGAAAAGCAGGATGTGGAACGTGTTGTTTAAGGAAATGTTGTAATAGACCACAATGCTGAGGTTGAGGATGATAAGAAGAGAATGCAGGGAAGAACTTGAAGAGCAAAAATCCATTTCACAAAGCTAAGAATGAATTACCACCACATGCCAAGGATACTAGGAAATAGAAATGTTGTATATTATAAACCTATTCATATTGGGGTCATAGCCTGTTCACAGATGGGTTTTGTTTGGAATGCTACTATTTTTCAAAATTAAATTCCAGCATTAAAAAATATGAATATTTCACATAAATGCAGGCTTTTCTGACTTATCTTGAAAAATCAAAAGAGATGGGTGGACTAAAGCTCAAGCTTCAAACCTACCCTTTAGGCAGGGATATACAATATGGTTTTCCACCATCAAACATGCAAGTCCACTGCCACAAGTATAATCTCAGCAAACCCACAGAAGAATATTTATCTGATCTACATCTCAAAATGGAGAACCACTCTACATGAGAGGACCAGAAGTGGCTGTGGCATGGTGGCCCTCTGGCTGCAGCCCGCTCTTCTCCCATACACCACACAGGGTTTGCAGGCATATTGGAGAGAAAGCAGAAGTCAAACCGAATAAAGTGAGAGGAGGCTTGTAGAAAGAGAGATTTGTGAGTCCCATGTAAGGTACACTAACCTGATTTTGATTTATGTGTCCTAAACTTGAGAAGGAAGATGGAACCTGTGAATACAAGTTTTTTATTCATGATGTATTCCCTCAAGAAAAACATAATACAACTCTTGAATGGCAGCCCCACTGAGCCTCCTCTCTGTACATTTTAATATTCTGACTTTAGGGTTCCACTGTGACTCTGGAGCCTAGTCCAACCTTTCTCCTTATGGGTTGCCTTCCAAGTCCACACACACTCAGACCAGTAAGAGAAGGTAGAAATAAAGAGGATTTAGAAACAGAGCACACAAATTCAAATCCACCTTGTTTCTTCCTAGCTGAATTATTCAACTTCTCTAAGCCTCACTCAGTTCATCTAGGAAATGGAAATATGCCTGCCTGAAACTCAGAGTCATCATAAGGCCCAACAAGAGCAGGGGAAAGCATTTAGTGGCATGTTTTACACTTCAAAACGTTTGTTATTATTACATATGCAGCAGAGGTTGCTTGTGTCTCCTGGCCCCATGTCTTCTTGGGCCCCTCTACATGCCATCGTCAATGTGCGTCTGATGGAAACTCCCTTGGGAACATCCACCTTCCAGCCAGTGTTGATGAGGGCAGGAGAGGGGCACTGGCCCTTTTCCCTGCAAACTCACAACCCAGAAGTGGTAGGTCTCTTGCAATCTTATCCCATTGGTCAGGACAGAGTCGTATGACCATCTCTACTTCATAGAGACCAGGCAATCATGAGCCTAGTGAAGACACAATGGTTCTCTCACTAAATGAGTAAGGGGAGAAAGGATGTTGGAAGGTCACTTATCTCTGCCACATATAGATGTATTATTTAGCCTTTCTGGGTCTCAGTTGCTAAGTGAAGTGAGCTAGTGCATGCTCAGCATTTGGCAAGTACTCAACAAAGTGTAACTGTTAGTATTATTAGATTATCAGTAGTAATAGACAAATCTTGGTGAGGGGACCTCCTTCCTGTCACATCTTCTTGTCTTGTGCAGGAATCCTACATTATATGGATGAACACAGCACTCCCTGGCATCTTAGGTCCCAGGTCTATTAGCAAGAGCAGTAGGCTCTGGAACTTGCCAGATACTTGGGCTTTGGTCAAGCAAAGGTACTACACGACTTATTTTCCCAGTGAACAATTATTTCAGATATCCCTCATGACAAATCACACATCCACCTTGCTACCTGAAGTGCTGTCCTCAGGGTGACAGCATCAGCATTGCCTGGAACTTGTTACTAGTGTGAAGTTTCAGGCTTCATCCCATGCCTACTGAGTCATAATCTGTGTTTTATCAATCTCAACAGGTGATTTAGCTGCACATTTAAGTTTGAGAAGGACCAATTTTAGATTTTAGTGCCTTTTGAGAGAACCAAAGACACTGTATTTGGAGTGGGGACTTCTGATGGGGGTCTCTTAGAAACATCCAGATGCAGGCCCTTAAGTGTTGACAAACTGACCCAGGGTGAAGATTAAAACTACCTGCACTTACCTGTGCACCATATGGCCATTGCTCAAGTACTTAAAGGTAAATGAGAGGCATTACAACATTTCCTCTGTGTTTAATCTTCAATGAGAGAATAATTGGGGGCTTCAGCTAGGAAATCTTAAGGGATCCTAGGCCAAATTTCCAAACCCTGATGAAAAGTTTTGAAATGAGGGAAAAGAGACTTAATGGGAAACATTATTCTAGAACTTGCCTCTTGCCTACCTCTGTAACTACTCATCTAAATTTTCCACGGATGAAGCTGTGCATTGGAAAGTTTAGACTGCCAACGCTAGTAGTCCAGGTAAAGTATAAACTCCTCTGTCACCAGCTCCGTGACTTTAGACAAGGGACTTAATCCCTCTGAATCGCCATTGTGTCACCTGTTAAATGGGTGCTACAATCAGCTCACAATAGGTTGGCTTGAAGGGAAGGCAACACAACTTCATGAAGTAAAGGAACAGAGAGAAAAACACAAGAGGAGATAAAGATGGGACCAGGGGACTCACAGCTTCTGGAACTGAGAGCCTCGACCCTAGTTTCCAACTCATATTTATTCTAAACTACCAAGCAGCTGTTTGCTATTAGAACTGCAACATCATTTACAATAAGAGGGAACAACTGCAACATCTAACAACTGCAACATCTACAATAGAACAGGTGAAACATTTACAATAAGAAACAGGTAAGCCAGTTTCCCACAACAAATGGGGACTATGATATTTCCCTCATCTGTTTCACAGGATGGTCTCAAGCTGGACACCATGAAGTAAGTCCAGTTTCAGAATTAGTAAATATGTTCTTCATATTCACCTATAGAAAGTGTCAGAGGAAGCCCCTTCTCTGTGGTCACTACTGTTTGTGCAGCAGCTTGTGTTTTTCAAGTCTTTCAACTTGTGTTAGCTCAATTAATACCCACTAAAATCTCCCAAGGGCAGTATGACTATCATTCTAATGTAGATGTGGATATGAAGGCTGTAAATAAATATTATTTAGGAATGCGAACCTTGGTCAATCATCGTTTTCCAGTTTTATTCCAATTTGACTCTGAAGTAGAGAGTCATTTCATGTGCCATAACTCTCCTTCTGGAGATACCCATCTGAAATAAGATGTCAAACATTGGCAAATTCTGCAGATGTGCTTAGAGTAAATGGGGAGTTCAATCTAATCCTGAGAAGTGTGCATCTCAGAGAGACTGCTGTTGGCCTAAAGGGATTTGAGAACTGCCCCTCACATCATAAAACATGCTCCTTAGCTCTAGCTCCCCAAAGGAAAAATCTTTTGATGGAAAAAACCTTGTCAGCTTACAAATTCAGCCTTCAAAATAGTACTTACCCCCAATAAAATGTTTTTTTCTACTGTTTTGATTTGAATTTGTTCTTAGGAATTTGATTTAGTAGAATCTAAAAGGATCAAATTATGAACCAGGGACTTCTGGTCACAAGTTCAAAGCCCAGACTAACAGAGAAGTTCTTGGGGTCATCATCAGCTCATTGACTAATTTTGTTAGAGTTCTTAAACTTCCAGAGTTATTAATTCATCTGTTGACTTGATGTCACAATAGGTGACGAGGTACAAAATGGTACAGTTAAGAGTGGTTCCGAAGGTGAAGGTGGACAGCAGAAAGGAAAAAGAGGATGACAAGTTGGAAAGACAGGTGATTCTAACTTTTTTCCCATTTGTTATTTAAAAATGGGGCTAAACCTGATCAAGATAAACTAATCTCACTAAAAAATAGAAGAATAGAAAAAGACCAAGCTTCCATAGCGAAAAGTACCTCTCCATTTAGTCAACGTATTTGAAACCATTTTTTTTCCCATGAAATATTGATTTATGACTTCATTCTCCAGAGCTGTAAATGGGAGGCCTCTGAACTGTGGTTTCTCCACTTTGTGTGGGCATTCAGAGGCAGACACTATTTTGCCTTCTATTTTCCATTGTCCATGGGCTCCATCTGGCCCAGATGCCTCTTCCAGGAGTCGACGGTTAAAAGAATAAGATGAATCCCAAAGAGGTAGACGCTATTTTAATAAACATTTTCCTACTCATAGAATTATTCTCGATGCTTCTCTAACATTGAAAAGGGAGATTTACATTCGTGAATGCTGCATTTTGAATTAGGCTATAGAAAAAATAATATGTTGACCAATTTTCCACTTGCCGTTGGTTATTTGACTACTAATTTGATTGCAGAATTGTTCTTGCGTTGTAGTTGTTGTGTAGGCTAACCCAGATATTCAAGTGTGTTTTAAATTGCTGTTTTCAAATTGACTCATAGTCAAAATATACAGAAAATACATCATACAGCTACAGATCAGGTTCAGCAATATTTTTGAACTTCTCAATTCTGTTTGAAAAATAAGATAATTATGGGAATAGAGAGAAATATTTTTAATTTCTTCAAATGAAAAACTCAAACATTAAATGATATGGGGGGGAAAGGTAGTATAAAAAGGAAATGGCAAATACTTCATCCTTATAATTTTTTCACTCATCTAATAATACCTGGGATGATTCAATGATTAAATATAAATGTATAGCATTTTATGGTAGTTCTAAGAAATAGTATGATTCTATGACATCACCATCCCATCATATGCTAATGGGAAGTGAACCTTTAAATAGAAATCAAAAGCTCAAAGTTTACATGTCTTCTCACCTCTAATACCCAAAGCATATTTTCATACTGATTAAAAACATGTTGTAGAGTAAACAATTTTGAGGCATAAAAGGTTAACTTTTTAAAAATAAGAACTAGTGCTGAACTTTGGAAACTGAGTTTAATATTTCCTCCCAACTAGACAACAAGACTTGCTATTTTCTCTTTATAACAGGCAGGAATATGTGTGGGGTAAACCAGATATTACAGATTTTACTTCTGAAACTTCTGGAAATTCATGGGCAGATTTGAGAATAGATGGATACTCTTCTGAAAGAGCAGGGCCTGGTGTCAAGTTTTCAGATGGCTCCATGTAGAAAGAATCTAAATGTTGAGGAGCCAATTGGGCCCCTTGCTTCTCCTTCAGCTTCTTTGGCCAAGGATCTGGGTGCTGGGGATGAGCTAACTCAGGGATTCCAAGGCTGACATTCCTCTTAGGCAGGGCTTCTTCTCTAAGGTGCTGTAAGCAGAAACAACTGGCCCTGCCACACTCACCCATTCTACCAAAAGCCCAGGCATCCCCTTGGTTTGCCCAGAACCAAAGATATCACTGGATGGTAAAAAAAACAGCTTCTCTGTATTTGGCAAACGTGACAGAGTGATCACCTGCTCTTTGTGCCCCTGAGCCTTTTGATGGAGATGCAAAGGTGGGCAAGGTAGACCATGTTCTTCCCCTTGTGGAGCTTATAGAAATAATAAGTTGTCTGAGTTCACTGTTTAATCTGCTAATAGTAACCATTGGCTCTCCTGGAAGCTGAACCATTTACTCCTTCTGACCTTTAGATAGAAGTCCCTGCCAACAAATCCCTTAGAATTCCTTAAGAGAAACTCTATGTGTGAAACGCATCCAACAAATTCTCAATAAGCCAGTCATGGAATCATGAAACCACCCGGTATCCAGCTTCCTCCTTCTCAGCGGCGAAGAAGGTCTCCTTGTGCTTTTTCTTGGCCTTGGGCAGCCTAGCTCCCAGCAATTGAGCAATCCTTTGCCGGTCCAAGCCAACACGCGGGACGTGGCATGGTTTCCTCTGCTTCTAAACATAAACCTCTCTGTTCAACAGCAGCTCCTGGCTCTAGAGTCTTTCATTTCTCCAAACTGCCACCTCGGGTTGGCTTAAATAGCAGTTTAACACATTTAAATTTTCTGAAGAAGGTGAGTTTTCAGACACAGAGTAAACACTCCTCCACTCCCCACCATAGTATGTTCCTGGGAGTCATTTCTAAGATAGCAAGAGAGATTTAATTTTCATGGCTAAAGTCACCTTGTCCTATAAATTTTCTTGGACTAGATTTCAAGAAGCTTCTTGATGGTGAGAATCCAAGTGTTTTGTTGTTGGTGGTGATGGTGGTATTTTTTTCCTCCAGCTTGTTTGTTTTAAATTCATCTTCTATAGCAGAGGTTGAAAAACGATGATCCCTGGGCCAGATTGCACCTGCCACCTGCTTTTCTAAATAAAGTTTTATTGGAACATAGCTATGACCACTTAGTTAAAGATTGTCTATGGCGACTTTTGTTTACAATGGCAGAATTGAGAAGTTGGGATGGAGACTGTATCGCCCATAAAACCTAAAATACTTACTATCTGACCCTTTACAGAAAAACATTTCCAGAACAATGTCATTGTGTCATATAGCATAAAAGCCAACTTACCATTGCCTATTTTTTTTAATTTAGAAAACTTTTATTAACATTGAACAAAACTTAAAAATCTGTTTACAGTGACATTTAATATTCAAAAGCCAAAAGAATATTCTACATAGTAATTGCTGTATTAGTCAGTAAAGGGGTGCTGATGTAAGATACCAGAAATCTATTGGTTTTTATAAAGGGTATTTATTAGTTGTAGGACCTTAGAGTCATAGGCCATAAAGAGTAAGTTACTTCTCTCACCAAAGACTGTTGCCATATGTTAGAGCAAGATGGCTGCCATTCTCTCTGAGGGTTCAGCCTTCCTCTTTCTCATAAGGCTCCATGGTCTTAGTTTCTTCCTATCTCAGCTGTAGGCTAGCATAAGTCTCATCTCTCCTCCCTGGGGCTTATTTCTTTCTGGGCTTTCTCAGCTCTTCAGTGTTCTAGTCTCTTCGGCTGCAAACTATCAGGTGAATGTCTTGGCTCTCTTCCTGGGCCTTTAATGTCCAAAGCTAAACTCTCTGTTCTCCCCATTGCCTATTAATGTCTTGCTTTCATTCTCACACTAAGTTTACTATTCTTTCCAGCTCTTCTTTCTTGTTCATTCTTGAGGTTTGGTTCATGATATTCTAAACATGGAACATACTGCCTTTACCAAAATACCTGACATTCTGCCCAGCCTACAAACTTAACCTTATTCATGAATTTACAGTGAAGAAATTAGAATGACTAACCTGTAGTTCCCAACCCTGTGCCCACATTTATAGTATTCTCTTGCCCAAAGGGTATAGAAATATATTTTTGTACATGTTCATGACCTTCTATATCCATTTGTATACTTGTGTATTGGCATGCCTTTTTCAAACTGACATATCTTTGATTTTTTTTAACAAATCAATTTTATTGATACATATTAATAAAGCCTAAATCCATCCAAAGTATATAATCAATGGTATTCAGTGCAATCACATATTTATATATTCATCACCTTAATCATTCTTAAAGCACTTTCATTATTCCAATAATAATAATAATAATAATAATAAACAAACAAACAAAACTCATCATCTCTCAAACTCTCTGTGCTTCCCCTGGGAAGCTGGCTTTTATGCTATATGACACAATAACATGTAAACGACTGCTATTCTTTTTCCTTCTGTCTAGTATATTTGCATTTATATTTTGCAAAAACAGTCTTACAAATGCAATATCACCTATTTTCCTGTGATAAATCTAATTATGTGCTATGTACCTTGGAGGGTGATTATTACGCTTACCCTGCAAATGACAAAACTGAGGCACAAAAAGTTTTTTAGGTTATTTGTTCAAGTTTACAAAGCTGGCAAACGGCAGAGCCAGAGTTTAAAGCTAGGTCAGCCTTACTCACAATCACCTACAAAAGAACTTCATTTACATCACAGCACCAGGGAATAATATAGCATACCCTATTTTAACCATTCTGGTGGAAATATTACTAAAATATTTCACACACTTCCCCAGCATCTCAATTAGATCACACCTAATTTAAGTTAAGTTCTTCTGGACAAGTCCATGTTTTAACTATTAATATAAGTTATATTTTGGAAGAGTAGAAGAATCTGGATCTATAATATGGTAATACATAATTCCCGACTGTGTTTGAAATCCTGGTTCAACCCTACTCTGACAGAGGGAAGAGTATTAGTTTTAATTTTTTGCTGCTGTTTTACTCTTTATCTCCATCCCTCTACTTGGTTAGGTAAGCTTGTGTGGGGAATAAAACCGAGTAGATTGAATGTCCGTGTTGTCCCCTGGTAAAGAAGACAGACTTTGAGGTACTCGGTTGTACAGTCCAATACTGATTCTGCCCATCATTAGCTGTGTAACAGCCCATCCGAGCCTCAGCTGCCTAGCTGCCCAGAGGGTTTAACAGTGCACTCAGTAGGAAGAAGGAAAACACTATTTATGAATAAGGCCTATAGGAAGCATCCCATAGTGGTTATTATTACTAGGTTATTGAGGATACTGTTTTTTTTTTCAGATTTGATTATATCCTTTCATTTTATTATTTTTTAGCAATTTTAATTGTCTTTTTAAAAAAGATACATAGATCACAAAAAATATTACATTAAAAAATATAAGAGGTCCCATATACCCTATCCTGGACCCTCCCTTCTTCCACCTCAGCAACTTCTTTCATCATTGGGGCACCTGTATTGCATTTGGTGAATACATTTTGGAGGATACTCTTTTATTTGGCTGCTTGGAGACCATTTATATCTACTTCCTTAATTCTTAGAGGCCAGGACCTCCAAAGACAGTCAAGTGATGACTGATACTTGTATTTGTTGCATTCTTCTAGCCTAGCTTCCTTACTGCATATGATTGGAACATCTTCAGCTCTAGCTGGTAAGGTTAGCACAGAGTATCATTCATAGGAAGTGTTCAGTAGAGATGTTTGACAAAGATTGATTGTTGCTGTCAATCGAGATTTGCATCCTTTTCTTTAGATCCCCATCTTGAAGGTACTATTGGCCATAGACAGAGAGAACAATCTGTTTTTGCATCCAGCGATCCATGACTCTCCACTAGACATCCTGGGAAAGCAGCAGGGAACCATAAATTTAATAATGTGCTAGTGTGAAGGAAAGATGGTGAGAGGCCAGCATCTCATCTGTCAATATGGCTTTCTATGGGGCACCATGGAGTCCTGGATCTGCGGTTACTTAAGTTTTATTCTTTCTTAAGGGTGCAATTGTGAATCTCCTAGATTTTTTCAAAAGGGAACTGGGACAGGGTCAGATATGGGAACTGGCTCAGTGTTCCCAAAAACCGTCATAGGGAAAGGAACTTGGTCTTTGCTTTGCTCGGCTCTGTAAAGATATGCGATGGACAAGCGAGTGATTGGTAGTTCTAGGGAAGCAAATTTCAACTTGACCTTCAGGAGTCACTTTGGAACAAGCTCTCTTATCAGAGAGCAGAGTCCCCAAGAAGACTATAGAACTCTCAACAGAGGACATTCAGAGGGGAATCGGAGTTAGCTACCCGTTGAAGGAAGGCCTTTTTAAGCTTTGAAATCCTTTGGTTCTAAGACTTTGCAAAACTTCATCCTGCCACTTCTGATGGACTACTGACAAAGTCCCAAAGCCTAGGACTCAAAGTGCTCCTGGCAAGGTTTCCCGAGGCACTGCTCCCAAACTTGGACATGTGCAGGGACCATCCAGGGTCCAGGGAAAAAGCAGCTTGTGGTCAATAGGTCTGGGGTGGGGCCTGAGATTCTGTATTCTAACTGGTTACTAGGTGACCAGGTGTAGCTGGCCAGGACTGAACCTCCAGCAGCAAGGTTTTAAAAGACGTCTGCCCCATTGGATCTGAGCCCCCTCTCAATTAGAGGCAGAGTGGGCATCACCATGCCAGAATCCTCAGGGTTGGGAGTGAACAATGGACTAGAGTGAACTTACTGTTATTCTACCATAGACTTATGATTCTAGTAATGGAAGAACTTTTATCATTGATGTGGAGGCAGTGACTACCACAGGCTCTGAGTGAAGAGAAAAGTAAGTGTAATATGGGAGCATTTTCAGGACATTGCAGTGACAGATACAGGCCATTATATATCTTTTCATAACTTACAAAATTGTGCAGGAGAGAGTGTAAACTATAATGTAAACTCTAATCCATGCTTAGTGGCAATACTCCAATATATGTTCATCAATTGTAACAAATGTACCACACTAATGAAGGATGTTGTTAATGTGGGAAAGTGTGGGAGGGGGAGGGATTGGGGCATATGAGAACACCTACATTTTTTATGTAACATTTACGTAATCCAAGTATCTTTTTTTAAAAAAGGCATTTGAGTTCAGAAAGCTTAGTAAGTAATCCCCTTTACCACCTGCCCCATGGACGGTCAGGGGTCTGCACTGCCCCTGCCTTGCTTCCACCTACCAAAGTGTTCTGCTTCTCATAAGGTCGCTACGTAACTCATCATCCAATCCAGGAGTCTTTTGGAGTGAAAAGAGGCACTCTGAATAATTTTGCCAGGAATGAAACTAGAACTGAGATGTTGCCTATCAGACCCTTTACTGAGTGTTGTTTTTTTTTTAAATATAAAATCCATGGTCTTACATCTTACTTCGTTTCTGAAACAGGATTACTTGTCTTCCCTTTGCTTTTGTGGGTAAAGGAAGCAGCCTGGGTAATCCGACCAAAGGGAAATGGAACAAGAAGCAAAAGACTGCTCAAACGGTAAATAAACTATTTAGGATTCGCTGTGTATTCATGAGTCACAGGGGTGGGAAGAGGAACTTCCCTGCACTAGGTCGGTAAACCACAAACCCTCTGAATCAATAGTATTCAGTTTGCTGTTCTAATAATGGCAAACACCAAGGTGTACCACAGTGGGTGGAAGGGGTTTCCTTCCTTTTTTTCTTTGTAAAATGTTTGAACACAGCGTAGAGTTCATTCAGAGGAGGCAGGAGGATTTTCTTCTTCACTCTCAGGGCCCAGGAGTGGGGTGCCTGCACTGGGCTGTGGGCGAGCATTTCAGCTCCAGCTAGGGTGTTTTCACCTGCGGGCAGTCCCTTGCCAGCCACCCTTCTGTGGGAGTTAGCTGAGAATCCACCCGAGACCCTTAGTGTGCATGTTTTTTTTTTAGAGGGGTGTTTCTGTATTTCATTGAATCTTCACAAAGACCCAGGAGGCTGACAGCACTCCACTGTAACCAAGGAAGAGACAGGACTTCCAAATCCTTGGACTACCCCAGAGGGAAGCTGGGAGTTGAACTTGTGCCTTCTGGGCTCCAAAATCCCTGTTCGTGCTCATCAAAGAACCACTGTCAGGGCCCAGGTGACTGCGATCATCTTCCCCTGCCTTCATCTTGCAGATGAGGAAACTTAGCCCAGAGGATGACAGATTTGCCATGCGTGTAACACACCAGAGAGAAATGTAACTGAATAAGAAGCACAGTTTTAATTTCTGGATTAAGGTCCCTCCTCCTCCACACGTGGCCTCTAAAGTAGTCCCACAGGCACAGCGGTAGAGGCTACCAGCTTCACCCTCCCTAGAGGAGGTAATCGGGAATGAGAATCGCCAGGTATCTTGCCACCAACATATCCAGGTGTTCACGTATGTGAGCACACATGTGAGTGTATGACCCTGTGTATGTGTGCATGTGTGAGGTTGTGCATGTGCATGAGTACATGCATGTTTTTATTGACTTTGTAATAATATTACTACATGCATGTTTTGAGTGGAGAAAGGCACTGAGAGAACTTCTCTTAAGTTATTGTGCTTCCTCAGCACAGATTTGAGGTAAATATTACGATCCATACTTTTCCGATGCTAAAGCCCACAGAGCAGAAGGGCAAATGTGCAGAAACCTGGCACCAGAAAATGGGATGATCTGTTTTTCCCTTTATTATAGAAGTTGTGGGTTTACAGAACAATCATACATAAAATCCAGTGTTCCCATTTACCACTCTATTATTAATTCCTTGCACTGGTATGGTACATTTATTACAATCAATGATAGCACATTTTTATAATGATATTATTAACTATAGTCCCTGGTTTAACTTAGAGTTCACTGTTTGTGTAATGTAGTTCCAAGGATTTTTTAAAATTAATTTTATTCTGCTACCATACATGCAATCTAACATTTCCCCTTTTAGCCACATTCAAATACATATTTCAACTCCATTAATTATATTCACAATGCTGTGCTACCATCACCACCATCCAATACCAAAATATTTCCATCATTCCAAATAAGAATGCTGTACATTTTAGCCTTAATGATGCTTTTTATTATTCAATATTTGGGTGAGGTAACACAGATTACCAATTCTCAATGTAAAACATTGTATTTGGGAGTTATAAGGAAAGTAACCTTATTTTTTCTATGATCCAGAAAACACTCTAAGGATCCTTCAATGATTTATATTAGAAATAGAGGTTAATACGACATTGGAGTATGGAGATGTGCTAATTAATAGAAATTGTTCGTTAACCAATGGTCTAAGAGCACAGAGTTTGGAATTGATAGGCCTGGCTTGCTCTCAAGTTCATGCCAAAATAAAGCCAAAATGAAAAGGCTTACCATCCATCCCTATTAAGATATCTTGCTTTGGTAAAGTAACAGTAGTTGACAGCTATTCTGCACACACTAAAGGGCAAAGCACTTGCAAAGTAGCAATTATTGCCACAGAATTTATTAGATCACACCATATGAAATTTCCAACATTCAGCTGTGTTGTTTTAACTCACACACAAAAAAATGATAATTTCATACGTTCAACCCAATCTTTGCTTAAACTTTAAGAAAGAGAGAATTGCTCATCACAGACCTATGAACACCTTAGAAAAATTCATCTAGGTCACAGAAGGGAAAGCTATAATTGGCTTTCCAAAGCAGATAGTAATGATTCTTTTACTTTTAAAAATTTTTTAATCTTTTCCTTTTTTTTTTAAGGATTTATTTTGCTTATTTATTTCTCTCCCACCCCCTCATTGTTTGCATTTGCTGGGTCTTTTGTGTGCTGGTCTTTTTTTTTAGGAGGTACTGGGAACCGAACCCAGGACCTCCAATGTGGGAGGGAGGCGGTGCCTAACCGGTGCCTAACCACTTGAGTCACCTCTGTTCCTTGATTCTCCTGCTTTTAAAGAAATCCCCTTGCTTTCTTCAGCATCAATTCAGCTTGTACTAAGAACAAGGTCTGTAATGTAAGTCTCAGAATTAGGGGCTCAGGATTTATCCCAATTCCAAGTTTCTGGCAGATGGGAATTGTTGATGAAAAAGAAGGAAAATCTGGGCTTTTGGTCCTGGCTCTAAGCCTTGCTATTTGGACATCCAGGGGCATTTCAGGCCTAACCTTCTGTAAATAAATTAAAAATAAAACCCCAAAACTGCCTTCATTGACCATTCTAAGTCTACCATTTATCTCTTTATATTACAGTCAACTCCACTGGTTCTCAAACTTTGTGGTCTCAGGACCCCTTTATACTCTTAAAACTTATCAAGTTTAGAACTTTGCTTTATGTGGGTTACATCTATCAGTATGTAATGTACTCAACATTAATATGTTAGATATTTAAGAATATTTTTGTTAACTTCTTTAAAATAACAATGAGAAATCCACTACAGGTTAATGTAAATAGAATGTATTAAGGAAACATTAATCCCCCCACTGAACCAGAAAAATCTGCTCCAGAATAGCGGCATGTTAAACATCTTTGCACAGCTCTTCCTTGACTGGCTTGACAACAGAAAGCTGGATTCTCATATCTGCTTGTTTTCCATCAGCCTTGATAGCACATGTCATACAATGTCTGGAAAACTCCACGGTACACTTGTAAGAAGCAAATAATGCCTGAGTATCACTGTATTATGAAAATAGCTGTGACCTTGAGGACCCCTGAAATGACTTTGAGGACCTCCAGGGGCCTCTGGACCATACTTTTAGATTTCCCTATGATGTATTATAGTTTATCAGTCATTTACACTTTAGTGTGAATGTGATCCACCAGTCATTTTCCAGGAAGCTCTGCTGGGGTAACGGAACAGGATAAGACTGAGGAAGAAAAGGGCGCAAACTGTACTTCCTCTGCCTGGCCTGGACCCGGGTTGATCAGGGTGGGCTAGAGCTGATCCACCTAAAGTTGCCTTTGGCCCCCAGCTCTGCTTTGCCAGCTCACATTTCCCTTCCATCCTTACTTTGGAATGAGTGCTAACACTGACAGAACCCTGCACTTCCAGGCCGGCTTCCCCTTTCCCACATTTCCAAATCATCTGCGATATGGGTGATTTATGAGGCTTGGGGTAGAATATGAGGTAGTGTATCAGTCAGGTCCACTCAGGAGTTATTTGAATACAATTTAACTTTTAGAATGATTCTGACTTATTGAGGGACTAGATGGGCTCACAAAAGTCGTAGAAGCAGGGGCATCCCCTCAAGTTGGGGTTTCAAAAGGAAGAGGTTGAAATGATTATGACTTAGAAGCTTAGAGGAGAAGCCTGGGGTTTGCATCTCTGAGGAGGGGAAGTGCTCTGCTCACGCAGAGTCCCTGAGGGGCATGGCGAGGCTGGCTGTGAGGCTGCAAAACTGCAGATGGGCTGTAGGAACTGCCTCTGCTGGGGTGAAGAAGCCTTGCTGGGGAGATGCTGGAAGGGCAGGAAGTACTCAGGAGGAAAGGGGTCCCAGCTCCCTCCAGCCTTGTGCCATCCCTCTAGCGCCTCCTCTTGGCAGATCCCAAAGGGAGCAGCTGCCTGAGCAGATGTGGTTTGCAGAGCCCAGCCCCAGAATCACAAGGTGGCTGTAGGAAGGTGGGTCTGGAGGCAAGAGGCACTCATGAGTAACAGACCATTCTCAACCCCCACTATGAGAAGGGCTGATCTCATTACGAGAGCTCTAGAAGGCACACTGTCTCAGCGCATCCACTGTTGTTTCTAAAGGGCTCTACAGTCGTCTTCCTGCCAGACTCAGCACAGAGGCAGCCAAAGTGGACAGCTTTCTAGTGTGTCACCTGCTCCCGTCTTCCTTAAATTAAAAGAGGCTATGATGAAACCTCGAGGAAGCTGGATTCTTGGAAGTGGTAGGACAAATTGCAGCCCCATACACTTTTCTGTTTAAATATTTAACACTTGTTGTAAAGGAGGGGGAGGGGCTTGCTTCTGAAGTTTCAGGTGAGCACCCCACACCTCAGCTTCTGCCACAAAGTCTTCATAGGTGGATGCTGGGCCATGGAGAAAAGGAAGAAAAAAGCTAGCCAGGGCTGAATTTAAAGAAAAGGATGTCAGAGTTCCCTTTAAATTAAAAAAAAAAAAAGTTCTCCTCTCTTTATCTCCTTGCAGTCTCATTAAATCAAACTCACTCCCGTTTTCATTTAACCCTTTAACAATCTTAAAAGGTGGCTTCCATTCTTTATTGATCTTTCTCACCTCCCAAAGGGTTAAGTAATGGACGAAAATGACCACTGGGATTACCGATTGAAGTAGTAATTGCCTGGTCTAATTCGCCCTCTAGTGGTCAAAACCATTCAATGCCTTCTTGCAGGCACTGGTTTCAACAGTTTGGCTGCCATTAGAATTTTTTTCTAAACAACTATAATAATGTATAAATGTATGAAACCAAAATATGAAGAAAAAACAAAAAACAAAGAAATACAAATGGCACAATTCCTATGGACAAAATTGTGCATTCATTTAACAACAACAAACACCACAGGTCCTGTCACTCCAATTTTTAAAATTAGAATTTATATGTCTTTCTGGATGTTTTTATTAATGTCTCAATATTAAAACACTTTGTAATATTTTCCTACTAACATATAGTTTTGGTTACTGAGATAAAGGTTATTGAGCATACACTTCTGAGGACTACGATAAAGAAATGGAAAGCATAATAACCTATAATTAGATATAATGTGAATGCTCCTTAATGTTAAATGGAACGTGTTTACTTTTTGCCCATCAACCTATAGCTATTTTATGGACAATTGAAAAGCCTGAAATTCAAGCAACCTGTAAGTTTTTTAAAAGTCTGTAAATTCTAAGAGGTTGTAAGCACTTGAGATTCTCCTCAGGTTATCTTAGGGCAACAGTAAATTTTCTGGAATCATCCTCTGAGTAAATTCCCCTGAGCTGCATTATCTTCTCTTTCTGCCTGACCCTGTCCTGGGTATATTAATGACTCCCGTCTTTGAACAGGAGAGCAGAATGGAAATGGAGAAATATTCCAGACTGAATGCCAGTGTTCCAGAGATGGACAGTTCAAGCTTTAAAAGTTAAAATCAAAGTCCTGGATTCAGTTCCTGGCCCAGCCTATGAATTGGGGTCTCTGCATACATGCGTCTGAGCCCTGGTTTTCCCAGCTGAAAAAAATAAAGATAGGGGCTTACTCCTAAAAGGATCATGAGGATTCAAAGGGAGAAAGCCCCAATGCTCCTTGGTGCCAGCTCCAGATGGCAGGAATCTCATCTGATTTTCGTTGCCATTTATTCCTTAGTGCTTGGGACCTGAAACCAACATGCTCTGTGAAACACTGAGCAAAAATATCTTAGCTGCTTGCTCCAGGAAATTTCCACTCCTGGGAAAAATAAGACTGTGAAGTAGCTCAGCAGGTTGTTTATCGGCACTAACAATGTCTCATCAGGGCTTTATGTCAAGACCCTTGCCTTGCTGGGCCCACCAATCTGTAACTGGTAAGGTAAAAACCTCAGCCCAATTCCAGTGGCTCCTCTCTTTGCAAAACCTGCTGTCAATACCACCACCCCCTCCCAAGGAATGGATATGGCTTAAGTGATAGGGCCTCCACCCACCATATGGGAGGACCTGGGTTCTATCCCTGGGGACTCCTGGTGAAAAAGAAGAAGAGAAAGCATGCCTGCATGGAGAGCCAGTGCCCGCGTGATGAGTCAAGTGCCTGTGCAGCAAGACAAGTGCCCGCACCAGTGACCACGTGGCGAGTCGAGTGCCTGCGTGGTTAACCAGTACCCACGCAAGTGAGTCATGTAGCAAGATGATGACAACAAAAGAGGGATGAAGGGGAGAGTCAAGGTGAAGTGCAACAGAACCCAGGAACTGAGTGGAGCAATTGATAGGGAACCTCTCTCCACATCAGAGATGCCCAGGGTCGAATCCCAGTGAATCCTAGAGAAAGATGAAAAAAGAAGACAAAAAAAGAAATAGATACAGAAGATCACACAGTCAATGGACACAGACAGCAAAAACAGTAGGGTCAGGGGAGGGGGAGGGGAAGAAAAAAATGAAAAAGATTGTTAAAAACACTACAAAACTCCAGATACAATTTTTAGAAAAAAAAAGATCACCCTCTCTTTAGCCCCTGTAAATACCCTATTCTGATTTTCACTTTCTAAGTGTCAACTAAGGCTCTGGAAAGTTCTTCTCCCTCTCTACAGTAGTTGTAGTAAACTTTGTTTTTCTGGAATCCAGACTTTTCCTAACAGT
The DNA here is from genome assembly GCF_030445035.2 of Dasypus novemcinctus. Lineage (NCBI taxonomy): Eukaryota > Metazoa > Chordata > Mammalia > Cingulata > Dasypodidae > Dasypus > Dasypus novemcinctus. The sequence continues at coordinate 21,055,075 of NC_080696.1, read as the reverse complement.
GTTTTGGGTACTCAAGAGTAGACAGATGAATACATAGCAAACCCTGCAAACCAGATGTTGCCTTCCTATCACTTTCTAGCAGAGATGGTGATAGTTGTTACAACTTAGACCTTGAATTCACTCAGGACTCTATTTTTAAGACTTACCAGCTTTGTGGCTATTTTAATTTCCTTACTACTAAAGCAAATACCAGTCAGGGGGTTGGCTTAAATAATGGGAACTAACTGGCTCATGGTTTTGAAAACAGGAGAAGTCCAAATCAAAGTGATGCTTTCTTCCTGAAGGCTGGCTCTCTGGGCTGGCTGCCCACCTTCCTTGGTCTTGGGCTCCTCTGTCCCATGGCAATGCATATGCTGGCCTCTCCTGGCCCTGCCTTTCTCTTCCGGGTTCTGCTGACTTGCAGCTTCTGCTCCCTCGGTGGTCTCTCTCTCTGTCTCTGACTCTTTCTCTCTGACGTTCCCTATGAGACTCTCAGTACTGAGCCGTCCAGGGCCACACCTTATCTGAAGTCAGCTCATCAAAGGGTCCTATTTACAAGGGTTCATACCCACAGTGACCATGGAGAATTGACAAATTTCTCCAAGCTTTTGTTCCTTCTCATAAAAAGGGGGTCATTGTTAGTTCCTACCTTATGTATTTTCTATGAGGATTTAAAAGGTCAAATTATTTGGCACATGGTATTTGCTCAGGTGTGGCTATTATTCCTCAAAATTAATTTTCTGCCTTAGAATATATCTAACCCCAAAAGAAGCAGGGCTGTTTCAGTGAACTTCGGCGTTTTTAGTTGTCCCTGATGTTTTGTTATGAACATACACCCCCAGACCTAATCTAGCTCCTGGCTAATTTACAGCCAACCTGGGGCAAGCAGACCCCTGTGCCTTCATACCACCCAGGGAGTGAGCAGTAGGATGTGAATAAACACAATTAGGAGGAAACAAAACACTCTTTGGTCTAAAGAAGAAAGGGCCAATTATGAGTCCACATTTACCCAGGAAAATAAAACCTACCAGGTGAATTTATAGGACATGGCCGACGCAGAACTTGGCAGCACCATTTAATTCTCCTGCAAAATGGAGGTGTGAGAAACCGTTCCAGAGCGTGGAACCATCTGGGTCCTGGGGAACACCAGGGCTCACAGGATAGCGGGGTTTGCTCACTGAAGCAGAACACGTGGTCCTGGGAGGTGCTGTGTTCTCCGCAACGAGCCTTGCACTTGAGCATACTGCCCCTCCTGCCTTTATGCTGGCATGCACAGTTCATGTGCAACTGTACGGCCAGACCTGGTCTCTCCAGCATTCTTGGATTCTTGGTTTATGGTTGTGAGGTTGAACTTTAATGTAAATCCTCAGAACTGACTGTCAAGTGGCAAGTTAAGAGAATGCAAACCAAACTGGCAGTTTGTCCCAGGGGATTTTACCTGAGGTTCAGTAATCACAGGTGGCCTACATAATCCTGAAATTCTCTCCTGTGGATTAATATGTCAAGCCCAGGGGATACCCTTTATTTCTCAAGCCCGCCCTAAAATCTACAGGCAACAGAGAGCCTTGCCTGACGATAGTTTCTGAGGGGTTTACCAGAAGGCGTTTAACAAATGAAAGAGAAGAAGGGAGGGGGGGAAGGGAAGAAGGAAGGAAGGAAGAAGGAAGGAAGGAGGGAAGGAGAAAAGAATGAGAGAAAGAAAATTGGGGACTATGAAAGAATACCTTAGAGTTCCTCAGTGGGTACATCTGATTCTTAGAGGGAAGTGGTGGTTTGTAAAGCAAAGGCTATTTTTGCTATAGAATCTGCTAAAAATAGGCTTGCTCAAAGTGGCACAAAGTCTCCCTAAATCTCCTTTCCAGTAGACCCATTCAGTGAATCGGTATGGAGGGCATTGAGAATTTTCAGATTCCCCGTGAAACCCAAAAGCAATTATCTTGGATTAGCAGGAGATCAGAAACGGCTTACCTCGTGTATTGTTTTCTAAACCCAGAGGACTTTAAAATTATTATCTGGTAATAATTCCAAAGCCCCGAAACTGGTAACATTTCTTCAAACTGGGGAGGAGCGATATAAGATCACGATAGAGCATACCTAACGTTTAAAAGCAAGACACAGTTTAAATGGGGTTTTCTGATGTTTGTTTTCATTTCAGAAAAATGCATGAGGACCCCAAAGAGAGGACTCCGCCTTAGCTCTTGGGTAACTTTGCAGAACCAGGTGCATTAGGAAAAGGTTTTACAAATGTAGGAACTGAATGACTGATGGCTCAAAAAAGCTCAGCTATATCTGTTTACCTTAAATGGTTATGCTTCATATACTTCAGAAAGATGGTGCTGTTGAAAGGAGAGCATAGAGAAGTTTAAAGTAAACTAAACACAATCCTCTGAAAGACAATCAAGGAACACTGTTGGGCCAGATATTTTGAAAGTCATTTGATTTTGGGACATTCATTTAAATCAAACATCTATCCCAGGTATGTTTTTGCAAGATAAAATGAGATATGCAAATGAAAGTCTTTAAAAATGATGAAGAACTGTAAAAAAATTAAGGTCATAATCATTACTGAATGTTACTAAAGCAGTCCGGATGACTTGAAATCGTTTTGTTTCGTTTTGTTTTTCCTCAAAAGGATATCATCTGCATGTTACTTTTGGTAAAAGAAGGGTCATTCAGAATATTTCTTACACCAGAGCAGCCAAGCATTTGGTTTAGAAATTGGACTTCTGACAGCCAGTCTGATTTGGACTGGCTGGCGCGCTACGAGAGGGAGTTCCTTTCAGAGATAGCGAGCAGCCTTCCCGCTCCTCCCAACAACCAGTTGATTCTCTGGGTCACTCCTTGGCATTCTTCTACAGAAAATGGGACAAGACTATGTTACCTTCCCACATGGCTTCTCTGCCTAAGTAAAATCTCACCTAAAACTCCCTTTCATCTCAATAATGAAATTATTTAACCTTTTTATTATAGTACTTTCAAAAATTATACATTTGGGCAGGCTGTGCAGAAGACCTTTGCTACATTTGGCTGACCCGGCAACATGACCGTGTTTTTTGTTTTTTTTCTTAAGTACGCGCAGCGGCGGACGTTCTATGGAGCCCCCTAGTGGGCAAGTGCCGGAATGTCCCACACTGCAGACCACCATCTGGCTTCTGCAGGAACTTAGGTCTTTGGTTAGCTGTTGAGGATGATCTAAGTAACCATTAAGAAGGGACAACTTAGTACTAATCGATAGGATTGTAATATCGAAATATTGTGTTTAAAAATAAAATTCGAAGCAGTTAGCATTAACACAAATTGGTGGAAATGGGTCGTGACAAGGTTAAGTTGGCATTTTCAGCCACCTATTCAATTTGTCACTGAATAAATTCAAATGCAGCAGTTTCCTTATATAGTCCCAATGTCCTAATGGATAATTTCTGACTGATATGAATTTGCTTCTGAACAGGACTAACTTGTTCATGTCACGTGGTAGATGTCCTCTCCACCAGATTCATTCCTATATTGTGGCAAACTCTCTAGAGGCACAAGTAAGTTATACATATGCTCATTTCATCCTATGCACTTGGCAAATACTTTTTTACTGTAGTAACACACATATATATACCTCAACACTTAGCATTTTAAACACTTTCAAGTGTACAAGTCAGTGGTGGTATGTTCACATTATTGTACTACCATCATCAATATCCATTACCCCATTTTTCATTGCCTCATACAGAAACTCTACGCTCATTTAACAATAACATCCCTTTCTCCTTACCCACCAGCCCTTAGGAACCTATCACCTATCATCTGTCTCTGCAATTTGCTTCTTCTAGTTATTTCACATAAGTGAGATCATACGATATCTGTCTTTTCGTGTTTGTCTTATTTCATTCAACCTGAGATCTTCAACGGTCATCCATATTGTCACATGTATCAGAACCTCATTCTTTTTCATGGTTGAATAACATTCCATTGTATGTACATACCACATTTTGTCCATTCATTGGTTGATGGACATTCGGTTGCTTCCACCTATTGGCAATTGTGAATAATACTGCTATAAACATTGGTGTGCAAATATCTGTATGAATCAGTGTCTTCAATTATTTTGAGTATATACTGCAAAATGGGATTGCAGGTCATTTGGTACTTCTATTTTCAACTTTCAGAGGAACAGCCAAATTGACTTCCACAGCAGCTATTCCATTTTACATCCCCACCAACAATGTGTAAGAATCATCTTATGCACTTTTGATCTTCTGAACAACAGCATACAACATCCACTTCTTGCTTTGTAAGATTTTGGAAAATAAAGTTTGCTCTAAACTTTATTAAATCAGGAGATTGGCAGTTTTTTTTCCTTAAAATATTAGTAAATAGTTTAGGCATATAAATCAAGAGAAAAAAAACAAGACTATTATCTAGATACCATTTAAAACACAAGCACCATTCTTAGTTTGTGGACTGTAATAATAAAAAGAAAAGGTAAATGGATAGATTTGTTCCATAGGCTGTAGTTCACCAACCCCTCCCCTGGATGACATTTTTTACAGGTTAATGTATAAAGTTTGATGCAATGTTTTTGCAAATACAGCAGAGCTATTGCTTTTTAAAATAATCCATTTACACACTGGATGAAAATTGAGGTTGCTTTTTACCCAATAAACTAAAGAGTTGGATCTTCCATACCCTCAACCATTGCCCTGACCGCCTGAACAAGTGGTTCTCTATCAGCCACACCCACTTCCTGATTTCCGGCTGTTCACTAGTGGAGTCAGATGTCTAAGGCCCCATCTCTGACACTACACCATCTAAATGGTGACCAGGGCTAACCTGAGACGACTGATAAATAGACGTTGGCATAAACAGATAGTAGTCGCCCAGCAGGGTCTGGGCTATAAGTTCAAGGCTGCCACCCCTGGAGAACAATGTGGCGCACTGCAGGCATAAATAATTGCATCCATGCATTAGTTCATTCCACTAATAGTGACTGAGACTCTACACTGTGCTAGGTGCTGGGGGTAGAGTGATGAATAAGATAAAGTCCTAACTGTCACAGAGCCGACAGCTAAATAGGGCAAGGCAGGCAATACACACCCAGACAAATAAAAAACCGAGATCATTTGGGATGATGATATGCACTGGAAGAAAGATGTGACACAGTCACCGAGGCAGTGGGGGCTGAAACTTTAGAAGGAATTGGTTACAAGAAGGAGCTAGAAAGATTGAACAGCAAAGTAAATGCAAAGGCCCTGAGGCAGGAACCAATACATAAATCATCATTTGGGAATTTGGATCAGGAAGAGCTATCAATAGCAGGATGTTTGGTAGAGATAGTGACCTTTTATGGGGGCATTAAAAGAAGAAGGACAGAGAATGCTGACTGGAGAGTTTGAGATTTCCAAATCCTGGACAATGGTGTGAGCAAAGGCAAAGGACTCTGGGAGCAGATTAGGGAAATAATTAATGAACCAGTTTGGCTGGCACCAAATGTTTGTGAAACGGATTAGTGTGTGGTACCTACTGAGAATTAAGTGGTGGGACAGAGGAGGGCAGTGGATGCTAGGAAAAGAGTTTGGAGTTCATCCTGTTGACAACAGAAAACCAGCAGGGGTGAGGTATTTAGAGAGCCACATTGCAGCACTATTTCAGATGAGTTAGAAGGGCCAGAAAGTAGAAGCTTATTTTTTTCTTATTTTGCAATTCTGAAAAGATCAGTGTTTGGGGAAGCAAAGCATCACCGATTTCCTGAGGCTTTTAGGAGTGTGCCAGTGTGACTCTGAGTGCAGCCCTGGCTGTGCCATAATGGAGGTGGCTGATTATACTTCTGCCCTGAGCTGATGCTGACAACTGAGGCCATCTGTCTGGGCTTTCTGAAGATAGAGCTCCAGCATGTGGCTCAGAAAGTTCCTAGGATGAGGACCCAGGATGTACCCACAGTTGCCCCCTGATATCAACAACAGGAAAAGGGAACCGGAGCCTCGAGGTAAGGCAGCTGGACCAGGGGTAGGCTAGTTAAGCTGTGAAACCTCTAAGTAGGTGATTCAACCTCTTTGAACCTCCTATTGCCAGGAATAGAGAGGAGCTTTGCTAGGGTGTGCCCATTAAAATCACCTGGGAGCTTTAAAGAAAAAGACAATTCCTGGGCTGTTGTGGATTGAAATATGTTCCCCAAAAAGATATGTTGATGGTCTAATGCCCAGGACCACAGCATGTAAACTTCTTTGGAAATAGAGTCATTACAGATGGAATTAGACAAGTTAAAATAAGGACCTGCTGGAATAGCATGGGGCCTTAATCCAGTGTCTCTGGTATCTTTATAAGAAGACAAAATGTGTACACAGACAGACAGCTGGACAGAGGGAAGAAGGCCATGTGACAGTTGAGTTAGAGAACTCCATGGGTTGTCAGCCAGCCACCGCCAGATGGGAGAAGAGGCAGGGAATGGGGTCTTCCCTATTGGTCTAGGAGGAAGCATGGCTCTGCCGACCCCTTGACTTTGGACTTCTGGCTTCCAGAACCGTGAAAACTAAATTCCTGTTGTTTTGAGCCACCCAGGTTCTAGTACCTGTTAGAGCAGCCCAAGGATGCCAAGACATGGACCCACCTCAGACCAGCTGAACGGAAGCCTCTGGGGGAGAGGACCCAATACTTGTCTTTTGGCAAAGCTTCCCCAGTGATGCAAATGCACAGACAGGTTTGACTGGCATTTGGTGAAGGTGCCAAGAGGGTGAAGAGTATCCCAGGTGTATGAGGAAGGACCTGTTGCTAGACCATGTTCCAGAGTATGACATTTAGGGCCCATATCAGCACCTTTTGCTGGATGTGCAGGTAGGACATTTGAGGTGGGATTGCACATGTTGTGAATTCATTTCATTACGATTTCTGTTATTAAAAACAGGAATAGGTTTGTTCTTTTTTAGATTATATGCTATAAAATAGAGATTCTATAAGGGCCCTAAATCATTATCATGTCTTTGTCAAACTCCAAGCCAGCCATGGTCTGTGTCTTGAAGGGTTCATCAGTGGAGCAAGTGATCATGTCTGATCAAACTTAGAAAAACCCTATAGGATGCCTCAGGAATCCCCAGTGCAAATGGGGGTTTGCAGAGAAGTGGGGTTATTGGAAACAAGCAGAGTAGGTGTGGAGATGGGGATGATAAGTCAAACAAACTATAGGGTCTGGCCATAGCAACCAACCAGATGGCCCAGCAATTGGGATGTGGATAACCCAAAATCAGAGAGAAGTTTCCCATGATGCAGGACACTGAGGAGCACGGAAGATACTGCCCAGGTCACAGGTCTGCCCAAGCGTCCAACTCAACAGGAGCTGTTCCATTGGGCCAGAATGTAGATGGCAGTTAAATACTAGAGTGGTTGACTTTCCACATGAGTTTTTGCCAGCCAGATTCAAACCGGGGTACAGTCATGACAACTTGGGTCTTGGAACAGATGGGCTTCATTTAGATGAACAGGGCCACACCCCCTGCAGGGCTCTTCCAAAGTTTAAGTGAGATGAAAGACACAGAATACCTGGAGGAGGAACTGGATGAATAAGATGCTCATCTTTATACTTCATGATGAGCCCAAGGCCTTTTCTTGTTTTCTTTGACTGTCCTCTCTCCTTTTGTCTTTATTCCCACTTCTTACACTATGATGCCATCTCCTCACTCCAGACTCTTGTAGAACTATCTGGCTCTCTTGAGCTGGGTTTCTTATTGCTTCAGTCCATTCTACACACTAAAGTCAGACTAACTTCTTTCAACATCCCTTTCATCAGACGTAAAAGTCTAAAAGATCTTGAATTGTATCTTATCAACGCTTCTCAACTTCCAAAATTCAACCACACAAAGACACTCCCTCTTCTGCCTAAACCTACTTCTACAGTTCTAGGAGCACATATGGGAAAAATGTGTGTTGTTCAGTTTTCCAATCAACTTTACTAGGCAAAATCCACACAAAATAAAATGCAGCTGTTCTAACTGAATAGTTGGATGGGTTTTGACAAATGTCAACCCTCTGGAACCAGCACCCTGATCAAGGAAGTGAACATTTCTACCACTCCAAAAGAAGAGTGTTTCTTACCACATTAGACATTTCTATACATGAAATCACATACCAACCAGCATTAGTGGGTACAGCCTGGTGCCCAGCTCTGTTCTGTTTATGGAGACCTGAGGTGAATATAATTCTCCCTGCCCTCTGGAGCTCATGGCTAGTGCAATGGCCAGACAGGGAAATCAAAATTAATCTCGCTAATCAAAATTCTATGTTGCCTACAGATTTTAAAAATTGATTAGTTAGTACTCATGACCCTCCTCCTTCCAATTTTTAGGGGGTTTACAAAAATATAAGATAGGAATAAAGAAGAAGGAATCTGGGCAAACAGAATGGAGATTGAATGAGACTAGATGGAGAGCTGTTGTAACTAGAAATGTGTCAAGTAAGAACAACTTCTTGGAGAATTAAAGTTAAAATCCATCAAGGTGAGCTTCTAGATCTTTTTCTCTTTCTCTTGGATCACTCACTCTCTAGAAACATTCTCCAGAGAAACAAGGAACTTGCTGATCAAACTGCCTCAAACTCCCTTTTTGAAACTTTACTTTCTCATCTTCACCTATTGCCTATTTTCTTTTTATTTTTTCAAAAGCCCCTCACCCCATTCCTACCTTTGGAAATCCTGCCTACACTTCAAGGCTCAATTTAAATCACTCCCATTCACAAAGCTGACCCTGATCCTCACCCTCCTGCTACAATTTCTCTCAAGAGCTTAGCTGCACATGACCTCAAATAACCTCCAATTCAGCTGAACCCCACCCAGACCTACAGAACCTAATCTCCTGGGTGGAACCTTGAGTCAGCAGTGTAATTCATACCCAGGTGATTCTCATGAGCCACCACATTTGGAATGAAAAGGCTAGTCTATCCACTTCTTTTCTGTAGAAGTGATGGAGCTCAGGCTGCAGTTGCTTACCAAAAGTCACATGGCAGTGACTGTGCGGGCAGGAATTGAGTGTAACTAACCCACAGTTTAGCATTCTTTCTACCTTACAGGCAAGCTGATTTCAGTGCTCAGTCAGATACTGCAGTCCCCAAACTCCATAGAAGCACACCTGAAACTTACAGAGCTATGGAACATTTAGTACACTCATGTATTTTGCAACGTTTCAATAGTCTCTAAAAATATAATGGCAAAGTTGTGGTGCAACCTCACCTAGTACTGGAGATAATACAATGTAGAATATGATCTAAAAATTCTAAGAATGGAATGCAAAAACCACTCGAAAGATAAGGTCAGAGAGTTTCTGAAACTTACCCATAAGAATCCATCAATTAGTCCCTGTCTTCAATAAGGCCAAGTGTAGAAATGTAATTACATGACAGAAGACAAGAGGATCTGGGTTACAGATAAGGAGAAATAGCATGGTGGTGAATTTGGTAGAAGTGTGTGGTTTTTTTGTTGTTTTTTTAAAAGATTTTTTATTTTTTATTTATTTCTCTCCCCTTCCCTGCCCCCCCCCCCCCACCCAGTTGTCTGCTCTCTGTGTCCATGCATTGTTTGTTCTTCTGTATCTGCTTGTATTCTTGTCAGCGGCACCCGGGATCTGTGTCTCTTTTTGTTGTGTTATCTTGCTGTGTCAGCTCTCCGTGTGTACAGTGCCACTTCTGGGCAGGCTGCACTATTTTTACACTGGGCGGCTCTCCTTACGGGGCGCACTCCTTGCACATGGGGCTCCCCTACACAGGGGACACCCCTGTGTGGCAAGGCCCTCCTTGTGGGCATCAGCACTGCATGTGGGCCAGCTCACCACATGGGTCAAGGAGGCCCTGGGTTTGAACCTTGGACCTCCCATGTGGTAGGCAGATACCCTATCCGTTGGGCCAAATCCACTTCCCTAGAAGTGTGTTTTGAAGAGCCTCCCTTGGATAGAGTAAGTGATGAAGCCTTTAGTTTGTTTCACATGGTTTAAATGCAATCCTTTCTCAAGAAAGAATATATTAAATAACATATCAAGATCCCCTTGGCCTGAGTTGAAGGTATTAATACAAAGTATTAATACTTCATAGCAAAGTATGGCATGCTCTGCTGATAAGAATCAATTGCAATATTCCAAAGCACTTCCTGTTTATCTGGGTCTTTCTCTAAATGAAGCTTACAAATGTCCTCTGGAACTCTCATTCCCAGTTCTAGACCCCAGCTGAATTTCAGGGACTGAATTAGTGTTGATCAAGACTGTCAGTCAGATCATAGACATCTTCATGTCTCAGGCTGCTGAGTTGCACCTGGTGACAAGTGGTGACACACCCAGACACATGCATGCTCTTTTTTCATTGAAGTCTACTGAGGCCGCTTGCTGAAGAGGGCCCCAGCAGAAGGACATGCTGCACAAGCTTGCCTTTGAACATGCACTGGCTATTGTTGGGTGGTAGTCCATTCAATGACCAGAAGGCAAGTTGACATAGGAACCTCTTCTGTGAACTCCTAGTGGGTGTGTGTTACTCAGTACCCTACCATGCTTGGCTCATAGTACACAGGTAGAGTATATGGACCAGCCCATACCCCACTCTGTGGCACATGTGAAAGAATGAATAGATACATTACCTCAATTTTTATGTATCAGTCATTTGCATATCCAGTAACCTTTATTCATGCACTCATTCATTCACTGGTCATCATTATTTTATTAAACAAATATTTATTGAGAAACTAAAATGCAGAGGCATTGCGTGATGGATGATACAGACAAGGTCCCTACCCCATAACAGGGCTCCATGTTTACAGTAATAATCATTTATAACTATAGTAGGTGTTACCAAAAATGGGGCTGCATGCTAAAATGGGGCAGCAGGCCACGAGGGCAGGTAATGGAGAGGTCTAGCCCCTGGGGGGGGTCAGTGCAGGCTTCTTGGAGGAGGTGACCCTGAAGGGTGAGTTGGATTAACTGAGTAGACTGCCAGTTGGCTGAGCACAGCCATGAAAAGAGGCAGTGAGTTTGTGGGATCTGAAGTGGGGAGAATCCTGGAGCTCAGAGCAGAGCTTCTCAATCATTAGTGCACAAACCTTTCTCCCAGGGCTTAGGAGGTCAGGGAAGGGCCTGATTTCCGCTTTTCTAAAATGCTCCCAGGTGACGCTGATGCTGGTGGGGGAACAACACTGAGCAGGGAGAGACCCACAAAAGCATTTGTGGCTTAGGGAGTGAGGAGGAGACAGGAACACGAGACCCCTGAGGCAGTTTTAATATTACAAAGTCATTGTAGAGTTTGCTGGAGGGACACAGGGGATGAGACTGGTGTTTGGAGAATTCATTCTGGAGGCAAAGAAGGTGTGCTGGATGGGGCCAAGACATGACAGGGAGGAGGCAGTTTCAATCCTCAGAGCCAATGCTTTGAGGAAAGAGTTTTCACTGTTGTACAGATGAGGAAACTGAGGCTGAGAGAGGTTAAGCACCTTGATACAAGTCCTCTGTATGCATAAGTGGAGTCTGGACTGGGAACCAAACACCCCGATCATATATCTGGGCGCTTCCTACTCTGCTGGAGCTGCTAACCTGAGACAACATGAGGAGCCAGGAGAGCAGGAAGAAGAGGTGGAGGGAGGGAGGGAAGGAGAAAGGAGTGAGATAAAAAGAGGAGGGACAGAGGGGAAGGATAGAGGAGGGAGGGAGGAGATGGAAAAGGGCGGAGGGGGAAGTGTGAGGCTCTATTTTTCCACTTTCATTGATAAGAGCACTAAGGCTCAGAGAACGTGAATCACCTTGGGAAGGCCCCGCCGCTGTGATGTTAGAGACCCCGGATGCCCAGGCTATCTGCCTTCCCCAGCTCAGGACTGCCCTTCCCGCCTGGGTCTCCGTCCTCACTTTTTGTTGCAGATGCCTCTTCTTGGCATTGCCTTTCCCAAGCCTGCCCACTCTCCTCATATGAGCTTTCCTGGTTGTTCCAGCCTTGATGATCCCACTCTGTCATCTTCTGTCTCACCACTGAGCACTTAACTATAAATGCTTGTGAAGTCTCACTGTTCTTTGTGTGCTAGAGCAATAATTGCTCCGTGAGGAGATGGAGAGTTTCTGAAAAGTTGCATGTCATGTGCCAACTTGACTCGGTAGCATCAGGGGTGCTGGATTAGAAAGATGCGAGCCCCAGCCCTGACCGCCACCTCCCGGCCCCGCTAGTTGTATGTCACAGGGCAAGTTACTAAACCTCTCTGAACCTCAGCAGCTTCCACCTCTGTAAAATGGAGAGAATGACTTCCTGGAATCTCAGGTTGCTGAATGTCAAACGATTGTTACTAACAAAAATAACCACCTTTAAGATATCGTAAATAAGATAATTCTTGTACCAAGACATAAAGGATTGCATGTAGTACATACTAGGGACTTAATAAATGCCTCTTGAAATTATGTATTAATCAGGACTTTTTCAGTCGCGTGGGAGAGCAACTCAATTTAAATGTGTCGAAGCAGAAAGGGAATTTCTTGGATCACATAACTGGGAACCTGAGACATACAAGCATCCAGCAATGATGCGTCCCTTGGTCCATCCTTCACCTCAGTTTACCCTGTTGAATGCCTGGGATGGATTTTTCCACATAGTGGGAAAGGCGGATTCCAATAGCTGGGGCTTGATTTTTCTGCTTAGCTCCCCAAGAGACTGAGCACTGAACTATAAATACTTGTGAAGGCTCACTGTTCTTTGTGTGCTAGTGCAATTATTGCTCTGTGAGGAGATGGAGAGCTTCTGAAAAGTTGCATCATAAGCATTTATAGTTCACAAGCATTTATAGTTAAGTGCTCTTTCCAGCAAAAGAGCCAACTATGGCCCCTCTATAGCCAGGATGGATTGAGTGTTAATTCCCGGGAGGTCAGCTACCCAGGAGAGCCACATGACTCGCCTAAAAGAAAAAGGAAGTTCTTTTACCAGATTAAAACATGCAGGTCAGGCTATGGATTTCACTATATGAAAGTGCTACAAAAAATTTTATATTCTATTAACCTTAAAATCTGTTTACTGTCACAGTTCAAGCTCAATAAATTCTTGCACATTTTAGCAAAAATTGATTAGTTTATTCCCTGAGGTGTAGACACTCATAAATGCTGAAGGGGTTGACAGCTGTGCTGGTTTTACAGAGAGAAGGAGCACAGAGACTTAGGAATATAGCCAAGCTCTGTTATCGCCTAAACATTTTCTTTCTTTTTTTTTTTTTAAAGATTTATTTATTTATTTATTTATTTTATTTAATTCCCCTCCCCTCCCCCGGTTGTCTGTTTTCTGTGTCTTTTTGCAGCGTCTTGTTTCTTTGTCCGCTTCTGTTGTCGTCAGCGGCACAGGAAGTGTGGGCGGCGCCATTCCTCGGCAGGCTGCTCCCTTCTTCACGCTGGGCGGCTCTCCTTATGGGTGCACTCCTTGCGCGTGGGGCTCCCCTACGCGGGGGACACCCCTGCGTGGCAGGGCACTCCTTGCCCGCATCAGCACTGCGCATGGGCCAGCTCCACATGGGTCAAGGACGCCCTAACCACTGGGCCAAAGTCCATTTCCCTTTTTTTTTTTTTTTTTTGAGAATATGCTTTCTTTGAAAAGGAAGATAAATATGAAAAGTAAGGGCAGAAAGGTAAAAACAAACCCACAAAAAATCCTTTGCCTTTTTAAGCAAAGCAAAGAGGTAGATTATAGGTACAGATATTAAACTAGGGAAAAAATGTGAAAAAAGATTGTGGCTGTTAGAAATTCCTCTGTCCTGAAGAGAACTATTTTTAGTGTCATTAGTCGAGTTTGAAATACCGATTGGCATGCATTTTTATTTTATATGGAAAAAATGAAGACAATATTGAAGATTATTTGGACTTGGAGATTATCAAACCTTACTTCTTAAGGATTTTTCAAAAGTGGTCCCTTTCCTTGTAATAAAGACCTGGTCTCAGGTGGTCTCTGCCACGTTATCCTTATACCTCTCCCCAGATGTGTTCTTCTTTTGACAGGACCTCTTGATGCCCATTCCCCAAATCCTTGTACCTGGATTTATCTGTATCCTAACTGCAGATGATGGCATGGTTGATCACTCAAACCATCAACCAATATGATCCCGGGAACAGCTTTTCACAATGAAATTTAATCCTGATATTTAAAAGGATGGTGTTTCCAAGTATGGCCCTAAGAAAAGCATGTTTCTGTGACCATTTGGGCCACTGAGTGATGAACCTAGGAATTCTGGGGACTGGAAGGGAACTAAATGAGCTCAACTATGGATCCTATTTCCCAGTTCAGAATCTTGCTTGCCCAGTTAAGCACACCAAGAGATTCCCATTTTCTTGAACTGTTTTATGGGTATAATTCATGTCTTGTTTGCTTACGAAATGCTGTTAGAGAGAAGAACAATATATTTCTGAACTGAACACATCTCTACTCTTTTGTTCCAGTCGGTCTTTAGATATTGTGTAAATGTGGCACTAAATGGACTGTTTTCTTGTAATTTTATGGAGGAGGGGCAAGTGCAGGGATGACAGTCAACACTGTATAGTTTCTCTTGAACCAGCTGTTGGGCTCCAATGAACATGAAGTTCTCTGATTCACTTGGACATTGACCAAGTCTCCTCGGACAGGTTTGGAAAATTCAGTAATGAACCATTGCCTTTGAGAAGACTGATTATGTGTAGGCTTATTTGGAATTTGCCTTGGTTTGATATTTTCTAAAGGTTTCAGGTAAGACTTTGTCCAATTGGGTGCCATAAAAATCATTGAATCAATAAGGCCAAATCTTGTAGGGTTTATAATCTGCTTATCCTTCCATCCAGTTCTTTTTGTTGATTGAGTTCCTCATGCAGTGTCTCTATTATCTATCGTTCACCCATCCCAAGTGTCAGGATGGATAATGGTGACCTTGTGGGTTATGTGTCCAGTAGCTGAATAAATAAGGAGAGTAGGAAATGAAACATCACATAAAGAGGGCCCATCAACATTCTAAAAGGGAACTCTTGCAAACCAGTACCCTGTGTTACTCTACACTTAATGGAACTACGGACATCGTACCCAACCAACTCCTGGTATATCAGCTTGTGAGGACCCAGTGAAAGCTTTAGCATCTTCACTTATTTTAAATGCATCTAGTTAATAGCCTCTCTAGCTTCAGGAGAAGTCTAGTTAGTTAACTTGAGGCAAAAACACATGCTTTTCTAACCTCACCTAAATGCCCTGAACATCCAAGTCATTTTTCTTTCTCTTTTTTGAATCATGCATGTGATTCCCAAGTCTCTTGTAGAAGAGCCTTGGCTTTGCAAGCATCCCTAACATAATCTTATAGGAAATTCTCAGCTACCTTTCATCTTGGTAAACTGAGGTAAGTGTGAGCACCATGTGGGGCAGGGCTGGTGCCTATCTTCTTTTTGTTTCCCTTTGAAAATCTTGGCTTGATAGCACCTACTAACCAAAAATGCAAGTTGGAAAAATAAAATTAAAATAAAACTCTTTTACCCATTCACCAAAATAAGAAGGTCAAAGTTGTTCCAAATCAATAATGAAGGATATAGAGTAGCAGACGTAGCTCAAGTAGTTGAGCACCTGCTTCCCATGTACATGGTACCAGGGCCAATCCCCATGTACCTCCTAAAAACAAACAAACGAAAAAACCAACTCTGATTGGGGAGCAGATATAGCTCAGTGATTGAGTGCCTGCTTCCCATGTACATGGTCCTGGCTTTAATTCCAGCTACCTCCTAAAAGAAAATAATGAAAGATATGAACTTTCTAAACTGAAACAGAAAAGCTAAACATTTCTCCAAAACTAGAGAAAATTATGCAAAATAAACACTTATGACACCTTTTGTTAACAATGTTAATACATTTTTAAGAAAACTATCTAAATGTTAACAATTCTTCACAATTATTTTAGGCACAACAATAAGTGAATACAGTCCTAGCAATGGGAAATGCTCTATCATACTAGAATAAAAAAATGTAAATGAGTATTTACCAAACAATACACCAGTTGTATGAGTCAATAGGCTTTATGCTTGGGATGCTAAGACAAAGGAGACTCAGGTTAATTTTGAATTAGTTGGCTGAGAACATTACTTTTATTATTCAACAAGATTCTGTAAGATTTAAACAAAAACACCATATTGAATGTCTTCACTCAAACCATAGTTAGCAAAATTCCTACTTAAGTTACATTGATTTGTATAATTTTAAAGACAATCATCAAAAGGTACAACACTGGAGTTTGACTATGAATATTTCTTGCAAATATTTTCTTTTATAGTATTTAGTGCTAACTGTACAACATCCTTGAGCTTTATGGATTAAAGATCCTTGACACACATTGGGGTTTCTTCACTGTTACTTTCATGAGTTTGGAGGTTGCTTTGAGAATCTAAAACCCCGCCATTGATGTTTTTGTTTTCCCTTGGGGGAAAATGCAGTTGGCTTGGCTCAGTGCTGACAAGGTAATGGAAGTCATTCTAATTTTTATTTAAGAAAAAGCAATTTTCATAAATGGTGTACCACTAATGGATCATGATTATCTATAAGCCCCACAGCAAATTACTCTTAATCCAGTTTGCTGTGTTGCCTTACCTGAGGGAAATAATACCCACCCTACCTCTGGGCCAGCATACTGTTCACAGAGACTTCCTCAATATATATTAATCCCATCATTTATCTTTGTCAACTGAGAACAAAAATAATTTGTAGAAGAGTAAACAGAAGCCCATAGAAGAAGGGAGCTCAGCATTATTAAACAGCGGAAAGCAGGTGCTCACAAAGCCAAGCTTATTTTTATTGCAAAACTTGAGTAATTCTCCTTCTGCATCTGTGCATAGTAAATAAGAGTGAGAGAAAATCTAATATTTTAGAGGAAACTGAAATCACTTCAGCTGAGGAATGAGGAGCAGGCACTGGCATTGTGGCTTACTTTTTTAATCAATCTGGAAATAGGAAATTAGGGGCCTCCAAAGGGCAGAAAGGAGAATGGAAAAGGCGTCAAAGGAAACTTTCATTTTATTTGAACAGTGCAAACTAATAAAATATACTTCAGATATTCATTTTTCAGGTCTGAGTGCATCTTATTTCTTACCTACAAACTTTCATGATTTAACCATCTGGCAGGACTAATATTCCTGTTAATTAGTATTGAAAATAGTAGTCATAATGTAACACTAATAATGTAACTAATATTAAGCTTACCAATAACAAGCTTTTTTTTAGAGGCATCTCATGCCAGACCCCATTGTAAGCATTTTGTTGCAGTCCTCACAATGTTGTACAGATGAGATGAAGGAGGACAAGAGAATGAGCATCTGATAAGTTAAATGACCTGTCACACAGTTCAAAAGGGTAGCCAGCCTTTACAAACACATGCTGTGTGTCAGATACTAGACTAATAAGATTTTAAGGGAGGCTTTACCATTCACCCTCACAGCTGAGGAGTCAGAGGGTTGGGAATGTTTAGTGACATATGCAAGCTTCTAGAGTGAATAGGTGATTGAGCCAGAATTCAAAACCGAGGTCTCCCCAACACTATACCACTCCAATAGTTGACTGTTAAGTTGGAAATGATTTTTCATACTCATGTTCATCTAGCTGCAAAGTCCATGCTTTCCTGCTACCCTTTGATGTCTCATTTAAGAAAACACAAAGCAAAAACAAAACAAACAATGTTGGCTATTAAAATGAACAAACCCAAGATCAACCAGTCATTGCCATGTCCAAGTAGATTGTGGGAAACTGCTCTTAACTCCTAACTTCCCATCTCTATCACTTCCATCCTCCACCATCACGTCCTGATTCTTGTTTGAATTGTGGTTTGGGTCTAAGTTGTCATGGCCCCTGTCAGCAGTGACTTCAGCCTGACTTCTCAGAAATTCCACATAAGAGATGATGTAGCAACAAGAAATGAAGAACATGTATCTTTTTCAGCAATCCCTTGTCATCGAGAATGAAACAATAGGTCAATAATGTCTGCAAGCACAGACTGTCTTAGCTGCAAAGAAAATGAGCAGGCAACACTAAATAGCTAGCTAAAGATGGAGGATCTTATTCTATGCCAAATAAAACTGAACTGGAAGAATATGAAACTTTTTTAGTTATTCTCTCTAGAGTTGGGCAATATTGTGGGAACATAGGCACACTGCTATGTTGGCAATCTATCCATTCATTAACTCACTTTATTAACAACAGTTTGTTAAGGGACAACCACTGGGAGAGGATGATCAAATGAAATAAAACAAGACCCTCCTCTCAAGGCCTTAGAGAGTTAATTTGATTCCACATCTAATTAACACAAACTATTTAGCTCACTAGCAAAATTATGTGTGCACAAACAACTGGTCTTCCTCTTTTGTCAATCAAATTAGTGTTATAAATCAGTAGGTTTTTGAGTGGTGATAATTGTATGATTTGCTTAGTACCATCAGTGGTAGAGAGCAAAAGACATAGGCTTTTACTAGATTGCCAGGCTTTATAAGGAGTATGATACTTGGGACTTTAATGAAAAAAAAAAAGAGCTAAGCAAATACCACAAATGACCTCTGTTGGAAAAAATTATTTTCATTTTGAATTGTAAAGGTTGGCAACACAAATGATATTATAGCCTATCTTCTTTTGAAGAGGTACCAACAGGTAGCCTTTATCTGTGTATCATATTCATCTATCATATAGAATCCAGAATATCCCCAAAAGGATCCAAATTGTGTTTTTAACAATATGCTTTACTCTCAACAACTAATGTAACTTATGGATGATAGTTAAGAGTAATAATGTAATACTTTTGCAGTAATGGCAAAGAAGATGTGTTAATTCTAAGGGACAACAATAGGGGCTCTAAGGAGGCATGGGATTTTTCCTTTTGGAGTAATGAAAACATTCTAAAATTGACAAAGGTGATGTATTAATCTGTGATTAATATATACTAATAATACAGGGTGTTAATAATTGAATGGGTTGGGGGAAAATAAACCAAATATAAGATATGGGCTTAGTTAGTTGGTGGTAGTATTTTGGTGATGCTATTTCATAATTTGCAACAAATGTTTCTCAACAATACAAGGTATTGGTGGTGAGATGAGGTATGGGAGCCCTGTATCATGATATACATGTTCATTTTGTACGTTCACAACTTTTACTATACAATTATTGTTTATGTATGTTCTTGTATGAATGATACGTTTCAATAAAATTAAAAAAAGAGTAACTGGGGAAGAACAGGAATGCCCCAATAGTTTTATATTTAGATTAATCACTAGGAGGTTCCCCTTCTGCTTGATTCCACTTGGCCTCACAGTATGGTTTAGGATGGAGAAAGGATCTGCCTTTCATGAAAAGTAGAATATGGGCTATTGTAAGTGAGAATTCAGGTCACTTTTAGGCAATAGTGTTCTGAGATTTAAAGAAATCGCTTTTCTTAAACCACCATTGTGTGAGCACCTCTGGGAAATTGTTCGCATTCCTCCAAGGGCATGAAAATTACCCATGTGGAATACATGGTCCCATTATTCCAAGGCTGTGAGCAAAAAACAAAAACAAAAGTGTTTCCATTGAAATGTTGGTATCGGGACAAGGCATATGGAAGGAAAGAGAAGGGGGGAGTAAAAGGGAAGATGGGGAATGCGAAAGATACACTTTGATTGTCCTATGATGATTATCCACATTTGATTCTAATCTTTAGATGTTAATTTCTAAGAATGTGATTGGGCCTTATAAAGGTGTGACAATAACTGCTGTTCCCAGAGCAGTCTTATTACAAATGTCCATCTGAGTAATTCACCATGGCCCATCTTTAGGCATTGTGATCACCTCCTACCAATTTGAACTTTATTATTTTATTATATACTTATATATAAAAAGAGCTCCACGACTTTCTGCCTGGTTCTGCCAAGTTCATCACACAAGCAACTCATAGTTCCTCCGGACAACCTGTAAGGCAATTATTTCTGTTTCTCTTTTACGGAAGAGGAAACTGCTGTGTAGACAGGTTAAGCAACTTACCCAGTATCACACAATTGGTGGGTGACTGGGCAGGATCTTAAATCCAGATTTGTCTTATGGCAGAGCCCAGGCTGTGAACCATGTGAAGTCACCTTGTGCAGAATAGAATATCTATCAATAAGTATTTTTAAATGATTTTGTAATCAGTTTTTAAAGTCTCTACTCTTAGTTCTAATCCTTCTTTGACTTGCACATCAGCTAGACAGAAATTGGCATTACTAACTTACTCCCATTTAAAAGATGATATGTAGGTCATTGGGGATTGAATCATGATCCCCACAAGTCCTATATTCCCATACTGAAGGTGTGAACTCATCTGTAAATAGAACCTTTGAAGATGCTATTATTAGTAAAGATGTAGTGACACTGAAGGAGGTTTGGTCTTAACAAAATTTGGGTGAAGTCCTTGTAAGCCAAGGAAGTTGGACATGGAAGTAGAAGCCAGAAGAGAAAGGAGAGAAAGAAAGAGGTATCACCATGTGATAGTGACTTGCATCACCAGAATGCTATGGACTCCTGAAGAAAGCACGGCATTGCTGACACCTTGATTTTTTACTTCTAGGTTCCAAAACTGTGAGCCAATTAATTCCTGTAGTTTAAGCCAATTAGTAGCCCTGGCAAACTAAGACATAGTCTTGTTTTCATGCATCTATTAATTTTTAAATTCCATTTCATTCTTCCAGGAAATATTTATTCAGCAACTTTTGAATTTCTAGTTTCAGGCACTAGGGACACAGCAGGAAAAAAGAGATGCAATGCCCTGTCCGGTGGTGCTTACATTTTAATGGAGTGTCATTATTACTAGTGTAGTGTCTTGAAGAAATGGAATGTATTGAAGGGAGGGTACGGCTCCATGAGAGTCACATTAAGGAGAAACATACTATAAAATACCAAGATTGACTTCACATTTTCATTATATAGCTAAACAGGAAAAGAAACATTTGATTTTAGGGAAAGGTAACTTGGTGGACTAAGTTCGCTTTTTGACCAGTGACATATATTATGTGATACTGTATTCATAACACCACCAATTATGAACTTTGTGTTTTATCCTAGCAGAATATATCTATTTTCCTTGGATGAATGTTTTAAATGTAAAAGGTTAAATGATTTTGCAATGAACACTTATCAAACCACCACCTATATTCTGTAATTAGCATTTTGTTACACTTGCTTGCTTTATCACAAATTCATTCCTGTATCCATCCATCAATCTATTTTATATTTTGGATTCAGTCAAATTAAGTTGCAGTCATCAATACCCTTCATCCTTGACTGCTTCAGCATTCATAGCATTAGCTAGAGCTCAGCATTTCTTTATAGTTTTCCTTCTCTTCCTCTTCATCTCCTGTCCTTTCCTTTTCCTTCTTTGTCATGGTAATATTTACACAGAGTAAAACACATCACATGAGTAGTTTGGACAAATATATACATCTGAGGACACACCTATTTGGTTAGGTCCATCCCACTTCTGGCCCTAAATAAAACTGTGAAAATCAAGGGAATTGGTTTCTCAAGTTTGCTACCTTCTCAGAGGTATCAGGGATCCGTTTCCTCCTCCTAGCATACTTTCATCTTTCATATTTATTACCAACTAGCAGTTACCCTGTTCATATTGGTTTGATATTAACTCATCATGAAGTAACTAATTGAATAGGTACTGGTTAATTAATGTTGAACAGGGAGATGGTTGAAGATTATAATTTAAAGGTAACATCTAAGATCCAAAAGGTTGAGAGAATAAGCAATAATGACAAAATAGCAGCCATTTTTAATTAATATATTTGGCAAAAGCCTTCCTGGAATCCTTCTCAAATTGCACCAGAGTAACAGACACTGGTGCTTGATTATCATTCCTTTAACTTCTCGGCTTCAAGCTTCATTTCAGGAAGACAATGGATGCTACATACAGGGTATGGAACAGACTGTTGAATGGGATATACTGGAATGGAGGACACCCACCTCTACCGATGGGATTCTGTACATTGTAATTGCCCTTGTCTCTAACTTCATTTCAGTCTGCGATAAGATCAGAGAGTACATATGCAAAAAAGATTTACACTGTACTGTAATATAGTGGAAAAGGGACATCACTGAACCCCTTAAGAAGGAATTTGTAATTGAGGTTGCATTGTAGGAGCCCTTAGGTCAGTGTTATTTATCATTTTTGCAGGATTTTACAGTAAAAAATAATTTTTTTCAGAGCTTTGGCTTTCTACAGTGAAAAGGATAGATGATTTCTAACTGGCCAAAGAGTTACTAGGTAACTGAGGGGGTATGCCAAAAAGAAATGTCAGATTTCTTCCGACCACCTTCATCTGAGCAGGAGTTAGACTGGGAAACTGAGTCACAGCATCTCAATTTCAGGCCTCATTCTGCCACCGTTCAGCTCTGTGACTCTAAGTCACGCTACCTCTTTGGACTCAAAGTTATGTGTTTTTTAAAAAACATTTTTAAAATAATAAACTTTATTTTTAGAACAGTTTTAGGTTTACAGAAAAAATTGCTTAGAAAGTACAGAGAATTCCCATATTACACAGCCCCAATGGATATTTTAACTTTTTATTTTTTTATAATTTCAAATTTACAAAAAGTTACAAGAATAGTACAAAGAACTCCCATATATTCTCTAGTCAAATTCACCAATAGTTTGCATTTTCTTCCATTTCCATTATCATTCTATCTATCTATACACATGTATACACCACACACACACATTTTTTTCAAGTCATTTCAGAGGAAGATACAAGCATTGTTTGCTTTTATTCCTAAATATTGCACTGTACATTTCCTAAGCACAAAAACATTTCTTACATTTAAGCACAGTTTAATTATAAAAATTAGGATACTTAATGCTTATACAATTCTATTACCAATCTACAGTCCATATTCAAATTTCATCAATTGCCATAGTAATGTCTTTTATTTATTTATTATTTTTAAAATAAATTGTCTTTTTTTAAGATACATAAATCACAAAAAATGTCACATTAAAAAATATAAGAGGTTTTAACATACCCCACTTCCCACCCACCCCCATTCTTCCCACATCAACAACCTCTTTTGTCATTGTGGTCTAAGTAATGTCTTTTAAATGTGTGTGTGTGGAGGGGTGCTATGTATGTTTACTAGTACAGAATCCAATGCAGGATCACATCGCATTTTAATCTGGATTGTTTTCTCCATCTTGATCTTTGCCTTTCATGATCTTATCATTTATTGAAGTATCCAGACCAGTTATTTTGTAGAATATTCCTCAGTTTGGGTTTGTCTGATGTTACCTCATTAGGTTCAGGTTATGCATATTTTGACAGTAATATCCCAGAAATGACATTTTGTTCTTGATGTGTCATATCAGCAGTCATGTGATCTGGTGTGTCCCATTATTAGTTGGTTTTGCTCACTTCACAATGGTGGTTTCTCCACAGTAATGTACTATTTTCACCTCCTAAGTTATAGATATCTTGGGGATAGATACCCTGAGTTATGTAAATGCTCTACTCCTCATTAAAATTTTAGTCCCTACTTTAATCATCCATTGATAACTTTTGCCTGATTAATCATTAAGAACATAATTGCTAGATGACGATTGTGATAGTCCAATACAATCATTCCTTATATATTGCTTACCTGTTTCAAGCATTTATTAGTTGGCTTTGGACTATAAGGAAGAGTTTTCCCCTCTCCCTCACTTATTTATTAATTTATTTAGTTATATCAAAATGGGTGCATGGATTCTTATTTTATTCAAGGTTATACATTGTTATAATCATTATTGGTTTTGATGCTCAAAATGGCCCCAGATTTGGTTAGTGAGAGTCCGTATACACTGATTCCTGTGTACTTTTGACATGCCCTCATTATTCTTTGAGTACTTTCTTGCATTCACACTTAGACCATTCTGATTCTAGTTTCTTGGAGTAAATTATGATGTGCTGATTCCTTACACAGTTAGCTCCACTGATTTCTGATGAATCAGACCACAAAGAGTTGAAAGTTATTTTCATTGTGTGCAAAAACCATCTGTCAACACATTACAGGCACTCACATGTACACAAATCCATTTGGAGAGTAGTAGAGAATTTATTTATGTTTTAGTCACACATCCCCTCTGCATTTGAAAATCCAAACATCACACACTGGTGGGAGCATGGCCAAGAGCCCACAGATTTCAATCTTGTTGAAATGGGTGAAAAAAACACAGAAGAACCTCATAAGACTAGGATCTTGAAAATAAAAATCTTGGCATAGGGAAGAAAAAAGATACTAAAATGTTCAAGCTCTTTCCATTGAAGAACTTGACTTAGGGAGAAATGACTGGCAGGATATGGCTTCTTCTGATTTCTTACACTTGGAGGAAGAGACATCACATAGAGGACCTTCCAGGAACTTGATGTGACTGCTCCTGGGTATACCCAACTTCAGTTGTTGGAAGACACCTGATGTTATATGATGTTCTCTAGCCAAGAGTACCAGGGGACAATGTTGGGAATATTCTGGGGACTCCATAAACCCCAGAAGCAGAGGATTGGTGCCATATCTTTATCACTCTTTGGTTAAGGAGAAACTTGGGAAAATTTTACCCCCTGCAAAAAAAACCCATGTATATGAGAACACACAAGCACCCATATTCTCTCTCTGCTATGCTTGAGTATAATCATTACTCTCACCAGCATCACACAATGGCACACAAATGGATTCTCAAAATATTTAGATCAAAGAAATTTTGAATAAGATCAAGAAACCATGATGAACATTTCCTTTATGTTAATGATGTTTATATCTTTAACAACTATGGCAGTTTGGCATTATTTATGAATTCCAAAAATAGATATTGGATTGTATTTGTAAACTGATCTGTTCCTCTGGGTGTATTAGATTTTATTAGACTCAGAGGCTTTACTTTTACTTTGTTAAATAAAGATTAGGGGTTTTTATTTGACCACATCATTAGGGCAACTTAGTTTGAGTCCCTGCCTACAGCTAGCCTAAAGCTGTGGGCTATATAAACAGATGCTCAGTCAAAGACAGGTAAGTAAATACAGGGAAAAGGAGAACACAGAGTTTAGTTTTGGACTTTGGAGCCCTGAGGAGAGAGCCAAGCTATTTGCCTGATAGTTTGCAGCTGAAGAGACCAGAGCCCTGAACAGCTAAGAAAGCCTGGAAAAAATGAGCCCTGGGAAGTGAGATGAGCCTACTAGTTTACAGCTGACCTTGTGGAGAGACGAGAGCAACAGAGCCCAGAAAGAAATGAGCCTTTGGGAGCGTGACAAGCCTTACGCCAGCCTAGAGCTGAGATTGGAAGAAGCTGGGACCATGAAGCCTTAAGAAGGAGGAAGGCTGAAACCTCACAGATATTACCCGCCATCTTGTGACAACATGTGGCAACAGACTTTGGTTGAGAATACCTCTTATGGTACCTTGAGTTGGACTCTTTCCAGCCTGGTAATGGTAAGCTTCTACCCCAAATAAATACCCCATATAAAAGTCAACAGCGTTCTGGTGCTGTGCATTAGCACCCCTTTGGCTGACTAATGCAACATTGTGCAACCATTTGTTAGTTTGAATTGAGGTGACCAGTTCATTACAGTCATTAACCTCGACTCTAAGATTATGCTTAAAATTCTCTGCATCATTTGCATACCACTAATTTCTGAGTTTGGTCCCAGTTCAAAACAATGCTTTTCTATAATAACCCACATTGTGGTAGTTTGGGGGCTTGTATACAACAGAACACTTATACATGATTTTTCTAATTTTCTTCCTTGATGGATTTACATAAATCATGCCTGACCTTTACCCCTATCATCTTTCCTGAATACATACGGCACTGCTATTTGTTTGTTTTTGAAAGTCCACTGTCCAGAAAATAAGCATAGCCTTCCTTTGTCTGAGTCAGTATCTCAGGGTCTCCTAGTTCTTTAGACTCTAGGGGCTCAGAAGCTGAATCAGGTTTTATTGTGGGACATGAGCTCCTGACCCAAGGTCAAGGAAGATGATGATGTCTAGGGAGTGGAAGGGCTGACTGAGTAATTTCCATTCTGGGGCATAAACAAGGGAGCAAATCTTGGGAGCCCTCGGCTGTGAAACTCCGATCTCTGAAGGTTCCTTCACTTGAGGGAGACTTAGGATGGGGTTTACTAAGGTTTTTCTCAGAACTATATTTGTGGAAGGGAAAGGGACGTAAACTAACTTACATTTGTTTATCATCCTGGAGGGTAAATTATCCACTTTTCTCGGTTACAAATAAATGTAGCAGGCCTGGAGGGCATCTTTTCTCTCTGCTACTACTAGAATCTTAAATGGCAGACCTGGAGGGCACCTTTTCTCTCTGCTACTGCTAGAATCTTCAAAAGTCTGCTCCAACAATTCCTTCTAGTACATACCCACATCAACTTGGACAAGCAGAACCAGGCATGGGTCTCTAACCCAATCCAAATCAAACAGAATCACTCTTCCTGAAAAATTGTACTTGGGAGAGAAGGACTGATCAATGATTTTCAACGTTGGCTTCATAATGGAATTGTCTGTGAATTTTCAGAAAATATAAATTCTCCTTCTCACCCTCAGAGATTCTGCATTGATTGTCTGGTGTGAGCCCCTCAGCATTTTTTTTTTTCATGGGTGTTATTTTAATATTTTATTTTTAAATTATGAAATATTCAAAACACATAAGAAATACACAAGTATCCATGAATTTACCACCTAGATGTAACAACATGTTACATTGCTTTATTTGAGAAAGAAGGAAGGAGGAAAGAAAGAACAGGAAAAAGGAAGGTGGGTAAAAAGGAAAGAAGTAGGAATGGAGGGGGAAAAGGAAAGGAGGAGGGAGGGAAGGAAAGAAGGAGAGAAGGAAGGAGAGGCAGAAGATTTAAAGGAAGGAAAGGAACTAATGTATATTAGTGTCTAATATGGTTCAGGTTCTATGACTGTTGTTTAATATTCTACATCTCATTTAAATCTCATACAAGATGTGAACAGGTAAGGAAATTGCTAATTGGAGAGGTTAAGCAACATTTCTAAAGTCACACAGCTATTAGGTGGTCATTGGATTTGGGCCCCATTTTCTCTCTATCCAGAGTTCCCTTAGCCCTTTCTGTGGAAGCTCCCACATCAGGCAGAGGAATCCTAGGACAGACAAGCAAAAGCTTGTACATTTGGTGAATGTACAGCTCAAACACACCTTTTAAAATCTGGCCAATCCCTTCCCCTTTGCCATGGACCTTGGAGTTACAGAAGGAAATAGAGATGGAGCTGGAATCTTCTCAGCTGTGCTTTCAGACTGGTGTAAATTCAAGTGGTGACAGAGAGCAGCGGACTTTGTTTGGTTTAGATGAGGCTTTAAGCAGCATTTCCTAATGAGGCCTATTACACCAGCTGTAAAATAGAATGGGATCAAATCCTGCCACAGCCAAGATCTGGCAGGCAGTCAGTGACCCCCCCTGCCCTCCAACCCAGGCATCCTGGATCTCAGCCAGGACTTTTATCTCTTTGGCTTTGTATGAAAAAGTGGCAAAGACCAAGATTAGCTAGAAAGGAAAAATAAATAAAATAAAATGCTTGGCAAGCATTCACTGGGATCTAAAAATGAGTTATGGCAGAGAGGCAGGGAATGGATTTTTCCCTTGGTGGTCATACATGCCTGAGAGTACCAAGTGTTCCAGGACAATCCAGGACAGCCACCTTCACCTGACCAAAGGATGGGGTGCAGAGCCTGTCCAGGTTGGGGGCACCAGTGAATGGGCCATTTCTGAATTAGGCCAGAATCAGTTAACAGTGCTAGACCATAGTAGAATTGACTTGGAAAGATGATTCCTTCTCTCCTCCTTCTTTCTCTGCCTCTCCCTACTTTCTTCTCTCTCTTTCACTTCTCTGTACACCATTTTATTTTATTAAATGATAAACTGTTAAAAATGTTCAATAGAAAATTATTATTCTCAATGTGAATAACAGAATACAACATGTCAGTGTAGAGCTGCAAGACATGATGCTGATTGAAGAGAGCAAGTTGTGAAATGATGTTAACCCAGGAAGAAACTGAGGCTCAGAGAGGTAAAGCACCTTGAGCGGAAGTCTGTCTACTCAGGAAGGGGTAGACATAAGACAGCAGCTATGGCCTGGAATATTGAAGGCATCACTCTTTCTGCGATGCTGCAGTGCCTCTGCTGAGCAGCTGGTATCAGAGCAAGGAATGGCGAAAAACCATGAGACTCTTTTCCTATGAAATAACACCAGTTCTGTCCAGGACTAAGTTTTTTTTTTCTTTATTATTTTAAATTTTTTATTTTGAAATAATTTCAAATTTGCAGGGCAGTTGCAAAAATAATACCAACTCCATACAGAGCATTCCACCTGGATACCCAGATGTATTATCCATAATGGAACAATGGTTAGTAACTATGTTTCAATATCTGTACATCAATTGTAGCAAATGTAATATCCACATGTAAAAAGATTATTGCTGGGGAAGGGGGAAAAAGATTTGATGTTGGGTATATGGGAGTCTGCGATGGTTTGCTCGGTCCGTAGAGGTGGGGTCTGGCTGCGGACGAGGGGTTGGTCCCGCTTGGGACGAGGGGTCGGTCCCGCTTGGGATGAGGGGTCGGTCCCACTTGGGACGAGGGGTCGGTCCGGCAGCAGACGAGGGGTCGGTCTCACAGGGGTTGCGCGGTTCGGCTGACGGGGTCGCCCAGCGAAGCCGGCGACGAGGGGGTCGCCCGGAGAAGCAGGCGATGAACTGGGGACAAGGGAGGCCAGGCCCTTGTCGGGGGCTCTCAGGACTGGAGGGTGCATGGCAGAAGAACTACTGCAGAGACAAGGTAAACACGCAAGTCCAACTTTACTGAGGAAGAGGCAACAGTTTTATAGGGGCTGGGGAAGGCTGATTGGTCGAAGCCACGCCCTGTTCTGATTGGTTGCTGGAGAAAGGTCAGTGGGAGGTACTGGACGGGGGAGGGGTGGTGATTAGGGATTGGCTGTTGCTGTTGCTGGGGGAAGTGGCAGGGTTTAGGGATTGGTGGCTGCTGTTGCTGGGGGAAGTGGCAGGGTTTAGGGATTGGTGGCTGCTGTTGCTGGGGTGGAGGGCAGACTGGAGTTTCCCGACCACGCCTGGCTGTTGCTGCTGTGGGGGCGGGGGAAAGGGCAGACTGGAATTTTCCGCCCTGCGCCTGCGCAGGGAGAAAGAAGAAGAAGGGTGTTGACTCATAAGGCATCGTGTGGAGCTATCCGGGAGGAGGGGCGGCCGCGGAAGCATGGCTGCCGGGAAGGGGAGACCCGAGGGCACTCTGCGCCCATGCCGAGCTCCCTTCAGGGGTGGCGGTGAGACCGACCAGCCACCCTATTATGGGGGCAGCGGCTAGGAATTAGGCCTACCGCGGCCGCTCCCCCGCCAGGCCAGCAAACCACATTTCAGCCCGAGGGGTGACCGCAGGAGTCCCCTACATTCTATATGTGACTTTATTGTGACCTAAAACTTTTTTGAAGACATAATAATAAAAAATAAAAGGATGTAGACACTGAGGAAGAAATGGAAGAGATTGGCTCACTGCTATACATAAAGGGCATCACCTATTACAGTGATGAAAGGCAAAACATCAAAAAAAATTTTAATGGTATTTTTCATTTTTAATACCCCAATTTATTTTTCACTTTATTTTAGTTTTTCTAAATTATTATGTATTCTATTTCTAATCTTTAAAACTATCATTACTAGTTC
Organism: Dasypus novemcinctus; assembly: GCF_030445035.2. Taxonomy (NCBI): domain Eukaryota; kingdom Metazoa; phylum Chordata; class Mammalia; order Cingulata; family Dasypodidae; genus Dasypus; species Dasypus novemcinctus. The sequence goes on along the minus strand of NC_080696.1, from coordinate 21,025,419 downwards.
ATTTTCCTGTTAATTGAATTTGGTGATATATTAGACTTCATTTTTTTAAGAAGTTTTGGATCACAGAGGGGTTCAACTATGGTGGGGAGGAGCACTGATGTGGGGTGTCATTGATGGGGGATGCTTGGATGGGAGGGAGTTCTCCAGGACATCTATATAGGGTATATAGATATGTTTGGATGTTCGTTGGGTATTAACATAGTGGGTAGGGTTTCACACGACAACTGAGGGAGTACTGAGTTTCCATTCTGGGGAACTCTGTCGCACTCCCCAGTGGAGCAGCAACAATCCCCCAAGTGCAATGGCAAAGATCAGTGAAGAAGGATGGTCCAATGATACTGATGACTATGCTTATGATTCTGTGGGCTTCAAATTTCAACTTGGCCTACAGCTGCAGAGTGCCTAAGAGTTACCTCCTGAGAGCCTCCATGTAGCTCAAATGTGGCCACTCTCTAAGCCAAACCCAGCATGTAAATACATTACCTTCCCCCCATGGGACATGACTCCCAAGGATGAGCCTCTTTGCACTGAGGGATTACTACCAAGCACCAGCTGGTGATGCAACTAGAAAAATACCTTGAATAAAAGGGGAAATGGTAATGATAAATGAATTTATATGGCTAAGAGACTTCAAAATGGTCATAAGAGGAGTCACACTTATGCACATCTCAGCAGGATCTCAGAGATACCCAAAGTAGATACAACTCCAGGTATTGGTGCTCCTGAGGGCTATGGAGACACCCAGATCCTACAGCCATGGCAGATGGCTCTGTAATTCAGTGCCTTGCCAGTGGGCCCTACATTGGAATTTGTGCTCCTGAGTGTGATGGAGTTGGACTCAGATGTGACCTCTCTACGCATACTTCTTCTGTCACTTTTACTGAATCTGTGGTTGGTGCTGGGGTTGGTGTATGCTTAGGAGACTTAAATCTCTGGATTGTCCATGTGCCAGCTGAGACTGTAGTCTTAGCACAGTTGCAACACCTTCTTTCCAATTCATTGGACTTACTCAGGTCAGCTAATAAGGAGGTGAGGATGGTCCATTACCACACCGGGGAACTGAGAGAGTCTACAACTGTAAACAGGAGAATCCTATCCATCAGTCATGTGGGATCTGAACCCCATCTCGATTTAGAGGTGTAGTGGACATCACCATCCTAGGGTCCTCAGGATGAAGGAATAAAGTATGGATTAGAGTGGAGCTACTGGTATTCTTTTATAGAATTATTGTGACTCTAGCAATGGAAGGATCTGTATCATTGACATGGAGACAGTGATCACAGGAGTTGCTAAGGGTAGGAAGAGGGAAGAAGAAGTGTGATATGGGGCATTTTTGGGACTTGGAGTTGTCTTGAATAATGTTGCAAGGCAGATGCAGAACATTATATAACCTGCCATAACCCACTGAATGGACTGGGAGAGAGTGTAAACTACAATGTAAACTATAATCCATGCTGCATAGCAGTGCTCCAAAATGTATTCATAAAATGCAATGAATGTGCCACATTGATGAAAGATGTTGTTGATGGAGGAGTGGTGAGTGGGGGTAATATGGGAACCTCATATTTTTTAATATCACATTTTGTGTGATCTATGTATCTTTAAAAAAAGATTAAAAAATTTAAATGGGAATAATAACATTTATATTATGTGTGTATTATGACAAAACACAAGAAAGTGATTTGAACATCTGAAAATGATATTTTGTAATACTTGATATCTGATAAATGCTTATTAATGTTATGCATTATTTAATCATAGCTACATTTAACTACTTTCTGAGGTGCAAAATTGGGTGAGAAGGTGGAACTCTTGCCTTCCTTATATCATCCCACTGCCTTACAAAAATATTACATAACTTCATTGACTTGTGAATTCATTCCATTTTTAAAAAGTGAATCATACTTTAAACACACGAACACACACACAAGAAGTCTAGAGGTAGGGCAGGCCCAAGGATGGTTGATTCAATGCTCAGTGATTTTCAAGGTCCTGGGTTCTTCCTTAGCTTTTCTTCATCACCTCCTGAATCTCAGTGTTATAAAAAGGCAGCTCCCCTCATGGACTCAAGATGCTGCTGCACATCCAGGCATCATAGCCAAACACCAGAATGTCCAGAGGTAGAACAGCATTATCTTTCTTTTGTCCCCTTACTGAGGGCAACGACTTCTTTCCTAGAAGCCCCCAGCAGACTCCACCTCTGGTCTCATTGGCCAAGACTTGGATCACCTGCCCATTCCTGGAACAATTTCTGGCAAAGAGAATGAGCTTGCCATAAATTGCTTAAACAAATTATTTTAGGTGAAACAGGTGTGGGCAAGTTAGCCACAAAGACTACAACATACTCACATTGTAAATAAAAGTAGACTGTTGGAAAAAAAAAAGTAGACCGTTGAGCAATGATATGATAATTACAAAGATCATTTAGAAGAGCTCAAGAAAAGCAGGAGTAACTTTGAAAAAACAAAGTTGTGATGTAGTCATTCATAAATGAGTCTTGCCTTGGTCATTCATAAGGTACAGTTTATAATATCCCATCCACATTCTTTGCAGTCATTGTGCAAATCTGATAAGATCATGTAGAGGAATATGCTCTGGGAACTGAAGCACCTTTGTAGGCATATAAGATATAATGGATCCAATGATAAATAATGGATAATTGGCTCTGTCTTGTCATCTGGCTTCTTTCCATAAAGAAATGTAGACAAGTTTTCTCTCCCCTGGCTACTCACTTGTCACCAATAGGGGGCATTCTGCCTCGTCTCTCCCATGTTCGCCCATTTCAGGGCCTTAACATAGTAACATAATTAATATTTAGACTATTATCTAATGTAATCTTCAAAGCATCACTGTGAAGAAGGTTAGGTAGAGTAGGGCAGAGAAAATACATTTCCTCTTATACAGATAGAGAAGTTGAAGCACGGGGATTGGGACCCAAGGCAGGCAGTCCTAGAAAAGGTCAGGGAGGAGGAATTATAGGACTTGGGGTTGCCTGTTCAGACTTCTTTCCTTCTTGAGTCACCTGAAAGCAAATGTATCTCAACACTGTGGGTCCACATGCTTATTCTGCTCTTACTAGTTTTTATGAAGATGATTATTTCCTATGACCAAGGACATTACATAGTATTAATACTGATGCAATAATATCTAGTGCAGAGCCAATTTCTAAATTTCATCAATTGTTAAAAAAATTGTCTGTCTTAGTTATTTCACCAGCAATCAAACTTTGTGTTCATTTGTTGTATCTTATTAGATGCTTTACATTTGGAGCATTTCCTTAGTTTTTTTGTGTGTGTCTTGACCTTGACATTTCTGAAGAATACAGGCCAATTACTTTGTAGACTCTCACTCCATTTGGATTTATCAAGTGTCTTTACTTCTAGCAATAAATCATAGAAGTGAGGTTATGTCCTTCCCAGCACATCTTGTTAGGACCTGTGTGATGTCTGGTTGTCTCAGTATGGATGGTGTTACCTTTGAGCTCAATTAATTTTTGATTCACATTGAATGAAATAACCTTGGAGAGCTTCCACATTTAGAAAATTGATTCTGGATTACCTGAGGGCTGATTTTACTTTGAGTGTTATGAGTACCAGTAGATGACACTTTTTTTTCCATCAGCTATGTAATTGTCAAACATTTACCTGTAATTCAAGAGGGAAAATCAAAAGCAAAATCAAACCAGATCAATTGGATAATTCTTCACAATTTAGTCAAATAAGGTACAGAGTTTGAAAACCATGGATAAAATAATTCTCTTTACATAAAGTGAATGAATAATTAGGATAAGTAGCAAACTTTAATATTCTAAGAGACTCTTATCTTCCTTAAACTAGAATATATTTTCAAAAAAAAATTTTTTTTCTTCCCAGTAAATTGCAACTTGTAAAAAAGCCATTAGGTGGCACCCTGGTTCCAGACGTTCTATCAGCAAATCTATTGGGAACTTTGCTACTTACTGGAAAATGCTAGTTGCTCAAGAAGTCAGTTCAGTTAGCTCCCTGAAATCTAAAGAAGATAATTGGTTTGTGAAAACATCTCAATTGAATAAATTTTGAGCTTGGATTGGATTATTTTCCATGAGAATGCTTCCCTCTCCCTCATTTCCAAATTTCAGAAAGCCAAATACTTTGGTTCATGATCAAAAAGAGGGGAAAAGGAAATATCACTAGTTCAATAGAACTATTAAACTTTAAATATTTTAGAGATATTTGGCCCCTACCATTTTCTAGAGGAAAAGGAATCCACAACGAGAAGGTAGCTAGAATCCCCTGGAACAGGAGCATGAATGAGTGTGTGCTACTGGAGGCAGGTGGAGAGGAGAGAAAGGACAGGAGCTCCGAATAGTTTTACAAAACCATTTCCCTTCCCCTATTCCCACAGAAGTTTCATGCAAGTTTCAAACTTTTAACCTTTATTAATTTGAGTTGAAGGGATGAGAGAATCTCTAACCAAATATTAACACACTGAAAGACAAACTAAATTTTCTACTGACATCTGGTGTGGACTGCCGGCTATACTTGCTTCTGCAACCATCTTAGTGCTTTTAGCAGACTGAAATTTTAAGTATATATATATATTTTATAGATTATGTATAGTCTATATATCAAGTACAAATCTATTTGTGTGATTGCACTGTAATACTTAACAAGTCAGCTTGTAAATGTAATTTAGTGCTTGGTCAAAAGAACTGGAACCTCCTATATAGGTTACATCTCCAAAGCAAGGTAGACCGAACTAATGTGCATTTGTTAGTATTAATTGACTCCCTGTTTTTTATTAATTGTGTCATACTATCAGTTAAATAAGTGGTTACAGTGTGCCTCTGAAGCTCTGAAAGATGTCCAGGAATGGACCAGAAGCAACGGGCAGCCACAAGTTAACTTTTCTGCCAAGGCTACACCGTCACACATACAGTTTCTTGGAGCACCCTGGAGTCCCGTCTATAGAAGTCACTTCAGCTGCATTTACTTGTTCATTCGCAAGAGGGCAGCATTCAGTGCACTTCTGTTTTGAAGTTCTGTCTTGGCTGATTATTCTCACCAGGGACTGTGGGTAGCTCCCAAATTAGAAAATAATAATAATAATAATGAAGACTTCACATCATTATAATTGAACCAAATAATTTTTGCTTCTACTACTCTAAATTCAACAATCTTAATAAATTTCATTTTTTATTTTTTATTCATTTTTATGAATAACAACAAACTCTTCTCACATTTGACAAATTACAATACATAAAATGTGCAAACCAAAGTATAGATTCAGACCCTAGAGGATGTGTCATTCACAAACAGACTTGCAGATCCCACCAGTAACCCTTTGCTTCTCCAGGGACCTTGAGTACCAGGAAAAAATATTTTTCACTTGAGCTAAGTGAAGTCTACACCAATTGTTATTTCGAGATATATGTAAACTACAAAACACATTCTTTCTTATAGTGTATAGACCTGTGCAAGCCTTTCTTGTTCAGCTTGCAAATTCCCTGTTCCACTAACTACGTGGTTCTCAAACTAATAATGGAACGTAAGAACGATACAAGGACCTTGCTTAAAAAAGTCAGAGACTAATAGAGTCCATTTGGTGTGGGCATGCACAAGAATCTGCATTTTTTTAACCAATATTCAAGAAGATGTAGGCAGGACTTTAAGAAGAATGCATCAGGGAGGGAATGTAGTTCAAGTGGTTGAGTGTCTACTTCCCAGGTACCAGGTCCTGGGCTTCTAATCATTGATAATGCTTCATGTGCATGTCACTTTCAAGTTTACAAAGTATTTTCAAATATATCACAGGTTGTGCCTTGAGGAGTGCCAAGCATTTCCAGCAGCTTCTCAGGAGACTGGCTCATGAATCCTCAGGTGCTAGTCAACAAGAATAGTTCTGCATTCATGCATTTCGTATATAACCCATGAAATAATCAGCTATCTTGGGGCCCAGTTCTAGTAGAGAATTGCCATAAAAAATGCCATCAAATTTTATAGTAATTTAAAACTTTACTTCATTTTCTCAAGTGATGCCTAAATGAGTTTTCTATATATTTGTATGTGTTATGAAAGTGAATATATATGCGATATATATATAATTTCTTTACTATATAGCAAAAATTTCCATCTTTATCACTCTCTTTGCCAACAGTTGCTCCAGAACCTTCCATCTTACCTGAAATAACTCCTTTCTTGCACAGAGGATTTTTTACTTTACTTTCCTTCCTCATTTACTTTGACATATTCTTTTTTTTTTTAAGAAGTAATTTTATATTTTTCCTATATAATTTACTTAGCCCTATCAGCTTCTTCCATTTTCTCTTCCCTGTTGTATTCCAAACTACACTCATTAACCTGACTCTGCACAACAAATTCCAGACTCCACAGGAGACAGAGAGGGAAAAGGAAGATAAGCCATCACTCATTAATGCTTCTACCACACACACACACACATATATATAGAGAGAAAGAGCTTCCATGTAGGAGGCCATTTGGTTTTTTTTTTTAATTTTTTATTGTATCTTTTTGAAGATACATAGATCAAAAAAAAAAATGTTACATCAAAAAATATGAAGTTCCTGTACCCCCCACCCCCACATCAACAACCTCTTTCATCATTGTGGCACATTCATTGCATTTGGTGAATGCATTTTGGAGCACTGCTGCACCACATGGATTATAGGTTACATTGTAGTTTATGCTCTCTCCCAGTCCCTTCAGTGGGTTATGACAGGATATATAATGTCCAGCATTTGTCCCTGCAAAATCATTTAGGACAACTCCAAGTCCCCAAAATGCCCCCACATCACATCTCTTCTTCCCTCTCCCTGCCCTCAGCAACTACCGTGGCCACTTTCTCCACATCAATGCTACGGTTTCTTTCATTACTAGTCATAATAGTTCTATAGTAGAATACCAGTTAAGTCCACTCTAATCTATATTTTATTCCTCCGTTCTGTGGACCCTGGATGGTGATGTCCACTCCACCTCTATGTCGAGAAGGGGCTCAGATCACATATGATTGATGGATGCAATTCTCCTGCTTGGAGTTGTAGGTCCTCTCGGTTCCCTGGTGGTTGACCATCTTCACTTCCCTGTTAGCTGACCTGGGTAAGTCCAACAAACCAGAGAGCAGGAGTTGCAGTTCTGCTGTGGCTCAGGGCCCAGCTGGCACATGATCAGTCCAGATATTCAAGTCTTATGTAGGAGGCCATTTGGACAAGAGCCTCTATAGCTAAGAACTAACATACATTATCTAATTTAATTTTATCACATTTCTGCAAGATGATATATTGGTCAGCCAAAGGGGTGCTGATGCAAAATACCAGAAATCTGTTGGCTTTTATAAAGGATATTTATGTGGGGTAGAAGGTTATACGGCCATAAAGCATAAGTTACTTCCCTCGCCAAAGTCTGTTGTCACATGTTAGAACAAGATGTCTGCCAGGGTTGAGACTTCCTCTTCCTCTTAATGCTACATGGTCCCAGCTTCTCCCAATATCAGCTATAGGCTGGGATATGTCTCGTCTCTATCCCCAGGCTTGTTTCTCTCCAGGCTCAGCTGCTCTGTTCTCGCCACAAGGTCAGCTATGAACTATCAGGAGAATGGCTTTTCTCTCTTCCCAGGGCCTCTGCCTTGTGTAATGAATACTTCAGTTAAACTTAATACAATCTTATTTGATATTCATGATTTCTAAAAACAAATCTTTTCTATTTAACAAGATGACTTTCTTAATTTCCAGAATCTGCTTTCATCTCATTTTCCTTGACATTTGCTTTTTTGTGAACATTGACTATGTTCTTAGATCTTTCCCTATTTCTGCCTAATCAAGACACAGCAATATCTTGCTCTGGGTTTTGAGATCCAAGGCCTGAGAATGCAAGGCAATCACCTGTAGGTATTTAGGATCTGGGGCATATAAAGTTTTCTGCATGGCTTAGTCCTATGACTTTTCTTAAGAAGCACAATGTCCCTTTTTCCTTCAAAGTTTACTTCAAAGGAAGACTCCACTAATGTCGTTAATCCAAATCTTTAAATCTAAAATAGATTTAAAATGTTGAACTTCTAGATTTGAAACTTTAAATCTAAAATAGATTTAGATTAGGAAGATGCAGCAATGCTTTCTAGGAACCTGTGAATGCAGTGTAATTCCATTCAAAATTACCACGGGAACTTGAAGTGTTCTTTCTAATATCCATGCATATCTACAAACACCTGTGAAGAGCTATCCCCTAAGTGTGAAACATTATTCAATCAGAAAATAAGACTTAATTACTTAAAGCTCTAATAATTAAGAAACTATGATATTAATATGGGGATATATGGGGGTGGGGAGAACAAACAGAAGAGTTAGAATATATCTCTGCATTAATGAGTGTCTAGATATACCAGGCTGCTATGACAAACACCACATGATGCATTGGCTTAAACAATGGTCATTATTGGCTCGTGGATTCAGGAATCCCAAATCAAGGCTGTTGCTTTCTCCCCAGAGCCTGGTGCTGGCTTGTAGAAATACTTGGAGCTCCTTGGTTTGTATATCTGCCTCCTGTCACATGATAATCTCTCCTTGTGTCTACTCCTTCCAGTTCCCCTGACTTCCATCTTTCTTTATAAGACCTCCATTAATATGGATTAAGACCCACCCTGATTTAGCTGGCCACATGTTAACTGAAAATAACATCTCCCAGAGGACCTGTTGACAATGGCTCACACCCACAGGGACATGGGTTAAGATTAAGAACATGTCTGTTTTAGGGACTGTATTAGTCAGTCAAAGGGGTACTGATACAAAATACCAGAAATTTGTTGGTTTTTATAAAGTATATTTATTTGGGGTAGGAGTTTACAGATACCAGGTCATAAAGCATAAGTCACTTCTCTCATCAAAGTCTATTTCCATGTGTTGAAGCAAGATGGCTGGCAATGCTTGCAGGATTCAGGCTTCCTGGGTTCCTCTCTTCCCAGATCTTGCTTCTCTCTGGGCTCAGGTCCTCTGTTTTCTCTACAAGGTCAGTTGTAGACTATAAGACTCTCTAGGCTTTGTCTCTCTCTACAACATCAGTAGACTATCAAGCAAATGGCTCTGTCTCACTCTCCCTGGGGTTTCTGCTGTGTCTAAGGAGCCATTTCTATTCCTCTATGTTCTTCTCCTGGCTCCAGCTTAAGACTTCAGCATCAAACTTCAACATCAAAACTCCAACATCAAAAAACCCCAACTCTCTCTTTGCCTTGCCTTATCTGTGAGTCCCCACCCACCAAGGGGGGGGAGGGAGAGGAATCAATACCCTAATGATGTGGCACAATCAAAGCCCTAATCATAACTTAACCATGCCCAGGTATAGACCAGATTACAAACATAATCCAATATCTATTTTTGGAATTTATAACCATATCAAACTGCTACAGGGGCCATAACTCAATCCACCACAATGAGCAAGCCTAATCTGTGACAGGTTAGAAAGGCCATCTCAACAAATGGTTCTGGAAGTAATAGTTATCTATATAGGAAAAAGAAAAGAAACTAAATACCTCACACCAAGGCAAAGAAAAGATAAATGCAAATAGGTTAAAGACTTAAATGTGGAGTACAAAACTATAATACTTTAGCAGATAAAATAAGCGACTATCATTATAACCTTGGGGTAGGGAGGAGTTCTTAAACAATTCAGGAAAAGCACATCCTAAGGAAAAAGAATGACAAATTCAATTGTATTTTAACTAGGAACTAGTGTTAATAAAAATGAAATAAAGCGAATGAGAAGACAAAATGGGAAGCTCTCATAATCGGCCATACACCGAATATATAGAGAATACCAAAAATGACAACAGAAAGGAAAAGAAAAGAAAACAACCCAAAGGATAAATAAAACAATTGAACACAAACTTTCTCAGAAGAGAAAATGCAAATGAACAATAAACTTAAGAAAGATATTTCATCCCATTAGGACTAAAGGAACTGCAAATCATAAAATCAAAATGAAATTACATGTTACACTCACAGAACTAAAACCAATAAGAACTTTAACAATATCAAGGGTTGGCAAGGGTATGCAGAAATGGGAGCAATTAAATATTGCCAGGAGATTGTCAAATACTATAACCTCTTTGGAAACAATTTAACATTATTCAAAATCACATCTTTGAAGATGTGACCACTGCATGACCTCTACTTCCACAAACATTTCAGAGAGAAACCTTTGCTCTTATTTGTATAAAAATGTTCATATCAGCTTTGATTGCAATAGTACATGTACACACATAAACATACAAACACAAATTGGAAGTAATCCAAATGCTCACACAGTAGAAAAGGAAAAAAAATTCTGGCATATCCATAAAAACAGAAAATTACCCATTAATGATAATGGGTGAATGACAGTTTCGTGAAAATAATGAATTAATCTTAGAAACATAATGTTATGTGGAAAAAACAAGTTGCAGACAAGTACACAGTATGATCTCCTTTATATTTCAAGATCAGTAATATGCAAAACAAAAACATATTTAGTGATACTTTTTTGTCAGAGAAGTTGTGAGTTTACAGAAAAGTCATGCATAATATACAGGGTTCCCATATGCCACTCTATTATTAACACCTAGCATTGGTGTGGTTTATTTGTTACTCTGGATGAAAGCACATTTTATAATTATACTATTAGCTAGGGTCCATGGTTTAATTTAGGGCTCACTGTTTGTGTTGTGCAGTTTATGGTTTTAAAAAAAATATTCTGGTAGATATATATAACCTAAAATTTCCCCTTTTAACCACATTTGTGTATATAATTCACAGCTGTTAATTATGTTCACAATGTTGTGCTACCATCAGCACCGTCACTACCAAAACTTTTCCAACATTCCAATAGAAACTTTGTACATTTTAAGCCTTAATTCCTTATTCCCTACTCCCACCCAATCCCCTGGTAACCTAAATTTTCTAGATTCTGACACAATGTGATTGCTTATTTTAATTATTTCAAATCAGTGAGATCATACAATATTTGTCCTTTTATGTCTGGCTTATTTCACTCAGCATAATGTCTTCAAGGTTCATCCATGCTTCAGATATATAAAAACTTCATTCCTTTTTATGGCTAATAAATATTCCATTGTTTTTACCTATCACATTTTGTTCATCCATTCATCAGTTGATGGACACTTGGATTGCTTCCATTTTTTGGTAACTGTGAATAATGTTGCTGTGAATATCGGTGTGAAAATATCTGCTTGAGTCCCTGCTTTCAATTCTTTTGTGTTTTTAGCAGGAAGTGAGATTGCTGGGTAATATGGCAATTCTATACTTAACTTTCTGAAGAACTGCAAAATTGTCTTCCTTAATGGCTGCACAATTTTACATTGCCACCAGCAAAGAGTGTTCCTATTCCTTGTCATCCTCTCCAACAGTTAAAATTTTGTTTTTTTAATAGTAGTCATTCTGTAGGTGTAAAAATGTATCTCATTGAAGTTTTGATTTGCCTTTATAGCTAAAAATTTCCCTCTCAGCACTGCCTTTGCTACATCCCATAAATTTTGGTATGTTGTATTTTTATTTTCATTCACCTCAATTTCTAAATACACCTAATTTCACCCTGCCTTTTGACTGGGAAGTTAAATCTATTTACATTTAAATTCACTACGGAAAATCTATGACTTTCTTATACCATTTTGCTGTTTAGTCTTTGCAGCAGTTTGGTATAGTTTATGAATTCAAAAATAGATACTAGATTGTGTTTGTAAATGGTCTGTTCCTCTGGACTTCTTAGATTGTATTAGATTCAGAAGTTTCACTTTTACTTTATGAAATCATAATTAGGGCTTTTATTTGACCATGTCATTAAGGCAAGCAGGGTTGAGTCTCCACCCCCTTGGTGGGCATAAAACATAGAATTAAATACAGGGAGAAGGAGAACATGGTTTAGTTTTGGATGATGGAGCCCAAGGGAGAGGAAAGATGGAAGGGGAAATGGGTTTAAGAGGAAAACCATGGAAAGTGAGATCTGGAATTAAGACATCTCCTTGACCCAAGAGAGGGACCCCACCCAGGTATATGGAAAGGGTGAGTTTGCCCCAGCATTTGAAGAGGGTGGATGTCCCAGCTTGTTCTCAGGGAGAATTTTGCCATCCCAGGCTACTAAGAGGGTGGAGCACATTCCCCAAGGGTTGGGGAGAGTAAGGTGGACACCCCATAGGTCTGAGAGGGATGGGTCTGCCCTCCATAACTTAAGGAAGACCAGGTCACTAACTCACAGCTCTGAGAGGGTGGGGCCTATATGCCAGAAATTAGGGAGAATATTATTTCCCCTTCTGTGTACTAAGGGGGTGGAGACTCTACCCCAAAGTTTGGGTAAAGGGTGGCCATCATCCCAATGCTTTTGGATGGTGAGTTCTGGAGCTGGGTCACCATCCAGATTCTTGTTGAGGGAAGAATAAAAAAAATGGCCATTGGGCAAAGGGTGGGCCCCTATGAGACCCCAGGAAGAAGAAATCATCCATCACAAGAATGACCCTCAGACTTTGAAATCTAATGAAGTATGCCCTGCAGGTTACAGAATTGTAGGGGACCCATGACTCATGTTTCTCCCCGATTTCTCCTTATGGTAATGCAAATGTTTTTCTTTTGTTCCTTTGTATATTGGAAGCAGATAAATGTTTTTATATGTTTCAGAGATCTACCGCTAGATGAGACATTGCCCCAAGACGAACTGTATTTCTTTAAACTGATTGTGATATGATTTTATACATAGCATTGTTACTGATTTAAGGTTGTTTTTAAAAAAATATTGTAATGTCTTTTTGGAATTCAGAAGGTAAAGTGGCAGTTTGCTATTGTTTATGAATTCCAAAAATAGAAATTGGATTGTGTTTGTAAACTGGTCTGTTCCTCTAGACATGTTAGATTGTATTAGATTCAGAGGTTTCACTTTTACTTTATTAAATCAAGATTAGGTCTTTTATTTGATCACATCATTAGGGCATGCAGGGTTAAGTCCCCACCCCCTTGCTGGGGATAAAAAGACTTTCACACAGAAGCAAATGTGGGAGAAGGAGAACACAGAGTTAATTTGGGATGCTGGAGCCCTGGGGAGAGAGCAGAGTCATTTGCCTGACAGTTTGCCTCTGAAGAGACCAGAGCCTGAACAGCTGAGAAAGCTCAGAAATTAATGAACCCCAGGGAGAGAGACAAGCCTTATGCTAGCCTGCAGCTGAGATTGGAGGGAGGTGGGACTATGGAGGCTTAGGAGGAAGAGGAAGGCAGAAACCAGCAGCCATCTTGCTCCAACATGTGGCAATAGACTTTGGTGAGGGAAGTAATTTATGCTTTATGGCCTTGTGACTGTAAGCTTCTACCCCAAATAAATACCCTTTATAAAAGCCAACCTATTTCTGATGCTTTGCATCAGTACCCCATTTGACTGACTAATGAAGCCAGCTAGTAAGATAGGGAATCAATAGATGGATCTGGAACCTGGCAAGAAGTCCACATGGACATCAATAACCCCAAGATGGCTGCTAGAAGACTCCCCCCCCACACACACACAAGATTCTGCCATTCAGAACAAGATTTCCTCTAGAAGCCAGGAGAAGCCCTGGATATTTCCAAGGACTTTATCATAGGTCCCCCCTAGGGGATTGATGGGTGGAGTAATCAATCAAAACAGCAAACACCTGGAACTGCTCCCCTGCCATTAGCAAAGGGGTGGAATATTTAATGGTTCAAAAAGCAAGCACAAGGCCTGAACTCTCTCTCTACCCTTTGGACCCCGATTCTGGCCACCTTCTCTCTCTGCATGAATCAACATGCAAGTAAAACCTGGGCATTTATAATCTATAATGACAAATAGTATTCTGTGAATCAACCCACTCTATCACTTTTCAGCCTCTTCCTTTCTACCTTGGACCCATGATCTGTTATTTTCTCCCATTTCTCTTCCCTCCCTACCTTAATAAATTACTGGCCTGACTCACCAGACTTGCTCTTGAAATTCATTTCTACAGCATAGTCAAGAACCTAGACAAAATCCAGTAACGTATTTGGTAAGCCATACCAAGAACTTATTAGTGAGTGAAACAATTGCATACAACCTGTTTAATTCCTTCCCTTGGTTCTCCATTTTAAATGGGTTCACCTCTGAGCCCCCACAGGATGTAATCCTGGGAGGGTAGAGGCTAGGTGGTGGAGATTCTCTGCATCCGTGCCATGTGCTCAGTTTTGTGAGATCTGAACCCTACCCGGGACAGCTGGGGCACAGGGTAGTGTCTCAAATCATGGCCCTGCCAAGACAGAGTTTCCCCAGCAGAGTGTGGGCACTGGGTAGCTTCTTTTTCAAGCCCTTTTAGCAGCCGGCAGCTTTGCCCTGGAGTCTGACTGCCACTGCCTTCTCCCACCCTCTTCCTTCAGCAGTAGCAAGGCAAAGATTGAGAGCCGGAGGATTGGGGTCCACGCCTTTTCAGACCCACTTTTCTGTCTACCACACTGTTGGTAGGAAGGTAGTAGGCAGGGCCAAAATGGATGCCGTTGGAGTTCCCTTCCCCAGTGGGGTCACAGACCAGGACATGGTTGTATAATTAACTTTTACCCATGTTTTTATCTTCCTACTTCTTGCCACTGAATTTCTCATTACAGATTTGTGTTAAAATGCTTTAGAATGTCTTAAAAACTCTAAAACTGAAAATGCCTTTGCTAGCAAGGAACTGATTGCCTCAGGGCTTCAAGGCCTGTTAGCTAGAACAATTGACCTCTAATCACTTAATGACCTTTTGATGACTGGTCTAACTGGGAAACTCCTAGACAGTAAAGTCAGAAAACTAGGACTGTGTTGAAGACCTCTGGAAGAAGAGTAGGAAGAAGCAATATTCGACTTGAAAGATATTCGATCTATTCAAGTCCAGAGTGACACTGGAAATGCCAGCAGCAGGGGCTCTGTGATTCCCAGTGTGGTGGGAAGCAGAGAGCAGTCAAACATCCCCTGAGATTTCAGGCGCTTCTGTTTGGGTAACAGTGCAGTCAGTCTCGGACCCTGAAATGTCAGAGGTGCTGAGAACCACAGCAGTAAACTCTGAATGGCCCCCATTCTTTGGGCCTTTCCATTCAGAGGGCAGCCAAATATACCCTGAGATTTGATTTGGGGTAACTGCTCAGGATGTCTCCTACCAACTGGGCTTGGGCGCATTGTTCTGCTCTCTGGAATTATCAGGCATCCCCCAGGACCAGGGTCACCCACAGGGAGGTCGGTAGGCCAGGCTCTGAAATTTAAAATTCTCAGAATGCTGAGAACAGTGCATTAGCTCCAAATTATGTGGAGTGCTGAAAGTTTTAGTCAGACTAGGACTCTGGGATGCCAGATTGGTCTACTAAAAAGTGCTTCTTCATTCTTCCTAGAATAATAGGCACAGCCTCTAGCATACCAGCAAACTTCCCATAGGAGTGTCTTCTCAAGAATCAAGAAATTCTGTCTATGGTTGGTCCATGTGGTCACAGTATAACCAAGAGCAACCTCTGTGTAGGACCCTGAATTCCAGTTAAACCAGTGTAAGAAAAGAGGACAGATAGATCTGAGGCCCAGAAACCTCATGTCATGTCTCCTTAAAGAAATGAGGAAATAAACCTCAAATTTGACTAACTCCTTTTTAGAAACAGCTTTCTCAGTTTAAACTCATTGGTGCCTATAAAAGACGTGAATAGAAATCAAGATCCAGACCAGTCACTAAACCTCTCTTGGAAAATAAGAAACGTTTTGGAAAATAAGAAATCTCATGATCTCATTTAAGATCAAAGAGTTCCTAGAAATGCTAAGGATATAAAATTCTCTCTTCTGTTTTAATTTGTGCTTAACTTTGTGTTCAACTTTGATATCTGTGTTTAGCTTTGTCAGTTTGCTTGTGCCTAGGAAATCAGATTGGGGGTTTAGCTCTTACAAATTGGATAACCTAAAAATGAGCCTTTAAATGTCAATACTGTCTTGCAAATGAATTCAATGTATAAATCACAGTAGAATTAATTCAACTGCTACAAAAGTAGAGAAACTTTGTAAAGTTGTTACTAATAAAATTCTTGTGACTTAGTTAATAAAGGTACCCAATTCACCTTACAGTAAAAACTTACTAGAAACCATAGTTAAGAGTTAAGATCATTTATAGATGCCTTTACATAATGAAACAAAAGGGTAATAACAAATTATAATTTGGTATATTTAGCCTAAACCTACTAATGTAAGTATAAACCTTAAAACTGAACTTACCTAAAGCCTAGTCTCACCCCTTGCCTTTGCTTATGGTTATTTCACAATAGCTTCTGCTCCTATGGCTCAGGGAAAAGCGAACTTGAGAAATCCCTATCTCCTGTCCTACTGGCATTAGTGACCCTGTTTTCTCTTATTGCTCCAAGGGTGGACTAAATTGCTGCCTGGTGGAATTCTCAGCCCTCAGAGTTGAAGGTACTCTCTTCCACTCAGCAGCCAATGGAGTCCTGTTATCTCTGAGGACTGGGAAATGAAGGAGGTCTCCTGCCTTGACTGTCAGAGTTCCAAAAAGTGGCAATACATGAGAGAAACCAATTTCCTTAAGGCTTTGATGGCCTCAGTGAATATACATAGAATTAGTCTTGCTCATCCAAGGTCTGCTAAATTCAAAGTGAAACATAAAGTTCTGAAGGAAAGGAAAATTGTTTTAAAGCATGGGGGACATTTTGGTTATAAGCCAATAATTAAGGAAAGAGATTCTTCTGCAAAAGTGCATGGTCACAGCGCAAATTAGAGTAATTAAAAGGAGCCTTCAAAGAAATCTTTTAAATGTTATCTTACAGTTAAAATTATTTTGTAAGAGAATTAAAATTATAACAGTGAGTCCTGTGTTTCTGTGTCCAACTCTATTCGTGTCTGCCTACTTATTCAATATATAACTCAATACACTGAGATGGTACCAAATTAACAAATGAAAATTCTTAGATGAGCTCTATTCAAGTTGAAAAATCAAATGTGCAGTTATACATGTGAATAAGTATTCCTGGAACTCAAATTAGGCTGAGAAGGATGGAAAGGTAACATAGGATTCTAAATATAGAAAGTTAGGAAAGAAAATGTTTTTCCTAAGCTCTTTAACCTGCCCTAACCCCAAGGCTTTCTCTTTGCAAGATCTGTGGGAGAAAGATGAAGTGTGACAGATTGAAACTATATTCTAAGCTGGGGAATTAAAAGTCATAGTTTGTCCTGTAATTGCTCAATTTAAACATTTTAATAGCCTTAAAATAAGAGTGGTTAATAATCCTCTTACAAAATATCAACAAGTAAAGAAAAAGTCGTTGAAAGCTTTGGAAAGTTCTTTAAAAATAAACAGTTTTCCAGAACCTAGTAGTCAGTGTGCATTCCTGCTTAAACTATAATAGTTTTGATTTTATTTAGCATGGGTGTTATCACCCTAGGTTTATGAAATACTAAGTATATAAATTTGTAAAATCTTTAAGGTGATGAAAGTTAAGTTCATATCTAATGAAATTAAGTTAAAGAAATGTAGATCTGCCCTCTTTTAAATGCATAAAGTAAATTCCATTGGTTGCTAATTGTAATCTAAGGAAAATTAACCAGTCTATGTGGTTGTGGTCAATTATAAAGAGTTTGTAAAAGCATCTTCTAAACTCAAGCATTTAAATGGCTAGTTCTAAGAAGCCATTATTAACTATAAACCTAAATTGATATTAATGGCAAAAAGTAATTTCATAGCAGTGAAACCTGTCTGAAAGGCACCTCAATGTGCATATTCAAGTGGTGGTAATGAAAAGTTACCTTGATCTTATTGAGAATCTTCAGTTTTCATTTTAAAATATGGAAGAAGTAGTTTTTCCTCTACTGCTAAAGTAAAATACCTGTTAATTAATATCTTCATGGTAAAAGTGTAAAAGTAAGAAGCAAAGTACAAAAAAGTTCATTTGATATGCTACACATTGCATTGGAAGTGTTTAAAAAGTGTATAAAAATCAGGAGATAGACTTCAGCATTGTCAAGCTCTCTTGTGCATTCAAACCAGGTCTTCAATACACTGCAGGTTGCCTCTCCATTTGAATTATTGGCTAGGTTGGTCACTGACCCCTAGAACAATAAAGGTATCCACTACATCTCTGGTTGTATTTCATGTATATAGAGACTACGTTGCAGTTTCAAACTCCTGTAGCAGCCAATGATGGCTCAATATAGCTGAATGAACAATGGATATCACCTTCAGACTGACACTGTTTCATAGTGTTGAAGGGTGCTATGCACCAGGTCAGTGGAATACTAGACACTACCTTTCTATCTTCTCTCTGGGGTCAACATGCTGCAGCATGCTGGCTGTGTAAAGGACATACCAAGTGGAGCAATGATCACCAGAGTACTGTGAGTAGAACTTACACACAATTGACATTATGGCCTGCTCCCATGGAGAGATAACATGTATAGAATTGCAAACCTGGAACTTAAATCTATTAATTGCAGCTCAAAGAGAAATGTATGCATTGAGTAGTGCATTAATTAGTATTAAGTACTTTATTTATATCCTATTCTAGATATATGTCTAATGATTATGGTGATATCTTTTCTGTTCTAGACCATATGCAGAGAAACACTGAACATATTAAAAATCCCAGTAAACTTCATTTTATAAGTATTTAATGAATGTGCTTAGCCCAGGTTTCCCTCCTAGCCCTTATTCCAGAACCTTTCCTACTCATACCCTGGGGAGGACTGGCAAACCCACATGCCATCCTACCAGGGCTGAAAACAACAAATGAGATGGCTAGGACCCACCTCAACTTAGCCCCTTTGAAATGGTCCATAGACAACTTTTCCTGATCTGGGACCTGCAAACCAAGTTCTGATCAAAACTTGGCAAGAAAAAAGCCTCATTCTCAATTAAAGCCAAAATGTAAGGAACTTTACTCTGTAATTCTGATCACTCCCACAGCTATTAAAGTTAAAGGAATTTCCAGCTTGGTGCACTAATCCTGAGTGAAGCCAGCTGCCCAAGGAAATACCAGTTCACCAGAAGCACCTGACATATGAGTGTCAGTCATTGGATGGCTTGAAATACCTCTTCAAGAGACAAAGCTAAATAGTGTCTGTGTCAAAGTCAGCTGTTCCCTCTAACTCTAGCCCAAATGCCTATTGCTAAAGGGAAGGCAAACCAGACACCCCTTTAAGAAATCTTGTCTCTTCTCATCCTCTTTAACTTAACTAAAAAGAGAAATGCCTCTTCTCATTTATCTCCTCTACCATAGGAATTGGGACTGGCAATTTATACCAAGCCCCATTACCTATTGCAGTCTCTCTCTCGAGTTAACCAATAGGGTAACATAACTAAAGGGAAAATACCGTTTTCCACCAACTTCAGGAAAATGCAACCTTTGCAGACACCTGTCTTTTTCTACTTTTGTGTTCCAGTATCCTCTTAGTAGGACCATATATTCTCAAAATTCTAATTAAGTTTATTTCTTCCAGAATCAACATCTTGTTAGCCATATGGGGACTTCTTCCAACTTCACACAGGATGCTAGATCCATCTTCATCCAACCGAGATAAAATAGCAGGAGGGTTTTATACCTTGTCTCTAACTGTTCCTAACCACCAAGAAAAAGCAACAGAAGAATGACCATCTCCCTTCAGCACCCCCTTAAGAATAAAGGTGTAAGCTCTCTGAGGGGGGTTGTGAAGCCAACTAGTAAGACAGGGAATCAATAAATGGATCTGGAACCTGGCAAGAAGTCCACGTGGACATCAGTAACCCCAAGATGGCTACTGGAAGACCACCTCCCACACACAAGATTCTGCCATTCAGAGCAAGATTTCCTCTAGAAGCCAGGAGAAGCCCTGGATATTCCCCAAGGACTTTATCATTGGGCCCTCCTAGGGAATTGATGGGTGGAGTAATCAATCAAAACAGCAAACACCTGGAACTGCTCCCCTGCCATTAGCAAAGGGGTGGAATATTTAATGGTTCAAAAAGCAGGCACAAGGCCTGAACTCTCTCTCTACCCTTTGGACCCCAATTCTGGCCACCTTCTCCCTCTGCATGGATCAACATGCAAGTATAACCTGGGCATTTATAATCTATAATGACAAATAGTATTCTGTGAATCAGCCCACTCTATCACTTTTCAGCCTCTTCCTCTCTACCTTGGACACATGATCTGTTATTTTCTCCCATTTCTTTTCCTTCCCTTCCTTAATAAATTACTGCATAACTCACCCAAGGTGCTCTTGAAATTAATTTCTTCAGCATAATCAAGAACCTAGACAAAATCTGGTTACACTAATACAGTCTTTGTAAGTCATATACCTTTTTGTCTCTCGATCCTTTGTTAATGCCTACTTTCATATTTATTTTATTTTTTGTGTTGTACCATATTGAGTCTTTTCTCATTTCTATCTGGGTATATTTTTTATATATTTTCATTATGATTACATGGGGTTAAAATTTAACATCCTAAATATATCAAAATAACATTTGATTTGCTATCAATTTGACTTCAAAACCATATACATACACTGTTCCTTTTTTGGTATTTGTTACAAATTATGTCTTTATATATTGTATGTGTAAAACCATAGAATTATCACTATTTTAAAAATATATTTGCATTTTAGCACTTGTAAGAAGTAGAGTTACATACCAAAAAATGCAGTAAGTAGTACTGGCATTTATAATTACTCAAATAGTTACATTTACCAGAGGTCTTTATTTCTTTATGCTATTTGAACCACTGTCTAGTGTCATTTCCTTCCAATCTTAAGAACTTCCTTTAGTATCACTTGTAGGTCAAGTGTAGTGGTAATGAACTCCCATCTTGACTCCATGCTTTCTGATGAGAAATCAGCACTTAATATAATTGGACTTGCCTTGTACATAACACATTGCTTTTCTCTTGAGCTCTCCTTGCCTTTTGCACTCAACAACTTGATCAGTGTGTGGGGCAAATTTTTCTTCAAGTTTTATCCTGTTTGGTGTTATCTGGGCTTCTTGGATGTGCTATTCACATCTTTTGCTAAATCTGAGAAGTTCTCTGTCATTATTTTTTCCCCTTTCTCACTTTCTTCTCCTGCTGGAACTCCCAGAATGCTTATATTGTTACACTTGATGGTATCCCAGAAGTGTTTCCAGATATTTTTGCTTTTTTAATTTCATTTTTTATTTCAGCCCTACTCATTTCAATTGTCTTCTCTTTGAGTTCACTGTTTCTTCCTTTGGTCTGCTCCAATCTTCTGTTTAAATCCTCCAGGGAATTTTTAATTTTAGTTATTGTATTCTTCATATCCAGCAGTTCTATTTAGTTCCTTTTTAAAATTTCTATCTCTTTATTGAGATTCTCATATTGTTAATTCATTGCTTTTCTGATATCATTTAGTTATTTCTTTGTTGTTTTCTTTGTCTCCTCAATCATATTGATGATCATTTTAAAAGTATTTTTCCAGTATGTCTACAGTCTTGTCATCATCATTGATGTTTTCTGGATTTTTATTCTCTTCTTTTGGATGGATCATCACTTCCTGTTTGCTTGTCTTGCCATCTTGTTGCACACTGTACATTTTAATATTAAAATGTTAGTTCTGGGATTTATTCACTGAGATATCTATTTCTTGCATTTGTAACCATATAGCGATATGGTAGACATTTTCTTGAATTTCAGCAGCTAACAAAACCAAGGAAGTCTAAGCAAAAAACAACTTTTGCAATCACTGAAAATTATCTTTGCATTGGCTGGTGTTCTCCATCAAAGTTCAGCCCTCTAATCTGGAAGGTCAGGCCAGGGTGAATGCAAAGTGTATTCTGTTTTCACTGAGCTTATGTCTTGTCCTGAACTTGTGCTTGCTAGTGGCCTTAGGAGCTCCCCTATTTATAAAAGTTCAAATGACCCCTCTACTTTGAGGAAACAGATATTTTCCCTCTTCCAGGTGTTCTACTGCGGGACTTAAGTAGGTCATCCTTTCCCCTAGGCCACTTGCCTAGTCATTTCTTGCACTGCTTTTGTTTCAAGCTACTTTTGCCTGGAGCACAAATTCCGGGAGGAGGGGAACACCAGAGAGGAGTTTCCCAAGTCAGTCTTTCCCAGCTAGAACAAGGCCAGGCAAATGCACAAAGGTAGCACCATCCAGGTCAAAACTGCCCTGGGGAGGGAATGAAAGGGAGGTACAGGAAGAGCATCTGAAGCTTATTCAATTTCTCTCCAAAGAGGTGCCCTTATGACTTAGCACCTGCAAGAAAATGTAGCCCTTCCACTGTCCTCTGCAGTTCTGAGATTGCTACCATCTTTAAGTTTCCTCTACCACTTTTGTCAGGCTGATTTGGAACAATGACAACCATCAGAACCAGACCTTCAGTAACTAACCCAAAAGTAGTGACCGGAGACTGGACTGTGCCACCACCCCCACTTCCCTCAGATCTTGGGGAAGTGGATTTCAATGACCCTTTCTGGCACCAGCAAACTAAGCCATTGGCCAGACTCTGCTACTGCCTACTGTGAAAGCAAGTTATGGAAAGCGTAACTATCACTCAGAGAGACCAATTACTTGTATTTATCATAATTTAACAACCTCTTCCTTCCATGCTTCCCTATATGATGGACAGTGTTCTATTGGACTCTGAGTTTTTACTTAGTTGATTCAGACAATTCTTGCCTGTTTAATAGTTATTGTGGTGGAGGGACTAATTTCTGGAGCTTCATCCTCTACCATCTTCCCACAATTCTGCTCAGGGATACTTTTATATGTCTTAAAATTATTAAATAAATTTAAGTTGGAAAAATGAAATGAGATCAGATCAGAGAAGGGCACATGAGAGACCTCAACATTAAAAATTTTCTTCTCCTTCATCTGGGTGGTAGATGCCAGAACGCTTGCTACAAAAGAGTAATAATTATTTGTGTCTTACATATTTTTATTTTTATTACACATATTTTATAAATATCTTTTGCATTTATTTAATTAAAATCATTCTAAAAAGAAATGATATAGTTGGAATAATAATTTAAAACATGAAAAAGAATAACAATTTACAAGTTATTCTGCATTTCTATGTCAATGGCCTAGGTTGGGTAGTTAACACTATAAACAATTCATTGAATACCACATACACAGTGATGTCTTTGATTCTAGTCTCTGCCCTACCCAATGTATCTTTCACATCACTCTCAAGTACATCCATATGGAAGACAGGCCTTCTTTTAGAATCTGAAGGGGCTGACCATGGATAAGGAACCCTGTTCCCATTTCCCCTTATGTGATTTCTGCTCTCCTCTCTCATGGCTAAATGGATGGATGTACTTAAAAGATGAAGGTCCTAGTGGGTTGCAGGTGATCTATTTTTGCTCTGTCATCTCTTAGAAGTAGCCAGTCATGCATTGTTGATCTTGGTGATAAAAGAGTAAAGTCCTTTCCACCTTCCCCTAACCTCAGCCTTGCCTGTGAAACTGACAGACACTTTACATCATGGAAAAATCCAGCTCTGAATGCAAGAGGGAAACAACCTGGTGTAATGATGGTGATGTTGACAAAAGCATAGAGAGTAAACATGTGTCTAGTGCAGAATAAAGCCAGCTGATGAGAAAGGAACTGCATTTTGGGCATTAGACTCAAATATGATTAACAGTAGTGGAGAATCTGCAAGAAGTAAGTTGGAAAGTTATGAAGGAGTTCACAGAACTTGTTTCTAAAAGAGAGTCCTGTGCTCAGTAGAAGAAAATGATCTTTTAAATGTGTGGAATAAATTAGAGACTAACCTGAGGAATAAGAGTTTAATTCCCTAGCAGAGCGCCCGGGGACTGGCATCCATCCTAAGAGGCTGAGGCACATAATAATGGCATGGGAGTGTCTACATAAGTATACATTCATGTGGGGACTATGTCCAGAAGGGGTGGAACTTAACCCTTATGCTAAGAACTCTCTTTACTCTTTTCTCTTATTTTCCTTCAAATGTTCATAAAGACTGGCTAGTGATTCATCTTGGAGTTATTCTTGATATGCCAGATGAATGCTGGCTCTAAATTCCAAATAGTCAGTACCTCTAAATGCAGAAAATTAAAATAAAGGTATTTTTAAATTCCATTCCTTGTACCTGTTCTAGAAATTCTGCAATTAAACAGAAATCGACCAAATTATTTTCATCTTAAAATGTAACTATTATAGTTAGGAAAAATAATGAACTATTTAACAATTCTGTCCTGCATATTCTAAGTGCCTTTAGGGTATTCTCCTATAATTTTAATGATGTCCCATAAATCAAACATTTACAATTTGCTGAGGTGGCATCCTAACCTTCTCCACTGATGTTTCTTTCTGTGTCAGGGGTAAAAATGCATGGCAGAAACTGATATTCCTGGTTTACGTTCTTGCCTTGTTTTTATACTTTTTCCATTTTCAATCCAGTGAGACAGACAAGCCCCTTTAAAACAAGCTCCATTAAGCAGGGTCTATTTTGATGAGCCATCCCATAAAATAATGCATGACAGGATTAGAACACCTGCCTCTAAAAGCACTTCCTCCCTGTCATGTAAAGGCTTGATTTAGTCTTGGTACAGAGGATCTCCCTGACAGCTCCAGCTCCTTATGAGGCCTGCCTACAGGTGCAAAACAGATCTATCCAGCACTGTAAACTGGTCTTTAAGCAGAGTACAATGAAGTGTCAACAGACTGTGGCCATTCCCAGGGAAGAAATCACTAGGGATGAGGAGGGACAGAACAGGGTGGCCAAAATTTCAGGGCTGAGTGCAAATTTCCCTCATTCATACAACAGCAAATAAATATCTGTCTGGCCAGAGAGGGCAACTGTATACACAGGTGTCTACTTGGCTGTCCTATCCTTTATTTGGGAACACAGGGTCAGGGGTGGGGGTGGGGCAGTGTAGAAATACAGATGTGCCTTTGGACCCATTGGCTGTGCTCAGTGTGAAAAACGCCATCCCCAAAGCTTGATGGAACAGAAGAAAGGCGGAGAAGTTCTCCTTGCACCTCAGTGCTTTTCCATCACAGGCCCATAGATGGGCTCCTGAAAAGTCCAAATGCCTAATCCTACATCATGTGGGCCTGTGCGATCTTCCTGAAACTGGAACGATATGTGAAAGCCCAGAATTACAGCAGAACTGTAATTGGCATAGTGGCTTCCAAAATTACCTGCCACTTTAATATTGGCGAATAGAAATGTAGATCTAAAGGGTGCACAGCAAGGACTTTGAGGTGGGATGAGACTTACCTGGCTTCCATCTTACTACACAACTGGCTAAAATGTACAAACTTGGGAAAATGATATAACTTCTACAACTCTCAATTTCTTAATCTTTTAAATGGGGATCACCTGTGAGGATCAAGTGAGGTGATATCTGTAAGCATTTAGCAAGAGTTGTCATGGACTAATTGTTTAAAAAAAATAGCAGCTGCTAGGGGAATTACATTCTTACTGGAATTGTGGGAACTCAAGTTTTCTGTGTGGTAATTATCCAAACCATGCAGAATTTTAGGGCGTCTTTGCAGTTGGTAGAAAAATTTTGATTCTTGATTACACAGGCTAGTGAGGGAGTACAGAGTATGATATAGACATCTGCTCATCTGAGGGCCAGCTTGTGCCATATTGCCCTAAGTGCACAAAAACTCACAAAATAATAGCTGGAAACCTAGACTGGATGCCCTCAAACTGGAATAGTAATATTCCAGGGGTTCCTAGAGTCTTTCCATGGAGAATATGGATGTGGAGAGCTTTAAGGTAATCCATTTCAAACCCCTGACTTACATATGACATCTTAGCTAAAAACTGATGCAAACTTCTCAAGTCTGCTGTCAAGAGAGCATGCTCACTCTCTAATTCCACCACCCCTTTCAGAGCTTCCTTCTTCCCTTTTCTTCCTCCCTTCCTTCCTTTCTTCCTTCAATATTTATGGAAGAGTACACACCAGGAATTGTTTTAAATGCTCCAGATAAAACAGCAGAACAAATAGACAAACATCTGTCCATATGAAGCATAAATTTCGATAAGAGGACATCAAATAAACAAGGTAAAACACTTAGAATCTATAGCATTGTGGATGATGACACATGCTAAGGACAAACATAAAGGAGGATTAGAAAAGTTGTAGTGGGTGGAGTTCAATTTTAGATAGAACGTTCAGGAAAGATCTCATTGAGAAGGGAACTTTTGGTTAAGAGCCCAAGTGAGCAAGCACATTCTGTAGCTATCTGGAGTAAGAGAGTTTCAGGTAGAGGGAGAAGAATCCTTGTGAGTTCAGGGAGGAGGGAGAGATGGTAAGGGATGAGCTAATCTGAAGAGGTGAAGGACAGTCCGGGAAGAAACATCCACTCTCATCCAGCATCTTTTACATTGGGATCTTGTTCACATGGAGCCAGTTGGGAAGCTACTGTGCATTTCAGAATGATTGCCATTGCCAAATGGACCACAGTTATAAGACTGTCCAGCAGCACTTCTTATCTTTGGATCTGTGTTTGTAGGTCTCTTTCTTCTCTTTCTCCCAACACAAATGCAACCACTGGAGATAAGTAGGAAACCATATGAGCTTAAATGGCTACTCACCTCCATGAGTGTGAAATTCCTGAGAATGTGGAAAAATAAGGCAGGACCATGGAGATTCCCTTTTTTTTTTCTCTTCCTTTTTTATTATCTTTATTTTTCAAAGATAGATAAATCACACAAAATGTTACACTAAAAAATATAAGAGGTTCCCATATACCCCATTCCCCACATCTCCCTACTCCTCCCACATGGACAATGTCTTTCATTAGTGTGGTACATCCATTGCATTTGATAAGTACATTTTGGAGTATTGCTACACAGCATGGATGTTGCATGTTGTAGTTTACACTCTCTCCCAGTTCATTCAGTGGATTGTGGCAGAATATATAATGTCCTGCATCTGTCTCTGCAATATCATTGAGGACAACTCCAAGTCCCAAAAATGTTGAAATACACCTCTTTTTCCCTCTCCCTACCTTCAGCCACTCCTGTGGCCACTGTCTCCACATCAATGATATAATTTCTTCCATTGCTAGAGTCACAATAATTCTATAGTAGAATACCAGTAAGTCCACTCTAATCCATATTTTATTCCTCCATCCTGAGGACCCTGGGACTATGGAGACACCCAGGTCCTACAGTCAGTATTGGTGTCTCTGGAGTCCAGTGCCTTGCCAGTGGACCCTACTTTGGAATTTGTGCTCCTGAGTATGATGCAGTTGGACTCAGATGTGACCTCTCTACATATGCCTCTTCTGTCACTTTTACTGAACCTGTGTTGGCACTGGCATTGGTGTATGCTCAGGAGACTTGAATCTCTGGACTGTCTATGTGCCAACTGGGCTCTGAGCTTCAGCAGAGTTTCAACACCTATTCTCCAGTTTATTGGACTTACTCAGGTCAGCTAACAGGGAGGTGAGGATGGTCAACCACCACACCAGGGGACCAAGATTGTTTATAACTATAAGCAGGAGAATTCCATCCATCAGCCATGTGGGATCTAAGCTCCCTCTCGATTTAGAGATGGAGTGGACATCACTGTGAAGATTCCTTTGACAATGGGACATTTCCTGCCACTGGGACATAGACCAAGAATAGGAAGAAGTCTCATATGGCGGTGATATGCACCTTCAAAAAGGCACAAGTCCTGAATGAGCAGAGAACTGTGAGGAGTGTTAGGCAGACAAACTAAAGGATGACCACAGACATGAACCCATTGCTTAGAAATGGAGGTGTAAAGTTGACGGATGATTTGGAGCAAAAAGAATACCTTGAAACTCATTTTACCTTAGAGTGAATATTAATTAAAGTAGCAGACACCTAAAATATCTGTCATAGGCAAGATTCTAGAATAGGATGTTCATTCTGTTTCTCTTTTTAAGAGGAATCAGTGATCACAAGAAGCGAATACAAATTCACTGAGAAATGAAAATTTCACACTAATCTTCCTTCCTTCCTTCCTTCCTTCCTTCCTTCCTTCCTTCCTTCCTTCCTTCCTTCCTTCCTTCCTTCCTTCCTTCCTTCCTTCCTTCCTTCCTTCCTTCCTTCCTTCCTTCCAACATTGGATTAAACCATGTATTGGTCACCATGTTAAGGAGAATTTTTGGCCAAACATCAGAGAAGACCTCACTCTTCTTATCAGAACTTAATTAATAGACTCTAGTTGTGAGACAGTGAATAAAACAAACAAACAAAAAAACCCCCACAATTCTAATAAGGGAAAAACAATAGTCAAATGCTTTTTCAAAAAAATCTAAAGATACCATTAAGAACTACTCAGCTTTTTGCTAGAGAGATTTTCCTACAGAATAGTCTCAAAGGTGTGAGAAGACCTAGGTCTCTATACTCACATCATCTGTTTTAAGAGGGGCAGAAAAAAACAAGGTTCAGCTAAGGGATGGTTCTCAAAGTATGGCCCCCAAGGGAGCAGGATGGACATCTCCTGGGAGCTTGTTAGAAATGCACATGTTCAGGCCCCATATCAGACTTCCTGAATCAAACACTCTGGGGCTGGGCTCAACAATCTGCTTGTTAGCAAGCCTTCCAAGGGCTTCTGATGCTCTACATTTGGAGAACCACAGCTCTACGATAAAGCTACAGGGACACCATGTGGCTACTTAATGTAAATTACCTTGGGCAATGGAAAGGCCTAGAGCTGCTGTGCTCTGCTCTGTTAGCAATAGTTCAACAATTCCCATTTGTTCACTGATGAAGAAGGTATTTTCACTTGGCAAGTGGCCAAGAGGCTCTCTTGGCATGCCAAACTTCAGTTAGATATTTGACAGGGTGTTTCATGATGCATTTTGGAAATTAAGGGGAAATATAGAAAGAATCCTATGACAACTGTTTGGCTTAGTGGCTGGTTGAAAGGTTGTACCTCCAAATATTCTATCGATTGTAGCTGCATCCACCCATATGGAGAATTCCATAAGTACACCTCATGACTCTGAGCTCTGCCCTTTTGATTTACATTTTTTATTAGTAACTTAAATGAAAATTCCTGTGGTACATTTCTCAGACTATCTAATGATGAAATAGGTTATTGATGACATTGTCTAACAAAATTAGGGTTCACAAAATGAATAAATTGCATCAAACAATTGGCAGGGATAAATGATTTTTTTAAACATTTGGAACCCAAATGTCAGTGACACTAAATAAAAATGGTGAGGAAGTAGCCTAGAAGCTGTATTTATGAAGAACTCTTGATTTGTATTCTATTGGATCTTTAGGGGGAATCATGAGATGTGGCAGCCACAAATTTGACTTTGAGATTTGATTACCTTAAGAGAATTATCATGTCTGGAATGAAGGAGATCACAGGTCTGCTCTGTCCTCATCAAATCACACTTGCAGAATTACACTCAGTTCTAGGCACCATATTTTAAGTGTTGTAGACGTCAGTGGAGCATGTCCAGAGTCAGGAGACAGAAATGGAAGATCAAAACAGTGTCTTAGGAAGTATTGATGCCGTGTGTATTCAACCTGGTGAAGAGAAGATTCAGGCAATTTCCATATATTCACATTCATTTAACCATCATGCTAAGCTGATAAGAGACATACTATATTTCCTCATTTTACAGATGGGGAGGTCAAGGCACAAAGAAAAAAAATCACTCACCCAATACTTTACAGCTAGTGCATGGCAGTGCTGGGATCTGACCTCTGACATCATAGATCAACCTCTAGTTTGTTCACAGAATTACTCTTATCAAAAGCCAAGCAAGCCAAGCCACGGCAAAGACATACAAATTCATGTACACATACATGTATATGCATGATCGACAGCCTGTGTGATCATAAATACCCCAAACATGAAAATTCTGGTAAAAATCATTCTTGAGTCTGAACATTCATGCTAGCCCAGTATTTTCCCCTCCTTTATGGTTTCACATTTGCTTTTCCTTTGCCTGGAACACTATTCCTTGTGCTATTCATGACAGGCCCCTCATCAATGAGGCCTTTCCTGACCAATTTAGAATACCTCCTTGCCCTGCACAGTCCCTCTCTGGGAAGTCATCTTCATTATATTGCCTAATAGCTCTTACCTCCATTGAATATTATTTATTTACTCATTTATTTTCTGTCCTCTGCAGAATGTATCTGCATGCACAAGGATAGGACATTATTTGAATCAACAACTGGTTGAAAGGCTGTAACCAAGGGGTATGATGTTCAGATGTGACCCTAAAATAAATATGTAGTTGAATAAATGAATGAATGAATGAATGAATGAGGGAGGGAGGGAGGGAGTTCTGAAAGTTCCATATAATTAAAGATATTGCCTTCATGAGTTGTGAAGGCTTTGCATTTTTCCTCTAAATTAAGTCATTACTTTTTTCTTTAACTGGATTCCATGTGCAAACCTCTTGAGAGACAGACCCATGTGTTCTGCTGTTAGGACCTAACATTCACCTCCAAAATCCTCCACAGGCTGCCTCCGTGTCTCCAGCATAAGTTCTTGAAAACAGTCTTATTTAGGAAGACTGATGATGAAAACTTCACTAAGAATACTTTTCCCATCACTTTTTCTTACTCGACAGCACAGATTTTCCAGAATGAATGCAGACCCATTAGTTGGTCCATGTCAAAATCCTCCATCTCTTCTATTGCACACCTTTTTGGCCAGTTAATTGGATTTTCTGTTGATGGGATTCTGCTGCCTATGCATAGACTCATGTATTAGCTTTTGTATGAGTAATTTAGGCTGACGCTTATGTGGGGGAATCATGAGATGATTTCTTGTGTCTGTTCAGGGAGTGTGAGTGTAGTTTAAGGCACAGGAGATGGAGCAGTCAACGTTAACCCAGGCCTCGCTCCATCCACACAACTCTCTCAGCATGTCCATATGATAAACTCAATGACCAGATACCCTGTTGGATTTTGACCTTTAATATCCTACAGTGTGTACCTGTGCTTTCACCACCGCATGGGTTGTCACCTGGGTACCTGTGCCTGGGGGTGACCACCAGCAAAAAAGCGACAATGCAGTTGCCTTCTGCCCCAGTTCTCCAGCTCTTTCCTAGCTTTACCTTCTTTCCCTCTGCTCATCCTGCCTTTGGTGATTTGGTCTTCCTGACCTCACCCTGGCCCCATCCCCACATCTTGCATGCAAATACCAAGGAAAGCATGTCCCCAGTTTCTTTCTGCCTTCGCATTTTGTTATTTGCCATGGATGTGTCCCCAAGGCTGCATAGCAGGGGCATCTGGCACACAGCTGCTTGTTGGAGGGCCCTTCTCGCTGGTCCTCTCCTGAGAACCTCTGTAGTGTCCATATTTACTATCTGTATCCTCTCCCTGCTTCTACCTCAGACACTGCTTTTGCCTGAGTTATGGAATGCTCAGACACTTAGGAGGAGATTGAGCTATAATGACAGCTTGTGTCTCTTTCAGTCTGACCATTTCTGATTTAACCTTCCTCCTGAAAGCTTAGAATAGACAGCTGCTTTATGCAGATTCTACACTACATACCCCACCCTGCAAAACCCGAGGAACAGATGCCCCATTATCAATGAATGGGCTGTTGAGAACCCCACAAATAGGAAATGGACTTGCAAATAGTTGTTCCTAAAGCAAAAATGCTTCAAAGGGCTTATCACATCTTTTCTCAAACTCTCATTTCTTTCCATTCCTAGGAGAGAGTTTCAACTAGGCATATAATTCTCTTTTATACTCACTGATTTTCCTTTGTGCTCAAGCCTTTCACCACATCCCAAAGGCATACTGCCTTCGCATCTATTTCAAGAGACAATTGGTAAAACAATTCCTTCAAGATCCCACCTCTGCCAGCAACAGAGCTAATGCTCTGTTCATCTAACTTAAGTTGCTTATTTCTCAGTTGACTCTTTTTCCCTAGATACTGTTCATCTCAAGTTGAAATCTACATCATTGTCAGACCAAACAAGCAAGATCACAGACGACCTCCTCAAGGTATGATACCCTCTTTCCTTTGTCAACAGAAGAACTTTCTCCAATGTCTGGTAAACACAATTAAGGAACCAAAACCATCCACCTGGTTATTTGCTCTGCATACAGCTGCCCAGGACATTGCTTGGGCCCAGCATAGCACATGCATGTTTTCCCAAACTTGGACTTGTTTGCCTTTTGTTGATTAAATTTGGGAAGAGTTATAATTACTGTGACATAAATGTGTTCAACTGTGGAAATCCTGTCCTTAGAAGAATCTGGCATAGCCTCCTGTAGTCAATCAAGGGCTTCAAAGAAACCAACTGGGGGCATCTAAAGTGACAACAGTTGCCTGACAAATTGCCATTTGAAATCCCTTTGAACTAAAAGAGTGAACTTAATAGCTTTCAGCCCCTGATTGTTACTTTCAAACGGGGTTTTTTTCTACTCATCTTTTGGGTCATCTGCCCAGCTCTGCTTCTGCAGCCTTGTCTTGCCCTCTGTCTAGGTTAACAATGAAATATTTTATACAGTGCAGTAGTTCCTATTTGAATTTTGTCTTCAGCTTTCTGAGTCAATCATGATACTGAAAGAATGACTAGAAACTCAGGCCCAGAAGTATGGGTTGCTGGCTTGCAAGCCCTGTTAGAACCAAGCATGTTCCTAGTTGAAGAGGTAATTCTAAATGAGCACAAGAGACTTAGTCCTGGCTTATTAGAACTGGATCTCACTGGGAGAGAGAGAATTAAATTGCATGGAGCGCCAAACCGTGTCATGCCAGATGATTCAGATAAAAGAATGGATTTCATTTAATCCCCAAAACATCTAAAACTGCACTATCCTGTACAGTAGCCACATTTTACTAAGTCTAAGTTAACTGAAATTAAATAAAATAGAAAATTCAGTTTCTCAGCTTCACTTGACACATGTCAAGTGCTCAATGACCATGAATGGCTCATGGTTATGGTGCTGGAAATCACAGGTACAGGCCATTTCCATAATCACAGATGTTCTATTGAATAGTGCTACTCTAAAGCAACTTAATTTTAAAAAAAAAACATTGTTCAGATGCAGAAGATAAGATGCAGGTAAATTAAATGGCTTTGCCATAGTTGCGTTATGAATGCATGTCACCTTCACTTCCCCCATGAGACAATGGGATTCAGAAGTGCACACATTGGATTCTTTAAGTTACTTGACTATTCCATACTTCCTCATGCTGTGGGGTCCTCTTCACACAATGCCCTTTGCTCTTAAAATGTGTATCACCTCCTATTCCACTCTTCGTCCTCCACCTAGTTATCCACTATGCATCCTCGGACTCAACTGAAGCACCCTTCTCAGACTATGCTCCTTCATGTGGGACTCCCTGTTCACCGTCATATAGCTTCTCTTTCTCTTCCTTCTCAGTGTTATTCATTTCCTTGTAACGGGGCAGTCTGATTGGTTTCTCTGCTAAATGTCTGCTAGGAGCTTTTGCAATTGGCTTATTTGGCATATTTGGCTTACACACATACACATATAAATACACATATGCATGTACTTTTACACTCCTTTGCTATATGTAGGCAAGGTTTTTAGGAACGTTCTCCAGCTAGATTTAAATAAATACTTTGGTGCAAGATTGAGATTTCCCTCCCCCGCAAAGCGGTCCAAAACTGATCCATGTATTGCATAATGGTCAGTATTGACACTCAAACTTTTTTGTTTTAGAGTTGTTCATAATCACAAACTTTTTTTCTTCTCTCTTGGCAAAAGAGACTTCTAGTAGATGTTGTCACTGCCTCACCTACTCCCTCCAGGCCTGTCTATTTTAGAGCAGAAGCTCAAGCAGCCAGTAGCTGCATCTTAATTGGGATCTTTCTCTGAAGCTGGGAAAAGACTCTGACTGAGACCAGAGCAGGCTGAAAGTGTCCTGGCAAACCCTCAGCCAATGACTGTTGGAAGTTGACATTTAAATACCCTAGCCTTTTTAGTCCTCATGCTGGGGAGCTCTGAGGCACATGCTTTTAATTCCTTCCCAGAGTTTCCTCGCAGGCTTAAGCTTGAATTACCTACAGTAGTAACTGGCTTGGTAACATGCCTCAGAATTGGCTGCCTTCTCTTCTCAGTCTCATATGCCTGTACCCCTCCTGATACTTCCTAGGGTCACCTCTCAAGTAAGCTACTTGCCTTTGGATCCTCTACTTATAAGTAGCTTGCACTATAATTTTAAAAACCACGATATGTATATTCCACATAAAAGACAATGATAGAATATGCAAACACCTAGAGAGAAAGTAAAGTACAGGTTTGGGGACAGGGAGAATAGGGAGTTAATGCATAATAGGTGTAGGTTTTCTGTTTCAGGTGACAGGAAAGTTCTGGTAATGGATGATGGCGATGATAACATAATATTGTAAATGTTATTAATCCAACTGAATGGCATGGTGGTTGTGGTTGAGATGGAAAAATTTGTGTTGCATATAGAATCTCACATTTAAAAATAAGAGCAACTAAAGAGATAATGACAATAAATTCAATACATGATCCAAATGTATTAGATCTGAGACATTGATCGTCTACTATATCTAAGATGATCTAGGTATATTAGATGAGTTCAATCTAACAACAGGAGAAAAAGTTCAAGAGGACATTACTGAGACATGTGGAAAATGAAACATAGATTGCTTTATATAATGTTATATAACTGCTTTATATAAATGTTAATGTTATTAAACTTGCTAAGTGTGCTTAAGGTAATTACATAAGTGTATATTTGTTCTAGGGAAATATGTATGGAATCACTAATTGATCATGGAGCTTGATGTATGCTCAAATGACTAGAAAATAGAAAAAGTAAATAGATCATAGATAAATGATAGATGGATGTATGGATAGAGAGATAAATAGATAATAATGATATGGCAAATAGTGATATTTTATTGGTGGATCTGAATATCTGGGGGGGTAGGTTGGAGTACAGGTTTGTCTGGGTTTTTTTTTTTTTTTACTGGTTTTTGAAACAGTCCTGTAAGTTTGAAATTAAAAATAAAAAGTTTAAGAAAAAAAGAGACAAATAGTAAACTGAGGAAGGCAAGGGAGAGGAGAAGAAAAATGTATTGAGAGTCTACTTCATTGTGTTCCTGATATTCGGTGTCTCACTCAATCCTTACACACAGTTCTATACATATCAGGGTCCTGAAACTGAAGAAGAAATTGAGGCTTAGGTAATTTGGGTAATCCCTCCAGAATGAGAGTATGCCCAGCTTTCCCATTGTCCCATGAGCTTTCTCTATGTGATATTATTAAGTACTATTGAAGCTATCAAATTAATAGGTGGTCAATGGGGTAATATTTAGAGTTGTATGACCAGATGGTGTTTCCTGAAGTTTTGACCTGGATGGATTCTTTCATGACGAGGGTGGAGAGTACATGCCAGGAAGCGGGATCAGTCTGAGCAAAGACACAGAGGCCAGAATGCACACTACAGCTTCACATGTTTTCCTTTGTTTTTGAGCTTTTTTTTTTTGGCCTTTGGCTTCTCAGATCTTCAAGAATTTAAAAATAACATATGCCAGAATAAGTATCTTTTCTGCTACTGCCGTTGGGGCTCCAGAATTAGCACACATTAGAAGGAGCTGTATCCTTGCAAATTCATGGGCCAGTTTTGAATAAAACATAAAAGAAAAGTTGTTATTTTTAGGTTAATATAAAGAAAACAAAGCTAAGTTTTTCATTCCTTTGCTGCAGGCGAGCCATCTTTAAAACATCAAAGTAAAAGCGCAAACATAGAGTGGAAGAAAGACCCCATCAGTGAGTGGACCATCACCAGCACAAATTGGTGAGTGGGCACCATCAAAACAGCCTTCTATGCCCAGCCAGACCACAAAAAAGCAGGTAACAAAACTGACTTTGTTCAAAAACTTTGGGAATGATGCAACCACCAAGAATAGCAAATGATTTTGTTACCCATGCAGTCTGGCAACCTAGGAAATGAGGAACCCATTTAATTCCTAGTTTACAGTTTCCTTTTCTGAATCCATGGATCTGTGCTCTCTAAACCAAGGCAGGAAGCAGAGGGTTTTGTTACCCTTGACTTACTGGGTTAGTTCTTCCTCCAGATTGCTCCTAGCCTGTCTTCCCATGCTTCTTTTCCAAGACTTACCCCAATAACATCTGCCACTCTAGGAACAGGCTGGTTTCCCTCTGTACCAGAGCACAGGGAAGACCAAGTAGTACTGATTCCCTCTTACCCTCCGGCCAACTTGTCTCTTTAAAATCCTCGATTAGCATATGAAGACCATGAATGTCTCCAAAAGATTTAGAGTAACTTTGGAGGCAATTACCATGCCAGAGAAATGGCATGGTTCTCTTGAGTCCCAGAAAGAACACCAGCCCTTCATCATGAAGGAGTTGTCTTAAGTTGGTGTCACTAGAAGGAAAATTTGAGGTGGGGATTCTTGTACAAGGGTCTGATTGAGTGTCTTGGTTTCCTGGCTACTAAAAAAAATAACTTATAATGGTTTGAGAGGCTAAAAGCCTCTTCTGCTCCGGCTGGTATCTTCTGCTTGGCCAGCAACGTTGAAGTTTCTTTGCTTTACTATCCCATGGCAATGTCTTCTCCTTTCTCTTTCTCTTTGATGTTTTATTGACTTATGGTCTTTCCCCCTCCATGTGGATGACTTTTTCTTCATAAAGCTTTCACTGATATGATTAAGGCCCAACCTCATCAAGTTGGCTATACTTTAACTAAAAATATCACCATCAAAAGTCCCATTTGTAATGGGTTCACACCTACCAGAATGGATTAAGGTTAAGCACATGCTTTTTCTCTGGAGTTCATAATTCAGTCCTTCATAATTGAAGTGGTGCTTTCAGGAGCCACTTGGAAGGGAGTGAGGAGAGGAGGATTAAGAAGGTCAAACTATGTGAGATTGTAGTTTCAGGTGAATCTAATCTGAGCCTAAAGCTACAGAGCACTTTGGAGCATAAGTTGAATGACAGAATCTGTTTTTTTAAGGCAGGAGAGCTAGGTGTCTATACATTGCACCAGTCCATTGACTTCAGGTTGCTCCAGGGTGGTGAGGCATAGCTCAGAGGTCCTTGGAGACTACTCTCTGGGCAGATCTCTGGAGAGGTTGTTCATTGAGAGCTCCCAAGGCAGCCAGCAAAAGGTTGGGATATCTGTGCCAGGTACCAATGGAATCTCTTCTAGGGGTCATCTGTAGACACTTCTTCCCATGCCACTTGGCTCTTCTACCTTCAGACTTGGGGTGTTCTCTGTATCCCTCACTACTGAATTCCCCCAAGTGATCTTCTTCATTCTCCCAAAGTCAGAGTCATTCAGTCCTGAGGGTGCTTGGATCTGAGTGAAAAGCATTGTCATCATCATCTAGTCTCACCATCATCAGAGTGTGGAGCTGGACACAGTTCCTCCACTTGAGTTTTTATTCCTTACTAAAGAGAATTGCAGGATTTCTGGGCTCTTCTTTGACCAACAATCAAGAAAACACAATTCTTATGGACACACACTAGCAATTCTCTAGAGACGATAGAGCTTAAATCCATATTAAAGAATGAGCAGAAACATATTTAACAAAGCATCCAGACCTCTCTATGGTCATAATGGTCAATGCCATGATAGATTTCTTCCTTGGTCCTTCAGGAGGCATGTAGCATCCACCCAGAGCAGCACTAGCCCCTCATACCTGCTTTATGTTTCCCTGTGAAGGGAACTATTCATTATGAAATTTTATTAACCATGCAGTTTTCCTCCCGCTCTATCAGCAAAAATGATGGCAGTCTCTGATATTTATGTAATTAAAATAAATCATTTCTGTTCTTATTAAGGGGGCCCAGTAAGTTATTTTGAAGCTCTGTTCATTCAACAAATAAACATTAACTCACTCTTCAGTATATCTCTGTAATAGAAAGCAAAGAAGGCAGCAGAGTGAAGAAGGAGAAAAGTCACAGGCCGAAGATTAATATTGAGGTGTGGTGTGAAGGCTTCAAAGCACATTGAGGGAACTGCTGAGGATTTGGGGAAGTGCAAATGTGGGTAATGAATTTGATTCCTTTTATGGTAGAATGGTAGATCCAATGATTGGAATTCCTTTTTGGTAACTCTTCAATGAATGGGCTGTGAGTTCTAATTTACCTTACTTAGAGAGTGTACCACATGGGGATGTGGATCATCTGAGATATTTTCATATGTGTTCAGTCATAGATGTGTGTATCTAGCTAGATAGCTATCATCTTATTTGATCATCTTGTCACTCTATTATCTAGACATTCTATTTTGCAGAAAACTAAGACTTCATGATATTAAATAGCTATGCACTTTCCTTCAAATTTCATCATTTTCTCACCCCATTCTTTTGAAGTCTCTTGACTTGCTAAGAACAGTAATTCTTTAAGAACTTTCATAGAGATTGAAAATATATTAGATAGAATCTTTCAACAGCAAATTAAAGGAAGTCTAACTCAAACAGACTTGAACAAAGAGGATGCTCTGACATGTGTAAGTGGGATGGCCCTGATTATTCATCAGCAGGATCCAAGACTCAGATGATGCCATTGAAACGTTCCCCTATTGGTTGGCTCTGACTTCCTTTGTCATAATTTTATTATTAGTCACACTCTCAACAAAAGTGGGTTGAAACAGATGAGAGAATATGGATATTCAATCACCTACTTCATTGGCCTTCACAGCCACCACCTGAGAGGGAGAAATGAGATACAAGCCATACCCAGAAACTTGCCAGCCTGCAAGCCTAGTTCCTTTTTTATACAACATCAAATGTTTTTCCTTAATTTTCTCACCTTTGCTCTAATGATCTGTCATGGACAAATCTCTAAACTTTCCTGCAAGGCAAGAACAAAGGTTGTTCTACTCCCACTGACTCTTCCCTTTATTTACAAGTGTTTTTCTAATTATAATATGTGACAGAGTATCACAGATACCAGGGGTAGAGCCAGTGAGTTTTGTCTTTGACAAAGCCTTAATTCTACCCAGTGAAATACCACATTCTTGGATTTCTTAACCCTAAGGGTTGTAGGGAAGCAAAATATTTCATAAGTCTACTGGCTTCTTCCCCAAATAGTGGTTGTCATTCCAAGTGTCTATTTGATCTGTACATGCTTGTCTAAATTTAATAATGTAGGTTTTTTTTTTTCAACCAACTGACCTTGACACCTTTCTTTTCCTCCACACAGTGGATTCCACCCCCTGACTCAGAGTGAATTTTCTTAACAAAATTGCCCATGGCTCTGGAAAGCAAGGAGAGGGACTTCAAACAGACCAGAACAGAAAGTTTGTGCAGATGAATAGTGGATGGAAAGATATTGAGAGGACAGAACTAAATGACCTGCAGCCTTTACATATTGCCAAGT
This sequence comes from Dasypus novemcinctus, assembly GCF_030445035.2. Taxonomy (NCBI): domain Eukaryota; kingdom Metazoa; phylum Chordata; class Mammalia; order Cingulata; family Dasypodidae; genus Dasypus; species Dasypus novemcinctus. The sequence goes on along the minus strand of NC_080696.1, from coordinate 20,986,176 downwards.
GTGCACTTCCAAACAAAATGGGTTTTCCTGCAAAGCCCCAGAGTGACCCCAAGGTCAGAGGCAGCAGGGCTGAGCAAAGTGGACAGTAGATGGTATATCACTGGAGGCCAGAACAGCTGTGCTAGTATCAGAGGGATTGATGCTGGTGTCTGTCCCTCAGGTAAAGCCTCAACATGCTACAAATGAAAATAGAACTTAGGAAGAAGGAGAGTTCTAGAGTGGAAACCAGAACAGCAGAAAATGGAAAGTGCTTTAGTTCACATATGTTGATCTCAAGGAGTCAAAAGTCTGATTTTCTAGAAGGCAGGCTCTGCAAACAGCCATTCACGTGGCAATGTCTCTAGAATGTAATAAGAAGTGAACAGCATGTGCATGGTAGGAGCTCACATATGTGTATATTTACTTATCCAACTACTCAAAGGCATGCATGTGCTTACACACACATGGGTAAAGTTCTGGGAGGGTAGACCAGACACCCAACTCTGGTCACAGAGGTGTCATGAACCTCTGTATTATTCTATTCTGCTTTATTTGTTTGCAACGAGAATGTTTTCATATACTCTTTTTGAAATTCAGAATAATCATGATTGGAAGAAAAATGGAATAACAGTAGGACTGGATCATTCCCAGGCACTCCACATAGCTTTTTGTATTACCTCCTGTCCTAGAGTCTATCCTCAAAGTCTTTAATACACTTAGGTGAAAATAAGTACTGAGAGATTTAAGCCTGAAGTGTGACCCTCTTTCGGGAGAATTGCACTTTGCTAAATATCACAGCTATATGCTTTGGTAAAAAATTCTGAGAGGGACTTTGAGACACTGTCAGGGAGTAGGAAGTGGGGATAAAACAGAAAAAACCCCAACAGGTTATCTAATCTTTAATTAGGTAATATTTGTTAAGCAATGCCTGCATGTCCATTCAATTGACCTCTGCCATTTTGATTATATAGACCAATTTATTTGAAAAATTAATGACTATTTTCTGACATGAACTGAGGAATTGTGTGAGTGAATCCCAGTTGCAGCTTGGTGTGGACCAGGCAAAAACCTTAAGAAAGAGTGCTGTAGCTCCAAATCTCTGACTGCTAGAGCCATTTAATGGTTGGAATAAGGAAACGAGGCTTACCTGTTTCCATTTAGACTCAGCAAGGTTATAACTTCCTTTCTTCGGATTCCCACTCTTAGACATGTCCCAAAGTTGTGCATGGGTGACCCAAGGAGAGCAAGGGAACTTGTCTCTACATGTGTGGGATGTTAATACCCAGGAAATGAATTGGGAAGACTTCTAAACAGTAAATTGAAGGTCAAGTTTATAATAACATCACAGAAGTTTCCATTATCATGGGGAATGACCTGGGCCCTTGCTTACAGTTTCATGTCCTAGAACCATGTTAAAAAGCTTCACTGAAGCCCACTATCTATGGGATACTCTGTTTTTCCTCTCCAAGGATGGGAATGGCAAGTCTTATGTCCTGCTATTAAATTATTTTAATAAACACCATCCTTTATTTCTTCTATTTCTTTATATTTTCAGTGGGAAATGGGGAAACAGGTATAAGACCCATGGGCTTTGGGGGACATTCTGAAAGCCAGTGTGCCAGATTTTGGGTTTTGGGGACCAAATCTTCAAGAGAAGTGAATATTAGATGTCAGGTCCAGGTGCTTGTAACTGTACTTACGTATGAGACTCATTGGTATCTCTGTTCACACTCTTCTCCTCCAAAGACTGTGCCAAACCTTGTTACACAATTCAGAACACTGAATGGTCCTTTGTCAAGAGCTCACACATAGATCTGGAAGGAATTGCATTTCATTCATGGTACTTTTGTGTCTGCAAGCAGTTCACCAAAATTTGAAGTGAAAAGTGTTTTCTATTCTCCTTCAATACACAGCTGCTGTTTCGTTTCTGTCTCTAATTTATTTTGCACATTCATATTTTTCTTTTTTTAAACATTTTCCATTTTATTGATACATATTAATAAAGCATAGGTACAGCTTTTGTTTGTCAGGTTGGTTTTCTTTGTTTATTATTACTATTAATATTGAAAAAATGAAAATGCCCTAATAATGATTGAATTGATGAATATACAAGTATGTGATTATACCAAATACCATTGATTGTACACTTTGGATAGATTTTATGCTTCATTAATATATATCAATAAAACTGATTTTTAAAAAGTATATTCTACTTATTAGGATACCAAATTGCTTAAGGTAGTTTCTTGATTGGGTTTTAGATTAATTTCATCGTTAATCAGTTTCTTAATTCTACACATTTGGGTAGTGGCAGTGAGTTATCACACTGCATATTTTATACTCTTTTTTTCCTCACTAAGTATATTGGAAAACCGTTGCTTCTCAGCCTTTTAGCTAAGTTCAAATATAGTACATTGGACAACTGATAGTTTATTATAAAGTTAAACACACATTGATGTTATGACCCAGCAATTCAACTCCAAGGAATTCATCCAAGAGAAATGAAAATATATGTCCACACAAAGACTTTTGCACAAACATTCAGAACAGTATTAATAATTTCCAAAATTTGTCCATCAACAGGTTTATGGATAAACAAATTGTGGTACATACATGCAATGGGATACTACTCAGCAAAAAGGGAACAAGCTATTGATACACACAAAAACACAGATGAATTTCAAAAACATGCTGAGCAAAATCAATCCAGTCACAAAAGAACAACTACCATCCAATTGCACTTAAAGGAAATTGTTGAGAAGTCAAAACTATGCAGATCAATGGTTGCCTGGAGACTATTAGATCATTTATTAAAAGATTAAAATTTTGGACTTCCACTTTCTGGCCAAGGCTGATAAAGGCAGTATTGAAAACAGTGCATGGACCTTAAAGTTTTAAGTACATCAAGGTCAGAGGTCTAACCTCACTAGTTCTTTTGTTCTGCCCTATGCTCCATTTATTCCAAACTCCAGGTTGCCACATACGATCTACCCTTCCCAAACATGGGTAGTTTACTCTGAGTAGTGCTAGGTTACTCCGTATTCAACCTAGAGTGGCATCAGGGACCACCCAAGGGATAGGACTTTGAAATCTTAGATTTCCCCTTAGCCAGCTGAAGTCACTTCACTATCCTGTGATTCGACCCTCACATGTAGAATCAGGACAGTAATACTAACAATCCTGGTGATGTGAGGATAAAGTACGATAAATATATGCAAGTGCTCCATGAACTTGCTTGGGATCACCTCTCAAACAAACGATACACACTAGAGGCCTTGTCTCATGATCTGGTTTTTTCTGGAGTGCCCTCTCTGAGATAACATCTCTCTCCAATATACCATCATGGAGACACCAAGCAATGACGTGGAGGTGAACCCCGCCTGGAAGGGTGGCCAAGGGAAATTTTCCTGCGGCTTCTGAGCTGAAGGAAGAACCGTCACCTGGAGGTTATGGAGATGAGAAAATACTGGGCATAGAAAGTAGAGAAACAAGGTCCATGAGCTTCCTTTCTTCAAATATTCCCTGTTTCATGAAAAAAATATATAAATACATGTAATATTTAAATGATTAACCTCATCTGCTAATGTTTGCATTTGAACTGATATTAAATTTCAAAGTAAAGATGCCGTATCTGATTTAAGTAAAAATTGATTTGATATTTTCTTCTTTTGGCTTCACTCTTGGTTATAGGGAATATACGAGGGAAAAGAACTATTTGTATTTGTAAACCCAATTCTTTCTGGGGATGCTGGATACATACAATTGAAGGGATTGTTTAATGGAGACAATTGGGCGGGGATATTTACGGACACAGGGCTTGCTGGGGAAGCCAAGCTTGGGAGAGGGGAGATGGAACAGTGGGGGAGAACCGAGGTTAGGAAAGACAGAAGCGGGATGATTTGACCCTGTGCCAGGGGAGAAGAAAGGTCAAAGGAAGTGGTCTTGTTTCTGCATGGCAAAAGAGGGAAGATATGAAATACTGTTCCATGGAGACCTCTACCAACGTCAGTGCCCTTTCTTTGAAAGACAAGATCTTCAGTAGAATCCATGTTAACAGCCACTGCTTTCATGCCAGAATATTCTATTTGGTGGTTGTGATGACTGAGGTGGAGCAAGGAAGAAGCAGCACACATGGAATGGCCAGGAACAGTCCCTGATTGTGGGTAGGAGGCTCTGGGGTCCTCCAAACTCTGAGCTAATCCCTCTGAGAAGACATAACAGATCATGTTTCTTAAATGCCTGTACCACTTCTCACCTCCAACCTACCTGGATTCTCCTTTGCTTTTGAGGTTCCTACAGGAAATGATGTGAAGAGCAGTGGAATAGCCCAGTGCATTGGGTAGCACACTTTCCATCAATAAGGATCTCAAGTCTAAGGGTAGGAGACCACTAAATGTCACCTTATAGTAGTAGAGACAGTTCTTATATGGAAAGAGTCCCTGAAACTCTTAACCTAGGGGATGGTGTGTGCCAGGAGATGCATGAAACCCCAGCATGACTGTGGCAAATTATCGCAGAACATCAGTTTCATTAAAAAGCATGTAGAGAAATATATTTAAGAATCTTAATTAATAATCTAGACTTTTAAAAAATATTAAAGGAAATGTAGGAGCATTATGGAATAGAACATAATTCATAGAAAGTTTAAAAATAAATGCTGAGGAAATGTTTTGCTAAAAGAAAAATTTTTAAAAAACAAAACAAAAAATAAAAAGCAAAAAATAAAAAAGGAAGAAATGCTTTATCAATGTCAGGCTCTTTTGGAGCCTGTATCAGGGTACTCCAGAGAAATAGAAACAACTGGATATATATACGTGTGTATGTGTCGTGTAAGCATGCATATGTTCATATGAATATGCATATATATATGTGCACATGTATGTATGGGTGCATCTATGTATGTATGCATATATGTATATATATATTAATCTACAATCGATTGGATGAGGCCGGCCCTCATTATCAAGGTAAAAGTCCTTTAGTTAAAGTCAACCCATTGGAGATGCTACTCACATCTACAAAGTACCTCCACAGCAATATCTAGGTCAGTATTTAACCAAACAATTAGGCATCATAGCCTAACCAGGTTGACACTCAAAATTAACTAGCATATCCCCCAATAATCCATGGAATATATTTCTAAACTCTTCTGATGTTAGAAAACAAATGATTTATTTGAATTCTGAGAAATGCTTTGGAAAAAATTCAGCCAAGAGCCTGCCTTTAGGAATGTCTGTCCATTCATTGTGTGAGATACTAATTTATTTCATTTTAAATTCCATTAAAATAAGGCTTTGCTTTTTTGATAGGGAGATAAGCAGGTAAGCATCTGTGGAAGGCACTGTCTTCCCCCCATCAGTCCTGGAGGTGCCCAGACATTTCCAGGGTCTCTATGACTAAGAGCATTCTCTGGCTACAGGAGTGTGTTTTTCTTAGAGGCTGAGGGGAGGCTGGGAACTTCAGGGAGTTCACGTGCAGGCCCCGGGATTGCCTTCCACGTCAAGCACTTGTGAGATGCTGTAATGGAAGTGCTGCAAAGACAGGGAAGTCCAAAGAGAAAATAATGAATTCCATGGTGGATGATAGAGGAACCGTGAAGAAAATTTCCTAGAGGTGGTGCCCATAGAGCTTGGTGAAGATGGTGAACTGGAGGTCACAGGAAGGTTGTAGCTATGAGAAAGTTTACACAGGGGAGAGGAGCACGTGTACAGAAGGCCACAAGGGTGAGAGCACTTGGTTGACCTGGGAAAGAGGAAGATCCTCTTGAAACTTTATTATTCTCATCTGCACAATGGGGTTGGGAAGCGAACAATCTCCTAAAACTTGTTCCTCTCTATTGTCTTTCAGTTCCAGCTGTCATTCTTGTTGAGGGGAAATAACTGGAGGTCAGGACTGTAGAGAGTCAAATCTGCCAAAAGCATTGCAAAGATTTCTGTGCAGCAGCATGATTTGGGAGCAAAGGAGAAAGAGTGAAGACAAGCAGCAGCAGCCTGTTTAAGGATATGCTTTTAATTTTAAGCCCTATTGAGTGGCAAAGTTGGGCATTTTGGGGGAAACTGAGCCTGGAAAAGGGGAGAAGGGATCTGGGGTCAGGAAAGAGGAACAAGTGTCCAAATGGAAAATGGAAAGCTTGGCTTGAATGAACATGAGCTAAATGGAATAACTAGCAAAAGGGGCCTAGATGATAGCTTCTTTCAGATGCTTTCAGTTGCAGGACATAGAGATGACTTTGAGCTGCTGTCCTTGAAGTGCCCATCCCTTATGAAAGAAATGTTGCCATGCTCTCTGGAGATCTCACCACAATGGATTTAATAGCTGTGAGTCAAGGTGCAGAATTTATACAATATTGAAAAGGAAACTTCTTGGATTTATTCAGGTGCTTGCCAGATGTTGTGCTGGCATTGGCCCCGCAAGGAATGGTTCTTGGAAATCAACTCCAGGCCCTGGAATCCCACTCCTTTTACCCATTAACCCTTCAGAGACCAAGCTGTTAGCTCTAAAACCATCTATTGTCAAGAGACCCTGGTGGCCATAAGCTGTGCCATTGGCAACATTGACCCAATGTTGCTCCATGCAGAATGGAACATGTGAGGAATAGCACATGGCATCTTTGTGTTGTAAAGAACTTACAGTTCAGGAAGTGGACTTGGATCAATGGATAGAGCATCCGCCTACCACATGAGAGGTCCACAGTTCAAACCCAGGGCTCCTTGACCCATGTGGAGCCGGCCCATGTGCAGTGCTTATGCATGCAAGGAGTGCCGTGCCACGCAGAGGTGTCCCCTGTGTAGGGAAGCCCCATGTGCAAGGAATGTGCCCATAAGGAGAGCCACCCAGCATGAAAGAAAGTTTAACCTGCCCAGGAGTGGCACTGCACAAATGGAGAGCTGACACAGCAAGATGACCCAACAAAAAGAGACAGATTCCTGGTGCCGCTGACAAGAATAGAACACAGAAGAACACGCAGCAAATGGACACAGAGAACAGATAACTGGGGCGGGGGCGGGGAGGGGAGATAAATAAAAATCAATCTTTGAGAAAAAAAAAAGAACTTACAGTTCAGTGCGTGCAAAGGACCTACCTATAGGATATACATTTGGGGAAACATGCACATTGAAATTCATTTAACTAATTGTAAGGTCTTCTAATAGAGAAAATTGCCAAATGTTGCCCCGTGTTTTCAGTGCTTTTATCTGTGGTTGGGAGACTGGGCTGGAAGATTACAGAAGGTGGGGGCTATACTTTGGTTTCCTTTATATTCCCTGCCCCACATGAAGGACTTGGAAATACACCTGGTGAATGTTTAATAAATGTGACTTGCAGGGCTCAGTAGATGCCACATGACATTTCTGAATCTCAGTCTTCCCATCTATACAACAAAGTCTCTTTTCTCCCTCAAGTTTCTCTATGTTTTATAAAACACATATTAAGGGAAGTGGATTTAGCCGAGTGGTTAGGGCATCCGTCTACCACATGGGAGGTCCGCGATTCAAACCCCAGGCCTCCTCGACCCATGCGGAGCTGATCTGTGCGCAGTGCTGATGTGCCCAAGGAGTGCTGTGCCACGCAGGGGTGTCCCCCGCGAAGGGGAGCCCCACACACAAGGAATGTGCCCCGTAAGGAGAGCCGCCCAGCGAAAGAAAGTGCAGCCTGTCCAAGAATGGTGTCGCACACACGGAGAGCTGATACAACAAGATGATGCTGCTGACAACAACAGAAGTGGACAAAGAAGAACATGCAGCAAATAGACACAGAGAACAGACAATGGGAGAGGGGAGAAGGGGAGAGAAATAAAAAATAAAAATTAAAAAAATAAAAATAAAATAAAATACATATTAACTCTAAACCTTTCCTAGGAAGGCAGTAGTCATTGAATGCAGACTGGAAGGGAGTTGTGAGTTTGGCTATAGAATTGGATTTGTCACACAAGTATATCCCATTCTTGGTCTGGCCTATCAAGGAGTGTTCCTTAGTGTTTTCCTCTACCCTGTTTAGATGTGGGTCGAGCAGCATGGCCTCCATGTACATGGCAGCCAAAATTAAGACAAGGCAAGGAAGTTTTGGAAAATTAGTTTCATGAACTGCAAAAGGACAGGGCACTGTGACCTCGGCAGAGCCCCAGGACGTTAATGCTTTGGGTGGAATTTGGATCAAATTTTGTCTTAAGGAGACTGCTAAGCCAGAAGAAAGTCCACAGATGATCCAGCTTTTGGAAATGACTAGAAAAGTGATCACTGGACCTGGATGACCAAAAAGGTTTCTGTAGTGGAATTGGACAAGGCATAGCTATCTGTGGCTGGAAAGTTCTAGCATGATCTGGCATAAGGCCTTCATGGCAGGAGGAAAATATATCACCATGAGAAGTGGACATTTATGATTCCTCTGTCCAGTACAAGCATGTCCTGTCTTTTGGGTTAAAGTTTTATCCTCCAGTTCTCTAGTTCAACTGTTCTGTTTGGGATGGTCAATTATGATTTTCTGGTGGGCACAGGATGAATCAACCAGATTTCTCCATAAAGAATTTTTTAACTGTAATCAATATGAAGAGCCCCATTTCATCTCTGGTCCTAGTACTGTAAAGAGGTAACCCCTACAGTTACAACTGAAGCCATAGCTCTGAGTTCATTCAAACAGTTAGCCAGGGGGAAAGGCAAGCACACAGAGAGGAACAGGGCAGGAGGCAGATTCCCCACACATGATTTCCTGAGATTTGGGCTCCTTTTTTTTTTTTTAAACTCTACTTTGCAATCCAGACTGTTCTGTGTGCATGCTGGAACTACAAAGACAAAGAAGGCTTATTCAGAGGTGCTGTGCTGTTTAGAGCAATAACTTAGCATTTATTTGTGATACCAAGGGTCCTGACTGTTTGGCCTATGGCAGTACCTTTGACTATGACCTAGGGAGGCTGGAAGAAACAGATGATTGGGTTTGCCCATTGAGGAAAGAGTGCTGAACATTCCTTGTAAGAGAACAGAGAATTATCCCCAGGAAATATATATTACCCATCCCAATATATGAATATCCAAGGAATGTGAACCAACCCTCTAGGAATAATCAATTTATTCCCACTTAAATAGCCATCCTTCTAGGTGGCCATCGGAAGATAAGGGAAGAGATGCAACTTCAGAAGAAAGTTAAATCTGCTTTTGCCCAGAACAATGAGGGACCTTTTGGAGGAAAAGGAATGAGAAGGGATACCTAGAAAATGTTCTCTTAATTGTGTAGCATTAGCAAAACCCATCAACATCAGAACTTAGTGGACCAACCATCTTTCATTTTAAAACAAAATTACAGTCTACTTTGGTGGCTTCTCCATGGGTCCAAAGGGTGTGGGACATGGTCGTTGTCATTCAAGCTCATGAACATGTAACATTTCTTATGAGGTCTCTGACTGACAAATGTTGGAAGGAAAAGAATGTTAGGCAAATTATTTCCAAGAAACCAGGTCAGGAAAGAGATCTGAACACCCGGCTCAGCATTCTCAAGCTCTGAATTAATAAAAATTTGAGGCTATGGTCAGTTTTCAGGACTCTTGTTTAAGAGTCAAGAAAGAAAGTAAGTAAGTGAATATTCATCCTTTATCAACTGTGCATTTTAGTGACTTTGAAGACTTTCCATTGCTTACAGAGTAAACTCAGAACTCTCCAGAGTTCTTTTTAGAACATTTCCCCTGATTGTTTGTTTCCTGCCTCCTTTTGGGAATTTACTCTTTAGGATACAGAGAAATGGTGAATTTCTCTGTTGATGGTGGAACTGTAAAATGGTATAAGCATTTCAGAAAGCAATTTGAGAATTATCTAGTAAAGCTAAAATGTGTATAACCTAAGACCTACCCCTTTCTCTTCCAGGCATAGACTCCTACATTGCACAAGAAGACTAGTACAAAGATACTAACTGAATATACTTTTTTAATTTTTTGTCTTTATATATTTTTTAATGTTACATTTTAAAAAATGAGGTCCCCATATATCCCCCACTCCCCTCACCCTACTCCTCCCCGCATAAAAACAACCTCCTCCATCATCATGAGACATTCATTGCACTTGGTTAATACATCTCTGAGCACCGCTGCACCTCATGGTCAATGGGCCACACCATAGCCCACACTCTCCCACAGTCCACCCAGTGGGCCATGGGAGGGCATACAATGTCCAGTAACTGTCCCTGCAGCACCACCCAGGACAACTCCAACCCCAAAATGCCCCCACATCACATCTCTTCTTCCCACTCCCTACCCCCAGCAGCCACCATGGCCACTTTCTTCACATCAATGCCACATTTTCTTCGATTACTAATCACAATAGTTCATGAATAGAATATCAGTAAGTCCATTCTAATCCATTCTCTATTCCTCCATCCTGTGGACCTTAGAATGGTTGTGTCCACTCCACATCTGTATCAAGAGGGATCTTAGATTCCACATGGATGCTGGATGCAATCCTCTTGTTTTCAGTTGTAGGCACTCTTGGCTCCCTGGTGTGGTGGTTGACCTTCTTCACCTTCATGTTAGCTTTTAATACCCTGAAATTTAAACAGTCTAAATTTCCATTCATCAATGATGGGTACAGGAATAAATTGGGGGTAAAATTTAATTAGAAAAAGTTGTTAAGATTAATAAACTAGATCCACTTAGTTTAGCATGGAGGGATTTCTAAAATTTAATGTGGAGAAATAAAACAAGTTGCTAAACATTAGTGCAAAGTAATTTCATTGACTTGTGTCAATGAAAAACTCAAACGACTCCACATATTGCTTGAAAATAAATACCTACATAGTATATATTTTAAAATATGGACCAGAAAAACGTGAATCACCTCTTTAATAGAGGTTATCTCTGATCAGAGAGAAAGGCAATGGGTTTGGGGAAAGTTAACAGCACTAGCCAGTATTGTATTTATTTATTTTTTTTAATATCTTAGGCAAATATGGCACCATTTTTTAAAATATTAGCTAGAAAGATGCAGGTGGTGAGTACATGACTGTTTGTAATATCCATCAACAAACTCTTTAAAATATTTGAATATTTTTTAAAGTTTTAAAAGAACCAAGTAGATTTGATGTAACAGCAAATAGAAAAAAGTAGTGGGTATAGCATTAATATAAAATGGTATAGAATTAAAGGATAAAATCTTAAATGTAGAAAAGTTCTATTTTATTTCCATCTATTTTAATTTATATCTTTTCTGGCTAGAACTTTATTAATAGTTTGAATTTTTTATTATGCTATATGTGTTTTTATGTATCACTTTAAATCCTTTGTAGAATGAAGCAAGATATAAACATACAGATGAGACATCCAACCCTTTTCATAATATCAGCTGTAGCAAGTCTGAATCCCATTGGTTTAGAAGCAAGTTATACTCCTTTTCCATCATTGTGGTTGCTTTAATCATATAGAAAGGGTCATTGCTCATCCTAGCTTATGGACAAGTCTTTCCAGGCATTTAGCATGAAGTCAGTGAATTTTTTTTGGTAAAGATTCAGATAGCAAATCTTTTAGGCTTTGAGGGCCAGAAGGTCTCTGTCACAAATACTTTTCACCACTGTTGTAGCACGAAAGTAGCCACAGACAATATGTAGACTAATGGGTGTGTGTATGTTTCAATAAAACTTCATTACAAAAACAGGCAAAAGGATGGATTTGGCCAAAGGCCATACATTTACCAGCCTCTGATTTAGGACACAGGACTCTGAGTGATTTAATGGACCATCCCAAAGAGCTTATGGGATGGCATTCTCAACCGAATGCCTTCTTCAAAGAGGACACAAAATAAATCACATCTTGGTTCCTTGCTTTCTATGGGCAGGAGCTTTGACATCCAAAATTGGATGGAATGAGGTATTTTATTGTATGTGTTTTTATTTTAAGCAGCTCTCCATCTGTACATTTTCAATTTTCACATTTAAGACAAGTACACCATAATTTCCAGAAAATTCAAACATTCTTTTCAGTCCTAAAATTTGGTGATTTGGGTAATGTTCAAGGAAATTCTATTCTGGAATCTTGGAAACCAAACTGGAGATGAGAAGACCAACCAACAGTAACTTATCCAAGACTGGGTCCATTCAGCTCCTCCGCCAGTAGCCATTCCTCACCAAGATAGACAGTCATGAGACAGGTGCAGAACACATTAAGTCTGCAAACCACATTTCCTTTGTTTTGTTTTCAAGAACATGAAGAGAAAGTGAAAAATGTCCATTCATTCACTGTTTCTTTCATTCATTTAACTAAAATTTACTGAGCACGTCTTATGGGCCAGACCACGTTGGGCTTTGAGGTTATGAGGGTGAAAAAAAAATGGTCCTTATCTTTCCTGTAGAGGAATCAAATCAACATCTCTGTAAGGGAGATTTGGATGGAGAACGTCAAAATCAAAACTAACCAAGAAGCACGCGTAGCTAGAAGTCCTCACCCCGATTTAAAGTTGAACAGAAAAGAAAGACAAAGGCAGAAGTCAATTAGCACATACATAAGCCAGAAATGTGACCATTTGAAGTCAGCTGATGAACATGAACATCAAAATGTGAAAGGTTCTAATATATTGGCAAAAATGTTAATTCTCTTAGAGAAACTCCTTCTAGCTAGAATTCAAGGGGGACATTTACCTGAATATTAATAGTATCACTTTTGGGACTATTATTTAATTTTATTAGTATTACCAACTGACAGAAACCAATCTGGTCATTTTTTGGATGTTTTGTTGAAAATGGCAGCCTTCAAAGAAGGTAGAGGTGGGCAAGTGCTGACTTCTACCATGACAACCTGGCTAGAAGCAATAAGGAAAGTCAGCCTCAATTAAAATTCTGACACACATGCAGACTTTTTAAACTAAAGTTTTTATCAAGTAGGTACACAATCAGGTCATTCAACTAGTTCTGTGAGCTCAATGAAATTCTTTCTGTCTTTCACAGATTCCAACCACTGTCTTGCATGAAGGTTCACTTGAGGTAGTCACCCAAGATGCTAGAGAGAGACTTCCACAAACATCATGGCCAGCTTCAGGCAGACAGTCTTCTAGATTCCTGGTTGGATATAGAACCACAAAACGATGAAACCTCAGGCACAATTTCTAAGGATTGTGATTCTTCTGGTTGTTTATACCCTGTAAATGCAGGGAAATGTCTCTAAAATATTTTAGCCAGCTCACAAAACTTGATTATCTTCAATTATACCAAATAAGGGTACAGCTTATTAACAAGCCACAAATTTCAACTAAGCCTCAGATAATGATCACAAAGATATATAATACAGGTTCTTGTAATAGTTGCCTCTTGGGGGTCCTCTCTGATCTAAGTAGACTAAGCAAGGTACATCATCTTCCACTGTTTATGCTGAAATATTTTGAGTTCAATTACAGTCTGGACAAAAATTGAGGAAGCACTTTATGTGCCTACTGTTCATAACAACTCTTTTTACATACCTTCAAAGGAGTTAGGGAAAATGGTTATATAATTTTAAGTGGAAGGGAGAAGGTAGGACATAATAGTAAACAAATACAAGTAAATAACAATTAATGAAATAATCCTTTACATGGATGGATGGATGGATGGATGGATGGATGGATGGATGACTAGAGATGGATCAATGGGAATAGAGATATAGATAGATGATAGATATATAGAAAGAGATAGAGAGAGAGATAGGCAGATAGATGAACTTTATTAAATAAATGTGGGTTCTAGGCTAGTGGTTTGCACTGAGCATATCTAAAAGGAGCACAGCATAGACTATTAGTAAAACCGTCATCTTCAAAGCATGACTATGAACAATGGCAAAATCTGAACCTGAATCCATTTACTGGTGATCCATCTTTTGCCCAGAGGCATAGTCTGAAAAAGCAGAACTAGGTAAAGAAGTCGTGTAGTGTAGAGCTAAATGTTTCACCTCTAGCACCACATTCGTCCTTTTGACAAATCTGTATGGTGGATACTGTGACATAATTTAGGAGAATGGGGGACCTTCCAAGAGGCATCATTTTCTCCAAAGTCATCCAGCGGATAAACGGCTGAGCTGGATTCCACCTAGTCTGGGTGAGCCCAAGCCCATGGTCAGTGAACTATACTACACTGAGCTTCTGCTCCCTTACTTGCAATTCATTCAGCTCCTCTGAATTCAAGATTGGATGCCTGACCATGATATAAATGTTCCTGTGATGGTCATTTTTTCTTTTAGCTTGCTCTAGGTATATTTATAATTTCCCTCATAGTGTTAGTTATTTCCTAGGCTGTTCCGATTGAACATTCTCTCAGAAGCATGGCATTTTAACTTAAGAAATTTAGAAATGCCCATTATTTCAAAAGATATCATTCAAATAACAAGTCCACCATGGATCATATTGTCCAGTCTTCTCTTTTTAAATTATTTTTAATTTTTATTTTTTTATTAAAGTGTCTTTTTAAAAAAGGTACATACTACATACTAAATGTTACATTAAAAAATATGAGGTTCCCACATTCCCCTTCCCCACCCCTCATTCCTCCCACATGAACAACCTCCCTCGTCGTTGTGGCACATTCATTACATTTGGTGGATACATTTTGGAGCACTGCTGAACCGCATTGGTTATAGTTTACATTGTATTTACACTCTCCCCCAGTACATTCAAGTGGGTTATGGCATCATAGGTAATGCCTAGCATTTGTCCCTGCAATATCATTTAGGACAACTCCAAGTCTCAAAAATGCCCCACATCTCATCTCTACTTCCCTCTTCCCACCCTCAGCAACAACCATGAGCACTTTCTCCAGATCAATGCTACAGTTTCTTCCATTACTAGTCATAATAGTTCTGTAGTAGAATAGCAGTAAGTTCCCTCTAATCCATATTTTATTCCTCCATCCTGTGGACCCTGGGTTGGTGATGTCCACTCCACCTCTATATCAAGAGGGGGCTTAGATCCCACATGGATGATGGATGCAATTCACCTGCTTGGAGTTGTAGGCATTCTCAGTTCCCTGGTGTGGTGGTTGACCATCTTCACCTCTCTGTTAGCCGACCTGTGTAAGTCTAACAAACTGGAGAGTATGAGCTGCAACTCTGCTGAGGCAGAGGACCCAGCGGGCACATAACCAGTCCAGAGATTGAAGTCTCCTGGGTATACACCAACCCCAGCACCAACCACAGGTTCAGTAAAAATGACAGAAGAGACGTGTGTAGAAAGGTCACATCTGACTCCAATTATATCACACTCAGGAACACAAATTCCAAAGTAGGGCCCTACTGACAAGGCACTGAACTCCAGAGCCAACTTCCATGATCATAGAGCCTGTGTGTCTCCATAGCCCTCAGGAGCACCAGTAGCTGGGGTTGTATCTACTTTGTCTGTCTCTGGGATCCTGCTGAGGTGTGTGTAAGTGCGACCCCTCTGATGACTTCCTGACTCTTTTTTGAAGACTCTAAGCCATATATACTCATTTGTCTTTAGCATTTCCCCCTTTTATTCAAGGTCTTTTTCTAGTTATATCATCAGTTAGTGATTGGTAGTAATCCCTCAGCACCAGGGAGGCTCATCTCCAGGAGTCATGTCCCACGGTGGGGGACATGCTGAGTTTTGCTTAGAGAGTTGCCACATTTGAGCAACTTGGAGGCTCTCAGGAGATAACTCTTAGGCACCCTGCAGCTCTAGGCCTAGTTCAAATTTCAGGTACACAGGTTCATAAGCATAGTCATGAGTATCAAGGACTCATCATTGGACCTTACACTTGGGGATTGTTTCTGTTCCATTGGGGAATGTGACAGAGCTCCCCTGGTTAGGAGCTCAGCACTCCCTCAGTTGTCATCTGTAACAGTTACTACTATGAAAATAGCCAACATATATCCAAAACTTTTTATGTTCCCTATATACATGCCCTGGAGAAATCCCTCCCAACCATGTTTCCCCCGTCAATAACACCCCACACCAGCATTCTGCCCCTGCCACAGTTGAACCCCTCTGTGGTCCAAAGCTTCTTCAAAAATGAAGCCTAATATATTGCCAAATTCATTTAATAGGAAAATGAAATAGTAATAAGTTTAAAGATTAGAAACGGAATTCATACTAATTTAGAAAAACTAAAATAAAGTAAACATAAATTGGGGTATTAAAAAATGAAAAATATCATAAAACTTTGTTTTTGATGTTTTGCCTTTTGTCACTGTAATAGGTGATGTCCTGTATGTATAGTGGCAAGGCAATTTCTTTCTTCATTTCTTCCTCAGTGTCTATATCCTTTCTTCCCCCCCCCACCCTTATTCTTTATTTTGTTTTCAAAAAAGTTTAGACCACAGTAAAGTCACATATACAATATAGAGGACTCCCATATATCCAACATCCAACTCTTTTCCCCCTTCCCCAGCAAAGATCTTTTTACATGTTCATGTTATATTTGCTGCAGCTGATGTACAGACATTGAAACATAGCTATCAAACATGGTTCCATTTTGGTATATGTTATGGTTTATATTTCAGACTGTATAATTTTCTAAATTTTTAGTGACCATATGTTTTACATTATGGTCTATATTTAGGCTATAGACTTTAATACATTTTTGGTGTAATTTAACATGTCCTATATCCATCATTGCACGACCTTGTGGAACACTTCCATTGCCCCCCAGTTACCCTGCTTCCACCTATTCTATTCCTCTCTCCCTCTCCCCTCAGGGCCCACAGTGACAATCAATCTTCACTGCTTGAAGGACCAAATTCACAGATACTTGCAACAATGCTGAGAGCTTGACAAACTAGACTGTCTTCCCGCATTGGGAGCCACTGATTCCTTCTATTTCAGAACATCAGGCCTCCCCAGGATGTGGGTACACCTTCACACTCATTGTATGGGTCTCCACCCAATGATATCACACACTATGACAAGATGAGCACTCACACACTCCCTAGAAGCTTGCTCCTGTGCCAGATGCCACCCCCTTAAGCACCTTAAACAGATAATCCTTCCTTATTTTTCTAAAGAGTTTTCTCAACATTATAGTTTCAACCACATACCTGACAATTTCCCATGTTCAACGGTTCCCCACAGATCTCCCCCCAATTCTTTGGGCCGTCTGACCCATCCTCCAAACCCTAGCCCCACCTCAAGCTGCAAAGCCCCACCCAAAGTATCTCTATGCCCCTATCTTATCCCTTCCCTAAACAAAAACTTACTTCCACTTTATCATATATTTCACCCATGGAGGCATCAGCTCACAGCCTTCCTCACCCCTCCAATTTCCTGTAAGCCTATTATCCAGTCTCTAGCTCTCTGAGACAGCTTGGTTTCCTTATTTCATATCAGAGAGGTCATGTTATATTTGTCTTTTAATGCCTGGCTTGCTTCACTCCACGTAAGGGCCTCAAGATTCATCCATGTTATCCCATGGATTTGTACTGTATTCCTTCTTATAGCTGAGTAGTATTCCATTGTATGTATGTACCATATTTTGTTTATCCATTCATCTGTTGATGGGCTTTTGGGTTGATTCAAACTTTTTCAATAGTGAATAATGCCACTATGAACATTGGTGTGCATATATTAGTTTGTGTCCTTGTTTTCAGTTCTTCTGGGTATATACCCAGCAGTGGAATTGCTGGGTCATATGGCAAATCTAAAGCTAGTTTTTTGAGAAACTGCCAAACTGTTCTCCAGAATGGTTGGATCCTTCTGCATTCCCACTAGCAGTGGATGTGTGTTCCAATTCCTCCACATCCTCTCTAACACTTGCAGTCTTCTGTTTTCGGTTTGTTTTTTTTTTTTTGATAGCTGCCAGTCTCATGGGACTAAGATGGTATCTCATCGTAGTTTTGACTTGCATTTCCCTAATAGCTAGTGATTTCAAGCATCTTTTCACGTGCTTTTTAGCCATTTGTATTTCTTCTCTGGAGAAGCATCTGTTCAAGTCTCTTGCCCATTTTTTAAATGGGTTATTTGTCTTTTTATTTTCAAGATACAGGAGTTCTTTACATATGCAGGATATTGGTCTCCTAAGATATATATGGTTACCAAATATTTTCTCCCATTGGGTAGGATCTCTTTTCACTTTCTTGACAAACTCCTTTGAGATGCAAAAGCCTTTAATTTTGAGGAGGTCCCATTATCTATTTGATATTTTGCTGCTCATGCTTTGGGTGTGAAGTTCATGAAGCTATTTCCTATTACAAGGTCCTGTAGATGCTTCCCTACATTGTTTTCCAAGGTCTTTATGGTCTTGGCTCTTATATTTAAGTCTTTGGTGCATCTTGTGTTGATTTTTGTATAAAGTTTGAGATGGTAATCCTCTTTCATTCTTTTGTATATGAATATCCAATTCTCCAGGCATCATTTGTTGAAGAGGTCATTCTCTCCCAGTTGAGTGGGTTTGGGACCTTTTTGAATATCAGATGACTATATATATGAGGATGTATATCAGAACTCTCAATTTGATTCCATTGGTCAGTGTATCTATCCTTGTGCCAATGCCATGCCATTTTCACTACTGTAGCTTTGCAGTATGTTTTGAAGTCAGGTAGTATGATTCCTCCAATTTCATTTTTCTTTTTCAGTATGTCTTTTTCTATTTGGGGCCTCTTTCCTTTCCAAATAAATTTCATAGGAAGTTTTTCTAGTTCATTTTAAAATGCTGTGTTGATTTTTATTGGGATTGCATTGAATCTATAGATCAGTTTGTGTAGGATAGACATCTTAATGATATTTAGTCTTCCTATTCATGAACAGGGAATATTCTTCCATTTATTCAAGTTTTCTTTGATTTCCTTAAACAGCATTCTGTAGTTTTCTGTGTATAGGTCTCTTACATCTTTGGTTAAATTTATTCCTAAGTATTTTATTATTTATTTATTTATTGTAAATGGTATTTGTTTCTTGATTTCTCCTCAGATTGCCTATTATTAGTGTACAGAAATGCTACTGATTTTTGTACATTGATCTTATAACCTGTGACTTTACTGAACTCATTTATAAGTTCTAGAAGCTTTGCTGTAGACTTCTTCTTCTATACTATATATAGGGTCATGTCATTGCAAATAGCAAAATTTTGACTTCTTCCTTTCCAATTTGGATGATTTTATATCTAGTTCTTGCCTCAGTGCTAGAGCAAGTACTCTAACACAATGTTAAATAGAAGGGGTGATAGTGGGCATCCTTGTCTTATTTTCTGATCTTAGAGGGAAAGATTTTAGGATTTCACCATTGTAAAGGATATTAGCTGTGGGTTTTTCATATATACCCTTTATCATGTTCAGAAAATTTCCTTGTATTTCAATCATTTGCAGTGTTTTTATCAAGAAAGTGTGCTGTATTTTGTCAAATGCTTTTTCTGCACATGTGAATTTTTTCCCTTTGATCTGTTTATGTGGTATATTACATTAAATGATTTTCTTTTGTTGAACCATCCTTGCATACCTGGAATGAAACCCACTTAGTCATAGTGTATAATTTGTTTAACATATTATTGAAGATTTTATATCTAGATTCATTAGAGAGATTGGTCTGTAATTTTCCTTTCTTGTGATGTCTTTGTTTGGCTTTGGTATTAGGGTAATGTTGGCATCATAGAATGAGTTAGGCAATGTTCCTTCTATTTATATTTTTTGGAATAGTTTAAGCAAGATTGGTGTTAGTTCTTTCCAGAATGTTTGGTAGAATTCGTCTGTGAAACCATCTGGCCCAGGGCTCTTAGTTGGGAGGTTTTTAATGACAGATTCTATCACTATACTTGTGATTGGTTTGTTGAGACTGTCAGTTTCTTCTTTCATCAATGTAGGCTGCTTATGTGTTTCTAGGAATTTGTCCATTTCTTCTAAATTGTCCTTCTTGTTGGAATATAGTTTTTCAAAGTATCCTCTTATGATAGTCTTTATTTCAGTGGGGTTGGTGGTGATATCCCCTTTCTCCTTTCTTATTTTGTATATTTGCATCTTCTCTTTTTCTTTGTTAGTCTAGCTAAGGGTTTGTCAATTTTATTGATCTTCTCAAAGAACCAGCTCTTCGTCTTGTTTATTTTTTTTAGGGCTTTCCTATTTTCTATTTCATTTAGTTCTGCTCTATTCTTCTTTCTTTCTTTCTTTCTTTCTTTCTTTCTTTCTTTCTTTCTTTCTTTCTTTCTTTCTTTCTTTCTTTCTTTCTTTCTTTCTTTCTTTCTTTCTTTCTTTCTTTTTCCTTTGGGTTAGTTTGTTGTTGTTGTTGTTGTTTTACTAATTCCCTCAACTGTGCAATTAGGTCTTCAATTTTAGTTCTTTCTTCTTTTTTGATCTATGAATGTATGGTCATGAATTTCCCTTTCAGTACAGCTTTTGCTGCATCCCATAAGTTTTGATATGTTGTGTTATCATTTTCATTAGTTTCAAGGTAGTTATTGATTTCTTTTGAGATTTCCTCCTTGACCCACTGTTTGTCTAAAAGTGTGTTGTTTAACTTCCATATCTTGGTGACAAATCTGGGTCTCTGGTCCCTGCAGATTTCCAGCTTCATTCCACTGTGGTCAGAGAACTTATTTCATACGATTTCAATCTTTCTGAATTCATTGAGACTTTTTCTGTGGCCTGACCTGAGGTCTATCTTGGAGAATGAGCTATGTGAACTTGAAAAGAATGTATATCCTGCTGTATTGGGTTCTGTATATGTCATTTAGGTCCAACTCCTCTAATATATTGTTCAAAATCTTTGTTTCTTTATTGATTCTTTTTTGAGATGTTCTGTCCAATGGTGATAGCGGTGTATTAAAATCTCCCACTATCATTGTAGAGGCATCTATTCATTCACTTAGTTTTTCCAGTGTTTGCCTCAGGTATTTGGAGGTGCCCTTTTGGGGGCATTAATATTTACAATTGTTTTTTCTTCTCGAAAGAGTATCCCTTTCACTAATATGTAGTGTCCATCTTTGTCTCTCACAATAGTTTTTCATTTAAAGTCATTTTTGTCTGATATTTTTTAAAAGTTTCCTTCTGCCTCTTTTTTAAAAAAAATATTTATTTTTATTTATTTCTCCCCCCTTACCCCCCCCCACCAGTTGTCTGCTCTCTGATCCATTCCCTGTGTGTTCTTCTGTGACCTCTTCTATCCTTATCAGCAGCCCTGGGAATCTGTGTTTCTTTTTCTTGCATCATCTTGTCATATCAGCTCTCCGTGCGTGCAGCTACCACTCCTGGGTAGGCTGAATTTTCTTTCATGCTGGGCGGCTCTCCTTATGGGGTGCACTCCTTACACAGGGGACACCCATGCATGGCACAGCAATCCTTGTGCATATCAGCACTGTGCATGGGCCAGCTCCACACAGGTCAAGGAGGCCCGGGGTTTGAACCGTGGACCTCCCATGTTGTAGGCAGACACCTGATCCATTGGGCCAAGTCTGCTTCCCTTTGTCTGATATTAATATAGCTACTCCTGACCTTTTTTAGTTATTATTTTCCTGTAAGATTTTTTTTCCAGCCATTCGCTTTCAACCTCCTTGAATCCCTGGGTCTAAGATGAGTTTCTCTTTGACAGCATATAGGTGGGTCATATTTCCTTATCCATTCTTCCAATCTGTTTCTCTTAACAGGTGAGTTTAATCCACTGATATTCAGTGTTATTACTTTCAAGGAATTACTTATATTAGCCATATTTTCTTTGGATTTGTGTTTATCATATATTCGTGTGTGTGTGTGTTTTTCAGTTGTTCTTACACTCTCCTCCAACTCTGTCTCTCCTGTTTTTTTCTTTCCTCCTGCAGATATCCCTTTAGTATTTCTTGAAGGGCAGGTTTCTTGTTGGCATACTCTCTTAGTTTCTGTTTATCTGTGAATATTTTGAACTCTCCATCATTTTTAAATGCTAGCTTTGCTGGATAGAGTATTTTTGGTTGGAAATTTTTTTCTGTTAGTACCTTTACCATGTCATATCACTGCCTTCTTGCCTCCATGGTTTCAGATGAGCAATCAGCACTTAATCTTATGGAGCCTTTCTTGTATGTGATGGTTCTCTTTTCTCTTGCTGCTTTTAGTATTTTCTCTTTGTCTTGTGCTTTGGCTAATTTGACAAGTATGTGTCTTGGGGTAGGCGTATTGGGATTTATGCTGTTCACAGTATGTTGTGCTTCCTGGACATGTACATCCATCTCCCTCAATAGGTTTGGGAAGTTTTCAGCCATTATATCCTCCAACACCCCTTCTGTCCCCTTTCCCTTCTCTTCTCCTTCTGGGATGC
Source organism: Dasypus novemcinctus (assembly GCF_030445035.2). Lineage (NCBI taxonomy): Eukaryota > Metazoa > Chordata > Mammalia > Cingulata > Dasypodidae > Dasypus > Dasypus novemcinctus. Next base: position 20,964,043 of record NC_080696.1, on the reverse strand, counting down.
CTATAATACATATGCTTGTGCGTTTTGCATGGTCATTCAGGTCCCTAAGTCCTAGCTGACTTTTTTCTATCTTTTTATTGATCAGTTCTACTATCTGTTTGATTTCAGATGTACTGCCTTCCACGTCACTAATTCTCTCCTCTGCCTCTTCAAATTTGCTGTTATTGCTGAGAGTGTATTTTTCACTTCTTGGATTGTACTGTTTATCACCATCATATCCATTATCTTTTTTGTATGTTTACAATTTCTTTTGTATGCTCTCCAAGTGTTTTCTTAATATCCTTAATCTCTTCCTTTATTTAATTAAATTGGTCCATGATACATGTTTTGAGAGCTTTGATTAGTTGTTCAGTGCTCTGCTCCTCTTCCAGGTTTTTAGTTTGTTCATTGGACTGGGCCATGTTTTTCCTGATTATTGATATGGTTTGTAGTTTTTTGTTGCTGTCTGGACTTCATTTTATCTTGATGGGTTTATTCAGTTGATTAGCTTCTCCATCTAGTCTCGGGGCTTATGTAGGTGTTGTTCTTGTGTGTGTGTTAAGTCTTCTCTTTGACAGTTTGTTCTTCTTATTCTATTTCCCTATTGTTGTCTAAGTTCCCCTGAAGAAAAATATTAGGGCCAGGGAAAGCAAAAGGGGTAAGAGAAGAAAAAGTATAATCATAGTGTTGATAGTGAATGTTAGCAGAAGAACCATGTGAGATCTAGGAGAACAAATATTAAACTCATGTAAGCTGTGTAGAGTAATAACAGCAAAAAAGTGGAGTACCTACAATGAGATGGTAAACTGATTACAGGGAAGAACCTAGCATGAATTAAAAGGCTAGTGTGGTCAGGAGAGAGGGAAAGAGAAAAGGAAGGACAATAACATAAAGAATGAATAAAAGATAGAAAACAGAATAGAGTTGTTAGAAATAAAAAGTCAGAAAAATTGGGGGCTAAACAAAAAGAGGTGGAATGTAAGAGAAACTATAGACCATGGAGGATAGGAAGATGTAAAGGAAATGGGATAGCATTGGTAGCCAAATCAGTACACACAGAAAAGAGGAAATCAAGGATGCGGAAGCACAGCAAATAAGTAACACTGCCTGCAGCACCTAATATAAAAACAATAAAAAAAGAAAAAAAAAGGGAAAGTGTGGAAAGGAAAAAAAAAGCAAGCAAGGAAAAAAAAAGAACCATGGAGGGATAAAGAGGAAGGAAAAACAAGAAAACAAACTAACAAAAAAGATCAGACAAGGCCTCAAGCAAGGAATCCTCTTTGCACTTGAATAAACTGCTCAGGTGTCTGACCTTCCCCTTTTCTCCCTTCTTCCCTTCACTCTCTCCCAGGGCAGCAGGAAGGCTGTGGAGGACTTCGCTCGGAAATTCAAATGAGACCCTGGTGAACCAACTCACCACAGAAAATAATGACTTTTAGTTTCTTTTTTTTTTTTTTTTTTTTTTTTTTTTTTTTTTTAATTTTTTTATTTTTTATTGACTTTGTAATAATATTACCTTAAAAATATATATGTGAGGTCCCATTCAACCCCACCCCCCCACCCCCCCTCTCCCCCCCCCCCAACAACACTCGTTCCCATCATCATGACACATCCATTGGATTTGGTTAAGTACATCTTTGGGCACCTCTGCACCTCATATACATAGTTTCTTGAGAGACAGCATCCACACCTTGCTAGGAACCCTAAATATGCTATTGGAAGGCTACAAAGCACATCCTACTGTCCCTCTCCCTTAGGTGTGCTATGGGGGCTAGTTAATTTTCTGACTCCACCTTCTCCCAGACCAAGTTTCCTTATTCCAGGGCATTTAGGTAAATCAGGCTCTCTCAGCAGATTCACCTCTCCTCTCTTCCTAGCCTCTCCCCAAGCCAGTTGGTATGCTCCTCCAAGCTCAAAAAAAGAGGGGACCAGAAAATTGAACCTATACTCCTTGGACCCCTCTGCACCCCTCACCAAAAGCCTCCCACTCCTGGAGTTTGCCTGAGACCAGAGGGCTAGGGGAATGCCAAAGTTCAGGGAGTGCTGGGTTCGGGGAATGCAGGCCTGGGAGAATGCAGGCTCAGTATACCTGGGTTTGGGGGATGTGGGTTGCAGGAAATTCAGCATTCAGGGAACACAAGGTTCAGGGAACACAGTTTCAGGGATCACGCATTTGGGGAACAGGGGGCTCGGGAAGGCCGCTGTGTGACCAGCAGTGTTCAGTGAACACTGCTGCTCTCAGCCCTAGGGGAAGGACTTTGCCTTCCCACAGCTTCCAGTTTCAGTGTCAGAAACCTCAGGTTGTACCTTAAGCAAGCACTACTTTGTCACAGTCTCTCCAGTTCAGCATCCAGACACCTCCTGCTTTGTAGGTTCCCAAAACTGCCCACTCAGGCAGGATTCTGTCCCCACTCAGCAGGTTTTTTGCAGGAGAAATGATGAGGGTGCACTCACCTGAATGCCATCTTGCCCTGCCTCCTGTCCAATCTTCTCAAATTCCCTTTTTAAGCCCTTTCTGACAGCAGATGAGCTCATTATTTCTGGGAAGCTTTTGATGTTTTTTTACTGTGAACTTTCTCAACTTGCCTTGTTTCCATTTCAGTCCTTTCTATTATTGGTAACCCCTTTGCTCTCAACCAAGTAATGATTATCTCTTTCTTTGTCAAACTGAATACTTTTGCATTGAAATCTGCTTTTTCCCCTCTTCTAAGACCATGATCTATTTTTTATAGGCATTCACTCTTCAATATCTACCCTTCTCTTGAATCTTTCTTGACCAACAAAGGACTGATCTTCCTCTAACATAAAACAGGATATTTTACCTTATGGCATCTTCCTCTCTGCTTTATTATCCCCTAAATTTTCTGTTCCTACACGTTTTGAGAAGTCAGCCTTTCTGAGGATGAATTTATGTATCTCCCAACCCTCCCCATCCCCATTCAGATCATCTAACTTAGACTTAAAATAGTAGACAGGCAACATTTGCTTTGGGGCTTGTCTGGATTTTGCTTTGTGATTATAAACATTTTAAAATTAGTTTAGACAGCACCAGACAACTCCAAAGAGGAGAGAGTATGTGTGGCTGCTGTATATTCAGCATATGGTAAACATGCAATAATCATGTGTTGAATGAATTACTTGATAAGAAATGAAAAAATCAATCAGTCACCAATATAAGATTTTTTAAAAAGACAACCAAAGTGTTTCCAAACATTTCAACATTTGATATTGTGAAATCCATATTCTCAGATTGCTTTTCTCATTTTCTTTGGCTGTTAAAACTATGAATATATTATCCTGCACTGGTTTCCTTAGTGTTCCTTGAGGCAGGAATATGCAGGCACTATGTGAGCAAGGCTTTCTCATTTTTGTTCCCTGCTGGATTTCCAATACCTGACCCAATGCTTCACATATAGTAGGCATTCAACAAATATTTGCTCAATGTACAAATTAATCAAGGAGGCTAATAAGGAAGTTTCTCTCCCTCCTCACCTTCTCCAGAGTCCAAGACTGAACCCAGGCACTGAGAGTTGCATGACGGAAAGATTTTCTTTTTCTTTTTCTTTGTTTCCCCTCCTCCTATTTTTTTTTTTTTTTTTTTGCTATGTGTCCATTTGCTGTGTGATCTTCTGTCTGTCTGTCTGTCTGTCTGTCTCTCTCTCTTCTATTTTTTTTCTCCTTTATGATTCACTGGGATTTGATCCTGGGGACCTCTGATGTGGACAGAGGTTCCCTGTCACCTGTGGCACCTCAGTTCCTGATTTCTGTTGCACTTCACCTTGATTCTCCCCTTCATCTCTCTTTTGTTGTGTCATCATCTTGCTGCATAATTCACTTGTGCGGGCACTGGCTCACCATGCAGGTGCTTGGTTTGCTGTGCAGGCACTCAGCTCACCACATGGGCACTCGCACAGGCACTTGGCTTGCCATGTGGATACTGGGCTCGCCTTGTAGGCATTGGATCACCACAGAGGCATGCTTTCTCTTTATCTTTTTTCCAGGAGGTCCCAGGGATCAAACCTGGGTCCTCCCATATGGTAGGCAGAAACCCCATCACCTGAGCCACATCTGCCTCTCTTTTACATATTTTCAAAGCAACTTATAAACTTCAAGTGGGATAGACTGCCTTTCCTTGCAGCCCACTCACCTATGCATAGACATCATCACAAAGAACTCATAAGGCACTCACTACTGAGTATATAGCTGAGCCTATAATTGACCACAAGAGCACCTGGGATATAGTGAGACACTTACTATTAAAAAAATTCAGCAAAAATATTGATATAAATAAAATAAAATAGCTATAAATTTTAAAAGACAGCTCCAGACGAAACAGAAACAATCCCTGTAGTGGGAATACATAAACAGGATAAATCTGTGTGCTGACGAAAAGGAACTGAAATGGATTACAGCAGCATGGTCTGCTACACAATAGATAATGCAACTATACACATGTATGCATGCACACACACCATCACATGCACACTCACACATGTGCACACATACACACATGCACATATAGGTGCACATGCTTAACACACAGACACAGAGATACCCACATCCATACATTCACAAACACATGCAAACTTATGGGAGAATTGATGAATGACTACATGATGGTGGGTGGCATCTAAATGGGAAAGGATGAGGAGAGAGGATATAGTCCTCACTCTGGAGATAGTTTTGAAGGCCAGTGCTTTCACAGACCTCAAACATTTTACTGCCAGATTGGCCAGTGTTTACATCCCCACCTCCACTAACCATTAACAGAAAACATCCATGGCCACACTGCTCAAGATTCATTCACTCATCCTGCGGGAGAGTGAATAGGACAGAGGGTGATTGGCATGGACTGCCAGCCTGCCAGGATCCACCTGCTTTTCTGTGCTTCTGGATCCAGTTGCCTTGTTGCCAGTACACTGGGCAGCCACATCCTAATGCATCAGATGCTCAGGAGACTGAGTGGGTGCATAGGGCAGGCATGGCCACAGAGGGTGACTTTAGAATGACTCTCTACAATGGCTCTCCTTTGAGCAACTGGTGTGAGGAGCAATGGTCTTTCCATTTAATTTGATTTGCCTTTTGGTCCCTCACTGCAGAGCTAACGAGGGCGTCGTTGTCCTCAGAGCCGCAAAGGGACCATATTGTCGGTGGGGAGAGATCACAGACCAGGACGTCAGGCACCTGCGGCCATGTTTGTGTTTCTCGTTTGGCACGGTCCTGGGCTCCGACAGGCAGAACGGAGCACATTCTGTGTGGGGGACGTTAAATGTGGGCTGAATGCTCAGAACAGATCTTATCTTCCCCCAGTCAAATCAGAGCAGATGGAACTTTAGGCAGTCATTTCACACCCTTGCTTACTTTTTTTTCAAATTACATAACTGAATAAAGCATTCAATTTAAACATCCCAAAGCATGTTGGGGAAGCTGCAGAGAAATCTGTGCTGGAAAGAAAGAGCCTGGAGTTGAGTTAGAAATGGGAAAATATGTCCTAGATCATCCCAAATCCACTATAAATTAATGGATTTAAAATGCATTCATAACTCTTAGGCAATATATAAAACTAGACTACATTTCAATTTCACAAAAACATGGTTCAAAGTACAACCCTCAATATCAAGGGCCTGGCGTAACGGTCTGTCTTCTTTTGCTAGGCACTGCCCGTGTACTCAGGGGATTTTTGCTGCTCTATTGGAGAATGTAGCAGGACTGCCCAGGATGGGAATTCTTTCAGGTATTGTATTGTTCTCACCCACTGAGACAACGCCCCATGGCTACCTGAGCAGATCCACATGCTACAGAGGGATGCCCAGGAGCACCCTTCCCACACATCCCCCCATCACCGACACCCCGCACCCAGTGATTCTCCCTGCCACAGTTGTGACACTTCTGCAATCTAAAACCTCCCCAAAAACATAGCCCCCAAATTTTTAAAAATTGCAAGTAAAATAGAAAAATAAAAAATAAAAAAAAGTGCGTGTGTGTCTTTCGTCACTGTAAGATCTGTTGTCTTTTATGTACAGTGACAATTTCTTCCGTATGTTTCCCCAGTATCTTAATTTTATCGCTCTATCTTCAAAGAAGCTTTAGGTTACAGAAAAGGCACATGGAAAATATAGGGAATCCCCTATTCCCAACCCCCTCAACCTCTCCCACTCTCCCGCATTTAATAATATGTTACATGTGTATGGTACCTTTGTTACAATTGATGTACAAATATTAAAGCATTGCTACTAACCGTGGTCAGTGGTTTACATTAGGGTTTACATTTGGCACCACACACTTTTATAGGTTTGTACAAAATTTAAAATGGCTTGTATCTGTCATTGCAAGATCATGCAGAACAACTTCAATGTCCTAAATTCTTTCTCCCTCCCCTCAGAACCTATAGTAACCACTAAGTTTCAATTCTTGAGGAATAAGGCTCATAGTTACATGCAATAATATTGAGAGCTTGACATATTGATCTGTTTTATTTTATTAGGCACTGCCTCTACAGAGATTCTTACCCCTCTAATTGAGAACATAGCAGGACTCCCTAGGATAGGAGTTTAATATTTTCTTGTTTATTATGTAGGTCTCTGCCCCATGAGATAACATGCTATGACAAGATGAACACTTTCATATTCCATAGAAGTATGTCCTAGGTGCACCCTATACCACATATCCCCACACCCCTAACACCCTGCACCAGTAACCCTCCCCTGACATATTTGCCATAGGAACATTCCCACCATTATAGTTTTTTTTTTTTAAGATTTATTTTATTTATTTCTCTCCCCTCCCCGCCCCGCCCCAGTTGTCTGTTCTCTGTGTCCTTTTGCTGTGTGTTCTTCTTTTTGTCTGCTTCTGTTGCTGTCAGCGACATGGGAATCTGTGTTTCTTTTTGTTGTGCCATCTTGCTGTGTCAGCTCTCCGTGTGGGCGGCGCCATTCCTGAGCAGGTTGCACTTTCTTTCATGCTGGGCGGCTCTCCTTACGGAGCGCACTTCTTGTGCATGGGGGTCTCCTATGTGGGGGGCACCCCTGTGTGGCACAGCACTCCTTGTGCGCATCAGCACTGCACATGGGCCAGCTCCACATGGATCAAGGAGGCCCAGGGTTTCAACCGCAGACCTCCCATGTGGTAGATGGGCACCCTATCCACTGGGCCAAGTCCACTTCCCCCGCCATTATAGTTTTAACCACAGACCTACAAATCCCCAGAGTTCACCTGTTCTTTCTTGTAGCCCTCCCTCCAGATGCATGGATAGTCTAACCCCACACCTTCACTCTGCTCCCTCTGACATTCCAGCACCGTCAAACCCAATCACATCACTGTACCACTATCACCTCCATCCACTGCTCAACCACCCCCTTCCACTTTATCTTAAATTTTGACCATATTGAGTACCGGCTCACCACCTTCTACTCCCTTTCTGTCTCCTGATAACCTATCTTCCAAACTCTAGCTCTGTGAGTCTGCTCGATTTGCTTGTCATATCAGGGAAGTATTTAATATTTGTCTTTCAGTGCCTGGCTTACTTGACTCAACATAAGGTCTTCAAGATTCATCCATGTTGTCCTGTGTGTTAATACTGCATTCCTCTAACAAAGTAATATTCCATTGTACATATATATCACACTTTGCTTATCTATTCTTCTGTTGATGGACATTTGGGTTGCTTCCAGCTTCTGGCAAAAGTGAATAATGCTGCTATGAGCATCAGGGTGCATATATCTGTGCATGACCCTGCTTTCAATTCTTCTTCACATATACCCAGAAATAGGATTGCTGGCTCATATGGTGGTTCTATATTTAGCTTCCTGAGGAACCACCAAACTGTCTTCCACAATGGTTGCATCATTCTACATTCCCACCAACAGTATACGAGGGTTCCCTTTCCTCCACATCCTCTCCAACACTTGTAGTCCTCTGTTTTTTTTAATAGCCACCAGTCTAATAGGTATAAGATGAGATCTCATTGTAGTCTTGATATGCATTTTCCTGATAGCTAATGATGGTGAGCATCTTTTCATGTGCTTTTTGGCCATTTGTATTTCTTCTTTGGAGAATTGTCTATTTAAATCTTGTGCCCATTTTTAAAATGGGTTCTGTTTGTTTGTTTGTTTTTGAGATGTAGGATTTCTTTGTATATGTTGGATATTAGGCCCATATCATATAAATCTTTACCAAATATTTTCTCCCATTGAGTAGGCTGTCTTTTTATTTTCTTGACAAACTCCTTTGAAGAACAAAAGTTTTAAATCTCGAGGAGGTCACATTTATCAATTTTTTCTTTCATTGCTTGTGCTTGGGTGTAAAGTTTATGAACTTTATCATTGAAATAAAGGTAGTAGTCACCGAAGCTTCTGAGGGGAAGGAGAGGGAGGAATGGGACATTTTGAGGACAGTAGAATTGTCCTGCATGACATTGCAGTAATGGATACAGGACATTATACATTTTGTCAAAAGGTATAAAATTGTGCAGTTCAAAGTGTAAACCATAATGTAAACTATAGACCATGGTTAGTAGCAATACTTCAATAAGTGTTCATCAATTGTAACAAATGTACCACACTAATGAAAGATGTTAATGGGAGAAAGTGGAGAGATAGGATATATGAGAATCCCTTATATTTTGATGTAACATCTATGAAATCTAAAGCTTCTTTAAAAATAAAAAAAATAAAATGATGCTTTCATAGCAATTCAAGTCAAATTTGGGGGAGGTCTTCTGGTTTTGCAAATAACACTTTTGTGCATGTTTTTTAACTGGTGGTTTTGAAGGGTGACATTGATCCACTTCCATCTGGCAAAGAAGAGATCTTGGAATATTCCTGAGGAAATCACTCCAGTGAAAGGTTCTACGGGTGAGGAAGTAGCGATGGTAAAAGGCAGACCAGGGAAGCGAACTCACCCCAATGGATAGGGTGTTTGCCTACCACATGGGAGGTCCGCGGTTCAAACCCTGGGCCTCCTTGACCCGTGTGGAGCTGGCCCACGAGTAGTGCTGATGCGTGCAAGGAGTGCTGTGCCACACAGGAGTGCCCCCGCGTAGGGGAGCCCCACACGCAAGGAGTGCACCCCGTAAGGAGAGCCGCCCAGCGTAAAAGAAAGTGCAGCCTGTCTAGGAATGGTGTCGCACACACGGAGAGCTGACACAACAAGGTGACGCAACAAAAAGAAACACAGATTCCTGGTGCCACTGATAAGGATAGAAGTGGTCACAGAAGAACACACAGCGAATGCACACAGAGAGCAGACAACTGTGGGGGGTGGGGGAGAGGGAGGAGAAGGAAATTTAAAAAAAAAAAAGGGAGAGGAGCAGAAAGGGAAGAGGAACTATAAGAGGATCATGGCAATGGCACTCAACATATGTGTTCAGAGTGTCAGGAATGCAGAGAGGGACAGAGATGCAGGAGAAAGTGAGTCCTGGAAGTGAGCTTGCAGTTTAGGCGTGGAGCAAGCCTCTGAAAAATGCCATCTGTGGTAATGCTGAAGTAATGCTGGCAAAGGGTAACGGGCCTTCCAACTGGAGGTAGCTGCCACTGAAGTTGCAAAATACAGTCTGTCCTAATCCAGCTCCAATCATGACTATATGCAGTTCCAGGAGGATCAAAGAAATGAAAGAGAAAGGGGAAAGCAGCAAGGGCAGGGTTTCCGTCGTGATTGCTTGTCTCTATTGAAACAATAATAATGATGATTTGGTTTAAAAACTACATGAGATGATCAAGGCAAAACACCAAACTCAGTGCCTAACTCATGACATCCTTCAGCATTTTTAAAGCATTACATCCTGAGACTCAGCCATGCATTTATTCATTCGGCAAATGCTTGTCAAGGGCCTACTGTGTGCCAGGCACTCTTCTGGGGGCACAGAAGATCCAGCAGAGACTAAAACATTAAACTTTCTGTTCTCGTGTAGTCTACACTCTAGAATGAAGAAAAAGACAATTAATAAAATAGACTTGTTACGGTGTAAAAAACACTATGAATAAAAGAAAAGTAAGGGTAAAGGAAAGGCAGAATGATCTGTAGACTGGAGAAGAGGCCAAGCCATGCATGCCATTTGAGCAGAAACCTCAGTGAAATGAGGGACTCCCAGGCAGAGGGAAATCGTCACCCATAAGAGCCATGTACAAGTCCTACCTGCTGATCCAGTGGGTGTGAACCCATTAAGAACTTTGAAGACATTATCAGCAAAGGTGACACAAGATTGAATGTGGGCTGGCCTTAACCCCATATGGCTAAAGTCCTTGTAAGCAAAGAAAACTGGACATGGAAGGAGAAGCCAGAGAAGGACAGAGAGATGGCCATGTAGTGGAGGCTTTGAAGGATGATACATGTACAAGGCAAGGAACCCCAAGGATTGCCAGCAGGTCAGTACCAGAACACTACAGACTCTGGGTGAAGGCGTGAGCTGGTAATTCTTTGATGTTGGGCTTCTAGACTCTAAAACCAGGAATCAATCAATTCCTCTTTTTTATTTTTTTAAGCCAATCAGTATGTGGTATTTATCATAGCAGCCTTGACAAACTGAGGCAAATAGTTAGTGTAAAATCCCTGAGGTAGGAGCATGCTCACTGTATTGGAGGGATAGCACTGTATTGGAGGGATTGCTATCCCTCCAATACACAGAGCTTGGGAGAGTCAGGGGACATAAGGTCTGGGAGGTCCATGTTACCCAGAAAACATAGGAATTTGGAGGCTACAGTAAGGTCATTGAATTGTATTCTTTAGTGGAATTGGAAGCCATTGAATATTTGGGTCAGCCATGTCACATATCTTGACTCAAGTTTTCAAAGGAGCAGCTGCATAGAAAATAGTAGGGTGCCATCCAGGCAAGATGAAGAGTGGGAGAAGTTGCTTGCAATGGTCCAGGAAGGCGTTGGCAGTGACCCAGATCAGGGAGGTAGTAGCAGAGGTGGTGAAAAGCAATTGGATTCAGGTAAAATGGTCAGAATTTTCTGCTGAATTTTAGGTGACGGCTATGAGTAAATGAGTTAAGGACTGTGTAAGGTGTAGAGTCATTATTTCCTGAGATGTGTAAGCATGAGGGTGTCATGGGCTTAGGATTTGGCAATAATACCCTTAAGCTAACAGTAATACTTTAGTAGAATCCTTCCCTCCAAGGTTTACCTTGTGTTTGCTGGACAAGGTGAATGGCAACATATCACAGCTTTCTTCACTCTATGGCTCTGTAATTAGATCCTTAGTTCCAAAACATTGTGTATTTGACTCATCTGGAGAAATTGTCAAAAGAGAAATTCCAGAGACCAGCAGAAATTCTGATTCAGTGGGCCTGGGGTGGAATCCAAAAATGGAGTGGTTTTTAAGCAGCCTCCCCAGAGGATGCAGATGCAGAGAGTCCACTTCAATAAACCATTCTGTAGAAAGCATGCCAGTGGATGGTTTTCCTGTTGTCCAAACAAGGTGGGAAGAACACACTATGCATGGATTGGCAGTGACATTGGGCAAACTTATATCCCCAGGGTCATCTATGACAAAGAGCCCATTTCCTCAGCCCAGATGACTTCGTATCCACCAGCAAAGTCAATAAGATCCTATGTAAGAAAACATAAGTAGATGCAAGTGTGGGGAATATCTGCAATACATCTTTCCAGCTTCATTCATGTTTGAAGAGGAGGTTGAAGCAAGACTTGGGACACTGCCCATTAGTAACTAACCATGGAATGAACTCTTGTTATAGAATCCAAAGTGGCATGCTGAGAAATGAGCAACCTTGCAGGTCTTTTGGACAATATAAACTAAGGATCCCCTCCAGGATTGCTTGGGTCACTTGCTCTAATTTTTCTGGTCATCTTTTATTTTAGGTTTGTGGTGTATAATTATATATATATAGTTTTCACCAATACTTATGCCAACTGAGATTGGTGCAGAAATGATCAAATCTGGTAAGCTTTGTGTGCCCTGTGACTTTGCACAGGGCAGTCATAATTGCACCAGTGGCTTCAACTCTAAGTAGGAGATCAAACTCTGCATCATTTAAAGAAGTCTCATACAACAAACGTTCTTTCTTGCCTGATCCTAAATTCTACTTAAGATCCTATGTGTTCAATGCACATGCAACATTTGGTTAAAAACAAAGATTCCTGAGCTCTAGGCCAGATGTCTTCATCATTTACAAGTGAGCAACTCACATTGGGAGATTCTAAGCAACTTCAGAACATCTGCCCCTTCCATGTCAATTTAAAACAGAGGACAACATGGAATGATGCACAGCTCATTTTGCAACTCTATTGTCATAAAGGGATAGACAAACAATTTTCATCAATTATGGAGTCTCCAATGGTGGTAGTAAACATGATACAGTATCTTCAGAGGAGGTGATTGTGAATATCAGCTTCACCATTACTCTGCAGGGTTGTAGATAGTGTGAGTCATAAACTTTCACCATAAATGGTCAACTCTGACTGAGCTATAGTGCCTTAGGAAAAAAAGGGCTCAAATTATGAGTGAATGAAGGAAGAACTATATTTGGAACATCCTGAAATGTGGAGAATAGCAGTAGTTTCTTGGCCAATCTGTGAAAATGTGTTTTTTCAAATACAGTTTTTGAATACAAACCACTGTGACTCATAGGTACCTGGCAATAATAAACAAGTACAGTTCCAGAATGTGAAATAGCCATAGTAAAGGAACCATGGTTTGTGCTCTTCATCTCATATTGGCACAGGCTAAGAAAGATATCTTCTTGAGTTTCTGGAATATGAAACTTCCTCTGTTGACTTCCAAAGCCTCCAAATGCCTTTCCCTAGGAATTCATCAAGATAATTAGAAATATTTGCCTCTCTGGAGAGAAACATTGCTTGAAGCTCTCAGTTTGCCTTCTAGAGGTGACTAAACATGAATGGATAATATAAAATGACCAGGCTCAGTACTTCTCCAAGTGGCAATAGACATTCCAAATTCACATTTTTCACACACTCTGCCTCCACTCTTTGTCCTCCCACACACATTCAGTATTTGATGCAGGATTCTGAAATCTTTATGAAGATCCATTACAGACATAGTGCAATAAGTGACATTTTAGATACTTTTGAATTGTTGTATTTTATACTTGGATAAACCACCTTCTTAAATCCGAAATGCTGAGATCTCTGAGCCTTCTTCTCCCTTTCTGTGTTCTCTTTCTCAGGACCTCGTCCATGTTCATGGCTTCATTACCAGCTACGTCAATCATTCCTCAATTCTATTTTAACTGCCATCATAACAATTCCACTTGGGTATCTCCCAGGCTTCTTAAATTTAACATATCTCCTAACCAGGGTCGTTGCAGGTTTTTCTCTAAAGAAGACATGGTGATAGCATCACCACACCTTCCACAGACCTCTTCTGGGTAATCTGTGTCCTAATGAAGAATAACATAATCTTGTGAGAAAAACTGTGGATGGGAACATTACTGATGAATGATACTCTAATTATGAATATGTTTCCCCAGAGTTAGCTTCCTCTGTGCAATCAAGCTGGGTTTGGGTGCCTTTGGAAATGGTAGAGAAATTCCTGTCCTGCTCAAAACATTGACTCTTCCTTTGTTTCTTAGCAAAATCCACAGAAATGGAAATAAAGGTAAGAGCATAGATGCATAAAGAGAGAAAAAAAATCTGGCCAGAATTCCAGGTACCTTGTGTGGAGACAGCTGGGTAAGCAGTGATTTTGAGGCATTAGCACATCTAATTTGGATGGCACTGAGGGTTTCATGAAGCATTCATCTTCTGCACTTAAATTGAAGCCAGATATAACATTTGGTAAGGAGCAGACTAGTACAGTATGCCTCTCCTGAATTTCTACATAGGATCAAATGTCTGCTCTACTGCTTCTCAACCAACATTTCAAGGAATCTTCAACAAGTTCACAATTGGTCTAGTGTGAATGAAAGAGAATATCCCTTTGTTCAGGAAAAAGCAGAACTCATGCTTTTGCAGATGTTTGGCATCATGGAAGGCATAAGGATGAGTGAGTAAACTCTTCGATTCATATGTAAATTCCATGATGTCATTCAATGGAGACAGTTACAATAAACATATTTATAAGCCACTGATGATTTCTTCAGAAGTAGGACTTGGAATCCTTACCCACATTTCAGTTTTCAGGAGTGATATATCTCCAGTGAAGAAATCAGATTTTAGAAATACAAAAATACAGTTTTTCTTCAGTGCTGCTTTGGGCTCCCTACTGCCTTGGGAAAGGAGATGGCTGTACTGGGGAAGAATGAGTTAGGGCAGGAAGGGAGGGACAGGGATGGAAGGGGGAGAGTCTTACTTGGAAATGAATTTCAGCCAAATGGCAGGACTCTCAAATATTTGAAGATCATACTTTCCTACATTCGAATTAGGCAATGTTTTCCTGTCTCTTTCTTCCTTTAACCTTTTTGTATGCATCAAAGCTGTGCACTGTGGCTCTGATTTTAAGTAAATGTGATGTGAATGTGTTCATGGGTTTTGTTTTCTTTTAAATGAATGAGATGCTTCCATATATCTAGAAAGTAATTCATAATTTTAGGTCATAGAAAAAGATGGAGACAGGTTATTCATCCTTCCCCTTCTCTACTTCCTGAAATGGATATTCCTTCGCTGCTGATACAATTCTTACCTATTGCTTAATACCTAATAAAAGCCACCTTTCCCACACTCTTTCCTTCATGGTTCCAGGGCACTCTTATAATGGTAATGGGGGTATTTATCACATGGTTTAGGAAATGCTGAGCATGGCACAGACACTGCATTTAATATTCAATTGATGTTCATCTATGAGTCGGTTACCTCTATTGTCCTAATTTTTTCAGATATGTAAACCAAAGCCCAGAGGTTCTGAAACATGCTCATGTATCAAGCACATACAGTTTGTAAGTGACAAAGCCAGGCTCTGAAGTCTGGTAGTCCAACCTGGGCAAGGCTAGCTCTTAAATGCTCCCCAGTGTTTGCCAGGGTAAGCTGCCTCGTTGATTCTTGAACATTTATTCTTTTATCTCCAACTAGACAGAGAAGCCCTTGATAATAGATCTTGTCTTGGGCTTTCTTTGCATCCTGGATGCCACCTCACAAAAGAACATGTATGGGAGTATAGGATTGAGATTACAGGTTTACATGAGAATATATAAAATGATAGACTCAAAAAAGAGGAAAGGAAGGCTTGAGGCAAACATTCTAGGTCTTGACAGTTCTAGTTGTTGTTAATGATTGTTAAAATGGGGTTGCTTCTTAATGGTTGTTAAAATAGGGTTGCTTCCTGGCAAGCATCAAAATAAAAGAAAACAACCAGCAACGAGCTCTGGTGAATGGAATGCATCGTGATTGACTTTATTTATCACCACGCTGTGGTGAATTATGTAGGAGAACCTTGTCCAGCCACTCTAGTGCAAGTCATGCCAAAAATAGCTTCACTTTCACCCTGAGTCTATGCTGTGCACCAAAATCTGAGAGTAGAATGCTCTTTTTTTTTAGAACTCACCTATCCCCATGAAGCCCCTTGATGTTCCCTGAAGATCTGTTAGTCAGGACAAGCCCAAGCTGTGGTCCTCTCTCAATGTAAGCTTAAAGTTGAGGATAGAAGTGCAGCCACATTGCATACATGGAACAGGCCACTGTCCATTTGGAAAACCTGAAAAGGATCTGAGAAAGCCTCTCCAGATGCAGTCATGACCCCCAGTAAAGCAATCAACACTGGTCTGGGAATCAGGTTACCGAATCAACGTCAATAGGAAAACATTAGAGGGGATGGGAAGACATAAAGTGATTTTTTTGTCTGGGCATGGGGTAAGTGGGAAGAGTGATGAAAAGGTGAGCCCCATGGGACTAAGGGGGAGAGCACAGAAGGCCAGGTGAGGGTGCCTCCAAGAGGGAAGGGCATTGGAAAAATGACCGACATGTTGCCAAACCAAACTTTGCCTATTCTGACCCCATTTGGGTCTCAGTCCGAGGAAAACTTGTGGCAAAGCCAGAGTATGTCCTGGGCTTCTGGAAAGTTGCCTTGACAGGTAGGGAATGTGGACTTTCCATAGAGTAACACTCTGTTCACCACTTGTCTAAATAGTAATAAATCACCAGTAAATTCCTGGTGCTGTTTGGAAGGTTTGGACTTCAAAGCCCAAAATTCACAAACAGGAAACTTTCATTAACTCTGAGGGAAAAAATTTCACTTTATTTCAATTTGGGGATTTTTAGTTATTTGGGGGAAGCATATATTGCTGACCAACATAACATAATTGTTTTGAATCAAATGTATTTTTTATTTTACCATCAGATACTGAAATTATTTGCTTAAATGCTTGACCAGCCTTCATCTGTACCAAATGTTTGAACTCACTTTCTTAAAAGGTGAGACAACTTTGCTGTTTAATTTTTTAAGCTGGTTTTACTCATAAGATACTGTGAGACCAAGAAAAAACAAAACAAAAAACAATAAACAAAACCAAAAGACACACACACTGCAAAGCTGTAACATTTTTATTTTCTCAGAGTTCAAAGTATTACCTTTCTTCATTAAATGATTGAAAGCATGTTTCTTGAGAAAAGAGAACAAAGCAAGACATAATCTGAAATTAAATGCCTTGTGGTGCATTGCTTTTTCATGGTGACTCGTTCTCTCTTTGTTTCTGCCCTCTCTTCCTTCTCAATCACACTTGGCTATTCACTGTCAGAATTATTTCTTTCCTCAGATACTTGCAAATGGAATAATATTCCTTCCACTTATTCTTTTAAAGTTCGAGTTAAACATTCCTTTGTGTTTTTATTAAGAGGCACTGCTGCACACAAAGAAAATAGTAGATACTGGTCTTGAGCAAAAATATTAAAAAGCAAATTGGGATATTGCTTATTTTCAGCTGAGATAACCATTTCCTTCAAGCTTGACCTGAGCATCAGATGTTTGACTCTTGCACAGATCAAGCTGAAGAAGAAGAAACATACAAGTTTGGGGAAAACTAAAGACAGTCAAACTTGCATTTTCTCTAAGATGGTGGCAGAACATTTAATAGCTAGCCACCAACAGGGTTTGGAAAACTCATCACTGCTCAAGCCTGGGTGGCCATAACAGTAAAAGAAGGCAAGAAGGCAAGGGAGAAGAAAGAAACAGAGAGGAAAGGAAAGAGAGAGAGAGAGAAAAGGTATGTCTCCATACAAATGCTTTCACATGATGGACTAGCTATCTGCTTTCCCACATTGTTTAGATAGGAGCACTATCATCATCCTGTTGAAGGCTCAAATTAAGGTGATGCAATGAGGAAGCATTTCATGTAAACCACACAAAACACAGATGACACATTGTCATCTATTTGAATGAGTTTCCTGGCTTCAAGCATAAAATTGTCACATGCATCATATATTATGCCTCCAAAAAGTCCTGGTCAGATGGACTTGAACATCTAGGCTAAGCCTCCTTTCCATTATTGAATCCATTTTATTATTAGGCTGGTTATGCATAAATAAGGAGACCAAGACATCCCAACAAGTAGTGCAAATGTCAACCAATGCAACAGTCAAAACATCTAACCCTCATACCTTTCAGACATATTTACACACTCCACTAGTTTAAGAATTTAGTGAGAAGGAGAAAGTTCATTCTTTGTATATGAAAGATGTCTCCATTAAATTAACTTTGATGATAGCATGGTTTACTAGATATGTATTAGGTTTTTAATTTTATAAATAATAAATAGTGCTCCAAATAGCGTTTTCCTCTTTATTTGATGAGTAAGTTATTTTATGTGTGAGATGCACATTCATTCAAAATAAACGCAGGTGTTTGCATCTCTGAAAGGACCCAATGGCCCGTGCAAGGCCAGCCAGCACCACGTGACCCCAGATTTCTCGCCTGTTGTCAGGGGAAACAAGGGGGCAGACTTATTTTAGAACAGAATCTTACCTTGCATTAGAGTGACACTGTCAGATATAAAGGTAGGAGGTTTTAATTCTTTGCATCTTCCAAGTGTAGATTTATATTCTTGCTAAAAAGGAATGGTTTTACTAGTTCTGACTCAAAGGTAGTTTGCAGTGGAGCTCTCTGCTCCCGTTGCCTCAAGGGTCTAGGAATCTAGGATTGCATGAATCAGTCTATGACTTCTCACTCTAGCTTGTTCACTGAGAAGGAAGCGGCACAATGTTTTGATTCTTTACAGGGCAGTGGGCCTAATATTTATCATCACAGTCAAGAGTAGCCTTCTTCACGTCCTCTCTTCCAGAGGAATCTGTCTTCAGGTCCTGGTCAGGATGAAGAGGAGGCTCCTGGCAGTTTCCTCTTATCTTTTCCTCTGTCTGCAAAATCACAATATTGAAACTTGAAGAGTGAGTAATAACCCAGAGTTCTGTGTGTTCTTCATGGTTTCATATAGATGGGTTCAAAACATTATCAGTTGTCAGGTGTTCTGCATAGGTGTGGGTTCTGGAAAGAAAGGTGTTTTGAGTCCACTCTGTGGCAACACATTTTGAGAGGAAATTACCCCAAACCTCAAGAAGCGTTAACTCTTAGCATCTGATCACAGCTATCAGGTTTACTTCAAACATTAGTCATGATAAGTATTCTATGCTTCTACCATGTGGCATGGCTTTCACCATCAAAGCTATTTTCCTTTTTCTTGCAACATTGGGCCAATAATGGCATGTTGACCTAGTACTGGAATGAGCTCAGACTTTGGTTTCAGTCACATTGCAGTCACAGGCTTCTACTTTTTAATTGGACAATCCAAGTTAGTAACTTTTCCTCCTCTGCATTTGTGCGTGTGTGATTAGCACATATCCTACATCCATTTTGTTAGGAAGGCAAAGGTCACATAGTTGGGGGCAGGGCCAAAGTCATATAGTTGGGGGCAGAGGGAAGGAGAAAACCTTACAAGCATGGAGGTTGTTAGAGAATCTGGATTTTGGCTCTAACTCTGGCACTTGTTCCCTGTAGAACCTTGGAAAAATTACCTGCCTAACTTATATGACTGTTTTAAGAATCAAATAAGATAAATCATGTTTACCTTTAATCCACCTTGATCTAAGAAAAGAATAAGAAGTGATACCTAATAATAGGAAGTGGTAGTTAGTTATTGTTGTTATAAAACAAACTTCTCAGTCCTGTATTTGGAAATGTGTATTTACAAATGTTCAGAAAAAACAAATCTCAATATGCTTTTTTTTCTTTTTGAAGCTCTCACATAGGGATTATTAAGATAATAGAAAGGCAAAAAATTTTTATACCGTGTCTTCTGGTAATTTTTATGCAGCAGAAAAATACTGGAATTAAAAAATCAGTTTAATAAGACACCTCAAAATAATTCCTATACAAAATAATAAAGTTACTCATTAATCTTTTGATAACTTCAAATGGAATAAGTCTGATACTTTTTCTAGTAGACAGAAACAAGGCCAATATATCATAGAGGAAAATACCCTGCTAGAAACCAACAACAAGCAGTAGAATTAAGCTCAAGTCTTTGCAGGGCCACTGACTGGTTGTGTGGTTTGAGACAAATTAACTTCTAAATAGGAGAAAACATACTCACGGTGCTAGTGGAAAGGCTGAGATCAGAGTAGCATATACTATAATGCATACTCTGATTCTCCAATAATAAGGGGGAAAAAGAAGTGTTGAAATTGGAAGTGATTTCAAATGGTTCATTCCAAAAACGTTTTTGAATGAGACATCCTCACAGGGTGATGACAAAGCATGGATGACAACATCAATGGATCAGCACAGAAATGCTTAAAAGGGAAAACCTCTCATTACTTTATTACTTTCAGGATCGCAACATCTGACACCCTCAGTCAGATGTTAATAATTATTAAACCTTACACCATCCTCATATCTCATTGGATTTCAAAACAGGTTTAGACTTGTGATTTATAATCAGGACTCTCCATTCCAAATCTTAGAAATCCCTGAGGATGGGGGTGAGGCTTTGGGGGGGAGGAGGACGAAGAGATTGGGACTTGGGGTCTTTTGCAACCCTTCCATGAGGCTTCTCTTGGGTTTATGGTCTGGGGCTTTGATGGGAGCCCATGGCCTTCTGAGTGTGCGTGTCGCAGCCAGCTTCCCTCGGGACTGCTGCATTCTTGTCAATACTGCAAATCAGCCTCTGATTTATCACTTTGACGGGGGAAAAATAGCTCCGGGCAACTTCTTCCTAAGTGACCTATACCTGCTGTCAAAGACCGGTCAGCTGAAACAGCTGGCTCTCTTAGCAGCAAGACTCCATCTCAGATGAGGACTCTCATTGGCCCAGTTTAGGTCAGTGTTCCTGTCTGGTCCAATCAACGTGGCCAGATGGGGCGGAGTTTCATTTTGTAAACATGGCTACTCCCACCTTGACCAAGTGGTGAAGATATGGAATCTGGAGTTTGACTCTAAAAATGTGTTTTCCTGATTGTAAGAATAGATAATGCCATGGATACTGTTGTTTTGAAAGATCAAAGGAAGCCTCCTGTACAATTTGTTATTAAAGAGCAGAATCCAAGATTCTGCATGTGCTTTGGAGTTAACATTTTCATACTAGAGTTTATTTGCTGTCTCCCAAGCAATGCTTTACACATTACTTCAAATGATATGAGAAAGTAAAATTTGACTTGTCTAATAAAAAAAAGCTCTTTATTAAATGTCACATGTTTAAAAGGATTGTATTAACAGAATTTGCTAATTTTAATAGACACAAAAAATCTCAATTTTGCAAAGTAAACATGGAGTAGAAGTTCGTGATCGAGAAAAAAGAAGTTATTTTTTTTCTTATACATACAGTAGACTCTATACTAGAACCAGTAAGAAATCATAATTTTGGATAATAAGAAATAAGTATAAATATAAAATCATATGGTTAAAAATTACATGGCTATCAGTGAAAATGATATGTAGTTAGCATAAGATTAAGCTCCATATCACACCTTCAGTGTTCTAAAAGTACAGACAGTAAAATTGAATGATAATTGCTGGACATGATATGTATTTTCCTATATAGAATAATTCAACAAATTTGCGTATTTTTTAGTTGACTGAATTAATTTGACTTTATAGTATTTTGGTTAATTCCTGATAAATGTTTTCTAGTTGTTTGTTTAAATCATGTATTTTTTTTTTCTGACTTTATGTCCCCATATAGGAGATGGCATTAATGAACCTGGTGCCTTGTTTTCAGAGGTGCTTAGAGAAAAACAATTGCCTTTTTCTCCCCTGCCAGTGTTATGGAAATTCTGTACAAGATTCCTTATCCAAAGTAAAACAGTAAATTGCTTGTGTGGATTAGTTTTGGTGTCAGCTGCTGCTGATTCATTTCCTTCAATGATGGAATTGACTAGGAATTTGGATTCGGTTTCTAACAGAATGCTACCTGTGTGAATATTCATCTTCATTCTCCATTAAAAAAAAATCTCACAGGACTTGGTGCTTTCAGCTCCAAGATGTTTCTTGATCTGGAGGTACTTCAGACAACTTGAAATTAGTCGTTGGAGTTGGCACAGCACACACTCATCCATTGCCCAGGGAACTTATAGATGAGTTGAGAGGTTAAACCTGCAGCCAAAGATCCACAGCACCATTGATCCTATACAGCCCAGAAAATGAAGCGTGAGACACCACACCAGTATCTGGAAGGTATAATGACTTGACATGGCCAGAAATGTTGCCATTTTTTCTTCCTCCTCAAGATTCGGAGGCTAATGTAGAAACTGCGGCATGTTACAGTTGCCCACATTTAACAGGGATGACCAGTGTTCCACAGTCTCACCCATTCCATCTTGGATTATTCATGTGGGTGTTTTCTTTCTTTTTTTTTTTTTTTTGAAATTTTCATAGTGTTTATATCTATGGCTTTTCTACTTGGTTCATACATTGTACAGAGTACTAGAAAAAATGTGGATTATTTTACCAATCAGAAACATGAACATTTCATTAAAATATAATTTTCATTTTAAACATTAACTTTTTTTTAATTGATTTTGTAAAAATATTACATTAAAAAAATATGAGGTCCCATTCGACCCCACCACCCCCACCGCACCCCTCCCCCCCCAGCAACACTCACTCCCATCATCATGACACATCCATTGCATTTGGTAAGTACATCTCTGGGTATCTCTGCACCTCATGGTCATTGGTCCACATCATGGCCCACACTCTCCCCCATTCCATCCAGTGAGCCACATGTGGGTGTTTTCAACCCTCCCAGCACGTCACAATGTGTTATACTTCCAAATCCCTGCACTTCAAAGGAGGGACAAAGCAGTAACCTCCTCTCAATCATAGTATCTTAATGATCAAGTTATCAATATTGACAATGATAATTACACATTATATTCTGCCTAATACTGTTTACACACTTAGCCAATTACTTTTACAACAGCCCTACAAAGTTGATGTTATTATTCCCATTTTGTAGAATATGAAATGGAAGTTCATGGAGGTTAAATAAGTTGCCAACATCTCTAACTAGTAATACTGTAGTCAGGATTGAAAACAAATCCATCCAAATCCAAAATTTGTGTTTTCTTACTATGCTATGTTTTCTTATTTTAATGGACTACATTTTGTATTTCAGAAACTTGAATTTGAGTTTCCATTCATAAACTATTTATCAAATGCCTGCTAATAACAAGCACATGGTGAAACAATATAGGTTATAACAAGAAGGACTAAAAGGGCTCCCTGCCCTCCAATAGTTCCTGTCTTCTTATTATGTCATATTTCGACCTGGCAGGCATGTATTCATGCACAACACTTCTTATTTTTCCCTCATTGAAAAGAAACTTGAAATACATAAGCAAGTCCAAAATTGCCTTATCAACCTTTTGGAAGTTGCCAAATGGTGGTGCAGAAGATACTCAAAATGCCTGGCTCTGTACATTGAAAAATTCCAGAAATATCATTCCTGACTCACTATTTTATCAAAGTGCCTCATATCAGATGGCCATTAACTGCATATATGCTTAGCCAAAAAGTAGAGTATCTTCATTTACAGAAATGAAGAGAAAATGAAATTTTCTTAGGAGGTTAATAATTCATGATTTACCACTTCTTTCATGGTAATTGGTTCCATTTTTTGTACATTCATTCATTGAAGATTATTGAGCACTAGACACAGCATGGTCGTAGGTGCTAGGGATATAATGGTGAGCCCTGGGGTCACTCTTCTTTCAAAGCTTAGAGTCTAGTAGGAGATACAGTCAAACAAATGGGCCATTGCAATGGAGTGTGATAGAGGTTTTGATAGGGAAATACAGGATGTTACTGGATCCCAGAGCAGAAGTGACTGACTTGGTCCTGAGACAAAAACACAGGTGACGAGGGAAAAGAAAATCCTCAGGGGCAGGCAAGGGGAGTGGAGCCTTGCTGCAAGCTGGAGCCTTGCAACCACAGAGTGAATTCTGGTTTTATCTTCCTGGCATTCTGCAACCCTAGGACACTGTAAGAAGAGGGCTTAGAGAATCTGGTGCAGGCTTTTAAACAGGCTGAGTCCCAGTACTCTAAGAAAGTGCTGCTCAGTCTCTGGTTGTGATACATGCCCAGAAGCCCTCACCCATCCCTCCCTACCCCTAATGAAAGACTTGTTGCCCAGCTGTCCTGTGCCCTCCTGGAGGCCTCAGTGCACAGAGATCATGCCCATTTCCTGTGACCCCCAGCCAAGCTGTAAAGGCCCCGACACCCCTACCATTGTGGGTCCTCACTGATGTGTGGAGCAGAGCAGCGTCTGGTCTTTTGTCACAGCTCAGCTCTCCCTCTGCCCACCCCTGCCCAGTGTCCACTCCTGGTCCCCCTCCTCCACTCCTGATCCCCCTCCTCTCCAGCCACAGGTCTTTCCAAAGATGCTCCATAAACCCCCTGCAGACTACACCTCACCTCTGCACCCGCTCTCCGGAACCCATCTTGCCCCACTGGTTCTTGGATTCCTTATCTGTCAAATAGAAAACTTAGCACCAGCCTTCCTGGTGTGTTGCCAGCATGAAATGGAGCATGGAAAGGCTTCAAACTCTGTTGTAGACACCTGCCTTTCCTCACCCAGGCCATCACTCCGAGCTCAGCTGGGACCAAGCACTTAGCAGGGGAGGAAGATGCTGTCCAGCTTCAGGCAAATGGGACAGCGGAAGGTTCAATCTGATTAACTCAGATGGTCACTTGACCTTCTTTTATAAACACTTTCTGGCTTGTGCTGTGTGCCTTAGGAAAGTCACTTAGTGCCTTTGAGCCTAAATGTTCTCAACCCTTTGCATCTGCCCATCTTGAGGATCTTTCATTTTGCATATTCAGAAACTATGAATTCTACAGTAAATTGTAAGAGAAATAAAGAAACAAACAGAAAATCTTAGTGACTGCTCACTTCAACATTACTTTCCTTAACAAAACAATGGAGATGATGTAAATGCTATGTAGATTATGCATATTCATGAAGGAATATTATACATCCGTAAAAATTATATTTTATGAGTATGTGTACAAAACATATTCATCAGTTTTTATCTAAATAAACCAATTTTATAAGACCCTAGGTATAACTTGACTCCCAACTCTATGGATACAGCAATAGATTGTGATAGGGAAATAGATATAAATAATTTAAAAGAATTATAAGAATGCACATCAAAATTTTAGAAGTTGTCATTGTCATATATAGAAACGAGTTGCTTAATTATTCCTTTATATTTGTATGCATTCCCTAAATTTTTTACAGTGAATACAAATCCCAGCACATGTACATGTCATTTAAAAATAGAAAAAGTGAAAGTCCAAAGCCATGAAAAAATTTGCCTTGTTCATTTTCAAACATTGCCCCTAACTCTTTGGTTACCTGGTAGCTTTGCCCTGTTTCTTCCCGAGAAGGAAAAAGTGGTGTGGGGTTAGGTGAATTCAGTGAAGTCTGAAGGAAAGATCTCAGTTGACAGTGTCTGCACCTTAATTGACTACCAAACGAGGTGGTTAGCCAGGGCCAGATTGCATACTTCTGGACTCGGAATGGGGCACAAAATCCCTGTTTATGCCTCTGCTACTATGAACAAACACCCAGCAAACTAAATCATGGGGTCTCACCCTGAAGTTTGAGAGCGTTAAACTTCAAAGAGTCCCCACTGTACTAAAATGCCATCGCATTTATGAAAACGTACCGTGACTTGCACTCTTTTCCCCAACCAAGCGGTTTCTCTCGGCTGTGCCTCTGATGATCGCCTTGGCCTGGCTTGTCTCTTCCCTCCTGTCTGCTGGCCCCTCCTGCAGGGTGGGACGTGGTTCCAACATTTGTCCGTCTACACACACATGGTGTCTCCAGACTTTGATGGGTGCTTGATTGTTTGCTCAAGCTCATTTTTTTTTCCTACAGAAATAGTGAATTGAGTAATTTTCTGCCATTTCTGCTCCATCTGAGTGAAGATATTGACTTCAGCAATAATTCGGCATCCCTAAGCTCATTGTTGACGAATTCTGAGTGTGGAGAGACACCAAATTGAAGGAAGGATTTGAGGGCAGCTGCCTTTGAACCTGAAGACCCAGTACCAAGGATTTCTGACCTCAAATATCAATCTGGCATATAAAGGGCACCGGAAGCCCTCTTCTGGATCTTTCCAACAGAACCAAAAAAAAAAAAAATTAGTCTCCCAAATTAATTGGACAGGCAGAATGACTTTGGATATTCGTGGATTACAGCTGATAATGTTGTGCAAGAAAACAATGGGGATTTTCAAGCCATAGGATTACTATGACTCTTCATATGCAATTAGTGGGTGAGTTAATGTATGGTGAATACCGCTAGGTAAAACTGTGGATCTTTGAAAATGATCAGTTGCTCCCAATCAAAGCAGCAGCAGCCCAGTTTGAAGCATGATTCGCTGATTCTATGCCAAGCCACTCTTTTAAGCACCCCTCTAATCATGAGAAAAGTTAGCACCTTTTCAACGTTCTCCAATATCCACAAATGCAGTTGTATTAACCACACATAATGTTAATATAATACAACCAATTACCAGCTTTTAAAGGGGTCTTACGCTGTAGTACCACAGACTGACAGTAGAGGTCAGCAGGAGCCAACTCGCTGAGCGGCTGTTCTCACTCTCTCAGCAATTGCAGTCTAGTGCATTCTTCCAGAAAGTGTTTATCTGGTTTTAGTGTCCTCGCCTATAGCACTAATAAGTCTATCAGTAACTAGACCTTTCCTGGCAGTTACTGTCCACGTTTGCTTCTAAGATAATATATTCAGGAGTTCAACCATCTATTGAGATGCTAGGATTTCACTAATAAATGCGTTGGTGCTGACAGAGTATAAACGCTGTGCCCAAACAGGGAAGCTCAAAGTGGAATATCTGCTAGGTTGGGCGGTGAGCCTGACCATAAAATCCATGATACAACATCGACCCAAAATAGGGGTGTGGGAAATGATTTATATACTTCATGGACCACCTAAAAGGTAGAATACTCGGCTGCCATTAAAACTTATTTTTCAAAGGAAGCCTTACGTGTTTTGACATGAGAGGATGCCCATGTTCTACTTTTAAGTGAAAAAAGTCTGCAAAATGACCTCATGTGTGTATACATACATATACTCTTTTTAATGTAGATTTTTAGAGTCTAGAACATTATAGTAATTATGTTAGGGGAATAAAGTTGCGATGAGTTTCTAAGAATGGTCTACGTTTATATATTGTTTGCATTATTTGCAAATGTGTATTCTTTTCATAATTAAAAAAATTTTTCATTTTAGATAAAAGAGAAAGTGTCACCTTTTTGATGACATCCCAGCTCCTGTTCTCCTTTCCCCATGAGCCACACCTCAGCTACCTTCCGTTCATGTGATAGTCTAGTGGTCCTTTCAGTTTTGTCCTCCCAGCTGGAGGGCAAGGAACTCAAGGTCAGGGCTGAGTCTTGTCTGTTATGTGGCCCCAGTACCTCGCGCAGATCCTGACATGGGCAAACACGCCAACATTGTCTTATGAATGAGGGAAAGGAATGGAGGATGTGAGGAATTCATCAGGTCTGGGCTGTGAACTCTCCTTACCCCACAACCCTCACCTAAGTCCCTGCACAGAAGCTGCATTTGTGGGCTTTCTTGCTTCTGATGTGCACGGCCTCAGGGAGGATGCTGTGCTGTTACTAAATGACAGCCTGGAACATATCTGGGTGAGGCAGGTGCAAGAGTTACAAGTGAGCCACAGCCCTTGTGGGCAGGACAAGGTCCAGGGCAAATTGGAAAGTTGCTCGAGCTGGTTTTCATCTCTGGGTTTCATGGCTCACCCCAGCAACCTCCAGCTTCCAGTAGATTATCTTTGGAGTCTTCCTGGTGCAAAGAGAGTTTAAACCATTGTGGGGCTTGCTTGGGCAGGGTCCATCTGCTCCAGAGGGCAATTGGCAACAGGCACAAAAGGACTAAGTATACCAGTTCCCCTAAACCTAGGGACCCTGCCTACTTTCAGGAATTTGTTCAATGAAAACAATCTATAAAGATATATGTGCATTGCTATGGCATCATTGAGAAAAAAATCCAGAAGTTGCCTCAATGTCTATCAATAGGGCATCAAGTAAGCAAATAAAAGAAATTAAATACTTAAATAAATACTGGAAAACTCAGGGGCATGACAAAGATGATGGCTCTCAACATGTATTGTAAACCATAATGTAAACTATAGACTATGCTTAGTAGTAATGCATCAATTGTACCAAATATACCACACTAATGAAAGATGTTGTAAATGAGGAAAAGTGTGGGAGGGGATAGGGTACACCTATATTTCCACTGTAAGATTAATGTAATAAAAGCCTTCTTTAAAAGTTAATTAAAAAAATAAAACAACTGAAAAAAAAATAAAACGTCTTTATAACATCTGCTACATGGAATAGGAATAAGTCTGAAGTGTAGAGAATAAAGTGGTATCATTTAGGCACTTTAAGTTGCACCTATCCGTATTTCCAAGTGATCCCCCCTTTACAAAGAAGCCCAGACCTTCAAGGTTTTCTGGCATCTGAGCTATTTGCCACCCACCAGCATAAAAGAAAGAGGGCACACTTTGGAAATAGAAACCAAACATCAATTCCAGTCTCCGTGTTGTCTGAGTAACACGGGGAAAGACGTGAACTTACCTTCCTGAGCCGGTGTTGCCTCTATATGAAGTCTAATTATACATATTGAAAGAATTTTTATCAGAATTAGATGGGGTGATGCAAATCTCTTGGCCTGTGCTCTGTTCTAAGTGGTAAATCAGGAATTGTGGGGTCCATTCTTTCTCCTACGCACCAAGCCCCAACTCCCACAAGGACAGTGTCTCTGCTGTGTTAATGTTTGCCAGGGTGACACAGGTGGAACAGCCTCTGTGTCTTGTTTGGCAAATGGCAGGTACACCTGTCGGCACTGCCTGCACGCTGTCCGCCAGCCTTCTCCTTACCTGCCTTATTTTCATTCCATCTCCTCCTGTTTATCCAGTCTGCTTCTGCAATGAATGATTTTGCTCTCCACACCTCCCCTTTCTCTGCCTCAAGATGTTATTTATTGAACAGGGAAAGAAAAGGAAGTACTTCCATGTGGATCTCTTTTGGGGCCTTTTAAGGCTTGGCATGGGGAAAGAACAAGGGAGAGGCAAGCCATTCCCATTTTTCCCAGAAAATCAACCTGCCTGGAAGTGCATCTTCTAATTCAGGAAAGAGCAGACACAGGGGAAGGAATTCTTAAATCCCAAGGGCTGTCTCCTCCCGGGCCAGGAAAAAAGAAGATGGGATTTAAATGCCAGGGGCAAAGAGATGTTTAACACACAAAACAATAGAATAATGCAGGATGTGACTAAGAGCCACCTTGCCTTATTAGGTTATTACAGAGAGGTTCTGTAACTTGCCAGAGGTCGCCCAGCACTCAAGGGAGGAGATGAGGATTTGAAGCAGTCTGTCTGCCATCAAAGCCCTTGATCTATAACCATTGTTTTCAATATTCTTTGAAAGGCAGAATCATAAAGATGGAGGATCATGAGAGCTGAAGATGAGGGATCAGAAGTCTCTCCAGAGTCACATGGCTAGTAAAGGGAGCTTTCTTCTCACATTGACAAAGTGGAATAAATTAGATTTAAATGCCATCAAAGCCCTTGATCTATAACCATTGTTTTCAATATTCTTTGAAAGGCAGAATCTTTTTTTTTTTTTTATTTTTTTTTATTTTTTTTTATTTTTTATTGACTTTGTAATAATATTACATTAAAAATATATATGTGAGGTCCCATTCAACCCCACCCCCCCACCCCCCCTCTCCCCCCCCCCAACAACACTCGTTCCCATCATCATGACACATCCATTGGATTTGGTAAGTACATCTTTGGGCACCTCTGCACCTCATATACATTGGTTCACATCATGGCCCATACTCTCCTCTATTCCATCATGTAGGCCCTGTGAGGATTTACAATGTCCGGTGATTACCTCTGAAGCACCATCCAGGGCAGCTCCATGTCCCGAAGACGCCTCCACCTCTCATCTCTTCCTGCCTTTCCCCATACCCTTTGTCCATTATGTCCACTTTTCCCAATCCAATGCCACCTCTTCTATGTGGACACTGGATTGGTTGTGTCCATTGCACCTTTATGTCAAGAGGAGGCTCAGATTCCACCTGGATGCTGGATGCAATCCTCCCATTTTCAGTTGTAATCACTCTAGGCTCCATGGTGTGGTGGTTGTCCTTCTTCACCTCCATCTTAGCTGAGTGTGGTAAGTCCAATAAATCAGATTGTAGGTGCTGGAGTCTGTTGAGGCTCAGGATCTGGCTATCACATTGTCAGTCCAGAGATTCAAATCCCCTAAATATATCTTAAACCCCAACATTAACTGCACCTCCAGCACATTAGCATGAAAGTCTTATGAAGGGAGATCCCATCTGAGTCCGGATTCATCACACATAAACACCATTTCCAAAGAGGGGCCATCTGCCCTGGTAGTTAACCCCATCAGCCATGACCATAACTCCCATGGGTCTCTTTAGCCCTCAAAGGAACCAATATCTGGGGGTTGTATCTGCTTTATCTGTCTCTCTGACTCTGCTCAGTTGTGCATGAGGGCAAACCTTCTGCCAGCCTCCAGACTCTTTTTTAGAAACTCGTAGCCATATAAACTCATTTCTCCTTTCCATTTCCCCCTTACTTTAGGTCAAACAGCATTTTAAAGTCATGGTATTTTATGTAGACATGGATATTCTGCTGATCCGCATTGAACCTTCCGTATAAGGTCATTTTCCAGTTGCATCATCAGTTGGTAGTTGATAGTGGTCCCTCGTTGCCAGGGAGGCTCATCCCCGGGTGTCATGTCCCACGCTGGGGGGAAGGCATTGCATTTACATGCTGAGTTTGGCTTCGAGACTGGAAAGGCAGAATCTTAAAGATGGAGGATCATGAGAGCTGAAGATGAGGGATCAGAAGTCTCTCCAGAGTCACATGGCTAGTAAAGGGAGCTTTCTTCTCACATTGACAAAGTGGAATAAATTAGATTTAAATGCCTGAGGCTCTACATGATGTTGTCTCGCTCCATGAGGTGTCAAAGGGGGGAATGTAATAATGTGCCCAGGTAGGGATCCATTGTACTATCTATGAGAAATGCTTTGTGCCTTAATTACCAATTGGGGGCATAAGAGCAGGAGTGGAAAATCTACTGGAAATTCTTTGCTTTTTCATTTGCTTCATGAAATATCTGTTTTCTTAACTTGAGAGAATCTGCAGAGACTAGAAAATAGTGCATACATGTAATATACTTTATACATAAATATGTTTGTGTTAGAAGAACGAGTGAAATAAACACAATATAATATGACGAGCATTAAAAGCAGACTAACTCCTATCCGATCATCATTTTACTTTAAAAATCTGTTTTTAAACTGCACTTTCTCTTTAGCTTTGGAGACCTAGCCACATAATTCTGTTGATCTAGTCAACACATATTAGGTAGATGTATGCGTATGTACTATTTACTATGTGCATAGCTTTAGTCACATCTTATTATTCTCAATGATGGCAGCTTAATGGCAATGTCCTATCAAATTACCATACAGTGGTATTTCAGAAAGATTTTTCTTATAATTTGTTTTATCTTGACCTTCCTTAGAGCCTGAGAAGAAAAGGTTCTACCATTATGGATCTTTAAAAGATGGAAAACAACGTTTGAATTATCATTTGTTTCTTACTCTTTCCACTTGTGAGAGGATCAAATAAACTGTATAACAACAACAACAAAAAAAAGGGATTAAATAAAATAAGCATGTCTTCTTATTGCCTGTAAGCAACAATACTTAAATTCAGTATTGAATTGGCCTTTTCTTAAGTACAGGGAGAAAAATATTTTTGGGTTACCCATGAACTCTTCCAGGTTTCTTTCCGTCAAGCAGGCTGGGGGAATTTCCATGATGTCCTGCCATATGGAAGAGGTACAGAGTTGATCAGCTATTGTTCTTTGCTAATACTTCTTTCCAAGAAAGTGGAAACAGAGTCTGGTTCTACACAGGTTTCCAAGGAAGTTACAAATTGTACTTCAGGAGGTCTAGCCTCCACTGTATTTCTTCCACCTCCACTGCCTCAGGAGATAACACAGCCCTTTGATCTTCCTTGACTTGAAGTATGGAGGCAGGGCCAACACTGGGTGTCCAACTCAAGATGGAAGACAGAAAGACACCTAGGATTCCAGCAGTAGTGAGGACCTGTTGTCCACTCCCTCACAGTGCCCTGTAGAGGTGACCGTGGCAATGTCTTAGTTTTCCAGGGCTGCTCTGACAAATAGCACACAATGGGTTGGCTTAAACAAATTCAGATCTTATTGTCTCACAGTTTTGGAGGCTAGAAGTCCAACATCAATGTGTTGTCAGACTTTACTTTTTCCCAGTCTGTGGAATTCCAGCAGTCCTCCATCACACAGCCATCTCTCTCTCCTTGTGTCTGCTCCCCTGCTTCCTGCTGACTTCTGGCTTCTACTAACTGCTTCTGAATTTCCTTTGCTTATAGGAACTCCAGTCCTGTAGATAAAGGTCACCCTGATTCAATTTAGCCTCATCTAAATAGGAACTTTGCCGAGATGAGATCCTCTCCACATGAGTCCACACCTTAACTAATAATAACATCTTTACAAATGGGTTCACCTCCACAGGACTAGAGGTTAAAAATTGAACGTGTTTTGGGGGGGAGCATGATTCAATCCCCAACAGGGGGCACATTGGGAGGTTAGACCTGTGCCCTGCAGTTCAGGATGGCCAGGCTCCAAGCATGGCAAGACCTCCAGACCATGTGCACTACACAGCAGACTTGTGGAGATGACCAGTATAGACTGAAACCTGGGCAGAAGGGGTCCTGCAGAACTACTGGAACAAGGGGCTTCCCAGCTCCTGCATTCTAGAGCTGTATGAGACTGCAGGAGGGGGTATACCCTGAACTTCTTCATTTGGTCTCCACAAGCAGAATCCCCTTTAAGAAAACTGGAATTTTTATGAATATCTGGCTACATTATAGCACATCAACAAAACTTTGTTGAATCTCAATCTCCCAAATTATAAAATGTGAATAACTCAATATAAGTCTTTAAATCTATTCAAATTAATAATAAGGGAATGTAAGGATTCTTAGCATAGTGCCTGGTAGAGAAGTAAAAGTTTTTCTATCTCGAAGTAAAAAATCACCCAGAAAAATCCTCTTATCTTTTTATTGTAAAGTAAAAAACACAAATGAAGTTATAAAAAATAAATGCATAGCTTAGTAAGCCATTATAAGGAAACCCTCTTGGGACAATTACTCGAGTCAAGAAAAAGGACTTTGCCAAGATTTCTCCATGTACCAGTCCCAAATTATAACCCCCTCTGTCTCTTCTAAAATATACATCATTTTACTTTTATGATAATTCCTTCTTTATATTATTTTAAACTTGAAATATCTTTTTAAGTCTCTTTCAATTTATACATTCCTTCTATATCCCTTTCTTTTCCTTCCAATTTATCTGTTGAAGAACCCAGTTTGATCTTAAGAGTTTCCTACAGTCTAGGTTTGCTGACTGCATACTTGTGATGCAGTGCAACACATTCCTCTATATTTCCTACAAACTGGCATATGGATCCAAATGCCCGATCAGGCTAATGGCAGGATTACAGGTAGAAATGATGAGGAGCTTATTAAAAAGATCATTGTAAGGGTTCTATCCCAGACTCACTGGATAATAAGCCACATTTTAAAGAAATCCACAGGAGGTTCTGTTCATGGTAGAGAGTCACCAAAATGATGCTCGAAAAGTTTGTTCCTTCCTCCTTATAACACCTGAAAGGGAGATAAAGGGTCAGAAAAAACCCTACTCTCCCCACTTCCCTTTACCTTGGAATTGTACAGTACTGTAAATAATTTTACAGTTGTTACATTTGTCCTGTAATACTTCCCCCATGATAGCTTCTTTCTTTCTCCTCATCTTTTATATTGAAGTTATAAAGCCATTAAAATATAGTATAATAAAACATAAGCTCTATGAAGCAGCTGTTGAAGCATGAGGCCCATGCAACTTCTATACAAAATTAGCCCATATACCCTCTCTCTATAAGAGACTCAGTGTGCTGTGGTGAAAATGTGTTGGTACCAGGGCTGGGACAGCTGAGTTCAAGTCTAGCTCTGCCTTTACCTCCTTGACTGTCATTTCCTTATTAGTGGAATGTGGTTGGACTCTCTTCTAAATCCTCTTCCAGTTCAAAAATTATATGAATCCAGAATTCTGCTTCATGTTAACACACAGATTAGTTAACACAGTGCAGGGCTCAGTTCATAAACTGAGCTAGTTAGAAACTTAGCACATTCCCCACTGCACATTCCCCTCCCACACAAAGCGGTCTTCACAGCACATGGTCAATAAATATTTATTGAGTGGGTGAAGCCCCCCATTTGCACTCAATTAGTGCAGGTAAAAATTGTGTCATGGTTTGAAACCACAAGACTATTTTGTTTGTTTTGGCCCAGATTCTAGATTGCTGAGCTGTCTCATAGTAGGTGTCTGATAACTCTGCAGAGTGGGTCATTAAACATTTTTGAACAATAACATAGTATATTATAAAGATTTTGTTTTCCTGGAGTTTATAATCCCTCTCTTTCCTAGATTGCTTAATTTTTTATATATATATTACCAGTTCATTCTCAAATTTCCATGATTGGAAAAAGAAGATAATCACCTGTATAAGTTTAAGAGAGGACATAGAATTTTCCAGTTATAGATGTGGAAAGGACAATGTATTTGTCTTCTATTGCTGTGTAACAAATTATCACAAACTTAGAGACTTCAAAAAGCATACTTTTATTTTCTTAGAGTTTCCAAGGGTCATGAGCAAAGATGTGGCTTAGCTGGGCCCTCTGATCAAAGTCCCACAAGACTGCAATGTAGGTGTCACCTAGGGCTGTGTTTTTATCTGGAGCTCAGGGTCCTCTTCCAAGCCCATTCAGTTTGTTGACAGAATCTAGGTCCATGTGGTACAGGACTGAAGGTCCCATTTTGCTAGCAACTGGCCAGAAGTTACTCTCAGCTTCTTACACCAAGGTAGCCCCCTCTTCAAGGCAGTTTGTACCTTCAAGACTAACAGAAAAGTCTCTTTCTTCAGTCGGCTGGGATGGAATCTGAGATAATGTAATGCAATCATGGGAGTGACATCCCATCACCTTTGCCATATGACATAACCTAAGCACAGGGGTGCTAGCCCATCATGTTCCCAGGTCCAGCTCACACTCAAGAGAAGTGGATTATGCTGGATGTGTACACTTATACCAGAGCATAGGAATCTTGAGGTCATCGTATAATTCTACCTACCACAAACAATGATGAAGATGACCTGAAGGCCACATGGACACATCAGAGCCTGTACTCACCTGATCTTCTTCCAGGATATCTGTGTGTGTTGTCTTTATCTTCACTCCTGTGTAAGAGTTTGCCCCGGTGACAGGGACATCATTTCTGGAAATATGGGGCTTATATCAGCAGCTTTTTCTCTCCAATTAGAAAAATCCTACTGAAAATTCTGATTGACTTGGATAAAGGTGACAGCCTGTCACTATGTCAGGGCTGGGAAACCACAGCTTACCTGATCTGTGGTCATGGGACAGAACTGTTGCAAGAAGAAGTGGGGTAAAACTTATTTTCTCCATATTAGAAAACAGTGAATCACCCAGGTTCTTGAGATTCTTTTAGAGTCAAACTGAACATTTCTGAAATCAAACATACCAAATGTCCCCAAAACAACTTCTTGTACTCAATTCCTTAGTTTAGTGGATGGAACAATTCACTTCCAATGTTCTCCCATTTATCCCAGAAACCAGTTTCTTTCCTCTTGCTCTCCAAAAACAATTAATCACCAACTTCATTTCCCTACCACCTTTGTGGTTGGGTTCACTAGAAGTGAACTCTAAGGTGGACTTTAGCATGCAGAGTGTTTATTAAGTACTATCATTGGAATCAGCACCTATGGAAGGAGGAAAGAGGAGCAGGAGGGGACAGATGAAGAAGTGGAACAACTATGCATGCTCAACATCAGACTTGACCTATGGAATGGGCAGCATTAGGCTAGAATGGACCTTCAAAATTGGCCCAAGTTTGGCTGGAAGGCCAGACCACCATATTCCCAGCCTGACCAGTCACTACATCAGGACACTGGAAAGGAATATGCCCTTGGACAAAGCTGTTTTCTGAATCTCTCCCTAAAATGACTAGAGCTAAAGGGTGTCTACCAACAACGCTTCCAGCACTGGAGCCCCAAAACCTCCCCTAAAGGGGGGATGTGGTCATGCATTGCAGAGTCTATCACACTCCATAAGTCTACTCCCAGAAAGTCTACACTAACACAGACCCTTATACCTTTATTCTTCACTCTCTTGTCTATTGGATTCCTTCTCTGGCAAATACAAAATCTCTTCTGCTATCACAACAAACCACAGTTCCAGACTCTTCAAGGCTCCCAGTTTTCTACAGGATCAAGTCCCTAAACTTTAGCTAAGTTCTGAGACCCTTCATAATAGTTCCAGGATTTTCTTCCATTTTATCTTCAACCTTATCCATCACAATATCAAATTACTGTTCTCTAGGCACCATATGGCATTCATAGGAAGAAGCTTTGACTGTGCCAGGAACTCCCTACCACAAGAGTAAATGGATTCCAAGGATGGCCGAAGGGGTGTGGAACAGGACATCAATAGTATCTGAACTTCCCCACCTTTATCATAAATTGTGAATTCTGTTTTCTATATTCTCTACACATTTAGTTTTACACCTCATGGACTGTCTTGGTTTGTTAAGCTGCTATAACAAATACCATACAATGGGTTGGCTTAAGCAACAATAATTTATTGGCTCATGGTTCTGGAAGCCAGAAGTCCATGCTCAAGTGGTCCACAAAGCCATGCTTTCTCCCTGAAGTCTGTAGTATTCTAGTGCTGGCTTACTGTAATCCTTGGCGTTTCTTGGCTTACATCTCTGCCTGCCACCACATAGGGATCTCTCTCTCCTTGTGCCTGCTCTTTGGGTTTCCCCTAATTTCTTGCTTCTGGCTCCTATTTGGGACTTTCTCTAACTTACTTCTCTTTAGGAAATAAAGTGCTCCCAGATTCAGTTGGGCAACTCCTTAACTAAAAATAACATCTTTATACATGTGGATGTTATATTTGCTACAACTGATGTACAAATATTGAAACATACCTACTAAAAATGGTTCCATTTTGGTTTACATTATGGTTTATATTTTAGACTGAACAATTTTCTAAATTTTTAGTTACATTATAGTTTACATTTTAAACTATACACTTTTATAAATTTTTGGTGAAATTTAATATGGCCTATATCCATCATTGCACAATCTTTTGGAACACTTCCATTGCCAGCCCCCCCTCCCCCAAGTTAACCCCTCTTCCATCTATTCTATTCCTCTCTCCCTCTCCTCAAGGCCCACAGTGACAATAAGGCTTTACTGCTTAAAGGACCAGATTCATAGATACTTGCAGCAATGCTGAGGGCCTGACACACTAGATTGCCCTCCCCAATTGGTAGCCACAAATGCTCTCAAGAGACACCCCTCTGTTTAAGAACATCAGGCCTCCCCAGAATGGGGGTCCAACACCTTTCCACTCATTGTATAGGTCTCCACCCAATGATATAAACCATAATGTAAACCAAAATGGAACCATGGTTAGTAGGTATGTTTCAATATCTGTGTATCAGTTGTTGAAAATATAATATCCACAAGTAAAAAGATCATTGCTAGGGAAGGGGGAAATGGTTTGATGTTGGGTATATGGGAGTCCTCTGTATTGTATATGTGACTTTACTGTGATATAAAACTTTTTTGAAGACAAAATTTAAAATAAAAAAAAAAAAGATGTAGACACTGAGGAAGGAATGGAAGAGATTGCCTTGCCACAGTACATACAGGGCAACACCTAATATAGTGATGAAAGGCAAAACATCAAAAAAGTTTTATGACATTTTTCATTTTTTAATACCCCAGTTCATTCTTTACTTTATTTCAGTTTTTCTAAATTAATATGTGTTCTATTTCTAATCTTTAAACCTATCATTACTACTTAATTTTCCTATTAATTGAATTTGGCAATATATTAGGCTTCATTTTTTAAGAACTTTTGGATCACAAAGGGATTCAACTATGGCAGGGGAGGAGCACTGATGTGGGGTGTCATTATGGGGTCACATTGTTGTGAGTGAGTTCTCCAGGGCATGTATATAGGGTATATAAAAATTTTCGGATATTTGTTGGATATTGTCATAGGAGATAGAGTTACACACAACTGAAGGAGTGCAGAGTTCCTAGCTGGGGAGCTCTGCCACATTCCCCAATGGAAAAGTAACAATCCCTCAAGTGGAAGGGCAAAGACTAGTGAAGAAGGATGGCCCAATGATGGACCCTTGATACTGATGACTATATTTATGAGCCTGTGTACTTATAATTCCAACTAAGCCTAGAGCTGCAGGGTGCCTAAGAGTTACCTCCTGAGAGCCTCCATGTTGCTCAAATATGGCTCTCTAAGCCAAACTCAGCATGTAAATGCATTACCTTCCCCCCAGCATGGGACATGATTCCTGAGGATCATCCTCCCTGGCACCGAGGGATTACTACCATCACCAGCTGGTGAGGCAACTAGAAACAGACCTTGAATACAAGGGGAAAATGGTAAAGACAAATGAGTTTATATGGCTAAGAGACTTCAAAATGAGTCGGGAGGTCATCAGAGAGGTTGCACTTATATGTCTCAGGAGGATCCCAGAGACAGCCAAAGTAGATACAATCCCAGGTAGTGGTGCTCCTGAGGGCTATGGCACACAGGTTCTACAGTCATGGTAGATAGCTCTGGAGTTCAGTGCCCTACCAGTGGACCCTACTTTGGAATTTGTGCTCCTGAGTGTGATGGAGTTGAACTCGATGAGACCTTTCTACACATGCCTCTTCTTTCACTTTTACTGAACCTGTGATTGGCATTGGTGTTGGTATATGCTCAGGAAACTTGAATCTCTAGACTGTCTATATGCCATCTGGGCCTTGAGCCTCAGCAGATTTGCAACACCTACTCTCTGGTTCGTTGGACTTACCCAGGTCAGCTAAAAGGGAGGTCAAGATGGTCAACCACGAGACTAGGGAACTGAGAGTGTCTACAACTCAAGCAGGAGAATTGCATCCATCAACCATGTGGGATCTAAGCCCCCTCTCAATTTAGAGGTGGAGTGGACATCACCATCCCAGGGTCCACAGGATGGAGGAATAAAATATGGATTAGAGTGGACTTACTGGTATTCTACTATAGAACTATTGTGACTCTAGCAATGGAAGAAATTATATCATTGATGTGGAGACTGTGGTCAGGGGAGTTGCTGAGGGTAGGGAGAGGGAAGAAGAGGTGTGATGTGGGGGCATTTTTGGGACTTGGAGTTGTCCTAAATGATATTGCAGGGACAGATGGAGGACATTATATATCTTGTCGTAACCCACTGAATGGACTGGGGGAGAGGGTAAACTACAATGTAAAGTATAATCCATGCAGTGTAGCAGTGCTCCAAAATGTATCCACCAAATGTAATGAATGACCCACAATGATGAAAGAGGTTGTTAATGTGGGAGGAGTAGGGTGGGGTGGGCTGTGGGGTATATGGGAACCTCTTATATTTTTTAATGTAATACTTTTGTGTGATCTATGCATCTTTCTAAAAAAAGACAAACGTTAAACATTTTTTTTAAAGTCTTTAAAAGGTCCTATTTATAAATCAGTTCTCACCCACAGGAACATAGATTAAAATTAAAGATTAAAATTAAGACCATGCCTTTTATTGGGGTATGCAACTCCCTCCACTAGGACTCAACAAATATTCATTGTGTGGACACCCAGGAGCCAGAAGAATGTCTCTTAATGTCAGAGGCCTCTTGTCCCCTCTGCCAAGTTATCTGCATCCTCCTTCTTCAGTCTTCCTACTCTTGTCTCCCACAATACTACGTTCTGATGACTGACCACCTAACTCTCTGACCAATCTTTTAAATCCTCTATTGCCAGATTTCCTCCCCTCTTCCCTATGCATACAAGTTGTCTTTCTCCCACATTTACCCTAGCTACTTTGCCTTGTCTAAGTGTAACTATTGATTGACCTATAAATGCCACTTTTCCATTAAACTTGCTTTTTCTGAGGTCTAGATGGGGCCCAGCCTAGTTCTAGGGTACAACTGCAGCACTTAGGGGGTTATTTTCTACTGTTTCCAGATTCACAAAGAGAAATACCATAGCATGATAGTGACAAAAATAAAATAAAATAGTAATGGTAAAATTAAGGAGGTTGAAGAATTAAAGTCAAGGTGGATGGGGGAATCATTAATCATTATGATGGCTCAGTTAGGTGTCTTCTTGAGTAGTGATCTATCCTCATTTTAGAGCAGAGAAAACTGAAGTTTAAAGAAGCACCTGTCCAAGGTCACACATTTAGGAGTTAGAAGATATGGCATTTGATGCCAGGCCATTTCACCCAGTCCCCAAATTGCAAAACTGTCCTGAGCCATTGGGGGGTGGCAAGGGGCAGGCATGGATTCAAGTCATCTATGAAAACATAATGTCTCTTAATTTATTATATCTAAATAAGATCAAGAAGCATTTATCAGTTCCAAATGATAGAAAAACTGATCATGTCATAGTGAGTTTGCCTGCCACTAAAAAGAATGAAATAAGGAGAAGGAGCTTGAGAAGAGTGCAGTCCATTTTGGATGTAAGGCCCAGCAATCGAGTTGAAGAAATACTTGTTCTGCCTTGACAAGGTAATATGTGTGTAACATGATCTCCAATCTCCTCTACATGTGCTGTATTCTGGCATTTGTGGTCTCAAATGTAGCACAAAAAGTCCTTTAAGAAATCAAGCTTCCTGGTTATATGATATTGATTAGATTTTTATATTTTCTGTCCTATAATTTCATTTTCAGGCCCATAAACCATGCTGAACCAAACCTTGGCTGTTTCAAATATAATGAGACTTGGGCAAAACCTAAAAAACAATCCTGATTTTCTTCAGCAGCATTTTGCAATAGCAACACCATCTTAGGTTTAAAAGCATTTTAGGTTGGTTTCATTGGATGATTTCCTAAACTGGTATACACTGTCTACATTTTCAACCTGGCACCCATATCTCCCCTCCCAACATCCACAGACACATAGTAACACCAGAGCATGCCTGGTCTGTCATTAGCTCCCAAATACAATATTGCATGAAGTAAGTTCAATGTATTAATGGTGTTTGCTGAGTTTTCTTTGAATTTCATGTGCATTGAATATTTCATTTGAATTTCCCTACCAGGCAGAATCTTACTTAAAAGATGTGAAGGACAGAGGGGAGAGATGGAGTCCAGCTCCTCCCAGAGGTAACAGGTGTGCGCTTCCTTCCAGGTCGACCCCTATGGAATCTACCTCGAGCCATTACGAGGAGGAAGCAGCAGGCACAGTCTACCAGGAGCTAAGCTGGGAAAGGCAGACGGATCAGGGCAGTGGGGAAGCTTGTTTTCCAGCCTGAGCTTTGGCTTGTTTCAGCATCATGTCCACCTGTAGTCTGGCCTTCTCCCACCTGACCTGCTGAGCTCCTAAACTCTCAGTGGGGTCAGGTTGAGGTCTCAGGGCAGTGGTCACACACCTCACTAGCTGTACAGAGCAACCTCTGCATCACACAGAGAGAGAGGGAGAGAACGAGCGAGACCCACCCCAGACACCAGAGACACGCGCTACAATCCAGGTTCTTTCCCGCAGCCAA
This sequence comes from Dasypus novemcinctus, assembly GCF_030445035.2. NCBI lineage: Eukaryota > Metazoa > Chordata > Mammalia > Cingulata > Dasypodidae > Dasypus > Dasypus novemcinctus. Next base: position 20,922,883 of record NC_080696.1, on the reverse strand, counting down.
GGAAGACCTTTGAGGTTTAAACACACAGAGGAGGTTCTGACCTCCAGGGAAGGCAAGGTGAGGCCTGGGCCACAGGACCCACCTTCCCCGGTACACAGAACCTCGAGGCTTCCTCCACTAACAACATATGAGCTGCTGACAGTGCTGCCAATGTCTGAGTTAAAGTTTATGTACTGACTCTTGGGGACTAAGAGAGAATTTGAGAGTCAGGATGTGAAAGTTCTTTTTCTTTCCACATTGAAGGTAATTACAGACATGTCCTGTTTCAGGGCTGCTAAGCCTCGGAGAGCCAGTCCAACCTGAGCAGGGCTATTTATTGCTGCATAGGTGAGCTCCATGCTGAGAGAGCTCTGGCTTTGCAGGATGGATGGTGCTAAATCAGTGAGCAAACAGGGCACAAATCACGCCACTGACTGCATGCTAAGACCTAGCCTTCTCTCAACTCCTGGTGCAGCCCATCCCCAAGTCCTGAATTGATAGCACCTGCCCAAGATGTCTCCACACTGTTGCCCTCTCTCTGTCTTTATCACCATTTCCATTCTCGTCCTCCCACCATCATCCCAAGAACCGATGCCAAAGTGGCCTCCCAACAGGTTGTCTGGGCTCTGTTGTCTCCCGCTGCCCACATGGCCACCTCATCACTGGCCATCCCCTCCTCACTCCCGCAATCTGGACACACTGGCCATGCCTGCCTTGGGACCTCTGCTGGTGCCTCTGTCTAGCCTACATGGTCTCAAATTTAGCTGAGCATTGGGGTCACTTCGGGAGCTTTAAAAAATGTGGGTGCATTGGTCTTGGGTGCAGCATGGGTGCACGTTTTAAAAATGCTCCAGCCTGTATAGATTAGTGAAAACTCATGTAAAAGATGAATATGGGTGACATTGCATCTATAAAACTATTCTTACAAAGTATATTTACAAAAAAAAAAAAGAGAGAGAAGGAAACAGAATAGCAACTATGTATATCAGGGAAAGCAGAGAGAGACTGAGAGATGATGAGTTTTATTTGTTTGAATTTTTGGTATTTTTTAGTATTATTATTATGGGAATAATGAAAATGCTCTAAACTTGACTGAAGTGATGAATACACAACTATGTGATTATACTGAATACCACTGATTATACACTTTGGATGGATTTACACTTTTTAAATATGTATCAATAAAATTTATTTGTTTAAAAAAAATGCTCCAGGGATTTTAGTGTGCAGCAGGAGCTGAGAATCACTGGATGGGAACTCACCTCCCCAGATGTCCTGCTCCTGACACACTTTAGAGACTTGTTCAATGTCACTTCTTCAAGGAAGCTTTCCTGAGTCCCCCAACCAAATCTTGATACAAGTGTTAATCTCTCAGTGTGGTCTTTGCCTCCATGACCCTTCTACGATGTGTAATTAACTATTCACAAATGCCATTTTCTTTTCAACCCTCCCTCTATCGTCAGGGACCATATCAGTGGCTAAGGTGTAGACAATAGAGATGTGGCAGGCTGGGCCCTAAAAGAGACTACACTTGGGCTCCAGTGACATGTTTCCGAGAGGCTGCAGCCACAGTGCACTTGCTTTAATCTGAAAAGGACATTTTAGTCATCAGCTAATACTGACTTTTCCAGAAAATGTGTCTTGTCTGTATCTGTGGCCTCACCTGCCCCATAGCATGCTGATTGGCACATATACCCATTTTGGGAAGGTATGACCTTTAGAGGGTCCCCACCCTGCTTGGCCACTAAGAAATTAGGGAGAAGGGATGGGCTCCTTTTCAAGGGGAAGCTGGTATTGTGACTTCAGTTTGAATCTCTAGACTAATAAATTCTTGGGGTCAAATTCAGCCTCCCACAGGTGCTATGTTGTGGGCTTTGACCACATGGTTTAATCTCTTTATGCCTCAACTTTCTCATCCATAAAGTGGGCAGCATGGAAGCAGAGCTCGTAGGCAACTCTTGGGGAGATTATTTGAATCAGCCTTCCTAAAGGATTCATCCTTCTGCGTGGCTCTTAGGAAACCCAATTGCTGCCAGCAGTTAGGGTGGGGAGAAGCGCCTGCACAGGTAGCAGCCAACCTGTTGTGGCTGATACTACCAACAGGGTGGCATGAGCAAACAGTTCCTTGTAATGTTTCTGATTCTGATTAAGAATGGCCATTCTGCTCTCACGTTCAAAGGGAGAAGACAAAGCTGGTGGGGGTGCGGTCTCCCACCTGCTCACATGGGAGGCATCAAAGGTCACCTGTGGCATTAGATGACACCTGCAGATTCCCCTCTTTGTTCCCTTCACCTTGTACCTTTTACACATACCCCACAAACCCCTTTTCACTAAGCCTTCACTTCAGACACTGTAGTATTGATTCTGCAAGATGCGAGTGTTCTGGAATCAAAGCTGGTGACATTGTATATACAGCAGGAATATCATGTTTGGGAAAGGAAGGACAAACTGGACCCATCTATTATATAGAATACTTACAAACCCCAACGTTTAGACTCTTTCTCATCAAAGAGATGTATTTATTTATTTAACTTTGTAAAATGTAGTAACACATATACAACCCAAAATTTCCCATTTTAACCACTTTCGAGAGGACAATTCAGTGATATTCATTACATTCACTATGTTGTGCTGCCATCTCCATGATGGATTACTGTACTTTTTGTCACCTCAGATAGAATCCCTGTACCAAAAAAGCCCTAACTCCTCATCCCCTTCACCCAGCCCCTAGTAACCTGTAATCTATTCTCTGTCTCTATGAATTTATTCTATTTATTTCATGTAAGTGTGATCATACATTATTTATCCTTTTGTGTCTTGTTTATTTCACTCAACATGATGGTTTCAAAGCTCTTCCATGTTGTCACATGTAGCAGGACTTCATTCCTTTTTATGGGTGACTAATATTCCATTGAATAGATATACCACATTTTGTTTATCCATTCAACCATTGATGGACACATGGGTTGTTTCCACTTTTTGGTTATTGTGAAAAATGCTGCAAAAATGGTTTGTTTTTGCCATTGCCATCCTGCACTATTCAAATGAAACCTTGGAAAGGGCCAAATACCAGAGAGACAAGTATTTCAAGGTGTAAGCACTTGTGCCACTGGTACCATGTGGGCATGTGGGGACCTGTGTGTGTATGTGTGCTCAAATCTGTGTGGCTGGCTTTCTCCAGAAGCACACTCCAAGGCTGGGATCCCAGTGCAGGTACAGTAGTTGGGAAATGATCCCAGGAGATACTGGTAGGAAAATTGGGACTGGAGACAGGGAAGGAAGCTAAGGAAAGTTCTGCTCTCACGCCACTACCACCATGACCAATCATAGTTCAGTCCCTCCGGGGAACCATGGGAGACAGTGGAGAACATGCTTAAAAATGTTATTTATCCACAAATTTCCTGCCTGTAATTTTTTCTGGCTTCTGGGGCCCAGAAAGAAGCCTCAAGACAGACACTCACCTTTGTCAGCAGCAATCACCTTTGGCCTGGAGAGGTTGCCAGGGAATTTGGCACCTGCTACCACATACAGGTGGATGGATATATTACACAGTGAGTTCGGCCCAGATGCTTCCTAGTCATATGCAAAAATAAGACCAATAATGATGCAGAGTTTGCTCTTGCAACTGGAGCTGTCAACCTATGAGCAGAGAGTGACGCAGTCTTGGTCTTTCCTCCATCAAAGATCAGCAGAATTACAATTGGCTTTTTATACCTGGCCCCTTTGGATAGGTAACTCTGGATTGGATTTTTAGCTAAAAACAAAAAAAACAAAAACAAATGCCAGTTTAACAGGACATCAAGGAAATACCTTACTTCATGCCAAATTCTATTAAGTCTACATATATTTTTCTGAAGCCAGGACCTCAAAATCAAGGTAAAAGAAACATCACTAGAAACACCAAGAAAGGAGAGGAGAGCTCTGTCCCCTGATCATACTTCTCTGGAAGCTGCTGCAGCAGGGTCGCCACCCCTATGAGGTCTCTTAGGTCTTGGGACCCCTAAGCAAAGAGACACAGCACGTTGTGCTGACCCAGCTGCCACAAAGACAATGAAGAGTCTGCAGCTCATATCTGGCAATTGATAGGCAGCTTCCCTGCTGGTGACAGTTCTAAGTTTTCTTGACATTCCTTAATTCCCCCTAACAATTTTTGGGAGAAACAATGCTTCTTTCCTATATTTTCCAAAGTTTTTCTTTTTTAATTCACATATAGTAAAATAGACTTTTTTTTTTCTATTTGAGTGCAGGTCCATGGTAACACATGTGGAGATCCACGTACTCTCCAGCAAAAACAGGATGCAATCCAACTGCTTTTTAACACTTCATCTATCTCCAACAAACATTTTCCCTCTTTATTTACTTTACCATATTTTAGAAAAAATATTTAAGTGACTTAACGAACCTGAATTTGTCCTGATGTTATTATCTGGGACACCAATGAAGTTGATATTTCCCTACCAAAAATAAATTGGTTTTAAAATATTAAAAGTAAATTGATTTTAAAAAATAAATAAAAACATAAGCTTCAAATATGACAAAGTTATGAAAGTGGGGGACAAACAGCAGAACTATAGGGAATGAATTTTTTCTCCTTTCCTGAGAGCTATATGTTCCCCAAGAACCACCTGTTTATTTGTTTGATTAGCGGGAGAGTTGTCTGGGTGGGTGGAGGAGAGGATGTGTTACTATTTGTGACAGAAGGAGTTTAATATTTCAGAGTCAGCTGCTCCTCAACCCAGGTTTCCCTCGCTCCCAGTTTCGGGTGCAGAGGCAGCCAAGGAAATTGGGAACACAACGTGCTACAGAACCAGGCCCAGCACTGACCAGGGCCACTGGCAAAGCTTGCTTCACCAAAGCCTCTCCTGCAAAACCAGGGTTTTATGTGATTGAAAAGCATGATGCTAACAGAAGTTATCATACATTTTGTGAGATATAGTTGGCTATAAAATAGGACAGAGAATTCTTCTCCTTGGAAGGACACAATGTTATCTTCTAATTATTTGGTATTCTTTCTTCTTCGAATTCCCATCTTCACCAAGCCTTAGGTTTACAATTCTAATTTTAATAGAAAGCTCAAACTTTATTTTAACATTATTTATTTTAACTATCTTTGGCCAAAATAGTCCTACATGAGAAACCTTAAAGGACTGAGTCACTCTTTCAGGCTGTGATGTTTCAAAGAATCTAGCTCATCATATTCTTTTTGTTCTATTCCTTGCAAGAAGTTTCTGCAAATTAATTTAGGAAGCATTAGATAAAGAGAGAGCTGGGCTGTACTCCATCAATTTCACCACCAAGCTCTTCCTCCAGTCTTGTGAAGGTCGCCGAACAAGAATTTCACTTTTCTTTCATGTAGAATGAGGGGTTTGGCCGACATTATTTTAAAGTCCATGATCCTTTTTTATCTCACCTTCTTCCTCCCTCCTTCTATCATGTCTCTCCACTCTTCCCCCTCCCTCCTCCTTTCTCCACTTCTCTCCTCCCTTTCCCTTCCCCTTTCTTTTCTCCCTCCCTCCTTCCCTTCCTATGAACAGCAGGACCATTTTTGGAGTGCTTTCTTCACAGAGACCTGTGTTGCGTACCTTATGTGCACCACCCCATTTAATCGTGAAGCTTACTAGGCAGAAGAGGACTTATAGCCCCTGGTTTCAAATGGGGAAGTCAGGGCTCAGTGTGAGTTATGTGTTCTAAATCGCACGGCCCATGGGTGAACAGGACAGACAGAATGGAAACCTGGACCCTGTGCTCATATCCATTCTGCTTTACTGCTACCCCTTGCCTTTCAAAAACAAATATCATAAAGGAAATGACATTCCAAAGCTGGGGACTCCAGCATCATTTATTTTTCTAAGGTGTCTCAGGCAACTAATGTACTTCTGGCTTAGAATGAACTCCTTGGGAGTAGCCCCCACCTGTGGGGAAATTCTCCCAGCAAGTTCACACGGCTTGCCCTACAACTCTCATGTCTGCAGCCACTGCCCAAGGGACAGTTCTCCGGATGCTCATTCAATTAAAATGCCACCAGGAGAGGCTGATACTCTAAACCCTGCTGCCCTGAAGGCTTTCTTCAGTTTGGAAATGGATAAAGAGAAAGCAAATACTCCAAAATCATTTCACACATGGAAAGCATGCAACTGGAACAGAATATTCATTCCCCAGTATACACTTTTAGGGACTAAGAGATAATGTAAGATTCATTCATGCTGCTGCTTAAAATAGTAATCCATTCATTCTCAAAGTGGTACATTATTCTATCATATGAACATATACCTCTTCTCTAGCTTTTTGGATAGTTGGGTTGCTTCAGTCTGGAACTATTACAAATAGAGCTGCTATGACTATCCTTATATATGTCTTCTAGTGAAGACTTGTACAGATTTCTGTCAGGAATATACTTGGGGTAAAATTGTGATATCATGGAGTATGCATATGTCAGCTTAAATAGATACCATCAAAGAGGTTTCCAAAGAAGCTGTATCAGTTTGTACTCCCCCCAACAATATGCTAAAGCTCCCATGGTCCTTATAACCAACCACTTATCCCTAAGCCTCTCTTCCTTGTGTAGCCTCAAAGTGTGTTCCTCTTCTCACTAATTGACGCCTTCTTCTCCTGGTTCCTCACTGCTGGGTTCTACTATTGGCACCTCCTGTGATGTTTTATCATACCCAGACTAGTCCTGGTTTTCTAAGTCTAGACTTTTCCCCATACTTCCTTGATTCCCTAGTTTTCTTAGTCCTAGGAAGACGTTTACATTGCCTTCCTAGTTTACCTATCCCAACTTCTATTAGCTAAGAATGAGTGGTTGTGAATTAAACAGATAAATTATTGAGGGAAGATGGAATAGTCTTCTTAAATGTTTAGAGCCTTAGTCTTGAGTAATAGTTACACTCTGTTAAGGCTTAGAAATACTGGACAGTCAGATGGGGAATTTTCCCATATAAGAGTCCTTTACAGTGCTTCTCAAAGTCATGACAAATAAGCAGCTGATTGTCTAGGCACGAGTCATTTCTGAGCATAGAGGAAGAGTTCATGGATTTTCACTCTCCCTAGCTCTGAATCTCTTGTTCACATTGAGTGGCACATTCATTTTCATGCCTCATTTTATCATCATGTTTCATACTAACATGATATGTCAGAAAGGCTTCATCCAGATGTCCAAGAGGCTACAGATAGAGTAGAATGCTATTAACACAACGAAAAGAAAAAAATTAGCTGCAGTGTGGCAGAGTTGCTTAAATTCCTTGCAAATTCAGACAATTATGATCACCAAATGCCCTGTATGTGTGAATTAATCCTGTAAAGTAGGGTGAAACAGAGAGCTTCCCTTAAAAGCTCTAGGGGCAGTTTTCTTGACAGGTGATTCAAAGACCATACATTGAGAGTCCACTATGTGTAAAGTTAAGATAACAAAGGAATGGAGCAGGGGGCAAGAAACTGACATTGGTGTAGGTCCTGCATGCGAAGCACATGGCAAGATTTTTTGCAAGTATCATCTGTTTGGCCCTCACGTAATAACTATACATTGGTACTCCCATTTTACTAGGGTGCTAACTAAAGTACAGAAGGTTTAATTAATTTGTCCTGTATGACACATCCTTTAACTTGTGGAGTTGGGGTTTGAATGATGATCTGTCTTGCTCTGGAATCCTTGCCCTTTATTCTAAATTTCCACTGCTATTCAAAACGATTTGAGGGAAGATTGAAATAAATGGAATGCCAGTCAAGGAGAATGCATTTAAAATCTTTTATTTTGGTTTTTAAAAAAACAACACAATCATACAAGTGTAGGGTGGGGAAGACTTCATGTAGATAATTTTGAGCCACAGCCACTGCATTGGATTAAATAGTGTCCCCCAAAATTCACATCCACCCAGAATCTCACAATGTGAACTTATTTGGAAATAGGGACTTTGTGGAAGTCATTTGTTAAGATGAGGTCATACTAGTGTCTCCTCCTTAAGAGGAAAAGTCCATGTAAAGACAGAGGCAGAGACTGGAATGATGTGGCTACAAGCCAAGGAATGCCAAGGATCACCAGCAGCCACCAGAAGCTAGGAAAAGGCAAGAAAGGATTCTTCTCTTGGGTCTTCAGAAGGAGCCTGGCTCTGTTGGCAACTTGATTTCATACATGTGTCCTCAATACTGTGGGCAAATACATTTCTATTGTTTCAAGTGACCCTGTTTGTGGCAATTTGTCATAGCAGGCTCAGGAAAAACATTTCAAGAAATTAGCACAGTAGGTCCTCATTCGATGCAAACGCGACACACACAAATTCAAGTATATGCAATGGAATAAAGGCAGAGAAAAAGAATTAAAATTTTAAAAATTACTGCTATGATTAATTTTGGTTTTTTTTTACTTCTTATTACTAGAGAATTTATTTGCCTTATTTATTTTTAAGAAGTGTGATAGATATGTTCATATAAGAAATACTTATTAAATAATGGGGCTTGCTCTTATGTGCTATTTTCAACTTATGCAGAAACTCTTGGAACATACTGGTCAGGTAAAATGAGGTCCTTCTGTATTACCATCCCAGCCAGTTTCATCAGGAGTACTTTCACAAAGCCATACTTTCCCCCTGAAACTTATAGAGTAATGGTTTAACATACAAGAATGTCAAAAGACTTATTTCTACACATTTCATTTAAGGGTTCTTGGGCAAGAACTTCTTTCTGAGCCCCAGTTTCCTGATCTGTAGAATGTGAATACTCATAGTTCCTAATTCACAGCATTGTTGTGAGGATTAAAAGTGAAAGTTTAGCATAATGCATGAGACATAGTGCCCCGTATATTTTTGTTAATGCTGTTACTCCATTTGGAGTTTCATATGTGGTTCCAACAGCTACATATTAAGAGCTAAGAACAGCCCTGAACTGCCTCTGGGAAAAGGTAAGGGCTGTAATTCATCCCAGTGGCTCTAAGAAACAGAAAAAGCCTGGTGCACTATAGGACAGGAGAAGAAAATGGCTATTTTATTTTGTTATTCTTTCCATCATCTAACAAATCTTTCTTGAGGGTCTGAGACATGCCAGGCACTTTCTAGGAACAGTGGATAAAATGGTGAATGTCTTGCTATTACCCCTCAAGGGACTTACATCTTATTGGAGGAGACAGACATAGAACAGCTAAGCAGATAAAACAAACGGGAAGATTGCAAAGTATAAGTGTCATGAAGAAGCCAACAGCAGGCTGAGACTTAAAATAACAAAGGGGTGGACTGTAGTAAGCAGCATAGGCATGAAAGACCATCTTGAAGAGGTTACATTTAATCAGAGAACTGAGGCTGAAATGTGGATAGAAAGCATTCCTGGTGAGTGTAATAGCACATGCAAAGGCTCTGAGTGGCAATGAGATCAGACTGTTGAGGAAACTAAGAGACGAATGTGTACAATGAGTGAGGTCAAATAGTGGTGTCCAGGTGGGGTTGAGAAGATCTGACAGTGCCCATGTGCGGTGGTAAAGTTTGGATTTTAGTTTGAGTGCAATGGAAAAGTATCGAATGACTTTGAATGGAGGCTGATGTGAGTGGGATGGGGAGGCTGTAGCAGTAGTTTTTGGTGATTTGCCCTGGAGACAACAGTGGCCTGGATAAGCTGGTGGAAATGGGGAGGGTGGGTGGATTCTAGGCATGTTTTGGAAAGGAAATTGACAGGAAAAATCATGTTTTCAATCCTTGAATGGGACTCATGAAAATCACAGTTTCCTGTCTGTGCTGTTTAAGGGACGGGTAGTCATCTGGCAAGAATGTTATTTAGTCAAAAGTTAGAGCTAAAGAGTTTCTTAGAATTTTTCTGTTTTGAGTTTAAGATTATTGAACACCTGAAATTCTGTATCAATTGCTCTTTTGGGATAAACATAAAAATTCTCTTTTAATCCTGATGTCATTAAAAAGAACAAGATATTTAATCATCATATAGAACTGTTTTAAGACTAATCAGACCAAGGTAAAATGGTACATCACAAATCTGCCTAGAGAAAGGGCTAGATGGGGAGAGATTCAACCCACGAATTATTATTTAGGGAGAACTGCCCTTCATAGCCCCAGAACCTCTGTGGGTTATTGGGCACCTGAGAAAAGGATACACAAAAGAGGGAAGGGTGATCTGCAGAAATTTCATGATAACTTGCAACTTGCCTGGGCAAGCTCTGGACCAATAATTTCTCTTGTGTGGTTGGTTTTTTTTTTTTTTTGACAGAGCGAATTCTCTGTTAGCTCTTGATCATTAATGAATACTTACTACCTCTCAAGCTATATTCAGAGAGCTTGTCAAGTTTTGGGGAGTAAGCTAATGTTACTTATTTTCAAGACTTCTATGAAACTCACTTTTGACTATTCGCTCAACCTTGAGTCAGACATAGAAGAGGGGTCTAGACTAGTAGAGGACCACCCTGGTTGGACATGAGACTCACTTGGGATTATTCTATGAAAACTACTCCCAGGCATCATTTTCAGGGGTTTGGGGGAGACTGTCAGTAATTTTAAAGAGTTTTCCTAGGAGATTCTAATGCAGTCAAGATTGAGCAAAGGACTGAAAACTTTTTGACACTGGACCATGATTTTATTTTTAGGAGGTACTGGGGATTGAACCCAGGACCTTGTACCTGGGAAGCAGGTGCTCAACAACTGAGCTACATCTGTTCCCCAGTGAGAGTTAGTTTTTTGGTTTGTTTGTTTTTTAGGAGGTACTCGAAGAATGAACCTGGGACCTTGTATATGGGAAGCAGGCACTCAACCTATTGAGCTATATTTGCTCCTGATATAGTTTTATTTTGACATCTCCCTCTTCCAAAAATCTCAGGTATTCACATGAATGATATACACATGTATTAAGGGCAAAACAAGTCTCACAAAATGAAGAACTTGTGTAGAAGGGAGGAGGGTCATATAAGAGGTGGTGGTGTGGATTAATGCTAGCTGGTGGGTTTACTTCCTCTCTCCTGATGAACTCCAAGTCACTGCCCAGTCAATGGACAGTTGTCCCTTTCACTGGGCTTCCGGGATGTCCCTGCCCTGCATTTTCAATCTGCTCCTTATTTGTAGTTATGAAATTTTCCATTTCAGCTTTTGGTCAACAAGATTCTCCAACTTCAGCTCTTCTCAGATGAGGATAGTGATGAAGAAGAAAAATACCTACCTGAGTTCTGAAAACATTTCCACTGAACCCACACACAGGCTGTGTATAGTCTGAGGTGCATAGCTAACCCCTTTGTCAATAGAAGGCCTCCTTCCAACTGCACAGTGCTTGGCTCGTGGTCAAAATGGCTTCATCTTATGAGAAATCTCCATGGCGTAGAGAGTCGAAAACTTGGACGTTTATTGTGCACATTAACAGGACTTATTCCACAGGCTCATAATAAATCTTTATAACCACATATGGCTGAGTTATAAATATCAGCTGGGAAGAGCAATAAAAGCACAGCACAGGGAAAGGTGTCTGCCCAGTTTGGAAGCACTTTAGACTTTATTAATTTACCTATTTTATCCAACTGTAACATTTCAGATGGTGGAGTGAAGTTAATTCAGAATGGATGCAAAGTGGAGAAAATTAATACAATAATAGCATCATTACATGCGACAAGTAATGCAACACTTATCTGAATATGAGTTCATTCATGCCTGAGCACAATTTTCTTAAGACAAAACAAGACAAAATAAAACACAATAAATTCCTCCTGAATGATCTCTTCATTCCAGGCACAGGGGGATGAGAGAAGGGGGTTTCCTTTCTATTTCTTTTGGTTCTGTATCTACCTCTTGAAACCAATGAGAGAGGAAACTGGGTCTTCATCCAACCTGAAAAGTAGAATTACATAATAAAGAAAAAAGTAACGGGGGCATGCCCACGCCCACCCCCTCCCACCCCCCCCCCTGCCCCACCTGGCTCCTGAGCAGTAATGCCAAGCACAGGCTACATTCTGATTTTCTAAAAACCTGTGTTCCTGGGCTGTGCTTGTAAACGGGGTGCTGTTCAGACTTTGTGGAGCAAACCACTTTTCCTACTGCAGTCCTCCCATCTCAGCACCTGCTTGTGTCTATTTACCTGTGCAAGCGTTAAACTACAATTTCAGCCCCAGACCTACACACCCGACTCAAAACCAAATGGTCCGGTTTGTTTTTAAAGTATTAAAATTTGAAGCATTACGATTTCTAAGATTGTACATTCGGTTATTGCTTTCTTTTGAGAGTGAACTGAGAGTTGCAGCTTGAAGCCACCTCTTTCCCAGGCAGCCGTGCTCCCTTTCTAACTCATTTCAAAACAACCACATAAAATGACAACTTACTAGAATAGATTTTTGGAGGACAGATTTTTTGTTTTATTTTACTATGATGCATGCTTTTAAACTTTTTTAAAAATTGAAGTTTATCATTCTTACATGCACATACATATACAGTAAGTATATAGTAAAAGTTGTGAATTTACAAAACAAATATACATGTCATCATACAGGGCTCCCATATATCACCCCACCAAGTCAGGAAGCTTTTAGGGAATTAGGAGGAAAAAAGTTCTCAAATGCTAAGAGATCTAAACTTTAATCAAATTGATTATCATTTGAAATTACCATTCTACTTTCTCTTTTTAAATTTATCTTATTAGTGAATTACAAAGATGGATATTTCTCACATTTGATTGTTTATTTGCAAGAGTATCAAACAACCCTAAAGAATGTTCCTTTGACTTTTTAAATTTAACTCTCAGGCATAACATTCCTTGCTTCGGTGGGGTGTATGTGAAGTTCAAAGTTGAAGGTAAGACTTCGCAGTTTAGAAAAAGGTAGAATTTAAAATATGGTTTTGAGAGAAAAACCCACAGAATTTCTTGGTTACAAAAATATATTAATCTTAGATTTGATGCATGTAGAAAATATTCTTTTTGGAAGTTTACATTTAAAATATAATTTATCAATTAGATAAAAATAGAATATATTTTTAAAAAATATTTTTCATGTTGTAGTCATAAGTCTCCAGATTATGTTGTCCATAAAGTGAGTCACTGCTCAGAATCATAAAAAAAGAAATATGAATTCATATATTCAGACCTCGTGTGTTTTGGTAGCTGCATAAATGTTTATATTGTAAAGAATCTAAAAGGAAATGGTTTCTGAAAACTAAAAATTATTAGATAAATTTTAAGGAAAATATTGCTTCGTCTGCTTCTCCCAGACAAATGAATAAAATTATTTTCTGTGTAATTTGGGAGTATTGTGGTGTTTTTAGATTACATTCAGCTAAATAGTTAAAAGCTAAAAAAATATGTACTTTGAAATATGTCTGGTGTTTTAGGAGAAAATTCCATTTTACCAGGGTTAGGTATGTGCTTATTTCCTACATAGGGAAGAGGAACAATTCATACCAGAGTGGAAAGATTTTAGAGGGATGGCTTTTGTCACAGGGCGCTCTCTGAGATGCATCATTTACATTAAAAGTAAGCAAATTAACCCAATACTACCCTGTGAGTCTTTTTGTGGTTCTGTCACTATGATTGAGAAAACTGGTCTGTTATTTCATATGGGCCAACTTACATTTCTGGATATTAAAGGGGAAGCATTAGCAAAAGCAAGTTACATCACCCTGCATTATTCCTTATCATAGGTCACAGCATTGCTATAAACCATGCATCTAGAAAAACACTATGAACACTGTGCCCAAACTCTGAGGTACAATCTTTCACTATTATTAGGTGCATAAAAATTATTATGAGACAACAATATTAAAGACAACCTTTCTTTCTTTCAAGTCCCTGCACTTGTGGGTGCTTATCATATAATTTCCACATTTATTCACAACAAGTTGGAGCAAAGGACCCACCAGCAACACCAGCCAAGCACCAAACCTGCTGGCACTTTTCCGTGTAAAATTTGGTGGAAGTCACAATTAGTGTTAACTGTAATGACTCAAAAATTGTGCTCATGCTTTACTCCTATATTTATATTGTCAAAAATCGACTATCATTTAATCTTTAAGTTAGAGTATCATTTTAAAAATAATTTAATTACAGTTTCATTTGGTAGATTTTCTAAGAGGTTAGATGTCTGTTACATACTACCTCATCATGTTTCAGACGACTCCCACACTGTCATCTTATAGGTTGTAAAATAGAAATAAACTAAAAGGCTTAAACAGTCAGGCTGCCGGTGAGCCAAGGCATGATGTTCGGACGTCTGCTTGACAACGACGTGGTTTTGAAGCCTGCAGAGAAGAATGAACTAGTACCCACCGTTCACAGATCTCTAGACACCAAAGGATTGGTTTAGAAAACAATTCTTCCCTAACATGCCATTTCTTAGATAGACTGATTTAGCTGGACTCTAAGAGCTGTACTAGCATAGAGGAGTTTTTACATAGCATTAGATAACTTTCTTTTCACTTAGGGAGGTAAGACAGAATTAACACAAGACTGAGCCTTTGTAAATGGGGATTTTCCTTCCTGCATCTTAGAGTCGGTGGCATTTAACTTTTTGGAACTCTCGCTGGCACTTAAGTCATCAAGAAGATTCAACTATTTCACACACAGGCATTTCCTTCAAAGCCTTGGTCAGGCAAATCCTTAACTTTCGTTTGGGCTTTGCATAGGAGACTGTGCACTATACCTACACGGGGCAGGAATCCAGCTCTCACCTGCTTGTTTTATTGTAACCCACACATCAGTTCTGTAAATTTCAACTGTTTTGGGCTCCTGAGAAATAAAGACTAATGCCCAGTATCAGGCGCATAGGAAGGACACAAATATCTGCTGGCTGACTGATTTAGGGCAAAACTTTGAGCATGTTTTCAAATCAATCTTGAAATGAGCTGGGAGTGATTCTGTGAGTTCAGATATTGGAACAGCCAGTTTTATAGACAATCCGAGACCAGACTTCAGCTCCCAGTGTCAGTTATTTTTTTTCTCCTTGATTGAGGAATGTTTATATTAAATTCTATTCCTCTCTGAATAAGTACTCCCCTCTCAAAGGCAAACCAGTTGGAAAGAAACTCCTAAAGGTAGCCTGGTGTAAAACACATGTGTTAAAAGTAAGCAGACCTTTCAGCACACGTCCTCAGGAGCTGGTTCAGTCTTAAACACACTCTTCTTCCTCTTATCCCAAGGCTTGCAGCTGGGAAAGGGGACGGGGTTTGGGAGAAAATGAGTGGTAGTGAGAAAAATTAAAGAAAGAATGGGACATTAACACATTGTGCTCTGGACAGATGAGGAGTTGTGTGTGTGGGAAACCCAGTTCCATGGAGGGGTCCTCAAGGAAAACTTTGGGGTACGATAGATTTTCAGGGACTCTGTCTCATTGATAATTACATCTCCAGAGCCTATACCAGGAGGTCAGGTGTGTAAGAAGCACTACATTTATATTTATCAAATTGAAATGAATTGACACAAACCAGGTAAACATTCATATCTATTTATCAACTCATCTAGTTATAGTCCTAAAATATTTAGTGGTTCCTAATACATGACAAATAGAGGGCTTATAGAAAATCATGGAAATAAAAGGTACAGTCCTTGTCCATAGAGCAATCTCTCTAAGGGGTGAAGGTGGACAAGAGACAAATGATCAAACATTAATGTCAAGCAGCACCCAGAGAACTCAAGAGAGTTAAAGGTACCCCCTGAAGAGGTGACCATTGAGAAGAGTCTGAGGGACTCCTACAGGTCAGCTAGTAGAAATAGTCAAGAAGTTCACACAGGGGAAGATGCAGAGGCACTAGGGAATGTGTCAGGGAATCAGAAATGATTGGGGGAAGTGGGTGTGGCTCAACTGATATAGCTTCTGCCTACCATGTAGGAAGGGTTGGATACCCAGGGCCTCCTGGCCCATGTGGTGAGCTGGCCCACATGGAGTGCTGCTGCGCGCAAGGAGTGTTGCCTCGCAGAGGGGTGCCCCCCGCGCAAGCAGTGCAACCCCGTGCAGGAGTACTGCCTGCCCAGGAGTGGTGCCATCTGCACAGAGAGCTGACACAGCAAGATGATGCAACAACAAAAAAAAGAGATACAAAGAAGAGAAAATATGAGGCACAGCGAACTAGGGAGCTGAGGTGGAGCAAGAGAATGATTGCCTCTCCCACTCTGGAAGGTCCCATGAAAGATTCCCAAAGTCACCTAATGAGAATACAACAGACACAGAAGAACACACAGCGAATGGACACAGACAGCAGACAGTGGGCGGGGAAGAAATAAGAAAAAAAAAAAGAAATAACTGGGGCTGAAATGATATCCTGCCTTCTCCACTCATCAGCCTTCCACTCTTCCAGCCCTGAGTCAGACACCAACTTGTCCGTGACCTCTTCTCCCTTCACTCACCCAGGTATAGCTATCAAATCACCTGAAATGCTAATGGAATTCTAAGACACTGGATCTCAAATTTAGTCATCTACTGGAACTAACTGATGCCTGGGTACCGCCCCCAGAGATTGTGATTTAATTAGTTTTGTGTGTGGCCAGGCTTTGGGATATTTAGAAGCTCCTGGTAATTCTAATGAAAGTTTGAGAACTCCATACCAGGGGAAGATAGCTATTTTCACCTGTGCCAAAATCAATGATTGTTTATTCCTCTCCTCCTTTCATTTTTCCTACATTTTCCAGGGAAACAAGGAGGCTTATAATTTCTATCCCTTTTGTAGGCATGCCAAAATGATTTATGAGGGGTAAGATTGCTTAAAACAGTTTTGTATATGGAGATAAGACTTTTGCCTAAATAATTTGCTGCTTAATCTTTTATCTCCCAAGATCAGAGGTATTGTCTGGGATTGGGGCTCTAAATAGCTGTTTTCAAATCATTTATAAAGGAAGATGCAGGTGTCATGTCTAATGGTCTGAAAATATAAACCCAGAACTTGGAGTTGGCAACCATGTCAGGCCAGAAAACAAAACACGTGTTTTGTCAACTAATAAGCATGGCTCCATCCGGGTAGTTTGTGAAGCTCGATGCTGGAAACCTCAGCAGCCTTTGACTTGGCTGGACCTAGCCTGGCTCCCAGCCACAGCAGCATATCAGCTGAGGCCTGGAGAGACTGGCTGCCAACTACATCGCTGTGTAGACAGAATATAGCTGATGTGTTCAGTAGAAAGTTGTGTTTGGAAACACTCTGGCCCCGTTTTGACTGCCAAGTATGTGGACCCAGCTCGATCAATCCTGCGCGCAGGAGGAAGTTTACCTTCTGGAAACACAGGTGCTGTCTGACCGCCTGCTCCCTGCCTGGGATTCCACAGATGACAGCACACGCATTTTGCAATCTGGAAGCTCCTCTATCTGGTGTTGAAAGATCCTGTCCTAAGTCATTTTAACTCCAAACCTACTTTCCTTACAGTATTTGGGGCACAATTCCATGACCACCTACTGACTTTGAGGTTTCTCAGCCACACAGCAGGATAAAAAAAGTCACGTAAGACATGAATTAGTGCGGTGCGAAAAGAAAAGTCAGTGAAAAAGAGTCCAGGGTGCTAGGACGTACAAAAACATGTTCTGCAGGGAAAAGGGATTTTTGATACGCTGAGAGATGAGTGCTGGGGAAATCGACATTCCCATTTTTATTTATTTATTTTTTTCTCCAAGCAGTGAACACTATTTTCTTTGCACTTTGCTGTCTTCAGAATTCCACAAGCCCCTCAGATTTCACTCTGACAGACTTCAGCCAAGACAAAGGGAAATTGCAGCAGTTAGTGGCACTACCTCCTTTCAAATGTAGCATCGATAGTAAAATGCTCATCAAAGCGCTTCCAAGAACATTGGTGTTAAATCCATTCTACCTTCACATCTGGATGTCCTCCCCAATCTCATTTATTCCTAGTACAGAGGAAGGGAAAAGTCGACCCATTCTCCATGCAGGATCTTTCCCCTGCGTGGAGGGTACAACCTCCGGCCCTCAAGAGGTGTTCCGGAGACCCTGGAGCCAGAGACTGGAATGAGCCCAGCGGAAGCCGGAGGGCCCGGCCTAGCGCTCTCTGCCCTCCCCACCAGATCGCACTAACCTTCGACCAGACCAGACGGCAGCCTCCCGGGGGAGGGCAAGGGACAGGGTTCTCCAAATCGACCTACACCCTGGGAACTTAAAAGAGAGGCTTAAAAAGGGAAGGGGATGGCTTCTGTATAATCTAAAATGAGAAACAAGCATGTGAAATGGTTTGTCTGCAGGCTTGTCCAGTAAAAGAAAACACACACACACACACACAAATTTGCTTTCTGGCAGCCAGGGAGCTGAAGTATTTTGAGATTTGTATTTCCATTAACCCGTTGTTTATTTTTTCTTCTTAGAAAAATGAGGCAATGCATGTTAGACTTGGAAAAGCATAAAATTAGTAAAAATGAAATAAAAATTACCTATAATACTTCCACTCACATAATTCTCATTAGAAAAATGAAGTAATGCATGTTAAACTTTTGAAAAGTATGAAATTAACAAAAATGAAATAAAAATGACCTATAATAATTCCAGTTCACATAACTCTCATTAGAGAAATGAGGTAATACCTATTAGACTTTGAAAAGACTAAAATTGGTAAAAAATGAAATAAAAATTACTTATAATACTTCCTCTCACACAATTACTATTATCTTTTTGATAGATTTACTTCTTTGTGGGGACACAAAAGCAAAAATTATAACTGTAGAGTAAATGCAATTTCAAATCTAGCTTTTCAGTATTTCTTTCTTTTCCTAATTATAAATGTGGTCTATTTTCATTATACAAAAGTAAAACACTTCAGAAAGAGAAAACACCAAAAAAAAGAATCCCCTGTAGTGCCAACCCTTCCTACAACCCGTGTTGAAGGCATCCTACATTTCTGACAACAGAGACATTTTTATCACAATTTTAACCAATTTAGGTTTTTTAAATTAGGTTACAATATTCTTCACATTTTAGACAGTCAGATTTTCCTATTGCTTTTCCCTTGTGATTTCTTTCGTGTTTAGAAAACCCTTCCCCATCATGTTCTTTGCTCTTTTTAATATTTAAAAAATTTTAGTCTCAGTCTTCCCTGTTAACTCATTAATCCAGGTGGAATTTATTTTAGTAGGTCTCATGAGGTAAGGAAGTTTTGTTATATTTTTCCAAAATAGGTAATTAATTGTCCAGCTCCAGCTTTTGAATGAGCCTGTATTTCTTGACAGGTAAAGGCTCCTTGAATGCACCCTCAGTCCAGGCTCGCTTTTCTAGTCCCACCTGCATGGTAGCAGGTGGATACTGAAATGGACAGTACTGGGTTCAAATCCTACACTAAGCTGTGTGACTTTGTGAAGGTAATCAGTCTTTGGCCTTTGCAAACAGGAAGAGATTATAGTCCTTACTGTATATCATTGTTGTTTAGCACAGGTTAACTACAACTGTTACATTTAATATCTGCTGGGAAGAGTGGCACTCAGTGTTCTTTTTTCTTTTCCTTTCATTTCGAGTTGTCTCCTTCTTTTCCCTTCCCTTCCTTTCCCTTCCCTTCCCAAGTCCTGGCTATTTTTGCCCAGTTGTCTTACAGAAAAAAATTTTTAAAAATCTCTTCAGCACTTTCAAAAGAAATTCCATTAAGGTTTTAATGAAAGGTTTATTAAAGTGTTGCATTCATTTGGGAAAAACAAGCATCATACCTTCTGTACCACATGAGATGTCTTTCTGATTACAAAGATTTTATGATCTTCAGTAAAATTTTGTGCTGTTTATGTTTTGCGTTTGCATGTTTATTCTCAAAATTATTCCTTACTAGGTTTGTTTTCGTGCTTCTAGTCTTGTTTTGTTTTCCAAATAACTTATTTGCATTTACTTGGAAAGCTATGTGATTTTGGAATAGTTATTTTATATTTAATGGCATTACCCAACTTTATTAATAGTTCTAAAATTTTTAACTGATTTTTAGGCTTTCTAAAATTCAGTTATATCATCTGTGGATAATGATAGCTATGCCTTCCCTTCTCCAGTTGACACCTCTTCTCTGTTACAGGATCCTACGGAATCCAGTGTGTCCAGAACAAGACTGAACACCTCAGTGCCAGGAGGCAATCCTGGCCAGAACCAAAGAGTCCTTTGTTCACAGTCCTACTCTGCCACATGCTGGCTGAGTGACTTTGCATCAGGTGTCCCCTGTGCCTCAGTTTCTTCTGCGTAATACAAATAATGATAGCACTTACTTTAGAGGTAACTCAGTGCACAGTCACTGAGGAATCCTTCTTGTAATTCATAACTGCATCTGTCTATATCTTCTGTCCTTCTTTCTCACTTCTATCCTCACAGCATTTTTCATTCATCTGAACATATACCCTGTCTTTTATTTTTTACAACTGTTCCCACCGTCTCTCTGAAATTGCTCACTATTTTCTCTCTCAAAAAAGGGCAGATAGCTACCTGTCCACACTGTTGGCTTGGAAGCCTCCCCCTGAGGATTTAGTTCAAGGTTAGATGTTTGAGAAGAACAACTGAAATCTATTTGTGGCTTGGGAAATTCAAAAGCATAACATCTTGAAGAGATCTTCAATCCAAGAAACTCTGGAAGGACATTGTCTGGCTTTGGGCCCAAAGAATTTAGGGAACCTCAAATATAAGTTGTGATCATTTGGACAGCAGAGGATTTTCGGTCCTAATACGGTCACATTTTAATTCTCTAGACACCAAATAAAGGCTGATTACTACATCATTCACAAATGTCTCTCCTCTTTCCCCCCTTTCTACTAATGTCACCCTAGAAATAAGATAAATGGAAACTTATTTGAGCACTTTGGTCTTGGCCTGTGGCCACAGCCAGTCATCTTCATTGTTTATCTTTGTGATTCTCCTCTCATGGGAAACAAGAGTTATATGGTAATCTGCTGTGAGATTAAGTCGACCCTGATCTCTAGTCTCTTCCACTTAGTAATTCCTCTAGGGCATGTCAGTTCCTCAATCAAGAATATGAGCAAGAGAGATGACAGTGAATTGGATGAAGATGAGAGATGGATATAATAATCTCCTTATTACCGGGTTTTATATTTGAGCCTGAAATTACGGTCTTAGATGAAAAGACTGAAGCTACAGTAGTTCCTCTGGATGGTTTAATTCAAAGTGGAGCACAAAGAGTAGTGGTGGAGGCCAGGGAGAAAGACAGACAGACATACCGGGTGCCAAGCGAAGGCATCTTAAAAGTACCCCAAAGTCAGCCCAGGCCAGTGGCTAAGATGTGGTAAAATCTGGGCTCCCTGATTTCATGGCTTACTGGCTATGTGACCCTAGGAATTCTGCTTATCTTTTTTGTGCCTCAGTTTCCACATTTGTAAACTGGAACTCTTAAGAGGATGTATAGGGTTATTACAAGGACTAAATGAGTGAATGTGTGGACCGATTTGAGGACACTACCTGACTCGGTTAAGTGCTAAAATAACATTTGCCAAGGACCTCCAACGAGGCAACCAGAAGCCAAAGGGAGTGTGTAGACTGGCCAGAGCTGGACAGGATTTGGGTCTTCCATTTTGTGGAGGTGGTGGTGAGATTGGAGCTAAGGAGGATCCAGGATTCCTGGTGAGTACAGCAGGTGTGAGGTAATGTTATAACTTTTGTTTTAAACAAGGGCAAGTGGTGAGTCGGGGCATCTGGTTGGGCAAAGAGGAGCCCATGGGATAGCCAGGGCTATGGGGTGTAAACGAGATCCTTGGGTGCATCTCCAAAATGAACAGAAAAGTCCCTGATGCTGGTAATCCTTGCCTTTCCACAGCAAGAGAAAAATAGCAAGCAGAAGGTAGGAGGAGCTGAGAGGGAAAATGCCACAGGAAAACACTTTTCTTGACTTTGTTCTCCAGTTGTGGGATTCCGAAAGAAATACACATGAAAGGGGAATATTCTACTAAATATGGACATACTTGATTCTTATGAAACAAGCTATGGGAAAATAAATCTACCATTACTGGCTGAAATGTGTTCTATTTATTCAACTATGATTTCAACATAAAGTAAAATAGGACCTATTACAATTTTACAGTTTTTTAGAGGACAATTGAATTAATCATAATTAAGCTATGAGTCAAATTTTCTCTCTACTTTGACACATCCCAGCCTGATATTGTTATTGTGAATTTTCGTCCTAGTGAAAAAACTACTAAGGAGGTTGCAGATGAGGTTATTGACAAATGTGTTAAATTAATTCTTCACAGGAGTCAAAGTTGCCCTCATATTGCCACTCTTTACCTTAAATATTTTGGCTGAAAAATATATTTGCGTTCAGAATTTTCTATTTTTTTTAACTTCTGATTTCCATGTATAAAATTAATTTTAAAAATTTCAAAGCTATTTGCTCATATTTTGCCTTCAGTGTTTTGGGCTTTTTAAAAAAAATTTGGAGGGGATTTAAATGATGCCAAACTATGAACAAAAAATAACTGGAAATTATGGAGAATTTCAGTGCATGGTAAGGAGCATTTGAATATATCTAAAATGAATTGATTCACTTAGCTTACTTACCATCATTCAATGGCCTCTATATTTAGAAATATAAGCTGACTTTTAAACCATTCTGAAACTTGTCAAAGCATGTTTATGGATTTCTCTATAAGAAAAGCAAGACTTTTACAGGCAAATTTTTCTTCTTTAAAAAAATAAAAATGATGTGTTTAAATTGAGCTTGAAATCTAGTCTTGACTTAAATATTACCCAAGTGAGCAATTGTAGACACATTTCCTTCCCTGGCACAATGAACGAAATCTTGGAAAGTCAGAGGGCTTAGCATGGCTTTTTGGAGAAAATTCTTAAAACTCCCTAGGAAAGGCCAGAATTGATTGTTTGTCCCTTTTGTTTATTCCACCTTTTAAAAGATCATTTCCTTCCCCAAACTTAAGGCAGAGTGGATCATAGCAGGCATTAGAGAAAGTCCACTTTATTTTTTGAAAGCTTGCAACTTTCTATGTGATCCAAAATCCTAACTCTGCCTTTTGGATTTTAATAGGAACAGCAATTGCTAGCTTGGGCAGATCAGGTGGTTTGTGGAAAAGTGAATTCCTAAGAACCATTCTTTGGTATTTCTTTTCCTGGGACAGCTGGGACAGGGTGGCTTCTTGGAATCTTGTAAATACAGGCAGACAAAATATCAACTGTCTTTCCACACGCTTCTATTTTGGGGTGAGTGGTTGGGGGGGCTGTTGGTGAAAAAGGGTGGAGATTAGGAAAATTTGAATTTAGTAACATAAAATGTTATTTGGAAACTAAACAGATGAATAGAAAAAATTCATTCTGAAGAATATTGTTTTTCTCCTCATAATCTGTTTTTCGATTAAATTCAATTTGACTTCTATTCCCTACCTGCACTATTTTTCTATTTCCAATTTCTTTAAACAGAATTTTATGGAAATGGGTTGTTTAAAATGAACCGCATTAGCTATCATTTATTAAGCTTGTACTCTGCCTATGTATGTTATATATTTCAATTAATCCTCAACAATTCTTTGATATAGTTAATATTATAATGTCAAGTTTACCAATTGAGAAATTAAGTCTCAGAGAAGGTATATGCAATTCCCAAAGTCCCTTACCTCATAAGCAATGGGGCTAGGATTTAAATTCAAGTTCATCTGAATCCAACTTGACCACTAAATTTATTATCAGTCTATATTAGTGAATGTTACCACCCAATAATGACACAGCTATTATTAAGTAATATGTTTGCAACTTTAATCCTCTCTGCTATTGAAAAGACAACATGGTGCAGAACTTTTTTTTGTAAATGCTGCTCTGAAAATTGTATTTTAAGTGTTTCCTCAGAACACATAGATATAGGGTCAATTAATTTTAGAAATACACCAGGTCATTAGCATATTAAATGCCCTGAGAAGACTTGTAGTATAGAAAGGGTTAAATACATGGATTATTCTGCTTTTGCAATGAAAATTTTACATAAAATAAAACACAAATCTCAGTGGTTTATAATAAACGTGTATTTCTCTGTGTGTCAATTGCATTGGTTTTGTGGCAACCTGTGGGTCATACATAGATGTGATTCCTCTATTTGTCTTTCTGGAACCCAGCCTGCAAGAGCAGAGCTTAGGTGGAGAAAGTGATGGGCAGAAGTGCAGGAGGCCAAGACAAAGCAGGCATTTGACTTGATTTAAATCCTCTACTTGGAAGTGCCATGCACAATGTCTGCTCACATGACCAAGTCCAACCAGAGTGGGACAGGGATTTATAAACGCCTCCTCCCACAAAGCAGACAGAGAAGAACAGACATTTACTGAACATTAGTCCATTCTACAGCAATGCTTTATGCGCAGGCACTTTCCAAACTTACATGACCACACAACAACCTTCTCCCTCTTCTTCTTCTTTCTCCTTCTCTTTTCATCATAGGTTCCTTCTCCTACTTCTTCTTCCTCTTCTATACCTCCTTCTCCTCCTCCTTATTCTTCTCCTACTTCTTCTTCCTCTTCTATACCTCCTCCTCCTCCTCCTTATTCTTCAACTTTCCCTGATTTCCTTAAATCCCTTACTGCTCAAAATACTTTTTCCTCCCATGGAACATCATTTGAGATGGCTTTGGGCAACTAATGTAATAAAATCTGCTATTTTTCAAGTAGTAACTGTATTTTAATTAATAAAGAAGCAAAATAGCTTCTAATGGGAAGTTTTATTCAGAGGAAATAATAAAAATCAATAAAACTTTGAATTAATAAAGACTTTTCAAAGAATTTTATCAACTGGAATGTTTCTATCTTCTTATACTATCCTCCAAAAAAATTCTTGGAACATTTATTACAAACCATGTCTTACAAGTAGAGAATCTGAGTCCAATAGGTAATGGAATATTTTTCCAGGGTGGCGCAGTAGGACTGTGTCCAAAATCCCAGGTTCTCATCTTCCAACCACATCATTAGCTGTAACACAATCATGAGCACAGGAACATTGTACCACAATGCTATAAGCTGCACTTAGTAGGTTTATAGAATGAGCTTTTGCATAGAATTGTTTTTAAAAGTGTTTTAGATATGTACTAACCAGGAATGGGACCCACTAAAAAGAAATCACAGAAATATCTGAAGAGTTGTTAACATGAAAATTAAAGCCCTTAGCCCCAGATCCTATTTATCACACTATATTTGAACCATAAAAGGTTTGCTTGATCATGTTAGGTTTGTCCCAAGAATAAGTTTGTTGCCCAAAAATTGGCAGTAGGCTTTTCATTTTCTTACTTATTAATTATCTGGCAAATATTGGTGACTCTTTCCAGATCTTTCTTCTTTTCTCTTCCAAAGGCAACCAAAAAACATAACCTCTTTCTTTCTCTTCTATCTTTAGCAGACAGACACCAATACAACCTTCCAAATAGTGACTCTACAAGCCCCATCTTCTTTGTATTTTTGTAGCAAAGAGAGTCTGTGTCAAGGATAACTGGTTATAAATAATATAAATAAATAATATATAAGAAAAACAAAACCAAAGAAAATCACAAAATGGCAAATTAACAACATGAATGACCACTTTGGTCCAGTGAATTGGCAGATGTGTGTTTAATCTCTCTTGGCCTCTGCTTATTATGCATCTCTCCTAATCCACAACTTGGACTTCAGTACAGCTCCTAGAAAAACCAAGAATCCCCTGGCCTAGAGGATCATCACCATCTTGCGTGGTTTAATCATTTTCTTTTTGGCACCCAAGACGGGGAACAAAGCCGGAGGTGAGTTTAAGAGGCAATGAACTATAAGAAGGAAAAAAACCCAGCAGCAACAGGATAGAAAAGTGGCAGGAATGAAACTGCCTTGTGACTATGTCTAAATAAGGCAGAAAAGATTAAATGAAACAGGAAATAATCTGTCTTCTATATTGAGCTTAGAAATGTGGCATAGTTTAGGGAAAAGCACAGAGACTTTGCTGAGTTCGTATCATGACCGTACCTTAACCACCTGTGACTTTGGACTGGTTTTATCACTGATTCTTGGGTTATCCTGGAAAATGAAAATAATAGCAACTACCTGGCAGCTTTATTTTGACAGTTCATGGACATAAGGTATAAACTGTGGCCGAAGAACTGAAAATGATACAAAGATGTTTTATGTGATCACAGGATGTATTTCAAAATTTGGAATTCATCGCTAGCATTTAAAAGCCAGGAACTTCACTTAAATTTTTGGAATCTTTATGTTTCTTAAAAGTTTGGAAGACCTGGTGATTCAGTTATCTATTGCTATGTAACAAACCACTACGAAAACCTAATAGCTTAAAAAAATTTATCTCACTTACAAATCTGCAATTTGGATAGGACATGATGTAGAAAGCTCATATCTGCTCACATGATGTTAGCTGGAGTGGCCCAGCTGGGAGGTGGAGAAGCCACTTTCAAGATGGCACACTTACATAGTTGACTGGTGGATCAACTAGGGTCTCAGCCAGGGTGCAGGACCGAAGAGCTCAGTTGCTCCCTACATGGACCTCTTTGTATGTGGGTTTACTCACAGCGTGCTTGCTGGGTTTTAAGGTTAAGAGTCCCAAGAAAAAACCAGGCAGAAGCTCTATAGTCTTTTAGAATCTAACCTTGCATGTCATGTACCATCACTTCCACTGCACTATACATGTAAAGTCAGGTACAATCCTTCTCCCATCACCCGTTGCAAGGGAATGAGCCTAAGACTACTTAATGGCAGAGAGGCAAGGCTCCAGAAGAGCCAAGGGATGGGAAATACTGCCATGATCATTTGTAGAAAGCACAGTCTATCATATCTGGTGATTTGGGGCCTGTGTTTTCATGTGGCCACAATCACTGGGAACTGAGTACTGACCGTGCCTTTAAGCAGGTTCTGAGATCTGCAGGGGCTGTGGTCCTCATTTCCTCTCTTCTGGCTCCTGAAACTGTGTCTGATCCTCAGTTCTATTTACCAGGCACTGACAAATGGATGTTTTCATAGAGCAGTGTTCGGAGTTAAGTGAACTATCAGCTGGTAGTACTTATTAAGAAGGGTTTGCTCTGCCAACCCTGTGAGGAACAACTGGCTAAATAAGTAGGGGATGGAAGTAGGAGGAAGATTTCTGTGACCAAAAGACCCATATACATTCTGGAATATGTATTTTTTACCTCTGAAAAAGCAAGAGACTGATCAACACGATACTCAAGAACAACAAATTTGGAGGACTCACAATACCTGACTTCAAGGATTATTATAAAATTTCAGTAATCAAGACAGCATGGTATTGGTGATAAAACGGATGCCAGGATAACAGAGAGCTGAAAAATAGACCGACACAAATGTAGTCAACTGATTTTTACACTGGAGTCAAGGATAGTCTTTTCAACAAATGGTGCGATAACAATTAGATGTCCCATAAGGGAAAAAATGCATAGACTTTACAACTTTCACAAAAATTACCTCAAAATGAGTTGTAGGCCTAAATTCTGAACCATTATAAATGTATACCAGATTTTAACAATTAAATAAATAGGGGAGAGATGGTCGGAGCAGGGTTTCTCACAATTATAGTGGGAATTTACAGATAAGCAAGGAGAAGAGGCTAAAATGATTCATGTGGTGATGGATTAAAGTTGGAGACATCAGTATGAATTTATGTTTTGCTTAATATAGATACAGATGGTTACATATAGAAATAGTTACAGATACATGTATGCACACAAACATATATATATGTATACAGGGGTTGGTATACACACATATCATCTTGCTCTGTCAGTGACAGAGCCTACAAGTAATGGCATTCCATTAGCCATCTAGTGCTCAAATGGTGTTTTTTATTAACATTTCCAGAAAGGGGCCAGAGCTCCCTGAGAAATGGCTGATTCTAGGAATAGGGCAGAAAATATGCAAGATGAGCCTGGAGCATCTTGCAGTGCCAGAAAGTAAGGAAGTGTTAAATATATGCCTACATACATATATAAATACATTAAAAAATTTAAGAGCTCACAATGATGAAGATATATCAAAGTGATATAAGAACCAATTGGAAGATCTCCCACTGGCCAAAGCTGAAACAGTTTGCATGACAAGAGAAATAAAGTGATACTAGATTATAATCCAAAGTATAAAATAAACATCCATGAACCCATACTAATATAAATAAGTGATTGAGTGAATGAATGAATAAAGAAAGAAAGAAGAGACAAATCTCATGCAGAAAAATTTCAAATAACTCATGCAAATATTCTACCTTCAATGAAGTGGTGCTTAATTCTAATCCCTTAAGTGTGGGGCTAGGCATAGTGATTTCCTTCCAAGGAGTAAGGTATGATAAGGGGGGCAAAGAGTAACTTTAAGTGAAGAAATCTGATAAGCCCTACCTCAGACAGGTGCTCAAGGTCTAAATCAAAGATGATAAGCAACACTTATAGATGTACCCCAGCATGTGATGAAAATGGCAGTTTATCTGTCTGCTTTTCTCCCAAAAAATAAACTCATAACCCCAGTCTAATCATGAGAAAAATATCTGGCAAACCCCAGACAAAATACCTGACCAGCACTGCTCAAAACTGCCAAGGTCATCAAAAACAAGGAAAATCCAAACAGGAGCCGAAGGAGACATGACAACTAAATGTAATGTGGGGGAAACGGACTTTGGCCCAGTGGTTAGGGCGTCCGTCTACCATATGGGAGGTCCGCGGTTCAAACCCCGGGCCTCCTTGACCCGTGTGGAGCTGGCCATGCGCAGTGCTGATGCGCGCAAGGAGTGCCGTGCCACGCAAGGGTGCCCCCGCGTAGGGGAGCCCCACGCGCAAGGAGTGCGCCCGTGAGGAGAGCCGCCCAGCGTGAAAAGAAAGAGCAGCCTGCCCAGGAATGGCGCCGCCCACACTTCCCGTGCCGCTGACGACAACAGAAGCGGGTGCCGCTGATGACAACAGAAGCGGACAAAGAAACAAGACGCAGCAAACAGACACCAAGAACAGACAACCAGGGGAGGGGGGGAAATTAAATAAAATAAATAAATCTTTAAAAAAAAAAAATGTAATGTGGAATCCTGGATGGAATCCTGGAACGGCAAAAGGACATTAAGTAAAAAGTAAGGAAATTTGAAAAAAATATGGACTCCTGTCAATAATAATGAAGAAAATGTTATTATCATGATTAATATATCAAGATTGATTCATTAATTGTCACAAATCCTCCCTGCTAATGTAAGGTGTTAATAGTAAGAGAAACTGGTGCAAGGTTTATAAAAACTCCCTGTACTATCTTTACAATTTTTCCTTAAACCTAAAACTGTTCTAAAATACAGTTTATTTAAAAAAAAAAGCAAGAGCAGTGATTGTCAAATTTTCTTGTACTTAAGATATAGCTATGGAAAGTTTGAAAAATACCCATTCAAGATAGTACCATCCAGAGTCCTGATTCAAAGCCCATGAAATCTCTTCTTGAACCTGCCCCCAAACTGAGTCATGTTTTGAGACACAGCAGAAGATGTGGCATTACATCTCAGCTTTGGTCTCTTACATAATCTATAAAGAAAATAATGACCTTGCCCTCACACAGATAAGAGTGCAATGTTGTGTCTATGTGAAATTAATGTCTCCAAACCAACTTTGGGCACAGGCTTCCGGTGCTCAGGATCATGCCTTGCCAAGAGCATCAAAGGTGGTTCTCCAAATGGGAGGCCAGTGTGTCATCATAGCAGCAATGGTCCTGCCTTGATGGAGGCTGGAAACAGCAGTCATCTGTTTCCCCAGATCTCCCCAGAGGCTGGGTAACATCCGTAGCCTTAGAATGGCACACAACGCTACGATGGTCTAGTTCTTGCCTATAGCTCCCTCTTGCCTTTAACCATTTCCATGTGTAAAAGAAGACCAAGCTATCCAAATTACTCCCTACATGTCCAGTGCTGTTTTTCCCCTTAATTGCATTTCTCCCATCACTGTCTACATAGGCTTCGAGATGCAGCAAAAAGACCTCTCTCATGGCTATTTTTCCCTAGCTTTTCCAAGAAAATAAAGGCAACTTACCCAACATGTCCCAGTGGCCAGTTCACCCTGCTCACTCACAATACAGCTGCAGAGCTGACCTCTCCACTCTCTGTGTTGAAAAGTAGAGCCTGTGCTTCACTTAATGAATATATCTTTGAAACTGCAGTGACTGGCAAAGTGCCTCATCAGAGCCAGGGTTTAACGAAAGTTTATGAATGGATGACTAAAACACTGAATTTTTACTCTACCCATAACTCTTGAGGTGAAAGATGCTGAAGAACTGAAACTAATAATACTGACTTGTAGGTCATATTGTACCTAATTGGAACAAGAGAACTGTGACAAAAAAGAGAAAGATAAATAACCTCAGAGGTCTAAAAAAGTGATCATGGAGTATAGACTCTCAGGAGGTATGAGATGCAATAATAAAAACGATATATCTTATAATTCAGTGGGTGCCCAATGGAAATTGAAATAAGCCCCAACAGGGTTTAGAAGTCAGGACTAGACTTCTAATAAACAGGGTTATACCAGTTATACATTTTCTCTATAATTAAACTGGAAGTTCCTCAAGGGAAAATAATTATCACCACCTTTGCCCAGTTCTGTAGGTACTTTTCACGCTTGAAATGATGCAGTCATCCAAAGAAGTTGGTGGGTGAATCTCATCAAGCCCCCGTTTTCTGGTAATGAAACCTGAGGGTCAACAAAACTGAGATGTCCAAATTCCCTGGCTGCTGAGACACAGAGCCTGGTCCCCTGGGTGGCTGTACTGCACACTGTGGTCTCACACCATCTTTGGCTCTGACAGGAGACTCCATATTCATTATGTTCTCAGCAGGAGCAAGTTAGTATTTACAGGCCAATTGACCAGCTACTCATTTAAAGGAAACTGATTCCTGATGTCCATATTCTTAGAAACTCATAAGCAGGCACAATTGATTTTTTGTAGAATTTTACCTATACCTTTTCGCCACATCAGCCAAAATAAGCATTACACTGACTCATCCAAGTAGGGGTTTCTTTTTTTCCTGTAACAAGAAGTCCAGGGTGACAGAGCAACGCCACATAGCCACCTGGTACCTGGCTTTTGTGTGGCTTTTCCGCTCTACTGTCGCCAGTGTGAGACTCATAAAAGGCTCCTTCATCTCCCCACAGCCTTTCCATGTTCCATGGAGGTAGTGCTAAAGACAGAAGTCCACAGGACTTTTCTTTTTTTTTTTTTAATTATTGTACTATTTCATTTATATTAAATATATACAATCAATCATTCATAATGACAGAAAGTAGATTTGAGATTACCAGAGAATGGAAGGATGGGGCAATAGGAATTATTGCTTAATGGGGACAGATGTCTATTTAGAATGATGAAAATTTTTGTTAATATATAATACTGGAGATGATAGCATACAATGTATATATAATTAATGTCCTTAACTGTAACACCTAAAAATGTATAAAGAGCTAATTAAAAATAAGTTTAAATAGTTAGTTTCCTTTATATTAGCATTAAAAAGAATTCATAGTTCAGAAATTGTGACATAAGTTTATGCACAATTATTCTCCCCAAGGGATCCAAGACAAATCAGCTGGTAAAATAATAGTCTTTTCAACATATTTTGCTGGAGAAACTGGATACCTAAAGACAAAAGAATTTGGTCTCAGGTATCATCTCAAACACAAAAATTAACTAAAAATGGATTATAATACTTTATATATGGGATACAGCTATAAATAGTAGAAATGTTAGAGTGATATCTCAAAACAATATGTTAAGCATGGAAATCTTAGCAATAACACCATAAGCAAAAGAAACAGAAACTAAAATAGAACTTTCAGAATCAAACCTAAATAAAACTTTCATAGTCAAATGACATTACCACAAATGTGACAAAGCACCTTATCAAAAGTTATAACATATTGCAGGTCATATCTACAATACAGTTTAATCTAAAATACACTGGCATTGAACTTACAGATATAATATATAAAAATCTCTTATAACTCATTGATAATTTTTAACATAGCTGATATTCTCTTTCCTTCCCTCTAGTTTATGTCTACTCTAAAAAAAAATTGTAAGAAGTCTTATATAAGCAATATCACACATTTCATATTTTACATGAGGTTTTTCTGTGTTACGCAGTCCCAGGTTACATTTTTTAGCTTTCTTTGTAGTAATACATATGTCCTTAGGCTTTCCATTTCAACCACTGTCATACCCATACAGTATCTCTGCTAGTCACAAATAACATAATATGCTCTCAGCATTTCCATGCATTTTCAAAAATTTAAAAACTACCTGTTAACAAGTTCTGCACAAGTTAACCATCAGTTTCCATTCTCTGACCTCATTCTATTTTCTGGTGACCTATATACTAATTATTAACTCCATGAGTTACATGATACATTTAACTCCATGAGTTCACAGGACTTTTCTTGTCCTTTCTTTCACTGCATTTTTAAGCTTTTTTCTTCCAGGTTTCCCAGAGAATTCTGGTTAGCATTATATATACGACCTTTTGAAGATGTTATTTTTAGTAAATGTATGACCAACTGAAGCAGGGAGAACCTTAATCTGCTTGATGGAGGCCTTAGAAAGTGCACCTGGGAGTTACAAGAGTAAGAACTTCGCAGGAACCCAGGAGATAAAGAGGAGGACATGGCCATGTGAGAGCCCTGGGCTTGCTGGCCACCATCACAGAACACTGCGTTCTTTGGAAGAAAGCAAGTCTCACTAATATCTGGATTTTGGGTTCCAAACTGGTTCAAAACCATAACCAATAAGCTCCTGTTGTTGAATCAAACCCATTGTGTGGTATTTGTGAAAGCAACTCTGGCAAACTAAAACAGCTATGTTATCCATTTTGACCAGGTTCTGAAAATCCAAGTCCTCTCGGGGATCAGGACAATATTAATAAAAAATTGTAAAGCAGGAAGAGTCAACAGGGAATATTAGAGGTGAATGAAGAACTGAAGGATACAAATTCCTTCAAAATATAGTAGTAGTAACAACTTTTGAAAAATTATCCAAAATAAGTCATAATTCAAAGATAATCGAAGTTTAGAAGTTTATTCCTCAGTAATGCAATGGAAAAGAAAACACAACAAAACAAAACCGAAAAACATTCGTTCCTGATCGGCAGATGGCCCTCATCCAAGGGGGGCCTAGTCATTGTCCATTTCCCAAACACTCACTTCTTCAATTCCATTCCTTTGCATCATTCTGCTGTATTCCCCTGGTAAGAACCAGTATGATGGCATCACCTAGGAGCAAGGGTTGCTGGGAAATGTAGTCACTGCTGAAATGTTACTTTGCAGCAACACTTCTATGCTATGGAAATTGGAGTGCAAACTGCTGGTGAGCTTTAATTTTCTCTACATATAATGATATTAAAACTCAGAAATTTAGAACACCATGCAGTTATAGTCATTGCTTATTTGTTTTGAGGATTTTAATTTTAGATTCAGTCTGTAGCTCCTAACTTAAAAGTCGTAATTTAGAATAATCTGTGTAAATTTCAAGGTTCATTACTTACCACTGTTTCCTGTCTTTTTTTTAATCTCCCCCTAATCAACTTGCATATAGATTAAATCTCATTACAGGAATTCTTTTAGTGTCTTTCCTGTTTGGATGTATAAATACATGCTTTCTTAATCTTTTTTTTTAACCTTGATAAATAAATGATATCATGGGATGATATCGAATGACATTTTTTTTCTCCAAGTAATTTCTGCATGATTTATCCTTCCTTGCTCTTCCAGCTTTTAGTATTTCAGATGACAACTAATTTAAGCTATTGGAAATCAATTGGTATCTAGCTATTAATGATATGATCATCATACACAATTAAAG
Organism: Dasypus novemcinctus; assembly: GCF_030445035.2. Taxonomy (NCBI): domain Eukaryota; kingdom Metazoa; phylum Chordata; class Mammalia; order Cingulata; family Dasypodidae; genus Dasypus; species Dasypus novemcinctus. The sequence goes on along the minus strand of NC_080696.1, from coordinate 20,889,222 downwards.
GAAAACTTAAACAAATATTTCTGAGGTAACTATTCAACTATTTGAAAACATAAATAAATCTTAGGTTGATTGAATAGATAAATATCGAATACCAACTATAAAAATGTTTAAGAAATGCACATGACTATGTAACCTATGGATAAGAAAGACCATTCTAAGCTCAACAACAAAGTAAAATAATAAAGTAAAGGACTGATGAAACTACCTAACATTTTTAATTTTCCTTACTTCTAGAGAGCATGAACTGAAGTAAAAGAGAATGTTGGTAAAATGGACACTCAAGACTTTTCTATAATAAGGTGAGATATAAAGATATAAACAAAGAATTCACAAACATATAAAAGTGTATCCATCAAAAAAAGATTGCACAGCCTTAGTGGCTGTAGAATTCATTCAGATGATAGGAATTCCAACTCCAACAGATAAAGTAAAAAAGATCATAAAGAGATAATTTACCAAAAAGGAGATAAAAGTTAAATTTGAAAACACATAGCTACTTAACTAAAATTAAAGAAATACAAATCAGTGCTGCTCAGTTATGGTCTGTGGCCTGGTGTTAATCCACGAATTGTTCATTATCAATCTATGACAAATACAGAAATTGAGAGCAGATGTTTAAAATGATTACAGCAATTGATCATTGCCCAGTATCAAAGCTGTCACCAGTGGACTTGGTCTTGTTGGAAGAAGAGTTGAGATGATGTTACACTCCCCTGGCCAATACAGAAGTAGCCCAAGCTATCTACCAGTCATGTGGTAGGTCCTCATAGCATTCCACGACAGACTGGAAATCAAGTATAAAATTGGCACTTCAAAATGGATAGTTTCAGATGCACGGAATTAAGAAAACATGCTTAGATTTTCCTTGTCAAATTATAAAATTTAAAGAATAAAAACAAAGAGCTTCCTCAATATTACTATTCTTATGGAAAAGTATATGCCCCTACTGGTAAAGGTGTACAATGACACAACTATTAATAAAAGCAGTTTAATGCCCTTTATCTAGTCCTAAAACTATCCATAACCTTTGGCTAATTAATTCTACCATCAATCTCATGGAAATAGCTGAGCTGCTGTGTAACAATGATGCACAGTGATGGTAATCACAATCTTATGTAACAAAATGGAAAACCAAAACTAACTCAAACTGATAATACTGGAAGGCTACATTTATTTATATATCCATAAGTTCAAATAATATATAACCATTATAAATTATGTTTTACAAAGACTTAAAAGCAGTAGAAAATAATATATAAAAATAATATGTATTTATTATAGGATGCACAGAAAAGAATGTTAAGGAAGAAAATAAAAACCCTACTGTAGAGTGTTGAATAGTGTCTTCCCCCATCTCCAAATCCATGCCCTCTCCGAACCTCAGCATGTGACCTTATTTGGTAATAGGGTCTTTGGAGATGTAATCAGTTAAGATGAGGTCATACTGGTGACCAATGACTGGTGTCCTTAAAAGAAGTGGGAAATTTGTACTGGGAGACACAAACAAAGGGAAGACAGTTATGTTAAGCCAGAGGCAGAAAAAATAAAATAAAAAATATAAAACATTTTAAAAATTAAAACAATTTTTAAATTAAAAAAAAATTAAAAAATTAAAAAGACAGAGGCAGTAATTAGAGTTATGATGCCACAAGCCGAGGAAGGCCTAGAGATACCAGAAACGTGAAGAGGAAAGTCAGCCTCCTCCCCTAGAAGCTTTGGATGGAACACAGCCCTGTTGACCCCTTGATTTTCAACTTTCTGGTGAGAGAATAAATTTGTGTTTTTAAATTTTTTTAATAAAGGCATTTTCTTTTTTTTTTTTAAAGATTTATTTTTTATTTATTTCTCTATCCTTCCCCGCGCCCCCCACCCCCTGCACCCAGTTGTCTGCTCTCTGTGTCCATTCACTGTGTGTTCTTCTGTATCCGCTTGTATTCTTGACAGCGGCACCAGAAATCTGTGTCTCTTTTTGTTGTGTCATCTTGCTGCATCAGCTCTCCATGTGTGCGGCACCACTTCTGGCAGGCTGCACTTTTTTTGTGCTGGACGGCTCTCCTTAAGGGCATACTCCTTGCGCGGGGAGCTCCCCTATGCGGGGGACACCCCTGCATGGCACTGCACATGGGCCAGCTCATCACACGGGTCAGGAGGCCCTGGGCTTGAACCCTGGACCTCCCATGTGGTAGGAAGACGCTCTATTCCTTGAGCCAAATCTGTTTCCCAAATTTGTGTGTTTTTAAACCACCAAGTTTATGGTACATTGTTATGGCATCCCTAAAAAATGGACATACCCAATACCCATAGGTTAAAAACTGTCGAGTTTGGTGCATTTTTCCCCAGTGATTGTGATATTAGTCTCCAAAACACATAAATTTTATTTCATACAGATATAACATAATTTATCCTATTTTTTCCACTTAATATTACTTTGTGAGGTTTTTTTTTAAAGATTTTTTTTGCTTATTTCTCTCCCCTTCCCTGCCCTTCCCCCCAAACCCCTCCCACCAGCTGTGTACTCTCTGTGTCCATTCACTGTGTGTTCTTCTGTGTCCTCTTATATTCTTGTCAATGGCACTGGGAAACTGCGTTTCTTTTTGTTATGTCATCTTGGTACATCAGCTCTGTGTGTGCGGCGCCACTCCTGGGCAGACTGCACTTTTTTTCCATCGAGCGAAATCCGCTTCCCAGTTTGTGAGTTTTTTCTCAACTATATCAGTCAGTGGCTTATGAGTAGCTTTCAGTGATTAAAGGCCACACATGTTTCTTGAATCTAAATTTCCATTTCTCGTGAGCAGAAGATGTCTACGTATTGCCATCCTTCACCCACATCATTTCAAATACTGTTGGTCTCCTTGCTGAAGTGCTGAGAATCTCTGTAAGGATTAATTTCAGGTGTCATCTTGACAGCTGTATTATGGCATGCAGTTATTTGGTCAAGCAAGCACTCACCTGATTGTTACTATGAGGGTATTTTGTAGATGAAATATACATCATTAGTTAGTTAATTGCATCTGTGGCAGATTGCATCAACAATCAGCAGAGATTTGCCCTCAGCAATGAGGGAGCTCTCCTTATCCAATCAGTTGGAAGTCTGAAAGTAAGAACAAAGAATTTCCAAAGCCAGAAAGAAGAATTTCTCTATTTTCTTCTGCCAACCAGTTTCTCCTGGGTAATACACCTTCATCTTTGTTGTAACTTCCAGCTTGTGCCTTCCGCAATGGAATTCAGACTTGTCAATCCCCAGAGTCCTGTGAGCCAATTCCTATAAAAAAGTTCAGAGCAAGAAAGTGGGAAGGGCAGGGAGCCAGTAGTGGACTCTCACTTAGTGTGAATTGTTTGAAATGCTACCAATGAGGATGTATCTATATATTATTTATGCAATTAAAAAATGCAAGTTATAGTTTAAAAATAAAAAATAAGAAATTAATCTCTGAAATAATTTTATAAAGTATGTATTTATTATGAATTTCCTTTTTGTCTGTTTCATGATCTACTGACTTCTATTATATAGTTGACTTAAGGTCAATTTTCCTATGCATATTCAATTTATGTCTTTGATTTTAGCTCTTCTTTGATTTTAGCTCTTCTTTGATTTTTAGTATAGGCATTGAGACCTATAAATTTCTTTCTCATCACTGCTTTCGTGTGTCACACAGGTTTTGAAATGTTGTGTTTTTGTTTTCATTTGTCTTGAGATATTTACTAATTTCTCTTGCAACTTCTTCTTTGACCCATTGATTGTTTAGGAGAGTGTTGTTTAGCCTCTATATATTTGCAAATTTCCCCCTATCCTACCTATTATTGATTTCCAGCTTCATTCCATGATCAGAGAAAATGCTTCATATACTTTCAATCTTCTTAAATTTATTAAGAGCTGTGTTGTGGCCCAAAATGTGGTCTATCCTGGAGAAAGATCCGTGAACACTTGAGAAGAATGTATAATCTACTGATTTGGGGTACAATGTTCTGTATATGTGTGTTAGTTCCAGCTGGTTTATCATATTGCTCCAGTTCTGTTTCCTTGTTGATCTTCTGTCTAGTTGTTCTATTTATTGATGTGAGTGGCATATTGAAGCCTATTATTGTAGAGACATTTATTTCTCCTTTCGGTTTATCAAAGTTGGCCTCACGTATTTTGAGGCATCTTGGTTAGGTGGTCTTGGATGTACTCTTACTTCTTCCTGGTTGACTGTCCCATTTATTAATATATTATAGCCTTCTGCATCTCATCACTTTTTTGCATTTAAAGTCTGTTCTGTCTGACAACAGTGTAACTACCCCTGCTCTCTTTTGATTACTATTTGAGTGAAATATCTTTTTCCACTCTTTTACTTTTGTCTACTTCATCCTTGAGTCTAAGGTGAGGCCCTGCATATGCTGTATGGATGTCTCATGTTTTCTTATCCATTCTTTCAGCCTATGTCATTTGACTGGGGAATTTAATCCATTAACATGCAATTTTATTACTGTAAAGACAGTACTTCAACCATTTTATCCTTTGTCTTTCATATGTCATATCTTATTTTTGTCCATCTTTTTACCCTTTTGGTTACCATTTCTGATAGTCTTCACTTCTATACTCTCCTCCAAGTCTCTCTTTTCTTTTATTTTCTGGTTGCAGAACTCCCTTTAGTTTTTCCTGCCAGACTGGATTCTTGTTTATGACTTCTCTTAGCTCCTGTTTGTCTGTGAATATTTTAAACTCACCATCATATTTGAAGGACAATGTTTCCAGATAAAGAATTCTTAGCTGGCAGTTTTTCTCTTTCATTACCTTAATTGTATCATACCACTGCCTTCTCACCTCCATGGTTTCTGAAGAGAAATCTTCATTAAGTCTTATTGGACATCCTTTGTATGTGATGTTTCACTTCTCCCTTGCTTCTCTCAGAATTTTCTCTTTATCTTTGGCATTTGGCATTCTGAATATTACGTGTCTTGGGGTAGGTCTATTTGGATTTATTCAAATTGGAGTGTGCTGTACTTCTTGGACATGTATATTCATGTCTTTCACGAATATTTCTCATAAGATCCTCTTATGATACTAAGTGGGGAAATGTTGGGCCATTATTTCCTCGAATACTCTTTCTGCCACCTTTCCCTTCTTTTCTCCTTCTAGAACTCCTATAACGTGTATGTTGGTGTGCTTTTGTACTGTCATTCAACTCCTGAACACCTGCTCAATTTTCCTGCCATTCTTTTCTCTCTCTGATCTTCTCTCTTTTCAATTTCAGCTGCTCTCTCTTCTACATTGCTGATTTTTTCTTCCATGATTCTAAATCTGCCCTTGTGTGCCTTTATTGTATCTCACTTATTGCATCTTTCATTCCCACAAGCTCAGTTATTTTTCTATCCAGGATTTCAAGATTTTCTCTGTGCTCACCCAGTGTCTTCTTCATGTTTTTTTTGTTGTTGTTGTTTTTGTTTTTTATTTCTTTAACCATGCTGTCCTTTAACTCTGTGATTTGATTTAGGAGATTTGTATGATCCTCAGTGATTAGTTATTTCAAGTCCTGTGTCTCATCTGGAGTTTTGATTTGTTCCATTGCCTGAATCATATCTTCCTTTTTCTTAGTTAGCATGCAATATTTTGCTGATGTCTAAGCATTTGATTCCGATGCTGTGTTTACTCTGATGTTCGGTTTCTCTCTTGCCTAGGGATTTACTGGTAAGTTGCTGTGAGCTAACACTCTTCTTTGACTCTTGGTTTAACTTGTTTTAGGTATTTAGGATTGTCTATGCTTAACTGCTCAAACCAGGGTTAAGGACCCAGTAATGGGGTGCAAGAAAGTTTCCAAGGGCTTTGAAGAGGGGGTCAGGAAAGGCATCTGATTGCCTCTTTTATTTTTTTTAAATGTTACATTCAAAAATATTTTCCCCTTTTAATGCACTTTTCTGGTCTGCCAGCACATGATGAACCTTGGCAGACCTCTCAGCTTGGATCCTAGGTGCTAGGCAGTGGCACTCCACAGTAGGTGGTGCAGTAGCAATGTCTTCGGGGCTGATAAAGCCTTACAAACAAACATTCTCAGAAGCTGAGAAACAACAACTTTGCAGCCCCATGTAGCCTGGAAGTGTGAGACCCTCCAATGCAGCAGGCCATGTTTGCTGGCCAAAATCTGAATTTGCAGTAAACTTTGCCCCACCCTCTCCCTTTTCTTGGGAAAAAGCATACCTGCAACCCCCTTAGTCTGCAGCCACTGCTGTCCACAATCACTGCGGTCCTCAGACTGCTGTTTGCTCCAAGAGTGGAAGAATGGGTGTAAGCTGCTACTGCTATAGCTTTATTCATGGGATTTTTCCAGCCAGATGACTTCTTTCCTTCACCCTCCTTTTTTCAGGGTGGTGTCTTGCCTTCCTCTGGTGTCCTGAGACCCTGAACAGCCTTCCAGACAAATCATCTGTCTTTTAGAAATTTTTTCTGAAAGAGACGTGATCCTTCTGCCTCTCTAATCCTCCATCTTCCTGAAAGTATCATTTTTCAATTAATTTTGACTGAGTAACTACTGTGTTCCAGTCACTGAAGTAGGTGCTGGAATTAAAAAGTTAAAATAATCAACCCAGGGTCTTTGAAAGAGAGAAAGACACACAAATAATTAACCACTTGACCATGTAAAAAGTCCATGGGTGAGATGTGTACAAAGGGGATTTGGGGATTCTGAGAGGGGGGATTAATTCTTCCAAGGAAAGTATGTCTCCATGAAAATGGGTCCTGGTACTCCTGGTCACCAACTAATACTCAGCCACTCATGCCCTGTTGAATACATGAATAAGTTGGGGAAGTGGAGAAGCTGTGCAGAGGTAGAGTTCTGAAAGAGGAATGAAAGTGATGGGCATCCAGAGACCAGTGAGAGGAAGATGAGGAGCAGAGTTGATGACTAGGTGGCCCAGTGTTCAAGGGGGTTGAGAGACAACCCTGCCTATCCAATTGACATGAATAGATCAGTGAAATGAACTACTACCATGCCAAAACCACACAATAAAAGGAAATCCCTGATACCTGATTTTATGCCAAGTTGCATTGTGAATAATGCTGTTCTTGTAGCAATGCTCTGAATGTTTAATAAAAATGGAACATTTGGGCCAAAAGGTTTTCCATCTCAGATGTTGTCTTTTCTTATCTTTTCAACTTTCACGTGTCTCTTCTTGGTATTTTTTATGTGGCCATACCCATTTGACTCAGCAATGAAATGCTGGTGGCTACCACCTGACATGGAAATGGCACCCCCAGTCTACAGCTGCATTGGGAAGTGCTGCATGAAAACATGTAAGCACATGCTTTTCTTCTAGGAGTTTAAAAGGAGCTCATGGCTAAGTAAACCACAGCTGTAAGAAAATGTCCATCTGGTTTGCTTGGCTTATTTTCCTAGATGCCAATTAAAATTAGTTATCAGTTTCTTAAATATTTTCTCTTCCATGGGTAAATGTACAAAGGTTAAAGTGTCAAATGAGTTTAAATACTGCTGTCTTCACAGCACCCTATCAAGTGGCAAATGTTCTGCTAATTGGACCAATACAGACAGATTTGTTTTGATTCAGCCTCAGGAGTTGCGATTAGATTGGTTAAAATGTAATTTAAATCCAGAATAATGTACAGCAATATTTTGTCAATATGAAAGAGAATATCTTACAGCTTTTATTGCCAAAATGTGAATTTGGTCAAGAGTGAAACAACCCTTAATTGTATCTGAATTTTGCACTCTTAGTTTAGGGAATAGTAGTTCACATTTCCAACTATTAAAATGAAGTGAAATGAAACACAATTTAACTCCAATTTCAGATGTAAAATTAGTGACATGTTTAGTTTTAAATACTTAAATGTTATAAAACCAAGTTAATAATAATGTTGGGAAAAATTGAACATAATAATCTGTAATAATTTATATAAGTTCTTAACATTATAGTTTTAAGCAAACTACAAATAACAATTCAAGGATCTACCTTGTTACCAAAGTTCTAAAATGTAATGCTTTCTTTGAAAAGAGATGGCATTATCTGCTCTATTAAATGACTTTTATGAAGTCAATTTTTATGAAAAAAATTGTATTAAGTACTTTTAGCATCAACTAATTTACTTGATAAATACACTTATTTCTGAAAAAGCAAAATCATTTTTAAAGTAGAAACTCATTTATTTGAGCACAAACACATTTCTCATGAAAATACATGCCCGTCCCCAAGTCAAGGTATTTCCTTTGAAACTCCCTGACTGCTGATTTTCAATCCATCATTCTATTAAAACAAATTTGTCAATTGAAATGAAAACAGCCACCAATGCCTTTATATGGTATTATTTGTTTGGATAATAATGAACATATTAACTTAAACACACACAAAAAAGAAACCAAAGTAGAATCCCACACATTCAGAAGGCACAGAAAGACTCTTCAAATATTGAGGCTAAGAAATGTTCCCCAAATTCCACTTTCACTAACTTAGTCAGGAAACAAAAAGGAGTACAACGTGGTTCCCAGAGTCTGGCTGGCCGTCCCGATAAAGACCTCACCCAGTGAGGCTGGACGCATATGGACGCCATTTGTAACCAGTGGAGAGAACGCACAGGTCAGCCTAACCTTTGGTGTCTGCCTATCCATCTGTTTTCACATTAGTTGCAAATTATAGAATCCTCCAGACCCAAATGACCATAAATCAGTACTATGAGCATGTACACTTTTCCCATCTGTCATAAAACAATGAATTAAATTCATGCCTGTCAAAATAGGCTGCAGCAAAATGGCCTTCTTCTGCAGCTGAGGAATACAAAGCTTCACCTCATCGCTGTAATTTATGGCCTCCGTGGGGCTCTGGGGTGATTAGGCCTTGGCCCACCAACACACAGAAAAACAGTAGGAACTCCAATAACTCCAAATGGAAATCTTGGGTCAAATTTATCAAGCAAATCAGAGAGAAATCTATTTCTGTTTGGAAAAGGAGGAGATATATTATATGTTTAGTGCTCATGCACAGCTTTGGAACTTTTGGCTACTCAGTATTTGTGAGTTTTGGAATTTCTCGCTTAAATAGTATCACCAAAGGACATGTAATGTATTAGACATGAGCCATTTTTAGCCAAATAAAATATACAACGGCAAGCAAAGAGGTTTTTCAATGTTAACAACAACATATTTGTGCAAATGATGTAACTGAAAATTTTCTAGGTAGAACTAAAAAAAGCATAGCTTTAGTACTGGAAAAATACACTGGGAGAAAATGAAATATGTTAGCAATAGGAACCAAAAGAAGGTAATAAAATGAAGGGGGGCAGCCAAAGCGATAAGAGTATAGACTTTAACTATTCCACACCGATGGGTTTATATCAATCCCACCACACAGTAAATGTTTCTTTAAAACTTCCCTTCCATCAAACTGCCTTAAAGTCAAATATAGCTGGGCATCTGAAAGCAAAGAACCAGAGAAAGAGCAGAGAACGATGGCAGGCAGGCACAAACACACGTTCTCCTTTCAAAAATTATTGATCACAGTCAGATATGATGAAAAATAAATGGAGACAATTTGGCTGGTGTGGCAGGAGAGACCGGGAGAGGGCTGCAAATGGGCATGTGTGCTACAAACTCATTTGGAGATTTTGGCTCTTGTCCTTCATCACCAGCCACAGTGTGTTTGAACTGGTGTTTATCACCGAGGCCAGCAGGCATTTATTCCATCAGAAAGTCGTATTTCACCAAACACCCCTGCAGTATTAGAAACGTTCAGCAGGCGAATGAGAAGACGATGTGGCAACACTATGTCACAGATCTGGTTAATATCCAGCCTTGAATTATTGCGTCTCTAAGAAAATTCCCTGGGTGTTCAATATCACTTCCAGGGGACTGAACGCCATGTCCAACAACAGATTTCCAGTAGTCTACAAAATACCACTTGTGCCAGGAGCAGGACAGTCCAGTCATCTTCGCTGATGCTAGGCTTGGTATCACCCTAGGAGCTTCCAGCCTTGGGAACCCCACAGATATTGGGCAGGGCCCCCAGATCCAGCACTCAGTAGTGCTTTATGATGAAATACCTTTACTTTCATTTACTGCCTCTGCAAACCCTGGTGGGGGTCGACAGAAGGGATGGGTTATCGAAGAATATTTTCCGTCATGCTGATGGCAAGGTGCAGTAGAGGGGGAGTGAATTTTGGAAACACTTTACTAGTGCCGCCATTCTGAACAGTTATTGAACTTACCGACTTAATTTTAAAAGATAAGTAAAATTAAAATTACCCATTTGATATTGATATTGTGAAGAGTAAACCCGATATGCTTTGCAGAGTCCAGTAAATGGTAGCTTCTCAACAAAGACCAGCCTTCTTTCTTTTTTCCGGTCCTTCTTTCTCTCTCTTTTCTTTAGTACTTTCTTTCCTTGTTCTTTTTTTCATTCTCTTCTTTCTTTATTCTCTCAATCTTTTCTTCCTTTCTTTTCTTTCTTGTGCTTTCCTCTTTTTCTTTCTTTTTCTTTTTTTCTTCCCTTCTGCTTGCCTTTCTTCTCTTTCTTTTATAAACGGATGTCATTCATTTATCATCCATTCATGAATTCATGCTTGCGTTAATTCAACTGCATAAGTCAAATAGTCCTTGCCCTTACGTAGCTTCACATTTTATGGAAGATTGAGATGTTTAATAATTCATGACACAGTTACTAATTAATTAAGGCTATGATAATTGCTAAAGGTGAATCTTCCAGTTGCCATGAGAACACAGAGGCACAAGGTGGAATCTGATCACCCACTGAGCTAAAAAGTGTCACACCAAACTGAGTGAAACAATCAAGTCTATTTTCCTCTAAGAAACATCATAGGAGTTATTTTTGTAATCACTGGTTTATTACTTCATACTCAATAAAATAACTCACCTTTAGTGTTATTGCAGCCTCGTATTCTTTTTTTTTTTATGTGAAAATTATAGTAGCTTCTATACATGAAATGACTGCCAATAACTACAGACATTTTGTTTTGGATAGAATTTATTAAATAATAACATATGTTTGAAAGAGAAAAAAACGTGCTCCTGAGTTTCTGTTCTCCTATTTACTTTCGAACCAAAAGGTTATAGAAGCCACTTGCAGTTGATTAAACTTGTCCCCGGCCATCTGAACCTATTGCAAAGGGTGCCTATCAACATCAAGTGGCGAAATTTTAAAAATCATTAAACTTTCTAAAGATAAAGTTGCAAGTGGAAATTGTTTCAGGAGAGTTGCTGCAAAGATATATATATTTACTGAATGGAGAAAAATAATTTCATTCTGTTTATTTTAAGTTTAGTGTACTAATTTTTTCGACTCTAATGATACACATACACGTACACATAGACTACATACATACACATCTGCCAAAAATTAAAGTGAAGCCATGAAAGAAAAATATAATAAGTGTTTTAAGAATTTGAAGGAAATAATATAGGGTATTTAGACTAAATTTATACTCAATTGACAAAAAATCAGGTTTTACTTTATAATCTTTAACTTCATGTATGTGTGTGTTGGAAAATAAAATTTCTCAAATAAAAATCTTTTTAGAATTTTCCATTTTTATAGTTTTTTTGTTCTCTGTTCATATTCAGTTTACTCTGCCATGACAAAGGAAAAACTGGCAGAATTACTGGAAGGTTCCTGAAAATTTACCATAGAAGGAGAACCGTATTGATTAGTGAACATACACTGGCACAGGGTTTCACTAAAATGTTCAGTTCCTGCACTTCCTTTTCACCTTTGGCAAAGCAAATCAGCTTGAGACGGTATTAGAGCTTGTCAGGCTTCAAGTTTCTAAGCAAAAGTCCATCAGCAGAACATCTTTACCCAGAGACCCAAAGACATAAGTGAACGTCACCAGGAGATTCCCACAAAGACCTTCCCAAAGCAAAACCATGCTGGCTGCTTAGGGCTCACTCCAAATATCCAAGAGAACTTCAACCTATCACCAATGATGGATCAACAAGGCCACCGGTCCTTATTGGAAATTATTTATTTGCCTCTTTTTGTACCCAGAGCATTTTAAATATGAGGTTTAACCATGAAATTATGGCAAGTTAGGAAAAAAACACCACCACAGTTCAGCAGCAGAGAACAGGAAAGTGTTCAGGAAAGCTGTATAAACCCGGGCTGATGTTGAGAGAGGAGGACGGAGGTCAGAGGCATCCCCTTGGAGTGGCACATTGAGGTAGCTGTCTTGGGCATTTGGCTTGGCATGGCCCTGCTGGGAAATAGCTGGGTCAAGACCCCAGAAGTTTAGTAAAAGAGAAAAAGTGAGTCCCTCAGTACTGAAACCTAAACAAATGAAATAAAGCAAAATAATCCCAAGGTTTTTATGTGCGATTAATTTGTGAATAACCAATCATCCTCTACGTAAATATTTTCTCACCCTTTCATGTTGCTTAAGTCTGCAATTACATGACATTTCTGGGCAAGTTTTCCTCTGTAAGACTGTTCTTGACGTCAGGTAAACCTGTATCAAAATGAGCACTATAATGAAGAGATAGAGGCATAGCATTATTCCCTCCTGATCCCAAGTCCTCAAAGGACTCAGCTATTTTCGACTGTTTGTTTCTGGAATCAACTGAGTTGTAGTAATAAAAATGTGTGGCTTTTTATCGATGGCCTATTATAGGTGAACTTGAAACACCAGACATTTCTACATTCCCATAAGAAGAAAAATAAACACAAACCTTACCCAGCCATTTACAAAGAACTTCTCACATTTTATCTTTCTAACACCCAGGAGGTAGGAATTCTTGTGTTGCTGGTTTTACCAATGAGGAAACAAGCTTACAAAAGTGATTTGCTCGAGTTCATATACAATTTTCCTAAATCACATGCTGTCCTTTAACTGTATGCAACAGGGTGAGTGAAATTACTGGAAAATACTGTTTGCTTCACTGGCAGACTTTGGCAATACTGTGCAAAGTCACTTATTACTTTCACTCCTTATTGTCATTCTCTGCTGTTTTCTCTACAGCAAAAGATATTTCTGCTAAAAGTTTTCAAACCAAAAATTTCTGACACTTTCAAAGCCTCATAATTTTAAAATTCTCTTCCTGTACATTACCTTCCCTGATTTTTTGGCCTAGCCCTCTGCAAGTACAAAGCATCCTCTCAGACATCAGGGATCCCCAACTGGAGTGTGGTGGGAACTAGTTCTGTTTCCATCTCTTCAGCTCAAGATGAGGCTGGTTGAACCTGACCCCAAGGCTACCTTGGAAGCTCACGGGACAATGATCCAGGTGAAGCAGGGTTTTGAGTAGCATCTTTGTAAGAGACAGACCTGTGCTCTCCTACCTGCCATCTATTCCAGCAGCCAATTGCAAAGCAAGGCTGTGCCTGTTTGAGCAAGAACCCCTGGCACTTGTGAGAGACTGTGTTAGGGATATCCACGGAGGCTTGGGGCTCACAGGGCTGGAAGTAGGGAGACCTGGAGGACCCCCAAATCTCTGTCCTGCAGTGCATCAGAAACTGAGCTCCTTGTGCCTAAAATGCCCTTTCATTCACACCAGCTTTCATGAAGCATTGCATCCTGCAAAGTGAAACTTCATCATTAGTTTCAAGTCCTTGCCATGAAAATCTTGAGGGGATTGGAAATCCGTGCTCATTTACACAAGGAAATGTAATAGTACATTTATCCACTAAAGTAAACAAGGGCCGTTTGAGTCTTTACTATTTCACCTGTTGTCCATTTTTAAATGGATGCAAATGGCTAATTTTTAAAATTATCTTCTTCTGTGAACAAAGTTTATTATTTGCAGTGACTATAAAACAGTGGAGTTACCGTGAGCTAATCAAGTTTAAGGTTCAGTGTTGTCCTCCCCCCCTCCCTTGCAGAGCATCCCTGAGTGCTGACAGAGTTGCTGGGAGTTGCAGAAAATTTTAGGCTGCGAGGGGAAGCCAAATTGCAAACAGGAAGTTTTCTATGTAAGCAGTTCTGATAATTGTTTAAAAATCTCTTAGAGGAAAGGGACCTATATCTCCAGGCCTCTAGTAATCATTTTTTATGACTTCTTTTCTCTTTTTAAATGAATATTAATTTTTGTACCAGTTTTGTATTTGCAATTTTGTATTTTTTCTTAAAGCCTCTCCCCCTTTCCAAATATTATAAGCTCCAGTCCCTCTGAAACTATGTGCCCCTGATGAGGAATTTCACAAGCCTTATCAAGGATAAAACCTGACAAAGTTAGATGTACGGGAGCAAGTTAAAGTATCCCTTTAAAAAATGAGGGGAAAAGGAAAAGAAAAAGAAAGGTTTGGAAAATATTTCCTGTGGAAGATTTACATAAATTCTAGATTCACCATTTTTCTTAAAAGATGATCTTTTATTTTGTCTTTTAACTATGTAGTACAAAGGACATGTGATGAAGATCTCACCAAGTGTTTTATTGTTGTACCTAAATTTAAAAAAATAAATAAATGCTCCTAAATTTATAAATGTCCCTAAATCTCCACACTGTACAATGCAATTGTTTTCAGTGTGCTGTGATGTGAGAAGGGGGACACTGCGCAAACCTCTAGCGTGCACTGTTTCCGGGATGTGTTTGCTGAACTTCTCCAAACAGAAGCCCCAGAGGTGCGCGGGGAGCCCGCAGGCTGAGCGCGCAGCGGCGCCGAGCCTTCCCCGCGCGGGGCGCGGCTTCCTGGCAGCGCAGACACTCGGCCCCGCAGGTCACACCACGAGGGTAACAAGTTTATGTTTGGTTGAAATGTTAGTCAAATCTATCTGCGCTGACACACGTGGGGCAAGGTGCGGATGTGTTTGTGTCAGTGCCAGTTACAATGTTTAAGAAATCGTGGAGGATTTGCTTTCCTGGTTTATCAACGAGTAGTTAAATCATTAAGTTAATCTTTATCTGTGGAAGCGATCCAGCCGGGTAGAACTATACCCATTCAGCTCTCCTGTCTCTTTCATTTCTGTATTTGAAACAGTTTCTCCGGCTTATTTTTGTTGTTTCTTTTGTCTACATGGCACTGATACTTTCGAACAGTACTGTGCAGTTATTTTGAAGAATGCCCCTGCTGTGGGGTTGTCTGATGGTCCTCTGATTAGATTGGGTTTGGGTATTTTGGCAGGAATATCGTAGAGTGATTCTCTGTACATCTCAAGGCATCTCATCAGAGACTCACGATGTCAAATTGTCTAATTACTAGTTACCTTTGATAACTTGAAAAATTTGAATAAGAGCAAAAGATTAGCTAAGAGGATTGTATTAATATTAATTTCCTGATTTTGATATTTTTAGGTAGAATATCCTTATTGTAGAAAAACATACTGAAGTATTCAGGAGTCAAGGGGCAATATGTGTGCAACTTACTCTCAAATGGTTCCAAAAAAAAAGTATAGAGAAAGACCAAACAATAATAAAATGTGTTAAAATGCTAACATGTGAGCATTATTGGTGAAGATAATATGCATAGTCTTTGAAATCTTTTGCAATTTTTCTGTGAGTCAGAGATTATTTTAAAATAATCAAATAGTGGATCTGCAGGAATTTTTCAATTTCTATTTATTTGGTGGTGTTTAGACATTGTTTCATAATCCAAGAGATTTTCAGTCAGTCATGTTTTCGAACAAATGTTCAATGAGGCAGCCATCTGTCTAGAACAATTTTTACAATGAAGTTTCTGTATAAAAATTGAGTGATGAAAAATGATAGTTGCCTTCTCAGTCTATTTCTGAGCATCTGGCTTTGAATCCAACTTTCAACTTTGCAAAGATCAACTAACATATGTATAAAAACCATGAGCTAAAATATGCAACAGAACAGGACTGGTTTAAAGACTATAAAATGGACACTTAACGCTTCAGTTCTCACTTCTCTCTGTCATTTTCTGCCTTTGGGAGGAAGGTTTTTTCCCCAAATTTTGAAAAGGAAAAAAAAAAACTATGAATAGGTTAGGATAAAATTCTAGAACATCCTGATGGGATGTCAAAAACAGCAATGGTCCCTAAATGACTTAGTCATTCACTTTAACATATTTAGAAGTTAAGGTCTTGTTCAAAACGTTTGCTGTTTTTAACATTTTGCCCAGTTGAATTGACTGAGAGGACATTTTCTGAGAATCCCAAGACCACAGATATTTTTAAAAATCATAGTCCATAACTTCAGTTCTTTTTGAGTCACAAGGTTTGAGTAAATTAGAAAGCCAGACAATAAGCACTATTGCCTGAATGGAATGTTTAGCTAATCCTGAGGTGATTTTTTTTCTCTCCAGAATTGAAAAGTACTACAATAGGTCTTGCCATGGATATCGCACACACAGAGCTTTAGAAACCTTCTCTGACCTCCAGGTATGGTCAGAAAGGCAGCTGGCACTAGCTAAAGGAGGGACAGATCTTACAGTGACTAGATTTGGATCTGTAAACCACCTATCGTTTACTAGCTCTTTGATGTTGGACAAAAAGGTCAAAAAATCATGACAGCTGTATAAAGTTGTACAGGTTGTATACTGCAACAATAAAAGTACTTGGCCAAGAAGGTGGCTCACAAATCTAGCCCACACTTTGTTCCTCTAGCTGCATACCTGGGGAGGCTGGCAGACCTAAGTAAGGGACACTGCTTTCTAATTAGGGCATTTATGAAGGCACCTCTTTGCATTTGCCAAAGATACCAATGTGCCAAGAGAAGCCTGAAGTTGCTTTCTATTTCTTGTTATCAGTGTCCTCATTGATACAGTGAGGTAGAGTTGAGCTAGAAGAAGCTCAAAGACTCATATTTGGGGAATGGTTATGACAATGGTCTTTGAGATAGTCAAAAGTTAGAAACAGATTAAATAGAGCAAATGAAAGGCAAATGGTTAAATATGTTATGATGATATAGGCAAGAGGGAGGACCATTAAAATCATGCTTTCAAAGAATATTTGATATAGGAAAATGCTCACAATGGAACTGTAAGTAACATTGCTTTTTAAAAGTAGAAATATATACATGAAATTATATGTGATTATGCATTACAGTTCTTTCTGTGACATAAATTATGGTAATACAAATAATTTATATTTTATTCATTCCACATTTTTTATATTTCCAGAATTTTAGAATGATATATCATTTAATGAGAAAAAAGGTTCAGTGAAAAAACTCAAATAGAAAAATAAGTCATCTTTAAACAATGTCTTTTACTTCAAGCTATTTCTTCTAAGGGAAGAATCAGAAATATACTCAGACAATAATTAGATTTACATTAAAATTTAAAATTAGAAGAAATGGTTCAGAAAATTATAGTAAATGAAGATGCAGCCATTCAATGATATTTTGTTGTGTTTTGTTTATTAGGGGAATTGTAGTTTTAAAAAACAATCATGAGTCAGGTACAGAAAACCCATATACTATTCCATTATTATCACCTTGAATTGATGTGGTACATTTGTTACAACTGATGATAGCATATGTTTATAATTGTACTATTAGCTATTCTATGGTTTAACTAAAGGTTCACTGTGTTGTGCAGTTCCATGGATTTTCTTTAAATTTTTATATTCCATATATACAACCTAAATTTTCTGCTTTTGAGCACACATTTAAAGATACAATTCAGTGCTGTTAATTACGTACACAGTGTTGTGCTACCATCACCACCATTACTACCAAAACTTTTCCATCATTCCAAATAGAAGCCCTGTACATTTTAAACCTTAACTCCCTATTCTCTATCCCCAGCCCATCTCCTGGTAACCTATATTCTAGATTTTTACTCTATGAGTTTGCTTATACTAATTATTTCATAAAAGTGAGATGAAAGAATATTTGTTATTTTTTGTCTGGCTTATTCTACTCAACATAATGTCCTCAAGGTCCATCCATGTTGTCTCATGTATCAGGACTTCACTGCTTTTTACAGGTACATAATATTCCATTGTGTGTGTACACCACATATAGTTTAACCATTCATCAGCTGATGGACACTCAGGTTGCTTCCATCTTTTGGCAGTTGTGAATAACGCTGCTATGAACGTCAGTGTGAAATTATCTGTTCAAGTTCCTGCTTTCACTTAGAAGTAGGATTGGTGGACCATATGGCAATTCTATACTTAACTTTCTGTGGAACTGCCGAAATGATTTCCACAGTAATTCCCGTAAGAAATGAATGAATGTTCCTATTTCTCCACATTTTCTTCAATTCTTGTAATTTTCTTTTTTTTTTTTTAAACAGTAATCATTCTAGTGGGTGTGAAATGGCAGCGCATTGTGGTTTTGATTTGGGTTTCCCTAATGGCTATGATGATAAGCATCCTTTTTTTCATTTTTTAGCCATTTGTATATCTTTGGAGAAATTTCTATTCAAATCTTCTGCCCATTTTTAAATTGGATTGTCTTTTTGTTGTTGAGTTGAAAGATTACTTTATATATTCTGGATATCAAACCCTTTTCAGACATGTGGTTTCCAAATATTTTCTACCATTGTGTAAATTGCCATTTTATTTTCATGATAAAGTCCTTTGCTGCACACAGTTTCCAATTTTGATGAGGTCCATTTATCTGTTTATTCTTTTGTTGGTTTTACTTTGGGTGCAAAGTCTATGAAACCATTTCCTAAGCCAAGTTCTTGAAGATGGTTCCCTTCACTTTCTTCTAAGAGTTTTATAGTTCTGCCTTTTATATTTAGGTCTTTGATCCATTTTGAGTAGATTTTTGTATGTGGTATGAGGTAGGAGTCCACCAAAAGGAGATAGATGTTCACAGCACTACTTTTTCTTTTTTAATTTAAGAATTATTATAATGGCAGTTCATGCAAAGGGAGGGAGTTGGAGGGTAAGGAACATGCAAGGGACACGGGAGCATGATGACATGGCCAGGGCCACAGCTTCTTATGAAAAGCAAAGTCCAAGGCTGAAGCTGGGGCAGAAGAGGGATGGGGGAGACACTGTAACTGCATTCCCCCTACCCAAGGAAGCACCTAGTCCCTGCATCGCCCACTTATCTTGGTTCCCTAAGATTCCATCTCTTATTGTGCTTCTAGCCCTAGTGGCTCCTTCCTTTGCTCCCCTAGACTTTTTTCACCTGACAGATTTTCATTTGGGGTCATGTTTAGGGCCTGACCCCAAACAACCCCATCTTCTGAAGGTATAATCTTTACCTTTCCTGCTCCTGCCCCTTTTCCCATCTTGTCTTTTCCCCTGTCTGGAACAGAATCTTTGTCCCCCCTCCAACTTTTTGAAGAGACTATTATTCCCTATTTAGTAGTTTTTGCCCTCTTTACAAAAATCAGTTGACCATTATATGTGAGGGTTGATTCTGAGCTCTCAGTTTGATTCCATTGATCTATAGGTATGCTCTTGTGCCAGTACCAGGTTGTTTTGATTACTGTGGCTTTGTAATAATTTTAAGATCAGGAAGTGTGAGTACTCCAACTTCATTCTTCTTTTTCAATTTTGTTTTAGCTATTTGAGGTCCCTTATATTTCCATATAAGTTTGATGATTGACTTTCCCATTTCTGCAAAAAGGTTGTTGGAATTTTTATGGGAATTACATTGAATCTATTAATTGCTTTGAGTAGTATTGACTTCTTAACAATATTTGTTTTTCCAATCCATGAAAACAGAATGCTCTTCCATTTATTTAGTTCTTCTTTAATTTCTTTTAGTGATGTTTTTTAGTTTTCCATGTACAAATTCCTTACATCCTTGTTTAGAGTTATTCCTAGATATTTGATTCTTTTATTTGCTATTTTAAGTGGAAATTTTTCTTGATTTCTTCTTCTGATTGCTCACTACTAGTGTATAGAAATAGTACTGATTTGGGGGCATTGTTCTTGTGCTCTACCAACTTGATGAATTAGCTCTACTGCTTTATTATGGATTTTTCACAATAATCTGTGCATAGAATCATGTCTTCAATAGGGAAAGTTTTATTTCTTCCTTTGCAATTTGGGTGTTTTTTATTTCTTTTTCTTACCTAATTGCCCTGGCAAAAATCTCCAGTTACAATGTTGAATAATAGTGGTGACAGTGAGCATCCTTGTCTTGTTCCTCATCTTAGAGGCATAGTCTCAGTCTTTCACAATTAAGTAAGATAGCTGTGAGTTTTTCATATATATCTTTTATCATGTTGAAGAATTTTCCTTCTATCCCCAGTTTTCAAAGTGTTATTTTTTTTAATCAAGAAGGGGTGCTGGATTTTGTTAACTGCCTTTTCTGAAACAATTGAGATGATCATGTGGTTGTTTTCCTTCATTCAGTTAATGTGTTATATAATATTAATTGATTTTCTTATGTTAAACCACCCTTACATTACTGGGATAAATCTCACTTGATCATGGTGTGTAATTCCTTTAATATGCTATTTCTTCTTGAGTCAGTATAGGTAGATTTTTGTGTTTCCAAGAATGTATCCATTTCATCTAGGTTATCTCATTTATAAGCATCCAGTTGTTCACAATATCATATTACAGCCCGTTTTATTTCAATGGGGTTGATAGTAATGTCACCATTTTTATTTCTTTGTTTTTTAAAAAATATTTTTTATTTACTTTTAAAAGATACATAGATCACAAAAAAATGTTACATTAAAAAATATGAGGTTCCCATATGCCCCACTCCCCACACCCCCCACTTTTCCCACATCAACAACTTCTTTCATTAGTGCAGTACATTCACTGCAATTGATTAATATATTTTGGGGCACTGCTGCACAGCAAGGATTATAGTTTACTTGCAGTTTATACTCTTCCCATTCCATTCAGTGGGTTATGGCAGTATATATAATGTCCTGCATCTTTCCCTGCAATATCATTCAAGTCCCAAAAATGCCCCCATTTCATACCTTATTTTCCCTCTCCTTGCCTAGCAACTTCCGTGTCCACCGCCTCCACATCAATGATATAATTTCTTCCATTGCTAGAGCCTTTATAATTCCATAGTAGAATACCAGTAAATCCACTTTAATCCGTATTTTATTCCTCCATCCTGAGGACTCTGGGGTGGTGATGCCCACTCCACCTCTCAGTTGAGAGGGGGCTTTGATCCCACATGGCTGGTGGATGGGACTCTCACTCCCTCAGCTGTAGACTCTCTTGGTTCCTTGGTGTGGTGGTTGTCCATTCTCACTTCTCTGTCAGTTGACCTGGGTAAGTCCAATGAACTAGAGAGTAGGTGCTGCAACACCGCTGAGGCTCAGGGCCCAGCTGGCACATGGACAGCCCAGCATTTCAAGTCTCCTGGGAATACACCAACCACAGGTTCAATAAAAAGAACAGGAGAGGCATGTGTAGAGAAGTCACATCTGAATCCAACTCCATCATACTCAGGAGCACAAATTCCAATGTAAGGCCCACTGGCAAGTCACCAAACTCTGGAGCCACCTGCCATGACTGTAGAACCTAGATGTCTCCATAACCCTCAGGAGCACCACTATCTGGGGTTGTATCTAATTTGGCTGCCTCTGAGATCCTCCTGAGACGTGCATAAGCGTGACCCTTCTGATGACCTCCCAACTCATTTTGAAGTCTCTTAGCCATATAAACTCATTTGTCTTTACAATTTCCCCCTTTGATTCAAGATCTTTTTCTAGTTGCATCACTAGCCAGTGCTTGGTAATAATCCCTTGGTGCCAGAAAGTTTCATCCCTGGGAGTCATGTCCCATGCTGGGGGAAAGGTAATGAATTTTTATGCTCAGTTTGACTTAGAGAGAGCCATATTTGAGTGACATGGAGGCTTTCAGGAGATAATACTTAGGCACCCTGCAACACTAGGCCAAGTTGCAATTTCAGGTGCATTACTGGTTTAGGGTGTTGGATGGGGGGCATTTGGCACAGGGTGCACCTGAGGCAGGCTTCTAGGAAGTATGTGAGTGCTTATCTTGTCATAGTGTGTTATATCAGTGGGTGGAAACCCATACAATGAGCAGGAAGGTGTTGTACCCCCATTCTGGGAAGGCCCAATGTTCTCAAACAGAGGGGAGGGTGTCTTATGAGAGCATGGGTGACTCCTAATGGGGGTGGACAGACTAGTGTGTCAAGTCCTCAACATTGCTGCAAGTATCTATGAATCTTGTCCTTCAAGCAGTGAAGCTTGGTTGTCACTGTGGGTCCCAAGTGGAGGGGGAAGAGGAATAGAATTGATGGAAGAGGGGGTAATTAGGGGGCAATGGAAGTGCTCTGCTTGATTGTGCAATGATGGGTACAGGCCATGTTAACTTTCACCAAAAATTTATAAATGTGTACTGTCTAAAATGTAAACCATGACTACTGACCATGGTTAGTAGCTATGTTTCAATATTTGTATATCAGTTGTAGAAAATGTAAAAAGATTATTGTTGGGAAAGGGGGAGTAGGGAGAGGATGTTGGGTAAATGGGAATCCCCTATATTCTGTATGTAACTTTACTGTGACCTAAAACTTCTTTGAAGATATAATGAAAAAAAAAAAGAGGTAGACACTGAGGAAGAAATGGAAGAGATTGCCTTGCCATTGTACATATAGGACAGTACCTATTGCAGTGATGAAAGGCAAAATGTAAAAAAAATTTTAGTAATATTTTTCATTTTTTAATACCTCATTTTTTTTTACTTTATTTTAGTTTTCTAAATTATGTATTTTATTTCTCATGTTTAAACTTATCATTACTATTTCATTTTCCTATTAATTGAATTTGGCAATATATGAGGCTTCATTTTTGAAGATGTTTTGAATCAGAGGGGGTTCAACTATGGCAGGGAAGGAGCATATGTGTGGGGTGTCAATCATAGGAGATGTATTGGAGGGAGTTCACCTGGGCATGTTTATAGGGTATTTAGATATGTTCAGATGGGCATTTACACAGTGGGTAGAGATTCACATGACAACTGAAGGAGTGCTGGGTTCCCTTCCTCGGGAGCTCTGCTGCATTCCCCAATGGAACAGCAACAATCCCCCAAGTACAACGGCAGTGACCAGTGAAGAAGGATGGTTCACTGATGGGCCCTTGGTACTGATGTCTATGTTTATGAACCTGTTAAGCCTGAAATTTCAACTTGGCCTACTGTTGCAGGGTGCCTAAGCATTACCTCCATTTTCATTTCTTGTTTCAGTCATTTGTGTCCTCCCTCTTTGTTTCTTCTTCAGTCTAGCTAAAATTTTGTTAATTTTAGTAATCTTTTTGAAGAAATAACTGTTGGTTTTATTGATTTGCTCCTATTGTTTTTTAGTATTTCATTTATTTCTTCTCTAATCTTTGTTATTTCCTTCCTTCTGCTCACTCTGGGTTTCCTTTGCTCTTCTATTTTCTAGGTTTGCCAGTTTTGAGGTTAGGTATCTGATTTGAAATCATTCTTCTTTTTAAATATAAACACATTTAGGGGTATAAATTGTCCTCTCAGCACTCTTTGATGCATCCCATAAGTTTTGGTATATATTATCTTCATTTCATTTGCCCCAAGATATTTTCTAATTTCCCTTGTGATTTCCTCTTTAATCTTTTGGTTGTTTAATAGTATGTTGTTTAATTCCACATTTTTGGTGAATTTTCCATTTCTCCTTCTGTTATCAATTTCTAGATTGATTGCATTGTGGCCAAATAAGATACATTGTATGATTTCAGTATTTTTTAATTTATTGAGACTTTTTGTGTGTGTCCTAAGGTATGGTCTATCATGGAGAATAATCCATGAGCACTTGAGAAGAATGTGTATTCTGTTGTTGTTGGTTGAGGTATTCTATATATATCTATTAGGTCAAGTTGGTTTAGAGTATTGTACAAGTCTTATATTTCCTTATTGATCTTTTGTCTGTATGCTCTATGTACTATTTAAAGTGTTGTATTAAATTCTCCTATTATTAATATATATAAAACCATCTATTTCTACCTTTGAATAGGTCAAAGTTTGCTTCATATATTTTGGGAGTCTGCTGTTAAGTGCATATATATTTATGATTGTTACATATTCTTGCTAAATTGACCCCTTTATCAGTCTATAATGACTGTCCTTGTATCTCAAAAAATACAGTTTTTGATATAAAGTGTTTTTTAATCTAATTATTAGTATAGATCCCTTAGCTCACTTTTGGATTCTACTTGCATGGTATTTTTTTCCATCCTTTCACTTTCAAACTACTTATAACTTTGAATTTAAGGTAAGTCTCTTATAAGCAGTTGAGTTATACTTTTTATCCATTCTGCCAATCTCTGCCTTTTGACTGGGGAGTTTAGTCCATTTATATTTAGTCATGGCTGATAATCTATGACTTTCTTCTGCCATTTTGCTATTTAGGCTTTCTGGGTCTGGTACCTCTTTTGTCTTTCAATTCTGCCATTATCGCCCATTTTCATACTTATTTGACTTTTTATATTGTACCATACTGAGCCCTATACCATTTCTATCTGGATACATTTTTACATATTTTTGCTATGATTATGTGGGGCTAAAATTTAACATCCTATGTCCTTTCCTTGGTCTGTAAGGAAGGACATTGGTATTAAGGAGAATAACTACTATGCCTTCCAGTGCTTTGGCAAACCTCATTTGCGAGGTCTTTGAGCCAAGCAACTGTGAATTCATATTGTTGGAGCATTTGTTGAATCCCTGGGGTTTGCAGCTCTCAATAAGTTTGGTTTGGCTGAACCAAGAAAAAAAGGCATATGCAGATTTCTACAGAAACTGATTCCCTGAAATATTTTGAGGAGATGAGGAAGGCCGGTACCTTTCAAAGTGAAAAGAGATTTTGGAACATAAGGAATTACCTTGGATTGAGTTCCCTGGATGTTTGTCACTGAGTTGTCTATGCTCCTGAATTAAGTAACCTGAATATATGGACTATGGAATAATTTCTCTTGATAAGTAAATAATTAACAAATACTATGTGAAAAAAAACATCCTAAATATACAACAATAATACATGATTTGCTACCAAATGGAGTTCAATAGCATACACATACATTATTCCTATATACCTCCATCACCCCACTTTTTTGTATTTATTACAAATTATGTCTTTGGTCATTGTATGCCCAAAACCATAGCATTATTGTTACTTTTTAGTATATTTGCATTTTAGCATCTATGTAGGAAGGGAAACACAGAGTTACATACCAAAAAAATACAAAGTATAGTACTAGCATTTATAATTACCCAAATGGTTATAATTACTGGAGGTCTTTATTTATTCTCTTTTGAACCACTGTCTAGTGTCCTTTCCTTTCATTCTGAAGAACTCCTTTGTGGGTCAGTTCTCGCGGCAATGAACTCCCTCAGCTTTTGTTTATCTGGGAAAATTTTAATTTCTCTCACATTTTTGAAAGAAAGTATCATTGTTGTCTAGGTTGGCAATTGTTTTCTTTCGGTGTTTTAAATATTTTAATCACAGCCTTCTTGTTTCCATGCTTTTTGATAAGATATTAGCACTTAATATAATTAGACTTCCCTTGTACATAATGCATTGCCTTTGCCTTGCAGCTTTCAGGACTCTCTCCTTGTTTTTCTCCTTCAACAGTTTGATCAGTATGTGACAGGACATATTTTCTTCAAGTTTATCTTGTTTGGTGTTGTCTGGGCTTCTTGGATGTGTATAATGTTGTCTTTTGCCAAGTTGGGGAAGTTTTCTATCATTATTTCTTTGAATATTCTTTTTCCCCCTTTCTCTTTTTTTCTCCTTCTGAGTCTCCAGAATGCATACATTTCTATGCTTGATGGTATCCCAGAAGTGCCTTAGGCTAGTTTTGCTTTTTTATAATTCTTTTTTCTTTCTGCTTCTCCGCCTGAGTAAGTTCAATTGTCTTATCATCACATTCACTGTTCTTTCTCCTGCCAGCTCCAATTTTCTGCTGAAATTCTCCTGGGAGTTTTTTACTTGTGATTGTGTACTATTTGGCTCCTTTCTAAAATTTCTTTCTTCTCTGCGATTGTTATATTGTTCCTTCACTGTTTTCCTGACATCTTTTAGTTCTTTCTCTGTATTTTCCTTCATCTCCTCAAGAATATTAAAGATCTTGGTTTGCTTTTCATTTGGTTGGTTTTTTTAAGGCTTTGTCCATTATACTCACAGTCTTATTTTTTGTTGATACTTTCTGGGTTTCTACCTTCTTTGAATAGGCCAAAATTTTCTGTTTCTTAATTTGTCTTGTAATCTTTTGTTGCATACTCTATTAAAATGTTAACTCTGGCATTTATCTCCTGAGAAATCTGCTTCTTGATTTTGTCACCTGCTGGTGATATGACAGAGATTTTCTTGAGTGTCAACCCTCCCATCAGAAAGGTCCACCCAAGTCAAATGTAAAGTATGTGAGGTTCAGGATCTTCCCTGTCTTTTCTGGGTTTGTGTCTCATCCTCAGCTCATGCTTGCTAGTGGTTTTAGGAGTTCTCCTGTTTACACAGCAAGACTTAAATCAGGTAAGTCTTTGTCCTACACCCTCCACCTCAATTGTTTCTTATACTACTTTCGTTTTCTCAAGTTGTTTTTGCCTGGAGGGCAAATTCTGGAGGCAGGGCACTCTAGATAGAAATTTCCCAAGTCAGTCTTTCCAAGCCAGAACAAAATCAGGGATCCACAAAGGGGGCACCAGCTGTCTCCACATAGTCCTGGAGAGGAGATGAAGGTAAACCACCAAGATATTCTTCTATTGCATCCCAATGCTGCACTTTCTTGATCTGCCCAGAAAATACAGTTCTTCAACTGTTCTACACAGTTCTGAAAGTTTACCATCTGTTAAGTCTCATCTGCTGCCTTTTTCTGGTGTAGCTTGGAACAATGGCTGTCCTCTTTGCTATGTCCCCAACAATCCAAAGTACTTCATCAAAAGTCATGATCAGTGATCAGCCAGTGCCCACCTTGGAACTATGGGATGTGAATTTTTATGTCCCTTTCTGGCACCAGCTAGCTATGCCAGGGGCCAGACCCCACTGCTGCCTGCCATGAAAGTGGGGGTAAGATAATGATAAATACTGCCTGGAGAAAGCAATTTACTGTAATTTACCAGCCTCTTCCTCCTGCTTTTCTCTGGATGGTATATAGTGTTCTATTGGATTCCAGAGTTTTGAAATATTTGATTCAGACAGTTCCTGCCTGTTAAATAGTTGTTCCTACTCTGCCACCTTCCCACAAACCCCTCTCATTGATATTTTAATTCCTGCTTTAAACTCAGACCTATTTTATAGTCACTGAGCTTTCTCAGAGTGTTTCCCCTGAGACTGGTCTCTATGTCCAGTCCTGGGTGTAAACTAATGAACAAACACTATAGTTTTATTTGTAGGCATTTTTCCTAATAGATTCACATTATAAAAGCCAACACATTTCTGGTATATTGCTCCCAGGAGCTTTTAGAAAGCAAAAACAGTGACAATTTAGAAACACAAATTTGGCTGTGTTTTGACAATTGTATACTCTTCCTTTGAACAACCAGGGAAACCCTGGGACGCTGCAAAACAAGGCTTATTCAGAATAGTTCTCCTTCTTCAAAGCTTTTCCTCTCCTTCCCTTTACTTCTTACTTCTGTTGACCATTTTATGTTTTGTTTTAAGACTATATCACTGAGCAGATTTTTGTAGGATTTTGCTTTTTGTTTTGCTTGTCTGGGCCTATTTCATCCCCAGGAGGGTGACTTGCTAGTATCATGAATTAGGCTGCTGCTATAGATTTATTGTGAAATATTGTGAGCCCACCTCCTACCTCCTACCTCCCCAAAGGAGGTGAGTCCCACAGTAGAATACTGCCCATGGTCCTCCCTGGCAGAGAAACTGGGGCCATGAAGACTGGAGGGGCCCAATCCCCCTGAGAAGATGGTCAAGTACCCAGACCCTAGAAACAGGGGCAGCAGTCCCACGGATGGAGAAGGTGGATACTTCCATTCTTTTAACCTAGAATGACACTTCCCACAGGTGGGAGGGCAGCACACTATAGAGGGGCAGTACCAAATATCAGGTCTGCAGCAGCAGAAGTCTCAGCAGATGGACATGGCTAGAGGGAGTTGAGACACCTGTTGAGCTAGCCAGCCTCAGATGTAACATGTGCCTGAGCTAGGAGCAAGGCCTACAATCTAGAGACCTCTCCCTTTTCCTTCAATTGAGTGTTCCCTGAGGCTCTCTGGGATTGGGGGATAAGGTGCTGGAAGCCCCCCACACATACACAAAAATTGCAGATCCTGGATTTCTTACTTGGGCTTCTGAGTGGGAGTGCAAGCTATATTTCATTTTATTTAATTTTTTAAAAAAGAGAACTGTGGCATTTTTATATTCTGGGTATCATGGGAAAAATTTATGCCCGTCAATAAATAAAAATCATTTAATAAAATAATAAAATGATTTCTAGGTTGTAGTTAATGATGCAGTTTTCCAAACAATTAATCCCTGAAAATCCCACTCAGAAGGCTGGGCTGACCCATTCAAGTATCGACTGTGAGATTTGAAGACATGTCTGCCCTTGACCAAGGTTGATGTGAAGAGCATAATTATAATACCTTCTCCCAGGGCTGGACTCTGCTTTTTTAGAAAAATCCTAAGCAAATCTCTAAAATTTTTTGGAGAAATTTTAGGAGTCAGAGTGCTCTTGCTGAAAATTACGTGAAAACCTCAGAGAGTGATTATGACTTTTCCAAACCCACCACTTTTTCTTTATCCCTTTAGGATGCAACTCCAAAATGGACATCCCCAGCATTGTGCTTTCCACTGACCTCCAAGCTTGGACAGGAATCCCAGTTCCTCACACAAAATCCAAGGAGAGGTGGGGGAAGTCAGGGGTAGTGTGTTTCTTCCTTCAGTGTTGGGGATTTAGAAAAGCAATCCTTGAGGTCTGCAGTCCTGTCCTCTAATAAGATATGTCAATCAATGGCTCTGCTGCCAGGGTGAGAAATTCAGTCAGAGGGAGAATACAGGACTGACAAGAGCTTCATGTCTGTGCAGGTCAGGTTTTACTGTTAAAAGAGTTATAAAGAGGTTTTCATTTCTGAAAGTTATAGATTTTGGAATTGTGGATAAGAGATCATGGACTTATAACTAATCTGCACTTGAAATCTCAGTCTCAACGTCCAAATGACATCACATGGCAAACCAATCTAAAACCAGTCTCGGGAGTCGCATCCTTAAAATCCTTCCTTCACTAATATCGCATATATAAGACTGTTTTTCTTCTGAAGCAGAACAAATGTATGTTAATGTTATAAGATATCAGGGCAATATTCAGGCAAAAATACAACCACGGCAAACTGGACAGTAGTGTATAGAAATGTATTAGTACTCTTCCATCAATAGTAAAATAAAAAAAATTAAAAATGAAATATACTAAAAGAAAGTAGATAATAGGTACTACATATTGCTTGACTCCATCTATACAAAATATAAACCCAAATAAACTAGAGACACAGCAGTTATGTATGGCAGTGGAAGGATAAAGAGATTGAGAGGTGACTACTAAGGGGTGGAGTTTTTTTGTTTGTTGTTTTCTGTTTTTTATTATTATTATTGGAGTAATGATAATGCTCTATTATTGAGTGAAAATGATAAGTACACAACTCTGGAATTATACCAAATACCATTGATTGTACAATTTGGATGGATTGTATCTTTATGAATATGTTTCAATAAAATTGATTTTTAAAGAAATCCGTCCCTCACCCAGAATTTTTGTCTCAGTCATTGATCTCTTTGCTAGCCAGGTTGCTAAAGCCAAAGCCCTTCCTGCTCCCATCTCTTATGTTGAACCTGCATTCAGTCGTGTTGGCTTTATTCCAGACCACTTGTCAAACATCCACTATTCTTCCATCTTCACTGTCACCCAATGGTTCATGACACCCTCATATCCACTGGGCCACAGGAGTTTGGCCCTGGAGATGAAAGACAGGAGCTCACTTACCTGCCTTCTTCCCCATGATCCATCTTGACTTGCATCTGGTGGAACATTTTAAAATCATAAATAAACTCATGTCACTCCCCTGGTTTAAACTCTATAGGTTGCTGCCTAATATCCAGAGCCCCCACCGTGGCTTCCAAAGCCCAGCTGAACCTAGTTACAGCCCAATTTACCTCCTCACACCATCTCTTACTCACACACTCTAATCAGCGTGGCCTCACTTCTTTTGCTCCCCTTGCCTTGCTCTTTCCCTCCTTGTATCTTAACACAGATAGTTCCCTCAAGATGTCCTCTTCGTGTCCTCTCAGCCTCAACTCCAATGACACCTCCTTACAAAAGCCTTTGCTGGAGCTTTATCTAACACAGTCCATCCCCCACCTCCATTTCTCTCTATTATTTGTCCTCATTTGACATTGCTTATATTTGCACATGCTCACTGTTGGGCTCCTCGATTCACCATGGCATCAGCTCTCTGAGAGACTTGTCTACCACAGCGAACTCAACCAGGGATTGTGTGTGGTAGATGTGCAATAACAATTCCTTAAAAGAATAAATGAATGAATGAATGATGTGGAAATTAGAGATGATATCATTTCTAGCGTATATGGTGCCTAGCATATAGCAGACACCAGTAATTGGAAGCTAATGTTCTTTTACTTAGTTTTTATCATTATTATTACTCATTATTTGATCTCAACAGTGTTTGTTGAATAAATCATGTATCCAATCACATAAAGAAGGGAGAGGACAAAGCAATGTATATGGTGTGATTCAGCATTGCCGACTGGCCTAATTCCCAAGCATCTCTCTCTCCTACCCAGACTTAGGTTTAGTGCTCACATGCATTAGAATTTTCCATGAGCAGCCCCCAAGTAAACTTTACATGTTATCCAGAGGATTTTAGTTCATCAATTTAACTAGTACCCTTATATAAGGAGAAGATATTCAGGACAGGAAACTGTAATGAGTGTAGACATTGCAGTGACATGGCAATACAGATCCAGAGATTATTGAGGAAAGCCTGGCTGTCGTCAAGAAGCAATGCTTCTTGGGATTGTGGGAGCTTCCGTGGCAGCCAATTAAGGGGGTTGGATGAGGTCTCTGATCTGTGGTTACTCATTTTAAAATTCCAAATAGGGCTGACCCAGAAAGTACTGGCCTTGCCTTCCACTTGCCTTCCAGTGCACAGCTTCCATCAGAGAGCATGATGTATGGGTCTCAGGGCTTCCTTGAAGAGCCCTAGGGACTTTCAAGTGGGTAATTAAATCTTGAGGGACCGGTCTTGGGCATTTCATTCAGCTCAAAAATATTATATTCATTGATATTCACATACAGACCCAAGAAAAGGAATTCATTGCTTAATGATTAACCTTCACATATGTTACACATTTAAGTCAATATATTCCATGACATATTTAGATAACACATTTCCCAATTCTTCTGCTACTCAAGTCCACATTTCTTTTTTGAAATCAGATTAGTTATCATCTTGACTCCTATATGTTTCCTATTCATCATTTTTAAAAATTCTGTCCAGTTTAATAGGCCAAAAATGTCTTGTGTGCCTGAAATCATAACTGTTTCTTTGTTTTATTTAAGGTAGAAGAGAGTAATTTCAGGTTTAAAAGTTTTATCTGAAGGAGAATTAAATGGCTCAATTGTGTTTATTAAAAGAAAACAACACTTGCATTGGCTTAAACAAGGAAAAGATACATTTCTAGAAAAGAATGTTATTGTATGCAGTAATTTAAAACATATCAGAACTACTTTCCTCTAATGTAAAGAATACAGGCATTTTAAAAATGAAAAGGACATGAAAGATATGTTTCTTATGCATTCGATGAAATGTTTGACAGAACATAAAACCCCTGAGATTATTTGGGCTTGATGTTCTTGGAGGGCATTCACCATGATTTCTGCTTTTGTGGTTGCTTCAGGATAAAGTAAATTATGAGCATTCACCTAATGTGAAAAGTCATATCTGACCATGTGGCTCTATTTCAATATGATTCTCAAAATGTGTTTTCAGAATTTAAAAAAAATCTATTGAGTAGATTTATTAAGGCACTGGAGATTTGGGGCAGTGGAGCTAACTATGTTTACTTCAGGAATATCCAAGAAACATACATTTAACCACAATTATATAGCAAAGTGAATAGTAAATACTTCAAATAAACACAATGATCTTCTCAAGAGTTCACAGTGTGCCTTTCATTCTATTAAACGAATCTCACTGAATCAGAATGTTTTATGACAGCTATAAATAGATTGGATTGAAGTTTCTTATATTTTCTGTTTTTAAAAAAATGGTTTCAATAAACAAATGAACTGTAAGTAAGGTTTCAAATAATTTTCCAAAGTTTAATAGCACATCTTTGCATTCAATTCATCTTTATTATCAACACCATTATCCTTGGAATCTCTTACTAAGAGTTTACCCCAAGCATGTGTTTCCTCCTGACATTCTCACAGCAGCCTCATTGTATGGGTACCAGGGTAATCACTTTAAAGATGAGAAAACCAAGATTCAGACAGGTTAGTTATTTTCTCAAGTATCACAGTTAGAATGAGGCAAATGCAGTATTTTAACTCCAAAGTTTTTATTCCATCTATGCACTTCCAAATATGCTAGCCATTGGTTTATGCTACTATGTGCCAATATTAGAAATTAAAACCAAATTTTAACATCTGAATATAGATGATTCATCATTACTAAACTCAAAATAACTTTCCCAAAATCCACCTGAACCATTGAGATTCATACGAACACGTGACTTAACTGGAGGTTTGGACTTATGTTTTCTTTTTTTAAATTTTCTTTAATTTTTAAAGAAGCTTTAGATTACAAAAACGTTACATCAAAAATATAGGGGATTCCCATATAACCCAACCCTTCCCCTTCCCACACTTTCCCACATTAACAACATCTTTCATTAGTACGGTTCATTTGTTACAATTGATGGACACATATTGAAGCACTGCTACTAACCATGGTCTATGGTTATACTTTACATTTCACCCCACACAATTTTATAGGTTTAGACAAAATGCATAATGGCCTGTAGCCATCATTGCAATGTCATCCAGGACAATTCCATTGTCCCCAAAAATGCCCTCATGTTACACCTAGTCTTCCCTCTCCCTCCCCTCAGAACCTCTGGTGGCCACTGCCTTTATATCAATGATACAAGTTCTTCTATCATTAGAACAATAATATCTATAATAGAATGCTTTCTTAATTATTGAACTTTCATAAATATCGCATCAGACATACCTAATTATCTGTCCTTTTTCAGTCTACTTCAACAGACAGTGTGATTTCCTGGGTGCTAAAAAGATAGCCATGACAGATCAATTCTGTTATTTATAATAAAAATTTGGAAAACTTCAGAGTCAAACACAGCAGCAATTTTGCCTTTTGATTTAATCTTCAGCCCAACAAGACCTGGTGGTATGCTGCCTTTGAATTCTCATGCATTACTCTTATCATTATTTAAAACAATGGTTGCTGATGTTTTAGAGCTGGACTTTACAGGACCCTGAGGACTCTCTTTTCCCTTAGAAACTGCATAATGGTGCATAAGTACTAGTCATCCATACTCCTTCTTCAGTGGTAGACATGGCAGCTGCTAGATTTCCAAATTTTACTTTTAGACATCAGATTCTGACTTTGAGCTCTAAAGATAATGAAAAATATTTACAGATGATGCTGTGCTAGGTTCTAAAAATTGAAACATCTTGATTAATACATCCTTCCAAAGTCTCTTTTAATGGAATTTATGGTTGGAATATTGTCATGTGAAATCCATTTATAGCTTGGGTCATATGACTTAACAGTAGGCAGTTGCTGTTTGCTGGTTCCTGGGTTATGCCAGGACTCAGATCCCAATAGGTAATTGCTACAGTATTTCAAATGCAAAATAAATTTTAGGCAACCTAGTAGCTTTAAAGATTAGGGAGTTTAGAATGACTCAGATAAAAGGGAAATCTATCTGTTGGCCCTCAGTTGCAATTACAAAAGCCCCAACCAAATTTGATCATTGCTCCTTGATTCCCCAGGGCCTTCAAATTGCTGCCCTGCCAAAGGAGATTAAAGGCAAAACCAGAGCTGAAATGTGCCTTATTTAGCCTTATTTAGTGTATGTCAGTCATGTCCTCCAGGGAAAAAAGTGCCAAGGCAAAGATACAAGGGCAAGAGATTTATTGGGGATAACACCTGTGAATGATAAAGAGGGGGTGGCAGGAGAAGGGAGGGAAAGTCTTCAGATCAGGATGCAGGTCTCATACCCATAAATGGAGTAGAGGAAAGACAAAGGATTGGGAAGGAAGAGCCCCAGGGTATAGGAAAGTCCTGAGAAAGTCAAAGGGATGCTCAAGTTTGAGCAGAAATCACCAGGTCCTAGAATCCTTGCCATGTTCCATCATTGGCTGGAGCTGCCTGGGAAGTGTAAGGCATCAGTGCCAATGCTGGGGCTGCCCCCTCTCTGTATCCTTTATTTTTGGTCTGCAAGCTCTTATTGGAAGAGCAAAGCAGCACACCTTCATGCTGGTCACCTAGTGTTTTAAATAAAACAGAAACATTGTTGTTTAATGTTCACAGTTGTTAAGAGTTTCACACTCACAATCCAGTAGTAACACCAAATATTCAGCCCACATCCACTTGTTTCCAAAACATTATGACAATTTAATAGTTTTCAATTTCTTTTTTTTAAAAGATTTATTTATTTCTCTCCTCTTCCCCCCCACCCCAGTTGTCTGTTCTCTGTGTCTATTTGCTGCATGTTCTTCTTTGTCCGCTTCTGTTGTTGTCAGCGGCACAGGAATCTGTGTTTCTTTTTGTTGCATCATCTTGCTGTGTTAGCTCTCCATGTGTGCAGCGCCATTCTTAGGCAGGCTGCGCTTTCTTTCATGCTGGGCAGCTCTCCTTACGGGGTGCACTCCTTGTGTGTGGGGCTCCCCTACACGGAGTCACC
Organism: Dasypus novemcinctus; assembly: GCF_030445035.2. NCBI lineage: Eukaryota > Metazoa > Chordata > Mammalia > Cingulata > Dasypodidae > Dasypus > Dasypus novemcinctus. Next base: position 20,854,519 of record NC_080696.1, on the reverse strand, counting down.
CCTGTTTGGCACGGCACTCCTTGCACTCATCAGCACTGTGCATGGGCCAGCTGCACATGGGTCAAGGAGGCCCGGGGTTTGAACCGAGGACCTCCCTTATGGTAGACAGACGCCCTAACCACTGGGCCAAGTCTGCTTCCCAGTTTTCAGTTTCTTAATGCCATTCCTGACGCACAGAAGCATATTCTTATGAAGTAAATTGCAAAATGGTTTGCAAACATGTCCTATTGAACCAAACAATTCTGATTGGTATTCTACAGCTGATCATGTCATCTGGCCCAATGTACTTCAAAAATAGACAATGTGGAGAGGTTACAGAGCAGGCTAGTTTGTCACTTTACCTTCTTGAATAAACTCTGCATGTAACCAATTCACTAAAAATGAAGGTCCCATCAGAAGAACACAATCATTCATCAAATATATAAGAGGAAATGATTGTAAGTTGTGTTCACTGAAGGTATGATGCCTCAGTCCTTGGCTTCCCATCCAGGAAGAGTGATAGTGTCTCATCCAGACATGACATCTAAACGATTATAGTAATCCAGGTATTCAAAGAGCACTCTTTAATTTACTATGATGTACTTACTGGCCATTCTTTTTTGTCTCCTATTAAGGAAACATGGGCAAAATACATTGTAAAGACTCATTAAAGGTGTGATTAGAATAATGAAAACTAGTTGTCTGTGCACAAAGCTGATATTATATTCACCATTATTAAGGCATGCATCATACCTGTTATTTTTTTGAACTTCATTTCCTAGATCTGCTCATGTTTTACACGCATTTTCCATACTTTTGCCTCAATTCTCCTGCTGGCATCTCAGGCTTGGCTTGCAAGTCGGTCTGTTCCTATGGGATATCTTAAAGGGCCTGATAGATTTATATGAAGGTTTAAACTGTGTCTGACCCTCACTGACCCTGTGCTCAAACCAACCAACCAAACAGAAGCTAGTCATGATCTTTCCCTACTCAGTGGACAGGGCTACTGGAGCCCATTCAAACATTCTGTTACAGGTGATGGCTGCCTGGGAGGGATGGCATTTGTTCCTCCTGTCCTACATCTCCTTTGGAAAAAATTTGCACTGATAACTGTATTCTCCTAGCAGGTACTATCCCTGTCCCACACATATGCTTTTGGCACTTATCAATACTGTACACACGAGCAGTTTTCCCTGGAAACACCTGTGACCATCTGCCGAAGGACTTTCTCAGGACAAAGGAGGAGGATTTCCTCTCTTGGGCAGGTCTGAAGTGCCAGGGTGTTGATGCTCTCAGAAGCAGACCCAAGCAGTAACACAAGGGATTATAAATACCCAGCTTCCTTGTCCCTTGAGTTGGGCAACACTGAAGCATGTTCTGTATAATTTCTCGGAGCTCCCTAGCAAGATTGAGCTCAAGTTGCCCACAACAGAATGCTCTGTTGATTACCTCTCTTTTCCTCACTTCCTCATGGGGCCGCCTAGGATCAGCGCCCAGTAAACTGCTTGCACCCCAACCCTTGTCTCCCATCTGTTTCTTGAGGATTGCACACAAAGGCAGTACTCAATTTATCCTTCCTTATACTTGTTTCTCTTCATCTTTTCCTTACCCATTATAAATTTTCAGTGGTCATTTTTCCTAGCTCATCTTTAGTAAATTCAATGAGATGAACCATCACAATAATCTGATTTCAGAGATATTGGGATGAAATTTCAAAGAAATCTATTGTCTGGTTCCAGGAGGCCAAGCAATTTAGGAGAGCATGAGAGTATCCTTTCTTCATGTTCCAGCCCAATCCTGGATATTGTGGAGTGCTATTAAGGGAGATACTTTTTCATCCTGTCACTGACTTTCTGTGGGGATTATCTTGGGTAAATGTTTCATGGCCTTATTGCTTTATTTCTTTTACTCATCACCTTTAGTTATCACTTTAAGTCAACACCTCCCTGAAATACTTCCTTGCTATTTGAAAAAAATCACACAATTAATATGAACGCATCTTGACCTTTTGGCTTCCCCCGAATCCAAAAACTTTGGAGAAATGACTTTCATATTTCTTCCCTTTATAGTTAACTATGACCAAAAGCAAACTTGTAACTCTATGTAAGACACTTTTCCTTCTTAAACTTTAAGTATGCAACCCAGTCATACAAACAAGCCCCAAGGTTTACAATCAGTTTATCCTTTGTATCTCGTTTCTGGCTTGTTTCTGTCAGCTTAGTCGCCATCAAAATGATGTCCTAATTAAAATTGAAAAATGGGCATTGGCTTTACTGATGACTTCACTCTACTATGAATGTATAGCTAATGTACTTACAACACACACACATATGCACAACCTTTTTGTGTGGGGGGTAAGTCTGTGTTTTCCTTTTTCACTAATTACTTTTGGAGATTCATTTTGAAAATCCACTGTTCTCCTATTCTAAAGCCATACCCAAATCAAATGCCACAATGGTCTTCAACCAATCTCTATTGTGAACCAGATCCTTGAGAAAATGCTACCTCTGAGACTGAAGGGAGGATCTAGAGGGAAATTACATTAAGAAACCCCAAGATTAACCTAACCTTCTCTGTGCTGTCTTTCGTATTCTAGACAGCTGTAAGTTTCTGCTTGAGTGAATCTGTATCCTATGCCTCTCAAAGCTCCCTGCCCCCAAATAAGGAACAGAGGCAGTTAAAATGTGGAAAATTAAGAAAATGCAGAACACATCATTAACTCATATACTCAGGAAGCTGTGGCAATCTCTAGTTCTCCTCACATAAGGCCCACTATAAATGAAATATATATTTTAATTATTTCCAGTTTAGATATTCCCAGTGTGCCATACACAACCTCAACTGCTTGCTGTAGAATAAAGGAAAATTGGGCGGTAAGAAAGCAAGAAGAAAGTTTCAGTTAATGCAAAACAGTCTCAAGTCATCGTCACATTGCCCTGAGCAAAACTCTTCCTTTTATTTGGTAGAAAAAGCAATCAATTTCCCCTACATGCAGCGTCTGGGTTCAGATTCTGTTTACTCATGAGCTGTGACAGGCTTACCCAAAGCAGCTTTGCAAACCAGCTGCTCCCCTCACAGTCTCTGTGGTTGTAATTCTTTTAAGTTGCAAGGATAACTTAAACTGTACATGGCTTTCCAGGATGCAAGTCAGGCAGCGGGAACTGTTGACATATTTTATTTTTTACACAGCATTTTCAATTACAGAGAACGGGATTGCCATGAACTTTCATTCGGTGCCCCCGCACGCCTGACATCCATCGGGGAACATAAAGCATGCAAAGGCCCTTCAACTCAGCTCTTTCCAGAAAACCCTGGAAACTGGCCCAAAATGTATTTGTGTCATTCCTGACTCAATGAAAACCAAGCCAGAGCCCTTTAAGTGCTTCCAGTATATGGCCTTTCCAGTTAAACTACCAGAGGGCTCATATCGGGATGGGAATCAGTGGAAATCTCAAGGCCATCTTGCTCTAAAAATCTCTCGCTGCCCAGCCAGTTGTCCTCTTATCCCTCAAAAGAGAAAAAGACATTTCTTAGAAAGCTCTTACGAGTTATTATTGTTTTTCTTATTTTAGAATAACTCATTATTCTAAAATTGTTTCCCATCAATGCATATGCTAGAGTTTGGCATCTGCCTTAGGCACGGGAGTAGCTGAGGTGAGTTTAAAATTAGTCTTGGGGTGCTGTAGGGACTGGGAGTCAGTATCAGTCCTTTGAAGAATCCAGGAGGCTTTATTTCATGTATGAAAGGGCCTATAAGCCCTGCTTTGGCCCATAGCCAAAATGTGATTATTAAATAAACATACTGATATTATACTTAAATGTGTACTACAGTGAAAAGAATGCTGGAAATTTAAAACTGTCAGGGGATAGAAGAGAATAGTCATAAAGCATTATAAAATGTTCAGAGACATGGTCATTAAGATTAATTGAGGTTTAGTATATAACCCCCTCTTCTTGGGGAATTGTTCTCACCAGCTGTATGAATCCTCTCACAGTTCCCCAACACCCTCCACCCCCCACCATTTCTCTCTGTGCATCTGAGCCTTTGCAATTGCTGTTCCAGATGTCCAAGGTGTTTGTCCACTCTTCCTGGCTCAATAACTCACTCTTTCAAGACCTGGATCAGAGATAACCATTCTGCATGGCCTGCCACCACCCCCTCCAGGATGAGGGAGCTTCCCAGCAAGTGCCTATACAACTGGAGCTCATTATATATACAATTGGAGCTGTACAACAGCAGCTTTGTGCATCCTTCTCTGCCAGCCTCTAATTCCTTATGGACATGTGCTCCTCTGCAACTTACTCTCCTTAGAATCACCAATTATCTGCAAGGTGCCAAGTGAAGATACGTTTGTTGAATGAATAAAAATAAAATAACAATGGAAATACACACATACCTATATATGCATGTATTATTTCCATTATATACAAATATTCAAATTAGATGTAAGAAGAGACTTTTCAGGATAAAACTTTTAATTCACTAAGGGCTGTATCACATGTTTCTCCTCTTTCTATATGGAGGACCAATGTTTTTCAGAAAAAAAATGCATAAGAAATACTATCAAATTTATTTTTAAGTTACCTGTGTTTTCTCACCAAATTTCAAGCCCCCTTGATTTTTGGCTTGTAACTTCTTTATTTGGCTGTGGCCGCTCTGTTGGAAAAATATCCATTTGAGTATATGCTTATGCATGTGAGTGTGCATGTGTGTGTGCATGATTCAATATGTGTGCATGTGTATGTGGGCATGTGCATGTATGTGCATGTGTATATTTCATCCTTTCCAAAATAATCTATCCCAGTACAAGACAGGTCAGATTTCCAGAAATAATTCAAGAATAGAAAAAATGGAAGCTACCATTCAAGTGTCCCTTTAAAAGAAGAAAGAGGAGAAGGAAAGAAGTAAAAGAAAGGAAAAGAAAAACTTCTAAGCCTCATGTAAGTGTCCCTTCACTGAGAGTTTGCACTATTGAGCCTTTGTTGTAAGCCTGACATTACCTGAACTGTTCCCATATATAGCGTCATGTAACCTTCCCCACCTCATCAACCATTGTTACTCACCAGGCAAGGGAGTCACAGAGGGCAATCTGTCCAAGGTCACCCAGCTCATAAATGGCAGTGTCAGGATTTGAACTTGTGGGCTCCAGAGGCCATGTCACCACCTTCACCCTTGAAAGAGGCATCCTTACTTTTTTATCTCTATTTTTGCATTTCCCAACCATAAACTCTCTTCTAATCCCACTGTTCCAGTGAAAGAGCCCTTGGGGTCAATGATAACCTCCATGTCATAGGAGATGTTATTCAGGCCTCTTGGCCCTACTTGGTACAGCTGACCTCTGCGCCCTGCTTCCCTTTACTCTGAGACACAGTTCTCTTTGGAGTTCCTCCTACTTCTCTGCCTGATCCTTCTCTGGCTCCTATCCTAGGGTATTATTCTCAATGCATCCACCTTGGCCACTGTGGAAATCAGTTTGACAATTCTGCAGACAGTTAAACATGGAAGTATCACATGACCTGGTCACCCCATTTCTCAACATACACTCAAGAGAATTGAAAGCAAGGACTCAAACAGACAACTGCACACCAATGCTTACAGGAGCATTATTTGAAATAGCCAAATGTTAGAAGCAACCCAAAAGTCCATCAATAGAAGAATGGTTAAACAAAATGTGAATATTATTCAGCTGTAAAAAAGAATGAGATTCTGAAGTATGCTATAACATTGATGAACTTTGAAGACATCACATTGAGTGAAATAAGGGAGACACAAAAAAGCAAATATTATATAATCTCATTTATGAGAAATACCTAGAGGCAGCAAATTAGGTTTTTATTTGAACAACAATAACTTTACTAGATTTCTTGACTTGAATCCTTTTCCCATAAAACTGAAAATAATATTGTAATGTCTTCTAACATAAGCTATTTCCAGGTAGATAAATAAAGGTACCAGAAAATTTTCCTCAAATATATATGGAATAGCACCGTAATGCTCATCAGTATTCATTTTTGATGATTTTGTATGTGCCTCCATTGTGCAAAAGGAGGAAAGAGGAAGAATCATGAGAGAAGCAAAATCAAAAACAAAAGAGTCAACAAAGTAAAATAAATAAAACCTAGCATGCATCTTATGCAGGTAAATTTGAAAAAGAAATCCATTGAAACAAACAAAAGTCACTCTCAAGTTGAATCCCAAAACAAATCCCAACACACCTGAAACTAAATGATCAGAAAAGTTAGCAAGCCAAAAGAGAGGAAAAGACATACAATGCAAATTGAAAGTAAAAAGAAAACAAAGGCCAAGGAATTAATATCAGACAAATTTAAGGAAAAATGATTTAAATTGAACAGTGAGGTCTGCTTTTTAATCATCATGGGGCTAGTTCTCCCCTGTGAAGAGAAAACTATACTGAACTTCTGTGCATCAAGTAATCTGGTATCAAACTATGTAAGTAGAAAGCTGCAAGAAACAGAAGGAGAAATGGAAAGAAATAGAACTTTAAATACTACTGAAATGATAAATACAACTTTCTCAGTTTTTGGTAAATCAAGAAGATGAAACATAAGAGAGGGTAAAGAAGATACATTTTATAGTATGTAAATTAGATCTCATTTTAATCTATTAACAGAAAAAAAAACTTTTCTAAATGGTCATTCCATTTTAAGTTCCCACTAAGGTATGAGAGTTCTCTTTGCTCCATTTCCATGCAAACACATGGTACTTTCTTTGTCAGTGGCTATACTGTAGTACCTCAATATGGTTTAATTTCATTTGCCCAATAAGTAATGATAGTTGATCACCTCTGCAAAGACTCTTTGGATATTTTGATCTTTTTTTCTTCTGTAGTATTTGTTCTGGTCTTTTTACCTTTTCTTAAAATTTTCTAAAACTTTTCTTTTTTTCATGATTTATACATTTTTAAAAATATGCTGGATAAAAGCTTTCTGTCAAATATATATATTGACCATATCTTTTTCCTAGTCTTTGACTTATTTTTCAATTTCTTAATGTTGTGTTTTGATGATCAAGAATTTTTAATTTTCAGGATGTCCAATTTGCCAGTTTTTGTTCCTTTATGGTTAGTTCATTTGTATCCTTCCCAAGAAATCTCTGCATACCATAAAGTCTCAAATGTATCCTCCAATGTTTTCATCTAGAAGATTTATTGTTTTAGGCCTCATATTTACAACTTATGATCCATTAATTTTGTACTTATTATGAATGATCTGGCTGAAAGATATAAACATATCAAACTCTTTCCTTGAAATAAGAGATACAAAAAGAAATTTTATATCAATAGAATTTTATAAAATGACCATACATTAGGCCACCAAAAACCCTCCGTCAAAGTCAAATCATGAATAACGAAGACCACATTCTGTGCCCAGAGTACAATAAAATGAGAAATAAATAGCAAAAATTTTAAAAACTACAGGAAATCTAAATATCATCTCTCACATGCACTGGGTGACAGAGGAAATCAATATTTCAAAGATAAATATCTAGACACAAATTAAAACCAAAGCAAAATTCATGGACAAAGTCAAGATAGCATTCAAAGAAAAAGTTCACTTTGATTCCAAAGTAAAAAAAGAAAAGAAATGAATGAAAAATGGGAAGAAGAGTAAAGAAATTACTAAAGATAACAGAGAAATATGAATTTGAACATAGAAATGCAATCCCTACAGATTTCTTGCATGCTATAAAAGATAGAGAGCTACTATAAAAAATATCAGTGGTTGTAATTTGGAACAACTACATTGCAAAAATAATAATGATGGAAGTGTTATCCTGCTTCTTAAAGCAAAATACAAGCCACAGATCAGTCTGGAACTTTGCCAAGCAAGTCTTGTCAATCAAAAATTGGTAGAGTATTTTATTCTACAACACCTCTCCCGACATTTAGAAGGAAATCTCTGCCTCAATGTTCATTTATAAAATTTTTATTTTTATTTTCAAAGATGCTTTAGATTACATAAATGTCATATAAAAAATACAGGGGATTCCCATATGCCCCATCCCCTCTCCCCACACACACACCTTCCTACATCAACAGCATCCTTCATTAGTGTGGTACATTTGCCACACTTGATGGACACAGATTGAAGTATTGCCACCAACCGTGGACAATAGTCCATACTGTAGTCTACACTCTGCCTCGCACAATCCCAAAGGTTAGACAAAATGTATAATGGCTGACTTCTGCCATTTCAATGTCATGCAGGACAACTCCAATGTCCTGAAAACACTCTTATGTTACACTCATTCTTCCCCCAGTACCTCTGGTGGTCACTGCCCCCACACCAATGACAAAAAATTTCTCCATTGCTAGGATAATAATAAATCCATAATAGAATAAAAATAAGTCTACTTTAGTCATCGTTCATTCCCCAATCTTGAGGAGTGTGGAATGGCGATGCCCACTCTACCTCTAATTGAGAGGGGGTCTAGATCCCATGGTGCAGATGGATGGAACTGCAGCTGAGACACTCTTCGTTCCTTGGGATGGGCATTGTCCTTCATCATCTCCCTGTCAGCAGTCCTGGGTGAGTCCAAAGAACTGAAGAGCAAGTGTTGACTGCCACAGTAAACAGTGCCTTAAATAGCGGGGGTCTTGAGGACTCTAGAGACATTCTAGACACTGTAAGTAGGGGAGACAGCTAAAGAATTCGGCACTCTGCCAGTGTGCCTTACTTTGGAATTTATGCTCCCCAATGTAAGAAAGTTAGATTCATTTATAGTTTACCTACACATAGCTCTTATGCCCCTTTTATTTGAACTGATAATTAGCACTATACTTGTTAAATATCTGTCCCAGAGACTTAAATCGTTCGTCTGTTCGTTCATGTGCCAATTGAGTCCTGAATCTCAGCAGAGATGTTCACTTTTAAACAATAATAACTGTAGACCAGGTATTGAAGAGGTCAATGAGGAGTATCATATTGGCTTATGTTGTTGTAGAAAGAAATACACAATTGTGCATTTAAAATCAGAGTTCCCTTAAACTTTGTTAACCACAAAGATGAATTTGCATTAACCACAAAGATTAACCAGTATTTCCACAGAGTGAAACTAGCAAGGAAATAATTTTTGGTTGTTTTTATAGTTGTGAAGCAAAGGCATACATCTTTCATTTTTTTAAGTTACAGTTTTCACAGGAGTCTTCCTCAGTCCTTATAAAGTGACTTGGGTGCTTTTACTAATTTTTTTTCTATTCTTGGAAATAGTGAAGGTATAATGGGAAATATACGTTTCTTGAAGGTCTGGTGGAAATTGCCAGGAAAACCATCTCAGCCTGATGCTGTTGGGGATCAGGTACCATTTTGACCATTGTTTCCATTTTTATCCTAGTTGGGAGTCTTGTTGATAATCTCCTTCTAAGACCAATCCTGGTAATTTACACTTTCCTAGAAAACTGTTCATTTCATGGGTTTATGGACTTATTGCTAGAAAGGTGGTCATATAGACCCTCATAATTTAAAAATATTTCTGCATATGTTTGAGTTCCATTATTTGTTCCTGATATTATTTATTTATATGCCTCCTCCCCCTTCCCATTGCCCAAAGTTTTTCTATCTTATTGCTCTCTTAAAATAGTATTTGGTCTTACCAACTAACTCTATTCTTATTTGATTTTCATTAATTTCTGATTTTATTTTTATTTCCTTCCTTCTATTGGATTCAGATTTGTGTGCTGTTGTTCTTTACACTTTGGATTTAAACATTAGTTTATTTATTATATATTTGTCCTCTAAGTACAGTTTGGGGATGCATTCCATTGATTTTTTATGTAGTGCTTTTGCTTTAAATATTTTATAAACTTTCCCTTGATTTACCTTTAACTGATGGTTTTTTTTTTTGCTATTATTTGTGATATTCTAATTTTATGTATTTTGTGTCTTATGTTTCATTTCTAAAACATGACCCCATTAAAACCATGAGAAAAACACCAGCCAAACCCAAATTGAGGGACAAGCACTCAGAACTGTCAAGGTCATCCAAAACAGAGTTGGAAAGACTGTCACAGCTCAGAGGAGGATAAAGAGATATGACAACCAAAGGCAATGTGGGATCCTGAAACACAAAAGGGACATTAGGATAAAATGAGGGAAATTCGAATTAAGCGTGGGATTTGGTTAATAGTTACATGCCAGTGCTATGTTCTTTGTTGTGGCAAATGTATCATGGTAACATAAGATGTTAACCATAGAGGACACTGGGTGAAGGGGTTGTGAGAACTCTGTTCTATCTTTGCAATATTTCTGCAAATCTAAAACTATTCTCAAACTAAAAGTTAATTTTTTTTTTAAGCTGGAAAAAAGAGAAAACAAGTTATCTCTTAACTTGGCTTAAAAAGTCAAGTCCTCACCATGGCCTTCAAGGTCCAGCACACTGTGTCCCTATCCACACCTGATTCCACTGACCTCCTCTCTCACTCGTCGCACCTTTGCTCATTCTACTATCCTCCACCATATTAGTCAGAGTTCTCCAGAGAAAGCATATGGCCAAGCAACGGAAAATGCTAAATAGCCAAGTTAACACATGAAAGTAACCACCACATCCACCCACATGTACCTCCTTGTTCCTCCAGGATGTTCACTCTGCAGGGTGATTGCACATAACATTCCCAGTATGCATAGGTCTCACTCCTTCACCTACTCTATATATCTACACAAATACTTTTTCCCCAGTGAAGTCTTCTTGCCCACCTTATTTAAAATTATAATTCCCTCTAGGCTCCTGAATTCCTTTTCCCTACTTTATTTTTCATCCATAGCACTCATTACTACCATCTAACACACACACACACATAGGCACATGCACATACACATATTATTTATTTTTTATTGTCTGTTTCCATTCATTAGAATGTAAAACTTCACTGGGGTAGTGATCATTTTATGTTTTATTCACTGCTATATCCCTAATGGCTATAAAACATCTGGCACATAGTAAGAAGTACTGGTTGAGTAAAATGAATCAGGTAAGACTTTTTTTTTTTTTTTTTTTTTTTAATTTTTTTATTTTTTATTGACTTTGTAATAATATTACATTAAAAATATATATGTGAGGTCCCATTCAACCCCACCCCCCCACCCCCCCTCTCCCCCCCCCCCCATCAACACTCGTTCCCATCATCATGGCACATCCATTGGATTTGGTAAGTACATCTTTGGGCACCTCTGCACCTCATATACATTGGTTCACATCATGGCCCATATTAAGACTTTTTAACAGCACTCCAACAAAAAATAATGGTGGAATTAGCTAGGTTTATGGCAGTGGAGATGGAGACATGTGGCCAGCTTTGAGATACAGTTTTGGATATTTAGCAGACATGACTTGCAGATAAATTAGATATTGTTTTTTTGGTGAAAGAAATGAGTGAAGGATGATTTTTAAGTATGTGCTGAAGGTGGCACCATTTAAAGATGGGAAAGATGTCAGAATAGCAGAAGGGACTGCAAAATCCAGAGCTATGTTTGAGACATGTTGGATGTGACATGCCTCTTTCACATACAAGTGGAGATACGTGGTAGGAATTTGGGACTCAAGGGGAATGGGAGTCATCAGCATAAAGATGGTCTTTAAAGCCATAGTCTTGGGTAAGATCACCCAGAATAGAACATTGAGAAGAGAAGAGGGCCAAAAACAGCACCTCAGGTACACTCCCCAAATCTAATTATATGATCAGAGAAGGTGTGGACTGCAGAAAAATACTAGTAGACAAGACAACAGGGTGAGGGTGAAAAACTAGAAAGAACCAGCACCATGGGGGCTTCTGGAAGATTTGTTTCTGAAGACAGTGGTCGACCTCATGTGTGGCAGTTTGATATTATTTATTGTGTCAGTTTAGTATTATTTATGAATTCCAAAAATAGATATTGGATTATGTTTGTAAATTTGTCTGTTCCTCTGGGTATATTAGATTGCATTGGATTCAGAGGTTTCACTCTTACTTGATTAAATTTTGATTAAGGCTTTGATTGTGCCACATCAGTAGGACATTGAGTCCCTATCCCCATGGGAAAATGACATGGCAGAGGAGATAGTTGTAGAGATTTCATGCCGGAGCTCCTGGAAGTAAATACACAAAGAAGCAGATGCATGAGGACGAAGGCTCCATTAGACACAGCAGAGGCTCCAGGAAAAAAGGAGCCATTCACCTGATAGTTTACAGCTGGCCTTGTAAAGAGAGCAGACCAACTGCGCCCAGAGAGAAACAAACTATGGGAGAAAGATGAGACTTATCCCAGCCTATAGCTGATATTGGAAGAAGCTGGGACCAGGAAGCCTTAAGAGGAAGAGGAATCCTGAACCCTTGCAAATGTCAGCAGCCGTCTTGCTCCAACACATGGCAACAGACTTTGGTGGCGGAAGTAAATTATGCTTTATGGCCTGGTAACTGTAAGCTTCTAGCCCAAATAAATACCCTTTATAAAAGCCAACAGATTTCTGGTACTTTACATCAGCACCCCTTTGGCTGACTAATAGATTTATGAATTCCAAAAAGAAATATATGTTATGTTTATAAACAGATTTGTTCCTCTGGGCATAATAACCCTTTGATAGTATTAGATTCAGCTGAGAGGTCTGATTAAATTATGTTAAGATTAGAGCTTTGATTCAACTACATCATTAGAGTGCAACTCAGCATTGAGTCCCAGCCTTCTTGGTGGGCTGATAACACAGACTTTTACACAGAAGTAGATATACAGAGGATCCTTTGGCCCAGGAAGAGAGATGAGCCTGATAGTTTACAGCTGATCTTGTGAAGAGAACAGAGCAGCTGAGCCTGGAAAAAAAATGAGACTCAGAGGAAGAGAGATTAGCCCTATGCCAGTGTACAGCAGAGATTGGAAAAAGTTGGGACCATGGAGCCTTAAGAGAAAAGAGGAAGGCTGAATCCTTGCAGACATCACCTGCTATCTTCCTTCAATAAGTGGCAACAGGCTTTGGGTGAGGAAGTACCTCTTATGGTACTTTGAGTTTGACCCTTTAGGACCTTGTAACCGTAAGCTTCTACCCCAAATAAATACTCTTTATAAAAGCAACAGATTTCTGTTACTTTGAATCAGCACCCTCTTGGCTGACTAATACACCATGAAATGCAGCTAAGGAGTCTCTAAGATAAAGACTCAATCTTGTACCTTAACTTGCCAAGGTATATAAAATCATTGCTGTCCCTGATAAGGTTTGTTTCAGGGAAGTATTGGAGAAGAAACCCTAATTGACATGGGTTGGGAAGAAAATAAGAGGTGTAGAACTGGAGACAATGATTGTATCCTGGGAGGGCAGGGAAATGCAGAGCACCTGAGGTCTCCATATGCTTGTTTTTAGGAGGGTGGTGGTAGCAGGCTTTGGGCAATGACCTAGTAGAGGAGAATCCGTACATATAGATACACGAGGGTTAGAATATTTGATGATGGAAAGCTAAGGGACTATATTCTGTGAAGTAAGGAAAACAAAAGAGAGATAAAGAACCAAGGATTCAGCAAAGAATCACTACAAAGAGAAAACTCAAATTCATTGTAAAGACCAAATTATTAATTTTGACAAGAAGCCAAAATGGTTTAAATACCCCTATTAATACTAAAGTTTCTCCATCTTGGTTTTATAAACTTCTCTATTCAACTTTCCTGTTTCTAAAAGCATTGACAAAGGTTTTGTTAAAAACAAAGGCGGATAGACAATAATTACACAAGGGAAACCTAACAGAAAAGCAATGCCTATCTAATAATTTTACCCTTAAGTTGGGGTTTGACACAACTTTGCTGGACTGCCCCCACCGCACACACAATGACATAGCAGAGCTCACCTGGACTGAGGATGCTAAGGCAATGGAGCTAAGGGCTCTCCAACTTTAGCTGTTGCTCTGGCAATCAGTTTCCTAGTTGGTTTGGGGCCCAAAGAAGAGAATGGGGCTGATTATGATGATGATTTTTTTCTGGATTTGTAGGATGTACATGATGGGATGTGGTCAGATTTGGAATGTGTTTGGAAGGTAAAATTTACAGGAATTGAGGATGTATTAGACATAGTTGTAATATCAAACTCAGCACAAGCTTTTTCAAACATCCATAGAACATTTATGAAAATATAAAACTACAAAATTTCCATGAAGAAATCTTCATAGATTCCTAAAATTAGAAATTTGTCAAGTGCATGTTTATGAAAACAATCAATACAGATATTGATTAGAAAAGATTACCAACAACAACAACAAAAATCAACCCTCTGGAAATTAAATATTAAAACACAGAAATAAAATGCAGGCATCAAAAAAGAAACTAAAATATTAAATTACAATCTTGTTAGAAATAATAATAGTCAGAAAATTGCACATCTCAAACCATGCCATGTGACAAATATTGTACTTAGAATAAAATATATAGCCTTGAGTGTTTTTTTATTCATAAACAAAAAGAAGTTAAATGACATGACAATGTAACTGAAGAAGCTAGGGGGCAGAGATAGCAAAATGAAAAAAAGAGGAAGGAATTGATAAGATATGTGTTGAATTAAGAGAATTAAGGGACAATAAAATTAGTAAATAAATTCCAAAATGGGCTTGTTGAGAATTCCAGTGAATGAAAGGATCACTGGCATTGACCTAAAGGGAAAAAGGAAGCGGATGTGGGAATCAGGACACCCCACCAAGGGAGCAATGAGGTAAGATAAATTTCAGTGTGGCCAGGACAGCCCTGGGCCCTACACCCCTCCCCACCTTGCCACAATCCTGAAACTGTGATACATCTAACTTCTCAGAATCTTAGGTACCACCCCAAGGAGGAAGAGGAAGGGTTGAATTCTGAATTCTGAGATTTTTTTAAACAAGAACATATCAAGTTCACATAACTGAATTGGACCAATACATTCCTGGATTGTACTGCTTTTTAAACTTGGAAATGAATAGATCAAATTCTCTCGTTAGGCCAAATAGGGACCAGAAAACTAAATTAAGGTCAGATATGTGGAAAGTGTTTACACATCTGAGTTAGGAGGTCTATGCATGCCATACACACTAAAGATACAAGATTAAATGTCCTATTTCTATAGTAATAAAGGAAATGTAATTTCCTTTTTATGGAAGTGACCATTATTTAATCAATATCTGTCTTCCTTATCCATTTCATAGACTCCATGAGGGCAGAGAAAATGTCATTTTTTGCTCAACATCAGGCATACAGTGTTATTGTACAAATTCTGTGGTGAGCCTGCATTGAAAGAAAGAAAGAAAATAGGTGAGAAAGAAGGGTGGGAGGGAAGGAGAAGGAAAGAAGGAAAGGAGGGTGGAGCAGAGGGATGGAAGGAAAGATTGAGGGAAGAAGGAAGGTTGGTTGGCTCTGTGGAAAACCATTGGGACAACATGGGCTGTGTCCTCTAAGGTCCTTTGCCCTTATATTGGAACTCTCATATGTATGTAACACCCAGTGGAATTTGGGGTAAGGATACAGAACCATTTCGGAGTATTAGAATTCTTATTTAAGGCAGGAGTTAGTTTCAAACCCGAAGAATTGCAAATCACGTGCTGCACTCTTGATGACATTTAGCATAACTATTATGAGGCTCATCTGCTTCCTCTACCTTCCGCAGTCATATCCCTTTTCCAACTTTTCTTCTCTCCTTTGAAGCCATAGTCATCTTCTTTTCCAAAAATATATTCTCTAATTCATAACCATTTTTCCCTTGATGTGCTTTCCTCAACTCCTTCCTCTCTTCCTTTCCTCTCTTCTCATTCTTCCAATATCTTTTTTTTTCCTTTTTTTGAGTTAAGACACTCATATTTTAATATAAAAACAAATGATCAATATTTTATACATTTCACTTTCTTCAAAAAAGCTGCCCCACATGAAAAAAGTGCAGCCTGCCCAGGAGTGACGCCGCACACACAGAGAGTTGATGCAGCAAGATGACAAAAAGAGACACAGATTCCTGGTACTGCTGACAAGAATACAAGTGGACACAGAAGAACACACAGCAAAAGGACACGGAGAGCAGGGCGGGGGGGGGGGGGGGGGAAGGGAAGAGAAATAAATAAAGAAAAAATAAATCTTTTTTTAAAAAATCTAGGACAAGGGATCACTGCAAATTTCCATAATAGTTGAAGATTACAGATTGAAAAAGAACTGTTCAGAAAACATCTGAACCTTCTTCCAAATGAAGTTGACTTCCACTTGATTGCAGAATTCAAGATTTCTCAGATAATAATATGGAGTCAAAACAGTATATAAAACTTTACAAATTGCTTGCACTTGCTCCAGGCTGTTGCACTGATAAACCCATAGGCTGTAGTGGTTCTCAGAGTCACTAAGCTCTTTCCTGACCCCCAACCATCATCATGGCATACCATCCAGGTGATTACATATAGAGCATGCCTATGCTGAACATCATATTGATCTGATGTTGACACTTTTTTACCGTACTTGGAAACTCCCATAATAAATTCTTCCTCCAAAGGAACAAAAGGCAACTTTTCATCTTGTTGGGCAACATCAATATAATTTATCAGATCTAGGGGACCTTCAAGACTTTTTCCCTCAGAGACTTTCAGTTTCTGAATGGCACCAAAATACTTGATTCGAAATTCTGTAAAGATATCAGAATTATTGTTGCTTTGTCCTGAGCAACTGTATTGAGGCAGGCTACAGTACTGGATCATGCGAAGCAGGAATCTACAGACTAGCTCTTAGTACTGATTTCACTACTTTGGGAACTGCTACTATTGTATTGTTTTTTGCCTTCCCTAGACATTTTTCACCGTAGCTGATCCAAAGAAGCTTTCTATACAACTCAATGCTGTTTGATCATCTTCCAAAGTTCCACAGACAGCAGTCTACACAGATAGTTTCCTTTCTTTCTAACATGATCAATTCCTTTAGGAAAAACATTGTACCTCACAACAGTGGACTCCCTCTGGATCTGCTTATGGATAACTGCAGAGAGGGATAACTGCAGCAGCCAGCACCCATGACAGCTCCTCCAGTTCTGATTCCAGCACCAACTTTCTCCTTTTTTTTGCTTGATCAGATTTTATAGCCAATTGACTCTGTTATCATTCCAGTTCTGTTTCCCATCCCCTATCTATACATTCTTTGCTTTGTCCTGTCTCTCCTAAAAATGGAACCTAGAACAAAAGGCACTACTCCAGATGTGGCTATTTATGAACCTAACTATTAGGTCTTTTTTTTTTTTTTAACTAAATTTCAATGTCAAAAATTAAAATAGACATAAGGCAGCTTATCAAATTATGGAAAATTACTTTAAAAAATTATGCCCAGAAACATTTATCTCATTTAATCCTAAAAACGAACTCAATTGTTTCTCCATTGTTCAGAAAGATACATAAATGAGCACAGATTGGTTAAAAGGCGTGACCAAGTTCTCCTTGTTAAGGAAGAAATTGAAGGGAAAAAAAAAGCTTAATCATATTAATGTCTCATAAAACTAAATCCCATATTCTTTTTTTGACTATTAACATTAATACAGTACTTTTTTGCTACAAAAACATTACAATATTACTAACTAAACTCCATATGTTATCTTAGTTGCATTTTCCCATCTATCACCATATCTTGACACCTTGAAGTAAAACATTCTTGTATCTATGTTATTAACCACAATCCTCATCTACCACCCAAATCACTCTGCTAGATTATCCTATCTTTCAATTAACATTAACCTCCCTAGACTACCCCATTCAGCCACAATCACATTTATAAATCAGCAGTGTTTGTTATACTCATTATAATATGCTACCATCAACTCTATCCATTAGGTCTTTATTCACTCAGGTTGAAAGTGCATTTGCTCTGTGCGGTCACCCCTCGGGCTGAAGTGTGGTTTGCTGGCCTGGCGAGGGGAGCGGCCGCGGTAGGCCTAATTCCGCTGCCCACATAATAGGGTGGTTGGTCGGGCCCACCGCCACCCCTGAAGGAAGCTCGGCATGGGCGCAGAGTGCCCTCGGGTCTCCCCTTCTCGGCAGCCATGCTTCCGCGGCCGCCCCTCCTCCCGGATGGCGCCACACGATGCCTTGTGGGGCGGCACCCTTCTTCTTCCTTCTCCCTGCGCAGGCGCAGGGCGGAAAAATCCAGTCTGCCCTTTTCCCTCCCCCCAACAGCAGCAACAGCCAGGCGTAGGCGGGAAACTCCAGTCTACCCTCTACCCCAGCAACAGCAGCCACCAATCACTAAGCCCTGCCACTTCCCCCAGCAACAGCAACAGCCAATCCCTAATCACCACCCCTCGCCTGTCCAGTACCTCCCACTGACCTTTCGCCAGCAACCAATCAGAACAGGGCGTGGCTTCGATCAATCAGCCTTCCCCAGCCCCTATAAAACTGTTACCTCTCCCTCAATAAAGTGGACTTGCGTGTTTACCTTGTCTCCGCGGTAGTTCTTCTGCCGTGCGCCCTCCAGTCCTGAGAGCCCCCGACAAGGGCCTGGCCTCCCTTGTCCCCAGTTCGTCGCCTGCTTCCCCGGGCGACCCCTTCGTCGCCAGCTTCGCCGGGCGACCCCGTCAGCCGAACCGCGCAACCCCTGTGAGACCGATCCCTCGTCTGCTGCTGGACCGACCCCTCGTCCCAAGCGGGACCGACCCCTCTTCCAAAGCTGGACCGACCCCTCGTCCGCAGCCAGACCCCACCTCTACTGACCGAGCAAACCGTGGCAGCTCTGGGCAACCCATCATATTTTTTGGCTCAAGGGAAGTTCACAGCCAGCTGAGACTTTTCAAGTATTTGCTAGGCACCATGCCCCCATCTATGTTGAACTCACAGGACCAATAGGTTTCTCAATTACATTCATACAATCTATTTATCCCTGTTCCAATGGATGATACAGCTTTCAACCTCTCTTTGAAACCTATGAAATCTTTCATAATCATGCCTTTTATTTGCCGAACAACAGACTGATGGGAGAATTCCATTTTGTGGCCTGATAAAAACTAGGACTTAAAGAATTGGAATATTTTTTTCATTTCATCCCATCATGGATTCCATTAGTTTTTGAGTGTGTTTGTAGAATCTCTAGACTTTTTGAATGTGAAGCTAGTGCCCCAATAAGGTAGGGGAGGCTGAAACTGGGCCTCACCCTCATTTCAACAAGACCAAGCCTGATTTCATTTCTTTGTATTTCAGCATTCTACAGGAGATGGAGTTTAGAAAAAAGACAAAGGATTGCATTATCTTTAAACACTTGAAAACCAGTGAATTGTACAATTTCCTTCCTCCTATTTACAACAAAGTCATCTTACCAACCTCCACTCTTTTCATACATAAAGGAACAATATTTTCTTTCTCTTTTTCAAGGCTGAATCTTCTGTTGATTCTTCCGGATTCATGCCCTCCAACCTTTCTTGCATCTGCTGTTTCTTTCTCTCAGCGTCTTCATCTCAACCTACCACCTGAACAGCCTGTTCCAGCAGGGCACCCCCAAGGTTGTCTTTATTCCTCATGCCCCATACTCTCTGGCCTTCCTCACCAAGGCCACCATGTCTATTTCTTAATACTCTCTTTCTCGGATCCCTCTGCAGGATTTCTTTTGTATGTGTGTACACGGGCTTTGATTTTTTAATGAAAGTGAAATACACATAACATAAAATTAACTATTTTAATGTATACAATTCAGCAGCATTTAACACATTCACAATGTTATTTGCAGCCTTTCTTGAAACCCAACTGTCATCTCTGCTTTTCTGTCTCTAGGACTTCGCTTAAAACCACCTTTTTCGCACAACATAAACTCATGCGCATTACTACATTCATAGCCCATGTTTCAAATTTGTCAAGGTTGAATGTTTCATGAGTTAGGATATATTCACATAGCTTTATCTAGTCAAACCTGGGATTTTGGACATCCATCTATAATATATTAGGCTGAACCATATAAAATTGCCACTTTGTAGATCACAATATACTATTATTTCACAAAATGTTACCATTGGGGAAAATTGGGTAAAGGATATATGGATCTCTCTGAATTATTTCTTAAAAGTGCATGGGAATCTATAATTTTTTCAATAAAAATCTCAACTAAAATCATTATATATATGTTGCCATAAACTTCTTTAAAACTATAGAACTGTATAACACAATGAGTGAAATTTAATGCAAATTATGGGCTATAGTTAATAATATAATTATAATGATAATGGTTCATCAGTTATAACAAAGGTACCACACTAATGCAAAATGTTAATAATAGTGAAAATTGTATGAGCGTATATGGGAAATCTGTACTTTCTGCATGAGTTCATTTTTAGCACTAATGGCTCTAACATGAATTGCATGACCTAGCTTTGGATTTGGGGGAAAGAAGCTAACTAATTTGGTTTTATTTCATTATTTTTTAAAAACTTAAAGGTTAAAAATTTGATCATGGTTTGGGTCAAGAAATGGATTGAACGCTAAATGCATCTTTAAACCACAGGATCTTGGGTAAATGAGGCATATAGTTCAGCCACACACCTGACCTTTAAACCCTTCTTTCAAGTCCCTGCAACGACATATTTCAGAACACTCCAAACAATCCTTGAACACATCCAACTGATAGAAATTTGCATTTCTTTTTTTTCTCTCATATTGTCATAGCACCTGTTTCTCTGCAACATTAGGTTGCTAGTTTTAATTTGTCTTCTTGGATCCATGAGAGTTAAGTGTGGAATGTTTTCCATATCCAACTTGCAAATAACAGCAACTATCAAGATTTTGTCTTAAATCTTTCCCGTGTTCAGTGTCTGACTTTCTTCGACCCTTCTTCATGTGGAATGGTATCCAGTTTCTTCATCAAGTTGCTCACTCTTCTTTGATGGGTTCCTGTTTGTGTTTGTTCACAGTAAAGCATGGAGCCCTAAATCCCAGCTTTAATCTGAGCAGTCAGTTGTCCCCTCCATTCATCTAGATACTAGACATCACTAACAAAGAACTGATATTGTATCAGATATTTTTGCTGTTGACATCCTTATTACACAGTTGACTCTCCTAGTTCTTAACTACAGATTCAAAATCATCTTTCTCCTTCCTTCTTCTCCCCCAACTTTCAGACCACTTTTGAGCTCTTGAATGGCCAATAAGACAAAACTAACTTGGTCCCAACTTGGACATATGTGTGTCTCTGAAACATCAAGAAATAGTGACTATGCTGAAACAGGTGGTTAAACAGAACATCCTAGACCTGAGTCATCCCATTTCTTCATTTTAGCTTCAGATTCAAACTTCTGGCTAATAAAGAGAAGACCAAAACTCTCTTAGAGGAAAACATTTCATTCAGTGATCAGCATGATTTGAAGATGATCGAGATCATTCCAGAGTATTTTCCACGGTGGGTGGGGAATGCCAACCTCTTTCTCAAATTATGAAGCGAAACAAACAGCTCTTATTATTTCCAGACAAATAATGAGGCAAATGCTGGAACAAGTTAGAGTTTATAAGGAACCAAGTTATAAAGATGAAAGGAAAATAAGTGGTGGGATGTTGGCCCTGGGTGATTCTAACAGAGCCAGTGAGTGCCTTGGGGCCAGAATTCACTGCTCCCCCCCCTTAACCCTGCCTGCTTGATGGGTTGTCAGATGTAACCTTGTCAGGTAGAGTCTGGACACAGCACTGGATGCTTCCATCCCTAATTTAGGAATCACAACCTCTCTTGATCAGGGGTTGCTCTTCGTAAGGTGTCCTCATAGTTTAAACCTTTAAGACAATACAGATCATTACAACTTCCCTAAAGTCTTGATTCCAAGCTTCACTACATATTCAACCCCACCTCTGGAAAGTTTAGATTTAATCATAAGTTACGCTTGGAAATCAAAATGCAAGCCAATGTCTTAAATGACATTAAATTCTTAAATTCTAAGAAAATTATTTCTTTTTACAGCAGGTGGCGCTGTTGCAATGATGCTGCGTTCTATTACCGTCAGAATAAAGAATTGGTGAATCTTAACCATAGTTTGTGGATCAGATTTTTTTTAAAAGAAAAGGAAAAAAAAACCACTTTAGCAGGGATGAAATTATTTCCATCATTAATGGGACACTTTATGTGGTAATTGTGCCAAAAATGCATAATATGTTTTTAATCCTAAGGAACATCAGACCAACACAAATTGGAGGTCATTCTACTAAATAACTGGCCAATATTCTTCAAAAATATCAGACTCAGGAAGACTGGAAATGTCTAAGAAAGCGTTGTATATTAAATGAGACTAAAGGGGCATAATAACTAAATATAACGAGTGATCCTGGATTGGAAAACTGATGAGGAAAAAAACTGCTATACTGGACATTATTGGAATATCTGGAAAAATTCAAATATGGATTATAGATTAGATAATAGTCACATCTCAGTGTTGAATTTCCTGATCCTGGTAATAGTTCTGTGGTTAAGCAAATGCCCTTTGTTCTCAGGACATGCACCCTGAAATATCTAGGGTTAAAGGGTACTGTAAAATCATGTCTTCAACTTATTCTCAAATAGTTCAGAGGAAAGAATGAGAGAGAGGGAGAGAGAGAGAAGAGAGAAAGAAAAAGAAAACAAGAAGCCAAATGGGACACAATTTTATAATTGCTAATCCTGAGTGAAAGGCTCATAGGAGTTTTAATTTGAAATTACGTCAAAATTTAAAAAAATAAACTACCTTCATTTTCTCACCTCCTTACCCAACTTTTTCTTCCAAATACCAAAATTTGCATACCCATAGCCAACCCCATTGAGAGCAACTTTCTCATCAGTCTTTCCTCGAGTGAATGGCTTGTGTTCTTACTTCCTGTTTCACTTTGGGTCATCAATAGCTTCAGGATGGACCTCAGGATTTGATTTCATATAATGAGGTCATCCACTGCAAAGAGCTCTTACTCTTCAATGTGTTTTGTAGATACAGTTCCATCTACAATCAGAATTTGTTCAGTTTATTTAAATGAGAACATATTTAGTGACAAAGATCTGACAACTAGAATCACAGAATAAATCTTAATATGTAAGAATCAAAGGCACTTTAGAGGTCTTTGATCAGATACTGTCCCATCTCACCCTCCACCCCTTCCTTCTGGGGAAGATCTCCCAATAGAGCTGCAATAACTTTCCCAAGTTTGCACAGTCACTTAGGTACAGAATCAGGTAAATGTCCTCCATTCTCGTTTTCGGTCTAGTGCAATCTCCATTATTTTGTTTCTCAGTAGGGGGAAATAGAGGAGATACAAGGTCACATGCCAAGGACACACAATGCCAAAGAATGACAGAACGCATCCATTTCATGGACAAGAAAATCAAACTATCATAGTATACTAAAATAAACACACGAGAAATTCACCTATATTTTCAAACTTAGGAATAATAGACTAAAATAAAAATTCACATTTGTCGAGGTTCCTTCGGACCATACCCTCACGTTCCCCCAGAGTAGATCATTGTTTCTTCTCTGCCAGTTAAAATTCTTGGTTAGAAATGCTGGAGATCCAATGGGGCAGTATAAAAAACCACAGGATCAGGAGTTCAACCGATGACTCGATCCACAGAGCTCTTCGCACATTCTCATCTTGAAAAGACTCCCCTGAGCTTCACACAAACAAAGTGTCAGTCACGCTTCTGCAGGCATTGCCTGCTTCTGGAGGCATTGCCTGCTTGGCACTTCCAGGAGTTTGTCTACAGGGCCATTTCCTGCCAGGGACAGAAGGAAGGACCTCTTCCAGCACAGCTGGCTTTGTGTAGGAAATGCCTGCCACCCCCACCCACACCTCCTACTCCACTACTCCAGGCCTGAACTGCATTTCCCCCCTCTCTGGCTTGAGGTGTTTAAAAGCCTGGAGTTTGTCAGACCCAGCACCTTGGAAAGTCCAGAGGGGCTTCCCCTGCTAATCTTTAGGCAAACATTTTCTCTGCTCTGCTGACTTCGCGGTGGGTTAGCAGCCTTGCGCCTCCTCGGGCAAATTGAAGCAAGCCCACTTGGGTGGCAAGAGCATAATGCTTTCCATCGGCAGGGAACCCTCCCCTCACTGTGGCTGGGGCTGCCCCGGCGCCTTCCCCAGCTCCAGCCTCCCAGATGGGACTCACCCTGACTTCAAGGGAAGAGGCCCCTTTAGGACTGAAGGTCTCCAGCCACAGATGGGGAGAAGGATGGAGCTACGAAGACAATTCTTGCCCATCTTTCCCTGCCCAACCATTAAGTTTTGATTATAATGAGCGGGAAGCTGTTGTCCTCTGTCCCCTAGTCTCTGCCATGGTCACCCTTAGAGTTAAACCACACAGGCTCAACACTTGGGCTTAGTGTGGGTTTTGACTTAGCTCTGTCGGAAATGTCTGCTTACATTTCCACTGTGGAACGCCCCTAAACACACACACACGTACACATCTGTCCTGACCCAACTCCCTGGGACACATACTACCCAATGTCATCCTTATCTCCCAGCCATTAGGGAGCATATTTACAATCCCAAGAAAACTCTCTTTCTGCTCTTGTTCCACATAAGCAGTTTTGTAATTATAATTAAATCCCAAGGGCTGGAATAAAATCCATAGGCAGGCAGCTCATCACGAATCATGTCTGCTTCTCCCTTTCACGCCTGCAGGTGCAAATCAAAATTCACATTCCATATAGCAGACAAGGAGGGTGGGTGTGCCTACATGTGTTTGCAAGTCCTCAAATTGCAAGATTCTGTGTCTTAGGTTAGGTAATCCCTAAAAGGACCCTGAAACAACCTTAACTGAGATTAAGCTCATGTAATTTAGTGAAATGAAGTGTCAGGATGCAAGCTTAGTAATAGAAAAATAAAGTTATCTTTTTTTACATATCTGAGTTCTGGGCCTGAGAAATTCATTTCTACAACTCCTGGGGTAGACCTTGTCCCTCTCTTTGCAGCTTGATTTTTCAGACCAAAGAGAAGACCTAGGACTCCAATACATTTGAGCTTTTTTGAGTTTGATCTTGGTTGGTCATTAGTTGGATTTCCCCATTAGTAGACCTCAAATCTAGGGATTTGAGGACAAGTAGCCAATTTGGATGTGGCCCCAGGAAGCATGGGCTAAGTAGGTTCTGGGGCAGATAAAGCTCTCATGCAGAGTCTCAGATTCTTGAGATAAGAAGTACACAATGGTACAATAAAGCAAATGCGGAGGGGATATGGATGGGCATTGATTGCATCTGCCCCAATAAGCCTAAAACACAACCTATTAAAAATCAAAGATAGCATACAGATATTTGGATGTAACCTCACCAGTTTATGCTGGGTCTATTTCCCCCTTTCTTCTGATTCTACTGTCAAAATGGAAAAAAGAAATCTTCACTAGGACAGCAGATCCCAATCCATCCTAGGCTGTTTAACATTGGAAGCGTTAGACATATTTACATGGTCTTATAATCTCCTATGAGTAACTTGAAGATTTAAGAAGCCATATTCCCTGAACTACCCTAGCTTGATATCTCTTGGCACTCTCTTCTGATAATTCCTCCTTTGTGCCTATGTCACTAAACATAGCCTCCATAAGATTTATGTGTCACAGGCATGCTTGTCACCAAGCCTCCTTTCCAGACCTTTGGAAGGCTGCTACACACTCCTTATCTGGTTTCATATTTTTGCAGAATAAACTTTTAAAAAAAATTTATCCAGGTAGCATATATACAACCTAAAATGTCCCACTTTTAATCACGTTCAAATTCAGTGATGTTAACTTCATCCATAATGTTGGGCTACTATCACTACCACCCATTGCCAAAACTTTCATCACTCCAAACAGAAACTCTTTCCCAATTGAGCATTAACTCCCCATTCTCTAACCCCACCCCCTCCCAGTAACCTGTAATATTGTTTCTGACTGTGTATGAATTTGCTTATTCTAATTGTTTCATATCAGGAAGATCATATAATATTTATACTTTTATATCTGACTTATTTCACTCAGCATGATGTCTTCAAGTTCCATACATGTTGTAGCATGTATGAACTTCATTCCTTTTTTTATAACTGAATAATATTCCACTGTGTGTATGTACCACATTTTACTGATCCATTCATCTGCTGATGGATATTTGGGTTGCTTCCATCTTTTGGCAATTGTGAATAATGCTGGTACGAACACTGGTGTGCAAATATGTGTTCAATTACCTGTTTTCTATCCTTTGGGGTATATACCTAGAAATGGAACTGCTAGATCATATGGTAATTTTATACTCAACTTTCTGAGAAACCGCTAAACTGTTTTCCACAAAGTTTGCACAATTTTAGAGTCCCACCAACAACGAACAGATGTTCCTATTTCTACCCTTTATTGAGATTATCATATTGTTCAATCATTGTTTTCCTGATAAGCCTTCATTTCTTTCTCTGTGTTTTCCTTTAGATCATTGAGCATATTATCTTTTCTTTTTTTCTTTTTCTGATAACTCCAAAGTCTGCTCTTCTTCATTAATGGTTTACAGATATTTATCTTGTTCCTTTGAATGGACCATCATGCCTTGTTTCTGTCTGTCTTGTAATCTTTGTTGCACACAGTGCATTTTAATATTTTACAGTGTCAATTCTGGGATGTAGTCCTTAAGCTGTCTCTTCCTTAAGTTTATATCCAGCTATAAATATGACAGAGATTTTCACAAATGTCAAGAGCTAACGAAAACAAAGAAACCAATGCAAAAATCACCTTTCAAGGTCTTCACACATTGTTTCTGCATTGGCTAATGCTCCCTTTCAGAGATTAACTCTCCTATCAAGGTCAGCAGGAGGTGAATTTGAATGGCAGGGTCCTCTGTCTTTTCTGAGCCTCCTTCTTGTCCTGGCTTGTTCTTACTTATGGCCTTAGGAATTCAGCTGTTTACAGGAATTCAAATGATCTTTATTCTCCATGAAATAGATTTTCTCTCCCTCCAGGTTGCTGTGTTGTACAATGTAAAGCAAGTAATCCTTTGTCCCATACTGCTTTGACTTATAGTTTCTTACATTGCTGTAGTTGTCTGTAAGCTGCTTCTGCCTACAGGGCAAATTCTGGAAAAGCAAGCCAGAGAGGAGTTTTCTGGTTCTGCTTTTCATACTGCACCCAATAGATGGGCTAGATTGGCAGCAATGAAAGCCACCATAATATGTGCGTATAGATTACTCTGCTCGCTCTGGAAGCTGACCAAGGATTCACGATAGGAACATAGGCTGACTCCACATTGTGCCAGAAAGGAGTTAGGGGATGGCTAACGAGGACTCCATGAGCATCTCCTACCAGTTTTTTAAACTGTGCTTTCTTGATTTGGTGCTCTCCAGTTACTTTAACCCTTTAACTATTTTCTGGAGGTTTGAGGAAGATAGTGGCAGCAGTTTTTGATACTTGTTCAAAGATTCTATGGGGGAACAGCACCCTTGGAGCATTTTACACTGTCATCTTGGTTGACTGGAAACCACTATACAAACTTTTGATGTATCTCCCTCAACTCATTTTTCACTGATTACTACAATGGTCTCTTAAGCCAGTCCCTATTTCTGGCTTCAGCTTTGCTTTGGTTCATTTTCCACATTCTTCCAGACTTCTAAAATCTAATTTAACATGCATTTCCACTGCTTAAAAATGTTGGTGGATTTGGCTTTCCAAAGTCTTCAGGATTAATTCAAAATTTTCAGCATGACATCTAGGAACATCTCAGGTTGATTTGCCTCTCCCTCATTTACTATACAAGATTAAGAATCAGTTAATCTCTCTCTCTCTCTTTCTCTCTCTCTCCCTCCCTCCCCCCTCTCCCTCCCTCCCTCTGTTTCTCTTTCTTTCTCTTCCTCCTCCTCTCCCTCCCTCCCTCTCAATTCCACAGCATTGTTACTAATGTTCTCAGATAGATACGTTTGTCTTTCCTTTTGCCCTTGGACTGTATCCAAAACCTTAAGGCTGATCTCCCTTGTCATCTCCTTAGGGAGATAGAACCTAGAGTACCAGACTCTTACTCTCCCAGGCTATATTTTGTTTTTCAAAGATTTATTTTTTATTTATTTCTCTCCCTTTACCCCCCATCCCCAGTTGTCTGCTCTCTGTGTCCATTCACTGTGTGTTCTGTGTCCACTTGTATTCTTTGTCAGTAGCACCAGGGATCTGTATCTCTTTTTGTTGTGTTATCTTGCTGAGTCAGCTCTTCGTGTGTGCAGTGCCACTCCTGGGCAGGCTGCGTTTTTTTCATGTGGGGCGGCTCTCCTTATGGGGAGTACTCCTTGTGTGTGGGGCTCCCTTATGTGGGGGACACCCCTGCATGGCACTGCTGTCCTTGTGCGCATCAGCACTGTGAGTGGGCCAGCTTCATCATACGGGTCAGGAGGCCCTGGGTTTGAATCCTCGACCTCCCATGTGGTAGGTAGATGCCCTATCAGTTGAGCCAAATCTGCTTCCCGGCTATTTTTTAACAGAGTCAATTTTACTGCCCACAAAGCAATCATATAACAATGCAAGGAAATATTTAATAAAGCACCAACTTGGGTAACAAACAATATGGTCTTGTGCATTATAGGAATGAAACTCTCATGGAGGAATCATGCTCTTGCAGGCAAACAAGATAGATGGATTGATTGATTTACCAACACCACTCTTGCCCCCATCTCTTAAAACCCTCTTCTGTTAACTTCTTAGCTGTTTTCTATCTCAGTGAATGTGCTATTTATAATACTCTTATAAGTGATATCATACAATTTTTGTCCTTATGTGTCTTACTTATTTCACTGAGCACAATTTTTCAAGGTTCTTCTTTATTGTAGCATGTCTCATTACTTCATTTTTTATTACTGCTGAATAATATTCCATTGTGTATATTTTCCTCATTTTGTTTACCCATTCTTTTGTTGATGGACACTAAGGTTATTTCTTGGTTTTTTGGCTATTCTGAATAATGCTGCTATAAATATTGGTGTCCATGTATATGTTTTCAACCCTGTTTTAATTCTTTGGGTATATACCTAGAAATGGGATTGCTACATTATGTTCCTTTTGAGGAACTGCTATATTGCTTTCCACAGTGGTTTCACCATTCTATATTTACACCAACAATGGATGAATTCCAATTTCTCTGTATCCTCTCCAGCATTTGTTATTTCAATTTAAAAAAGCAATAGTCATCCTTTTGTGGTTTAATTTGTGTTTCCTTAATGGCTATGATGTTAAATCTTTTCATATATTTATTGGCCATTTGTATATCTTCTTTGGAAAAATGACTATTCAAGTTTTTTACCCATTTTAAATTGAGTTGTTTGCCTTTTTGTTGTTCATTTGTAGGGGTTCCTTATATATTCTGGATATTAAATCCTTATCTGATATGGTTTGAAACTATTTTCTCCCATTCTGTAGGTTATCTTTTCACTTTCTTGACAGTTTCCTTTGATGCTCAAAATTTAATCTTGATTAAATCAAATTTATTCGTTGTGTCTTTTGTTGCTCATGTTTTTAGTGTCATATCTAAGACTCCATTGCTGAATTCCAGGTCCTAAAGATTTGACTTTCTATTATCTTCTAAGAATTTTATAGTTTTGTTCTTATATTTAGGTCCTTGATGCATTTTGTGTTGATTTTTGTACATGGTGTTAGGCTGGGGTAGAATTTCATTCTTCGCATGGATATCCAGTTTCCCTACAGCATTTATTGAAGAGACTGTTCTTTTCCCACTGCATGGACTTAGCACCTTCATCAAAAGCCAATTGGCCATAGATGTGTGGGACCATTTCTGGACTTTCAATTCTGTTCCAAATGTGCATAAAGACAGACAAATATCAGTGGAACAGAATTGAAAGTGCAGAAATAGACTTTGATAACTGTCACTTTGTAATACAATTTGAAATAAGGAAGTGAGCATTGGGCAACCTTTTTCTTATTTTCAAGATTGTTTTGGCTATTTGGGGCCCACTAAGGTTCAATACAAATATAAGTGTCTGTTTTTCCACTTATGCAAAAAAGCTGCTGAAATTTTAATAGAGATTGCATGGAATTTGTATAATACTTTGAATCATATTGACTAATTAACAATGTTAACTCTTCCAATTCATGCCATTTACTGAGGTCTTTAATTTCTTTAGCAATATGTTGTGGTTTTCCAATTTGGATGCTTTTATTGCTTTTCTTGCCTAATTGTTCTGGCAAGAACTTCCAGTACAATTTTGAATACCAGTGGTGTCTCATTTCTGATCTTAGAGGGAAATCTTTAAGTATTTCATAATCGAATATGATGTTAGCTGTGGATTTTTCATAAATGATCTTTATAATGCTGAGAATGTTCCTTTCTATTCTTTTCTGAGTGTTTTTTTTTAAATCAAGAAACCGTTTTGGATTTTGTCAAAATCTTTTTCTGCATATATTGAGATGATCATGTGGCTTTTTTCCTTCATTCCATTTATGTAAAGTAGTATATTGATTGATTTTCATATGTTTTGCCACCCTTGCACTCCTGAGATGAATCCCACTTGGTCTTGTATAATTTTTTTTAATATGCCTTTGGATTCAGTTTGCTATAGTATTTTGTTAAGGATTTTTGCATCTGCATTTGGAAAGAAACTGACCTGAACTTTCTTTTCTTGTGATGTCGTTACTAAGCTTTGGTATTAGAATAATACTGGCCTCATAGAATAAATTAGGAAATCTTTCCTCCCTGAATTGTTTGGAAGAGTTTGAGAAGGAATAATATTAATTTTTCTTTAAATATCTGGTAGACCTTACCAGTGAAGCCATCCTGGATTTTTCTTTAACAGAAGGTTTTTTAATATTTATTCAATCTCTGTACTTTTTATAGTTTTATTAATGCTTTATATTTCTCCTTGAGTCAGTTTGAGTGATTGATATATTTCTAAGAACTTTGTCTTTTCTTCTAGATTATCTAGTTCATTGGCATACAATTGTTCAAATTATCCCTCATAATCTTTTTTATTTCTGTATAGCCAATAGTTATGCCATCATTTTCTTTTCTGATTTTAGTTATTTGCATCTCTTCTCTTATTTTCTTTATCAGTCGAGCTATAGATCTGAGAAAGTGAAGCAGATGCCTATTATCAGTGCTTCTCTTCATTTTTTTTGAAGACTCCATTTAACAGTATTTTATAATTGCCTGTTTAAATGTGGTTTCATTGAAGATAGGGACCATGTGTTCTCACCTTGGTTTTCTAAGCCTTTAGCACAGCACATGGCAGATAGTTGCAGCCCCCAAAATGTTTGATGAATAAATGGGAAAATGAATGAATGAATGAATGATACCTGATAGAACTAGGAATAGAGACATTTATTTGATAATGGGCAACATTCATATATTTGACGATTTTCTCTTCTGGGCATTTCTCTTACAACTTGTTCCAGGCAGCCAAGACCTGTGGCTGACCCAGTCCTCCAGAGTATCTCCCATCCCTGCTCTAAGAGTAAAAATGTAGTGGAATGCTGACTTTGTCTTGACTATGGAAGTCTTTACAAGTTCCAGAAAATTGATTTTTCCAGGCCTGCATGGCTTGGCATAAAAACCAGACGAATTTTTATTGAATCTGGCCCTTGGTGGTTAGATTTTTGACCTTAGCAATATAGCCAATAGATTCAACTATGAACACGTTCTGTTTTCCCATTTTCAATGCATGGGCTGGCTTTCACAGATTGACCAGTAGGTTCAGACACCATTATTTTCTCCCCAGGATCTGTTTTCTTTGATACTTTGGCATCTATAACTGTGAATAAGTTATGGATGCATTTTTGAGGAACACTGTGCATGACATGCACTGTAGGAAATGTGTGCCCTCTGGTGCTCGAGTGCTGTTTATGGATGTCAGTGGTCCCTGTAATTGGAAGGCTGTGCTGCCTTACAATTATGCAAAAAGCAATAAAAAGAAAATTAGGGAAAGCATATGAGTATAACATCAGATCTAGACC
The DNA here is from genome assembly GCF_030445035.2 of Dasypus novemcinctus. Taxonomy (NCBI): domain Eukaryota; kingdom Metazoa; phylum Chordata; class Mammalia; order Cingulata; family Dasypodidae; genus Dasypus; species Dasypus novemcinctus. The sequence goes on along the minus strand of NC_080696.1, from coordinate 20,822,710 downwards.
ATTGATATTTTGTAATTTTACACAAATATGATACAGATTTTTCCCCCAAATCCACTCAACTGTAGTGAATACTGAACAGAGAAAGCCCAGAAAGCTCTCCTTTAAAAACTAGGCACAAATGAATATCTTCTCTTTCAGGCTTTGAACTTGATACAACCCACTGTAAGCACCAATTCAATTAAGGAAGGAATGCAAGGTTGTTGTTTCTCCTGCTGAAAAGTATTAATTAAGAGGGAAAAAGATGCAGCATGCTACAAACCAAATGGATACCTTTTACAGCTGGAGCGATTCTACCATAGCTTTCCTAGATTGTCTCTATAGTAGATCGTGTCAATTCAAGACTCCATACTTTCCATCTTCCTACTGTTAAAGAAAAAAGAAAGACAGAAAATGAAACAGTTTCCTTCTGAGAATGTGCAAGGATTAACTTCTCAGAGAAACTGAATATCTATCTTATCAAAATAAAACTAAAAATTAAAGGGTCTATCCACACATTATTCTCTATGGACTCAGCAAAATAATATGATATGAGGTCAATTCTTGAAAAAGAAACAAATCTAGCAATCTAATTTGGCATATTGGGCATACTGTAAGGTTTTCTTTTAAAATTTTACTTAATTCTCCCTTATTTAAATTTTTCATGGGAAACATGCTTGGGAAAAAAACCACAAAAATACCTGTAACCGTCATGATGATGGGAACGAGTGTTGTTGGGGGGGGGGGAGAGGGGGGGTGGGGGGTGGGGTTGAATGGGACCTCACATATATATTTTTAATGTAATATTATTACAAAGTCAATAAAAAATAAAAAAATAAAAAAAATAAAAAAAATAAAAAAAAAAAAAAAAAAAAAAATACCTGTAACCACTTTCATAATTCAGACATTTGTTTGCTCATAGGTTCACATACTTTATACAGGTACATTATTTATTTTTTGTCTTGGTGCATGGTCATAAGACTTGCAGTACAGTCACACAACTAGGCATAAAAATACTTAAAATACGTATTGCTGTGTTTCAGCAATAATACCGGCCAAGTTCTTAACCAATTTATTTACTATGCTGACAGAGTTAACAAGTATCTCTGTTATTATTTTCACATTTGTTTATATTTAAAATCTTTTCCAATAAACTATTTGAATTGGTTTGTTGCTTCATTGGCTGTTTTCCCCTCACACTTCTGTCTTTAAGGGCAGCACATAGACATCTGAATTGCTTCTTTGACCCTCAGCATTGTGCAAGCTCCTCCAAGGTGAATCTCTCTTTCCTGGAGAAAGTTCTCTGTACCCCTTGCCTCTCATCCAGATCTTTCCAGAGCATTTGTTGTGTGAACCAGAATCATGAGGAAGGATCAACTTTCTCCGGGCTCTTGGTCTCTACAAGTAAGTATGGTGCCTATTCTTGAACTGCCTGGAAAGCCACGAGTTTCCTCAAGGAAAGGTCTAGATGAAGTACAAGGCTCATATATATATATATATATATATATATATATATATATATATATATTTTGGCAGTCTACAGGATTTCTGAGCGTCTTTAGACATAACATGCTTAGCATCTGGACTGGCTTAACTTTCTCTCTGCAATGTTTGTATACTTTAATGGATAGGAAGTGCCTTCTCATTTTCTCTCCTTTGGGGAACCAAAACTTATGGACAGATTTTCCTCTCAGGTTTGAGTGAGAGGCCTCAAGTTGAGGCCAGGTTTTTTTCCTTCTCTAAAACATGCAGCATGCCCCGGGTGAGGCTCCTGCCTCTGGTGGAGGCAGAAAACAGTTCTGGGCTTGCTGGTTTGTACTTAGAGCATCCAGGGAAATAAGAAGTCATCTGCTCACAATTCCTCCATAAAAGTGTGGGGAGAAGATGGGTGTATAAAATTAAACTTCCTTGTTCATTATAATTATTTTTTAAAATTTATGATTCTTTTCCCTTTCAGTTTTGAAGGGGCTTTTTAAAAAAAGTATTTTTCTTGGCTAACAGCTAAGGTTTGTTGAAAGCTAAAGCCAGAGTTAGGGAAAAATTTAGAGGATGGGAAGTGTGTGACCTCCTGGGGCCAGTAACACAGGTTTCCCATCCTTGTGTTGAATCTGAAGACATTCCAGAGTTTGCTGCCTTCATCCAACAGAGGTGATGGCCAGTGCTGGCAGACGGGTTAAAAGATTTCACAATGAAATCAACGACAATCACATACAGAGGGGCCTTTCTCCCCTGTTTTACATTGAAACAACCCTAGAATGAGAAATAAAGAAGACTCAAAATGGAATATAGTTCCTCAAATTAAAAAAAAAATCCCTAAGAATCCACAGGAACTTTGTCTAAGATCAAGGTCCAGAAGCTGGGAATGGGCCTCTGACAAGGGGAGCTGATTCACAGCTGTAACCCTATCCTATGATACCTTCATCCTCCTTAACTTCTCTACTGCTTTGCCATCCTTCGCCCCACAAATAAAGCTATTTGAGCTCTTTGTTCCATAATTTCTGTCTTCGAAGTCGGTTACAGAACCAGAGATCCTAGAGCCCAAAAACATGGGTGAGCCCTCTCCCTGAGCATGACCTGCTCCTCCCTCCAAAAGGTAAATTGACAAAGGATGCAAGTCTCTCTGCAGCTCAGATCACCAAGCCCATACTTCCCCACTTTGGCTACTACTCAAGAACTTCAAAATATACAGGGAAAAAAATAAAATAAAATAACAAAAAGCAAAAAATACTCAGAGAAGTGTTGGACATAAAGGATGAGGAAACACAGCAAAGTGGTGGGAAATTTGTTTTCCACAGTAAGTAGAAGTGAGTGGAAGTACTTAGAAAAGGGAATGAAACATGCCTAGTATCATGCAATAAACAGAGGCTACAAAATATGTCTTGACTTGCTTTTACTTGACTTGTATTGTAATAAATAATAGTTTTGTACAAATTTAATCAAACAACCCCTAACAATCCAACTTCTGTTAATTTAAAGGTACAGTTTCAGTCACATCCATCTAATTGTTAAAAGTTCATTCTTGAAAGAATCAATACATTGAGTTTCACAGTTGAATTTTTTTTATTGTATTATGGGGCAGCAAAAGCCCATACCATCAGAAAGTCCTCAACTGAAAAATTATGATATTTTATGTTTATTTGTATACAGACACATGACCTTTAATTTTTTAAATGTGTTCATATTATTAGAAAGAGAATTATATTGTTTTAAATTTATGAATATTGGTAAATGTAAGAAATATCTGCCATCTAGAGGTTGTGATATAACTTTGAGAAAGAGGAAAAAGTCAGGCAAATCTTGTACCCAGAATGTGGAAGTGGATTTGAAGGGATTTTCCAGGTACAGACACAATTTGCACTGATGAACATACACTCTTAACTAGGCTTTCTTGGACCCAGCCCATAGATGAAATGAGGTATCCAGCATTGGACTTATTTTTAAAATATTAATTGGGTAGCAATGATAACATTAAAATTACTGTAGAGGTAGTTAATGATTACAACAAAGATTATTAATCCTAACTTCTAGAATAACGCTGAATTTGCTGGCAGAGAGAGACACATTTTTTTTAAAAAAAAAAAAGAATGTTAAATTACTGGACATTTCTTTTACATGAAAGACAAAAAAATGGTGGCAATGTTAGCTCTATTGCATCACTCTGAAGCAGTGGTTTTCAAGCATTGTTAGCCCCTTCTTTAGCTGGAATATTGTACAATGTTCAACATACGAAAGTGACAAATGTGAAACCATTGTGGCTGAAGCAGGACCCCAGAGGTCAGAGGCCATGTCTCTTTCGTGAGGGGTCCTGGGGCACAAGGCTCACACACACACACACACACACGGATCAGTTCCATTCCAAATCATTCATAGATATGAAGACAAAGCTTTTAAATAAAACATTAACAAATACCTATTTTTAAAATGAGGAATACTTAGATATATTACTATGGAATAATTTATAGGATTTACTATTGAAAGGAAAAATAAAACAAAGTACAGGAAAAATTATATTGTATAATAGTGATATTCAAGAAAAGAGAGTGATATGAATGCATGTTTATGTGAGCTTTTTAAAAATATTAGAAGAATAAAATAAAATAAAAATTCAATGTTGACCTATAGGGAGAGGGAATGAATAAGGCAGAGATGTCAGTGATAGACACTAAACTTCTCTGAATATCCCTTGTTTCATAAATTTGATTTTGGAATCATGTAAATTCTTCTGTATAGTTTAAATAAACAAAAAATAATGCCCCCAAAATCAAAATCAATGTGTATCTTGTTAAGGCCATGAGCACACTTAATAGGATATGGCTAAGGACGTAAAGAACTGCAACACGATATTAGGGGATTTTCCCGTCATCCTATGGTCATGATAGTATTTTGTGTGTGTTGTGGGACAAAACAAATGAGTTGTTATACTGGTGTTATTAAGAATGAGGTTGTTCAGTTTTACTTTGTGGTCTATTTTTCTCTTTGTAAAAAATCATTCCTTAGCTTTATATACTGAAAAAGACTAGAAACACCAATACACCCAATAGTAATAAGCAACCTATCACCCAAATTTTGATCTTTAGATATGATTTTCCATTAAAAGGAGAAAAAGACTCCTTTGAAGAAAACGAATCCATGTTTGAAATAGGAATTAGGGATTGTACAGGATGAATTTGCAATATATTATTAAATTAAAAAGCAAGGATGCAATCAAGAATTCTAAAATGAATATATGAGTAACTCTGCAGACCCTCCCTTCAATGAAACAACCATTCAAATGATAAAAAATATAAAGCACAACTGTTTAAAGTCTCTAGAAATTTACCTAAAGGCCATACAGCAAATTGATAAGCATTTGTTTAAGAAAATCTACTAAACCTCAGTAAGAAGAATAAGAGCCCATAGAATTTGTGTCAGGACATGTTCCCACAATTCCCCTTCCTCTCCCCCACCTCCCAGCCAGCACTGTATTAATTAAGCTCTATTCCAGGTGGGATAAAAAAATGGTGGCTCCCTTCCCGTCCTGCTTTCAGTCATCAGGCTGTGGTTTCGCCCAAGAGGAGCAGACCACTGACATCTTATAACCCCTCTATTCTGTGAGATTCCAAGAAATCTGGAGCTCCCTTTCCCACATAGCTCCCTTTCACAGGGTGAAGAATCTCCTCCAACCTCAGCAGGTAAAGATGCTGAATCCCTGCTTACTACTCCTTCCCAGTTCCAACTCACAGGACATAAGTTTCACTCCAGAAGAGGCTAGCCTTAAAACTCACAGGCTACTCTCCCTCCTCCCAGCTTTCACTTGTCAGGCAGAGGTGTCATTCTGGAAATAGGCTGTTATCCCTAGCTCCAATGCAGTAGTGCACAAGAGGTTCTGCCCATAAAGAGGAGCAAAATGAGAGGACTGACAGCTGCACAGCTATGTTAGGGAGCTGACTTTATTTAGAACAGACCATAGAGAAACTTTTGTTTTAAAGTATTGTCAAAAACAATATAGCTCTTGGTGATGAGCAATGAAGAGATGACTAATAGCTCCATAAAGCTGGTAGCAACAAATGAAATGGCAGACCAGCCAGAGATTTAATGGAGAGAATCAGGGAAAGAAATGAGTTTTAAAAGGGCACACTAGGGAAGCAGACTTGGCCCAATGGATAGGGCATCTGCCTACCACATGGGAGGTCTGCAGTTCAAACCCTGGGCCTCCTTGACCCATGTGGAGCTGGCCCATGCCCAGTGCTGATGCACGCAAGGAGTGCGCTGCCATACAGGGGTGTCCCCCATGGGGGGAGCCCCACACACAAGGAATGCACCCCATAAGGAGAGCTGCCCAGAGAGAAAGAAAGTGCAGCCTGCCCAGGAATGGCGCTGCATACACGGTGAGCTGACACAACAAGATGATGCAATAAAAAAGAAACACAGATTCTCGGTGCTGCTGATAAGGATAGAAGTGGTCACAGAGGAACACACAGCGAATGGACACAGAGAGCAGACAACTGGGGGGGAGGGGAGTGAATAAAAAATAAATCTTTAAAAATAAAAGGGCACACTAAGATCACATTCATCCCTGGTATTCTGAGTCTGTGTACATGTGCTAAGTGGGTGGGTACATATACCCACCCAGGAGCAACCAGATTGGGCACTTCTGAATTTATTAGTCTCTGGATGAATTTGAAGCAGACTTGAAAGAATTTGCCAACTATACACAGTTCCATTAGCAAAGAGTGAAGCCTTACTGACTCAAAGGGCTTAAGAACAAACTCTAACCAATCACTGAATGAACATTAAGCTATGCTGACCCAGGGGTAACGTCTAGAAATATAGTATTAAAAACAAAACTCAAGGGGAAACACTGGGCAGTGACATCAGAGACAACACACTGCAGGGAAAACAGACTTCACAAAATTAGTCTAGCTAGGTAAGCCAATAAATAAAAAAACTAACGACAACAAAAAAATGACATCGACAAGCTTCCATGAAGAGGAACAATTATCAGAATCCAGAGTTGCTAAAATATATTACCCAAAATATCCAGGTTTCAATGAAAAATTATGAGACATGCAAAGAAACAGCATAGTGGCCCTTGTACAGGAAAAAAAATCAGGTAATAGAAATTGCCTTTGAAGGGGCCCAGATGTTAGATGCAGCAGACAAAAACTTCAAAGCAGCTATTATAAATAAGTTCAAAGAACAAAATGAAACCATATTTAAAGAATTAAAGGGAAACATGATGACAATGATTTATCAAATAAATAAATAGAGATAGAAAATGCATATATAGAGATATGCTTTTGGGGAAAAAATAACCAAATGAAAATTCTTGAGTTGAAAAGTACAAAAGCTGAAATGAAAAATTCACTAGAGATACTCAATGGTAGATTTGAACTAGCAAGAAGAAAAAAAAGAATCAGCAAATTTAAAGATAGATCATTAGAGATCATATAATTTGAATAACAGAAAGAAAAAAGAATAAGGAAAATGAAAAAGACCTCAAGGACCCATGGGATACCATTAACCATACTGACATGTAGATAATAGGAGTACTACAAGGAAACAAAAATATTTGAAGAAATAATGTCTAAAAACTTCTCCAATATGATGAAAAACATTAATCTACACATCCATGAAGCTCAACAAAATCCCAGTAATATAAATATGAAGAGATACACACCTAGACATAAGTTGCAAGCTGAAAAAAGAGAAATTCTTTAAAGTAACAATTTAAAAAATAAGTCTTTATGTACAAGGAAACCCAAATAAGAATCACAACTCATCAGAAACATTAAAGGACAGAAGGTAGTGGGACAACATACTTTGCTGAAAGAAGGAAAGAAAAAAAAAAAGAAAGAAAAAAAAACACCTGTCAACTAAGAATTCTATGTCCAGCAAAACTGTTTTTCACAAATGAAAATAAAATAAAGACATTTTCAGGTAAGAACTGTTAGAAATTTTTGCTAGCAGACTTGCCTTACAAAAAATATTAAAAGTTCATGCAGCTGAAGAAGAAGAAAGAACATGGACAGTAATTTGAATCCATGTGGAAAAAAAACAAAGAATGCCAATAAAGGTAATTATATCCTACCTATTATAGTATAATTACATATTTCTTCTCTTTTCTTCTATTAATTCATTTTTAATGCCACAAAATCATATCTATAAAATTGAAATTTGGAGTCTGTAACATATTGAGACATACTGTATTTGACAAGAATAACACAAGGAGGGAAAGAAGGAAGCTATAGTGGAGCAAGGAAATGCCATCAAATCCACAGGAACAAATGAAGAGTACCAGAATGGCAAAGAAGAAAATTAATATAAAAACCTTATAAGTAAGTTTTTCTCCTTTCTTTTCTTAGTTTCTTCATAAGATATAAGCAACAATTATAACACTGCATTGTTGGGTTTGTAACTTATATAGATGCACAATATAGGACAATAGTAGCACCAAGTAGGTGATAGGGATGGAACTACAGTGGAGCAGATTTTCTACATCTCACTGGAATTAAATCAGCTTGAATCTGAAGTTTCTGATATTTTAAGATATGTATTGTAATGCCTAGAGCAACCACTAAGAAAATAACAAAAATATGGTTATTCAAAAATAAAAAAAGGAATGAAGATGGTATATGAGAAAATGTCCACTTAATATTAATATAACTAATAATAAATATTATATTAATATAAAAAAGACAGTAAAAGGGGATGAGGGAAACAAAAGTACATGAGACATATAGAAAACAAATTATAGATATAAATTTAATTACATAAAAAATAACATTAAACATAAATGGACAAACAATCCAATCAAAAGGCAGATTGACAGACAAGATTTTTTAAAAGTTCCAACTATATGCTATATACAAGCACACTTTAGATTCAAAGGTACAAAGAGGTTGAAAGGAGAGGATAGAAAAAGATTTGCTATGCAAATAGCAACCATGAGCAAGCTAGAGATAAAATAGACTTTAAGACAGAAAATGTTACTAAAGACAGAAAGGGACATTTTTTTAATGATAAAAGGGTTAATCTATCAGGAAGAGGTAGAAATTATAAGCATATTGCACCAAAGAACAGGGGCCCAAAGTATATAAAGCAAAAAATGACAAATCTGAACGGAGAAATAGATAGTTCAACAATAATACTTGGAGACTTCAATATCCTAGCTATAAAAATGGATAGAAAAACCAGACAGAAAATCAGCATGGAAATAGAAGACTGGAACAACACTATTAACACTCCCCTAATGGCAGGAGAATACATTCTTCTTAAGTGCACAGAAACATTCTATAGGATAGACCATATGCTACCCCATAAAGCACCCTCAAAAAGATCTAAAAGAATTGAAATCATCACAATGTGATCAATGAGCACAATGGAATTAAGTTAGAGGATACCAGTAGCAGGAAATTTTGGAAATGCACAAATATTTGGAAATCAAATAACAGACTTCTAAATAACTCATGGGTAAAAGAAAAAATCAGAAGAAAATTAGAAAAAAATTTTACTGAATAAAAATGAAAATATAATGTATAAAAATTTGAAAAAATATATCCTCCCTACCTATGACAAACCATGTTCTAGAGACTAAAATATTGAAATTTTAAAAATAAAAATATTAGAATAATAGGTAAATATCTACCTGATATAAAAGTGTGGAAAGATTTTTCTAAGCCCAAGATCATGGAAAACCACCCAAAGACAAGAAGCAATTATTTAACCAGATTTAAAGTTAAGATTGCTGTATTGTAAAAATCTCAAAATATGACACCAAGAGAAAATCAGTTTTTTGTCTGAATATGCAGTTTATGTTAAAATTTTTAATATACAGATTCATTCAAATCACTAAGAAAATATTCCCCAAATCAGCAGATAAACTGGCAGAATATGAAAAGAATTTACAGGAGAAATAGAAATTGCCTATACTAAATAATATCAAACTAATTAATTAAAGAAATATAGCTTAGAATACAATAAGTCTTTATTCATATTTCAGATAAACAAAAATGAAAATATTTAGTGTTGCCAGGAATGAAATAAGTATCCTTTTCTGGATTGCAGATAGAAATGCAAATTGATACAAATTGTCTGAAATGCTATTTGGTGATAAATTAATCAAGAAATGTTACAAAATACCCACCCATTTTGATCCAGTTACTATATTTCTAGGAATAAATCCTAAAAATTATTCAGTTATGTGGATGAGAACTTATGAATTAGAAGATTCATCCATCAGCATTTAGAAAGAAAAAAGTTTAAATAATAATAGGGGATTATAAAACAAATTATGGCACATCCACAGAATGAAATTTTGAAGATCTTAAAAATCACATTTTTGAAGTCTACTTACTAATATGACAGTTTAGTAACTGTCATGACAATCATCTTGTGATATTTCCACATGGAAATTAATGTTAGGTAAAAAAAACCCTGCATCCAAAAATGTACATACATTTTTATATGACTGAAATTCAATATACCTGATATTTTAAGAGTAGTTATAAATGATGGGATTATAGCTGAGTTTATTACATATTCCTATATTTTCAACAACCATGTATCATGTTTCCAATATGAAAAAAGGCAGATGTTTGAATATGCAGTTACAATATACATTTCTACATACCTCTATTGCCAATCCAATACTGTATATTTTGCTGGTACATATTTAATTCACTTTATATATGTCTGTTTGTATTCACATCCTCATTAAGCCACTTATTTAAGAATTAAGTTTTCCTGTGGCATTATGCTTAGTAAGTTAATTTAATTATTTGAACAACATTTGTGCTGACTCTGGACTTACTTATCCTTAAATCAGTATTCACCGTGACTTTTACTATTGTGCTCCAGAGGACCAGTTTATGCAGCCTACACTTGCCAGGTTCCCTTGCCATTTGGCATCCAGATAGATTTGGTCAATGGAAAACTCTAGCAGGGGAAAGAAAGAAACCAGAGTATTTTTTACCTTCCCTTGCCTTAGCTGGCTTCCTACAGAATGGTTGGATCTTTTCTATGATACTGGCCTCTACTGGATGAATTCACTTTATTCCAGTTTCCTTGTGCTGATGCTGAACCCTGGACTCTAGTAACAATTGGTAGTTCCAGGTGCTGTCGCTGTTTACCTCATTATCCTCTGCTTGACTCACAGCTACATCACAACCAGTGGAACTAATTCTCTACGTTCAGTTCTGGTTTAAAGTATGGCTCACACAATGTAAAATATTATTTTAATAAAATTTAAGCTAATTCTCAAAAAGTGTAAGAATAGGAGGTTTTGTTTCTTGAACCTATTGTTAAAAAGTTCTAAACTCCTTTGGGAATTTAAGTTTAACTAAAAGAGAAGGGATCAAAGAGCTGAAATTCAAAATAATTGGAGAAGGTGGCTCAGAACACATCTCTGTGCAACAAATGGGATTAACTATTACATACAAATAATACCACCCTTTTATCGGGCAAGAGAGGCCCCTACCATGGACCTATACTCTAGAGGCCCAACATGTTACAAACCACAAACAAATATATTAACAAATATGGGCACCTCTGTTGCAACACAACCCTAAGCAAGCATCTTGAGACTAAGGCAGATCAGACCCCAAGGAAGTCCTTCTATCCATTTCTTGCCTGCTATCCTTAAAACAAAGGATGAGTGTGTGTCAAGGCCCTGGAGGTTTGTGGCTGTCCCATTGCCAACATCAGAGACCGGCAAACTTCAGAGCACAGGGAGGTTCTAATCAGTGCTATCTCTTAGGCAAGATAAGTAAGTGTGACAGCTTGAATTTGGTGACTCACAAAAGAGATTGTCTTTTTGAACCAATCCATTGCTGTGGGTGTGAGACCCACAGATGGCATTTGAATCTGTTAAAGAACCTCAATTAGACCACCTGATTGGATGGATATTGATTGGACTACATCAGTGAGGCATGACCCAGGGTAGGTTACTGTCTTCTTGTTGGGCCTTATATAGACAGAGACACAGAAGAAGAGATACACAGAGAAACGGCATCGCCATTTTGACCTGAGCATGTATGAGAGGGGGTCAATCGCTAGCAGCTGAAGCTGAAGAACGAAGCACCCACGAGCCTGGTCCCAGCAGCTCAAGGCTGAAGAGAGGAGCCATATGCTTAATAACTCAGAGCTGAACTTGGGAAGAAAGCAGAGCAGCCAAGACTTAGAGAGGAATCCTGGAAAGAGAGAAGACCTATGCCTGGTTGCCCAGAGCTGAGCTCCTAGAGACAGTAGATTCTGGAGGGAAGTCAGGGACTTTGGCAGAGATCGGCTGTCATCTTGCTTCACTGCGTGGCAGGACACAAGGGTCACCAGTAGCTGACTTTGTAGAGAAAGCATTTCTGAAGGTGCTGTGATTTGGACATTGCACAGTCATGGGACTGTAAACTTATACCCTAAGCAAAATTCCCATTGTAAAATCCAACCCATTTCTAGTACTTTGCTTTGGCAGCCTTTTGGCAAATTAAGACAGAAAGTAGATAAGGAAATGAACACAAACGAAATTCCTCTCAGAAACTATGAAGAAGACAAGTTCTTGGATAACAAAGCACCATTTCCCAATAGTGCCAACCATCCATTCTCTTGCTTCCCTATGTGTTCCAATTTGAGTTTCCAGAATTTTCACAGTATTAGCATCAGTTGGATGTGTTTGTTGAGAAACATTTACAATATTAAACATTAACTTCACCCTTAAAACATGTATATATATAAAATAAATGCATAGAATACACACATATAAATACACACATGTATACATACATGCACATATGTCTATGTGTCTGGACGTAGCATAGGTAATTCTTTAAATTTAGGAGCTGGCTAGACATCAAATGCACCTATCACAGGAATTGCAAAGAACACAAAATATATACATGACTTTTTTTTTTGTTTTATTAGGAGCATTCTCTTTTAAAACATGTGTTCTAACTAATTCCCTACTTACAGAAATTTGCTTTATTTCTAGTTTTTTCTTCTATAACCAGCTGTTGAGATAAACAGCTTCCCTTTTGAAGTTTTGCAAACATTCATGGGGAAATTTTCTAATTGGCTTGCTGAGTCAAATGGAATGAAAAAATTTTAACATGGACTAGATTACTTTGCATTTCTTTGTAATTACTTTAGTTATCTTCATTATGAAAATTCTTGTATATAACATTTTATTGTCTTTTTCAGTTCTTTCACATGAACACCCAAATTTAATTCACCAAAGGAAAAGTCATGAATATCAGATAATCAAATTATATCTCATGGGAAGCAGATATGGATCAACTGATAGAGCATCCGTCTACCATATGGAGGGTCCAGGGTTCAATCCTCAGGGCCTCCTGACCCATGTGATAAACTGGCCCACGCGCAGTGCTACCATGTGCAAGAAGTAATGTGCCCCACGCACAAGGAGTGTTTCCCGCAAGGAAAACCGCTCTGTGTGAAAGAAGCTCTGCCCACCCAGGAGTGGCACCACACACACACACACAGACCTGATGCAGCAAGACGATGCAACAAAAAAGAGACAGTTTCCCAGTGCTGCCGGATAATGCAAGTGAACGCAGAAGAACACACAGTGAATGGACATAGAGAGCAGACAATGGGTGGGGGAAAGTGGGAGGGGAGAGAAATAAATAAAATATATCTTTGAAAAAATAAATAAAATATATCTTTGAAAAAAATTATATCTCAGAAAATGTCTAAAGCATTAAAATTGCTCTAAATTGGACAATCTTAGTGAACTCTTTTAAGAGATGTTCTACACACAGAAAATGTATGCATGTATCATATATGCACATATTTGTGTATGTTATTCTATTTTTCTACATATTATTTATTTATGATCATTATAATGCAAAATTTTTATAATAATATTGGCACAGGCAGCCATACCACAGAAATGTTCTGTGACTTGGAAGATTGCTCTCATTTGAAACCTCTGTGTTTCAAAGAGAAATTTTTCACTTTGGGTAAATATTTATTTACACAAGGAAACCAACAGCAATAAAATTTTCTTCTTAGCATTTCTTTTTTTTTTCAGAGTCAACTTTACTTTAAGTGAAAACAAAAATATATTCAGTAATAGGGAACAGAAACTAAGTTGCTGAATAAAAACTACCTTATACCAGATAACAAAACAGAGTCACTCAAAGGAAAATTCATCTTAACCTTATTTGAAACATACCATCTTTCTTTGCAGGAGGCTTTTATGTGCTACAATTTCTCTGTGTGATTCCTACCAACACATGTATGATTCCTTTGTTTTATTTTGAAAGAAACTATTCAGCCAAAGAAATATATTATCTAATTCATCTATTAAGTTTTAAAGGTTAGTTACCCAAAAATATTTTCATCTGGTTGGCCAAACTTCAAACTATACTATGGCTACTTTTTTTGCATACTATCAGGAAAATATTAATTAATACTTATCTTTATGTAACACCATCCTGAATAAAATTAATGAGCACTCCAGAGTTTCAATCTGAAGTATACATGAGAAGAACTGCATTAAAAGAATTCTTGCCAAAATATGTCCTTTCCAAAGCACAGATGATGAGGTTTAAATATTTGCATACTAATTTGACACTCATCCATCTGACCGAAGCACCATAAATATGCAAAAATAGTGCACGCTGGATGAAGGAGCCATTTTCTCTCTTCCCTGACCCCATGTCACTCCCTGGTTTAAGGAAACTCCCATCAATTATTAAAAAGGACTTCTATTTGTCAGACTACATTGTGGATTTTAACCTCTTCTTTGAAACTTCCAAAAAGCTGCTGGTGGTGAATCTATTCCAAGTCAGGTCTTGCCTGAGGCCACAAAGTTATGTGGAAATGAGGAGAGTGAAGCATCAGTAAAACCCATGAGTTATAACTTCACTCAGGGAGTCCCACAACCAGGACCCAAGCAGGCCCACTGGAGGTAAGTTTTGGGATGGGAAGGAGTATGTGAAGGTGAGATGGGGCAGGAGACTGAATTTTAATAAGAGCAGCCGTCTGTAAAAGATTTTTTTCCCAGATGACTCTGGACTGTCTCTGAATCCTAAGAAATTTCTCTGCGAAAAGAATTAGTTCAACAAAGTCACTCATAAGGACAAAGATTTACTCCCAATCATTAGGACCCTTAAAAAATAGGAACCCTGGTTCCTCTCCGAGTCCCGCTGTGGCCAGAGCTGCTTACTTTGGAGGGTTTTTTTCTTTGCTTTTTTTTTTATACCCCAAATTAATTTCAGACTATACTGGGATCAGAAAAGCTAACTGACTCTAGATCCCCCTACCCGTTAGTTGGTAGCTGGCAGAAATGTCACCACCTCAGTGAAACAGCTTTGCTGGAGCATCTAGCAAGGCTGCTGGGATTGTTTTAATTAGACCATACTGTACAAAAAGTCTTTTTTTAAAGACAGGACACTAATAGTAAAAGCAATTTCTCAGCAAGTATGATTATCTTTTGATTAACTACATATTGTTGCATTTGAAGGACCAATTATCACATCCCTGGACAATTCTAATCTGTATTTTCATAAAAGGCATATTCTTCTTCCTTCACTAAAGCATGAAAAACATACTGCAAAGAAGATATATTCACAAAAAAAAGATGGACAAATTCATGTCTAATTCATTACAAACTGAAGGCATTTAATACATGTCCAACCAGAGAACAAAAGGGTGTTATGTTCGTCCTGAAGTGCTTTGGGATTCTCCAGAGATGTGTTCCCCACCCCAGCACCCCATAGCTAAGAGAAGAAGGCATGGAGAATTTAAATTGCTCTTTATTGCTTGTAACTAAGTGCTGTCCAGCCTCTCAGCAAAGATGTGTGTCTGGGAATAGAAGCTCAAGCGCTGACTTGATCTCATGATATGACCTAGGGCAAGTTCCTTTGCTTGCATTGGATTCTCTGTGCAATATGGAAATTGTTACCCTGATTGGAGTGACAATATCATGAGATCACATTGTCTCATTGGGAGATCAGTGGGCTCTCTTTTGTTCTATGTGACCAGAGATATAACAGCCAATTAGTAACAGAGTGCCCCCATTTTTTTTCCAGTAAACTGTAAAGATTGAGACACAAGGTTTATATTTTTACTCTAAATTTTTCGACTACTGCCAAAAAATGACAATTGCGAGGTGCTAAGAATTAGGGGAATAACACACAAACCTTTTCTCAGTGAGTTCACATATTTGTAGTTGGCCTTCACAGTCCTTTTCAGCTCAAGAATTTCATGGCATTTGTAGTAGCCAGCCTCTGAGCTGGCCCTCAATGAATGCTCCTTGCCTCTTGGAATTCAAACCCTAGGATAGTCCCCTCTCACACTGTTGCAGGGTTGGTCTGTATGATTAATGCATATGAAGAAATGTTGGCATGTCTCTTCTCAATTGAGGTTATAAACATTGGGGCTCTATCTGGGATTAAAATAATACTGATTTACATGAATGTTTTAAAGATCCAATTAGGTGATACCTATGTAATACTCAAGGAAACACTTGACACCTAATGGATACTCAATAAATGTTGCCCTCCATTCTTTTCCTTTTCTCAGTCTTCACCCCTCTCCTTGCACTTCTGCAGACCCCAGCTCAAATCTCTTTTCCTCTGACAACTCCCTTCAGACTATGCTACCCATTGCCAAGATAGACCCGTTGGTGAAAGTAAGATAACTTCTCGTTCTCCCTTTGATCCTTCTTCTTTAAAGTATATGTGTTTTCCCTCATATTAGACTTCAAGTTTCCAAAACAAGGGAAAGGCTTTTGCTTCCTGCCTACTTGTTCAGCATCATGTATACATCATACACAATACTCACAAAATAGTTGAACGTAGACATGACAAGGCCACTGAAGTTAATATAAAAGTATAGTGAAATAGACATTGAAACATGAAAAAAATAACCAAGCAGATATTGAGGAGAGTGGTGTATGGGCAGAAAAATAGTTCTTGGGTACTGGAATTTTAGCAAATAGAAAAGAAAAACAAACCAATTAATACCAAGCAGTGAAAAAGACCAAGATGAAATAGAATTAGTTAATCAATTTGACAAATATAGTAATAACAATTGAAAATGGGAATTTAGAATTCTACTTTTAATAAGCATCTCCAAAGAATGTTGAATGCTCCTGAGCATCTGTAATTATGAATTGGAATATATCATTGTCTCTGGCAGAATAATATCTGTAGACCAACTGACGGTGTTTGTGAATATTTAGAAACTGAAATCCTCCCACCAGCGGAGACATTTCTTTAGAGAGATGGGGGCCCATTTTCAACATGGATCCCAAACAGGAAGTGACCCTTCCCACCAAAAAGAACAGAATATACAACCCCCCTCCCATTACTGCACTTTAGCAGTTGATGGTCAAATTGATATTCAAGTAAAGCAGAGGCAGAGTTGCAGCACCCAGAAAGCCCAGAGAATTTGTGAGGAGTCATGAGGTGGAACACATCATGCAGAGGTATTGACTAAGGTATCAGGCATCAAGATCAGTTGAATGGATGAATCTTGAGGACCTTATGTTGAGTGAAGCAAGCCGGACATTGAAGGACAAATACTACATGACCTCTCTGATATGAAACAAGCAAAACGAGCTGTCTCAGAGAGCTAGAGACTGGATGATAGGCTTACAGGAAATTGGAGGGGAGAGGAAGGTTGGGAGCTGATGCCTCCATGGGTGAAATAGATGATAAAGTGGAAGTAAGTTTTCGTACAGGGAAGGAATAAGACAGGGGCATAGGGATACCTTTGGGTGGGGCTTTGTGGGCTTGAGAGGAGCTAGGGTTGGGAGGATGGATGAGATGGCCCAAGGAATTGGGGGAAGGGCTGGGGGAACAGTTGAATATGGGAGAATGTCAGGTATATGTGTGAAGCTATAATATTGAGAAAACACTTTAGAAAATATAATAAGGAAGGAGTACATGTTTAAGGTGCTTAAAGGGGGGGACCACTGGTACAAGGGCAAGCTTCTAGGGAGTGTATGAGTGCTCATCTTGTCATGGTGTGTTATATCATTGGGTGGAGACCCATACAATGAGTGTGAAGGTGTACCCACATCCTGGGGAGACCTGAGGTTCCCAAATAGAGTGAATTGTGTCTCTCAAGAGAATCTGTGGCTTCCAATTAGTTAAGGCAATCTAGAATATCAAGTCCTCAGCATTGTTACAGTATCTATAAATCTGGTCCCTCAAGTAATGAAGATTGATAATCACTGTGGGCCCTGAGGGGAGGGGAAGAGAGGTATAGAATAAATGGAAGCAGGGCAACTGGGGGACAATGGAAGTGCTCCATAAGATCATGCAATGATGGATATAGAACATGTTAACTTATACCAAAAGTGTGTAAAAGTCTATAAGCTAAAATGTAAACCATAATGTAAAACATAAGGGAGCTAAAAATTTAGAAATTTGTACAGTCTAAAATACAAACCATAAAGTAAACCAAAATGGAACCATGTTTGATAGGTATGTTTCAAAATCTGTACATCAGCTGCAGCAAATATAACATGAACATGTAAAAAGATCACTGCTGGGGAAAGGGGGAAAGGGTTTGATGTTGGATATATGGGAGTACCCTATATTGTGTATGTGAGTTACTGTGATCTAAAAATTTTTTGATGACAAAACTAAAAAAAATAGAAAGAAAAAAAAGGATGTAGACACTGAGGAAGAAATGAAAGAAAGTGCCTTGCCACTGTACATACAGGCAACACCTATTACAGTGATGAAAAGCAAAATGTTTGAAACAAAGCTTTATAATATTTTTCCTTTTATTAATACACCAATTTATTTTTATTTCATTTAAGTATTTCTAAATCATTATGTATTCTATTTTTAAACTTTAAACCCATCATTATATTTCAATTTCCTATTAATTGAATTTGGCAATATATTAGGCTTCATTGTTGAAGAAGTTTTGGACCACAGAGGGGTTCAACTATGGCAGGGGAGGAACACTGGTGTGGGATGTTATTGATCAGGAAGCACATGAGTGGGGGTGGGGGGAGTTCTCCAGGGCATGTATACAGGGAACATAAAAATGTTCTGATGTAAGTTGTATATTTTTAATAGTAGTTACAATTACAAATGTCAACTGAGGGAGTGCTGAGTTCCTACCCAGGGGCACTCTGTCACATTCCCCAATGGAACAACAATAATCCCCCAAGTGCAATGCAAAGACCAACAAGGAAGGATGGTCCAATAATGAGCCTTTGGTACTGATGACTATGTTTATGAGCCCATGTGCTTGAAATATAAACTAGGTCTAGAGCTGCAGGGTGCCTAAGAGTTATCTCCTGAGAGTATCCATGTTGGTCAAATGTGGCCACTCTCTAAGCCTAATTCAGCACGTAAATGCATTACCTTCCCCCTAATATGGGACATGACTTCTGGGGATGAGCCTCCCTGGCTCCGAGGGATTACTACCAATCACTAACTGGTGATGCAACTAGAAAGAGACCTTGAATAAAGTGGTCAACTCTGA
This sequence comes from Dasypus novemcinctus, assembly GCF_030445035.2. NCBI lineage: Eukaryota > Metazoa > Chordata > Mammalia > Cingulata > Dasypodidae > Dasypus > Dasypus novemcinctus. The sequence continues at coordinate 20,803,789 of NC_080696.1, read as the reverse complement.
CCAGCAGAATATCTCAGCCTACATATTGGATCAAATGTTAAAAACTGCTTTTTGACCTTGAATAAAAGGGGGAAATGGCAAAGACAAATGAGTTTATATGGCTAAGAGCCTTCTAAAAAGAGTCAGGAGGTCATCAGAAGCATCATGCTTACGCACACTTCAGCAGGACCCCAGAGAGAACCAAAGTAGATACAATCCTAAGTGCTGGTTCTCCTGAAGGCTATGGAGATCCACAGGGTATATGGTCATGGCAGAAGGATTTGGATTTCTGTGCCATGTCAGAGGGTCCTACTTAGGAATTTGTGCTCCTGAGTGTGATAGAGATGGACTCAGATGTGACCTTCCTACACATGCCTCTTCTGTCACTTTTACTGAACATGTGGTTGGTGCTAGGGATGGTCCATACTCAGGGGACTTGAATTTCTGGATTGCCCATGTGCGAGCTGGGCCCTGAGCCTCAGCAGAGTTGCAACTCCTACTCTCTGGTTCATTGGACTTACCCAGTCAGCTAACGGAGTTGAAGATGATCAACCACCACACCAGAGAATCAAGAGTGCCGACAACTGCAAGCAGGAGAAGTGCATCCATCATCCATGTGGAATCTAAGCCCCCTCTTAATCCAGAGGTGGAGTGGACATCACCATCCCAGGGTCTACAGAATGGAGGAATAAAATATGGATTAAAGTGGAGTTAATGATATCCTACTATAAAACTATTGTGACTAGTAATAAAAGAAATTGTAGCATTGAACTGGAGAAAGTGGCCACAGTAGTTGCTGAGAGCAGGGAGAGGGAAGAAGAGATATGATGTGGGGGCATTTTGGGGACTTGGAGTTGTCCTAAATGATATTGCAGGGTCCGATGCCAGACCTTACCTATCCTACCATAACCCATTGAATGTACTGGGGGAGAGTGTGAACTACAGGGTAAACTATTATCTATGTGGTGCAGCTGTGCTCCAAAATGTGTTCACTGAGTGCGATGAGTGTGCCACAATGATGGAGGAGGTTGTTGTGAGGGAGGAGTGGGATGGGGGAGTGGGGGATATACGGGAACCTCTTATATTTTTAATGTAACATTTTTTGTGATGTATATATCTTTAAAAAAGTACCATTTACAAAAATGATGGGGTGGAGGGGAGTGGGGTATATGGGAATCTCTTATGTTTTTTATGTTTTCTTATTTTTTTTAATGTAACATTCTTTGTGATCTATTAATTTTAATTTTTAAAAAGTAAAAAAAAGATCAGTTGATAGAGGACAACATGAAAAGCACACATTAACAAGGGCAAAGAGTGATTAAGGATCTGATATAAGGACCCCACAATCCCATCAGCAGTAGCAGTAGACAAAGAAAAAGCTGGAATATCCATGAGAAAGAAGAACCCAGAAGAGACCAGAGCAGCAAAACAGATTCCATAGACAAACAGGTTGAGGGCTTCGTAGTGAGTGACTTGGAAGTTTATATCAGAGCCCAATGCTTATGCTTTGCAAGCAATAATATCATTGTGATGACTTGGAGACTTCTATTCACATAATTTTTTTCCACACAAAAAACACCATCCAAGCTACAGACCTCCAAACCTAAACATCTCCACATTCTTCATTCCAGTTGTAGTGATAGGTGTGATAAAAACTTTGCACTTTTCATAGTACTTGCCTAGGAGACACTAAAATAAAATGCTGTGTTTCATCACAACTGATCAGCTGAGATTGTGAAACATCCATGAATCCTGAGAGAACCTTTTCTGGTCATGCCTGAATATTCTGTCCTGATCAGTGAACACTGAATCTGTTTAACCAGCCATGAACTGATCTGTGGACTCTCTTAACCGGACTACCTTCCTACTTTTGAATCTTTATTTGGCATAATCACTATCAAGCTCCACATTCAGCTCTTAAAGTTTCCTGATTTTTCTCCCACAGGAACCTTCTCTGTGCATTTCTTCACTGATGTCTATAAATAAACAATCTGTTGACATCTCCAAAAGAGTCCCCAAGACCCCAGCCATCATTGATGGGGTAGGAGATGGGTTCCTGAGGCCAGCAATGTGATCAGAAGCAGAGGGAGGAAGGGATGAGAGAAAGAAGTTTGGGGTAAGAAAAAATAGTGTTACAAAATTGTAGGAAGAGGAAGGAAGATCTCAAGTGGACTTCTGGGAAGAATTCTTTGTAAAACCCTGAACCACTGCTGAAAGCTGAGAGCAAAGATCTACATCATGCTTACAGGTATCTGGAGCACACCATGTGAGTCCTTTGAGTCTGGAATTCATATCCACAACTACTTACAACATGGAGAAAATGAGGCAGAGCCTTCTCTTTCTTTAATATCATAATTTGCAAAGATGACAAAAGACATCATTAAGTATGACTGAATCCACATTCAGAAATAAGCAATGTATAAATTTATTGGAAAAATATAGTAGATATAAATATATTTTACTACATATATTAGCTATCATTTCATGAGAAAAAATATATTTACTATATATACTAAATATATATTTAGTATATATAAGTATATATTAGATACATTTACAAGCAAAGTCATGTTAAATGCAGTCATAAAAAGGATCAGCTCAGCCTATGTGCCACCAACACTTTTGTAGAACATATGACTAAAGCAGAAGAACCAAAACACAATTAGGTATTGAGGCTAGCACCTTGAATATAACAATGGACAATACAGATGGGTAGAGTTTTTGTTCCACTAGTCTCAGCTGGGGCTAAAAGGGTTGATTGAGGCTCAAAGATCTTCTGGTAAATATGAGTCCATAGGCTGAGGCCCCTGGTTAAGAAGAGAGTATAAACTCAAGCAGCAGTTACTGTCACTCCTAGATATTTGCCTAATTGCTGGGTCATATAGTAAGGTCATATTTAGCTTTGTAAGAATCTGCCGAATTGTCTTCCAGTGTGACTCTACTATTTTGCATCTTCACTGGCAATGAATGAAAGTTCCTGTTGCTCCACATTCACCAGCATCGGATGTTGTTGGTGTTTTAGATTTTAGCCATTCTAATAAATGTGTAGTGGTTTCCTATGGTTGTTTTAATTTGCATTTCCCTAATGACACATAAAGGTAAACATATTTTCATATGCTTCTTTGCCATTTCTATGTCTTCTTCGTGAGGTGTCTGTTCAGCTGTTTTGCCCAGCTTTTTCAATTTTCCTGTTTGTTTCCTTGTTGTTGAGTTTTAATGTTTCCTTGTATATTTTAGATATGTCCTTCGCCATGTATATGTTTTACAAATATTTTATCCCAGTCTCTGGCTTGTCTTTTTCTTTTCTAACAATGTCATTTGCAGAGTAGTTTTTCTTTTAAATTTTAATGAACTCCAAATTACTAATATTTTCTTTCATGGGTTGTGACTTTTGGGGTTGTACCTAAGAAGCCAATCACAAAGATATCCAGATTTTCTCCTATGTTATCTTCAAGAGTTTTGTTGTTTTGCATTTTGCATTTAGATCAATGATCCATTTTGAGTTAATTTTTGAAAGAAGTATAAGGACTATGTCTAGTATTATATTTTTTTGCATATGGATTTCCACTTTTTCAGCACCATTTGTTGAAAAGACTATTTCCATTGAACTTTGCTACTTTGTCAAAGATCACTTGACTATATTTCTATGGGTCTGTTTCTGTACTCTCTCTCCTGTTCCACTGATCTATTTGTCTATTCTTTTGCCAATTCCACACTGTCTTAATCATTGTTATAACATTTCTAGAAGTTGGTTATCTTAGCTCAACAAATTTTTCTAATTCCAAATTGCATTTACTATTCTGAATCTTTTGCCTTTCCATTTAAACGTAATGAATCAATTTGTTGATAATCATATACTAACTTGCTGGAATATAGATTGGGGTTACATTAATCTATATATCATTTTCTGAAGAACTGACATCATAATAATATTGAGTCTTCTTATCAATGAGCATGGAATATCTGTCTCCATTTATTAAAATTTTCTTTTATTTTATGAGAGTTTTATAGGTTTCTTCATATAGATCTTGTGTATCTTTTGATAGATCTATACCTATGTATTTCTTTCCTAGTATTTTGGTATTTATTTATTTTTGATGCTGATATAAATGATGTCAATATTTTAAACTTCAAATTCCAATTGTTCTGGAACTGAATTAAGATACAGATCTAAGCATATTCAGCCAGCTGATATTTGACAAGGCCACCAAACCCACTCATCTGGGGCAAAATAGTTTCTAACAAATGGTGCTTGGAGAACCAGATATCCATATCCAAAAGAATGAAAGAGGATCATCATCTCATGCCTTATACAAAAACTAACTCAAGATGGATCAAAAACCTAAATATAAGATCCAAGACCTTAAAGTTCCTAGAAGATAATGAAGGAAGCATCTATGAGATGTGTAGTAGGAAATGGTTTCATAAACTTTATACCCAAAGCAAAAGCAATGAAAAAAAAAAATAGATAAAAGGGACTTCCTCAAAATTAAAACCTTTTGTCTTTCAAGGGAGTTAGTCAACAAAGTGAAAAGGCAGCCTACTCAATAGCAGAAAAATACTTGGGAACCTTCTCTCTGATAAGGTCCTAATATATAACACATATAAAGAAATTTTACATCTCTAAAATGAAAAGACAAATAACCCATTTAAAAAGGGGCAAAGACCAGTGGATAGGGTGTCTGCCTACCACATGGGAGGTCCTTGGTTCAAAATCTGGGCCTCCTTGACCCATGTGGAGCTGGCCCATGTGCAGTGCTGATGTGTGGAAGGAGTGCCCTGCCACACAGGGGTGTCCCCCGTGTAGGGGAGCCCCACACGCAAGGAGTGCGCCCTGTGAGAGCCGCCCAGTATGAAAGAAAGTGCAGTCTGCCCAAGAATGGCACTGCACACATGGAGAGCTGACACAACAAGATGATGCAACAAAGAGAGACACAGATTCCTGGTGCCGCTAATAAGGATAGAAGTGGTCACAGAAGAACACACAGCAAATGGACACAGAGAGCAGACAACTGGGGCGGGGGGAGGGAGGGGAGAGAAATAATTTTTTTTTAAAAGTGGGCAAGAGATTTGAATAGACACTTTTCCAAAAAAGAAATACAAATGCCTAGAAAGCATATGAAAAGATTATCAACATTATTAGCTATTAGGGAAATGCAAATCAAAACTACAATGAAATATCATCTTATACCTACTAGACTGGTTACTATTTAAAAAAAGACAAAACCATAAAACTACTAGTGATGGAGAGAATGTGGAGAAATAAAAACACTCATCCACTGCTGGTAGGAATGTAGAATGAGGCAGCCACTGCAGAGGACAGTTTGGCATTTCTTCAGGAAGCTAAGTAGAGCATTGCTATACGATCCAACAAGCCCACTACTAGGAATATATCCACAAGAATTGAAAGCAGGGATGTGGACAGATATATGGACACCAATGTTCATCATGGCACTTTTCACAATTCCCAAAAGTTGGAAGCAACCCAAGTAATAAACAAAATGTGGTATACACATACTATGGAATATTACTCAGCTTTAAGAAGGAATCCAGTACAGACATATGCAATAACATGGATGTATCTTATGTTGAGTGAAGCAAGCCAGTCACTAAAACATATATTGCATGATCTCACTAATATGAACTAAGGATATTGAGTAGATTCATAGAGGTAAAGTCTGGAACATAGGTTATCAATAGAAAGAGAGTAGAGAGTGGTGAGTCAATGCTCAACCTGGGTGGAATTGATGATAAGGTGGATGGCAGAGGTTTGGCAATGGATGGGGTGATGGTGGTGCAGCAATGTGAATGGGGTCTGGAGTCGATGTTGGAGTATGAGTGAGTGGGTTGGGCTATATATAGTGCTGGGGGGAGGGCTCGAGAAAGGAACAAGTTAACTATGGGGAAGCAGATGTCTATGACTGAGAATAAAATTGTGAGAGTATTCTTTGGGCAGCTATAGTAGGGGAGGGTCACTGGTGTAGGGTGTCAGTGGTGGGGGGATGTGTGGGGAAGGGTGAACCTGGGAAAGCCTCTAAGGAATATGAATGTGTCCATGTGGTCTTAGGGTGTTATCTTAATGGGAGGAGACCCACACAATAACCAACAAAATATTAAATTCCCATCCCAGGGAGTATTGCTACATTCTCTAATAGAGTGGCAAGAATCTCTAGAGTATGTAGACAGTGCCTAATCCAAGAAAACAGACCAATACTCCAAGTCGTCGATATTAATGCTTGTATTTATGAATCTTATTCTTGTCAAATTGAAACTTAGCCTAATAATATCTATTGCCTAGGAATTACCTCCTGAAAACTTCTTTGTTACTCAAATGTGGCCTCTCCGTAAGCCAAACTCAGCAAATATACTCACTACTTTCCCTCTGATATGGGACATAACTCCAAGGGATAAGACTACCTGGCACTGAAGAATTGTTTCCAAGCACCAACCAGTGATGCATTGGAAAAAGACCTTGACCAAAAGGGGGGAAATTAAAAAACAAAAAGAATTTTTACAGTTAAGAAAGTTCAAAGTGAATCAGGAGGTCATTACAGAGGTTATGCTTATGCACGTCTCAAGCAGATCTCACTAACTGCCACAGTAAACAAAGTATAAAACAGGGGTGCTCCCAAGGACTCTAGACATAACTGGACACTATAGGCAAGTCACACAACCCCATGAAATCAACACTCCATCAGTGAGCCTTACTTTGGAATATATGATAACCTATTTTGTCAATGTAACTGTTGTACTCATACATAATTTCCCTACACATTACTCTTCTACCCCTTTTATTTGAACCTATAATTAGCACTATACACATTAAATATATGTCCCAGAGACTTAAGTCTTTGGTCTGTTCATATGCTGGTTAAGCCCTGAATCTCAGCAGAGTTTCAGCCAATACCAACTATCCAGTTCATTGGACTCTCCCAGGACAGCTAACAAAATGATGATGATGAACATCCCCCATCCCAAAAGCAAAGAGTGTCTATAACTGCAAGTAAAACAGTTCCTTCCATCTGCCCCATAAGATCTAAGCTCCCTCTCAAGTGGAAGCAGAGTGGGCATCACCATTCCAAAATCCTCAAGATTGAGGAATGAACAAACATAAGGGGGGAAATGCAACCACAGACCAAAGTAGACTTCTTATTGTAGTAATGAAAGAAATTGTAACATTGACATAAAGATAGTGGTTACCAGAAGTTCTGAGGAGAAGGGAAGGGATTTTTAGAGCATTGGAATTATTCTGCATGATATTGCAATGATGGATACAGGTCATTATACCTTTTGTTAAAATCTATAAAATTGTACAATGCAAAGAGTAAACCATAGTGTAAACTATAGATGATGGTTAGCATCAATGTTTCAATATTTGTTCATCATTCGTGGCAAATGTGCCAATTTAATATAAGATCTTATTAAGAGGAGAAAATGTGAGAGAGGGAGTGGGTTAGGTTATATGTGAATCCCCTATATTTTCAATATAACTTTCCTGTAATCTAAAACTTCTTTTAAAAAATACAGTTAAAAAATAATAATAATAAAAGAAAAAAATTATAATTGTTAATTGCTGGTGTATAGAAATCATTAACCTATTAATCAATAACTCCCCCTTTCCTTCATATCCTGTCCCCTGGTAACCTGTAAGCTTTCTCTATGAAATTTGCTTCTTCTAGGTATACCATATAAGTGAGATCACATAACATTTGTCTTTTTCTGTCTGGCTTATTTCATTCAATATGATGTCTTCAAGATTCGCCCATGTTGTATCAAGAATCAGAACTTTATTCCTTTTTATGGCCTAGCACTGTGTATTATTTTAAATAAATCTTTAGTTTCCAAATAGCTTTAGATTTATAGAAAAGCTGTGAAGTTAGTGCAGAGAGTTTGCACCCAAGTTTCTCCTACTATTAAACTCTTGATACATTTGTCACAGCTAATGAACTAATATTGATATATTATTATTAACTGAAGACCATACTTTATACAGATTTCCTTAATTTTCCCTTCATGTCTTTCTTCTGTCCCAGAATTCCATCCAGGATATCACATTACATTTAAAAATCATCTAGTCATCATATCTCCCTAGACTTCTCTGCATAGTGACAGTTTCTTAGACTTCCTGATTTCCAAGGCTGGGCAGTCTTGAGGAGGACTATTTTGTAGACTACTTCAGTTTGTGTCTGTCTAATGTTTATCTCAGGGTTCAACTGGGGTTATGTGAATTATTTTTCTTTTTCTTGATGATTTAAATTTTTCTTCTTTCTCTTGGTTTCCATCCAATGTTATTCAGGGTCTCAGATGATGGTTATTTGGTTATTTGCATGGCTGCCTTAACTTACTCAGAATCACACAACAAGGAGGGAGAAATGTGCCATTATTTAGAGAACAAGAGCAGCACTAGCAAGCAGAAATAAGGGGAGAAGTCTAATATCACTATGGATTCGCAAATCAAAATGTGACTCTCACTTGTTTACACATGCACTTGAAGTAAAGTTCTTTTGGGATTTTGTCACAGGAATGGATACACTGTAACAGCTCTACTAATTCTTTAACTCTACGCAATAAACATTAATTGAAAGTTTTAACTCATGGTTCATCACTATTGAATAATTTGCAAGCAGTTTACTTCTCTGTGTCATAAAATTTAAACAACAAGCTACTCCTTCAAGGTCAGTTAGCACAAACTTGAAAGATCTGAGCCAGCCCATCAATAAAATGTGGCAAAATGAGATCCAGGTGGACAATCTGTCGTGTTCAAAAGTCTGAAATGAAATACGATCACCAAATGATACAGAAAATTTCAGCAGCTAAAATCCAGCTAGATTTCTTAGAAAACGTTGCCTCCATTGGGGTAACATCTGTTATAAATGCTAGAGATAAAGCCACTATTAAACTGAATAAAATGTCCTTTAAGTAAGGAGCCAGGGCATTTGCATATTATTGCAAAATGCATGCTGTCCAGAGTGTGTGTTTGACAGACTTTGATGAAGTTAAAGCCAAGATCAAGGATAATTAAATAGGAAGGCTCTGTTCTTGGCTCCTTTCACACATGCATACAAACACACACAGAACTTCCACTGATAGGAACAATGATGACACGTGCGTATCAAAAATCTAGTATTTGCTCAAGTTTCTAAGACTGAAAAATATTTTTTCCTCATCTGTAAAATGAACTGGCAGCACTAAATGATCTCCAGGGTCCCTTCCAGATTTAAAATCCTCATGTCCTGTAATTCTATTATCCCAGGCTTTGATATGGAATACTCAATAAGAAATAAGCTCAAATCAGGCCTGACAGCCGAAATAGAATTCAAGGAATCATTCTTCCTACTTTTAATGTACTAAGTGAGTTAATGGTTTAGTGGTAATACATGCCATTCTGTATCTGGTAGAAATACAAAGACTGGGGGAGGGGAAATCCCCTGGAAAGTAACACATAAACATAATGATGAAGTCATTGAGCACAGTTTAAAGGGTGCTAAGTTTAACATGGGCCTGAATTTTTAGGGAAAAATACACATCAGGAGATTTTCCAAGAGATTAGTTGGCTTTTTCCATACTCGAACCTTGGGAACTTGACAGTCGGCCCAAGAACTCATAATGAAATGTGCTAACAAGAGCTGGGGGAAGCTGGAGGCTAAGGAGTGTGGGGCAGAGGGGGTTTGGATTTCCTTTATTCTCTGCTCTCTAATGTTTTCACTGTATCCAAAACAGCTCCTCTTCCGTTAATACCAAAATCAACAAACCCTGGAAGACCTACCAAGGATTTAGCATCTATTTGGCACTCGTCTGCTGCAGTTACCATAATGAAATGATGCCATTTGTTGGGCTTCTGCTGTGTCCTGCTTGGCTGTAAGATTTCTAATCCTACCCAGCTGTGCAGCTCCCTGGAGTCCACAGCCCTGGGAGGCAGACTTGGGCCTGAGAGACACCTGATCCTTGACTCAGCAGATGACTGACCTCAGACAGTCACTTAGCATCATAGCCTGCTTGGTACTAAATTAGGGCCCAAGGACACAGCAACATCAGTATCTCCTGGGAATTTGTTTGTAATGCAGAAATCTTGGGCTCCATCCAGACCCATTGAATCAGAACCTGCTTATGAACAAGCTTTCCCAGGAGATTCATATGCCTTCTTAATTTTGTAAAGCACTGACCTAGAATTCCTCTATAGTCTCCTTTTCAGGAGAGGAAATACTATGACAACTCGAGCTAGTCAAGACCTCCAGTTTTCTAGAAGAGAGTAGAGTGTAAGTATTATGAGAAATTACCTACAAAGGGAAAGCTGGAAGTTTATTGGATTCATCTCCATGTAGGTGGGTCAATTTGGAATATCCATTTGTTGTTTCATTTCTCAATAATACACAAGGCAGGTGAACATCTTGGGGATGTACAGACAAGGGCCTCTAAGATAAGTGGACTTCCTACCTTTAACTTCATTGTACCACAGACCCCTTGGGGCAGAACTGGGTCGTCAGGCTGGGTCAAGAAGGAAGGCATCATGCTCTGTCCCTTACCATCATCTGACCTAGCCATGCCCTGACAGCATATAGCAGGGAGAGCCCAACAGGTCATGAAATTATTTGGAGGAGTTTGTATGCTTTGGCCTCTTTTTAATCACAGGTCAACAGGTTAAGTGGATGGTTCTTAGTACTATACTCAACCCCAGAACACTTTTTAGCAAAATTAACCTGAATGACATACTTAGCCTTATATGTAACTTGATCATCTCTGGTAATGTACAAAATTTGGTCCAAATTACATTGTTCATTTGAAAGTTCTGGACCCAAAAACAAAATGCTAAGGAGGATGAAAACAGAAACCTCACTTGTCTGGTTAATGATACTCAGACAGTGGCACATACAAGGAATTCTGAAACTTGAAAAAAATGCAGTGTGGAAATCTTTGAACCTTGGAAACAATTAAGATGGTCATGATGACTTACCAAGAGCTACCTTTTAATAGTATGAGTCTTTGTTTGTGGCTGTCAGTGTTCCAACCACATTGCTTGTCTCATGATTTGACACAAGATGACGCAACAAAAAGAAATACAGATTCCCAGTGCCGCTGATAAGGATAGAAGCAGTCACAGAAGAACACACAGCAAATGGACACAGAGAACAGACAAGTGGGGGTGGGGGGAAGGGGAGTGGAATAAATGAAAAATAAATCTTTAAAAAAAAAAAAGAAAAGCTGAGAAGAGGGGTTGGGATGGAGGTAATGGAACTATAATACATAGGAAGTGAAGCAAAGCATCATTTAAAAAGCCATGATCAAAGTAGAGGAGAGAGAAAAGAAGCCGATGGAAAAGAGAAGTACTTAGAGACTTAGCTGCAATTAGGCATGAGTTTATTCCATGATCTATCATCCAATCTAACCAAGAAAAAAACCTAATTTTTGAGACCTGGACCCAGTATGTCAAAATAAAACCTCTGCATTCCCTTCCAGCTTCAACCCCAGCCTCCAGTTGTTTTGAACTACTTGAAGTTCCATGCACTCTCCTCATCGAACCTTTGTGTCTATTCCTGACTTTGAGAAAATGATCTTTTACTCATCTGGCCCAATCTCTGCTCAGGCTTAAGGCCATTACCTTCCTCAGGAAGACTTTGCTGATACTCTTGTCCTGCAAGTCTGGGTTGCCATCTGTCTCATGGTAACCTGTGCTCATTTCCTATTGGAAACTCATGTAATTGCTTGTTTGTCATCCTCCCAGATAGACTCAAAACCCCTTGAACGTGGAGACTGTCTTACTGTTTTTGATTTCCTAGTGATCCCACATGGGATCACAATATATTAGTCATCCAGTTCATATGTATTGAATGAATTAATGAATGTCTGGATACTTATTGATCAGCATCCTTATATACCATTAGATTGACATACAGGGGAATTATTTCTTAAATTACTGTTTTATATATATATTTTTTACATCCATCACTTATTCTCCCTCAAACATAAAGAATTTAAAAAAAACACTGTTAGAGTCACAGTTTCCTGTTCACACTAATCAAATGGTCATTTTTTGATACTGATAGGTGTTTTTTTACAGGGACTTTGGGTTAGAGAGAAAAGCCACACTCAATGATTTTTCTCTCCCTTCTATTTCAGATTAACCTTTTAGGTGTTTTTTCCTTCCTTTCTTTTCAAATTTAGATGGGGTGTCCTAGATGCTGGCACAACCCATCTCTTCTTTAACAGCTCTCATCTGATTCTAAATATAATCTTTATAACCTCTTTTGACTGCATGCTCAAAGGATCTGCAAGAAAGCATAGAATCTAACAGCAGGAGGGGTAGAAAAGCACTTTATGTGCTAAGAGATTTTTCCTTAACCCAGGCTCTCCTACCCACACGTTTCCTGCTGTGTTTTCCTAGCTGTTTCTACCTATCCACTGCTATAATGAAAGTCAAATGAAACTAATGCAAGACTCAAGACCTGGCACAGACTCTTTGTGGCCTTTAGATAATTCACCAAGCTTATCTGAGCCTCAATTTACCAACGTACAAAATGGAAGCTTTGATATAGGTAATCTTTAGATTTCCTTGAAGGTGCTCCAAGTCTACCAGTAGATGTGGAGTTTCTATGCCCTGTCATTACAGGGCTTTCCTGCTTCCTTTAAGATTGCTATGACTTAAAAAGACAATATTTAATTTCGGCAGAACTGGTAGAGATGGTCAGAGAGCAGCAGTAGTATGGGGCAAATATTAAATGTTATGAATGCTAAGGCATTGAAAAATTACTCTACAGGAAGCAATATTTTGCTTAACAGTTATGTACTGTTCTGCATTAATTTTCTCATTAATCAAGCACCAGTTCAGAATAGAAGCAACACCAGTTCAGTAATTTCTAAGCCACACAAAAAATGTCATGGCTGAATAGCTAACTAGATTTAATTATTAAATATTTTGCTATCACAATGTCCATCATTAGGATGACACCGAGTTCTGGGTCTTTAACAGTTTAGAAAAGACATGACATTGAGTGGTGGTAGGGGATGCAATTCTTCATTAAAATTAAAAGCAGGTTATGGTAACACAAGATCCAAAGACAGACATAGTTGATGTTTATTCAGAATAGAGGGCACCTTGAAAGGGATTTTAGGAAATGGAGGTCCACTACATCCAACCATGTTTGAATCTCGTTTTATTATTCACTGTGACTTGAGGGTAGACAGAGTACTACCATTCCCAGTTACATAGAATAAAACTGACCTTCAGAGAGCTAATTCTGTTTTTAATGGTAACAGATCTGGGACTTGACCCCAGGACTGCCAGACCCTCAAAGCCCTTTCAACTATATCATGTTGCTTTTACAAGAGATTAAAGAAAGATAATTAGGCTGGTCAAGGTAAAGCCATCCTTGGATGCATGTAAGCACTCTTATGGCCATAGGAATATGCAGAAAGGAAGGTGGCCAAATGTAGGAACGTGCTCATTCATACGATGAGGAGCCAGAGGTGAACATGTACAACACACTATGCTTTCTTCCTCTGAGTGAGTTCAACCATGGTTCACTTGGGGGTGGAGGGACTAAAATATGGAACTTTTATGGATCTGCTGCTGTGTCTTATTTTATACCAAACTCTTGATCATTCTCACAATTTTAGATCTGATTTATGATGACTTGGGAAATTGCCTATAGATCTATCACCGCTAAAATATGTGACCATCTGAAAAAGAGAGTGGGGAAAGAGCCTGAATCCACTCAAGGAGGTCATTTAAAATTTGAAGGAGTAAAACAGATAAAATGTGGGGGAGTCCAGGAGCAAAATAAAACTCAGCAATGTGAGTCCTGTTTGGGAAACGAGGAAGCAGAGAAGCAGCAAGCTGTGCACAGTTGGAAAATTCAGTGAGTGCTCATTTCAGTGGCCAGTTTTTGAACATGTCATTTTAATTATGATGCATCACAGTTGACAGCAATGCATATGGAACCATTTACAGCACATGTTAAAATCAATTATTGCATATTTCAGCTATTCCTAAACACTGTAGCAAACGTTCTGTGCATTGCTGCAGATTTCAACTCCACTAATCATTTTTACTATCATGATTATGCAAGGAAAGAAAAAATATGTATGTATATATATATAAAAATGTGTGTATGTGAGTGCGTGAAAAGTAGTTTATAAACATCTAACGCAAAGCCTAGAAACAGTAGCAGCAGATAGAAAAACTTCAAATGTTTCCTCGGAAAACTTTTAATACCTTTTTGAAGACAAATAACAAAATTTAAAATTCCTTGCTATCTCCAAACCCTATTTTTGGTCAATTTAATCCACTTTAGCCTCTTTACTAGCTGTGGAGTCTATATTCCAGATGCAGTCTACTGGTTATTTGGGTCTGAAATATTTACTTTAACTGTTTACTCTGTTTTGTGGTTTTTCTCTGCCTTCAGATTTCTAACTTGAAAATTCTCCTTCAAATTCCACAGCTTATTCATTTTCTGTTTACTTTTTTTATGCACCAGCTAATAACTGGCTTTTTGCAAAAGAAAGAGGAGGAGGAGGGAGAGGAGAACAAAATGGATGTAGAAGGCATTTGCCTCTCCTTGGCCATTTACGTGTTTGCTGGTCCTGTTAAATCCAAGGTCTGTAAGCTGTGGTTAGCACTCAAAGACGTTTATTATGAAGAAGGTTATGTTCTAAAAACTTGCATTTCTACTTCCTGTCTGTTGTGTGTAGCATATACCCAGCTGAAGAAAATCCATGGTCTGGGCTGAGTTTCAGGCCTCGGAGAGTCACACTGGCTCACTGCAGTGGGAATTTACTTATGTAACCCTCCAGCCTTGGGGTGAAGGGCCAGAGAGCCAAGGTGACTGAGCATTCCAAAGAAAAAAAGCCACACTCCTCACAAAACTTGGCTCCAGAGAACAGGTGGGTATACCCTGGGAAAAGGATCAGTGAGTCAGAAAAGCTGAGGGGTCCAGCAGGGGTAGAGGAAAACAGCCCGTGTGGTTTGGGCAAGAGCACACGGTGCTGGATGGCAGGAACCCTGACTTCTCTACTCTGCCGCTTGCCTAGCTGGGCAAGTAACTCAATGCCCCATTGTCCCGCCAGCTATAACATGGCTCAGAGCGAAGTGCATCCAAGAAAGACAGGCTGCGAGTCTCTGCTGCAACATGCCACTGGGACCTGGGGAAGAAGCTCCCTCTAAAAGTTTTAAGGCCAGGGTGGGGGCCAAGGCTTTGTTGTTTGTTCCATAGCTACACGAGGGAGCCCAACTCTTGCCCGCTGACATTCATTCATTCATTCAAGAAACGTTTATTTTGAACTAGACCTAGAAATACCCATCTCCCTCCAAGGGAGCTAATACTATTCCAGGGAAAACAAAACATCAGCCATTAATCACATAGATGTTAAGGAAAGACCCTCATGGGTAAAGGGAAAATCCACATTGTCCTGTAACATGCATCATAAGCCATCACTAAGTGTGTGTTAGGGAAAGGGAGCAGAGGGATTTCAACATTGGGCCTTCCCAAAAATCTGATGGGCCAGCAAGGCTATATTGAAATCCCATTGCTTTAAAGGGGTTTTGTGTTCTTCTAAGTGGGGACCTGGGTTATGTGGGTAGGAAACATGCTAATGGGAGAAAGAAGTTGCTTGATCAAGGTCCCAACATGAATCAGAATTCACCCATAGAGTTCCAATATAGAAACTGATGTTGGAATCAGGACAGTGTCAAGGACTGAGTGAACCAGAAAGGGCTGGGGAGGCTCCCAGAGACTAACAGTGTGACCCTATTACCATCCCTAGCACACTGTGAGCCAAGAAAAGTGGCTGGCAGATGGAGCTTTAGCTTGGGATAGAGGGGCACAACCACTACCAGGTCTGCAGCACCAATTCAGGGAGGGACTGGGAGAAGAAACTCCTCATCTGCTCTCTGATCTTCTGCCAGTGCCTCTGTGTAGCTGACGTCAACCAGCAAGGGGACTTGAGTGTTGTGGCCTTTATAGATCAGCTCCTCAGGCCCAGAGTAGCTCAGAGAAAGGGACAGAAAGAGTAATCATTACATAGTACATTGCAGGAAACAGGCAGAGCTGCCCACTTTTGGAAATAACCAGAATAAGGGCTTCGGTAGCCTTTAGCATGCCCAGTTGCCCTGAGAGTTTTGGGGCCCTTATCTCAAAATATCCATAATGAAACCTGATTCTAAAACAGAATTTTCCTGAGTTTGAGGTGTGTAGATGAGGAGTGGAAAGGAAGGACATTCTAGGATGAAGGGATATTAAGAACAAAGGTGGGGGGGTATGATGTACCTAGATGTTTGGGGCAGTCTTGGGGCCGGGAAGGGAGGGTTGGGATGTAACCTAAGAAATGTTGGCAAAAGTCCTAGAAGTTTGTACTAAAGGGTTTGTACTTGGTTCTAAAACAATGGGAAGAAGTGAGCGGCTTCACCTCTCTGTCCAGAAACATTTATGTGCCTTTGGTACCAGGAGATTCAGTGACTTGCAGGTCATATCTCATCAGCAAAACAATCAGTGGTTCCGTGAGGTGGTTAAAAGCCTGGGATCTGATGTCTGAATACCTGGGTCTCCAGCCCTGGCTACCCCATCACTATCTATACGACCTTGAGTAAGTTCCAGACGGTGCCTCAGATTCCTCACCTGGAAAATGAGGATAAATATGTATTGACATCATTGGGTTGGTTTGAGGAGCAAATGAGTTAATACACAGGAAGGTCTAGAAAAAGTATTCATATCCATCTTCATAATTGCCACATGAAATGAATTAATAGTTACATATTCAAAAGGAATAGTACGGCTATACTTACCAACTTCTTTCAAAGACCATTGAAAAGATACCCCTGCAGGATGCCCATAAAGAACTCTGAGCTTTAAAAGAAAAATATGATGTGGAAACATAGCCTCCAATTTTTTAAAGAAAATGTTAGAATCATGGAAACATGGCTGAGCCCTAGGCTGTAGACTCAAACAGTGCAGGGGATTTGACTACATCATCAAAATTGTACAGCCCTGGCAACAGAGCGGAACAAAGATATAGAAAGGATTTTCATGTACACTCCCTTGGAAAAGAAGTAATAGTCCACAGTGCTCTAATTTTGAGACCCAGGCTCTTTTGACTATTAATGGTGAATATATTGTGAATATTTCCAAACCTATGAAGCTTCTCAGTGGCATTCTCATTCCATTCTAGAGGCATGACATCATGCCACAGATATTTCCCTGAAAGAAACTCAGGCCCAGGAAGAGTTGACAGCTAAGTTCAGCTCCCAGTTTCCCTGCAACCTTCATTGTTATGAATCACCAGCAGTTTTTTTCATAGTGCCACTGACACACATCCACTCCAACAAATTACCCTTGCTGTCTCATCTGACTCACTTGGCATAAACAGCAGGCACAAAAGCTAACATGTGTTCTTGGTCACATGACCCCTTGAGTAAAAAAGAGAAAATGCATCATAGTGCTTTCATGTGTCCCTTCAAAAACCGGAAAAGCTTCCTTTTCCATTTTTTCCTAATGGCTTCCATAGCCTTCTAGCTTACTTTTGGTCTTCTAAAAGGTCTCACAGGAAGAGATCAGAGGGAGGAGGCAAAAGAGACAGTGGAGACAGGAGGCATTGTCAATTTATCAAGCTGTGAGTACTGACACCTCATTAATTTTTAATACTTCCCCAGTACAAGTTTAGCAGACGCTTCCTTCTGGTAATCTTGATGATACAGCCCTGCCACCCACCATAGGTGTTAATGGGAAAGTAATTTTGAGGTTTCTGGATAGAGCACACATTCCAAGTTTGTAGAACAAATATTCAGTGGGGATCCAATGTCAATGTTTCCTAAGGATTCTTGTTTAATGGCTTTGCTTCTCAGGTTTGCTATCATGGCCTAAGGAGAAGGGCATCACTGTCTTGGCAGGACTTGCTAAGTCATCCACACCCACTGTGCTTCAAAAATATCCACACATGGTTCTCTCCTTTCTCTACACTACGGTGATGACATTGTGCCTCCACACAGCTGCTCAAAAAAATTGACAGAGCAAAGGAGTCACAAGATACCCTGACATACTAGAGAAGTCTCTGCAGCACAATGAAAGTATGAAGATATGATTAGGGAAAGAGTGTGCTAGAACAATTGACTTCACAGGCTTATCCTAGTGATTCTAGTAAAAATTCAAGGTCAAGGGTCCACCATTCTAGATTAAATCAATTCAAAATACAATCACTGGTGTTGACAAATGAAAAATTACACAGATCAAAATGTGATTTTGAAGAAGCAAAGGTAAAAAATTACCCATGCTGTGGAACCCTACAAAACACCGATTATCTCTATATCACTCAAACTAAGGGAGTAGGAGACCAAGAGTAGAAATGGCAAGACAAATTTCACGGTGTGACACCAAGGAACTCCCCATTACATGGAGAGGGAGAATAGGCTTATTCTGCTCCCTTGTCTCACAAAATCAGAATGGACCAAAAGATATCACCTGGCCTAGGATTTAAGAAGAGATATTTATTGCTGAGAGACTCACTTCCTTCATGGGGTCAGAAGAAAGGAAGGGTAAAGGGCCACACTTCTGTTGTCAAGGAAGAGAACATGGCAACTTAGGTGGATTTGTGAGAGGCCAGCTAAAGCATGGTTATGCAGCTGGAGACAGCAGGTCTGGGGGCCTCAGTCTTTGGAATAGTAGGCACCACCTCAGCCACCTGGCAGGATTCGAGTTCATGGAGAATATGATAGATGATATTGAATCAATTACTTGGATTCCATAACTTGAGTTGGATGGACTGAGCTAAAGGCTAGAATTTCAGGCACCATCTTATACAGCAGAATCCATTGAAAACCAGTTTATTCTAATTTTGGCTTCCTGGCAGGGCAACTGTCAGTTGCACAAACAATACGGGTGCTTGACCTGCCTATTTTGGCAGCATGTAAACAAACTTTAGCTTATCATATAGTCTTGGAAATAGTAGACAAACTCTTGGTTTGGAATCTATTTAATGGACCTCAAGTCATGATGCAAAGAAGAAATAACATCCAGGTTGTGCCCTCTATGTAGGATAGCCCAACACCGGCTGTCACTCTTCTAGGGTCTTTGCCTTCAACTCCTCACTTGGGCTTTCCATTCAGCCAGCCCAGTACCCACTGTCAGGAGCTCTATACTCAACACTTTCCTATCTTTGTGCATTTCTTATAATGCCCCCTGGAGCCGGATGCCTTTCCTTGATCTCCTCTCCAGTTTCTTGCTCTCCATGACTCTTACTTTTCTACATTTTCACCGTCTAGGTTCCTTGTCTCTCACATTTTACTTATTTTTGTGCAGCAGTGTTAACAATTCTCTACTTTGTGCAGTTCTTTTGGATTTTGCACATAAAGTAAGCCCTATGGGGTCAATAGTAGACCATCAGGTGTTCAGGTTTGAGCTGAAAGGCTGACAATTTTTACATAACCAGTTACCCATATTTCAATTCCAAAGTTATGTCAGGGTAAACTGTTGAAAACATCTCTTTAGTTTAGCTATAAAGACTTTTTCTTCAAGTATCTGTTAGGCTAGGAAATTATATCTATGTTTCAGAAATGGTGAGAAACTACAGAATGCAAAGAACCCAACAATGTCCTATGCTTGCTGAGACTCAGAAGTAAGGTGAACTACTTCCAGGGTGGGGGAGGGGAAGAAATAACAAGAAGACATAAAGAAAAGACAACAAAATGGGATACTCATAATCACTGTGTGTATATATTGGAGAGAGAGAGAGAATTGAACAAGATGAATGTTCGAGAATAGGTCATCCAGAATCCAGTGATGATAAGGCAGCTCAGTAGCATCAAGGGTCCAAACTCCTTATCTCTTGTTGCTTTACCATCCTCAACAATGAATTGCATTTCATCTTCTAAGGCAGCTGCTCAGCTCTCGCTACCATGTGAAGAATCCAAGGAACAGGAAATAGGAAGAGAAGGTCCTGACTCAGATGTGGTTCTCATCATTCATTCACATACCCTGGACCAGAAATTACTCTTAAGGAAGCCTCGTCCTTTTAGGTGAGGGGCCATACTTAGTTTACAGAAGGAGAGAATGGATATTGGATAACCAGTATCTCTGCTACAGTGGCTACCCTGATTTCATAATTTGAGAATTCCTGAACTATCAAAGGTATTTGAATTTGCTTATAAAATTTCTTCCAAAAAGAGACACTAATTATACATTGGCTATTTGTCATTTTGTGTCACCTGTCACTTTCATCTTTACATCTCATGGCTAACTTGGTTGGGCCTTGCCCTGACACTCAATTTCTGGGTGTAAATTAAGTTTTTGTAATGCTTCTTTCCTTTATGCTTTTAAACTTACCTTTTAAGGTGTATTTTATTATAGAATGTGACACAAGTTCATTGTAAAATAGTTCAAACATCCAAACAAGCAAGGAGAAGGAGGAAGGAAATGAAAGAAAAATGTTCTGTGATTCTATTCCACAGAGAGGGTGATTTAATTATTTGATGTGTACCATTTCACTCATGCACACATTTATTAATTTTATCAAAATAAAATCATACCAGTATATAATAATATATTAATAATCTTTCATTAATGGTAAAAAAAAAAGGAAGCATGTTAAATGAAAGAAATAAGACAAAAAGTATTACACAGTGTTTGACTTCATCTATGCAAAATGTAAATACAAAAAAATTACAGAGACAAAACTAGATTAGCAGTTCTGTATGGCAGGAGAGGGATTGAGAGATTGAGAGGTGACTACTGAAAGACAGGCGTTTCCTGTGTTGTTTGTTTTTGTTGTTTATTTTTCTTTTCTGTTTTTTTGTAGTAATGAAAATGCTCTAATAATTGATGTGATGAATGCATAACTCTACGATTATACCAAATGTCATTGATTGTTCATTTTAGATGAACCATATGGTTTATGAATATATTCCAGTAAGATTGATATTAAAAATAATAAAGTAAAATAAAATAAATCACAAAATACATATGACTTTATAGCTTAGCTGCAACCCCTGCCTTCCACTTAATAGGATATTACAGATATGATTTCATTTGAAAAGCAGCAAAATTTCTGCAGGTAGGTTGCTAATACCTATTATAATATACCATCATAAATGTACTGTTAAAATTTAATCTCCTGGAGGCACACTTGGCCCAGTGGTTAGGGCGTCCGTCTACCACATGGGAGGTATGCGGTTGAAACCCTGGGCCTCCTTGACCCATGTGCAGCTGGCCCATGTGCAGTGCTGATGCACGCAAGGAGTGCCCTGCCACGCAGGGGTGTCCCCGCGTAGGGGAGCCCCACGCGCAAGGAGTGCGCCCTATAAGGAGAGCCGCCCAGCGTGAAAGAAAGTGCAGCCTGCCCAGGAATGGTGCCGCACACACAGAGCACTGATGCAGCAAGATGACGCAACTAAAACAGATGCAGATTCCCATGCGGCTGACAACAGAAGCGGACAAAAAAGAACACGCAGCAAATGGACACAGAGAACAGACAACTGAGGGGGCGGGGGGGAAGGGGAGAGAAATAAATAAAAATAAACCTTTAAAAAAAAATTTACTCTCCTATTGTCAAGCATGGAGGTTAACTGAAAGCAATAAACTTTATTTACAACCTTGACTATTTCTTAAAGATAAAGTGTTGGAGTGGAGGTAAGGAACAGGGAGTTTTAAAAAATGGGAAAATTACATTATCAGCAGTTATGCTTTGGAATTTTAGATTCTTTTGGGATTTAGGAAACAAAAATAGGACAAGAGGACTGGAATAAATCCTTTATCAACATGATCATGTTCCCAAAACTGGTTTTAGGGGGCCTGGAAAATAGCTAAATGTGAGTTCATTCCTTTCAAGAGAGAAGATATAAGAATACATTCCATTACCAATATTTGGTTCTGTATGAAGATGATAAAAATACACGAATTTTAAAAAAGAAAGAGAAAAAGATTGCCCTGTTATCCCAGACAGGACAGACAGCTATATTGTAGCTGATGTTTTCCCCTTTTATAATCAAGCTTCAAAGACCCTAACAGACAATAGCTAAGTTGTCCCAGATGGCGGCACATGCAAGGGGGAAGGGACAACCAGCTCCTGACTGTGTTAAAGTGCATGGGATGCATTTTCTGAATGTCCATCCGGGAAGACAAGTTGACCAGTCCAGACGGGGCCTGCAGATACAGAGAAGGTGCTGGAAATCTGACAATGCAGTTATTGAGCCAGGATACATGGGCACCAGCCACGTCTGCAGCCGCATCTCGTATTCATTAGCCCACTGGAGCCTGGTGCTGTGAGGGCACAATGTGAAATAAATTAAACAGTCGGGGCCCTGCTTTCCAAGAATTTATGTTTTTTTGTGTGTTTTTTTCCTTCATGGCCATGCCGGGCCCCAAAAAGTTTGCATTGGAGTTTCTTTTCTCCCCCTGAGGCTGCATCTTGGCCAGGTAACCTGATGTTTCTGAAATGCTTTTCACCCTTCCATGTCTAGCTGGGTAGACAGACCCTTGAAGGCATTAGGGATGTGATTTGCTTAAAAACAAATCCTGATTCTTAAGATTTCAGATGTAAGCATGGGATGATATTTCATTCTCCAAAAAAGACTTTTTCAGAGAATTTTATTTAACAGTGAACTTTCTAAATAAGAGGCAACTTGCCAGACTCCTATTCATCCCCAACTTTTTTCTGAGAACTCATCTACTGTGTAAAATGAAGTCCAACCATATTGTTAGAACCAACATAACTATATCAGTTAGTTCATATAATAAAAACCACCAGATGCATTGTGCTTTATGGCAACAAAGCAGTTTCATAAATAGGATCCTCCAACAACCCCCAGTAAAAGCAATCACCTCTTTTCAGTGAAGAAATCCCAAAGTCAGAGGGTTTAACTAACTTGCAAAGAATTGCACTGCTGGTGGGTGGCAGAACTGGGGGGAGTCCAGGTCTCAGCACTTTACCCTCAGCTTTACCCTCCTCTCCCTTCTCCTCTCACTAGAGTGATGGTGTGCCCCAATTTGCCTGGGATTGTCCCTGCTTAAGACTTATTTCCTGGCATAAATCTGTTAATGGTGTCCTCTTTTATTTTATTTTTTTTTTAAGATTAATTTTTATTTATTTCTCTCCCTTCTCCTCCCCTCCCCCCAGTTATCTGTTTTTTGTGTCCATTCGCTGTGTGTTCTGTGACCGCTTCTATCCTTATCAGTGGCACCAGAAATCTGTGTTTCTTTTTGTTGCGTCATCTTGCTGCACCAGCTCTCCGTGTGTGCAGTGCCATTCTTGGGCAGGCTGCACTTTCTTTCATGCTGGGCAGCTCTCCTTGTGCGTTGGGCTCCCCTACACGGGGGACACTCCTGCGTGGCACAGCACTCCTTGGGTGCACCAGCACTGAACATGGGCCAGCTCTACACGGGTCAAGGAGGCCCAGGGTTTGAACCACGGACCTCCCATGTGGTAGGTGGGTGCCCTATCCATTGGGCCAAGTCCGCGTCCCTCTTTTATTCTTAAAACTGACCCAGTTTGGATGATAACTTATAAGACAGTGTTTCACACACATAGTTTCACAGACTGTTGTGATTTCTCATGGTGCCTTCAAGGAATGGGGTAGGGGAGCTAAGAGAAGAGGTGCACAGAACAAGGAAGCCCAAGACCACCCAACTGCATTTCAACTGCAGCACCGCTGCTGCTGCTACTGTTTTCTAGATCTTTGTTCCGTTTTTAAACAAATGAAAAATTGGATACTGCTCTTTTAAAAGGCTCTAAAACTTCCCATCTATAAGAATAGTAGAAGTCATAGTGCAATCTAATCACTAAAGGCAGAAAATAATGGCTTCTAACACATTGAGAGACTCATACATTGAACAAAATCTAACAAAACATAGGCCATTATATCACTTAAGACTCTGGTGGTTGTTAACGACAGGAAATCCAATTCAAATTGGTTCAACCAAAAGCATTTTGAAAAGGAAAGGCTAGTAAAGAAAGGAAATAATGTGTTGACTTACATAACTGAGAATTCCAGGGATAGATTCGGGTACAGCTTGATCTAGATGTTCAAAAATTGTGATCAGGAGTTGGTTTCTCCATCTTTCATCTTTGCTTTGTGCTGCAATGAATCCATTCTCAGGATCTATACTGTTCTCTGGCAGTGCATGATTCATGTCACGCCAACAGGCCCAACAAACATCTTTTTGTGTCTCATTGATTCTGATTCACCTTCGCCTCTCCACTCAAACCAATCACTACAGGCAGGAGAAACCATTGCTTAGCCTGGCTCAACCTAAGCCACAGCCCACATTTTGAATTTGTGAGCCACCCAAAGCATGTGGCCAAGAGTGGGGGTAGACTGGCTGGCCCAAGGGAATCTGAGATAGATAAAAAGAAGGGGTGAAATCTTCCTGTCCAAATCCAGTCACCCCATTTTATCTAAGTTGTCTAACTTATGTGCCTAATTTATTTCTTTATTTTCCTTTTATTGTTTGTGTAGTCTGTAATAACATCTCTTCTTTAAAGATATTCCTGCAATTGCTAATTTGTATTTTTCTCTTTTTTTCTTAGTCAACCTTACTAGACATTTATCAACTCTATTGACATTTTTTAAGAAACAGCTATTTTCATTGATTTTCTGTTCTTTTCTCTTTTCGAATTCATTGACTTCTACCCTTACATTTATTATTTCTTTTCTCCTGCATATTGATTTGAGACTTTTCATTTTTCTAATGCAAAGTTTCAATGTTATAAATTTCACTGTAAGCATTGATTTACCTGCACCTACAAATTTTGATATATTGTAATAATATTTTCATTTTTGTTCAACTCAAAATATTTGATAATTTCCCCTAAAACTTTCCCTTTGACCCATGGTTTATTTATTTATTTTTTTTTAATATGGTAATTCTACTTTTTTTTTTTATTAATTTTTTTATTTTTTATTGACTTTGTAATAATATTACATTAAAAATATATATGTGAGGTCCCATTCAACCCCACCCCCCCACCCCCCCTCTCCCCCCCGCAACAACACTCGTTCCCATCATCATGACACATCCATTGGATTTGGTAAGTACATCTTTGGGCCCCTCTGCACCTCATATACATTAGTTCACATCATGGCCCATACTCTCCTCTATTCCATCATGTAGGCCCTGTGAGGATTTACAATGTCCGGTGATTACCTCTGAAGCACCATCCAGGGCAGCTCCATGTCCCGAAGACGCCTCCACCTCTCATCTCTTCCTGCCTTTCCCCATACCCTTTGTCCATTATGTCCACTTTTCCCAATCCAATGCCACCTCTTCTATGTGGACACTGGATTGGTTGTGTCCATTGCACCTTTATGTCAAGAGGAGGCTCAGATTCCACATGGATGCTGGATGCAATCCTCCAACCCATGGTTTATTTAGAAGTGTATTTTCCTATCTGTTATTGATTTCTAATTTAATACCATTATGGTCATGGAACATACTTGTATATCTTGAATCCTTTTGAATTTATTGATACTTGTTTTCTGGACTAGAATATATGCCATTGTGGTAAATGAACCATGTGCATTTGTAAAGAAACTGTATTCTGCTGTTATTGGGTGAAATGTTCTATAATTAACAAACAGATCAAGTAGGTTAATAGTGTTGTTCAACACTCCTATATCATTGCTGATTTTTGTCCCTGTGTTCTATCAAATATTGAGAAAGGGGTATTTAAACCTCTGACTGTAATTGTAGATTCATCTATTTATCCTTTCAAATCTAACAGTTTTTATTTCATCTATTTTGCAGCTCTGTTTTCTGGTAAATACACATGTATGGTTTTTACATCTTCTTGTGAATTGATCCTTTTTATCATTTTGTAATGTTCATCTTTATCCTTGGTAGTTTTATTTGTTGTTAAGTCTTACTTTTTCAGATATTAATATAGCCATTCCAGTTTTTTTAGTAATGTTTGATGGTATATCTTATTTTCATCCTTTTAACCTACCTATATTATTGCATTTAAAGTGTCTTCCTAGAGAAGACAGCATATGATGTTTTTGTCTATTCTGACAATCTCTGTCATTTTATTGGTCTGTTTATAGCATTTAGATTTAATTTAACTATTGATATGGTTTATTATTTGTTTTCTGTTTAGCCCTTGTTTTTCATTTCTCAAATTTGTCTTCCCCTGCCTTCATTTGAATTATTTGAAGATTTATTTAGTTTTAATTTTTCTATTTTTTACTGTTTCCTCATATAAATTTTAGTGGTTGCTCTAGGGATTACAATATATATACTTAACTTTTCAGAGTCAAATTAGAATCAATATTTCCCACTTAATTTGAAATGTATAAACCTTACCACCATATAGGTTCTTTTATTTTCCCACCTTTACATTGTAGTTATCTTAGATATTACACATACAAACATTAAAAACCCAGTCAGAGAAAGCTTAGATTTTCACTTTTACCCATCAAACATTTTAAAGAGGAAAAGAATCATCTATTATATTTACCTGGCTATTTACCATTTCTCTTGTTCTTCTTTCATTTCTTATGTTCTGAGTTTCTGTTGTTATCATTTCCTTTCTAACTGGAGAATTTTTTAACAATTATTTTAGTGCAAATTTGATGACAATGAGTTTTTTGGTTTTCCTTCATTTTGGTATGAATTTACTTTCATTTCTGAAGGATATTTTTACTAGGTATAAAATACTTGTTTTATAGTACTTTTCTTTCAGCATTGGAAAAATGTCGTGTCACTTAATTCTGGCCTTCATGGTTTCTGATTGAGAAATTTGCAATTATTCAAATTGTTGTGTCCCAAGAGTTAATACTTTGTTTTTCTCTGACTATTTTCAGGATTTTTCTCTTTAATATTAATATTTAGGAGTTTATTATGATGTGCCTATGCATGGATTTCTTCATGTTTGCTCAGTTTCTTGAATCTGTAAGTTTCATCTTTTGCCAAATATGGGAATTTTCAGTCACTATTTCTCCAAATGCTTTTTCTGAACCATACTCTTTCTTTTCTTTCTGTACTCTGATGACACAAATGTAGAACTTTGTTATTGCCCCATAGTCCCTGAGGCTGTGCTATTATTTTCCCCTCTCTGATTCAGGTTGTGTTATTTTTATTATTCTAGCTTCAATTGTACTGACTCCTTACTCTATAATTTCCTTACTGATACTGAATCCATTTAGTGAGTTTTGCTCTTCTGTATAACATCTGTTTCTTTGCTGAAGATGCTATTTTTCCATTCATTTCAAGAGTGTTCACAATTGCTTTTTGGAGAATGTTTATGATAGGTGTTCTAAAATATTTGTCAGATAATTCCACCATATGTGTCATTTCAGCATTGTCATCTTTGATTAGCTTTACCTGTATGAATTGAGATTTTCCTGGTTCTTCATATTCTGTGTAATTTTGGATTGCATGCTAGACATTTTGTATATTGTATTGTAGAATTATTGGTCTTGTTTTGGCCCTATAAAGAGAGATTTTTGTTTGTTTGTTTCAGCAGGAATTGACTTGGTTAGATATATGCAAAGAACTCTTTTTTATTTTAAGATTTATTTATTTATTTATTTCTCTCCCCTGTGTCTATTTGCTGTGTCTTCTTCTTTGTCTGCATCTGTTGTTGTCAGTGGCAAGGGAATCTGTGTTTCTTTTTTGTTGCGTCATCTCGTTGTGTCAGCTCTCCGTGTGTGCGTCACCATTCCTGGGCAGACTGCATTTTCTTTCATGCTGGGTGGCTCTCCTTACGAGGCACACTCCTTGCATGTGGGGCTCCCCTACGTGGGGGACACCCTGCGTGGCACAGCACTCCTTGCATGCATCAGCACTGCGCATGGGCCAGCTGCACATGGGTCAAGGAGGCCCGGGGTTTGAACCACGAACCTCCCATGTGGTAGACGGACACCCTAACCACTGGGCCAAGTCTGCCGCCTGCAAAGAACTCTTAAAACTAACAATAACTAAAAATACAATTAAAAACTGGGGAAATGATCTCAAAAGACACCTCATTGAAGAGCTACACAGATGGCAAGTAAACATATGAAAAGATGTTCATCAACATATATCACTGGGGGAACTGAAATCTAAAATAACAATAACTATAAAGCTGGGACTTTAGTTACCCAGTCTGCCAAGCAGCTGCAAATGCATCTCCCTCCAGGGCAGAGTTACATGAGGAATGGAAAAGAATAATGGTAAATTAATCACTAGTTTAGTGGTATTTTGAATTCTTGTCTTCTTCTAGTATTATTTTGCAGTGTCTTCAAATAGTCACTCTGCAACTTGTCCAAGTTTTATAGCTACATTCAGTGGGAAAAGAGTAGAGAATACTCACACGTTCATACATTCGTACCTGGGACCAAAACCACTCATTATTTATTTAGATGCTAAAATGACCAAAACCAAAATGATAAACATCCTGTAAAGCAAGCTAGTCTGTATTCTTCAAAATTACCATGGTCAAGACTCACAAAAAAATACTGAGGGGCTGCCCAAAATTAAGGAGGACTTAATAGATGGAGTATGGATGTAGGACATTACTGGGAAAACTGGACAAAATTTAAATATGGGCTGTGTATTGAAAAATAGTATTTTGTCAACGTTAAGTTTCCTGCTTAGGTAACTATTTTATCATTATAAAAAAGAACATCCTTGTTCTTCAGAAATAAACATTGAAGTATTTAGGGATAAACGGGCATTCTATCTCCAAGTATCAAAAGGTTTAAATATGCACATAAACACACACTTTCTCTCAAGTGCACACACACTTTCTCTCAAGTGCACACACACATACATGCTTGCACATGCAAGCTGATGGATGTAGAAGGAGTATTAATGTAAGAATTGAGACACCTGAGTTCTGATGCTTGTTCTTTTATAATTCCAGACCTACCCAGGTCAGCCATTTGTCCTGTTGATACTTCATTTTCCTCTTGATGAAGGAGTAGGATAAGAGATTTCTAAGATACACTTGGCCTCAAATGGAAGCTTAACAGTGGCCAGTCCCCCAAGTTGCTTGCATGAGAACTGCAGCTTATAACTGTAAAATAATATTTTCTTTTTGAATAAGCCTAATGCTGCATTTTTGACATAAGGTGTGGAGAAAAGGTGGCAGTGACTCAATTTTACCACACTGTCACCTGTGAGTTTTGGTTTCTACATCTCTTCCTTCCATCAACTTGTAGGGAATGTTGGTAAAGGGCGGACAGGGTATGGTTTTGAGACATGTTGTTTTTGTTGCTGTTATTTTAACATTAAAGGAAGAAGTAAAGCTAAGCCATTTGAAGTTCCAAAATTAGACTTTAAAGAAATTATATATTCTTTTAAAAGCCACTCAAGGTCATTAACTTCAAGGTCTAAGAAAAGGAAAATTTAACGATAAGGATATTATAGAAATATAATTATATTATGGTATCTTTTCTTATTGTAGGAAAACATAAGCAAAAGTTCCTCAATAACTATGATAAGCCAGGACCTTGTATTCATTATTATCCCATTTTCAATATGAGATACCTGAAAGTCAGAAGGCTGAACAATTTTCTAGAACCTGGCAGAGTGGGGATTCAAATCCAGCTCAGTCTTAAGACCCAACCTTTGGCTTTTAAGGCCAAGTATATAATTGAAATGAATGAGATAAGCATCCAGTGGGTTGTGGCAGGATACATAATGTCCAGCCAAGCAAGATAGTTCTATCCATCTGCCCCATGGGATCTAACTTCACTCTCAATTAGGAGCAGAGTGGGCATCACCATTCCCAAATCTTCAAGACTGTGGAATGAACATGGACTAAAGTAGACCTTATTATTATTCTAGCAATGAAAGATCTCTCTTATCATTGATATAAAGGCAGTGACTACCAGAGGTTCTGAGGGGAAGGAAAAGGAAGAATAGGTGTAATATGGGAGAATTTTAGGGACATTAGAGTTGTCCTGTATGACATTGCAGTGATGGATACAGGCCATAGTACATTTTTGTCATAATCTACAAAATTGCACGTGACAGCATGTAAACTATCACGTAAACTGTAACCCATGGTTAGTAACAATGTTTCAATACATTTTCATCAATTGTAACAAATGTACCACACTAATGAGGGATGTTGTTGATAAGGGAAAGTATGGGAGGGGGGAGAGTGGGACATATGGGAAACCATATATTTTTATGTAACATTTATGTAATCCAAAGCTTCTAAAAAAATTAATTAAAATGGAAAAAAAAAGAGATAAGCATCCAGGTCTAGGAGCACAAGGCAAAAAGCAGCAAAAAGGGTCATTTGATCCATCTCCCTTCCTCAAAGGGATCCTTACTCTGATGGGATGAGTGAGGAAAAGAAAGGCATGGATTAGACAAACTTGCATTCAAATATTGACTGAATCCTGTGCAAGTCTCTTAACTTCTCTGACCCTCATTTCCCTTTCTGTAAAATGGGAATAGTAACAGAATCTACCTCACAGGGTTGATTGCTGGGCAAGTGAAATATTGTTAATATATTGAACCTAAAGCACCTCATACAGTGCTTGGCCTTATGCAAACGCTCCATCTACGGTAATGATATTGAAAACATGAAAGTCACACTGTGCGGCAGATCATTTGGTTTACATATCACACCAGATCTCATTCAACAAACAAGCAAAAAGCAAACAAATACAGTGCTTAGTATCTCTAAATTCACTGAGGAAACTTCCTGCTTCTATCCAGAGTGACATTTTAACTAAATATTCTCCAAGGCAGGGTAAAAGGCTGCTCCTTAATTTCTACCAGGGCCTCATAACCAGGCAGTCTCAACACAAGTCAGATAACAGCACCATCTCATAGAAATATAATGCCAGTCATCTAAGTAATGTCAAATTTTCTACTAGTCACATTTTAAAAAGTAAAAGGAAACAGGAAATTAATTCATAAAATATTATATGTAACTCAATATACCCAAAATATGATCCTTTCAAAATATAATCCAAACAGGAAAAGATTAATGAGATGTTTCATATTCTTCCATTCTGTTTTCCATACTAAAATCTTGGAAATCTAGTATGTCTTTCCCACTTACAGCACATCCCAATTAAGATGATAAATTTTCATTAGTAATATTTGATCTATATTTAGATTTCATAAAATTTACAGTTGAAGAGGTAGATTCACATATCCAAAACACTCTAAGTGTACTTGAAAGTCTTCCAGTAACTGAATTGAATATCAATCGTTAAATTTAACTTAATTAGAATTCAAAAATGTTGAGGAAAGAAGTCATAGTTAGAGGTGAGGTCTGACAACCAGCAGCAAGCAGTCACAAAGGAATAGACAGAAGCAGAGGGGAGGCTTCCAGGATCATTCCTCCCACCCACCAACTCTCGAGAAGAAATGGAGGTTGGCAGAGGAAGGAGGACCAAAGAGGCATGGCAAGAAGGTGAGCAATACCTCCAGGGCAGTATTTTATAAATTTAGAGCAAAACAAAGGCTCTCAATAGGATTTAGCTACCTTCCTTTCCATAATGATTAATTGCTCAGTGACTTTAAAGTGCACCATACTGTCATAATTATTCAGCTATAGTTTCCCAGACCGGGAATTATGACAAAATAGAATCACTTCTGCTTTAACCATTCTTCTCATGAATTTTAGTGGGAGGCATGTGCACGGGAAAGCCCCACAGGCAACACGGTCTGGCTTTAGATCACATCAGCATTTTATTTCTTTTATAACCATCACTGAAGCACAATTGTGTAGCTGGTCATGAAAAAAATAGAAATTACATTCTAATAATGTAATCAAATCTAAATAAAACAAAATTCTCCAAGGGCATTTTATTGCTTTCAATCAATTCTTCAGCTCAGATGCATATAAAAAAAGTTACAGAAATTATTCTGATTGTAATGGCCACCAGAGTATGTTCCAAAAATATCATATATGATCATACACTCATTCCTTTATAATGTTAAATAAGGAGGCCATGTGTTTATGATTTAACCTGAATTTGGAATTAAGGTATTTTGGAGTCCGAATTGAGGAGCAAATCATTAGCACAGAATTACCTCTCAAAACCATCCCATTATAACATGAAACATAATAGTAGCCATACTGCCTAACTCAAAACTCTATATCCTCATGTAGGTGAGATGGAGTTAATATTTCCTAGTGTTATATTTTATCGTATCTGGAGGTAGGCGTTGGTGTCATACCACTTAAAATTAAAATGATTATCTAATGAGAAAACAGATTTCACAAGAGGGACAGTTGGGATTCAAACCCAGATCATTTTCTTTTTCTTTCTTCTCTTTTCTTTTTTTGAGGTACTGGGGGCCAAGGAATGAACCCGGACCTTTTATGTGAGAAGCCAAAGCTCAACCACTGAACAACATCAGCTTCCCTGAGTTGGTTTTTTCATTTGTTTTGCTTGTTTTTTGCTTTTTCAGGAGACACTAGGAACTGAACCCAAGACTTCTCATGTGGGAGGCAGGAGCTCAGTTGCTCGAGCCACATCTGCTCCCTAAACCCAGATCACCTTGACCCTTCTACACTTGAAAGATAATGACACCGAAAGAAAGGGGTGTCTGTGGGTAAATGAACTTTAAGATCTTAATGTCAGATTTTCCTCCTATTTATTTCTTCTGGAATTGGGACAGATACTCACTGAATTATTTTGGAAATCATGAATTGTCCCCATATGCTGATAACTAGTTGTTATCTCCAAGAATGGCAGGGATCTTTAAACCTTACAGTTACATGATATATGAACGACATTCCCACATTCCATTCAATAGAGGTGGACAGAGAAAGGCCTACATACAATTATGTTCTCTAGACTTTCAGATTTCCTGGATTGAACTGATGAGTTCTCCCAGCAGCTTTGTAGAATTCCTGTTGGTGTAGCTAGCCATTCAGCAAAAGAGCATATCTGTGAAAATGAGACCCTTAGAGTATCAGTGTGGGTTCTTCAAGGTCTAGTTCTTTGCCCCACACCTACTTCTCTCAACCTAGATCTTACATGATCTTTAGAGTTAATATGGCCATGCACATGGTCATGGAGAGTTCACTAAACTCTTAAAGAACTGCTGGTCAAAGCTCCCACCACCAGCACCACCACCAGGAGAAAAATAAAGGAAAACATGAAATTAGGTTAGCATTTACTATTAAGTCTGAAGGAGCTGTGAATGACTGACTGCTCACTGCAGGCAGCCATTTTAGAGATCTCAAGTGTCATCTTGTGCATATGACAGGAGCCTAGTGTCCAGCCACTTGCACTAAAGTACCTGGTAGAACCACTGCTTGTTGTTGAAGTGTTTGTAAGACCCAACAGAATCTCTTCCTATTGCAAATGAAGTGAACAAGACATCCCTACTTTTCCCTTTCCCGGTAATTGGCTCTGGGACCAAAGGGCTAGGTCCTACCACGTCTTTAAAATGCATCACTAATCCTGATGGCTAGTTTAGGTAGCTTGCTTTGCAATGGGTAATTGCTCATGCTAATTGAATTAGCTGCTATTGTTTGGCAGTCCACACTCTCTTGTGGTAACAGCCCAAAAAGAGGATTTCAGCAATTTAAGTTTTCTCTGCTGGTTCTAAAAAAAACCCAATCAAGTCAAGGCTTTCTGTCTTTCCTTTCCTTTTAGAAACTGAAGAAACTTCTCTCACCACACAGTGATCTCATCAAGAGTTACTAACATTTGGACTTTGAGAATTATAATAATCATCATATTTTAGAAACACAAACATTGGAAACAAATTCATTTTTCTTCCATGTTTCAGTCTCAAATTTTATATGCTGCATTTCCAGACTTTGATCTCATGAAAGTGCTTTTGTTTTACATCCCAGAAATTTCATGTAAAATTTAACTAATTCCACCCACTATATTTCTTTACAACTTCATTAAAATTCTCACTTCTGTTTCCCCTTCCATCCCAGGGTTCTCTTGCTTAGCAAGATTTATCATCCCCTGGGCTTCCTGAAGGACTCAAATCATAGTGTCTTATCAGCTACTCTATTAATTCTAACCTATATTATCAATACCTTCATTTATATAAGCTCAAAATCAAAAGCTAATCTATGTCAAGTATAACAACCCAATCTTTGTCAAGTATAACAGTACACTGGGGAACCCATTAAAATGGTAGAAGAGGGGGAGACCACTAGTTACACGGTACCCCCTTCATCAATAGCACTGAATACAGCAAACTACACAGCCCATGGAACCCTACGGGGTGAGATGGGGCTAATTATAGAACAGCACTGCTTTGCTTTACCTTCATTTATGAGTACTGTTTAAGGCTGGTCAAATATGACTTCTTGTCTCAAAGACATTTTTTCCAAGCTTTTAAGAATGTTGTTAAAGGGATTCGTAATATTTCCTGGATACAAAAATGAAATAGCTCTTTCAAAATAACATTTTGATGAGTTGAGTGTAAATGAATTAGAAACACACAGATTAAATTTTCCTTGAAATACACATGGGTTTCAAAATTAAGGGGAATTAAGTTCTCCAAATGTGTTTTCAATTTTGCCCAACCTCAAGAGTGTGATGCATAGTTTGAGACAGCTGGCTTAATTCCAGTTTTGCCTATCTTTGCCTATCTTTACCATGGGTTTTTCTTAGGAAATCATGTTATTTCCAGTCTTCTGCGGTCTTCTGATGGCTTAATAGAATTTCCAACCTGATGTACAGGACCTATTTCTTTATGATAGATATTATTATGACAGAAAAAAGCAATTTTTAAAAAGATTTCCAAGTCTAACCAATAGCTCTCAGATTTTATCCAGCTTTGGGTGGTACAAAATGTCAAGGCAACCAATTACTTTATGGTCTGAAAATATTTGGGGAGGTTTGGTCTTTGATAACAAGTGATTCACATTCTCTTAAGGAGGATATTGGAAAGGCAAAGAATGAATTTAAGAATGCATTTATTGGCAAGACAATTGGAAATTTTGAAAATTCTGAAAATTTCTAATCACTTTTTTGTTTTTTATTGAAGCAGCTGCAGGTTTACAGAAAAATCATGCAGATAATACAGAGTTCCCAGATAACCCCCACCTTATACACAGCTTCTCTATAATTAACATGTTACATTAGTGTGGTACCTTTGTTACCATTGATGAAATAAATTATAATTATGCTATTAATCATAGTCCATAATTTATATTAGGGTTAGCTCTTGGTGTTGTACAGTTCAATGGGTATTTTTAAAAATTTTATTCTGGTAACATTTCATCAATTTTCACTTAATATCTTTTAAATTCTTGCATCATGCTTTCGATGTAGATGTTAACTGATTTTTCTAACATAACAGGAAACTTTAAGCATAAGTAAGATAACTGGAAAGTTATTGGCGTGAAGCATTATTATGACTACCTCCCTTTGTCTTTAAAGAGATTTTCTTCTTGCACATGCTACTGTGGTATAGAACACCAACCTCAGACAATCTTGCTTCAGGGAAAAGCTTGCTATTGGAGCAAACCTGAGTCCCAGAAAGGTAATCTGACTTTAGGTTCCTGACCTTTCCTATGTTGTCGCCTTCTATGTCAAGACAGAAAATCAGGTAGCCAGCAGAAAAAAGAAAAAAAAGGTTGCATGTCCTCCTTTCCTAGTGCCAAGCTCATCATGGCTGAACATAGAGAAGAAGGATTCAGGACAGGACACCAATAGGTGTGAGGAAGTAAAACAGGGAAGGTAAGGCAGCTGTGGGCAACTATGACTTAATCCCATGGAGAGGCTCTGGGAAGTGCTTTAGAGGTATTCTTTCCCGGAGGTGATGGAGCCCGAAGTATTTATACCCCAGCTCCTGTCATTCATTGGGAAGGCTGCTAGGAGTGGGATGGGGTCAGTTGTTATTTCCCTGTACTTGCAGTTTTCCATTCCTGGCTCAGGAAAAGACAGGGTGTCCTGGTAGTTTTTTGTCATGACTGAGCACTGAAATGGCCAATATGGATGGCTTATGATTAGGAACCTTGCAGGTCTGCTACAGGAGGCTTTTAGAGACTCATCCCTGATGTCCAGGCTGTTCTTCACATGCTGGTTTTTCCGCCTTGAGCCCTCCTACCACTCTGAGCCTTGCAAAAGGATCAGAAGAAACCATGTGCCTCTTCTATTCTTAATAGTCTTAGATCCTTTGTGTTGTTGAAGAACTATCACTCTTGTCCATTCTAATTTTTCTGAACAGGCATTTTTGTCTGAGTCCCAAAGGATCATTCTTTTTTGCCAGTTGTAAGACTACAACCTATGCTACCATAGGAAGTGGCATAGGGATGATGTCTTACAACTGCCAAAACTTACCCTTGACCATTATTTGCAATAATATGGTTGCTCCTGAGGTGAGAGTGTGCCAATGTAGTTATGGTGTTTGGGTTGACCTTTGGGGACCTTTGGGGACTCATCCTTCCCAGGGGTTTCATGACTCAGTTTAGAGCCCTAGATCAGGTACCATGCCCATTGGAAACCCCCAACTGTGTTAGTAGTAGAAATACCTCTCTTCAACTCTCTAGAAGATGGAGGCAAACCAAAATAAACTTTCATGAAATCAAGAACAGAAGTATTTTATTTGGGGTAGATAGGAAAGAAATAGGACCTGTTCTATTTTTCCCCATCTCTGAGCCTCGGGTCACTCTCATGTCCACTTATCTTCTAAGACAGATATGGGTAGTGGCTAGAGTCAGTAGCCATTCCTGGACCACACCTAGGTTTTGCTGTACAAGATCACATATGGCAAGAAAGTCTTGTAAATTGGAAACAGAAGTAAACTGCAGAGAGAGTCTGAGGAGAGTAGAAGCCCCCTCCCCCCACACCGCTCATCAGTGGCTTCCAGAGGTATTCCAACTATGAGAGAAGACAACCAGCAGGCCAGGAACAGACAAGTGCAAGGGACAAGTTATGGAAAACAAAAAGTCAAAGAATTTGCTTTCTACCCCCACTGGTTACTAGTTTGCGTGTTCTTTAAGGCAGTGGGTCTCAAAGGGTGGTCCTGGCCCAGGAGCATCTGCCTCCTCTAGTTTACTCAATGTGTAGATTCTTGGCCCCCTCCCCAGACCTACTGATCCAGAAATTCTGGGAGCAGGGCACAGGAATCTGTGTTTTAACTAGCCCTCAAGGGGATTCTGACGCATGCTCAAGCTTGAGAACCATGGCTTTAAAAAGAAGAATGCTCGCTTCTGCAGCACATATACTAGAATTGGAACAATACAGAGAGGATTGGCGTGGATCCTGAGCAAGGTTAGCATGCAAATTCATGAAGTGTTCCGTATTTTTGTAAAAAAAAGAAAAGCTTTAAAAGGTGTTTCTGCACTATGTATAGACATAACTATATTGTAATTAGTAATAAAAATATTTAAATTAACAAGTAAAGTTCATCGACAGTTATCACAATGGTTCTTCTAAATTAATCCTTTTGTTTCCAAAAATCAGAATTATATTCAGGTAATACG
Source organism: Dasypus novemcinctus (assembly GCF_030445035.2). NCBI lineage: Eukaryota > Metazoa > Chordata > Mammalia > Cingulata > Dasypodidae > Dasypus > Dasypus novemcinctus. The sequence goes on along the minus strand of NC_080696.1, from coordinate 20,766,478 downwards.
AACCAGATGCAGCTCAGCCCAGATGGACCCAATCAATAGCATTAATGCTTGGGCAGAGCTATCCTTGACTGAGTTTCCCAGTCACCAGTGTCCATTATCACACACTCGAGCCTGGTTAACAACTCTCCTATTTCAGATTTAGCACATACATACTTGCAAATGGGGAATCAGTACTAGTTAATGGAGCTTCTCAAAGGAGATCTTTTCCCAAGTAACTGGGAATTGAACAATGGCAAGCCTGTAATTAGCCTGAATATGAGGATTACATATTAAAGGTCAATATTTATTTCAGTGAAAACATCTGAAAGTGTGGGGTTCATCTGCTTTTTAAAGGTCCTTTCCTCATCATGTTGCAGATTATTCAACTGTTTGTGCAACTATGATTTGTGTGGGAAACTACAAAGAAAAACAAGAAATCCCCATTCTCTGGGATCATATACATAATACAAATCTTCTCAAAATGCAAAGCATATATCATTACTTTGGGGATCTAGTTAAAACACAGATTCTGATTCAGTAGATCTGGTGTAGGTTTAAGATTTTGCATCTCTAACCAGCTTCCCGATGATACCGAACTTAACTTTCTGAGGAACCACCTAACTAGTTTTCACAGTGGCTGCACCATCATACATTTCCTCCAACAATGAATGTGTTTTCTTATTTCTCCATATCATTCTCAATTCAAACACAAGTAAAACACAATAAATAATTGGACATTAATATTCCCCATTAATAGTAATATAGGCAAATTTTCTAAATATAGGCAAAAGTTCCAAGTAACTCTTAGAGTCAAGTAATCACATCATTTACTCACAAGGACAAATCCTATCTATAGCACTATAGTATCACTAGTCTTCTCCCAATTCCATTCTATTCCACAGGACCTAGGAAATGGATATCATCCCTTCATCCTGATAGCCATCCCCAACATGCTCAACCTACTCTTACTCCTTGATTTTTAATCATGTGTGTGCCCAGATAATATTTTCCTAGTGTTTTCCATTCAAATAGGTGATCTGCTCTTTGCTTTTTTCTTAAGGAGTAGCCTGAGCAGACCAGAAAAAGCAAACTAAAAGGCTATGGGTTTGGGATTCCAAAGATCCATTTCCTTCTGCAAAGGAGATTTCTCACATGGAGTATTTTAGGCAATAACTCAAAAGGAGACAGATTTGAACACGATTAAAAAGACATTCCTTCTGAATTAGATGGAATAGAAAGAAATAGAGAAAAATAAGAATGTCAGCTGGTGTCCTATGTGACTTTTCCAAGAACCTGGTTAAGGACCTTTGGAAAGGATTTGTTGGAATGACCAGGACCCACCAGCTGCCCAGCCTGCACCCAGCCCGCTATGGTCCACATCTGTCTTGTCTCCTCTTTTGCCTACACTTACATCCATCCTCCTCACTGCCTGACTCTCCAGCAACTACCTGTGTGCACATGCCCTCCTGGTTGCCAGAGAGACCCACATGTCCAGTAAAGAGAAGATGAGACAAAGGAAGAAGGGAAAGAACAGTCACGCATCTCCTTTGGAGGCCATAGTAGAGGCAATCCACCTTCAAACCCATATTGGGGAAGGAAAGGGTGCAGTGGGTTGAAATGAACTGACTAGGAACCCCCATGGGTCAGAACAAGGTTAATGAATTCCCTGACACAATTTGCATAAGATTTACACGTGTCCGATAAAACATCCAAAATGTAGACAGTCTGCCTTTCAAAGTCTTTCATGACAAAGAACTGAAGTGACAGCTAATTGCAGGCATGAGGTGCTGGCATGCATCAAATGGTTGGATGTCCTAGGTAAAAAAGGAAGAGGAAGAGGGGATGCTATTTTCTTAGGGACTTTTAAATTCCAAATAGCAGTGTAGTAGCCACATCTTGAGTTCTGAGTTGAAATCATCAGACATAGCCCTTGAGTTTCCAGCCCAGGCACCTATACCTATAAATAGAATGTACTTTTTGCTATATAGAGAGCACACTACTCAAAAAGAAAAATGAAAGAACTCATCAAGCACAGTACAAAGAAGACATTCAAATAACCAATAGGCATATGAAAAGATACTTAATTTTATTAGTCATGAGGGACCTGCAAATTAAAATTGTTAAAAGGAAAGTCCAAGACAAATATTGTGTTGGTGATGGATGGAGCAACTGGAATTTTCATACGCAGATAGTGGGAGTGAAAATTGATTGAAAACACTTGGAAAACTGTCAGTTTTAATTAAAACAAAGCAAATATATAATCTAGGACTCAGCAATTCGACTCTGAGGTATTTATCCAATAAAGATACGTCCATGTTTCACCATGTTTAAGAATGTCTATTTTAGAATTATTTGAAATGGCCCTAAACCGGGAAGCACTCCAAAATTCATCAACAGTAAAACACTGTGGTATAATGATATAATTGAACACTATACAGTCATAAGCATGAATGAAATCTAACTATATACAACAAAATAAATAAAACATATATGTTGGCGGTGGACTTAGCCCAGTGGTTAGGGCGTCTGCCTACCACATGGGAGGTCCACAGTTCAAACCCCAGTTCTCCTTGACCCGTGTGGAGCTGGCCCATGCTCAGTGCTGATGCACACAAGGAGTGCCCTGCCAAGCAGGGGTGTCCCCCGTGTAGGGGAACCCCATGCACAAGGAGTGCGCCCTGTAAGGAGAGCCGCCCAGGACGAAAGAAAGTGCAGCCTGCCAGGAATGGGGCCGCACACACAGAGAGCTGACACAACAAGATGATGCAACAAAAAGAAACACAGATTCCTGTGCTGCTGACAACAACAGAAGTGGACAAAGAAGATGCAGCAAATAGACACAGAGAACAGACAACCGGGGAGGTGGGGGTGGAAGGGGAGAGAAATAAATAAATAAATAAATCTTTTTTAAAAAACATATATTGTTGAGAAAAAGCCATATGCACAAAAGTATATACTGTGTAATTTCAATATATAAATTTCTAAAATAAGCAAAATGAATCCATGGTATTAGAATTCAAGATAGTGATTACTATTTGGAGGATTATGGGGGGATGTGTGCGGGTAGAAGTGTACTTATAAGAACTGGTAATATTCTATGTCTTGATTTTTTTAACTTTTTATTTTTAAATAATTTCATACTTATAGGACAATTGCAAAAATAATACTAACCCTGTGTAGAGACCACCCACAAAGCCCTCCAATGGATACCCAGATCCAATTTTAACATTTTGTCACCTTTTCTGTATCATTCTAATTATCTTCTATCAATTGATCTCTCCATCTAAACTGCTTTCTGAGCATTTGAGAACAGGTTGCACATATCACTCTCCTTGAACATGTAATACTTCCATGAACATTTCCAAGGAACAAGATATTCATTTATGTAATCACCTTAAGTACAGTTATCAAGTTCAAGAAATTTAATGTTGATATAAAGCTTATGGTCTATATTCCATTTTTTTCTGTGTCCCATAATGTACTTTTGAGCCTTTTCTCCTCCACTCTTACATCCCATCCTGTATCATGTTTTGCATTTAATTGTCATTATCTCTTTAGTTTATGTTCCTTATTTTTAATTGTGGAAATATATATATATATGAAAAACATAAATCTTCCATCCCAACCCCTCCCAAGCATATCATTCAATGGGATTAATCAAATTCACAATGTTGCAGTATCCATACCACCATCCATTACTATAAATCCCCCTTACCCCAAACAGAAACCCTACACTCATTTTTCAGTAATCCCAATTATCCCTGCTCCCCCAGCCCAGCCCTGGTAATCTGTACTCTACTTTCTGTTTCTATGAGTTTGCCTTTTCTCTGATACTTTCTCCATGGTTAGCACGGCGCTTAACTTTAATCTATAACAATCTTGTTTCCTTTGATGCTGTTTTAGTTTGCTAAGGTTGCCAATACAAAATACCAGAAATGGGTTGACGTTTACAAAGGGAGTTTATTAGGGTGAAAACTTACAATTCCAAGGTGGAACAAATGTCCAAATCAAGGCATCATCGGAGATGCTGTCTCACCAAGATTGGCTGCCTGGCAGATCCTAGACTCCTGGCATATAGCAAGGCAAAATGGCAGTTCTCTGTCTGGATCTCTGCCTTCTTCTCTAGGCTGCTTTCTCCCCAATCTCAGCTGTGAGCAATCAGGCGCATGACTGGTCTCTCCCTTCTCCTTACTTCAGGGTTTCTCTGCTGATTCCAGTCTGTATTAGTCAGAGTTCTCTAGGGAAACAGAATCAACAGGACATATATGTAAATAGTATGAGATTTTATAAGTCTCTCATGTCACTGTGGGGATGTACAAGTCCAGTTTCCACAGGCAGGCTACAAACCAGGTGCTCCAATGAAAGTCCAATGAAAGTCCTTGATGAGTGTCTGGGAGATGTTTGCTATGTTTGCTGTCCAAAGATGAGCTGGGAAATTCTCTCTCATTATCATTTTGCCATAAGATTCAAGAAGAAGCCAAGCTGCATTCTCCAAGTTTACTTTGCAAAGTTCTTTAGCTAAATGCACAGGCTTGCCATTTTCAAATTCTGCCTTCCTTAAAACACCAGGAGTTAATCTTGCTAAGTTCTCTGCAACTTTAAAACACAGATTGCCTTTCCTCCAGTTTCCAATAATAGTTGCATCATTTATTTCTAAGACATCATAAAAAGTGTAAGCTTCATCATTTATTTCTAAGACATCATAAAAAGTGTAAGCACTCATATTCTTATCAACAGTCACTTCAAAACAATTTAAACTTTTTCCATCAAGCATCTCACAATTCCTAAAAAAAAAAAATGCCCCTTACCATTTATAAAATCATTCCAGCATTTTGGTTAATTGCAAAAGCAAGACCCCACTTCTGGTACCAAATTCTGCATTAGTCAGCAAAAGGGGTGCTGATGCAAAGTACCAGAAATCTGCTGGCTTTTATAAAGGGTATTTATTTGGGGTAGAAGCTTACAGTCACAAGGCCATAAAGCAGAAGTTACTTCCCTCACCAAAGTCTATTGCCCTATGTTGGAGCAAGATGGCTGCCAGTCTCTGCAAGGGTTCAGGCTTCCTCTTCTTCTTAAGACTCCAGGGTCCCAGCTTCTTTCAATCTCAGCCACAGGCTGGGACAAGTCTCATCTCTCTCTCTGGGCTTCATTCTCTTCAGGCTCAGCTGTTCCGCACTATCCACAGGGCCAGCTGTAGACTATCAGGCTCCTCTCTCTCTTTCCAGGGTCTCTGCAATGTCTATGAGCTGTCTCTATTCCTCTGTCTTCTTCTCCTGTGTGTTTATTTCCCAGGGCTCCAAATATCAAAACTCCAGCATCAAAACACCAACTAACTCCTCTTCTGTGCCATGTAGTTCTCTCTGTGAGTTCCCACCCACCAAGGGGGCAGGGACTCAATGTCTTATTGACATAACTCAATCAAAGCCTTAATCATTATTTAATCAAGTAAAAGTGAAACCTCTGAATCTAATACAATCTAATGTGCAAACAGGCCAGTTTACAAACATAATTCAGTATCTATTTTTGGAATTCATAAATAATACCAAACTACTACAAGCCCCTAGCCTCTCTCTTAGCTTCTCAGGGTTTCTCTTGGCCTCTGTCTCAGCTATAGCTGATCTTGGAGTCCTTTTTCATGTGGCAGGGTAAAAATGGCAGGTGTTGTTGTCTGTGTTTCTGCTTTCAGTCCTCAGTTTATATAAGACCCCAGCAAAAGGGTGGAGATCCAATCTGGGTCACCCCTTACTGAAGTAGTCCAATCAAAGTTCCTAAAGTGATATAATCAAATTATCTAACTGTATCAATCAGGGTTCTCTAGGGAAACAGAATCAACATGAGATATCTGTCAATAGTATGTGATTCTATGACAGTCTCTTATGTGACCATGGGGATGCACAAGTCCAGGTTCCACAGGCAGGCTGCAATCAGGGGCTCCAATGTAAGTCCAGTGAAGGTTCTTGATGAGTTCTGGGAGACGTTGGCTGTCCAAAGATGAACTGAGAAATTCTCACTCAATGCCAGAGTCCACTTCCCCTTTTAAGGATTCAAGTGATTGGATAAAGTGTCACTCATTGCTGATGGCAATCTCCCTGATTGATGTAATTTTAATCAGCTATTTGTGATTTACCACTGCAGTAAAGTCAATGGTGACTAAAGTCCATAAATGTTCTTGTATTGCAGTTAGCCCCATGCTTGCTTGACCAAACAACTGGGTACAATTACCTGGCTGAGTTGACACATTAGCCTAACCAGCACGCTAACCAATAGGCCCCTTCCTTACCTGAAACTAATGCAATCAAAGTACCCCACATCCACCAGAATGTATTAGTTCAAAGAACAGGATCTTTTCTGGGATTCCACAAAACCTCAAACTGTCATAGATACCGATTTAACAACTTCAGCAGCATACATAAACTATGTTCCTATAGCCTCTGTCCCTCTACCTTTGTGCTGTTCTTGTCACAGATTATGAATTTATATATTATGAGTCCTAAACCATTGATTTTTCATTACATTTTATGCATTTGCTTTTTAGATCCTGCAAAGTCTAAAGTGGAGTTACAAATAAAAAATATAATAGTGTTGCTATTTTTACCTTTTTTTTTTACCCATCTTTGCTGGAGATATTTATTTCTTCATGGCTCCAGTCAATTGTCTAGTGCCCTTTCCTTTCAATCTGTAGGACACTCTTTAGCATTTCTTGTAAGGCCAGTCTAGTGGTGATAAAATCCCTTAGGCTTTATCTGGGAATATCTCAGTTCCTCCCTCATTTTAGAAAGATGGTTTTGCCAGATGCAAAATTCTTTGTTGGCAATTTTTTTTCTTTCAGTACTTTAAATATATCTTCCCAGTGACTCTTGCCTCTATTATTTCTGATGAGAAATTAACACTAAATCCTACTGAGGCTCCCTGGTATGTGACACATTGCTTCTCTCTTGTGATTTTCAGAATTCTCTATCTTTGGCATTTGACAGTTTATCCTGTTTGACATTCATTGAGCATCTTGGATGTGTATATTCAAGTTGTTCATTAAATTCAGAAGTTTTCAGCCATTATTTCTTTGAATGTTCTCATTGCCCCTTTCCCTTTTCTCCTGGAAGTACCACAATGCTTATATTGGTACACTTGATGGTGTCCCACAGGTTGTTCAGCCTCTGTTCACTTTTCTTCATTCTTTCCTCTTTCTGCTCCTCAGACTGGGTGATTTCAATTGTCATGTCTTCAAGTTCACTGATCCCTTCTTCTCTTATCTCCATTATGATGTTGAATCTCTCTAAGGAAAGGGAACTTTCAGTTTCTGTTACTGTGGTCTTTAGCTCTGTTTGGTTCCTTTTCATAATTTCCATCTCTATTAATACTCTCTTTTTGTTCATCTATTGTTTTCCTGATTTCCCTTAGTTTTTTGTTCATGTTTTCCCCTAACTCTTTGAACATAATAAGGACCATTTTTTAAAAGACTTTTTTAATGTCTCAAGCCTTATCCTCCTCATTGATGATTTCTTATGTTTTAATCTTCTTCTTTGCCTGTGTCATCACTTTATGTTTCTTTGTATGTTTTGTAGTCTTTTATTGAATGCTGGATACTTTAATATGTTATCATTGCAATTTAGATTCTGCAGTGTCTGTTCCTTAAACTTGTATCTAGCTAGTATTATGACAGGTTTTTCCTTGAATACCTGAAGTTAGCGAAATAAAAAGAAGAAGGAGGAAAAGGAGATGGAGAAAGAGGAGAAGGGGGAGAAGATAAAAGAGAAGTAGAAGATTTCTTTACTTCCTGAATCAATGTTATATTTTAATTTCTAAAAGAATTCCATTAAATTTTTTCTTCTAACCAGGCACCAGAAGCTTCAGAGCAATTGCCCTCCCAAGAAATAGGAACACTATCTCATTGGTATTAGAAAAACCTAATGGGACAAGCTGTTTCAAACTTTGTTAATGATTTAATGACTTTGAAATAAATAATTTCTTCCTTGTTTACTCTTTACATGTCTCACCACTGTTTTTCTATTGGTATCTGGAACACAAGGTGGAATTACACATCAAACGTCAGTTGGCAAAACAATGGGACATTGTGAATAGTAAGAAGCAATGTCCTTTTCTTGGCAGGTTCCTATCCACATTCATCTCATTTTTGTTGCTGTTGCTGTTTTCACTGCTGCTGCTCAAACATCTTATGAATAGAAACACAAGTTTTTGTTCATGCACAGCTTGCTTAGTAGGGACAATTGTCATCCAAATACTTATTTTTTTGCCAATTTGTTTTCTGAATTTGCTGGAGCATCATTTTGGGGGACTATGTGACATCAGCTAAGTCTCACTTCACAACTCCCATGGTTTACTTGTTTCTCCTTGACATTGTGTTTCATTTCCATTAGTCTTATAAGAGTTTCTTGTTGCCCTTCATCACTGTATTCATGAATAGCAGCTGAAATTCATGGAGAGAGTCTTATTTAGCAATATAAAGGAAGAAAGGTGAGAGAATTTAAATCTGAATCAATAGCCATTGACCATGGTAGGCATTTTCACCTGTGTTATTTTTTTTTTTTATAACACAATATTAAATGCTGATTCAGGCCTGCAGGTCCACAATTTACCTATAAATAATCACTGTATAAATTAAATATGTTTGTCTGCCAATGTGACCTGTATATCAGAACCTTTTCTATGCATACATTCTAATTCCAGATGCAGAATACTCTTACAAAATAAAACAACCTCTGGTAGCAGACATATTTTGATATTATTCTATTCAAAAATTCTTTAGTAAGTAACTAATAGATACCGGGCACTGTATTAGGCCCTGTAAATACAACAATTTAAAAGAAAAGAAAAATAGTCATCACACAGTTCCAATGCATGGCCTATAAGAATGTGAGAAGGCAGCCATCTTGGACTGAATTTGCAAGTCAACAGGAAAACTCATGGGTCAACAGTCCAGCCAGCTGGCCTAGGCAAAACAATTCTGGCAGTCAGTTTGGAGCCAGATAGTATAATCAGATGACCTTGCATCTCTTGCCCTAAGGACTTGAAACAAAATGTTGCTGCTCCCAAATGCCATGAAGGTTTTTGGATCATGTGGCTGCCAAAGTCAGAAACATACACCACTCAGAAGTGGGAAGAATTTGAGTAGTGGAAGCATTTGGCTAGAGAAAAGACAATTAATCTGTCAAATCCTTCCTCAGATAGCAAAGAGAGATTCTTCTCTTTATCTTCCAGTCACTGATTCAGAGAGATATGTAGATTAGCACGCTTTTTACAACAGTTGTGTTTGGTGTCTGAGGAAGAGATTAAAAAGTTGGCTCAAGCGATTGAGTGCCTCTCTCCCACTAGGGTGTCCCAGGTTAGGTTCCTGTGCCTATTAAAGAGAATATGAGCACACAGCAAATGGACACGGAGAGCAGAGAGGGAACACAAACGGCAGGGAGGGGGGAAGTAAATAAATACAATAATTTTTTTTAAATTTTATTTAAAAAAAGGATATTACTCTTAAAGTTGTACCCATGCAGGTCTGGATATGAAAAGTGTTTGATTAAATATGCATTGTTTAGAGCACTAGAATTGTGATGAGTTATAGTTTATAAAACATTTTCATATGATTTTGCTAAATTTGGAAATGCAGGCTTTATTTAACTTAAACGATTGTACAGGGAAAATCTGTGGTAATAGTGCTGACTTGGTTGGTAAGGGAAAAGATGCACAAGCCCTAAATTTGGCTGAAAATCAGCAGCACTGCCTATGCCACTCACAGCACATGGTTTGAATTTGTTACTGTGAGGTATAGTCTCGGCTGCACCCATAACGATGACATCTTTCGGAACGATTCAGAATTGTATACGATAGTCTGGACTTGCCCCCAGAATGGAACATCTTGAAGAAACACTATCAATTTTGACTCTCCAACCCCTCTTGGACACACAAGGGTGTGCTGACCAAATGTTATAGGGAAATAAGATTGAACTGAGATGAGATACAAAATTCATCAGAAAAGCAGGGAAGTGAAAGCAGAAGATATCGAAATGAAGAGCAAATTGTGATTGGGGAAGGAAATAAAATTAATTTTGAATTTGCATTATCTTCAGTCATTTGGCATAAATTATGACTGAAATTAACATTACCGATAGGTTTTACGAAAACAGACCCCACCTTGGCTATTTTACTTTATAAAGGATTAATTTTTTAAAAGTTTTGGACAATTTTTTTTTTTATATAAACTGAAAGTGCATGTCAACTATATAACAAAGTAACTTTCCAGGAAAAAGAGAGATTAGATCTAAGGAAATGAAAATATTTGCGTTTATGATGGAGAAGATTCAAGTGCATGTAATCTCAAAATAAATTTCTATATAGAGTGTCTTATGGACACTATAGTGTTTCTTGAAGAGAAATTTAAATGCATTGAATAGCAGATGGCTTTTTTTTGTTTTCTTTATAATATCCTAGTACTGAAAAATTTGGAAGAAGAACCTGAGAATTACATATCTTCTCTGCATGATTCTATGTGGCTTTTAAAAAGTGGTAGCCAAATGCAATGAATGTGCCACAATGATGAAAGAGGTTGTTGATGTGGGAGGAGTGGGGTGAGGGGGGTGGGGGCTATATGGGGACCTCATATTTTTTTAATATAACATTAAAAAAAATAAAGACAAAAAAAGTCAAAAAAAAAGAAAAGAAAGATTTTACTTTGGAAAAAAAGTGGTAACTTCAATATAAGTGATAACAATATATAAAATTAAATTAAACTATTTAAATAATTGCTATGATAACATATTATAGTGCCAACATTACAGTGTTTGAATTTGACATGCAAACTTCATACTTCATTTCCTATCTAAATACCACTTTAAGAATTTTACTGACAATCCATTTGCTCAGCCTTAGCAGAAGAAAGTCTCTCTAAATGGACATTGATTTTAGGAAGTTATTAAAGAGGACATTGACTGTAGACATTTGCCAACTTGTCACCATTTTCTATAAAAGATAGCATATAAAATCATGATTATGAAAATAGAATTAATGATTCTGCTGAAATGATGGCAACATTTTTTTAAATAAAAAATGCCCTTTTTAGAATTTATGATTTCTGTCACTTTAATTACTCATCTAAATATTACTGGCATGTGCACAATAATAAAATTCGATCATCTTTAATATTTTCTGGCTTTCTGTCACTGCAAAATCATAGTTTAGGCATATTTTTTCTATTTTATCATTGTGAAGATGTATTTGTCAATGTAGGAGAATAGAATCTGTTTAATTTAACAGCTTACTAGCTTGATTGATAACTTCTAATGTCAGACACATGGTATGTGAGCCTCCATGTGTACTGGTGCCCCTAGCCCCACATGTGTTAGGAATAGGCCTAGTGGACGCCCAAGTAAATGAAGTACAGCTTTTATAACTGGAGACTTTAATGCTTTACATTAGAAATATAAGAAATAGCACAACAAATATCTAGAGGGATCCACACACAGGCAACTAGATGAAACTAGATGAAAGATATATAAACAAACCCACTTAAAAATATTGTTAGAGGTACCATAGGCAAAATTCCTGAGTTAAGCTATATTAGTCATGAAAGCATCCTACCTTCCGACTTCTAGTCATTCTGCGACTCCTCTGTCTCTAAATTCTAGGTCTTGATGCCCTGGCACTGTCCCCAGCTGCCCAGTCTCCCACAACAGCCTTCCCAGGCTCCATCTGCTGACAACACTTGCTTGTCTGTCCAATTCCCTCAGAACTTCAGAGCTTCTGGATATAGGGTTTACTCCTAAATGGGTGAGACAAGTTTTCTCTCTACATTCACCTACCTAGAAAAAATCTCTGCCACTTTCAATTGGGGTATTTTTATTTTTTCAGAGTCCTTAACACATGGGAGTAATTAGTGAAGGGAATTTCAGGCGTTTCAATACATGGCTTTTTTCAGAGCTTCTAAACCTTATATGAGTAGCAAATTAAGACAGGGACACTTATTCTGATTCCCATGACTTTGGGAACCTTTAAATAAGAAAGTAGAGATGAGGTGAGCAAAAGCCACAAACCAGACCAAACCTCGAACCCTGGAATTTGACATCTGGTACACTTTTAATGAGCTTGGCATGGACCCTCTAGAAGAGAGACATCCCAGTTGTTCGATATTGCTTATCTCGTCTTCCAATTTGTTCCCGCTCCTTTTCCCAGAAACCGGTATGTCTTTTCATCAAGAATTTTTAAAACACACAAATCCAAAACTGGCACCATTCAAAACCTATGTTGTTGGTCTAAGTACAGAACCTCACAAAACTCACATTCCTTCCAAAAGGTCATTTGACTTATTGCCAAATATGCTGAGCTGTATACCTCAGAGATCCTGGCAATTGTTTTACATCAAAAATCATGTAATTTTTTGTTTTTTTGGAGTCAGGTGGTCTCAACTCATTTCATGCATTCATATTTTACCATGTATTCACCTCTTTTTATAGATGAGAAGATTTCTTTATTCCTTAGTTATTTCCTCCTAGCTTCTGGTTCACTCTTATTTTCAGAGGTCATTCCAAACATGAAGGTATGCATTTATATAATCCTTACAGTCCTGGCAGTTTACTTCCAACCCATGGACATGATTCTTATTATCAACCCAAAAGCACTGGCTAGTACTAGTTTCACAGAAATAAAAATAACCTAGATTAAAAATGATTGTTAAGAAAAGCAAAACTCTTGGTAAGGCTGTGGCCGACAAGATCATAATTTCCCTTTGTTTCTGGATCAAACAGCCCAGATATCAGCATCAGAAAATTTTTAAGTGCTTTTCAGCTGTATAATTTCCTGCAGCTGCTTTGCACATTAATGATAATGAGTTTAGAACAAATTGCTCTAATGTGACCTCAGTACAGTGTTGACTTAAGTTGCTAAATTATCTGAGTCTGAAAATGCTTCCATCCCAAGAAACACCATATTGTGAGCATCCATACAAATTGATAAGGGTGTATCTCAGGAGCTATGCATCAGTGAAGTTTAAAGGCTTAGGAGAATGATGGTGAACTACATTTCCCTTTACACAGGTTTTGCTGGGCATCTGGAAGCAGCAACTACTAAGGAACACTGGGTTGTCTGGTAACAAGGAAATATATGAAAATCCTGCAAGCTCTGGGTGGTGTGGACATTTCAGCTCCAAATTCAGTCTACATCCAGAAGACATTTCCATTCTCTGGGCACAGTGTAAAATGGGATGTTTTAATCTGCCAGAGTGCCAAAATGCAATATATCAGAAATGGGTTGACTTTTAAAATAGAGATTTACTAGTTTACAAGCTTATAGTTTCAAGGCTGAGAAAAATGTCCAAAGCAAGGCATCATTGGGTATTGCTTTCTCACTAAACACAGGCTGCTCGTGACTCTTGATTCCTCTCACATGGCAAGTCATATGGCAGACATTGTTGGTCTCTCCCTTCTCTTCCAGATTTCATTGCTTCCAACTTCTGGCTTCTGGGCTTTCTCTCTCTTTATCTAAATTTCATTCTCTTAAAAAGGACTCCAATAAGAAGATTAAGACCTTCCAAGGGCCACTCCTTAAATGAAGTAACCTAATAAAAATTCCCTACTTACAATAGTTTCACACCACTAGGAATGGATTAACTTTTTTTTTTAAGATTTATTTATTTATTTATTTCCCCCCCTTCCCCTCCTCCCATCCTAATGTTTTTGCTGTCTGTGTTGTCTTCTCTTCTCATTTTCTCTCCTGTAGGATTCACTGGGGTTCAATCCTGGAGAACCCCTGATGTGAAGAGAGGTTCCCTGTCAGTTGCGCCACTTCAGTTCCTGGTCTCTTCTGCACTTCACTTGACTCTCCCCTTGTTTCTCTTCTGATGCATCATCATCTTGGTGCGTGACTCACTTGTGCAGGCACTGGCTTGCTTCGCAGGCATGCTGTCTCTTCTTTTTCACCAAGATGCCCCAGGGATCCTGAGTCCTCCATAAGGTAGGTGGAAGCTCTATCACTTGAGCCACATCCACTTCCCTGGATTAACTTTAAAAACATGATTTTCTGGGGTCCATCCAGCTTCAAACTGTCATGCTTAGGTTAACTTTGAAATGTTTTCTTCCAACCCACGTGGATGTTCTTGTCTTACACAAAAACTAAGAGAAATTCATTTTCCAGAAATTTTGTAGCAGCTCTTTAAGTATTGTGTATTTCAGGACAAACAATTTTTGTCTGAGATCAGTTTAGGGGGAGTCTATCAGCTAAACCATCACTGGGAATAAAACTGAAGATGAAGAAGAGAGGTGGGGGTGGGGGGGTGGGACACCAGTGCTTGAAATTCCAAGTATAGGAGCCTGGAAGAGAGGTTTATGAAGAGTAGACTTCAAGGGTTGGAAGTTGCTACTTAGAAGGGAAAGCACTCAGTTGCTACAGGGATGTCTGATATAGGGTGACATTGCTATCAATTGTGTTTCCTTTACCTAAAATCAGTCTTCAGAATTTTGATGGCAAAAGGTATCTTCTTATATATCTTCTTGCCTAAGTGCAATGACATTAAAGGATGATGTTCCATTATCACAGGCCCAGAAGTCCTTCCCATCTGGATTTGTACAATCATTTTACTTAAATGCTGCCCAAGCTCCTCCAGATTAAATAAGCACCCAGAATCCTAAGGCTGGACCACTCTTCAAGTACAAGAAAATTAAATATGCGTGATCAAGGCTACCATCTACCCTGCATGACCTTCCAACCTGGGAAGGCAGTTCTACCAAAGCCACAGTATTAGAAGGTGTTCAGCTTCATGAAGCACTGAATCAATTCCCTAAGTCTCTTACCTTTAAAATTGGAGCAGCTCCTTCCCATTCCTACTCACAGATCCAGAAATCTGCTTCCTTTCCCAGTTTTCTAGGCAAATTGCCTGCTGAATATTTGTCTGTAAATGTGGTGTTTTCTCTGATATTAACTGAAGAGCTAGCAGTGACATCAACTGGTTCCTGAAGCCAAGAGACCTTTGAGATTTATAGCCAACAAAATCTATTTACAGCGTCTTTCCTCATCAGCTAGTTATCCAGCTAGGTGGTGAGTGGCTCGAGGCAATGTGGTGCAGGGGTGGGGAGGGGAGCCTCTGAACACAGACGACATGAGTTCAAGTCTAGACTGGCACTTTTAGCTGTGTGTGGCATTGGCAGGTCATTCAACCTCTGTGTGCCTGTTTCCTCATCTGCAAAGAAAAGATAATAATGCGCCCTCCTTCAGAAATTTGTTGCATACACTAAATATGTTCACCCATACAAAGCACTCAGAGCAGTCTCTGGCATACATAAACTCTCAATAAATATTAACCATTATCCTTATCTGCCTTTACTAAAGGCCAATGTCATCAAGGGATATGGGATGATGTTTTAGTTTGCTAAAGTTGCTCAAACAGATACAATAAAATGGGTTGCCTTTTAAAAATGGGAATTTATTAATCTACAAGCTTATAGTTTTGGGGCTGAGAAAAATCTCCAAATTAAGGCATCACCAGGCATTGTTTTTTCGCCAAAGATCAACTGCTGGTGATCCTGGACTTTGTCCCATGCCAAGGCACATGGTGGCATCTGCTGGCCTTTGCCTTCTCTTCCAGGTTTCATTGCTTCCAACTTCTGGCTTCCATGGCCTTCTCTCTCTCATCTGAATTTCATTCCCTTATAAAGGATTCTAGTAAGACAATTAAGGCTCAATCTGAATGAGGTAGGTCACATTTTAACTTAAGATCCTACTCAACAAAGATCCTACCTACAACGTGCCCACACCCTCAAGAATGGGTTAACTTTTAAGAATGTACTTTCTGGGGTCCATTAAGCTTCAAAACATCACAGCTGGTAAGGTCGTTGCTGAAGAACAGAGACTTTGGCACAGACAAGTAGTTCCTCTGACAGCTCAGGGGTTGATACAAGGGCCTGGCATAGGGCGCACCGTCAGGCAGTGGGGACCAAAGCTGTGGGTCGTGGTTGGTGAAGGTAACCTAGTCATGTTACACTGCTCAGAGCCAACTGGGAAAATGATTTTGGCTTTTCATCTCCAGTTGAGATGTGTCAAGTCTCCTTTATGCCTACTTCCATGTTCCCCTTCAAACAGTGATCAATTGTGCAAGAGGAAGACTAATCATCTACCTAAGGCACTGCAAGATCAAGGGCCCCAAAAGCAAAAACTGAAGAAGAAGGACGAAAAGGAGATGGAAGAAAATTTAGATCCATGGACCAAATCCAGAAATTTGCTACTAGAAAATAGAGAGAAGCAATTTGAATCTCCCTAAACATGCACAGTTTATTCTTGTGTTTTGGAATTCTGTTTCTTAAGGGTAACCTAGAGGTGAGCCTTACCCCTCGCCCTTATCCCTCTAAGGCAGGAGTTCTTAACCTTTTGTGTTCCACAGACCCCTTTGTCAGTCAGGTGAAAACCACAGACCCCTTCTCAAAATGTAATGGCAGATAGTTTTATGATTCTTAACTAGGGTAGGGTCTAACAACCACCCTAATTTTGAACTATGGATGAGTGTAAGTGATTTTTTGAGATATGCAACAACTGTAATGTGATATGAAATGAATACTACTGTAACTTATTGCATACATTCCTAATTGAAGGAAATGCTAGATTTCAGTTAGAAGTCAGAGAAAATAAAGATAATAAGTTGATTTTTTCAATTCAAGCTCATGGTAGCACCCTGAAATCTTTTTTTTAATTTATTTATTTTTTTAATATTACATTAAAAAAATATGAGGTCCCCATATACCCCCCACCCCCCTCACCCTACTCCTCCCCCCATAGCAACAATCTCCTCCATCATCCTGAGACATTCATTGCACTTGGTGAATACATCTCTGAGCACCGCTGCACCTCATGGTCAATGGTCCACATCATAGCCCACACTCTCTCACATTCCATCCAGTGGGCTATGGGAGGACATACAATGTCCGGTAACTGTCCCTGCAGTACCACCCAGGACAACTCCAAGTCCTGAAAATGCCTCCACATCTCATCTCTTCCTCCCATTCCCCACCCCCAGCAGCCACCATGGCCACTTTCTCCACACCAATGCCACATTTTCTTTGATTACTAATCACAATAGCTCATGAATAGAATATCAGTAAGTCCACTCTAATCCATATTCTATTCTTCCATCCTGTGGACCTTGGAATGTTGTGACCACTCCACATCTATATCAAGAGGGGGCTTAGATTCCACATGGATGCTGGATGCAATCCTCCTGCTTTCAGTTGTAGGCACTCTTGGCTCCATGTAGTGGTGGTTGACCTTCTTCAACTCCATGTTAGCTGAGTGGGGTAAGTCCAATAAATCAGAGTGTAGGAGCTGAAGTCTGTTGAGGCTCAGAGCCTGGCTATCATGTGGTCAGTCCAGAGATTCAGGTCCCCTGGGTATATATTAAACCCCAGCACCAACTACAGTTCTGGTAAAAGTAACAAGAGAGGTTTGTGAAAAAAGATCACATCTGAACCCAGTTCCATCACACAGAAACACAAACTCCAAAGAAGAGCCAACTGACATGGCACTGAACTCCATCTGCCATTACCATAGAACATGTAGGTCTCTGTAGCCCTCAGAAGAACCAATACCCGGGGTTGTATCTACTTTATCTGTCTCTGGGACTGAGGTGTGCATAAGGGCAACCCCTCTGATAACCTCCTGGCTCTTTTTGGAGACTCATAGCCATATAAACTCATTTGTCCTTTCCATTTCCCCCTAGATTCAGGTCAAAAAGCATTTTTAACTCTTGGTATTATATGTAGACTTAGACACTCTGCTGGTTCTAGTTGACCCCTTTATTCAAGGTCATTTTCTAGTTACATCATCAGCTGGTACTTGGTAGTAATCCCTTGGTGCCAGGGAGCCTCATTCCCGGGAGTCACGTCCCACGCTGGGGGGAAGGCAACACATTTACATGTTGAGTTTGGCCTTGAGACTGGCCACATTTGAGCAACATGGAGGCTCTCAGGAGGGAACTCTTAGGCACCCTGCAGCTCTAGGCGTTGTTCTTATTTCAGGTGCACAGGCTCACAAGCATAGTCATTAGTATCAAGGGCTCATTGTTGGACCTTCCTTCTTTTTTGGTCTTTGCCATTGCACTTGGGGGTTTGTTGCTGTTCCTTTAGGGACAGTGATAGAGCTCCCCTGGCTAGGAACTCAGCACTCCCTCAGTTGTTTTTTTAATTTTATCCACTATGAAAATATCCAAACATTTTTATGTACCCTGGATATATGCCCTGTAGAACTCTCTGCCAACCATGTGTCCCTTGTCAATAACATTCCACACCAGCATTCCTCCCCTGCCATTGTTGAACCTCTCTGTGATCCAAAACTTCCTGAAAAGTGAAGCCCAATATATTGCCAGGTTCCATTAATAGTAAAATGGAATATAGCGATGAGTTTAAAGGTTAGATATAGAATACATATTAATTTGGGAAAATTAAGGTAAAAATAAATTGGGGTATCAAAAAATTTTAAAATGCAAAAGTTTTGTTTTTGATGTTTTGCCTTCAATCACTGCAATAAGTGTTGCCCTGTATGCAAATTGGCAAGGCAACTACTTCCGTCTTTTCCTCAGTGTCCACGTCCTAACTTTTTCTTTTCTTTTTTCTAATTATTAAGCTCATCTTCACTAGAGTTTTAGATCACAGTAGTTCGTATATACAATATACAGTACTCCCACATATCCAACATAAAACCTTTTCCCTTCCACAGCAATAATCTTTTTATATATTCATACTATATTTACTGAAACTGATGTACAGATATTGAGACAATAGCTTTCAAACAAGTAACATTTGGGTTTACATTGTGGTTTATATTTTAGACTATACAATTTTCTAAATTTTTAGTTATTTTATGTTTTACATTATGATTTACATTTTAGCCTATCAGCCCCTATGTATTTTTGGTATAATTTTACATGTCTTATATCCATCCTTTCGTACTCTTGTGGAACACTTCTATTGCCCACACAGTTACATTGGTTCCATCCATGCCCCCTGAAATCTTAACCTCTGGTTAAGAACCTCTGCTGTAAGACATCTCCCCTGACCTTCAGGCTCTGCTAGCTTCTGCATTCTTTTGCCTAAGGGCTTTCCAGCCATCAGCAAACTGGAAATTGAGTTGGTAGATAAATATCCCATCTCCCTTTCCCTACAGATGGGATAACTCTGAGACATAGGGTCTACCTTGGCTCTGTGTTTCCCAAAGGGCTTACACTCCAGTTGCTCAGAGTTGTAGCTGATTCGATGATATAGCTTTGACTGGCTTCTTTCCTTTCCTGGCCCACTCCCTTCCACCCCTGCTGGTATTTCTTTCAGAGCCCAGATATAAGCTACTTGCAATCAAAACCTTGTCTCAGAATTTGTTTCTGAGAAATCCCAAACTAAGAAAGACCTGGAGCCCATCTAATCTTCCTGGACACTCTTATCTCCATCCATACTTTGGGGTTAAGTACCTCATGTTGGCTCCCCACTGGTTGTGGGGTCAATCTCCATGGATTTCCATTTACTCATGGCTGGTGTTATCCACAGCTGCCTACTGTGGCATCTGACACTCAGGAACACTTAGTTCACGTTCATTCCCCACTTTACTCCTGGCACCTCCAATATTTACTTTCATTTCTATTTCAGACAGAACAAAGCCTCTCACAGTCCTCAGGAGGCCAGAATGGACTGGTGGCATGCCTACAAGAGGTGCATTAGGAAGAACATAAAGCAGTGTATATTTACAGGATCTGGAGCCATTAGTCTAATGCTTGCCTGTCAAGGAATTGTCATCTGTAAATGAGTCAACTGGCAGCCACAGAGGTCTGGGTGGTGCCAGCCTTCGGTTAATATCCTAGAGAGAAATGTGAGCAAGTACATTTATTTGTTAAGAGTTTCTTTAGCAATTTTCAACAAAGTGAAGTTTCCTCAGTAAGGCAGGTACCATGATCTCTCAAAATAGTGCAACTCTTGTTGTTTTAGTGGATATTTCTGATAGGTTTACATCAAAATGTATCTGAAATAGTAGATTACATTATAAAACAATATTTATTTTCCTTGGGGGTGGTGCTTCTCAAAATTCTGTGCTCTCTTTCTTGTGCTTTGTTCCTAACATGAAATATCTCATAGTATATTTTAAACCACTTAGGTTTTTTAAACCGAATAAACTGCATTTCTCAGGATGGTCTCAGCAGTTTAAGAATGTTTCCATAAAAACTACAAACGTCAGTGCCTCTCAAAATGTTCCTCCAAGGAACCCATGAGGGCAGAAGGAAAATAATTATCCCACTTTTGTGGGGCTCAGACTGAAGCCAACTCCTCTGACAGAACCTTCATGTTTATTTGAAGTCTATTCTTTCTTAAGAACTCCTGGAAATTTTACTTTTTACTTCCGTTTATATTTCCCTATCCATATTATCATGAAAGTATGTCAATTCAAACAAATTGACATTCCATGAAACTTGTTAAAATGTGTTTCATTGCTAGAAACTGCAAGAGAGTTCTCAGGGGTCACTCACAAGCTATCAGTTCATGTGTTTTTTAATTCACTTGTGTGTGTGGCTTCCACAAAAGTTTTAAATAATTTAAATTAGTTGATAGCTAATAAAAATTGAGCAATTAGGAGCTGTCACACAAAATTAGAATTTCTGTTTATTTTTTCTTGCAAATCAGATTTACCTAGAGTAGAGTAATTGTTGTCTCTTTTAAACTGACTTTTGTTCTCCAGTTCACCACAGTCCCCACCATTCCCTATTACTACACCTCCCTGTGATTATTGAGAGGCCTCTACAGCCACTGAGTTTATAACCTCCAACTTATACAAACAGTCCTGGCATTCTCTGTCTAATCATAAAACACCCTGAATAGATACTGCACAGAATTTAGTAGACCCTACTCACCCTTTACCACCTTCTGTGACAACAACACTGTTCTTTTTACTTTTTATAAACTCTTACTTGGATTTCTACAGGTTATAAAACTTCATGCCTCCCTCAAGCTCAGTTGCTTTGGTACTAAATACCAAATGAATTCATGTTCATAAAACATCACTCTGAATATGGCATCCCCCCATCAGTAACATTTTAGAATTCCCCATAATACCTTCCTCAATACCTCCAAGGCATCAGATATGTCATGGGTTGTAGAGTGCTATTCAAACTGTGGCCCATGGATCAGCACCAATATGCTAACTGCTTACGACTGGTTTGCAACAAAGCAAGAAATTGAGAGGAAGATTTATTAAGAAAATTTTAAAGCAAATTGACATTGTTGCAACTCCCAAGCTTATTATCAGTGAATTCTTCATGGAAATGAATACAGACTAGATTAGATGCTGCCCAGTGCAGGTGGTGAAAGTCACCTACTAGTCACATGTTATGGGGCCACACATTAACCTGCAATGGATTATATATTTTCAAAACTAGTCCTTCACCACTTTGAGAACACGGGATTAATAGGTGCTCAAATGTGGTGGCTGGTTAAACATTAAATCAAAATATAATGGCACACATACAATAAATGTAGGGTTAGATATAGTGATTTAACTTCAATAAAGACGATCATTTAAAACTATTTCATTCAATGTCATTTTTCAGCTATCAAGATCCCAAGCAATCTTTCCTCTAGAGCTCTTCACAGTAACACATTCTGCATAGTCAATATGTCTCTATTTTTTCTTTCTTTTTTTTTCAGGAGAAAACTAAAACTCTTAGCTCCATTTGCCATGGTACATGAAGAAATTGCCTGAAGAATTATGAAATTTATCATGTTTTGGGGTTAAGTAGTGAATTCCTCTGCTGTTTTCTAATTAGGAATAAGGCAATTGACATGGCCTTACATGGTTTGTTTCATTGCCCAAAAATAATTGGATGATGTTTCATTTTGATTATTAATCATTTAACCAACCTGACACCCACTCCCATCCTCAGCCCCACCAGGGTTCTTGAAAGCACTCCTTCTGGATAACACCAATGGAGTCTGTTTAATAACATGCACAGGAAAGCATTCCCTTCATTTTTCTGATGTGGAAAAATCCCAATGGTGGCCACAGCGCCATTATGGTTACAGCTTGCCAAAATGACAGAGATGCACATGAGTCCTTATGTTTGATCTTTATACTCATTCAAATAAATAATTAATGGATGCCTTTGATAGCACCAGTTTTTTTAAAAATGCATGAGTTAGGTGTCATTTGGTAAGATTGGAGCAAGCATCCCTGAGCCCCAGCATCAGAAATGGCCCATTTTGTTGGTCTTCCAAGAGCAGAGTTGATTTTGTAACAATCTGCACCCCGTCCCCAGCCTCCTCCAACTGTTGTAAGAAAGGACACACTTCTGCAGGCAAGGATGGGGCTGTTGAATGTTCCTGTGACAGGGACTTTTGCTCTTTGCACTACTGATGAACCCCACGGGGAAACTGAACCAGTGACTGCTGCTTCATTAGCAGAAACCAAATGAGTCAGGCCAGCCCACTCAGACTGAGTGCAAAGGGTGAAGGAAAATATGCTGGTGCAATAAAGCCACACTTGCTGTCATGTAGAGGAGAGACATGTCGGGAATGGACCTCCTTCTGGACAGGCTTGGAGGCCTGGGATTTTCCACTTTAGAAATATCAATCACAAATTTAAATTTCACCATAAATGCAACAGTATCACTGTCCTTTTGACATCTTGATGATGTTGATGATAGAGATTCATGATAAATATTACATTGTTTTGGAAATAAGGCATACACATTTTCCAGCCAAGAGACAATTTTGCCCTTATAGCTATATTTATGTACACATTAAAAACAGAGCTGTTAACCAGTTCAGTGTGATTATATTTGATGGCTATAATAGCTGGTTACAAAGATGTGCATTTTTTAAATAACTTTAATACTGATGCTCTGACAGATTTGGAAATTTTTTTTATGAATACACTACTTTCATTTCCAAGAAACACACTCTCCAAAATATATTTGTTAAAGGAAAATTGCGTGATTTACACCAGCAAGAAAAAAATGGAGGATTTTTGTGGGCCTGTAACACACTTAACTTTGTTTATATGAAGTGATGGTATAATGCCCCATTTAATGGTAGTTATTTGGTAATTGCATTTCCCTCTTTTGTCACACATCTATGCCTGCTTCAGTAGGTGTTGGCATGAAATGATACACCCTCCTCAGAAGGAAAACATGGTGACAGAGATCCAACACGTAGGCTCAGCGCTACTTAAATCTGGGGATGCCACCATCCTGGGAAAAGGAACAAACAAATACCAATACTCTATTAACCCATAAGGCTCAGCTGCTTTAGGTCAGCTTTAATCATATTTGTCAAATGTATGTCAGTTTGTGGTATAAGAAATCTTTCTCTTTGTTTGCCTTGCAATGGAGACATGAATTGGAAGAATCTAGAAGGCTGCTTTTTCATTTTTCCTCTATTGTTTTGTGATTTATTATTAATTTGTCCTGCTCCTTTCCTCTAACAAAGGGCATGAAAAAATGAGAAGCACAGCTTTCATCAGTAGGCCTGACCTTTTATTGCCACTCTGATGTTTCTAGCTTCTGTTCAGATGCTTTTCAATTGCCAGGATTTTAGAAATTTTGTTGGTTGTACTCCATTATGTCTAGCTTTGGCCTCACAGTGTCAACAATCCCTCTGCTGTCCTGAGCTGCCATATTTCCTTCTAGATCTTCTACATCCCTAGGATGAAATAAAGCCATTGTGCATGAGGAGAAACTCCATCTGGGCTCTATGTCACATATTAACACTGGTGCCACTGGGACTTTGGACTGGCAGCCCCAAGGAGACATTACCGAGATGGATGACTTTGATGGAAGGAAACCCAACCGTGGTGTCTGAAGATTAACCTACCTCAGGAGAAATCAATTGAGGAAACACCAGAAAGGGATACATAAATGCATGGCTGATAATTGTACCTTCAGTGAGAACAGCAGGAAGAGATCAGGGCAAACAGATTTCAACACACCAAGAAACCCAGCATCCAGAGGCAAAGAAGTTTAGCTGCAACAAGGAATTCAGTCTCTCTAAATGCTAGTTTTGTTCTGCGCCCATACTCCAGGGTAGATGTGATTTCTACCATCCATCCACCTATCCATTTAATCCTACTCATTTAAACATTTACAGTTTTTCAAAACATCTATTATGTGCCAGGCAAGGCAAGTCACTGGGTTTCACTGAGTGTGTAGAGAGTACTTCCTATGCATCAAGCATTCTTATAGACTATGGGGCATGAAGATGAAAAACACTCTTGCGTACTGACATTTGGGAAAGAGCTGCAGCAATGAAAGTGATTGCATTTTTGCGGGGGTGACTGTCAACTTGTCTTTTGCATACTGAGTTGGTACAGTCATGACTCTGTGGCCCATGACCCTGACAAAAAAGTGTTCTCCTAGATTATTTTGCACCCCATGCAGTGCCTGCCATACATAAATCTTAGAGTGTAAGTTCAGGAGAACTCAAATTCTATTTTCAGTGTAGATCTCATTGCTGGAGGAGACCTTTGAAATTCATCTCATCCAGTCACTGCATTTTGCAGCTAAGAAAACTGATGTCCAGAAAAGGAAAGTGAAATTCCCAAGACCGCCAAGCATGCATCTCAAAGGATCTATGAACAAGTCCTTCAAAACAACTTACTAATTCTAATGGGAACTATCTTCTATCACATGACCATTTTTTGAGAGTTCCTTGTACTAAGAAAGGAAATACTGGAGAGTTTGTATTCAAATTCATCTACTCCTGACAAGACTAGGGATGCTATGGAGCAGAAAGAGGGTTTTTACCAAAGAAAAGAAAAGGTTAGAAAAAAGCAATGATGTGAAGAAAATAATTCATGAGAAGTTTGCAGTATATTTTCCCACTGACAGCTAATCATTGATCACAAAGGAAGTGCTGCATCTCTCAGTATGTTCACACATGTTTGTCATTAGTCATCTTGGACAAGTCCAGAAGGGGAGATGCGTGCTGATTTTGCAAACAGGTATTGATAATACTAACCACAGTGCAGGCATCTTTCAAAATATGTTTCTATGCATTTCTAAGCACACAGTACATCTTAGTCCAACAACTGTTCTCTGCTCTCTGTTGCTTGTCAAACAGAATTGTGCTTCCTGCCCCTTGAAGATTAAAAAGGTGATGATGAAAAGCCAAGATGTTAACTGCCTGGGAGTCAATAGTCTCAGCACCTCAGTCAGGTGTGAGGGTTCATATTTCTTTTTCTTGGGATCCTTGCCCAAAAGCTTCTGGAAAGCTGAGGGACAAAGACTGGCATGGTGCAATTGTCTTCACTTTGTAACTTTACCTTTCACGTTTGCTGTGGCTGGTTTAGTTATAGCTGCAATCCAGGGCAGTTTTGGTGAGCACAAGTGATAGAATGGTAGAAGACCCCATCATGCTGGCTTTTCAGCTCTGTGTTGAGGCCATATACTTTGAAATCAAGAAGATCTGGGTTTAATCTCAGCTCTGTCCCTTTCAAGATGAGTGACTGTGGGCAAATTATTGATGCTTATTAAGACTACTGTTTCCTCACCTGTAAAATAAGGATAATGCAGCTACCTGAGATTGTGGTGGAAATCAAACTGTAGCTCAATGTTTGGCACATAGAAAGCTTGAAAAAGGATAGTGAGGATGATAATAATGGTGATGGTGATGGTGATGGCGGTGATGATGACGGCAACCTAAGGCATCTTTTTAGGTCTGATACTGAACATGCTAATCTTAGAAATCTGTGCTACCTTTTATCTCCAGTGCTATCCCATTTGAAAGAAGGGAAACAGAAAATAAATGGATCATTTAGTTGAGGAGTCACTTACCCCTGGGAGATCCCAGGGACAACACTAATTTTTAAGAATACTTTAATTTCTAGATTTTTCTAAGTTGAGATAGGAAAAAGATGGGTGATCCCACCTTGAGAATTTATTTCCTCACTCCATGTCACTCATACTTCAGATAGTAGAGTTTCTAGATCCTGGGAGGGGGAAGTCTGCATTCGTGGAAATCAAGGTTTTGTGGGGTTTTTTTAAGGCTTTCTTTTTAAAAATAGTTTTATTGTGGTAACATAAAATTTTCTATTTTAACCACTTCTAATTGTACAATTCAGGAGGCATTAATTACATTTACAAAGGTGTGCAACCATCACTGCCATTCATTACCAAATTTTTTTATCAATTTTTTAAATAATTTTTTTAAAAGTTGCTTTAGATTACATAAATATTACATAAAAAATATAAGGGATTCCCATATACCCCACTCCCTCCTCCTCCCACTTTCCCACATCAACAACAGTCCTCATTAGTGTTGTACATTTGTTACAATTGATGAAACATATTGAAGTATTGTTACTAACCATGGGCTACAGTTTACGTTACAGTTTACATCAGTCCTGCACAATCATGTAGGTTATGACAAAAAAATACAGTGGCCTGTATCTGTCACTACAATGTCATGCAGGACAAATCCAATGTCCTGAAAATTCCCCCATATTACACTTAGTTTTCCTTGTCTCATCCTTCAGAAGCTCTGATGGCCACTGCTTTTATATCAAAGATAAGAGTTCTCCCATTGGTATAATAATAATAAGTCTACTTTAGTCCACTGTTCACACCCCGGTCTTGAAGATTTGGGGTTGGTGATGCCTCCTCTGCTTCTAATTAAGAGGGAACTTAGAGCGCATGGGGTAGACGGACGCTTGCTTGCTGTTGCAGCTACTGTCTGTTCCTTGGGAGGGGCATTTCCATCATCATATCCTTGTTAGTTGTCTTGGGTAAGTCCAATGAACTGGAGAGTAGGTGCTACAACTCTGCTGAAATTCAGGGACCAACTGGCACATGGACAGGGAAATCAAATTTTGATTTCCAGCCCACTCGCCTCCCCTGGACAGTTGTTCAACAAAGTGTGGTATAAATTATCATATTAGGAGGAGGAACTGCATCATGCTTATCAATGAAATGGGTACAGTGGCACCTGTGCCACTAGTCTTGCAGGGTTGTTGAAAGCATTCATTGTCTATAAAAAGGTAGTCATTATTTTGCTGTGTATTTAACAATAACTCTCTCCTTCATCTCCCCTGCTACAGCCTAAGTGCCTAAAGAACAAGTATTCTCTTTACTCATCTTTCAGTCTCCTACACTTTCTAGCCCAATGCCTGATGCATCAGAGGTACCTGGTACATATTTTTTGAATGTCTAACAATGGCCAAGAAAAGGAAGTCTCAGCTGTTGGGAAACAGATGTAACTGTGAACCTGGGGACTCAATGAGAAAATGCCTTTGCAGTCAAAATTATCATTCAGCAAATTTCAGTTGAGACTATGATGGCCCTGATGGACGTTTAGCAGTTCTCTTCTACTGAAATCTCACCAGATGTTCACTAATAGTTGAATTATTAACTGTCATCCACTGAAGGTGACTAGTATACTTCTTGGACATAAACTTATGGAGAGTTTCCTAAATTAAGCTAGTGACATAATGGGTAAGAATGTGGACTCTAGAGTCAGGCTTCCTAGGTTTAAATCTCATTCCAGTTGTTAACTCTAAGATCTTAAACAAGTTCTTTAATTGCCTTATGCCTCAATTTAAAATAAGGATAATATTCTATCTTCATTATAGGATTATAAGGAATAAAATAGATAATTCCTATAAAGTACCTAGCTTATTTACTAATACTTGCTATTATATTATCAAGTATTGGAAGTACTTCAGTTAATGTTATCATACAGTTTTTAGAAATTTGGGGAAAACTTTAAAAGTTGTTTCATAGTACGGAAAATGACAGGCTACTCACAAGCTGGTTTACATCAATCAAGCAGAATGTCTGGCTTGGCTTTAGAGAAGCACAGTTGAACTTCTTCAAACCTCTAGCATGAATTCCATATGACGGCAATACAAATATTCCATGCATAGCGTTTCCCAGAGAGTCGTGTTTTCCTGGAGTTGTAGGCATTGAATTCCTCCTACTGAGCCGAGCTGCATCCACATGTGGCACAGTGGGGGTTCCAGTGGTGCTGCAGGTCAATATTTGTGGGTAAAAACCGTGTAAATAGGTATTTCCCCTCAAGTATCTCTTTCAGAATTGAAAGTTCATACACCAAGCTATCAAATGGGTGAATTATAATGAAAAGCCCACTCCACTTAAACTCTAACATGGTATCAGGCATTAAATAAAGTACTTGTACTTAATACTCACTCTCGAATACTGTACTAATTTAACCAAGTTAATCATCTCTATCCTGTGAAATGTTTCTCTTTACCAAGAAAGTATGGAAAATTATGATCCACAACGTAACATTTTGGGAAATCCCATAGACCATTGGTTCCACAGAGGCAGGAATTTGTAAATTTTATGTTAAAAATGTCATTTTACATATAAAATAATTTCTAATGAATTCAGAGAAACATAAAATAAGCTACAGCTGAGCGGTAAGCATGAATTTTTGCATCTGGTAATAGCACTGTATTCATTGGTCACTAAAAGGGCCAGGGGTTCCCCGAACTGTGCTTTAATGAAAGCTGGAAGTGCTTCCCTAAACTGTCCATAGATGTAATTATGGCTTGGGAGGGATTTTGTCATACATTCACTTGAAAACAACATTTGGATACCTCACTATGCTAGGTTTTACTAAAAACCCATTTTGTATGCAACTTTGGCCTTTTAGAATAAAATGGAAATAAGTCCAATGAACTAACCCTATCAGGGTGGTCATCTGAATTCCAGCTGACCTGACAGAGGATAAACTTCAAAAGAATTCACAGTTCCCTTTTATAACTCTCATTAATATGAGAAGCCTCAAAACATTCTACAAGTTTTTATTATAGAATAGTCTTCCACAGCATGTTCTACTGACTTATTTTATAAGCTTTTAATGAGAATCTAAGGTTATTTACATCATTTAGTTTGAATGTACAAGTTATTCAAAATAATACTTTATTGACTCAAAAAATAGAGAATAAAATTTTAAATAGTATTTCCCCTGATATATTCATAGAAAAAGAGAAAGAACTCTTCCAACTAGGTGAAAATTAGAACACATATCTTAAAAAAATATTTCATGCCTTAGATGATTACAAATTAAAGCATGTTTGAAAAATAAGAAAAAGATTTCAAGAAGGTCTGTGTATTATTATTCCATTTTCCCAGGAGAGCCACAACTTTTTATGGTTCATCTGGGGCCTGAACCCAAAACAAATATAAAGATAGTAAATTATTCCAGCAGGTACTGGATGTCTTTATCAGATATACCAAGTGTCAAGGAAGGAAAAACAAAATCACTTGACTATCAAGGGATCAGTTCTCCAAATGTGTCAATTTTCTACTGAAAACATTTTCTATTACACCCAAACATGCCCCTCCTTTAATATCTATTTCTTTCAGAGAGAGGGGACTATGTTCACAGGTGGTTCAGGCAAAAGCTGGATCCCATTTATGAAAATATGAGAGAACAACTGACATAGGATGTGGGTTGGGCAAAATGGCCCTGAAGATTCCTTTCCATTCCCAATATTAGAATTTCATTTCAAATTTATGTATGGGTTTTATAGCTGTTTCTCTGCAGTATTACTTAGTGCTTGCTGTAAGGTTTAAAATGTGCATCCTTAGCTTTTCACTGTCTACTAGAGTTAATATTGTGCCATTTTGCAAACAATGTAAGACTCCTAAAGTTGTCACTATATATGTTATAAACCCTGCAAAACAATGCCATTATTTTTGCTTTAAACTAAGAGTTGACAAACTTTTTCTGTAAAAGGCCAGATAGTAAATATTTTTGACTCTGCGGGCCTTACAGATTCCATCACAGCTGCTCAACTGTGATGTTGTAGCACAAAAGAAGCCTTAGACAATACATAAGGGAATGAATGTGGCTGTGTTCCAATAAAACTTTATTTATATAAAACAAGCAGTTGGCTGGATTTGGCCCACAGACTGTGCTTAGCCAACTACTACTACTTTAAACAGTAATGTGTATATTGATAAATTAAGAGAAAAATTACTTTAAACAGTAATGTGTATATTGATAAATTAAGAAAAAAATAGACTTTTGTGTTTGCCTACATATTTATTATTTCTAGAGCTCTTCATCCTTTCCTGAAGATGTGCGCTTCTGCCTGTGATCATTTCTCTTCAACCTGAGGACTGCCTTAGCACAGGTCTGCTGGTGATTGATACTTTCTGTTTTCTTTTATCTGAAAATGTCTTTATTTCACTTTCATTTTGAAGGATGTTTTCACAGGATATAAAATTATAATTTAACAGTTGTTTTGTTTTGTTTTGTTTACCTTCCAGCACTTTAAAGCTGTTGTTTAACTGGCTTCTGGCCTCCATCGTTTCTGATAATGCCAGCAGTCATTTGAGTTGTTCCTTTCTTCCCTCATTAAAAATACATTATTCTTGCTATGCTTATTGCCCAAATTTGGCTCCTGCTAATGCCCACTTAATAATGCTTCTCCTGCTCACAGGAGACTGGGCTGTATGAAGTGTAACTTACTAGCCTAAACCTTTTGTTCTCTGGATGGCAAGCTGCTAGCACCACCTCACATGGTAGAGGGTCTTCCTAGATTCTCCACCCCTCACTTCTCCACTGCAGAAGGTACACTCCTTGCACCCAGTGACTGGGTTGGTCCCACCCAGAACAGCTTTGCAGGGCACATGCCATTAGGCTCAGTAAGTCAACTCCAGTGCCACCCACTTGGTGAAACATTTTATTGATTGACACAGGTCTTCTGTAAGGACCTGCTGTCTGATCAAATCTGTATTAATTAGGACTTTTTTGGGTGTAAGTGACAGAAAGCCAAACTCAAATGGAAATAAAAAAATGTTTTATTGTCTCATGGAAAGTTCTGAAGAGTCCAGAGGTAGAGCTTGCATCAGGTGTGGCTGCACCCAGGGTCCCAATGAGCCACAGAGATACACCTTTTCACTCTCACTCTCACTCTCACTCTCTTCCTCTCCTTTCTTCCCTGCCAGCTTCATTCCCAAGAAGTCCCTTCCTCTGAGGTTCCACATAGCTTCAGGAAACTTCTGGCTCAGATCCACACAACCAAGCAGCCCCAGAGGAAACAGAAAATTATTCGTGCTAAGGTTCTACCTGCCCTTCCTTGAAGCCAATCACCAAGATCCAGAGAATGTTTTTGTGTCAAGGCTGTGTACATCAAGACCCGGAGACATACACAGTTTGACAACAGGTATCCTTAAAGAAAAGCTGAGATGCTGGTATCAAAACAAAGTGAAATGATATAGGGCAGGCAGAAATCACCCACAACCATCCCAAAGTCCTATAGGTAGCAACACAAAATCTTGCAGTCTTTTAAGCAGAATTTTGCCCGGAATTTTTGGCTCATGTTTATGTCCTTTCTCTTAGTTTGGATTCTGCTAGAAGGAGACCCTTAGGCAAGAATGTATGTGCAAAGAGTTTATCTGGAAAATGATCCCAGGAAGCATGGAAGGGAAGTGGGGATGAGATAGTGAAGAGAAAAAGTCATTACAGAGTGGGCTAAGAAGCAGTGTATTGCAGTGGGCAGTGGAGACTCTGTCCCTCTGGGGCCCTTTAGGGCTTAGTATGGAACATGCCTCAGAGTTGTTCCACCCTAGCAGCAAGGAAGCTGGGGTATAATGTTTGTATTAGTTTCCAACTGCTGCCAGAACAAATTATCACAAACTTAGTAACTTAATACAAATTTATTACCTTGCAATTCTGGAGGACATAAGTCCAAAATAGTTTTCATGGGGCTAAAATCAAGACATTGGCAGATTGTGTTCCTTCTGGAGGTAGGACAGGATCCATTCCCTTACCTTTTCCAGGTCCTAGAAGCTGCCACATTCCTTAGCTCATGGCCCCCTCAGACCTTTAAAGTCACCAATGGCCAGTTGAGTTTTTCTCATACTACTTCACACTGACACTGACTCTCCTGCTTCCCTCTCCCACTTTTAAGGCTCCTGGTGATTACAGAGGGCTCACTTGGATAAGGCAGGGGGACCTCCTCATCTGAAAGTCAGCTGATTAGCAACCTTAATTCCATGTACAATCTTAATTCCCTCTTACCATGTTCCATATCATATTCATAGGTTCTGGGATACAGACATCTTGGGAGCAGAGGGGAGGGAGGGGCAGGAGAGGTGCCCGTTACTCTGCCAACCAATGTATTCAATCCCCCACCCCCTCCATCATTGGCTGAAGATTTTTTCTGGAGATGTTAACTGCCCAGAACTTCCAGCCTGCCCCAAGCACAAGCAGCCACCTGCAGTAGAATTCATCCCACTTGCCATGGAAGCAGTGTGTGCTGGGGCAATGTGGGCCTGGAGGTCTGGAACACTTCTCACTCACCATCACAGCAAAGCTGGGCCTGCCAGTTGTCCTCTTGGGCAGAACTCCTTGCCTTTCCAATCTCTGGGACCTGACTGCTCTTCTCTGCAAATAAAGGTTGCCACAAAAGGCCTTGGATTGGCCACCCTTAGAGGAACCACCTCACCTCTCCTGCTACCTGAACTTCCAGCCATCCTCTCTAGGGTTGCTTCAATTCTTTTCATGGCAATGGCGTTCTGACCCGACTGCTGACACCCTGCTCCCTCCCCCTTGGAGCGGGTAACCTTCCCCTGCAAGACTTGGCCTCGAGACTTTCCAAATCCCCTTATCCTCATGACTCCACAAGAGCCTCTGGGCTCCACACATCCTGACTAAGAAATGCAAGCTTGGGAGAAAGATGATGCTATTCACCCATTCAAGAGAGTATCTTTTAAAACAACATCAACAACATAGGACTGTACAACACAAGCAGTGAACCCTATTGTAAACAGTGAATGACAGTTAAAAGCACAATTATAAAACTGTTTCTTTATAAGTTGTACCAAATGGACCACACTACTACAAAGTATTAATACTAGGGTGATATGTGGAAACTCTTTAAGTATGAGTTTTCTGTAAACTTGCATCTTCTCTAACAAAAATAAATAAATAAAGTAACGTTTTACTTGTTTTGTTTTTCTAGGGGGAAATTTGCAACTTAAGTTCTAATAGACTCCAAACTTTCATTGTCTCACCAGTCTCCAGGGCACACCTGAGGACTCAGCCTATGATAGTAAACTTTTCTGAGCTATAACCTCCACCTGCTTGTAGACATCGACAGTCCCTCTGTCTAAACTACCTCACAAATTCGTTCCTCATGTCACTAAAATGTTCCCAATGTAGTGTAAATCTCTAAAGATGTACGTGGTCATCAGCCTCTTTGGATTCCTGCCATCATGATGGCTTAGCAGCACCTTGCCCAGTAGAACGGGGAAAGTTTCCTCCTCCATGTTGTACTCTGGGACCCCATAGCAGTATCCCTTGGACCCCAAAGAGTTGCGGAGTTGACTGAGGTGGTTTTTTTCAATTCACGAATATGGTCCCTTTATCCCCAGGGTACTTGTATGTCACCTGGGTCACCGGGTGACTCAGATCCACATGTTAGCTAGGACAAAGTCTTGGAACAGATATACTGCCTATAGCTGAGTCTGGTTGAACTTGCCAAGTTCCTTTCAATTGGTGAATTTTCTTTCAGAACACTTGCATCCCTTCATGGATTTGGCTTGTTTGGGGCCTTCCTCCCTCCAGATATACATGAATATAGCTGAACTTCAAATGCAGATGTGGATAATTTTTTCTTTTCTCATAACTCCACATTCTCCAGCACATGCAGACGAAAGAAATTTTGCTATTAAGCACAGAATACTTAGGGTCAAAAAATCTATGTATTCAATCATACGCAACATCATTTTCAAGCAGCCAAAGCATTTCTCAAATATTATAAAATACCAAAGACCTTAAATTGTCTGTTTCAATCTTTCACTAAAATACTGATTATTTCTTCTCTGTTGATTCTGACTTTTTCACAAGTATAAAATTTTAAGACAATATAAAGACATATTCCTGCTCTTGGAATATATGTGACTCATGATGAGCTCTTTCCAGGCATGTACACAATGATTCCTTTTGGTTTGTGAGCAAAGTCTTGATGGTTAGCAGAGATAGTATCCTCATCTGCAATACAATAATATTTATAATGCACTTTACCAAAACGTTTGCCAAATATTTGTATTCATTGCATCATTTAAGTCCTAGAGGGATTCTACGTGGTGTTGTTTTTGTCTTTTACCAATTTGGAAACTGAGGCTTTGAGAAAATATGGGCCTTGCCAGGTTAGTAAAATAGTATTTTTACTTGGCATTGTGAAAACTTGAATGCAAGTCTTCGGATTTCAGATTGCATTATGTTTCCATGCCTTGACTTAGGAGCCTGGAAACAGTGACCTTAGACTAATGACAGTAGAGATGGTCTTCTGTTGGTACCTGGACAGACCATGACTTGTCCTTATGTCAGGCCAGCAGTCAGATATAAAGTTCTTTTCATCCAATTGTCTTATGCACAAAACTGGCATCTATACAAAACATGGGAAGTAAAAGATGAACTTAACAGACATAAAATGGGGCATAATACACTGTCACTCTATGATAAAATTAGCATTCTCTATAATTTCGTGAGATCTGTGAAAGCACACAAAATTGAGGGTGTTCCAGAGCCCATAAACTCTACCAGACAGGGCAGTTGATCTAAGATTGGCTCACCTGTAGTTCCCAATCTACTGATCAATTGTAGGATCCCTACCCAGTCCCTTTACAATAACCAGTTGGATCAGTATGGTCCTCTGACCCACAAAAGAACAATTAATAGACTGAGTTGAGCCTCTGTTTCTCTTTCTCTCAAGAAGGAAGAGACACTGGCAACATGCCCAGACAGTAGTAGAAAATAAGGGTCTTGCAGACTTGGGGATTCCAAGCCTAGTTGGACCTTACATGTGAACAAAGGAAACCCATTGCAAGAAAGGGGAAAGATTAAGTGAGATGAGCAGAGAGGAGTTGAGAGCCAGCTCATGAGTGCCTGGGAGAGAGAAGAGGAGACGGTAGGTATCTGCCTTGATTTTTGAAAGCTCCACTGCCTAGCTTCCAGAGGACTGCCAGCTTCAATGAGTTCTCCAGGCAGCCTTTCAACCATCCCCCCACTATGTATTCCTGAACAGATCCAAGAGGGCTTCTCTTTCTTGAAACCAAGATATTCTAACTCAGAATAAATTGGCTCCAAAGATATTTATACAACAAATTTCCCATATATTTTAGCATTGTCCCACTTTCTGTTTCTTCCACCTGTCATGGAATTTTTCTATAGATATACTGATTAGCTACAAGTACATGGTTATTTACTTATGTTCTTGCTAACCTCTGTGGGCTAACCTCTCATTATCTCTTAATTATTTCTATTTCAAACTGTACAAATATACTTTTCATTAAATGTGAAACTCACTTAATCGCCCTTTCAACAAATACCTGTAAAGCAGGGCACTGTTAGTTGTGCTTTTCTATTTAAGTGAGAAAATAGATGCAATGAGAAAAAGCAGTTGCACATGTTCACTGCCACAAAATCTCAATATCAGTACACACCTGCTCTTTGTCTTCCTTCCTGCCCTGTCCACAGCACTTCTCCAGAACTCCCTTTTCCTTTATTTTCATGTTTTACTATTTTATTTTCTCTTTTACTACTGTGGGTGTGTATGTGTGCGTGTGGTATGTGTTGTGGAGGGAGAGTGGGGGTGTATACAGTATGTGGTGTGTTTGTGTGTGTATTTTTCTCCTGTCTCCCCAATAGAATGTAAGCTCCATTACAGCTCAAGTTTTGTCACTTCCTAAGACAGTGCCTGGAACTTGGTAAAGTTTCAGTAAAGGTTTGCAGAGGGAATGAAGGTTCTGTGTCCCATGACACAGTAGTAAATAACACCAGTGAGGTCTGTGTTTTCAGGGTTTCTGGAGGAAAGATACAATAGAGTAGAGTAAGTCCTCTACTAAAGCATTTCTGAGTGTCAACCATCACAGACTCCTAGAAGAGATGAGGTGACCAGCTATGATCTATGCATAAGTCACCATCAGCCAACATCTCCATTAGCTTTGACTGTGTAATGACCCACCAATGACTTATTTTTTAAATATATTTTTTATGCCCATTCCCAACATCTCCCACTTTTCCCACATTAACAACTTCTTTCATTAGTGTGGTACATTCATTGCGATTGATGAACACATTTTGGAGCATTTCCACTCAGCATGGATTATAGTCTACATTGTAGTTTGTACTCTCTCCCACTTCATTCTACAAGCTATGACAGGATCTATAATGTCCTCTACTTATCTTTGCAATGTCCCACCAATGACTTATTATTGCTCATGTATCCACAGGTTAGCTAGGGGTCAGATGGTCTGCTGAAGTAGGTTGGGTTCTGCTGGGCAGCTCTGCTTTAAGCTACAGATCAGATTGGTCTTGACTCCTTGCTAAGGTTTGGGCTCAGGTCTGCTCCACATGGGCTCATTCTGGAGTCCAGGCTGAGGGATCAGCAGTCACCGAAGAGTAATTCTTCCCATGGTGCAAGAGAGGAAGTGGAAACTTGCGCAACACCTTGAGGCCTAAACTAGGAGCAAGGATATGGTCATTTCCTGTCATGTAGGATTAGTCAAAGCAAGTCACAGGGTTGAGACCAAAGTCAAGAGCCGGGAAAATATACTTGGCCTATGATGAGGCAATTGCAAGGGTGTGGATTAAAGGAAGGGAAAAGAGTTGGAACCAGCAAAGCAATCTACCAATGCCAGGCTCAGCAGAAGAGCGCTGCAGGCAAAATTCCAAAGAGAAAGCGGAAAGTCCAAGCAGTTGGGAAAGGATGGCTCACAGAGCATAAAAGGAGAGCAGCACCAACTGAGGCCAGAAGTGAAGGTGGATGCTGGTTCCTACAGAGCCTCACAAGCCATGACATAAGCGTGGGCCTAGGCTACAATCAATGGGGGAATGACCAATGATGGATTAATGCAAGAGAGAAGCTGGACATGCATTTTCATTTCAGAAAGAATCTTCTAGCTATAGGGAAAGGATGGTTTGGAGAAGGCTAGACAAGAAGCAGGAAAGGAAGTAGGAGGCCAATGTTCAGGGAAGAGGGAAACGGTTCACCCACTGATCCACCATGAGCCAATCAGAATCAAAGACAGGTGAGAAAATGCTCTTCATAAAAAAAAAAAAGCTATTAATAAAAGAGGTCACCAAATGCACAAACAATAAATTGATGTATTATTCTCAATGACAAAAAGAAAATAAAAATTAATGGGAAGCGGACTTGGCCCAGTGGTTAGGGCGTCCACCTACCACATGGGAGGTCTGTGGTTCAAACCCCGGGCCTCCTTGACCCGTGTGGAGTTGACCCATGCACAGTTCTGATGCGCACAAGGAGTGCCGTGCCACGCAGTGGTGTCCCCCGTGTAGGGGAGCCCCACACGCAAGGAGTGTGCCCTGTAAGGAGAGCTGCTCAGCGCAAAAGAAAGTGCAGCCTGCCCAGGGAATGGTGCCACACGGAGAGCTGACACAACAAGATGATGCAACAAAAAGAAACACACAGATTCCCGTGCCTCTGACAACAACAGAAGCGGACAAAGAACACGCAGCAAAACAGACACAGAGAACAGACAACTGGGGTGGGAGGAGGGGAGAAGGGGAGAGAAATAAACAAATAAATAAATCTTAAAAAAAAAAATTAATGGGTGCTATTTGTACACGTTTTTCCATGACTCAAATGTACAGAGTATTCACTCTTAAAATTTCCCGTGAAACTTAGATTTTCTCATCCTCTCTGGAAAATACTGTAAGTGGTCTTCTTAAGTCCCAGAATAGTTGTTATGCTAAATAACTCTACACAATCCTGAACCACTGCCTCCAAGTAACCTCATCCAAACACAGGCAAGTGAAAAGATAGGACTCCACACCCAAGTGTCACCTGAAGCCAGAGTAAATAGCACAATTGTCCAGTGCGATGGAAAGGTCAATGTTTCTAGGTTTTCTCTTCTAGGCAGCTAGGGGGTATTTTAATAGAAACTTGTCATCCACACAGAACTCACTGAAAACATAGGGAGAAAGTGCATTTGGGAAAAAAGGATCCACTTTATGATGTGTTTTCTTTGGTGTGAAGAAACATATATGCTAGTGTTTCAAAGTGGGAATTCCTATCTGGCTATGATTGTGCCCATGGGGCTGAGCTCCAAAGAAGAAAAGGTTAACAAATGTCAACCCTGGCAATGTGACAGAATGGGAAGGTGCCTGGAGGAAGACATTTAGCTTCTCTGGGCACCAGCTTTTCCTCAAGGAGATAGCATGCCATGGTTGCTAACTTATTTTATTCCCCATGAGATAAGAGGTATTGGATCAATACCATAGTCCAATTAGCAACTGCCTCATTTTTAGCAGTAATTCTTAAGCCAGTGAGGGATAGAGAGGCAGATAAATGAGAATTTGGGGAGAAGGATATGTTACCAAAAAATCTACATGAGATTCTGATCTTCCTCACCCCTTCTCCTTTCAACACACATACACACACACACACACACATGCACACACATGCACACAGATGAGAAGGAATGCATACGGTCCAGGTTAAATCTAACAGTATTTTGACTCTGACATTCTTTGATGTTAGCACAGTCCACTTCAAATCCAAGGCTTTCTTTGCAAATAGTTTAGATCTTATTCTAATTCATACCTATTCAGACTATGCCATTTCACATTTTAAAACTGGAAAAGTTAAATCAACCACTTAAATGAACTTCCTCATTAGCTGGCCATACAAACATAGCTATTAACTAGGCAAAGATTGTTCTCTGGTGGATATATACCCTATGGGACTCTTCCTTAGAAAGAGGAGGGGTCCAGTTGTAGAGGGGAAGGGGTGAGCAGAGGATCTTTTCCCAGAATCTCATAAGGAGGGAACAGGCCTAAAAACAAGTCATATCTTTTATTCCAGATTTGTCTAGTTTCAAGTTACTTTCTACATTTATTTCTTTTGTGTTATCCCCTAAATTTAGCGGTCCTATTTAAAGATATCAGGCTATCTCATCATTGCTTTGGAGCACTAATGGAAAGGCTGGGTATCTATATTCAGTCTATACTCAGTCCCTGTTTAAAAGGGAAGCAGTTTCCCCAACTTTTGTAAAGAAAACACAAGATATTTGAGGTTGCAAGTTTCAGCTACCTCTCTCCATAAAGATATTCATCCATACTCATAGAGCTGGGTTGCACATTGACTAAAATAGAGATGCCTCCTATTAAAATGCAATAATAGAATCTTCAGAAAGCAGATTCATTGGGTTCCCTTAGGTTATTTCTTAGACAGTGTTGATTGAGGAGATCAAATTTCAGCCTTTGGTGAAATTCGAACAAATGCCTATATATTTGTACCATATTCCAATATTCAATGGGAATTTCTTTCCCCTTGATCCAAAAAGGTGTGTGAATTATGCATGCTTGTGTGCTTGCATGCCCTATTACCTTTTATGTTTGTATTCACACTGGTTAAGAATGCATTAGAATGAGGGGGATGGGGGGTATATGGGGACCTCATATTTTTTTAATGTAACATTTAAAAAAAATAAAGAGGGGGGGAAAGAAGGCATTAGAAAAAGGAGAAGGAAGGAATATTTTCAGGTATGTCCAAGTTTATACTTGGTGCAATGATAAGCAATAAATCTATGAAAAATATACATATTTGAAATAGAAACCACTAGTTTCAATAGTTTCATCTAATATTTTCTCATCTCTGAGAGCCAAATGTATAAGCTTATCTATGATTCTTAGATTCTGTAAATCAAAGATACAGCAGTTTTGAAGAATTGCATACCCAACTACCCCACCAGAGGACTTCAGTTTAGCCAACGAAGTAGGAAATGGAAAGTGATCATGGAAACATTTTTTCACACACTTAGACAATTCTAGTTAATTACACTCAGTTGTAATGACATGTACTTCATTTGTATTAAACAAAAGAGATTTAAAAACCTCTCTAAGTGCACATTATTGCTGTTTCAGTTCGCCAGGGCTGCTTTGACAAATACCACACAGTGTACTGGTTTAAAAAACAGGAATTTATTTCTCATGGTTTTGGAAGCAAGAAGTCCAACATCAAGGTTTTGGCAAGGTTTACTTCCTCCAAAGTCCTCAGCGTTCCAGCAATCCTCCATTGCAGGGCCATCTCTCTCTCTTTCCTGTATCTGCTCCAGTGATTTCCACTGCTTCCTGGCTTCTACTGACAGGGTCTGAATTTCCTCTGGGTCTGAATTTGCCTTAGAGGCCCGCAGTCATTTGATTAAGACCCACCGGATTCAACATGGGCCTTAATAGACTCTTTGGAGACCTATTCACACATGAGCCCACTCCTTACATAGTAACAGCATCTGCAGAAGTCCTGTTTACAAATAGGCTCACACTCGCAGGAATGCAGATTAAGGCATGACTCACTCCCCAGCACTGTGCTATCTACAGAGTCCTAAATCAATTCAAACTGATTTTTAAAAATCACTTC
The DNA here is from genome assembly GCF_030445035.2 of Dasypus novemcinctus. Lineage (NCBI taxonomy): Eukaryota > Metazoa > Chordata > Mammalia > Cingulata > Dasypodidae > Dasypus > Dasypus novemcinctus. The sequence continues at coordinate 20,726,128 of NC_080696.1, read as the reverse complement.
ACTCCTCTTGTCCTCACATCTTTGGGTAAGTCAAAAGAGGAGAAACTCGGAGAACTTTTAATTAGGAAATTTTTAAAAAGTAGTGAAAACCTGGCTCAACCAATATCAAGAGACTTTTACAAGATTTGTGAGTTGATTCTATTGGCCATGGAAAAGTTATATTAGGAAACTTTAAACACACTAATAAGTAATTTCTTTGGTTCTCTCTTTTATGCAAGAAAAGAGAATATCTTCTTCAAGTTCTTTCTCAGATCCTTTCTAGGTGCAATTGTACCCAGTTGATATTAAGTTTTTGCTCAAAGGTTAAAGGAACCTGTTTCGATGCCTATGGACAAAGCTGTATCCAAGCATCCGTCTTCTCTAGCTCACTCCATGTCAGCGACCAAAGGAATGGAGCAAAATATTGCTGAGGAATGATTAAGAGAGAAAAACCATGGGGGCTAGAGTTGGTTGACGATCCAAGTAGAATTAATTTTGTTTTCATTGTAAGGCACCCAGGGAGGTTTTTTCCCCCTGACAGGTGATCTCAAGTTACAAAACAAACAAAGCTGGCTGGCGAATTTGGGCCATTTGGACAGCAAGGAAGCGATGGAGGACTTCAAGGCAACTGAGACTCCTTGAAATCCCTGCCCTTCTAACATGGAGCAAATCACCTTAAAAGCCTTAAGGAATTTTCCTTCTCTGATGAATGTTCTGTGGATTTCATGTTGGGGCACTTGTATCCTAAGCCCTCTTGTCATGTTCTGAACTAGTCAGGGGTAGAAAAGTGCATGTGACATCCACACTCAGTGAACATAACATTCAAAATAAAAAGCAAACTCAACCTTGAGCAATGGATTGGAAAAAGACTGTTTAGTTCACATTCTGCAGCTAAACGCTGCAACAGGAGCTAAACTGTAACATCTTTTAAAGTGTTCTCCTGGGATCCATATGTGCAGACTGCTAAAACTGTTAACGTACCCAATTAGGTTTTAATTTATCTTAGTTTCCTCAGCCCTGCCATTAAAAGTCACACCATAGAGCCATTAAAGCCTAGCATTACCAGACTCACAGTTTTGTCAGGTGCTGGCCAGTGAGTCAAACTGTACACAAGCTGCCGAAAGTGGACCTCGATTCAAGCTAAGAAATGTTTAAATGGGTCAGGAACATTTACCCTGGACATCTGTTTGACGCATAACCTAAGGATATTTTAAAGACTCTTAACAAAACAAATAAAGGCTTCCACATTCCCGAGGACAGAAGCCATTTAATCTACTTATACAGCCCTTTCAAGAATGTAATATTTTGGCAGGATATATATGTCAGTAAAATAACAAGCAATGAGATTTATAGAGGCTAATTTATGTTTGAGTCTGTTAAGACATATTCCGGGTAGTCCTGCTCCCTCTGGGTAGCATTTCCCGTCCCACGTTCTTGGACTGGTATTGTTTCAGTGGATTGTAGCAGCAAGCCTTGTGAGATCATTGATCGCTTAGCTCACGCATACAGCTGATCCATTTATTACAAGGAGTATCAACACCTCGAGTGAGGTCACTTATTTCCCTTTGGGCACTCATATTGTAGGTGATGAAATCATGTATTTATCTACAACTTATTAGATTCATTTGATTGACTAGGGATCAATTTTTATTTAACCAACTGTGCAGGTTACTGAATAGGAAGTTTCTTGGTGCAATGCCGTGGTGTTTCAAAACAGCAGTTAAAACAATTATCTTAATATGAGACCGCTGGGTCCTTCTCAAACACATGTTGGAGGAGCACTGAAGACAGTGCTTAGAACTAAAAATATCAAACACATGGGAAAGTCATTGAGCTCTAAAGGAAAGGCACTGTAGTTTCCTTATGAATTAGGACTGGTACTGTAAATGTGGGGGATCATTCAGGCCACCAGTGGGTCTTTCCTGCCATCAGTGAACTTGCGACCTTATTTCCTTGGAGGGCTGTTAAAGTGAAGTCAGAGGGCAGAGGAGTTATTTGCAAGTACCCTTTTCACTTGTGTGGTCTGAAGAACTAACAGATTTATCCAAAAGATGGGCAGTGTGAGCAGGGTTAAAGGAGCAGCTGGTGACTTCAACATGCGGCCGGATCCCAAAACCTGAAGACAAGGGCCAGAGTTGCCATTTAGCTTGACAGGGGCAAAGCACCCTCACTCTCCACCATATAGCCTGGGAGCCCAATGAGTTCCTGGACATCCTTATAAAATAAGGTACTGCAAGACAAAAGACAGGGTCCTTCCCTCCACTGCCGGCTGCTCCCAAGAAGACATGACGGGGCAGAGAGAGCCCCTGGGGAATGAAAAGACTGCAGCCAACTCTCTGACCACCTGGGAAGCCCGGCACTGATGAATCGAAAGATTTGTCCTTATTTCTTTAGCTAAAAGAAAGGATTATGACTGGAGGCAAAGGCCAGGGGTAAACAAAGAAGGTGTCAAGAAATCAAATGGAAGGTAGAGAATTCAGGAAGAAGAGGCTTCTGTGAGTGGAACAGTTCTTCTGCTTTCCCAGATTTGATGCACTTTACACAGATTTCCACTGAATTCTTCCTGACTTTCACCATTTATCACCCAAATTAAGTCATCAAGAACATGATATACATTACAATCTAGGAGATACTGCTCTCACAGTAAATAGAGTTGGGACAGATTTATTGGACCTTTAATAAAGTCAAAGGGATGATTTTCAAGATAAAAATCCCAAAGTGGAATTTAATCATCTCTGAATTCAGAGTTTTTAATCTCTGATTTCCAAGTTTGATTTAATCCCTTAGAGATGAAAAGGACTGTATTTTCCCATGTTTTTTTTTTTCAAATGACAGACTGGAAACCATTGTGTGATCAATTTCTGGGCCACACAAAAAAATTTTTATATAAATGGAAGAAAAATAGAAATACAAAGGAACAGAACTTAGAGAGCATCACCCATTGTGAAAAGTAAATATTGTTTGGACATTTCTGTTTTAGTTATTCATGTACATGTACTAGATCTCAAAAATAATTTCTCACTGTGGGTCATGGACAAAAAATTTTGGAAATGACAAATGGGTTTCCAGTCCCTAGAGGAGGGAGTAGGAGGCTGTCGGAATCTCCTGGAGATATTTATAAAATACATATTCCCTGGACCTTACTCAAGTCTAACGCATCAGACTGTCTGGAAGTGGATCCTTGCAGTCTGCCTGGTAATTCTTTTTTTTTTTTTTTTTTGCATTTTTTTAAATGATTTTGTAATAATATTACATTAAAAATATATATATATGAGATCCCTTTGAACCCTACCACCCCCACCTCACCCCCCCCCCCCCAGCAACACTCCTTCCCATCATCATGACATATCCATTGCATTTGGTTAGTACATCTTTGGGCACCTCTGCACCTCATGGTCAATGGTCCACATCATGGCCCATACTCTCCCCCATTACATCCAGTGGGCCCTGTGAGGATTTACAATGTCCGGTGATTGCCCCTGAAGCATCATCCAGGGCAGCTCCATGTCCCAAAGACTCCTCCACCTCTCATCTCTTCCTGCCTTTCCCCATACCCATCAGCCATCATGTCCACTTTTCTCAATCCAATGCCACCTTTTCTATGTGGACATTGGATTGGTTGTGTCCATTGCACCTCTATGTCAAGAGGAGGCTCAGATTCCACATGGATGCTGGATGCAATCCTCCCACTTTTAGTTGTAATCACTCTAGGCTCCATGGTGTGGTGGTTGTCCTTCTTCAACTCCATCTTAGCTGAGTGTGGTGAGCCCAATAAGTCAGATTGTAGGTGCTGGAGTCTGTTGAGGCTCAGGACCTGGCTATCACATTGTCAGTCCAGAGATTCAAATCCCCTAAATATATCTTAAACCCCGACACTAACTGCACCTCCAGCACATTAGCATGAAAGTCTTATGAAGAGAGATCCCATCTGAGTCCAGATTCATCACACATAAACACCAGTTCCAAAGAGGGGCCATCTGACCTGGTAGTTAACCCCATCGGCCATGACCATAACTACCATGGGTCTCTTTAGCCCTCGAAGGAACCGATATCTGGGGGTTGTATCTGCTTTATCTGTCTCTCAGTCTCTGCTCAGTTGTGCATAAGGGCAATCCTTCTGACAGCCTCCAGACTCTTTTTTAGAGACTCGTAGCCATATAAACTCATTTCTCCTTTCCATTTCCCCCTTACATTAGGTCAAACAGCATTTTAAAGTCATGTTATTTTATGTAGACAGGGATATTCTGCTGATCCGCGTTGAACCTTCCGTATGAGGTCATTTTCCAGTTGCATCATCAGTTGGTAGTTGATAGTGGTCCCTCGGTGCCAGGGAGGCTCATCCCCGGGTGTCATGTCCCACGCTGGGGGGATGCCTGGTAATTCTAATGCAGCGATTTCATAGACCAGGTACGGTCCCAGCTGACCTTAGCACCTGAGCCTAAAGAGGATGATAAGTTCCCCTAAGTTACACAGCAAATCTGTGTAGCTGACTGCCCTGTCCTGCTTTGCTCCTAATCAGGCTGACAGGCATAGGGCTATGTCATTCGCATGACTTCGAGCTTCCATCTAAGAGAAGCATGTCTTTGGTGGGAACAAAGTGCAAGAAAGAAGCTTCTTGTTAAAGTATTCTCTATGCTCTATTTGGTTTGCCAATTAATTATCATTCTTGTAAAGAAATAGCAAGGATAATGCTGGATCCAATGAGCAATTAGAGGCTCAGCACTCATCTAAGAGGACCAAGAGTTTGCTGGGCTGGTTATAAGGAATTGGATCCCATCTAGCATGGAATGGACTCCTATGTATACACACCTGGCAGGATCTTCAGCATGTCAGCACAAATTATTTTTAAAGTTGGAGAAAGCAACCCTTTTTATTGCATGTGTTACAGCAAGGAACAACATCTTTTTTGTGAGTTAGCCAGTTATTTTATATTTCTGATGCAAAGGCTGTATCTCCTATCAGGTTGCAGTTCCTACTTCTAGCACACAGAGCACCTACACTCTTAGTAAATGTTTGCTGAATTCCTTAATGAGTGAAAATGAACTCAGAGTTCATGAATTCATCTAAAACAGGTAAAAAAAAAATATGACCTTGCATGAGGCATACTGTTAAATAAATACATAATATTTATCCTTCAATAGGTTGTAGGCTTTAGGAATCATACAATTTAATTCTTATTTTCCCTTGAGAATTTTGATTAAAGATTTTATTTGTTCACTAAGATGTTTACATTTCCTCAACTCTAGGTAGAAAATATAATTGCTGACTGATGTCAGTCCAATCCATCTCTCATCACAACCCTAGAGTCTAAGGCCTTGCTGTCCAAAAGAATACAATGTAAGTTACATATGTGACTTGGGTTTTTTAAAGCATTGTTAAAAATAGGTAAAATTAACATTGATAATTTATTTTATTTTATCCAATATATCCAAACTCTTACTACTTCAACAAATAAGCAATGTGAAAAATTATTGGTGAGAGATATTATATTATTTTTTTCATACCAAGTCTTGGAAATCCACATGTGTGTTTTATGCTTACAAGCCATCTCATCTTGGACTAACCACATTTCAAGTGCATAGTACATGTAACCCATGGCTAGTCTATTGGATGGCACAGCTCTAGGTGCACAAGGTAGCCTGGTCAGTACAAAGGTAGCACAGTAGTTGAAGATAAAAAAGAAATGGCTCTTAAAACCATCTAGGGGTAGGGGAGAGGATGTGGCTCAAACTGTTGAGAGTCTGTTTCCCACATGGGAGGTCCCGGGTTCGGCTCCTGGGTTCAGCTCCTAAAAACAAACAACAAGCAGGCAAACAAACGAAAAAGCTGACTCAAAAGAGTTGATGTGGCTCAGTGGTTGAGCACCGGCTTCCTGCATACAGGTACCAGGTTTAATCCCTGGCCCCAGTAATTAATAAAAAAAAAAAAAATCTGTGGTAAACAGTAGAACAAAAACAATTAGTCCCACTTTTACAGAGAAAATGATAAGAATTGTAGAATTATAGGTGAAAAACTAAGTCCATTGAGCTGACTCGATCACCACTTCAAATATTGGTTTACTTCCTCCATTTGTTATTCTACTGCCTTCAAAGAGGCAGCTGAGGCTAAGTGTCCAGAGCATGGACTCTGGAATCAAGCTACCTGAGCTCAAATCCTGATTTCTGCTGTGCAATCACCCTTTGGTAACCATTCCTCCTCTGTATGTTTCATTTCCTCATCTGTAAAATGTGTATAATAGTACTAACCTCATACAAATGTTTAGAGGATGATTTGAGGTTATGCTTTAAAGCAATTAGAATAGTGACTGTAGGAACATTGAAAGAAAGAATTATTATTTTTCAGAATTAAAATAAAAGGAACCCGTGGAAGTCATTCCAGCCATCAACAAAAGATTTCCTTCTTTCTTCCTTCTAGGCACAGGGTAGGATTGTGTTTCTTTGTCCCCATAAAGACAGATGTGGTTGTCAGCTTACTTTGGCCAATGAAACTTGAAGAGTGAGTGCTCTATTTGCTCAAATTGTGGCTGCAGCATGTGCCCAGGTCCCGGGGCAAGACTTTCAGCCAAAATGGACACATAGTATGAGAAAAACGTAAAACGTATTTCTGCACATCATCAAGATTTGGGAATTGCTTCTTACTGCAGCATTATCTAGCCTATCCTGAGTGATACACCATCTCAACTGCCACCTGCTTAAGGGCCTCTGTCGGGTTAACTAATTCCTTCCATTCTCTTAAAATACACTCATTGATGTCCATAGATGTGGAATACTCAGGTCCTAGCAGGCTTATATCTCCAACACCTGAAGCCCTCTCCACGCACCAATACATTTGTATGCCTCACAAGTATCAGTTGTGTTTATTCCCAAATAGTTTATGCCAGTTGTAATCATTATTAAGTTTAACTAAGCATTGCACAAACTGATGAAATGGGAGTGGAAAAAGAAAGAGACCATTGTATCTATAAAAACTCAGTTGAATGTTTTGAAAAGACTTAATAAAGATAAGTTGCTAAAATGAATTAGGTGCGGCCAAGACAACATTAGGATGGGGTATGCATTGTGAAAAAATAGAAGATGATTCTGAACTCCAATCTCTTTGCATATATCTTTAAATTCTTGCTATGCTTTAAAGAAACCCAGACCGGAAATTGCAAAAGATATATTACGGGTGTGGTTTTTGCAAGAAAGGCAAAGCAGAACTCAAACCAACTACGACACATTCATAGTAAAACGTTGGCCCTACATCAAAAAGATTAGTGCATGATTTCATGGCTGTATGCTTTAAGTTAAAACAAAAATGTTAAAGGTATGTATGCCTCAGATTTATGACCACCCCCAAAAGTTAATCAAATATTTGGATTAACCAGCTATCTACTAGTCTTAGTTACAGGGAATGGGAGGTTTACTCCTATAGGAGCTACTTGGATCTTGATGAAAAAAAAAAATGAAATTCAGCCACTGTGATCTCTCTCCTAGACACAGTGTATATTTCTCTTACTTTGAATGTTCTTTCGCGTGAGCTTATACTTTGGGGAAAACACAGTCTGCAAAAGTAATTCACAGGGGTGTGATGCCTTAAAAAATAAAAGGTGAATAAAAGGTAAACAGGTGACACAGGATGATCCCATAAAAACTGTGACTGGCCTCATGTCCTGCTCAAGTTAATCCTTACAGCCACCCAGCCCTTACTTTTGGAGAATAAACTTACCTGGAATTGAGCAATTGCAGTCATGCAACCAAGTCCAAAGATACATAACAGGAGGCACAGGCATTTCTCATCACAGCCCCACGAACCTCAGACATATGTCCCTCTTCTGACCGTACTTATAACACCTAACGTGGAGTATGTGAACCACCAACTACTTTCAGCTGTTCCCCAGTGATGAAATGCTTCAGACATATGGTCACAGAGATGAATATCTGTGCAGCCCACTTTTAAAATAGTCCAGAAATACTTTGGAACATGTACCATTAGACAAATATAAATCCTGACCCAACTTTTTCCTTCATGTCCCTCTCTCTTCCACACCTGACTTTCAGAATGAGTCACTCAGAGGAGTCTGAGAGTAAGGACAAAGAACTGGGTATTAACACATGTTTAAATTCTGAGCCACCAGACAGAAACTTCTGGAAGTTCTGTTAACCTTAGTGAATCACAATGAAATGGGGCCCCAGGAGAGAGCTGATCTTTTGGTGGTCTTCTCACAAGGAAGGGTCTACCTGGACAATTTCAGACCTTGTGTTCTGGGAGTTGTCTCATGGAATAAGAATAATATAGAACTTGTTCCTAGTTTCTTCCACCCTCAGAAGGCCACATGATATGTTCTGATATCCAGTATCTCCTTTAGCTATTTCACTAACCCTCAAGAATAAATTGTCCCAATTTTCTAACATTAACCTAAAGAAAATCTTCCTGAGGGAAGGGGGTGGGGGCGGGAAATCCAATACATACAATGCTTAGGATTTTCATGGCTTTCTCTACAAATGGCTTACAGAAGTTTCACATAGATTCACCGCATTAAAAAAGCTATTTTAAAATGGTTTCAATTGTGGTTAGAAAATATGTGCTTTGTGTTTTGTAGAAGAACAAGCTAGAAACTATCGATAAGTCAGAGGTGGCATTTCCATGTTAGACCTTGAAATTTAGATATTTATCACCTTGAGTTAAAAATTCTTTCTATCCATAGAAAGGGCATATTGTCTTCAGGCAGCACAAGAAAACACAAAGACACACAGAGACATGCATACACACAGAGAACCACAAATACACTGTACAATTGGTTTGAATTAAGGGGGAAATTCTTTTATAATAAAAGATACCGCATTGTGTTGATTAAAAAATCTTCAACTTATCAACTTCATGCAGTTTTTGCAAGATTAGAACTGTACTGCTACATGTTTTGAGCTATGAAAGAAAATAGACATAAACTAAAGTCCCACTGTCCTTAATACAAATATTGGACAAAAGTTTATTTCTAGAGAAAAAAAGACAAAAGGAGATACCCTTCCCACCATTTCCCAACCACAATGAATTATTCAATATTGACCCATCACTGTTAGGATGGTGTGACCATGACTTTGATATAAAAGGCTGCAATGTGCAGTAAATTCAGAGTGTCAGTAGAGGAAAACATTTTTTTTTTTTCAAATCCCAGGTAGTCTCCAGGGTAGGGAATTGATAAGTAGAGATTTCCCTACTTTGGCCCTCAGATACTTTCAATCTTTCTTAAAAGTAATGAATTAGAAGTGAAAGAGTTATTTTCCTTTTTCCTGTGATTCTTCCAACGAATGGTGAATTTCTCACCACATACTGATCTATGAAACTCGCAGTGGTGCACGGAGTTAACTGAGTGGGTAGCCAGAGACACAATCAATGAAAAAGTATGTAAATGTCTTCAATTTACTTAGAAAACAGTTGTGACATATATTACCCCACACTAAAAGGATCCACAAAAATTAATTAATTCACACAAATTGACCACATATTCTCACTTGCCAAATTCATACACCCAGGACATAGAATTTACTATCCTGTCCACAAGCAACTAATCCTAATTTCTTCTTTAGGAAGTAGGCTTTTAGATAACATCTTTTCAGGGAATAATTTTAATCTCAATAACTTCAGGTGAAATATTGGCAAATACTCAAGCAACATTTGGCTGGAACCAAGAAATCGACATGCTTAAATGAGATGACAAGTAGGATTTTTTTCTTAAGACTTTCTATTTATTCATTTGCATCAGAAATACCCACAAGGAAAAGAAAGAAGCAATGTTGGTCTTAGACCTTTGAAAACAGATTGTTCATAAATATTTTCCAAACAAGCTTGCCCCTCTGTGGTTTTTATTTATCCCTTATAATTAATTGCATCATTGTTATTTGTTTTATTCAACAAAAGGAAAATATGAATTTTTAAAATAGTTAATCTTTACTCAGAAATATATACAGACTGCTTTAGAAAAATAATCAACTTAGCTGAAAAACAAACCATTAAGTAAAAGTCATCTTCTAAAAGATTTTTAAAGCCCATTGATGGTCAAATCAGCTGCTATGAAAATCAGATTTATCTATAGTGTTTACAATCTGGTATTTCACATACTGAATCTGAGCTCAGAGAGACTTGGAATTTCTGCATGAAAAAATAAAATATTCTTACAGATTCTTTTATTCAAAATAAGAGCATCTTACTGTAGAAATTTGGAAAAAAATATGGATGTCAGGAAAAAATAATTAACATCCCTCAAATTCCCATTATACACTAAAACTATTATCATTTCAATATAAATATTTTCAGAATGTGTGTGTATATGAATGTGAGTGCAAGAGTGTGTGTGTGCAATTATATAATTTAACCAAAATGGAATCATACTGTAAGGTTATTTAATAACCTGCGATTTTTCCTTCATATTTCATAAACATTTTCCATTTTTCAGTAATGTAATTTTAATGAATTTACAAATATTCCATTGCAAGACAATAATCTCTTATTACTAGACATGTCATTTATTTTTTTCTATTATAAAAAGAACTATAGTAAATTTCCTTTTGGCTACATTTTTCCACACATTATTTCCCGAGACTAAATTTCTAGAAAAGAATATTTCTACCTAGAGATTTTTCTAAGATTTTGATACCTGTTGTCAACTGTTCTCCAAAAAACTGTCTGAATTTACGCCTACACTACAGAGTGTAGGAAGTGTCCATTTCCTTAGACCTCATTTTCACTGTATGTTAAACACATATTCTAATCTGCACCAAATCTGCAGGCAGAAAGATATCTCATTGTGGCTTCATTTTACATTACTTCACTAGATGTGAGGCTGAACCCTTTTGGAACATATTACTTGGTCATTTCTTAATTTTCTCTGTTTGAATGGCTCATTCATGTCATTTGTGTCCTTTTTGTGGTTGCTATTCACAAACAATCTTGACCAATATCAAGCAAATAAGTGATACAGAGATATACCCAGATAACAGTTAGAGTTTGCTTATCATAGACCAACTACATGAACTCAAGGTATTTAACTGTCCTCTTATGTATGGGAAGAGAGGTCAGAAAATTATGGTATCAGTGTTTATAATTGCATCTGGCATGAAGGGGAGTTGAAGCAGATTGGTTTAATGGATACTTTCAAACTTCCATTAGTTATCCTTCCTCATTAATCTGCCAAATCAAGCAACCCAAACGGTGTTGTCTCTGGAAATGAAATACAAGGTTACGAAGAGAGATTAATAATGCTAGAGAAAAATTCACGCAAAATTGAGCATTATTAAGTTTTATATTCTGGAGATGCAACTTGGAATGAGGAATAAGAGTAACTCGTCTTTCTCCACTCTCTGTCAGTGCCAGGGCTGCTGGGAGTAACTAGGAGAGGCAAACACAACATTTAAACACTTGAATACCTCTATGGCACTTATTTCCTTAGAATTTTATCTACTGGATAAATGAACACACACAAAGATGAATACATTAAAAATAAAAGAACGGTGCAAATACTCTAATTTCTGAAAAATTTTTTTTAAAAAGGTGGTTTCCGCATCATTAGAACCATAGAATTGGTAATGTGAGCTCTGCAAACAAAATATTATTATTTATTGCCATATGTGAATATTACATTAATCTTAAATCGTTCTTACTCATGATTCTATACACTAGAGATAACTAATTATATGTATGTTAAAATAACAAATATACCTGAGTACTAATTAAATGCCTAGTGCTTCACATTATTAATTCAAAATATCTTCAAAACAACCCTATGAAAAAAGTACCCTTATTATCATTCCCATTTACAGATTTTTAAAGAAATGATAGCTGGAAAGAGAAAGTAAGAAGGAGATACAGAATTGAACCTACATACTGTCACTACAATATTTCTCAGTTCTCAGGCCAATAGTGTTAACAGTGAGGAAAAACAATGTCAAGAAGTCTTAACACTTTTATAATCAGATCATTGAACTGAAAAACAGCTGAGCAATAAAGCACTTGATATCCCCCATATAATCCCATTTGCAAATAATGAAATATTTATAACTATCTAAGATCCATTCTTCCTCTTCAGCTCTTGGTTTTAATTCTAAAATATCGCCAAAATTCATTCAAATCCTGCAAGTTTTGTACCCCTAAATCTCTGAAGTCAGCAAGAGAGGAAAAATGTTAGAAGGTGATCAGGATTATTCATCTTGCTCCCGCTCTGCTAAATCAGTCATTGGGCTATTACAGGCGGATGGAAAAAAGCTCGTAATCCTCAGGTGTGCCATTAAACTCTTAAATTGCAAAATTTCTAGGACATTTTATATTACAGTTGACACCGCTCCATGGTATTTTCAGGGACTTTTTCCAAGAGAAGCCACTCTCTGAAAACATTGCAATGACCTTTTTGCTCTCTTTGTACTACAGAAAAAGGGAAAGATTTGGGTTCTTAGCTATGCAGCTAATTTTTACACAAATTTCATCCAGCTAAGAATCCACTCCTGCTTTCCACAAAACGTCAATCGTCTGCCCATGGAATCAGAGCCTTGTAGCTTCTAGTTTTAATTATTTCTATTTGAATTGTCAAACCTTTCTACCTTACAGGCATGGAGAGTGAGGCTTTGGTTTTCAATTACATAAAACTGAATGGAGGGAGAAGAGGTGGCTCAGGCAATTAAGCACCTCCCTCCCACATGGGAGGTCCCAGGTTTGGTTGATTTCTGGTACCTCCTTAAAAAAAAAAAGACCAGCAAACAGCAAACAGACCCAGCAAATACAAACAATGAGGGGTTGGGGAGAAATAAATAAATAAAATAAAATAACTAAATGGAGAAAAGAGGATGAAAACTAAGGTTTGAGTTTGCAAATGTTATTTATTTATTGATCTAGAAATATAGTTATTTATTAATTGAACAAATACAGGTGAAGTGCATTTTTAAATGAGGTAAATAAATGACACCTATTATTTTGATACACAAACCTAAATGTGTCCTTTGGCATATTTTGAGGGTAAAATGAAGGCGTTCACTTTTCAGTGTTCAAATCAAAATCCCCTAAATCATTAGCCCTTCTGATGTCTCTCCCTTCTGAGAATTCTCATGATATATTTAGATAGTGACATATCAAACAGATCTTAGATAAATTCTTCTAGGTATTGTTTTCTGATTAAAGTGGGGGTATTCTCTCTCCAACTAAATTACATGTGCTCCTAAGGTTAAGGAATAAGCTTCTGAGTGCTCTAATATGCTAACAGCCCCTACCTTTGTAACTAGCCTTCTCCATATTCACTTGTTCATTAAGCATGGCAGGGCAGGAAAATCAGATATATGAAAATATGCAAATGTTTTACAGGATGAGACTCTTTCACCATCCTGGCAAATTCATCATTGATATAAATTTGGTTATTTGAGGATTATAAGTATAAATCTGTTAATTAAAAGCTTCCTAAACAAGGAGTCAGTAAACTTTCTCTGTAAAGAGACAATAAATATTTTATGTTTTATACTATATGGTTTCATGTAGCATGAAAGCAATACATAAACAAAGAAGCATGAAAGTATTTCAATAAAACTTTATTTACAAAAGCAGGTGGTGGCACAGATTTGACCCACAAGCTGTAGTTTGCAGACCCCTATCCTAAAGCACAAAAAGAGAAAAATAAACATTATAAATGATCTGATCAGAATGGCAGAGATGGCACATCTTCAAGACTACTCCAAATTCAGAGATGACTGGGAGACCTAATAACTCTGACAGGAAAGTTGTTGCTGAACTACACTAGGGGTGAATTGCCTTCAGCCCTCCCCCAGCTCCACCATGTGCAGCAGATGCAGCAGAGTCCACCCAGAAATGAGAGCAGTAAGCATGGGCTCTGATCCCCAGAAGCAGGGCAAAGAAGAAATGGGAGCTCTCCACAGAGGCAGGGCAAAGAATAAATGGGAGCTCTCCAAACACGGAAGGCCATGTAGCTCAACAGCACATCATGTTCCACACAGACAAGGAGTTCATGAGTAAGAATCAGAAAATATTAGAGGAAAACCAGGCAGAGGCAATACGTTCAAAGCAAAGGGAGGGAATAAGACCTGAGGAATGAGGCTTAATAAAACAAACAGAAGAGATTATATATTAGATGTAATTACTATTCTCAGATATCTAGGGAAGAATCCTGTAGTCACGAAAAAAATTAATTAAAGACTTTGGAAATAAAATCACCATTGCTTAAAATTGTTTATTTTTTTTAAAGGTTTATTTTTTATTTATTTCTCTCCCCTCCGCCCCCATTGTCTGTTCTCTGTGTCCATTTGCTGCATGTTCTTCTTTTTGTCTGCTTCTGCTGTTGTCAGCAGCACAGGAATTTGTGTCTCTTTTTGTTGCATCATCTTGCTGCATCGGCTCTCCGTGTGTGCAGCACCATTCCTGGGCAGGCTTAAATTTCTTCTGCACTGGGCAGCTCTCCTTACAGGGTGTGCTCCTTGGGCGTGGGGCTCCCCTATGCGGGGGACACCCCTAGGTGGCATGGCACTCCTTGCGCGCATGAACACTGCACATGGGCCAGCTCTGCATGGGTCAAGGACACCCAGGGTTTGAACCACGGACCTCCCATGTGGTAGACGGACACCCTATCTACTGGGCCAACTCTGCTTCCATTAAAATTGTTTAAAACCACACAAACACACACACACATATTTAAAACTAGTAGATTCATAAAAGAGCATTAGCTTGGATATGAAGCCAAGAAGTGCTCATAGAACAGAGCATAAAAGGCCAAAAGACTTAAGGTGTGAAAGAAAAGTTGAAAGCAATGTACAATAGAGCTGGAATTTCCAGCATCCACCAACAGAAATTCTATTTAAAAATACGGAGGAGGTTAATTTACAAAGAAATGATAAAAGAAAATTTCCCAGAAACAAATGGGAAAGGGATAAACTCATCTATTCAAAGGCAGAAATTCTTATATTTGACCAAAAAAAAAAAAAAATCCTTGCTGCATACCTTTTATGGAACAAACATTTAGTACAAAATTATATATCTATTTCTAATTCACTACATTTATATGTGATGCATTCATGTTACTAAACAAAACTAGGATTCTAGGAAAGGAACAAATTGCAATGCCACATATTGATAAAGGTGAAATCTATAAAAATATGCAAGTCATTAATCATGATATATCTAATAATATATTACAAAAATATAAATAAAGCTAAACTGACATAAATAAAGGGAAAATTTAACAAACACCATCATAGAGAAAAACTTCTAAACTCTCATTACAGATATCAACTTTAAACTCTCTTTTCAGATATCAACAATTTTAAAAGATGCAGAAATGTGTATTTCTATAGCCTTTCGAAACTAAAGATTATATGAAGACATATGTAGAACCTTGAAGTAGCAAAAAAATGAACAGGAGTTTCACAACTCTCATCTAAGCACAGTGCCATAAAACAAAAAATCCATGGTATAAAAATTTTGGAAAGAATCAGCAAATTTGATGATAATTCAATTGAGATTATCCAATCTGGGTAACAAAAAGGAAAAAGAATGAAAAATGAACAGAGCCTCAGAGACATGTGGGACACCCACAAATGTACAAAAATAAGTGTAATTGTAGTTCCAGAAGGAGGGGGAGGAGCAGAAAGTATATTTGAAGAAATAATGGCAGAAAACTTTCCAAATTTGATTGAAATTGGGATTAATCTATACATCCAAGAAACATGATGAACTCTAAGTAGGATAAATCTAAAAGTTCCACACCTAGACACACAATAATCAAACTGCCCCATGCACAAGGAGTGTGCCCCACATTGAGCTGCCCCAGGCAAAAAAAAAAGTGCAGCCTGCCCAGGAGTGGCACCGCACACACAGAGAGCTGACACAGCAAGATGACACAACAAAAAGAGACAACAGATTCCCAGTGCTGCTGAGAATGCAAGTGGACACAGAAGAACACACAGCAAATGGACAAAAAGAGCAGACAATGGGAGGAGGAGGGGAGAGAAATAAATAATAAAATAAATCTTTAAAAAAAGAGAGAGAATTTTGAAAGCAGTAAGAGTGAAAAGACTCTTCATTTACAAGTGACCCTCAATAACACTATCAGCCATTTTCTCATCATAAATCTTGGAAACCAGAGAACAATGGAAAACTGTCAACTATGAATTCTACATCTCGCAAAACTGTCCTTCATAAATGAATTAGATATGACAACATTGATGAACCTGGGGGAAATTATGTTGAGTGAAGCAAGCCAGACACAAAAAAACCAACACTGTGTGATTATATTATTATGAGCTAAATATAGTGTAATTTTATGGAGTTTATGAATTGAATATGGGTTACCAGAAAATAGAATGAGGCTAGAAAACAAAAAGCTGAGGGTTAACCAGTGCAGACTTGGTAAAAAGGGGTATGTGTTAATCTTTGGAAATGAATAGAAAAGGTGAAAGCACGTCATACTGTTTGCAACAAGCAGTGCTATTATTTGGGTATTACAGTGGTTGAAAGGAAAAGTGTTAAGCCATGTAAATTACTAAAAGGAAAGCTTAAAAAATGTAACAGGGGACTGTATATCATAGTAAAAGTTCATTGAAATATAAATATGGGTAATATTGCATATAAGACTATTTTAAAACTAAACAAACATATGTGATTGTTACAAGATGTGAATATCAGACCAAAAAAAACACATTATGTTAAGTGAAAGAAACCAGACACAAAGTACTATATAAGGTATGATTCCATTTATCCAATACATAAATTTAAACCAATTTATAAGTATAAAATAAGATTAGTATTTATGTATGGCTGTGGAAAGATAGAGGGATTGAGAAGTGATTACTAAGGTGTGTGTGGAGTTTTTCTTTTTGGAGTAATGAAATTGTTCTGAAAACTTTTTTAGTGATGAATGCATAACATTGTAATTATACTGAAAGCCATCAATTATATACTTTGGATAGATCATATGGTATGTGAATATATCTCAATAAAACTACTTTTAAATAAATAAATAAGCAAGAATAGCCAGAAATAGCAGCTATGTATGTACAGTAGGGGACACCTGAGAGATTGAGAGAGAGAGAGAAAAGACAACTATACAGAGCTGTATTAGTCAGCCAAAGGGATGCTAATGCAAAATACCAGAAATTGGTTGGTTTTTATAAAGGGTATTTATTTGGGGTAGGAACTTACAGATACCAGGCCATAAAGCATAAGTTACTTCCCTCACCAAAGTCTATTTTCATGCGTTGGAGCAAGATGGCTGCCGATGCCTGCGAGGGTTCAGGCTTCTCTCTGGGTTCAGTGTTCCTTTCTTCCTGGGGCTTGCTTCTGTATCTTCTGCTTACTTCCCAGGACTCCAGCTTAAGGCTTCAGCATCAAACTCCAACATCAAAACTCCAACAACAAAAACCCCCAGCTATGGGAAGTGGATTTGGCTCAATGGATAGAGTGTTCACCTACCACATGGGAGGTGCAGGGTTCAAACCCAGGGCCTCCTGACCTATGTGATGAGCTGGCCCATGCGCAGTGCTGATGTGCATAAGGAGTCCCATGCCACGCAGGGGTATCCCCTGCAATTGGGAGCCCCACACTCAAGGAGTGAGCCCTGTAAGGAGAGCTGCCCAGCACGAAAAAAGTGCAACCTGCCCAGGAGTGGCATTGCATACACAGAAAGCTGACACAGCAAGACGACACAAAAAAAGACACAGATTCCTGGTGCCACTGACAAGAATACAAGTGGACCCAGAAGAACACACAGCAAATGGACACAGAGAGCAGACAACTGGGGGCAGATGGGGAAGGGGAGAGAAATAAATAAAAAATAAATCTTTAAAAGAAAAAAATCCCAACTCTGTCCTTTGCCATGCCTTTTATCGTGAGTCCGAACCCCTATAGGGCCCGAATGATGTGGCCCAGTCAAAACCTTAATCATAGCTTAATCATGCCCAGGTACAGACCAGATTACAAACATAATCCAATATCTATTTTTGGAATTCATAACCATATCAAAATGCTACAAGAACAATAATTATAAGTCTATGTTAATGGCACACAATGTATAAAGATGGAATTTGTGACAATAACAGCATAAAGGAGGAGAGATGGAACTATAGAAGAGCAAATATTTGTATAAAATTGAAGTTAATTTGGTATTAATATGAACTAGATTGCTATAAATTAAGATATTAGTCCCCAGGCTACCATAGGGAAATTAATTTTTAAAATATGAATGACATAATTCATATTTTAATGCAAATAACAATGGAATTATATTAATGCACTATAAAATATCTAGTCCATAAGAGAAGGCAGGAATGAGGAAGAAAATTCAGTGGAACAAAAATATGTAAGACATAGAAAACAAATAATAAAGTGACAAAAGTAAATCTTACCTTATTAGTAACTATATTAAATCAAACTGGATCAAGACATTCAATTTAAAGGGAGAGATTAGTATAATGGATTGTAAAAATGATCTAACTATATGCTGTCTGTGGTGGTTAAGTTTATGTGTCAACTTGGCTAGATTAAGCAAGAACTGACCTGATTGTTTCTGTGGAGGTATTTTGTGGATTTAAACCATTATGAGTTGATTCTATCTATGATTACATCTACAGTCTACAAAGAAGATTGTCTTCAGCAATGAGAGAAATCTCATCCAATCAGTTAGTCCTTAAAGGAGAACTGATGATTTCAGTAGTCAGAAGAAAAGAGAGAATTTCTATCTCTGCTTCACCCAGACAACTTCTCCTGGGAAATACATTGTAACCTTCATCAGAATCTCCAACTTGCCACCTGTACCACAGAAATCAGACTTGCCAACCCTTACAATCATGTGAGCCAATTCCTCATGTCAGTTCTGTTTCTCTGGAGAACCCAAACTGATACAGATTTTAGTACCAAAAGTGGTTCTTAAGAAACAGAGCCTTAAGAATGACATTTCTGTCTAGTCAAGCCCTCAGCATTGTTGCAAGTATCTATGAATCTGTTCCTTCAAGCAGTGAATTTTGATTGTCACCATGGGCCCTGAGGGGAAGGGGAAAGAGGAATAGAATAGACAGAAGCAGGGGTAAGTGGGGGACAAGGGAAATGTGCCACAAACCATGTAATGATGAATATAGGACCTGTTAAATTTCACCAAAAATGTACAAAAGTGTACAGTCTAAAATATAAACCACAATGTAAATCAAAATGGAACCAAGGTTAGTAGCTATGATTCAATATCTGCACATCAGTTGAAGCAAATATAACATCCACATGTAAAAAGATCATTGTTGGGGAAGGGGGAAAAGGGTTTGATGTTGGATATATGGGAGTCCCCTATATTGTATATATGACTTTAATGTGATCTAAAACTTTTTAGAAGAAAAAAATTTAAAAAGGATGCAGAAACTGAAGAAGGAATGTACATGCAGGGCAACACCTACTACCGTGATAAAAGGCAAAGCATCAAAAACAAAGGTTTATTATATTTTTCATTTTTTAATACCCCAATTTATTTTTTACTTTATTTTAGTTTTTCTAAATTAGTATGTATTCCGTTTCTAATTTTTAACCCTATCATTACTATTTCATTTTCCTACTAATTGAATTTGGCAATATATTAGGCTTCATTTTTGAAGAAGTTTTGGACCACAGAGGGGTTCAACTATGGCAGGGGAGTAGCACTGGTGTGGGGTGTTATTGATGGTGTACACCATAGTTGGGAGGGAATTCTCCAAGGCATGTATATAGGGTATATAAAAATGTTCAGATACTCCTTGGGTATTGGCATAGTAGGTAGAGTTACAAATGATAACTGAGGGAGTGCTGAGTTCCTAGCCAGGGGAGCTCTGTTACAGTCCCCAGTGGAACAGCAACAATCCCCCAAGTGCAAGGGCAAAGACCAGTGAAGAAGGATGGCTCAATGATGAGCCCTTGATACTGATGACTTATGCTTATGAGCCTGTGTGTCTGAAATTTCAACTAAGCTGAGAGCTGCAGGGTGTCTGAGAGTTACCTCCTGAGAGCATCCATGTTGCTAAAATGTGACCACTCTCTAAGCCAAACTCAGCATGTAAAGGCATTACCTTCCCCCCAGCATGAGACATGACTCCCGGGATGAGCCTTCCTGGCACTGAGGGTAGTAATTACCAATCACCAGCTGATGATGCAACTATAAAAAGATCTTGAATAAAAAGGGGAAACGATAAAGGCAAATGAGTTTATATGGCTAAGAGACTTCAAAATGAGTTGGGGGAAGCAGACATGGCTCAACTGATAGAGTGTCTGCCTACCATATGAAGGGTCCAGGGTTCAATCCTCAGGGCCTCCTGATCCATGCACAATGCTGCCACACACAAGGAGTGCCCTGCCACACAGGGGCACCTCCACGTAGGGGATCCCCATGTGCAAGGAGTGCACCCCTCAAGGAGAGCCGCCCTGTGTGAAAAAAAGCGCAACCCACCCAGGAGTGGCACCTTACACACAGAGAGCTGATGCAGCAAGATGACTCAAGATGATGCAACCAAAAAGTGATGCAGTTTCCCAGTGCCACCTGATAATGCAAGCAGATGCAGAAGAAAACACAGCAAATGGACACAAACAGCAGACAATGGGGCGGGGGGGAAGAGAAATAAATAAAAATAAATAAATCTTTTTTTAAAAATGAGTTGGGAGGTCATCAGAGGGGTCACACTTATGCACTTCTCAGCAGTATCTCAGAGACAGCCAAAGTAGATGCAACCCCAGGTACTGGTGCTCCTGAGGGTTACGGAGACACACAGGTTCTATGGTCATGGCAGACGGCTCTGGAGTTCAGTGCCTTGTCAGTGGGCCCTGCTTTGGAATTTGTGCTCCTGAGTATGATGGCATTGGACTCAGATGTGACCTTTTTACACATGCCTCTTCTGTCACTTTTACTGAACTTGTTGTTGGCTCTGGGGTTGGTGTATACTCAGAAAACTTGAATCTCTGGGCTGGCCATGTGGCAGCTGGGCCCTGAGCCTCAGCAGAGTTACAACTCCTACTCGCCAGTTCATTGGACTTACCCAGATCAGCTAACAGGGAGGTGAAGATGGTCCATTAGCACACCAGGGTACCAAGAATGCCTACAACTGCAAGCAGGAGAATCACATCCATCAGCTATATGGGTTCTAAGACACCTCTCAACTCAGAGGTGGAGTGGACATCACCATCCCAGGGTCCACAGGATGGAGGAATAAAATATGGAGTAGAGTGAATTTACTGGTATCCTACTATAGAACTGTTGTGACTCTAGCAATGGAAGAAATTGTATCATTGATGTGGAGACAGTGGTCACAGTAGTTACTGAGGGCAGAGAGAGGGAAGAAGATAAGTGATGTAGGCACATTTGGGGGACTTAGAGTTGTCCTAAATGTTATTGCAGGGACAAATGCTGGGCATTATACATCCTGCCACAACTCACTGAATGGACTCAGGGAGACTGTAAACTGCAATGTAAACTATAATCCATGCAGTACAGTAGTACTCTAAAAGCATTTACCAAATGCAATGAATGTGCCACAATGATGAAACAGGTTGTTGATGTGGGAGGAGTGGGGGGGTTGGGGGATATATGGAAACCTCATATTTTTTAATGTAGCAGTTTTGTGATCTATGTATCTTTTCTAAAAAAGTGAATAAATATATATATAAATAAGATAAATAAAAAATAAATCTTTGAAAAAAAGGGAAGCATTGTGGCTGAACTGATTGGGCTCTGGTCTACCATATGAGAGGCCCTGGGTTTGCATCCCAGGGTCTTCTTGTGAAGACAAGTTGGTCCACACCCCATGGAGAGCTGATGACCCATGCCCCATGGAGAGCTGATGGCTCACACCCCATGGAGAGCTGGCACAGCAAGATGACCCAACAAAGGGACACAAGCAGACACAGAAGAACACACGGTGAGTGGACACAGAGAGCAGACAGCAAAACAAGCCACAAGGGGGGGGGGGGAATAAATAAATAATAAGTCTTTAAAAAAAATAAGGATGACATTCCTGAGTTGATTCTGGGGTTTGGGGAATTAGTTCTCTAATCTGGTCATATTAAAAGCCACTAATGACTCTATTTCCAGTGGTAAAGATGGCATTGATAGTCCATGGTTTAAACTGACAGTAGAACTACACAAAATACCACTATTGGATATTGCTACTCAAATGCATAGAAGAGGCAAAGCTCTGGATGACAGTGTATTTGATACCTTAACAGATTTGTGGAATTAAAAATTATAATGATGTTAGCTGGTTGAGCCTAGGTACGCTGGACAATATTGTTAAAGAAAGGGATGAGGTCAAGGCTTCAAATTCCCAGCTCACACAACACACAACATGTGAAGGACATGAAAGTTTGTATGCATGCCTTGAAAGTAACTTACTTCTCTTAACTGAAGACTTGAGATTTCTGAAAACCAGACTGAAAGTCTCATTGTGTGAATGGCTAAATTAAAACATAAATCAAATTCTGAATCTTGAAGGATGTCTGCTGTTAAAGTGAGGGTATATTTTGGAAAGGAATAGGGTCCTAAAAATTGGAATGAGGACATATAGGCTGACAAAGATGTGGGGGGGGGGGGGCATTGAAATCCTAAATTCTGCGATTCCTCTTTGTCAAATAAACATAATGGCCTGTCCTGAGGACTAAGCTATCCTGCTTCCACCTGAAAAGATTAACACTGATGTGCCTGAAAAACCTATAAACACCTCCCCTGAGGAAAAAACCCTCACACCTCCATCCTAAAAGGCAAGTTCTGGGAGGATGAGCCAGAGAGAAGAGTCCTGGTTTAGTCTTTCATGCTGCCATCTGATAGATTGATACTGACATACAGTCACCCCACTATGCACATAAAGATTACTCTGATTCCTCCAGAACAGGGCCAAGGGCCCATAGAGAGAGCACAGGCCAGCTTGACATTCTACCACAAAGAGGTTTGAGGAAGGATGAGGAATTTCTCCACATTTTTAAGTTCCATTTTCATTATTTGGCAACCATTCAGTTACTGGAAACCTTTCATTGTTTTCTGGAGTTTTGAGGAAGATGGTTCTGCCAGTTTTTGCCAGTTGTTCAAAGACTCTGTGTGAATTGAACATCGGAATGTCTTATGCTGCCATCTTAGTCAACCAGAAATCAATAACATTGTTTTCATAAGTCATTTCTTTCTTGTTCTAGTTCTTTAGTTCATGAGAATAATGACTTATAATCCTTTTATCTCCCAAAGCCTCAGTAACTTATTCACAACCAGCTGTACATAGCTCTTTTCCATAGCTATATAAAATCTGCATATTTTAATGGGTAACTTGTGGTAATCATATCACCATTCAAAATTATACTGAAACATATACCCACACAAATGCATATTTCTATCAATAGTTAATGAGTGATGTGTTTAGATACAGATGTCACTGGAATCATAAGTTTTCCACGGTATGGAATTCCATGCAATTCTAGGGACATATGCTTTGTACAGATTACTAAGTGTAGATAGACAAATGTCTAGAAAGGGAGGAAGTGAAGGAAGGAGGGAAGGATAGTGAACGGAAGGAAGGCTTTCAGCTTCTCAAATGATTGTTAATACAAAAGTTAAAAGCTATATTTTGCATTTGGAAAAAGAAATCCACCAGAAAAGAAGTAATATCAAAGCCACAACATATCAAGCAATAAGTTATTCCTACATCAACACCAATTTTTAAATTAAACTTTAAATTTTAATAGGTACAATCAACATATGTGAAAGAAGAAAGCACTAAAGCACACTCATACTCTAGTACATAGTTAGATGATAAAACAGCAAAAGAGGATGCTAATTGAAATCTCCAAAGTGAAATGGGCCTGAATTTTCCCATCTCCCTCCTTTGGGACTATCATCCAGCATTCTCTTAAGAGATTATCATGCTCTAAATACTTTTAGAAGCTGGACAATCAAAATGGCTTTTGGGAACAAAAAGAATCTCAGTTCTTCTGTCTGGTGTCTTTTGTTGGATATGCAGAGAAGAGGCTTGGAAATACCTTGGAGGTATGAGCACCCTTTCCCTTCTCAGCCAATCCCCCAGTTTAGAGTAGTCCTTGAAGAGGTAAGCAGAGAGACAGTCTGCAAGTCCTCCTGGTGGGCACTTCCTGGCAAAGTCAAGACTCTGAGCTTGCAAGAACTGTCCTTCCCAGGTGCAAATGAAATCAAAGGTTGGTCAAAGGAAGAAATGGATGGACTAAAGGCATTTGCCACTTGGTTTGTGATCTGAAGCCCTCATTTGAGAGAGAGGTAAGGTCTACCAGGGCAGGCCTTTTTATATTTTCTGTGGTGGTAGCCCAAGAACCTAGAACAATATTTGTTGCACAGTAACTGCTTAGTAAATATTTTTGAATGGAGAATGAACTGCGGGACTAACATATTGCACCTAACTATAGTACAAATACTGGTATCACATCATAAGGAAAATGTGGAGGGCAAACCAGATCACCATGGCCAGGTAGCCTTGAAGCAGAGTAAATCTGCAGCCTAGAAGGGTCCAGTTATTAGGGATCAAATAATACGGAGGTTGAGAATCTTGAGGGCTGACATCATTGTGAACTATTGCCTCCATCCAGGCAGTAGGACTTCAATCCATTACACCCTGGAACAGAGAGTGTATCCATTTACAGGCTGGAAAAATAAATGATACTGTTAGTAATTCATCTTTAGATTGGTTACCTTTTAAACTATACTAGTTTTAGCTTTTAACTAAGCATTTTTAAAATCTGCCTTTGAACCTTTGTTTTGCAGACATTAAGAATTCCAAAAAGACAAAATACTTTGCAAGAAAGAAATGTCTCACATTGTCCCACCCTTTTCTTTGTTCATTTTCTGAAGCTTCCACTCAAAGATATTAACATATGTGTTTATCGTTTCATTATTTCGTTCTCCCTGTAACACTTTAAATCTCACTTTCACTCAATTACAAGAATATACTTTTCAGTGTTTCCAACATTAGAAAAGAAAAACCTGAAGCCAACTTACAACCAATACATTAAAAGAGGGATTTGATTCATTTTCGAAGGAGAGATTTTAGTAGTAGGGAAATGAGACCATCTCGGTTGGCAAATGTTTTCACTGAATTATAGAACTCTTCAAAGAAAGAGAAATTCCCCCAAACTACTTAAAATCTTCATAAAGGACCTCCCACACATGATAACTTCTTTAAAGTAGAAATTCCCCTAAAGATGTACAAATCTTCAAAAAAGAATACCCTTCAAATGATTAGAACCTTACCAAACACCATCTGGATTTCAGTTCCAATAATAAGGGTCAGAACCTTGTCCATACCTAGTTAAAAAAATACTGTAAGAAAGCACATTTTTTAGTATTTCCAGATGTAGATGGAACATTTTTTGGTTTGAAATACAATGAGAAAACTTTTTCATGTATTTTGGAAATGATATATCCTCCAAAGTAGGCAGAGAAAGTTATTTGAAAATGGTCAGGCCAAAGACACTTTGAAGCAGGTGAGTTTGAATTCAGGGTTAGAAACCAACAGTGTGTCCTCTGCCCTCAGACCCAATCGTTTTTGTTGGTTCATTTTCATAAGTCAGAGTATTCATATTAGGCCAACACTGATTTTGCAGTTGGGCTCAACTGTTACATGAAGGGTAAAAATTAGCTGAGAGACAATGAAAATAGAAATGTTATATTTGAACATAAGCAAAAGCAAAAAGAACATTAATAAAGCAATGGCTTTATTAATTTTCATGGTTCATATTTAGACTTAGAAACAGACCTGCTAACACACACACTCATACCTCTTTGTTCGCTTTGGATAAATTGCTCATCCCTGTTTTTTAGATCTGTGCACTTTTGCAAAGACATCAGCAGAAAACACCCGTTCCATCTTGCTGCTTGTGAGCACACACGGTTTTATGTCTCTCTCTCATCCATGAGAAAGTACATGGATGTCTTTCTCCCAACTGAACCCCCACACCTCCTACATGCCTGCTCATCTCGGCTCCCTTTCTCTCCAAAAGCTCCTCAAACAAATACAACTGCAAATAAGCAGGGGAAACGCATGCTTGAGTAGAATTATTTGAATGTGCACATCTGTAAAAATAATACTTTAGTATCTACATTACTTTCATGCCTTTGTATTGTTTTGGTGTGTTTGTTGATGGGACATGGGGGGTTTAGAGTTTTGGTTTGTTTCCTTATTGCCATTCTGTTTTTGTTTCCTGTTTCAGTTTTTTAAACTTTAAGGAAAAAGCTAGGACCGCACTTTCACGTCATGTTCCTCATGATTGTCGTTTTCTGAGCCACTCAAAAGGCATTGCATGCCTAGAATGTGCTCACAAAATCAGTGGCCAGACACAACTCTCTGGGGCTTAAAACCCGCTCTTCAACCCATGTCCTTACTCAGAAATTCACATTAAGACCCTCCGAGGAGGACCCTTATTGGTGCAAATTAAGGAAATAGGAAAAAAATTCCTCAGCCTTTCGCCCAGGGCAAGATCATTTAGATGGAGCTAGAAGCCAAATCTCATAGAAGCCACAGGTCTGGCCTCGCTTTATTCTTTCACAGTGTGTGTTCATTCAGCAACTGTTTGTAGGATATGCACACAAGTTCAAGGCAAGCAGCAAAGGCTTCTAGAGAAAGAAAAAACTGAGCCCAGAAACCCTAGTAGGCTTTCCTCAGGCCAGAAGAATGGATGGACAAATGGAGGTGGTGCACCTTCATGGTTTCCAAAATTATTTCCCCCCATTCCTCAACATAAACACTTTATTCTCGAAATGGGGATAATAATAGTGGGAACTCCACAGGGGTGTTTGGGAATCAAATGAATTCATAAAGGTATAGCACTTAGGACTGTGCAGATCACATAGTAAGTGCTTGAAAACAGTTAGCTATTTTTAAAGAACTGAACCTTTGATTCTAACACTACCCTTCATGGTCTTCCTTGCCCCACCACTTCAGGAAGGAGGTGCTGTTTTATTTTTCCCATGGCTCTTTGAAATGAGTTTGAATTGTGTCTTTTCTGCTTCCTTCATCTTGGACTTGACATTCTTCCAATTGCAAGGTTCTTGATGCAGTTGGTTGGAACAAAGCTGGGTTCATGAGTTCTTGGGGACTGAGTCAGGGATATGCTGGTGATGGCTCCTACTAGCTCAGCAAAGCCATTCATTCAATAATCAGGAATTGGGTGTTAAACTATCAGTAGCTTGAAACAGGCCATGGTGCTGTGGTAGGAGGATTTATACCATGGAAATTGGTATATGCTACCAATCACAGCTTTATTGTTTCTGTTTGGATTGTTTTGAGAGCCAGCCTACCAGGTACCCTGACCCTGTGTTGCACTCCTCCCCATAATTCTTCACCCAGTAATAGTCTCCTTTTGCCAGCTCTATGCCTCACTACAACTCTAGTTCCTGAGCTATGGAACCTAGATATCTCAGACATTGATTTTTTAGGCCCTACTTTGTCCCCTGGAAAACCTGGAGTGGGGGTTCTTTAAATCTAGAAGCAAAGCAACTATTCATCTCCAATCCCTACAAGCAGAACATAGAAGGTTGGTCAGCAAATGGGGGCTAAGAAAGGAGGAGTGGGGTATATGTATTCCACATGGAAAAAAGAGATCCCAAACCTCCCAACAGTCTTGAGAACTGGACCAGTATCGAGCTTTGGACCCAAAGCTTGGTATAAGCACTTTGTAAGAGGCAATAATAAGGGACTTATCTTCTTATACCAGACATTTCCTAGTGGTGGACTCTTTCTTAGGAGGAATTTGCCACTCTGGAGAGCTGTCTCCATTTCCAAGGGAACCTATCAAAGGAGATCAGAGTAGAGTTGAGCAATACAATGGAACATACATTTGCAGCTTTCTCCTTCTTGAGGGCCCCTGGGTGAATTACTTGAACCCTCCCCTCCTGGACCTCATTTTCTCACTGTAGAGCCCAGTTCTGGAAAAAGTCAGTGCTTCCAGTTGCTTCCTTTTCCTCTTTTCCTATGAGAAACTCAAGGGTGTCTACAAAGACAATTAACTACTTGGTGCTGAGAAGGCCTGGGCTCTCCAAGCATCACACAAAAGAGTTATCAAGACACTTTCATTCTCCCTATTTGTCTACAATCCTTTTTGACTTTTTAATCTCCAGTGTTAATCAATCATTTGTGCAGTTCAAAATATTTGTCACTTTTTCCCTTGCTCAAAATAGTTAATGAGGAAAATTTTTACAATATAAATTTAAACAGGAACCCTGCCTGTTCATCTGTCTGAACATCAATGAGGGTTTGTTTCCAATTTTCATTTGGGAGATAAAAAAAGAAAATGGGTTTTTGAAGGGGAATAGTCAAAAGTTAAGTCTCATTGTGATTGTTTTATTTTTACCTGAATATGTGGATATTTTAAATGAATTAGCCATATCATCATGTTCAAAGTCTCTTCCCCTCTTCAACTCCTCTGTAAGTTATAAATGTAAACAGTCTACTGAGCCCAGTGCCTTTCTCAGCCGATTTGGAGATAAGGTGCAGCAATGCAGATTCATTATTTGTCTCAACATGGACTCATTTATCCAGAAACACATCACTGTGGCCATCCAGGCCTGGCCAGCTGGGCCTATGTGCATGGGGAAAACTACCAAATTATTCCTGGCAAAGCCTCTGTGGTCACAGAAGTCCTGGTCCTCAGTCAGGTGTGGAAGTTTCAGAAACTACACAAGCAGGTACATTTTTTGTTCCAGAGGTATATGCAGCTTTATAATTTCCTTAGTATATTTTTGTACCCACTACCAGAGTTGGAAGGCTGGGTCACTGTCCCTAGCCAGCCTCACATGTACTTTAACCACCAAAACTCCTATCTAGGAAGGACTGCTGACATCTGCAGGAAATTCTTTGGTGAATAAAAGACTTTTGGCTACTTTGAGGGTTTCTTTGGTCTGCTCGTTATGGGAAAAGACTTGCCCTAACTCTTTCCCATCCATCACTGGTCCTTTCCACATGCCCAGTGTCTTCAAGCAGTTCCTCTTCCTGAGCAGAGCTCCAACGGTGACAGGCCCTTTCCATTTAAGTGAAGCCTTCCCCTTCTCACCAGCAAATCAAAGAAAGAAGGAAGTTTTGGATGCCTCCTTGGTTTGTCTGTCCTGTACTCCAAAGGAAGGCACACAAAAAATTATTCTTGAATTTGGTTTAAAACAGAATTATTTCTTCAAAGTAATCAGATCCTCAAATCCTGTGCAATTCAAATAAAATTAGCTTTTATCACATGATCCTGCTAGGCCAAACTCCTTTTGAGGTAGTTAAACTAAAACCTTGGCTAATCTTGAAATTTTTAACTGTTATTTAGCAAATTGGTGAGAGAAAATAATGTACATTAGGTACCGTTGGCTGCAAGTAACAGTAAGCAACAGTATTTAATTTATGTCTAAGAGGGGGAACAAGAATTTACTTGGGGGTGGGAGATATCATGTAGCTCACAGCCTGAATGGGAGACTAGAAGAGCACATGGAAGCAAAAGAGGACCCAGGAGAGGATGCAGGGAAACTCCTAGCATCTAGGCAGTAGGAATTAATTGACCACCTCGTCTCCGCCTATATGCCTTTGGAATTAATGAATTCTAGCAATTTTTTTTCCCCTGGGTACATTTTTGTTAGAGATTCAATGCACCAGAAGTAAAAATCTGTGTCAACCTAGGATCTTGGCCAGCTTGTCGATTTGGTCTCAGATAGTGAGAAGAAAAAGCTTGAAGAAGGGACTTTGGGGACCCACCAGCTTCCATGGTGCCAGAGGGAGTTGTATGGATTTTTCATAATCCAAGAAGATAGGCCATGGGAAAAGAATACTTCCCCCATCAGGACATTGTTAGGAAGCAGATATAGATGGGGCAGCCATAACCAGCAATGGCATATGTTCACCAAAACTAGACACTAAGCTTTCCACATTTCCCAGAACCTAAGATTATGTGAATGATGAATGCCACTTTGTGAACTATTAACATCCAATTGCTGATGCTTTATGGGAAAAAAAAAAAAGGTCCCGGTCTCCCTGGCTATAGCTGTCAGTAAGAACGTTATTTTGTGTCTATTGGATAACAAGCACTCACTAGCCACTTGACTGTCATATTTAAAAAGTAGTTCTGTAACTGTGCTTATATATCAAATGAAAGAGAAAGTATTAAAAAAAAAAAAAAAACAGAGGAAAAAAGTCAAATGGGCATTGTGGGGCAGGTATAGGGCAGGGATTATAATGACCAAGACAACGGGGCATTCCAAAGGGATTTGTGGGAAGATAAGGAACTAGTACTACAATTTTAAAAGGGAAGAATGAGTTTCAAGTTTGTGACTGGCCACCCTGAAGAAAGGGTATACTATGGCTTGGGGGAAAGTATCAAAGGTAGGGAGTATGTGGCTGGGAGTAAGCCATGGCTACAAAGAGTGGCTTGACAGAAAGGTAGGATTTGGGGTTGAACCAAGGCTGGACACTCAATAGGCTAACGAGCAAAACGATCACGTGTCAAGAAGTTACCAGAAGTCCAAGGCCTGTTGAGACAGAAAGGCAGCTCAAGAGCACTGCATCTCATCAACTCAGGGAATTAGAGGAGCCCTCCCACTTTACAACTTGGTGAAATTCTCAGCCACAGGAATGTCACACCCTTGTGTTGCCCCAAAACTGGCCATTTGAGGCAGCTACAATAAAACCACAGTGTTCATCATTCCTCTACTCCCAACCTCCGCCAGAAAGGAAAAGAAAGAAAAAAAAAATGCTGATACTACTATTTTGTTCACTGGATGAAAGTTTCCAAAAACAATAACAATTAATTTTCTGTGGTGGTGTTAGCCAAAAAAGCAGTGAGGTGCCAGTTTTCCATAATCTTCTTAGATCATCTGGCATCTGTGAACAATGGCTCTGAGGAGTGAACCCCTGGAGGCCTGTAAAGTACTGTTCTAACCCCTGCTTCAGAGGTTTCATATCTGGGCTATTCCACAACACAGCAGGTAGAAAACGCAGGATGGAAAATGTCAGGCTGCATACAAGTTTTCTCCACAGAAATACTGCCTCAACATAGCTAAAATCCTCAGAGATCTTTTTCTCTGTAAAGCTTCAAAAACACACTTGCCTTGGCTTCAGATGCCTTTTTGACACTGCTCCAGACATATTTAAGAAATGGGTCTAATTTTGAAAGATGTATTTGGGCAAACCACCAAGGCCTAAAAGTGGAATAAGCAGTCCTGATTTTATGCAAAAAGAATTTTAAAAAAATAAACACAGCCAAAACTGCAATTTCTGAAGGCTTTCACACTGATCTTCTGTCAGTTGGTAAAGAGGAGACTTAAGGCAAAATGAAAGAGACGGACAAACCCTCTAACTTGAGGTGTGAGCTCCTCTCCCCTCTCAGTTATTTGTAGACCATTAATGTAAAAGGATCCTACGTGTAATGGACACAGCTTATCTTTGCTTTCAAGGTTTTTAAAACCCCGTGAAAATTTCCCTTTAAAAAGTAGCACTAATGCAAAAGTTTGCCAGCTAACAGTAAGATAGGTGGGCCCTGCTTCCTGAAATGATCAACTATACTGCATTTTTTTCTAAGTTCATTTTTTCCCTAGTTATCTTTTCTAAAAAGATTGCTTTAAAGATAAAGTTATTAACTGGCTGGATGGTATTCAAGTGTTAAACATGGAGAAAGGCACCATCAAGTATATTTTAAAAATCGTTAAGAAGGAAAAAATTTTTCTAAGAGAAATTGCAATCACTCTGTTGAGTGTGTACTAAGCAAAGGAACAATGCTTGGCATTGAAAAAAAATTTTTTTTAATGTACTTTCAAGAAGCAAAATAAAGGTTGTGAAATGAGATATATGTGTGTGATACAAATATATTTGTGTATTTATTTATATATATATATATATATATATATATATGTATAACATGACTGACAAATATCAAATATAAGAGAATGGTTACTACCATTTATTGAGCCAACTAAGGGGCAGGTACCACTTTCTATGCATGAGCTTTTTCTAGCAGGCACTGACTGTCAACACCCAAAGTTCCTTCACATGCCAACCTGTCTTACTGCCTGTACTTGCAGTTCTCCACTGAGGACTTTTCCTGGCCATGGGAGCACACTCATTCCCTCACTAGGCTGGCTGGATGTGCACAGAGTTACTACCCTGGGAGCAGTCCTCCACCAACAAGAAACCAGAGTTAGTGGATAAATACATATTTCCTCACCTGTCAGTGCAGGTTCTGGATACCTCAGGTCTGCTCCACAGTGTCTCCCTGAGCTCCCCAGGGGGATTGAGGCCCCACTGCCCACTGTGTCACTTGCTTACTAAAACACCCTTTACCAGTTTCCTCCTCTCTCCATCTCACTTCCCCCACTGCCCTGCTGGGGTTTCCTGGGATCACCTCTCCAGTCAGCTGGTAGAACATAAACCCTGGTCACAGGATTTGCTTTGAGGGGAGCCCAAATTAAGATAGTCATTTACTCCTCACAGCAACTCTATAAGTTAGCATTTTACAGATGAGGAAATGGAGGCTTTAAAAAAAACTAAACACAAAACAAAAACTCTTCCAATCTTTCTAACTCCAGGAGAGAGACCAGAAAGACCAACCAAGATGTGAGCATCCTGGTTACTGTCTATCATAAGCATTTTCTTCCTCATACTTATCCACTATAATTATATGTTTATGTAGGACTTATTTCATATTTAGCACATTTTACAAGACCCTGCTTATATTTATCACCATTCTACACTGTCTGATTAATAGTAGATCAATCAGTATTTGCTAAATTAATCAGTGAATAAATATATTTCAATGTGAAAAGAAAGAAATTTAGATATTTTCCTATAAATAGGGTTCTTGATAATTTAATGAGAACTAAAATTGAAAATATCATATATATATATATATAATCTTTAAGATTTAGCTCAATAAAAAATGGAGGAGCAGATGTGGCTCAAGCAGTTGAACACCTGCTTCCCAAATGGAAAGTCCCAGGTTCAATTTCCAGTTCCTCCTAAAAAAAACAAACAATAAGCAAACAAATGAAAAAACCAATTCTGGCGGGCCAATGTGGCTCAGTGGTTGAGTGCCAGCTTCCCATATATAAGGTTCCAGGTTCAAACCCAATCCCAATAACTGAAAAAAAAAAAAAAAAGAAAGAAAGAAAACTGAACCTCCAGCTTCTATGGAAAGAATTTCAAAGATTAAGAATCAAATTCAGGCTTGCTGTGACACAGATAAACTGCCAAGCCTGGATGAAAGGATAAGACTTACATGTTGGAAGCAGATATATACAGCTTTTTTGGGGCATATGAGGGACCCAAATTGCAATTCCAGGGGGAACTTTTGGACCTTTGGGATTGAATGCTCCAAAAAGAGTAAAGCCAAAACCAAACGATGAGCTTTGGCAGAGCAAAGGCTGCACTGGCTATGTGCACCTATGTAGGTGTGTGGGAATGTGCAAATGAAGAAGCCTCCTGGGAAGTG
Source organism: Dasypus novemcinctus (assembly GCF_030445035.2). Lineage (NCBI taxonomy): Eukaryota > Metazoa > Chordata > Mammalia > Cingulata > Dasypodidae > Dasypus > Dasypus novemcinctus. Next base: position 20,692,732 of record NC_080696.1, on the reverse strand, counting down.
GATTTGGCCCAGTGGTTAGGGCATCTGTCTACCACATGGGAGGTCCTTGGTTCAAACCCTGGGCCTCCTTGACCCGTGTGGAATTGGCCCATGTGCAGTGCTGATGTGCGCAAGTAGTGCTGTGCCATGCAGGGGTGTCTCCCACGTAGGGGAGCCCCACGTGAAAGAAAGTGCAGCCTGCCTAAGAATGGCGCCACCCACACAGAGAGCTGACACAAGATGACACAACAAAAAGGAAACACAGATTCCCGTGCCGCTGACAACAATAGAAGTGGACAAAGAAGAACATGCAGCAAATAGACACAGAGAACAGACAACCGGGGGGGGGGGGAATAAATAAATAAATAAATAAATAAATCTTTAAAAAAGAAAAAGCCTCCAAACTACAATGAGATGCCACTTCACACCACTAGGATGGCTAAAATCAAAAAGTCAGATAATAACAAGCATTGGTGAAGATATGGGCAAATCAGAATCTTCATACTCTGCTAGTAGGAATATAAAATGATACAGCTGCTTGGAACACAGTCTGGCAGTTTCCCAAGCAATTAAACGCAGAGTTATCACATGAACCAGCAATTCTACTCCTAGGTATGTACCAAAGAAAAGTGAAAATATATGTCCACAGAAAGACATATACACAAATGTTTATAGCTGCATTATTCATAATTGGCAAAAGGTGAGAAAAAATCCAAATCATCTATCAACTAATGAATGAATGTTCAAAATGTGATTTATCCATACCATGGAATATTATTCAGTCATAAAAAGGAATGAAATGCTGATTCATGCTACAACATGAATGAATCTTTAAATTATTAAGCATAGTGAAAGAAGCTAGACACCAAAACACACATATTATATGAGTCCACTGATAAGAAGTCCCCAAAATAGGCAAATCCACAGAGACAGAAAGTAGATTACTGGTTATGTAGGGCTGGAAGTGAAGGAATTGGGAGAGTAGGAGAGTGATAGCTAAAGCATATGGGGTTTCTTCGGGGATAGGGGATGAAAACGTTCTAAAATTGACTAGAAGTTTGTACATATCGATGAATAGGCTAAAAATCATTGAACTATGTCTTTTAAATGGGAGAAATTGTCTGATATACGAACTATATCTCAATAAAGCTATTTAAATATTTAAATAAAGACTATTGCAATTAAAAAATATTAAAATCACAGAGCCTAAGCAGTGTTCTTTTGTGTTCTCAATGAGAGCCTAAAAGGTAGAGGGAACTGTACTTTCTCACTTTGAAACCAACTACACCGACATACCTGGATGTCTATGGAGTGGCAACTGTGGGGCAGTGCCCACATCCCCTCTTCAAAGTCCACATGCCTGTTCCCCAGCTCCTAGGAATATGGACTGCTGTCCATAGTGGCCGCATTCCACATGGTGAATTGCACTGGACCATGGAGAACTGCCTCACTCAATGTTAGGCCTCCTCCTAGGGTTGGCCCAGGACAATGAGAGGTTGCTATGGGGATTCAAATTTGAAGCAACTCTGAAAGGTTGTCTGAGCTCCATGGGTTTGAGACCTGAACAGTCCCAGGAGAACTACGAAGAAAAGCCCACACTTGGTTTCTGGCTCTGCTGTTACCCTCTTGAATGCTTAAGAACCTTCTCTTTGAATCTATGTTCCACATGAGTGTCACACAATAATGTGTCTCCTCCTTTCCTGGCTGCCCCATTTGATGAAATGTTCTCCATGCCCCATGAGCATAGCATCCTGCTGGACCCATGATACACAGGAGTTCCACGAAATTCAAAGCAAGTTCAAGATAAACATATTACAGCTATGATTGAGTAAGTAGGGGGTGATGGCATCCACAAGAGACCTTGTTATCCTTCCAAACCAGAACTTGCTTCAAAGATTGAAAGAAGGCAGTGGTTGTCCTAAGAAAAGTGAAAAACCAAGCAACCCTCTCATATCCTTTCTTAATCATCTTATTTCCAAAGTTAGAGAGCATTGGTATAATGTGCACATATCAAGAAGTGAAATAAAATCAGTTCCTTTGGTTTTGTGCAACTTTTCCACTGTTCTGTTTTGAACAAAATACAAATGCATGTGTGTGCTACGAAATACAAAAAAAAAAAAAATATTTGTTTTGGTGTTTCTACATTCAAGTTAAATGCTCTTAACATTTGTGTTGAAAGTGGGCTTTACATAATATTAAAACGAATGGTAAAATTCCTGCTAACAATTTAAATTTTTTATTTTTCTTTACTTTAAAGGACATTAAATAGCAAACAAAAATCACCATGACAATTTGAAAGGGTAAAGTGCATATATTTTAGCACCTTTAATGTTTTTTGTTTTTAACAAAAGTCCCCCACCCCCACCCCTCATTTTCATTTTGCACTAAGCCTTGCAGATTATGTAGCCATCTCTGCTCCTGGGATTGGCTGAGGCCTTAGTTACAATAGCACTGTGGATCAGTTTCCCCTCTGTCTAGTCCTGCCTTCCTTGCTTCCTTACAGGTCTTTTTCCTGAAAGCACACCCTCAAATTCCTTTTACACACACCTCTTCATCTCAGAGTCTCTTTTCCTGGAACCCTATCAAAAATGCTCCATCACAGTTCAAGTTTAAGAGGCTTCTTGTCCTCAGGAAAATTAGGCAATGAAACTTGGTGGGCTGAAACCAGCCGCAGACAGGAAAGCTAGTAAGGTGTATGACTTTATGCAAGAATCCCCAGGGACTTTGAAATCCTTAGAACTATATTTTCAACATTTTGTTCATTCTTCCCGAATGTTAAAAAGGCATGGCTTTTGTTTCTTGAATCAAGCTCTTGATTTCCAAATAACGAAGGCTCAGACAGCTTTTTCTCCAGGGTTCTCGTGGCTCTGCCGGGTCTTCAAGAGGGTAGCTTGTGTCAGAACCCCTGGATGGGTCCTCTAGGCGACCGAAGTAAAGTGGGCCCTGGTAGAGGATAAAGAAACAAGGACCACTTCTCCCCACATCCCATCCTGCAAGTCAGCACAGAGCTTCATGCTAGCCAGGAGCTATTATCCACGTGAGTCATAAGCTAAAACAAAGAAGAATTACAGCTAGAAAAGCAATGGAAAATCCAAATGGCTTCCAACCACCAAGGGAGGCAGGAGTGAAAAAGAAATTAGGAAAATATTAGAAAGAAAAATAGCTCTTTTTTTCACATCAAAAGGTAGAGATCAGTTGAGAATTTTTATGGAACTGCATGTTGCTTGTCTCTGATACACATTTGTCTCCTCACCCCATAGCAGTTTGGAAATTTTTGGAAAATCATCAACCACAAATATTGTTTTGCTTTTTGTTTTGACTTCTTTCCTCTAAAGTTTTGAAGTAGGTAAATAAAATTTTTCTCGAAGCCCTTTCCTTGCTCAAGTAATTCATCCACTGAAAAGATATAACACCTGCTCCCCCTTGGTGTTTCCCACTGCTGGGTAAGTCATTGGTAAGTGCCTGCTGTATGCCAGGCCCAATGCTAGGCAAGCACTAAGGAGTCTTTGATAAACAAAGTAGATGCAGTGTCTGCTGCTATTTATTTAAAGAAAAGAAAATAAATATCTAAACTGGGAGAATATGTCCATGTAACTTCCAGCAGAGTGATAAAAAGCAGCTATATGGGAACAGGATGATGCCTTGTTCAGAATTGTCATGAACTGTTGAAAATAGTAGTATGATTCTTAAAATCATACCGGGTCTAAAGGATATGTTTTCCTTAGAATTTTTCAGAGTTTCATAAGTAATCTAATGTTCTTTTTCTTTATGAAAGATTTGTGTCATGACTTTTTACACCTCTAAAACCCATACTTAAAAGTTTTTATCATTGATCATAAGATTAATAAACCATATTATGGTAGTATTATCTGCCATCTTCTTCCAACTAGGATACTACCCTGTCCAAATAATTCTTAAAAGTCAGTGTATAACATGGTTTTTCTACACCTTTTATTTGAACCTATAGTTAGTGCTAGAGTTGATAGGCATATGTCCAAAAGACTTAAATCTCGGACTGTCAATGTGCTACCTGGGACCCGAATCTCAACAGAATTGCAACACCTACTCTCCAGTTCATTTAACTCATGCAGGACAACTAGCAAGGCAATGATGATGGACAATGACCATCCCAAGGAACAGAGTCTACAACTGCAAGCAAGATAACTCCATCTAACTGCCCCATGGGATCTAAACCACCTCTCAATTAGAGGTGGTGGGGGCATCACCATCCCAGAATCCTCAGGATTGGGTAATCAGCAATGGACTAGATTAGATTTACTGGTATTCTAGTATAGATTTTTCATGACTCTAACAACAGAAGAACTTTTATCGTTGATGTAGAGGCAGAGGTCACTGGAGGTTCTGAGGGGAGGGAGAGGAAAAAACAGATGTAATATAGGGACATTTTCAGGAATTGTCCTGGATGATATTGAAATGACAGATACAAGCCATTATGTATCTTGTCATAACTTATAAAATTGTGTGGAAGAGAGTGTAAACTACAGTGAAAAACTATTTGGAAGACCACAAATGATTGTTTCTCTTTTATTCTTCTATCCTTTTCCAAACTTCTACATCAGTTAGGGATTCTGTAAGTTGTAAGTAATAGAAAATCCGAATAACTGAGGCTTAAATCCGATGAACATTAGGTCTGTAGTTAACAAGAAGTCAAGAGGAAAGCAGGGTTTTCAGTTCAACCATGCCTTCTAGGACCCAGATTCTTGCAAAGCCCCTCAACACCCTGCACACGTCACCATTCATCCTATATCTTGCCCTCACATGGAAGGAGGCACGTAGGAAAGAGGTGGGAAACAAAACGCAGTCTCATCAGGGAAAAAATATTTCCTAGAATCTTCCCAAAGACTTTCTCTTACTTGCCATTAGCCAGAATTAGACTCCCCATAATCATCCTAAATAAAAACTACTAACAAGTAGACTGAGATACTATGATTGTTTTAGACCAGCAACTGTTCAACAGAACTCTTTATGACAATGGAACTGTTTTAAGTCTGCACTCTATAATATGATAGCCACTTACCACATACAGCTATTAAGCATCTAAAAAGTGGTTAGCATGACCAAGAACTAAATTTTTTATTTTATTTACTTTTAATTAATTAAAATTTAAATAGTCATATGTTGCTAGTAGGCTACTCTTTTGGACATTGTATATTTAGATAAATCATAATTTATCTCATATCTGGCCACGTCCATCTCATATTGGAGGTATATTAGCAAAAACAAATGCAAGAGGAAAGGTATTCCTGTTGGATAGACACCCAACTATGTCTACTCTTAACTTACATTAGTTTATGTTTGAAATTTTGTCACCTTTTATTTTTAATAGAAATAATAAATAAGCCAAAGCTTTTCATACCCTGCACTTGAGAATACTGCACTGTTATACATTCTCAGAAATAGAAACTAACTAAATCACAGCATGTCAAGAAAGACATAGGGGCTGGCTTTTCCACCCCAACTTCCACTGAATGTTGACCCACTCTTTAAATATTAATTGGTGAGAAATACTTGATACATGTGTAACTGAATATTCATTCTCAACATTAGAAGGTAGACACAATGGGATAATGAATGACAAAGTTAAGAAAAATCATGATTTAGAATATCGTTTAACATTTTATTTACTTTCAATCAAATATGTACATATCTGAGGCACTGGCCCTTCAACTGAAGTTGACTTCTTCATCTATTGCCCATCAGGATAGTGCAACCATTCTAGCACTGACACTAATTGAAGATGAACACTCTCTTGTGGAAAACCCTTTGTCCTAACTGCTGGCATCAGTGCCAACAAAATCAGAATCTCTGTGTGAGGTATCAAGGTTCAGTAATAACTGAAATTATACCTCCTGTCTAGAATAATAAAAGCTCTGAAGGAGAGTAACACTCAATACAGAGCAAATTTGCAAAGACTGTGAAAGGAGTTTTGGATTTTGGTTTGTTTTCATTAGCTCCTGGCACTCAAGGAAATCTCTATCATATCACTAACTAAATGAACACTTACAAAACAATTAATGGACTAAAAACTAGAGTTAATACTTGAAAAAATAAAAATATGCATTGTGCAAAAACAATTACAAGACAAGCAAAGATACAGAAATGATATCCCATCCAAAGAAACAAGAAAAAATTCCAGAAATCATCTACAAAAAAGATCAGACATTCATCATACTTAGAGTTAAAAAAAGAAAGAAAAAAAATATATATATATGTGCAAATGCTCATAGAGATAAAAGTAAACAGAAAGAAAGAAGTAAAAAATATTAGGAAAACAATAAATGAACAATTTGAGAATCTCAATAAAGAGAACTTTGAAAAAGGAACCAAACATAAATACTAGAGTGGAAGACCAAAATAACTGAAATGAAAAATTCCCTAAAGGGTTTCAACAGCAGATTGGAGCTGGCAGAAGAAAGAATAGGTGAACTCAAAGACAAGACAATGGAAATGATTCAGGCTGAGGAACAGAAAGAAAAAAGAATGAAAAAAATGTGAACAGAGCCAAAGAGACCTGTGTGACACCATCAAGCATACCAATATATACAGTATGGGAGTCTCAGAAGGAGAAGAAAGAGATAAAGGGGCAGAAAGAATACTCAAAGAAATAATGGCAAACATTTTCAAAATTTAATAAATACATGAATATGCACATTCAAGGATCTTCAATGAATCCCCAAACAATATAAATTTGAAGATAACCACACCTAGACATAAGGGTCAAACTGTTGAATGCCAAGGATGAGGAGATAGTTCTGAAAGTTGCAAGAGACAAGCAACATTTTATGTACCAGGGAGTCCTGATAAAATTGTGTCAATTTCTCATCAGAAACCAGGAAGGGAAAGTATTTAAAATGCTGAAAGAAAACAATTGTCAATCAAGAATTTTATATCTGGCAAGACTATCTTTCAAAAAGTGAAAAAGGGATTAAGACATTATCAAATTTTTAAAAGCTGAGGCAGGACAACCAGCAAGATGGCAGCATAGTAAGAAGCTCCTAGGGTCAGCTCCTGCTTCAGAGCAGTTAGCAAACACCCAGAGCTCTCTGGATCTAGCTGAAGCACCTCTTTGGGGCTCCAGAAGACTGGAAGAGCATCCTGAAACATCTTTGAAGGCGTGAAAGGAGGAGATTGCCTGTCTGCTGAGAAGATTCATAAGTAGAGCACTCCACACTGCAGAGGCCAGTGCCCATCCTCCACTGGAGGTGCAAGCCGCCCCAGGAGATGTTCTGTGACAGGAATTGGAAGCTCCATTTCCCAGAAACAGGGAAAACGGGGACAGTTGGCTGCTGATTTTGGCTACTGATTGGTAGACTTAGCTGGCTAAGAGATTTGGGAGCAGGGGAATGTGAACCAGCCCAAGTCAGAAAGAGGCCAGTAGCTGCCATTCTGACTCTGTCCCCAGCCTGAGGGGAAGCCGGTCTGACTGAAACTCTCAGTGTTGGCAGGAACCAGTTTCTTTCACACAGATCAGCCTACAGCCTGCCTAGGCTTCAGCCCCGCCTCTGGTGGGGAGGAGGCTGAGGAGCCCTGCACCAGCCTATATAGGTAACTGCAGGTAACATTGACTGCTATAGCTGAAAATCAGAAGTCTACCAGGGCAACTGTGGTCATCTTGGACCCGTACTGCATAGACTGCTGCCCATGCCTGCAGCTGCATCCCTGCCCCAGACAGGGGAGAAAGGAATGTAGAGATTCATTAGTCTTTCTGGGCAACTATAGTCTAGGCCTGCACACGGATTATTCCACATAGCTGTGACTGTGTCCCTATCCCTGGCAAAGGAGAAAGTTGGAAGATGCTTCATTGGTCTCTGGTGCAATGAGGGCAGCTTGAACCTCCATAGCTTACAGCACCAATTACATGCTTAGCTCCTATTGCACAATAAGCAAGGGAGAAGTGATAGGAAGCCCTAAACTAAAGAGAAAAACTGCACCTAGAATAAATACTCTAGTAACCCAGATACGAAGACACCAACAAAAAATTACAATCTACGTCAAGAAACAGAAAGCTATGGCCCAGTTAAAGGAACAAGATAAGCCTCCAGATGATGTAAAGGAGTTGAGAGAACTAATTATAGATGTTCAAACAAATCTCCTTAATAAATTCAATGAGATGGCTAAAGAGATTAAGGATATTAAGAAAACATTGGATGAGCACAAAGAAGAATTTGAAAGCATACATAGAAAAATAGCAGATCTTATGGGAATGAAAGGTGCAATCAATGAAATTTTAAAAACATTGGAATCATATAATAGCAGATTTGAGGAGGCAGAAGAAAGGATTGGTGAGCTTGAAGAAATGGCCTCTGAAAGTGAACATACAAAAGAACAGATGAAGAAAAGAATGGAAAAAATTGAACAAGGTCTCAGGGAAGTACATGACAGCAAAAGACATGCAAACATACATGTCATGGGTGTCCCAGAAGGTGAAGAGAAGGGAAAAGGGGCATAAGGAATATTTAAAGAAATAATGGTAGAAAATTTCCCAAACCTATTGAAGGACATAGATATCCCTGTCCAAGAAGCATGACGTACTCCCATCCGAAAAAATCCAAATAAACCAACTCCAAGACACATACTCATCAGAATGCCAAAGGCCAAAGACAAAAAGAGAATTCTGAGAGCAGCAAGAAAAAAGCAATGCATAATAGATAAGGGATATACAATAAGATTAAGTGCTGATTTCTCACCAGAAACCATGGAGGCAAGAAGACAGTGGTCTGATATATTTAAGATACTACAAGAGAAAAACTTCCAGCCAAGAATCTTATATCCAGCAAGACTGTCTTTCAAAAATGGGGGTGAAATTAGAATATTCACAGATAAACAGAAACTGAGAGAATTTCTAAGCAAGAGACCAGATTTTCAAGAAATACTAAAGGGTATGCTAGAGCCTGGAAAGATAAGACAGGAAAGAGAGGCCTGGAAGAAAGTCTAGAAATGAAGACCATATCAATAAAAGTAACTAAAAGTGTCAAAAGAGTGGTGAAAATAAAATACAACAGAGAAAACCCAAATAGTCAGGAATAAACTTAACCAATGATATAAAGCACTATTCAGAAAACTGCAACTCAATGTTAAAACAGATCAAAAAAGCCCTAAATAACTATATGAACATTCCATGCTCATGGATTGGAAGAGTAACACACAGTGAGTAACAGCTAGTTTATAAATGGGGATATAACTGAAAATGGTAGTTTAGTTATGTAAATGCCAATTGACAGAATGCTTGAGAATAATCTAGGAACTGGATAGCACAGTAAACCAAGAGGTGGATGAGAATTGTGGTTGATGGTACAGATGCAAGATGAGATAACATGCCACATGGGAAAATGGAGTTCTATACCTCAGTGCATAGGAAATCCATGTGAAGAGCCACCTGTGATTTCTTATGGTGCTCCTTCTCCAAGATTAGACAGTTACCAACATGGAAAAGAAGTTACATATAACTGTGAAGATGGCTTTGGGATTGATGGACCAGCTTCCATAAAATGTTTAGGAGGAAAATGGCCAAATCCACCAGAATGCAAAAATACAGATTGTTTGGAATTACCCAGCATTGATAATGCCATACCCCTAATCCAAGCGACGAGATCATACAGGTCTGGAGAACAATTAACATATAAATGTGAACAGAATTTCCAATTGGATGGATCAAATATTGTAACGTGTGTTAATGGCAAATGGATAGGAGGTCCAACATGCAAAGATGTTTTCTGTGTGAATCCACCTGTAGTGGAAAATGCTAATATTATATCAAGACTTATGGATAGATATCCACCTGGTGAGAGAATCCCAAGGCAAAATGTGGGATTCCTCCAGGTATAGACAATGGAGATTTGGTCACATTTCCACGAGCAGAATATGCTCCAGGAACGTCTCTGGAGTATCAATGCAAGTCCTATTATGAACTTCAGGGCAACCCACATGTAACATGTAGGAATGGGCAGTGGTCAGAACCACCAAAGTGCTTGGAGGCGTGTGTGATCTCACAGGAGAGCATGATTGAACATAACATAGAGTTAAAATGGAAATATGACCACAAATTATATTCCAAAACAGAGGATTATATTGAATTCAAGTGTAAACGTGGATATCGTCCAAGGACATCACGCGAGTCTTTTCGAACAAAGTGTCAGGAAGGGATAGTGGTATATCCCACTTGTGTATAAAATTTGGTATCTGTATTCAAGTAATTAAAATAAATGCATTTATTCTGAATTAAAAAAAAAAAAAGAGTGTCCTTTATTAGTATATCACTACTGCAGGGTGAAGGAATGTGGAGAAGCATGGGAAAAATACAGCTGGAGTGACCTATGGACTGTGGTTAATAGTAATAATATAACATTCTTGCATCTATGCAAAATATGTACTGTGTTGATACTGAGGCAGTATGGAAAATATGAGCCAAATGTACACTATGTATGTGGTAATCAGATGATATTATTTTATCTGTAGCAAATGACATACCACATTGTGTTGTGTTGATGGAGGGGTGTTGTCTGGGAATTCTGCACAGGTGTATGATCGTTTCATAAGTTTACAACTTCTATCATAAAAAATATATATTTAAAAAATAATAATAGTGTGGGTTGGGGGAAAAACATACCAATGTAAGATAAGAACTGATTAGTAGTAAGATTTTGATAGTGTTCTGGCATAGTTTGTAACAAACATCTCAAGTAAATAGAAGGTGTTGGTGGAGGGTTAATGCATGGGACCCCTGTATGATGTCATGCGTGTTTGCTTTATAAGTTCACAACTTTTACTATACACTTAATTGTTTATGTATGTTCATATATAAATGATATAAAGATAATAACAATCAGATTGGTTAGGGGGAAAGTACTTTGTTTAGTAGTAATATTTTGGCAATGCTCTTTAATCATTAGTTTAAAAAGTTTAAAAACAATGCAAGTTATTGGTGGTAGGGTGAGATGTTATATATGTTTGTTTAATGTTATATATATTTGGTTTGTAAGTTAACACAACTATTATACACTTACTGTTTATATATGTTTATGTTGAGTGATATATTTCAATAAGTTAAAAAAAAAAAGAGCTGAGGCAGTTTATCATCACTAGCCCTAAAAGCAATGCTAAAGGGAGTTTTTTAGACTGAAAGGAAAAAACTCTTGACAGTGAATAAAAGTGATATAAAGAAATAAAGACCTCCAGTAAAGGTAACCATATGAGTAATTAGAAATGTGAATACTATTGTATTGTATTTTATTAGCATAACTAAACTTTTTACTTATAGGTTCTAAAATGCAAATGCGTAAAAAAGTAATGATAAATCTATAAGTTATTGTTTTAGTTTCTCAGCTGCTAAAAAAAATACCATGCATTGGTCTGCCTTAACAAGAAGAATTTACTGACTCATGGTTTCATAAAAAGGAAGGCTCACTTTCTCCCACTTTCGGTAAAGATAAAATTGGCTAAAAACTTTGGGGTTCATTGGCTTTTCTGTCAAATGACAATGCACATGGGTATGTTTTCTCCTTTATCCTCTAGGTTCTGTTAACTTACAGCCTCTGGTTTCTCCCCATGGCTTCCTCTTCTGAGTCCAAATTCCATTGTCTATATGGACTTCAGCCATGTTGGATTAAAGCCCATCCTCAACCAGTTTGGGCACACCTTAAATAATAACCTCTTCAAAGTTCCTGTTTACAAACCACACGATCAGGTTTTGGGAACTAAATCTGCCTTTTGTGGGGGACATAATTCAATTGCCAATACTATCCATCAAATTTATATGGAAAAGTAAGGGACCCAATTAGCCAAAAAACATCTTGAAAAATAAAAACTAGATTGAAGGAACTCACACACATTTCCCAATTTTAAAACATCACAAAGCTACAGTACACAGGCAGATACACAGAACAATGGAAATGAATTGAGACTTTGGAATATTCTCTTCAAAAAATGGTAGTTGGAAAATTGGAAATTCATGTACAAAAGAATGAAGGTGGATGCCTACATCACATCATTTTAAAAATTAACACAAAATGGATCAAAAACCAAGGAACAAGAACCAAAATCATAAAACTCCTAGAAGAAAACAGAAGAAAGCATATTCAGGACCTTGTGTTAAGAAATATGATTTCTTAGACTTTACACCAAAAGTAGGAGCAACACAAGAAAAACTAGAGAAATGGAACTTCAACAAAATTTAAATTTTTATGGACCAAATAATTTTATAATGAAAATAAAAGAGCAACCTACAGAATAGGAGAAAATATTTGGAAACCACATATCCAATAAGCGTTTAATATCCAGAGTTTATAAAGAAATTTCACAATTCAACAGCAAAAAAGATGAACAACACAATTTAAATGGGCAAAAGACTTGAATGGACATTTCTCCAAAGAAGATATACAAATAGCCAAAAAGCATATGAAGTTATGCTCAACATCATTAGCCATTAGGGAAGTGCAAATCAAAACCACCATGAGATACAATTTCACACCCACTAGAATAGCTACCACTAAAATAAAAAAATTAAAAAAGAAAACTACCTAAAGTATGTGGAGAAGCAGAAATACTCATTCATTGCTGGTGGCAATGTAAAATGGTAGAGGCACTATGAAAAACACTTTGGAAATTCCTCAGAAATTTAAGTATACAATATATGATCCAGCAATCTCACTTCTAGTATTACCCAAAAGAACTGAAAGCAAGGACTCAGACACACCTATGTTTATAATGGCATTATTCACAATTGCCAAAAGGTAGAAGCAACAACCAAAGTGTCCCTCAACAGACAAATGAAAAAACAAAATGTGGTATATACATACAGCCATAAAAAGGAATGGAATTCTGATTCATGCAGTAACAAGGATGAACCTTGACAACATTGCGATGAGTGAAATAAGCCAGACACAAAATCATAATCTCACTGATTTGAAATAACTAGAATAAGCAAATTTCTAGTCAGAAATTAGAATACAGGTTACCAGAGGCCAGGGGAGGTGTAAGAAATAGAGAGTTATTTCTAAATTGTTACAGAATTTCTGATTGTGGTGATAGAAATGTTTTGATAATGGATCGTGATGATGGTAACACAACACTGAGAATGTAATCAACATAACTGAATTATATATTTGAATGTGGTTTTAGGTTGTATATATGTTACCAGATTAAATTTTTTTTAAACCCATAAAACTTTATAACACAAATAGTGAGTCATAATGTAAACTATGGACTATAGTTAACAGTACAATTATAATAATACTCTTTAATCAACTGGAAAAAAGTTACCACACCAATGCAAAGTGGTAATAATGGGTGAAATTTAGTGTGGGAGGGATGTTATATGGGAACTGAGTCTCTATAAGCCTACAACATCTCAAATAAAATTATATAAGAAATAAATTAGCAGTTTTCCCAAAATATCATATTTCAGAATAAATAAAAAATCAACTTTCTAAATGGGTTCCAATTTTAATTAAAAGTCATCTAGAGATTTACACTCAATTTTGAAGTAATTCACAGACCTTTTTGTCCTTGCAAATCTCTCAAGTTTGTGATCTGCTCATTAATTCCCTCTTATGTGACTGGATCATGAAGAGCAGGTACTGCAAAAATCCTACCATAATCCATTCCAAGGTACACAGGATGGAGGAATAGAGTATGGATTAGAGTGGACTTACTGATATTCTATTCATGAACTATTGTGATTAGTAATCGAAGAAAATGTGGCATTGGTGTGGAGAAAGTGGCCATGGTAGCTGCTGGGGGTAGGGAGTAGGAGGAAGAGATGAGATAAGGGGGTGTTCTGGGGACTTGGAGTTGTCCTGGGTGGTGCTGCAGGGACAGTTACCGGACATTGTATGTCCTCCCATGACCCACTGAGTGGACTGTGGGAGAGTGTAGGCTATGATGTGGACCATTAACCATGAGGTGCAGTGGTGCTCAGAGATGTATTCACCAAATATAATGAATGTCTCATGATGATGGAGGAGATTGTTGTTATGGGGGGAGCTGTGGGATAAGGGGGGTGGGGGATATATGGGGACCTCATATTTTTTTAATGTAATATTAAAAAAATAAAGACAAAAAAAAAAAACCAAAGAAATCCTACCATAATCCTTTCCATGTCTGACACTGTCCATCCAAGTATCTGCTCCAGTGCTGTTGGATAGCTTATTGATCTTATACACAGATAATGTTCCAGATCAGGGCTCCTTTGTAAGTTGATACTGGAATAATGTTTTAATGACTGTAATGTCCATCCATGGTTTCTTAGTGTTAAAGGTTAGTCCAGTCGTTATTGAAACTCATTTATACTTTATTCCATAGTTTAAAGACAAAAGAGCCTTTGGCCTTTTGCAATTTTTGTTTTATATAGGGAGTATTAATGATATTCAAAGGGGAAAAATATTTGCATGCATACTATGTTCTAGGAACAATGGTAGACCATTTTAATATTCCTCCCAATCCTCACAATAATCATGTGTAGTGGATGCAATTAATCCTATTTTGGAACAAATGTTGAAACAGGCTTTGGGAGGCTCAGGCTAAGGTGATGATCAGGTTTATGGAGTCTGAAGCCAGACCAGATTCAAGTCCATGCCAACTTATACAATACTAGCTGTGGGACCATGGACACATTTATTATCTTCAGGTCTCAGCTCTCTCAACCATATAATGTGGATAGTACCTACCTCATAGAGCTATTATGAGGAAGCAGAATTTGAACCTAGATCACCTTTACATTATGTAAAAATTTTATTGAAATTTAATACACAAATTGTCACTAGAGTTTGATATTTTTGTGACCCTGAAAGAGGCAAAGCTTTCTTAACAGAGGCAAAGAGCAGTAAGCATAAAGGAAATTTTTGTTAAAATAGAGGACATAAAATTTAAGAACTTCTGTTCATTTAAAAACATCATAATGAGAGTGAAAAATCAAGGCACAATTTGAGAGAGGTTATTACAATACATATATCTAAAAAGAGACTTTCTATAATATATAAATGCCTGTGAATCAATAAGAAAAAGTCAGGCAACCCAACAGAAAAATAAGCAAAAGATTTGAACTAGTAATTCAAAAGAGAGGATACCCAAATGGCCAATTAGCATATGAAAAGATGCTTGGCTTCACTAGACATCAGGGAATTGCAATTTATGGCCACAATGTGATAGCAGTAGACACATATCATGATGGCTAAAATGAAAATATAGAACACATGGCTAAAATGAAAAGCACAGACAATATTAAGCATTGGCAAATATTACGAGCATTGGAACACCAATATTCTTTTTTTTTTTTGGTCTTTATTTGTTTTTTTTAAGGTTACATTCAAATAATATGAGGTCCCCATATACCCCTCACCCTCCTCTCCCCACCCCTTCCCCCATAACAACAACCAATATTCTTTTAAGAGTTCTACATAGATTGCCAAAGTTTGGGGGTAATGGTACATTTATGGCCCAAAAAAGAGTTACAATGGCTATGGTTGACTGCTCATCAGATAGAAGTAAGTTTATGTGGGAAATGCAAATATAATTGTTCAGGCCCAGAAAATAAATGCATGTTGAATTATGAAAAATTTATAAACCCTACACAATAAGAACAATGACTTTTTGCCCCACTCCTTTGCTAAAAGAACCAGACCTGAACCAACAAGCTGCTTGCTTCCTACTACATCTTCCACACTCTTGACAATACACAGCCATGGCCAGTTTGGTATTTCATCAGAGGAGAAAAGGAAGAGAGAGACCAAGAATGCAAATTGTAACTATAGAGTAGGCCTCTAGCAAGAAGGCAGTACCCTTAGTGATGTTAGGATGCCAATCAGAGGTGCCTTCTCTATAGACACTTCCTTGTACGCGGCTTCATTTTTGTATTCACAGATCCACACAAGACATAGGATCCTGCATAATAAGGTGCTTCTAAGAGTCTGAAAAACTTAGCTGCTCTTAGTGGCCAAGATGGACCTATGTTAGACTGAATTATGGAGTCTTGTGCTCATAGTTTTTATTATTCTGTGCAGTTTGGATCCTCTGAGAAGCAAAAATTTAGACATGCAAGATATTAGTGGGAGACTTTCCTGTGAAAGATTAGGTAAAGAGTGGGGGGGCGGGGACAGGAGAAGGTGGGGAGAATTTTCAACTCACAATGTGGTCTGACACCTGTGAACAAAGAGACGGAAGGAAGGAGAATTGGGTAGCAAGAGCTTCCAACTCCAGTGCAGTTCCGAGAAGTCTTGACCAGTGAGACGAGGAGTCCACAAGCAAAGAAGACCCATTAGAAAGGTCCAACATCGGGCAGGAACAGGCTGGTTCTAGCAGCCCTGCCATGCTGTCATTGACTGGGAGCAGCCTAAGAAACCGTGGCCTTAGCTTAAATGCAACAGTAGATCTGAAGATGTGGCAGATAGAAGAGTCAATCAACTATGTTCCCCAACAGGGACCCCCAAAGGAAGAAGTCAGTCGAGTCTTTTAATGACCAACATATGTTCTGTTTCTTAATGAAATCTTTAAGAACATTATGAGAAGAAGAAAAGGAAGAAGAAGACAAAGAAGAAAGAGAAGAAGGAATGTGAGGAGGAAGAAAAAAAGAGGAAGGAAAGGAGGAAAAGAAAAGGCTCAACTAAGGTAACTCATACTTTGAGCACTTATATAAGTGCACTTGTAAGGCACTTTTAAGGCCCATAAATATTATAAAACCTTCTACAACTTCCACAACAGCTTCTATCACCAACTGCACGTATTGCAGTAACTCAAAGTTTATCCAGTTCTGTCTTAACTAATTTAGTCCTTTAGCCCACCTTAGCTGTTCCTCACAGGCCCTTTACTGTGCTCTAGAAAACACTCCCCATCCTTGCTTCATTAGCAAGATTTTATGCTAATAGGCAAGTACTTGAGAAAGAGAACGTGAAAGAAAGTGATTTCCATTGTGGCTCAACCATATTCTGTTTCTTCAATAGAGTTGGCGAGACTGTCACAACTGTGTATCATGTGCTGGACAGTCATTTTGTAACATTGATTGAATGTGACAATATACTAGGTGTGGTCCTATCCCAGGAGACTTAAAATCTAAATAAGCCTCTGTCTTTGATGTATGGCATTTTTGTGCCTTTCATTTGGTGGTTCTCTGCAGGAGGTGTTGACATTTTTATTATTCACACATACATCTCCAGGATATCATCTCGCCATAACACTCTAAATTTATGCAGGAACTTTCTTCTGAGGAGGCCAAAGCTCTTCTAAATAAATGATTTCTATCATCACAGGATTTTAAAAACAAGGAAACCACCATGTAAAGGAGGGAGGGGAAGCAAACATGTTTCCCCCATCTCATACACAGGAAAGTCAAGGGGAACAATGGATATGCCTTACATAAAGTCTTATGGCTTGACAGGGGCAAAAGGCCTCCATCTCCACATCTGTCAAATAAAAAAATTATAATAAGACCAGCCTTTTTTTGTCTATGAGAGGAGCCAATGAGATAACCCATGTGCTAGATACAGAGTCGGGATCCAGTAAATGTCACTCATAATCATTAAGCCATGAGATACAAGAGCCTGGATGGGCAGCCTCACCATAGCACCACCTGTCATGGAATACTTAGGGAAAGGAGGAAAAACTTGACTGCAAAGGCTATCCCCAACACCTGCCATATTGGGAACCACAGAATTTCCCTGAGCCTCACATTTCCCATTGGGGTAATTATGCCCAAATGGGGATGATGATACCTCACCAGCATCACCTTGTTGAGGATGGTCTTGAGGGGCTTAAAATAGACACTGCCTGTTGTAGGAGGTGGGATTATTGTTCTTCAATTCTTCTCTCCCTCCCTCAACCATTGATGGTGGGATTGCTCACATGGCTTGCTTTAGCCCAAGGGAGTCTGGCAGTTGTGATGCAAGCAGATCATCAAGGTGCTGCATGAATTGGAGCCTCTTGTGATCTAGGGAATTACTGCATTAAGTGAGCAATGTATACCTGACAGAGAGAAGTTACCAACTGTTACCACCATCTACCATCCCATCTGGAGCAAATTAGAGTTAACACTAGGGTTATAAGAATAGTAATAGTTGGCATGTATTAAGCTATTGCTATGTACCAAGCACTGATTTCAGACTTTTACATATATTAACTCTCTCAGTTAACCTTTTGACAACCCCATGAAGAGGTGCTATTACTAGTCCAGATCTACCTAGGAGGCAACTAAGGCCTTTGGAGGACAAGGAACTTGCCCAAGGTCCAGCAATAAAAAGTGGTAAACCAACAGTTTAAAACATGTGCCTGACTCCTGAGTGCAAGCTCTTAACCACTGCACAGTATGTAGGACATGGAAGTTTAAATAAGTAAAAGACAAAGAACTTTCCAGAGCACAAATGAATCTAGGTACTGTCTGCCATTATGATGGAGAGCTCCTGCTGTGAAGTGAGGTCTCATTTGAGTTCTGTGGCTTGGGCAAACATACCTCTAAAATTCTCGAAGCCTCAATTTCCTCATCTGTAAAATGGACTGATATCAGTCATTCACTTGTACAGCTATTATGAAGATTAAATGAGGTCAAGCTAGGTAAGTATCTGATCCAGCAGGCAGAAATCCTGAGCATCTCTTTTGAAGAGTGGCGGGGGCAGGAGGAGTGGCAGAAGGCTTGATAACAAACTCTGCCCACCTGCCTGCTGAGTCCTAGGGCAGCTCTGACAAGGACAGAGCAGTCCTTTGTAAGACGGCTATTTAAAAAAACAAAACAAAACAAAACCTTTTACCTCAGATGGGAACCCGCGAAGTCCAGTGTTGGATTTTGGATTTTGCTTTCAGATCAGCATCCAGAGGTTTGGGCCCCTGACGTCATTCCTCTCTCACTTACCCAAGAGTTTAGAAAAACAGAGGACACCAGGTGGGGGCGAGCGGCACACAGCCAAGGCACATCAGGGTGGCTGCCAGCAGCAGAATGGGTGGCCTCCACTCAGGTTAACTACTGCCCAAATGACAGCAGGCCTGCTGGTTTTCCAAAGAGTAAAAATATCATTCATTTTAGTGCCAACTTCCAAACTGGCACATCCATCCTTTCTCAGCCTTCTAGCCATCACCTTATCTTGCCAGAGAGAAAACATCTTCATTGCACCCATTTAACGCACTGTTTATTATAAGGATTAATTTGTTCCAGCACTCAGTGCACTTAACGTCTTTAAATGTTGGCTTTGGGGCTCCTGTTCTGACCAAAGCAGCATTCTTTCTCTGAATGTTGTGTATCTGAAAATGTGCTGGATTGCTTCGAAGACTACAGAGTCTCTTTGCAATGCACAAATCTGTGTTCAGATTTCAAGCGGCCTGTAAATTAGGCCCTAACTGCAGGGCCAGTCTTGAAATATAGTCCCTCACCTCAGTGCCCTTCCTGAGGTCGCAAACTAGGGCTGATGTATGAAAGCAGGGCAGAGTCTATAAATTATTATTAACTCTTTGATTTTACTGTGAGTTTCTAAGACAATGATGTGGAATAGCTGGGTTCAAAATCTAGAAATAAGGCCTGGCTGGCTTGCCAGCATTTTAACCCTTCAGCCTCAATTCATCAAGAAGCCTATAAAAACCTCCATGAAAATGCTTCAGCCTCTGCCTTTTACTCTCCTAATGAATGCAGAAATGTCTGTGGCAAAGTATGATTTACAGGGAAAAAATTCCAGGAACTGTCATTTCATCTTTGCTGTAATAAGGCACCCATGGCTGACAACTTTATAGAAACTCTATTGGTGCCCCAGCAAGCAAACCACTTCTGAAGGAGGGTTGCCTCGAGATTGTCCAGTTCATCCACTGAGCTTTAATTTGCAAAAGCAACCCTTCGAAGGCCAGGAGATATGTATAACATAATACAGCTCCTGTTTCGTAATGTGCCATTTTTTTAGAATCAATGAAGCAAATTTTATTGAGTGGGGTCTGATGACCCACACATTTTTTGAATGAGGAGATCTTTAAAAAAAAAAAAAAACTGAAAAAGAAAGAAAGACACAAACTAACTTCAGATGGTGAGTTTGACCTCTATTGGTCTGAAGCTGAAAAAAAAAAGCCTATTTTTTTTTCATCTAAACTTTAATAAAAATCATGTTTCCATTACTTCTGTGACTGTTGCTAAGTAAACTCTCAGTGCTCATTTTCTCATTTTGAAAGAAATCACCCCCAAGGCTATAAACTAACAGTTATCATTACTATAAGTAAAGTATTAAATAACGTGGCTTTCTTTTTTTTTTTTTTTTACCATTTTAATTGCTTGTATGTGTACAATTCAGTGCTATCGATTATGTTCACAATTTTCTGACACCATCACCACCACCCATTACCAAAACTTTTCCCTACCCCAAAAAGATACTCTGTACCCTTTTAGCAGTAAAAAAAACGAGTTCTTTATAGTGTGATGAAAATTGCAACCTGCTTTGAAATTTTAGTGCAAAATTATTTTAAATAAATAGAATCCATACATTAAAGAACAAGAAGTCCCTAGTTCTCTAACTCTAGTTATTACTCCCCTTCAACCCCACCCCTACATCACTCAATTTTTCTTTTTAGCACTAAAAGCACAAAAGTTAAGGGGGGGTAAAACTTTCCCCCAACAGCTGCAGTAAAGGGAAGTGATAGCAAATCTACATAAGATTGCACAGGTGTTCTGATTAGCTAACAGTAATAATTGTCATTTTGATCACTGAAGCAACCTCAGTGCTCCTTGGATTAATAACCTTAGAAAGCTTACCCCTTTTCCCTAGCGACCCTCACCTTATCTATGCACCGTTGCCCATAAACACCTTGACTTCCTGTCTCCATCCACAGCTCTCAGCCCATCTCCAGCTCAAGTGGCTCCTCACCCTCTTATTTCATCCCAGCCATCTTCAGAAAAAGCAGCACACCCCGGGTGGGGAGTGGAAAATTCAATGATGGGACAGGAAGAAAATATCAGAACTGCTATTGATGTCTGTTTTATCTAAATGAATAAGAAACCAGGTTTGAGTCATATTCAGCATGTGAATGGACGCCATCCCCTGATGTGGATTGTGTGGCTGGTGGTCACATCTCACCTGAATGACACAGAGGACCCAGAGGGCAGCCTGGTGGCCAGCAGAAGTTGGCACCTACACTCACAATTTGGTTTTCTGTGTATTGTGGCGTATTGAAGTACATGTGCCCCAGTTGAGTGGATTTATGGATTATCTTCTCTGGTTTAATCTACAGCAACCCTTGAAAAGTGGCTATGTGGCTTAAAGAACCAATTCCTGAAAAGCATGCATGGATCAAAGTTAACACTATAACTGAAGGCAGTAACAAAGTCAAGATATGACTGACACTCATCTTCCTCCCAATATGCACCCTCTGAACACAAGCAAGGTAAAATCGACAGCCCATCTGAAAAGACACAGGCCAAAGTGTTTAATTACTGAGAAGGCCATTTGAAATTCATTCTCTCTCCAACCCAGGAAAGAGTATCCCCTGTGATACTAGCTTATGCCATTATTGAGCGACCCTAATTAGCAAGACTTTTTTCAAAATTATTTGTTTTCCTCTCTTTTTTAATTCCTATTTTTCTGTATATTAAATGTACATTGAATCTGAAAACAGTAGAATTTATATTATTGATATATCAAACGTGAGTGTCTTGCAAATCAAAGCTCAGGCTCAAATTGTTTTAGAGATAGAGGCATATACTTAAAAACAATGTAAAATAAGGAGACCAAATATGTAGTGCTTACTTGTTTTTGTTTGGGTTCCTCCAGAAGGAGTTGATGAGAAAAAGGATTCATCTGCAAGTCTTTTACTTGAGAGCAACCCAAGGAAACACTGAAACACTGACAGTAAAAGAGTAAGAGAACCAGGAAAGGACTTAGCCAAAAATGGTGCCTTATCCAGCAAGTTATCAATGAGGGTAACAAGAGCTTACTCTCACTGGGGAATTTGATCTCACCATAGAACACACCTCGGAGTTTCCCACCCAAGGGGTGAGGGAGCTGGGGTATTGCTAAACCAACTTCCATCAGTCATTGGCAGAGGGCAGCTCCCGGGGGCGGGAGGAAGGATCAATTTCCCAGTACTTCTGCCCTGCACAAGTGAGCAAAGTAGGCTCTATTGGCCACAGAAAGTCAGGTTAAGAAGTACAGGTAGCAAGAGATGGGAGTCCGGCCAGCAAGCACTGACGTGTGTGGGTCAGGAACTATGGGACTATGCACTCTAACAACACATGTCATTTCTACTCTATAACCATTTCCAGTATGTTATCTTTCTCACCCTGCCCTAAGGGATTAGCATACTCATTTGGTCACTCCAAACCCAAGACAAGCTCCTTTAAGACAGACCCCCTCACACATCTTTTTCTCTATATCTTCCTGGCACAGGAAAGACTATTTTGTAGTGAAACAATGAATGTGGGGTATATTCACTGGAGATCTACTATGTGTCAGGAATCCTCTAGGTGATGGGAATAAAGCAATGAGCAATATAAACTCTGTGCTTGCAGAGATTACATTTCATTCACTGATCAAAGAAACTTTCTTCATCTCTCTTAGCCCTTGTATCACTTAGCATTTGTTGCAGAATAAACAACCCCAGAATCCTAACAGCATGCAACGAGAAGGGTTTATTTTGCTCATAGGTCTTTGAGTTGACCAGAACAGCTTTGCTTCAGGCTATAGCAATTGGGTCAGCTCTGCTCCACAGGGCTCTCAACCCTTCCCCAAATCCCACCCAGTACTAGCAAGCCAGTGGGAGCATGTTCTTTTCATGAGATAGTAGATGTTCAAGAGCAGTGACAGAAAACACGATGCTTCTTAAGGCCTAAACTCAGAACTGGGCAACTGGCACTGCCACCTTGGTATCATTAGCCAAAGAAAATCGCAAGGTCATGCCCGAAGTCAAAGAGGAAAGGGCGTATACTCTTCCCCTGGAGGTGGGGGACTGCAAGTCACTTGGCAAAGGGTATGGATGAAGGAGGAGTAAAGAAGTGGGCCAAATAGTGCCTCATTTCCAATTTGAAAAGGAAAAGCTAGAAAATAGTATTTAGATAAAGGATGGATAGACAGGTAGACAGACAGATAGACAGATAGACAGTTGTGGTTGTTATTGTTGTGACTTTTTTTTTAATTTTTTTATTTTTTATTGACTTTGTAATAATATTACATTAAAAATATATATGTGAGGTCCCATTCAACCCCACCCCCCCACCCCCCCTCTCCCCCCCCCCAACAACACTCGTTCCCATCATCATGACACATCCATTGGATTTGGTAAGTACATCTTTGGGCACCTCTGCACCTCATATACATTGGTTCACATCATGGCCCATACTCTCCTCTATTCCATCATGTAGGCCCTGTGAGGATTTACAATGTCCGGTGATTACCTCTGAAGCACCATCCAGGGCAGCTCCATGTCCCGAAGACGCCTCCACCTCTCATCTCTTCCTGCCTTTCCCCATACCCTTTGTCCATTATGTCCACTTTTCCCAATCCAATGCCACCTCTTCTATGTGGACACTGGATTGGTTGTGTCCATTGCACCTTTATGTCAAGAGGAGGCTCAGATTCCACCTGGATGCTGGATGCAATCCTCCCATTTTCAGTTGTAATCACTCTAGGCTCCATGGTGTGGTGGTTGTCCTTCTTCACCTCCATCTTAGCTGAGTGTGGTAAGTCTTGTTGTGACTATTATTAGTATTTGCTTTGCCCCTCACATATCTGGCACAGTGAACCTCCGTTAATTTTCTGCCACTCCTCCATTCCATGTCTTTCTGGGTGAGCAGCTGCTCTTCCTCTAAGCCAGCCAGTGGGTATCTCAACAGACCCTTTCAATCCAAGAACAACTTCTCCCACAGCACAGGGATAAGTCCAGCAATGAACACACAACCCCAAATAGGTCAGCCAGAAACCTTGCTCAGGGATGCAGGTTGACAGAAGTCATCTCTCCTTCGGAGAATACAAGGTATGAAGGTCACTTTCTCAGCAGCGCTGGAGAATGAAGCCAACACAGGAAAAGCCGGGGCCAAGATGCAGAAAGTGCCAGAATCTGTTGTGAACTAAAGTTCCTGGACATTCACTGTCAGCGTCGGTCAAAATTCTGGTATTTCCCTGATGGTGCAAGAATGAGGGCATTACCAAAGTCAGTTCTTTAGCTGTCTGTGTTAAAAAAGAAAAAATATATCAATAGTGCTAAATAGATTAACCTATTCCTCTCCTAAATCCTCTTCTGTTAAATCACATATTACTTTCTCCTCTGTCTAAAATACACACAAACATGCTCATTTTTTTCAGACAGAGAAGTCTAACCAACAGAACTCACACCCATCCATCTTTGTGTCGTATAATACTTGAAAGAGAGCTTGTTATGCTCGATATTTTATACGTGATTATGGATTAATGGGTTTGAATATTTTCTAGGCCTAAGTAAACCTATCCAGCTCGTCTTCACAAGTTTGTTCTTCCTAAAATATTTTGTAGCTCCTATGTCATTATCATACCTACTCTTTGTTTCTAAATGTCTTTGTGTTTTAAACATGGAGTAAATAATCATGTGTATTTAGGTGGAATCATTGAGAGAAAATTACAACTTCAAGCATGCTCTCTGTTTATTTCATGTTAACAAGAGACACAACACAAGAAAATTCACTCTTTTAAAAAATCATTTTTCTCATGCTAATGTGCTGGAGGTGCAGTTAATGTTGGGGTTTAAGATATATTTAGGGGATTTGAATCTCTGGACTGACAATGTGATAGCCAGGCCCTGAGCCTCAACAGACTCCAGCACCTACAATCTGATCTATTGGACTTACCACACTCAGCTAAGATGGAGTTGAAGAAGGACAACCACCACACCATGGAGCCTAGAGTGATTACAACTGAAAATGGGAGGATTGCATCCAGCATCCATGTGGAATCTGAGCCTCCTCTTGACATAGAGGTGCAATGGACACAACCAATCCAATGTCCACATAGAAGAGGTGGCATTGGATTGGGAAAAGTGGACATGGTGGCTGATGGGTATGGGGAAAGGCAGGAAGAGATGAGAGGTGGAGGCGTCTTTGGGACATGGAGCTGCCCTGGATGGTGCTTCAGAGGTAATCACCGGACATTGTAAATCCTCACAGGGCCCACTGGATGGAATGGAGGAGAGTATGGGCCATGATGTGAACCATTGTCTATGAGGTGCAGAGGTGCCCAAAGATGTACTTACCAAATCCAATGGATGTGTCATGATGATGGGAACGAGTGTTGTTGGGGGGGGGAGAGGGGGGTGGGGGGGTGGGGTTGAATGGGACCTCACATATATATTTTTAATGTAATATTATTACAAAGTCAATAAAAAAATAAATAAATAAATAAAAAATTAAAAAAAATAAAAAATCATTTTTCTATTTCTTCCTTAAACCACAAGTTTCTTGAGGGCAGAAAATATTGATCCTATAATAATTCTCTGAGAAAGGATTTGGGCAGTAAATCATAATGATGTTTATTTAATAATTGTTGACTTAGATAACTTAAAGAAGTTTGGGGTAATTCTTTCAGAGTTGCAGCAAAAATGCCCAAATAAAAGAAAGTGATGAAATTAACATTCACTAAAGGTCCATTATGTGCCAAACACTTGAGAGACAATTGACAAAAATGATAAATTTTCAGTTGTAGGACTCATACCACAAGATTTCAAGACTTTATTTATAAACTACAATAATCAAGATAGTGTAAATGGGTATAAAGATAGACATATTGATTTATGAAACAGAATAAAGAATCCAGAAATAGAACCACAAATATATGGGCAAATGATTTTCAACAACAATGCAAAAGTAATTCAGTGGAGAAAGAACAGTTTTTGCAAAAAAGGGTGTTACAAAAAATTGAATATCCATATGTAAAAGAAAACAAACTTCTATTCATACATTGCACCATTTGCAAATATTAACAAAAATGGATCACAGATCTAAATGTAAAACATATAACTCTTAAAACTCCTAGAATAAAATATAAGAGAAAAATTTGGTGAACTTGAATTTGACATTTACTGGATATGATATTGAAAGCATGGTCCATAAAATAACAAATTAATAAATTAGACTTCATCAAAATTAAACTTTTCTGCTCTTAACATATACTGTTTAGAGAATGGAAAGGACTCAGAGAAAATATTTGTAAATTATATATTTGATGAAGAACTTATACCCAGACTATGTAAAGAACTCTCAAAATTCAATAACAAAATAACGAACAGCCCAATTAAAATTTGGGTAAAAGATTTTAGCAAACACTTCACCAAAGAAGATTTTAGATGTCAAATAAACATATGAATAGGTGCCTGTCATTTGCAATGAGGAAAACATAAATTGAAAACAAAATTAGTTCATACTATTAGAATGGCTAAAATAAAAACAACTGACCACACGGAGTATGAAAATCTTACATACTGCTATTGGGAATGTAAAATGGTATAACCACTTTGGAAAAGTTTATCAATTTCTTATAAAATTTAATATACTTACCATATGATGCAGCTCTGGGTTTTTACCCAAGATAAATGAAAGCATATGTTCCCACAAAGTGTTATACACAAATGTTCATGGCAACTTTATTTGTAATAAGCCAAAATCAAAACAACACAAATGTCCATCAACAGATAAATGGATAAAAAATTGTGATATATCTATACCTTAGAGTTCTACTCAACAATAAAAAGAAATGAATTACTGATATACTCAATAACACAAAGGAATCTCAAATTAGTTTTGCAGAGTGAAAGAAACCATACAAAAAACGAATACATACTGTATGGCTCCATTTATATGAAAGTCTAGAAAATTCCAGAAAACAGATCAGTGGTTGCCCAGGGAAGAGAATAAGAGGTATTGGGAGGGAAGGTTTCCAAGGGGTCAAAAAGAACCCTTTTGGAGTGATGAGAATGTTCATTATCTTGATTGTGGTGATGGTTTCACAGGTATATACACATGTCAAAGTTTATCAAATTGTATACTTCAAAGATGTGCAATTTATTTTTGCCAATTATACCCTAACAAGGTAGTATTAGAAGATATTCATTTACTTCTTACAACAAACCTTCAAGAACGGTAGTATTATCCGTTTTTTACAGATTAAAAAAATAGATATTCAAAAAGTTAAGTTCCCCAGCACACATGTGCCCTGTAGTGGGGAAAGGCTTTGAGCAACCAGATTGTTTGGGTTATCTTGAACAAGTCCACTTATTTTGGGAGGCCTTGGCTTCTCCAACCATAAAGTTAGGAGTTAGATGACATAATCTGTAATACTAGAAGCTGAGTCAAAGATGAGTAATTCATTTCTTCAATTGAAGATCTCATTGTTCATCTCTATGTTTGTAGGAAAAGTTCACCCATAAAAGGGTACTTTTCCCTAGGCAGAGTAAGGAGCAGGGGGGAGGTAGGGAAGAGGTCCCCTCCATAGGATTCATGAGAAGACCACAACCCATTACAGGATCATCCCCAGAAACTCCTTCCACTGCTCTTTGCCAACTTGTTTCAGAGAAGTTGCTGGGCAAGATGAATTGAAAGCAGGATAACTCTTAAGAAAAAGGCTTATTGTATCCTTGGGTCATAAATTTTACAAAACCGCTTCATGAAAAATAACTTTTGGGCCAGGAACTCCACAAGAAAAATGTCCAACCTGTCTTCAAATTTAGGAACTTTGAAAAGTCTGCATACCAGCAGGTCGAGATTCAGTTCCTTCATCTTAGTGCTTCAGTGTACTCTATTTGGCTAGAAAACAGAATGCCTGCTTTCTGGCAAACCACAGAGTATTCATCAGTGCAAGCTCTTAACTGGGCTTTGTCAAGGTGCCATCAAACATATGGCCCCAGTTCCTCTCGTTCTTTAATAAATAACAAGTAGTTCAACTTATTAGATGAGTGTTAATATTCCACATCCGGAAAACCAAAAATTTAAAGAACACTAAGCACTTTGCAGGAAGCTAACCCAAAACCCATTAGCCTGAAATAGGCCGAGTTTGTCGAAGAAGGGTTTATGGCCTTCAGACGGTTTATATTGTATTGTTTCTAGTTATATTCAAAGAGTATGTTTCTTTTATTGTCTTGACTATATATTACTAGTAAGTCCTTTGACTTTGTTTGGGTTCTTCCTCAACACCGACCCTGGAGCACACTGTCTTAGATGGAGGTCATGATTTGGGGACGGGGAGCTGAAAGATGAGGCAGGGAAGAGAAGAAAGTCAATAGAGGGTCCAGTGATGAGCAGGTCACCATTATGGGCAACTGGGACTCAGTCCCACTGGGGATCCTCTGATAGACTATGGAGAGCCCACCTCTGAAATGCCTCCTGAGCAGTGAGCAAGTTAGGTACAGACCCATTACTGCCCATCCCACACTGGTAGGGTGCTCCCAGATGCTTTGAACCCTTCTGGCCTGTGCATTTTGAGGCTCAAGAATGTTCCCTCATTTGGTCAGGGGACCCCTCCAGGAAAAGAGATGAGAGAAGCTGTTCTGTAAGTATCCTTTAAGGTGGGCCACGGGGATATGAGTAGGCATCAACAGCATCAACGTCATCTTAAAAAACTATGTTTATGTTTATTGACTTGACTTCAGTTGGTCTATCTTTTTTCAGATCTCAATTTTTACTGGATTATCTAGTCTTTTGTCTTTTTTTCTTTGTGTCATAGACCACATTGAAAATTTATGCCAACCCTCTCCTGAGAATAACAAGCCTAGTAACACAGACCTCAATCTCTCCTTTGCTTTCAGGTCATTCAGAGAAACACATAAGCCCACCCCACTCAACCAAGTAATCCCATTCCACCAAATGCAAAGGCACACATCAAAAATAAGGGGAAAGAATGATTTTTAAGAAAGGATAAAAAGACAGGAAAATGACTAGGCTTCATTCTAGGAAGACCCTTGAATTGTACTAAAACAGGGAGCTGTGGATCATCCCTCTAAAATGTGACCACTGCAACAGAGTCAGTGCCTCCCTTTTGCTCTAGGAGGAATGAGGTCTGACTCCAGCTGCCCAGACCTTACCCCCATCCAATGGATAGCAGAGTGGGACCCACACGAGGCTATGGCAGTGGGAAACCCTGAGGACACCTCGGTTCCAGACTCATAGGGGCCTAACCAAGCTGGAGGCTTCCAACAAAACAGAAGTGAGCTGCAGAAAAATGGACCAGCCCCAGAACCTGGGGAGAGTTCTCAGTTTCAAATGTCAATTTGGGGGCATCAGGACAGGAAGGATCAGTGAATCATCAGATTCCAGGCACTAAGGCTCCTCATCCTCATTCTCAGTACCACTTACCCAGGTGTACAGACCCAGAAACAGCATGGCAGTCCTGCTTTCAAGGATCTCACAGCCTGGAAAGGAGAGAGGTGGGCCAATAAACCACTGAGATGAAGGGGCCAGAGTAAACCTCTACGGATGGTGGGGGGGGGGGGGGAGTAGGCATTCACAGCAGAGGGAGAGAGCAAGCAGAGGGCTTCCCAAGAAGGTGAAGGCTTATGGGTATTTTTGATCCATGCTGAGTAGGCTTTTCCCAGATGGAGGAAATGGGGAGGGGTGTTCTAGGGGGACCTGAAAGTGGAGGGCAGTTTCAGGAAAATAGATCCAGGACCTATCTAAGTAAGTAACCACAGATTGGTAGGACTAGGTGCAATAGATAAGACATACCACTATTTTCCAAATTTTTTAAAAGTACTTGTTCATTATATATGAAATCATTCATGTTTACTTATAATACTCATTATATTTTTAATTACATTGTTTTATAATATTTCTTTATTTCATAACTGAATAATGAATTTCTAATTCCTCATAGAGTCTTAATAATTAATAAATTTTCTTAACAATTCCCCAAATTTATTCTCTCCTTCTTCCATAGAATCTCCAGGGTTCAGTAGGCACATGGGCGCCTTTAGAATAAAGATGGTATCTCTCAGTGTCCCTTGCAGCTAAGTGTAAACATACACACAAGCTTGGGTCTGTGAGATAGGTGCCAAAGCATCCTGTAGCCCATTTCAGGAACACTTCTAGAAAATTAGCTGGAGAGCCCTCTTTGCTCCTTCTTCCTGGCTAAGAGCTTGGAGACAGAGCCACCATTCCAGCCCCAGATGGCTTTTCCTCCAGTCTTACTGTGACTGAATTGCAGGCCATCCAGACAAAAAGTTTGCTGCTGGGTTTAATTACCAAGCACCCCAAATGGGGATAAGCACACTGACAGAGAACAAAATACCACAGCATGCCAGAACATGTGCTCCAGTATAGGGGTGTTCAGGGCAAATAGGAAAGGAACTCTGCCAGTGGAACTAATGGGAGCAGTTACCAAGAAAGAATTTCTGACCAGGGTATTAGAGGCACAAAAGATGTATAAAGGAAATAGAGGGAAAATACATTCCAAGTAAGTGGTGCACCTGGTACAAAGGGGCAGAAGGATAAAAAGGCCACGATTGGTTCAGGAAACAAAGAGATACATGAACTAGGAGGACAAAAAATGTTTGGTGGGGAGCACTCTGCCAAGGGAATTCCTAACATTTGTGGGGCTCAGAGCAAGAGTATAAATGGAAGCCCATGGACAGCATGTCCAAATATTCCAAAGGAAAGAAGCTATTAAACAAAAGTCATGCTCTTCTCCTATCTACACTAGTATACTTTCATAATGCTCTCCAAAACTGGGGTCTAATCAAATGGGATTTCTCAGAGTTTCACACTGAAAAGAGACAGTCGAGGAGCCAGCCCTTGGTACACAGCCTATCCCCCTCCCCACCTCCACCCTGACCTACAAGGGGCTTCGTTCTCATACACGTGGACATCCCAGGCACACTTATCAATCTCCATTCACATAAATGGCAAACACCCTCGCCAGCCACACCCCAAGTCTGTGGTGTACACACAGATGGTACAATTTTCCCCAAGGAGAAAGAACCCTTATAAGTCCTGGAAGCAGGATTGGGGCTGTTGAGCAGAGAATTCCAAGTTCCTGGTACAGTAAGCATGGACTTGATTGAAGAGGGGCACAGAATTGGAGAAAGTGAGGTATGCAGGACACCTCACCCTAGGGCAGGGGTTCTGGATTCTACTATAAGAATTCACTTATCTCTTCCTTTTTTAATATCTGTCTCCCTGTTAAAAATTGTGACTCTCTGAGAGCTAAGACTGTGTAGATTGTTTTCACAGATAGATTCCAGGAGCCTAGCAGAGACCCTCCTTAGCTCATATTAAATGACTAATGCATTGACTAAGTGTCAGGTGATTTACCACTCTGTGTGTTAGTTCAGCTGGTCCACACAACCACCCTTGAAGATGAAAATCATCAGCCATGGTTTACTGATGAAGAGACTGTGGTTCAGAGAAGCCCAGCTTGTCCAAGGTCACACAGGCAATAAGTGATCATGTTCAGATGCAAATCGTGTCTGCCCAATTCCAAAGCCCATGTTCCTTCCATTATAGCCTCATTTTGGGTGATAAAGCATCAGAGAGAACCATAGTTAAACAATAATTAGATGACTTCATGTTTAAATGCCTGTATTTTTGTTTGTTTTATAATAAAGAGGGGCTGAGTTCCAAGTTCCTTTCATCATTAAAAGCTTTCGACTTTTTAAAAAATCCTGAAGCTTTTGAAAAATTACTTTTAGCAGTTGCTTATTTCTGACCTTGGTTGCCAGTGTCCACTCCACTTTCTTTCCTGGCAGTCTCGTAAGGAGCCCTACAGTTCCAGAGTCAACACAAGGATGCTCACAAGCAAAGAGGACTGGAGTTCTTTTTTTCTTAGGAAAATTGCAGGATCCTCTTCAGACAAAATTGTATATTGGACTTGCCTTGGGTGTAGTAACCTACTGTTTGATCTCAGTGTACAAAGATATAAAGCTGAACATAATAAAACATGAAAATTTTTGGTGACATAATTTTTAATAAACTAAGAATTGGGAGACATTAATAAGTGTTTTAGGCCACACATTTACCTAATAAAAATAAAAATCCAAGACATATTCAATTTAGAGATAAAGAATGAAGATATCAGAAAAGAACTAGGGAGATTAAGGTTAGTTCGTTTTGCTTAGAATTTCCATATTTGTAAATCCTTTTCTTTTTAGCAGCGATCTAGCAATAAAAACAAACCCAAAGCATTGATTTCATGGATTTTTTCTGTTTTCTACAGCGCCCATCTCAGTATTAGAAACATAATAAATTCTTCCTATTTGATTGGTTT
Organism: Dasypus novemcinctus; assembly: GCF_030445035.2. Classification (NCBI taxonomy): domain Eukaryota; kingdom Metazoa; phylum Chordata; class Mammalia; order Cingulata; family Dasypodidae; genus Dasypus; species Dasypus novemcinctus. Next base: position 20,660,576 of record NC_080696.1, on the reverse strand, counting down.
TCCTTATCTTCAGAAAATCTGAGGATGGTTTGACTAAACTAACATTTATAAATGGATTTTGCCCTTTCTTAAGAGAATACAAATTCACATGCAAATCTGAAACTTGTGCTAATGTAATATTTTGTATGGCAGCAAAGCTGTATTGCATAATCAAAGTACCAAATAATTTAGGCATTTTCTCTTTTAACTTGGGAAGATTTAAAAGATGAGTTAAAGTCCTTCAGAGAAACGATATGTTATAGAAAAGAGCAGCCCCTGCTCCAGATTTATAACGACTCCCCACAGGTTGCATTCTAAATGTTTTACTACAGCGTTTGATGCCTTCGTGCCTGGGTACAGGCTCCCATCCAGCCGCACCCTCTGGCCAGGGAGCTTCCTCCCACCCTGCCTGCAGCTCCACTGCAGTGCTGCAGTTCCTCCCGCCCGCCTGCAGCTCCACTGCGGTGCTGCAGTTCCTTCTGCCCTGCCTGCAGCTCCACTGATGTGCTGCAGTTCCTCCCGCCCTGCCTGCAGCTCCACTGCGGTGCTGCAGTTCCTCCCGCCCTGCCTGCAGCTCCACTGCAGTGCTGCAGTTCCTTCCGCCCTGCCTGCAGCTCCACTGCGGTGCTGCAGTTCCTTCCGCCCTGCCTGCAGCTCCACTGCAGTGCTGCAGTTCCTTCCGCCCTGCCTGCAGCTCCACTGATGTGCTGCAGTTCCTCCCGCCCGCCTGCAGCTCCACTGCAGTGCTGCAGTTCCTCCCGCCCTGCCTGCAGCTCCACTGCTGTGCTGCAGTTCCTCCCGCCCTGCCTGCAGCTCCACTGCGGTGCTGCAGTTCCTCCCGCCCTGCCTGCAGCTCCACTGCGGTGCTGCAGTTCCTCCCGCCCTGCCTGCAGCTCCACTGCGGTGCTGCAGTTCCTTCCGCCCTGCCTGCAGCTCCACTGATGTGCTGCAGTTCCTCCCGCCCGCCTGCAGCTCCACTGCGGTGCTGCAGTTCCTCCCGCCCTGCCTGCAGCTCCACTGCAGTGCTGCAGTTCCTCCCGCCCTGCCTGCAGCTCCACTGCGGTGCTGCAGTTCCTTCCGCCCTGCCTGCAGCTCCACTGCGGTGCTGCAGTTCCTCCCGCCCTGCCTGCAGCTCCACTGCGGTGCTGCAGTTCCTCCCGCTGGTCTGCACTTTGCTGAGTCTTCAATATGGATGCACTTTCACCTTGCTGGCAAAGGCCCATTTCCTCACCCACCCTACTCACACCTGCTAAAAACCTGCTCCTTTCTTAGAAGCTCAGCATGAATACCACCTTTCCTTCCATTCTCCAAACCTTCCTGTTACATGCTTCTTTGTTTCATTCCCTAGAACTTTGTTTCTGCTCCCTGCCTTGTACCTTCTTACTATCATCTATGGATCTGTTTTCCTTTCTTAACTAGCTGTACTTAGAGGTTAAGGGATCTGGCCTTACCCATCCTGGTGGCTAGCACAAGGTAGGTGCTATTTATGTAATTTATGTAAATGGATGTTGAGTAAAATTCTCACTAACATGTAAACGATTGATAACTTTCTCTCAGGAATACTTCTAGATCAAGATATATAGAGGCAAAGGTCCAAGAGACTTGGTTGTCTCATTCATGTTAAAGAGGTTGGGTGAGTCTAAAAGAAAAAGTTTTATGACTTCAGAGTGCAGCTTGCCTATGGAAATTTGGTCTATCCAACAAAAAGACAGATTTTCCCAAATCTGCTAACTCAGATGATAGAACAAAGCTCATTTGGGCTATGGTAGTTGCTTGCTAAGATCAAGATTTGAAGGACTTTTTCAGCCTTTGAATTGCAATACAGTTTCACCATTTGCTAGGGCCTCAGATTTGCCTGCTGGATTTCTAGTCCCCAGAGAGTTTTGAAAAGCAGAGTTAGTAATAAAAATTAATGTGCCACTTTTTAGAGGCAGCAGAGAAGTTCAGTTAGTGTGGAGGCTGCCATGATACTTAGCAAAGTAATGCATGCAGTTGGTCAAAGATTAATGTGCAGATCTTAGCTGGCGGGATGAGATACAGCGTCACCTCTGATTCAGCTTTGTTTTTGCAAATGTGGTACCCATGAAAACAAGACAAGGAGTGACAGTGTGTGCCAGGCACCTTGTGGGCCCAGGATAGTCTTGCTCAGTTCTGACTGTGCTACCTCGTTCTGGCTTGGAGGCCTCCTGCTTGGTCTCTCCCTTCCCAGAGCCTGCCAATGTTTTTGAATTGTATGGTGGTTTCAAGTTGTGGATAAATGTCCAGTATTTACTTGGACAAAGACACCCAATTCATTTTGCCTTGAATCCTGGTTCAGTTTACAGCCTCCCTCTTCAGAGGTAGAGGGTGTATTAACTCACTCTTCCCACTACCTTGTCCCACGGCACCTTTTCAAGCTGCGGTTGGAAAAACCAAACACCCTCCCAAGTCTGGACACAGGCACTTGTTATGACTAACTACACAGATGAACCTGAAGTTACTGGGGTTCAGCTCAAGAGGACAGGGCTCACCCAGCTGGCGGAGGGCTCCAGGAAGTAGACCAGAGATGGATTAGGGATGTCGACACATCTAGGGATGGACACCAATTAAGAGGCAGGAAAGATGGATGTTGTCTCCCATAATATACCATTATGCCAAAGAAATTTAAATAACCTTATAACTTCAAGCTGAGAAAATACAAAAAGTACAAAGATAAAAGGGAAGCTTGCCTAAATTATTTGGTTGGCTTTCTGGGGTTTTTTAAATCATGCAACATAGATTTGCTACAATACTAAAAAGGTGTTAAATTAGCACAAGTTACCTACTTATAGGTCAATTTGTGTTCTATTTACAAAGGACAAAATCCATCCACAACTATTAGATTAGTTACTCAAACCATCCCAAGATTTTCTGAAGGTGGGATAAACCAACCAAGCAAGAAGGGTTTATTATGTTTCCAACTCTGTGATAGGAGCTGTAACCATAGGCTTACAAATAAGAAATCCATGAAACAAAGCTCTGGGTTTCTTTTTAAGTTAGACAAAATATATTAAAAACAGATCACAGTATGGTCTTTGTAGGATAACTGCTTATTCCTCTATAGATGGAATATCATTTATTTCACACTTTGGTATATTTTTAAATTCCTTACCCACAGCAATTTATTCAGTTTTTCTTGCTCGTATAAGGCTATTTATTGATTGGATCAGAGGTGATCACATGACCCAAAAGCAACTGTGCATAGACTGGTTGAAGATGTATAAGATGATCTAGCTGGCAGAAGCAGCCCCATTACCTCAGCCAATCAGGCAAGAATGCAAAGTGAAACTAGAATGAAAGTTGAAGAATAGAAAGAAAGTTGGTGTATTAGTCAGCCAAAGGGGTATGATGCAAAATACCAGAAATCTGTTGGCTTTTATAAAGGGTATTTATTTGGGGTAGGAGCTTTAGGTGTTGACCAAGATCCAGACCTCACCCTCCAAGAGCATTGGGGTGATAGTCACACCTTAAATCTTTGGGTTAAAGACTTAATCCCCCTAGTACAATGAGGTGAAAACAACATCCTCCTTAATTTTTGGCATACAGGCTCAACCCTCTCAGAGCAACAAATTGACCACCTGGCCTTCCCTAATCCATAGGGGACAGGCACACCCCTCTCAGACCTATGGGGTGCTGACCTTAACTGCCTAATCCTTGAGGAATGTACTCTACCCTTTCTGTACCCTGGGGTGGCAAAACTCTCCCTGAATACTGGATGGGAACATCCACCCTCTTCAAATGCTGGGGCAAACTCATCCTCTCTGTACACACGGGTGGGGTTCCTCTCTTGGCCCAAGGTGATGTCTTCATTCCAGATCCCAGCTTCCATGATTTTCCTCTTAAAGCTGTTTGTCCTTCAGTCTCTCCTTTCCATGTCCTTTTCATTCCAGGGTGACAGTAGTTTTGTTCACACAGCTCTCTCAAAAACCTTGTTGGTTTAGCATGCAGGAAGCAGGGGTCCAAGCCATCAGACAGTAAGACTTTCCACAAGTCTTTCCGAGATAACTGCATCTTCAATCCTAATTTACAAGTTCCAGGTTTTGTTAAGTCCTCAGATGGGGCACTTTCATCTGGGAGCTTGATTTCCAGATGCTTGGAATTTCTGGAATCTGTTTCTGTTCCCTTTGTGCCCAACAGTTCAGTCCTCAGAATATCTCTCTCATCTAGTATTTTGCTATAAGCTTCAAGGAGAAGCCAAGCCACATTCCCCAAGTTTACTTTGGAAATTTCTTTAGCTAAATGCCCAAGCTCACCATTTTCAAATTCTGCCTTCCATAAAACACCAGGAGGTAATCTTGTTAAGTTCTCTGTAACTTTAAAACATGGATTGCCTTTCCTCCAGTTTCCAATAATAGTTTCATCATTTACTCCTAAGAAATAATAAAAAGTCTCTTTAGCATCCATATTGCTATCAACAGTCTCTTCAAAGCAATCTAGGCCTTTTCCATCAAGCATTTCACAGTTCCTCCAAAAAATACCCCTTACCCATTTATAAAACTGTTCCAGGATTTTGGTAATTGCAAAAGCATGACCCTACTCTCCAGTACAAAAATCTGATTTAGTCAACCAAAGGGGTGCTGATGCAAAATACCAGAAATCTGTTGACTTTTATAAAGGGTATTTATTTGGATAGGAGCTTACATTTACCAGGCCATAAATTATAAGTTACTTCCCTCACCAAAGTCTTTTGACACATGTTGGAGCAAGATGGCTGCCGAATTCTGCCAGGGTTCAGGCTTCCTGGGTTCCTCTCTTCCTGGGGCTTGCTTCTCTTTCCTCACAACCAAGCTCCTCTGTGTGCTTACTTCCTGGGGTTCCAGCTCAAGACTCCAGCATCAAAATTCCAACATCAAAAACTCCACCTCAAAACTCTTCTGCCATGTCATTTTCCCTGTGAGTCCCTACCCACCAAGAGCCTGAAGGTTGGAATGTATTGTTTAAAACACACACACAACATGCAAAGAAAAATAATAGAAAGTTAAACACAATTTTTTTCTGCTTGTGGCAGATTTAACACTATATTTATTCTTATTATCTATTTTTAACAATGAATATGCATTGCCTTTTGATGAAACACTTACTTTTAGTTTAAAGAAACACCAAAAACTAAGAGTTGCAAAAAATGAGACATTTACAAAGAAGAAAACTGTAAATATCAAGGTTATACTTGCTCAGAATATTCATTCTCCCAAATATAAGTAAATATATTAATGCTGTATCTTAGTTTGGGTTTTCCCCAGAAAACCACTTTGGGACAATGATTTGAGTAAAATATATAGAAAAAACCTCCTCAGGAGTTGGGAAGTGGAACAGAGAAGAGTAGGAGTCAACATTACATTCTCTAATAAATTAGCACTGAGCAAATGAAGCATGATCCTTCTGGGGGCATCTGGGAAAATGTGTAGACTGCACCTCACCTGAAGAGTGAAGAAGCCAGGTTACCGATCTACTTGTACCCTCCAGTCATTGACAGAGAGCTGATCTCAGGGTATAACACCCCAATTCTATGTCTGGAGCAAGCATACATCTATGGTCAAAGACAGTTATCAGTCAGAGCAGCAGGTGCTTACAATGAGTAACTTCTTTGTGTAGGGTAGCATGGGTGGGCTGTGACATCATCTGCCCTCAACATCAATAGAATGGGTTCATAGTGGAGTATCTCATCATGGATGCTTTCAAATTAGTTGTTACAGAGCAAAAGTCAATGTCATCTAACAGTTATTCAATAACATATTGAGATTAGGTAAATCAATATCTAAAAATATAGAGCAAAAGATTGTGTTGTGTTTTAGTTTGCTATAGGGCTGCTGATGTAAAGTACTAGAAATGGGTTGGCCTTTATGAAGGGGATATATTTGGGTTAAAAGCTTACAGCTCCAAGGTCATGAAATGTCCAAATGAAGGCACCATCAGAGATGCTTTCTCACCAAAGACAGATACTGTTGATCCTGCTGTCGGCCACATGGCAAATCAAGATGACCACCAATCTCTGACAAGGTCTCTACCTTCCCCTCCAGGTTCATCATCTCTTGGGGCCCAGCTCCTGGATCTCAGCTGTGAGCAACCAGGCATAGGGCTTGCGTGTCTCTTTCTGGGCCTTCTCTATCAGTCTCAGCTGCTCTGCCTTTTTCCTGAGTTGAGCTGGGGAAGCTATCTGGCATATGGCTCATCTCTCCCTGGGCCTCAGCTCCTTGAGCTTTTCAGGGGCTTTCTTGCTTGCAGCTCAGTTGTGGGCAAAACTGGGATCAATTATGGTGGCTCCCTTTTTCCTGTGAGTGTGTGTGTGTGTCTTTCTCTATATGTCTCAGTTTTTATCAAACCCAGCAAGAGTGCGGAGACTCGACCTGAGTCAAGCCTTACTGATGCAGTCCAGTCAAAAGGGTCTCACACCCATGGGAAGGGAATGGATTAGATTCTTTTTGGGATTCATAAAAGGACTTCAAACTGTCACATGGTCTAATTATATTATAATAACAGTGCATTCTTTTAAAAGACAAACTATTACATTCGTTCCAGCATAGAGCCTCTCACTTTAGCATACCTTCATGGAGCGTGGGTAGTGAACCCAGTGCACCTCACCAGGTTACCACAGCCATGTGCTGGCACAGAAGCAGCTGCCTGAGCTTGACCTGCAGAGAGTCAATGGCAGTCAACAGCATGTCTCCTGATGCTTATTGCATGTCAAAGGAAAATTTTAAACATGAACAACTCATGGCACTGGTGTAAATCATGTTGATACAAGACTCTAATTTCCCCACTGTAATAGGCTACCAGTCAAAGGGAAAGATTCCCACAGAACTTGTAAAATGAGGAATAAGACCACTTAAATTTTCCTCATGGGCCCTGATAATACCCTTTCTATAATTCCAAGTGACTCTCTCCAGTGGGCCACCTCAACTGAATATTCATTATCATGAATGGCCCAAACCTCACACTTCGGGACTTAAATGCCATGTTGTTTAATGTGGAGGATGATGGACTACCAGGCTTTCTCAGAAAATATGCTCTAGAACAAACAGTTCAATCACCAGAAATGTAAATCTTTTCCAACCCTTGATTATCTTCCCTTGGCAGAGAAGGAAATCAATAACATATAATTGGAAATAATTCAAAACCACATCCAAATGGTGCAAGAGACCACCAAGAAATGTGTGACCATGTGACTTGCTTTGGCCACAGGATGCGAGCAGACATGATGCTGCAGGGGATGGAAATGTACCTGTGTTGTTGGACTGACGCTTCTGCCCTCATCATATAAAGGACCAGAGAGTCAGCAGAGCTGATCCAGCTGAGGTCAGCTAACCACAGCCAGGCTGTGGATGTATGAATAAGCCCAATCAACATCAGCAGTCATTAAGCCAAGCCCAGACAACATTAGTCAACCCCCAGTCAACTTATAAACATGAAAACTAAACAAATACTTATTGGTATACTCCATGGAGATTTTCTAGTTGATATGCAGAAATATTCTGGCACAGTTAACCAATAAGGAGCAATGAAGAATAGAAATACCTATTATAGAAACTTTAAGTAAATTGCCGTGGTGTGCATGCGGTAAAACCCTGCCTTTTCTCCCCTACAACATTTTATGTGATGAATGCTTTCTAAAAATTTCCTATTTCCCACTGATGCTTTTTTGTAAGGAAAAAATATATTGAGTTTCTCATCTGAAGGCACAGATTTAGACCCAGAGAAGAGGAGTCTTTGAATACATAAGTTCCTCAAGAATGTGCAGGATCTTAGAAGACTTAGGGATGCCCCAAATCTTGAGTGTTTGGGATTACTTTATCATTCTAAGAACTGGAATTTCACCCCACCCCCTAAGAGACAGGACCTGTTTAACAAAGGAATTTTCAACTTCAAATATTACCAGAGGCCAACAAGGAAATTAGAGAGCAGTTTAGTCCAATGGTTAAGAATGGAGGCACATGATCTGCCTAATTAAAATCCCATCTCCATCAACCATGACTTTGAGCAAGTTATAATTTTGCTGTGCTTTGGTTTCCTCAAATATAAAAAGCAGTTAATAATGGTATATTCTTTGTAGAGCTGTGGAGAGGGTTAAGTAAATGAAGATATGTAAACCACTTACATAAGCATCCAATAAATATTACTACCTTCCTTAACATGATATAGCATCACTTGCAAAATATGAAACTGCCCTTATGCAACCTCAAATCATGAGGAATCTTCTGGAAATGTACTGAAATTTCCTCCACTTCTGATCCCACACCCGAACACTCTCTAATTCTTTCTCCCTTCCAACAATTGTAACCACTAGTTCAGGCCCATGCAGATTCTAACATGCTCTGTATATTTTTTGTTTGCCCCCGTAGATCCACTGGTCAAACCCCTATGGTCTGTGCTTTAGGGTGCTAACTATGGAGTCATTGGACAGGCTCAATTTCCTTTCTTCTGGTTGGGAGACCAGCATTTCAGAGGGCTGAAGTAACTATTCTCTGAGGTTAGGGTATTTATTCTCCCATCTCCCTCTGTAAGTGCTCACCATGGGCAGGCCAGGTCCTTGACCAGCCAGTTGTCAAGCAGCTCTTTCTTCATAGTGCCCTTGCATGCAGGGTGTATTACAGTAAACACTCTCTACCTTATTACTCAAGGCCTAGAGCTGAGAATGTGTTCCTACTCAGAGTTCTCCACTATTTCTTGTTGTTTTCCTGTGCTCTGCCAACACTTTTGTAAATTGGTCCTTTTGCAAGCTCTCCTGAAGCTACTCAATTTGAGCATGACATCTGTTTCCTCCAAGGATCCTGATTAATATAGTAATTGATATCAGAAGTGCCTCCAGGAAAAAGACCTTCAAAATGGGATTCTGGGATTGGGCTGCTCACATATTTGTGGAAGACACAAAAAAACCTCTTGCCAGATGTTAACAAGACATGGATGATCCATTGCAGCAGTAGCATCTGAATTATACTCTCATGGTGGTGTAGGGGTGAAGTGCATTTGGAGGTAAAGGCATTGGGGGCATTGAGAGACTAGGTTTTCATCACTACAGCAACTGGGGTACTGGTGAAGAGTCAGAGGCCTCTTCTGAAGGCCACAAAGAGTATACATAGGAAAAAGGAGAAAGTAAGGCTGAGAAAATATACTGAGAAGTACTCATGGAAAACTACAAAATCCTCATGGCAACTTTGAAGGAGTCCTTTGTCTTCTGAGGTTACAGGGCAGATAAGGCTGAGAACATTGCCAAAATGTATGAGCAGGGTATGGAGGAGCATATATGAGAGTGGGGGGTTGAGGTTTTAGATCAAGGAGGACTCATAAGGTTTGATCAGGTCAAATTTAATGACACCCTTAGAAATGTCTTCTATATACCAGTTATTGTTCCAAGTATTAATCCAAATTAGATAAACAGCACCATGATACTGTCCCTAAACCTAACTTGCAACTTAAAAGGGTACCATTTACATTCTCAAACTTACAGAGAAGCAAGAAATATAGCAGGACATAATGACTGTATGTTCAGTGACATCTCAGTTTTCTATACCACTAGGGATTAGATAACATAATTCTGAATTATCCAGGTAGCTAAAGCTTAACTCCTTAAACTTTAAAGTTAAAAAAAAATCATTTTATGGCTATTTTTCTAAAATATTACATAATTCCCTGGTTTTAGAAGCAGAGAATATTAAATACAATTCAACTTTTATCTTCATACTGAATGTATCAAAGTGATTTATGAATTGAAAGTGTCATATCCAAGGCTTATAGAGTTATCCATACTGCTCCTTTAATAGAAAGCAGTTTAGAAGAATGCATCAAAATATTTTACACAAAATAATAAAATAAATAATTGAAATAATCATGATAAATGGAAAATAAAGATATGACAAAATAAAGGCTGGATTAAGATGAACTAAGCCTAAAATAGCATTGATATCAGTGTAAACATTCATTCAAGAGCATTCATTGAGTGTCTCTTCTCAAGTTGTAAGACAATATAGAGGGACCTAAGGGAGGATTTGCCCATGGACTTGGTTTCCTGTCCATGTCCTGGGCCCCTACACAAGTTTTTACAATACTTTTATAGGGTCTCATCTGTCTTCATTCTCCCACTTGCTCTTTTGGATGATCATACCAAAATAAAGAACTGGTTTCATGTATAAAGATCATCCATTACTCCCAAACAAGTCCCTCTAAACTGGACAGAAGAAGCAAGAATCCAAACTGCTACTTATCAGCACTTCTTCTACTCTTGAGTGTCTGTCTTTCATTTTCTTTCTTCTGTCTCTTCCATTAATGCTTCTACTTTCTTTCCCAAGCTATTCAACATCTGTCCCTAGTAGTTTTATTGTTGTACCAGCAGTGCCCAATTGAGTGTCCTTTCACCTTTGAATTGAATAAATAGACAATTGTATTAGGCCCTGTGACCTTGGACATATTGGGTTAATATTCAGTGGTCCTCTCCTCAACTGAATGAGAAACATTCTGGAGAGGTGAGGTTGCATGGATCAAAGATCCTGTTTATAATGAATTTGAGACATTAGTAGATGTGTATTCCTACTTTGCGCTTTGGGAGACTGCATTGAATCAATCAGTTGATATTATATGGCAAAGCCACTTTTTGAAAAATAAATTTAGAAGATTGAAAAATATGAGTACAAGAGGACTAATACTCCTTATTTCTTCCCTTTGTCAATAGTTGAGGAAAATTTCAGATACGCATGGTAAACAAGTGGAAATAATTTCCAAGCACAGGTCAGTCTTCAGTGATGTCGACGCACCAACATTTTTGTTGTGAGGACCTTAATTGTGCACGTTTGCACAGTGAGATGCCTCAAGTAGCCATGCATTTGACTGACAGCCTCCAAGTGAAGTCCCTTCTGCAATAGAGGACCCTCTTTAGTGACTACCTTCTTGGGAAACCTCCTCAAAACCACAGGATATTCTGATTTCCCTCAGACTTCAATAAAAATACCCACTTCTTGCTTATTATTTGTTATGTCATTCTGAGACAAGGTGACTGTTGTATGCACAGGATCTACCTGGCCTTCAGTCAGTCCACATGATCATCAATCGTGTGTCATAATAGAAACATTCGAAATGGAAACAATAGTCACAGAGCACCGATGCTTACCATGCTCACAAAAAAGAAATTTTAGTTCTTATGTACAGATTTCCCATCTCTCCCTGATAACTCTACTTAACTGGTTGAGAGAAGCCAGAATCAAAGGACAGCCAGACTCCAAGCCTATCTGTTACAGGCGAACACCTTCACAAAGACCTAACCATAATGTAACTTGCCATGGGAGAACTTTGGCCTCAGACCCCATCCAAGTCGCTCAAGTTCCTGATATATCAGTGGCTCCCAGAGCATGAATCTCTGACTCCAACTTGAGGAAACAGATTATGATCATGACCGTTGTCTTAGCATGCCAGGGTGCTATGATAAATACCACAGTGGGTTAGCCTAAACAAAAAGCATGTATTAACTCACAGTTTTAGAGGTTAGAATTCTAAAATCAAGGCGTTGGTAAGACCATGCTCTTTTCCCAAATTCTGTAGCCTTCTGGTGCTGGCTTGCCCTCATCCTTGGGATTCACTGGCTTGCATCTCTGCCTCCTATGATATGACCATCTCTCTTGTGTCCTGTTTTTCCAGTTTCCATAGACACCCAGCTTCTAGCTCCTCCCTGTGGCTTTCTCTGACTTCTAGCCTCTGAGATTTTTCTCTTTATAAAACCTCCATTAATACAGATCAAGACCCATCCTGACACCTTAACTAAAAATAGCATCTTCAAAGATCCTATTTACAAATAAATGTATACCCACAGAAATGCAGATTAAGATTAAGAACACATCTTTTGAGGGAGTGCATAACTTAATTTACCACAACCATGATCAAAATCACCACACTGTCCAGACCTGAACAGTCCAATACAGTAGCTACTAGCCACATGTGGCCCTTTAAATTTAAATAAATTAAAATTCAATTTACAATTCATTTCCTCAGTCACACTTATCACATCTGGAGTGTTCAATAGTCATGTGGCTGATGACTACCATATTGCACAGCATAGATATGGAGTGTTTCCATCATAGCAGAAAGTTCTATCAGGCAGTGCTGGCCAAGGTGTCTACTATTTAAAGGCCTTTTCCAAGTGGCACTTCTAATTTGATTCTTGCAAGAAACCTGTGAGGTGCAGTTTATTGGTCCCATTTTATATACACAGAAACTGAGGTTCATGGGGTTCAATAACTCATTCAAATCTCTCAGTCGTCTGTTCCTAAATACACATCCATTTGTCTTTGATGGGTCTGCACTGATAGTATGCCTCCTTGCCAAGGCACCCAGCCCCACACACTGTAGCCACCATGGAAAATGTTGGGAAAGATATTAAAGTCTAAAACCCTCCCCTAGAAGGACAGCCAAAGGTAATGGTTGATGTTAAGTCCATTTTCATCTTCAATGCTGTTGAAGCAGAACAAAAGGAAATATTATCATTTTTCTAATTAATGTATGGCCTCTTTTCCCACCATCCCAGTATTCCTCCCAGAACTGTTCTGTGTGTGTGTGTGTGTGTGTGTTTAATATGTGGGGCTGATCTGCTTAAACCCCAAACATGCTTTTCCATATGCTTCTCTTTCCCCCTTTTATATTTCCTTTAAGTACAAGTGCTAAATCTGTGCCATATTTTTATTACCTCTACACTGATGTTGTTGACATTTTTTAGTTATTTGATGTCTGAGAAACTGGTGAACCTTTCATTTGCTATTCTGAAACTTAAACAAAAAAATCTAACACATCAGGGGAAAGACTATGTTTGTATCCATATAAACCACCTTGTACCCAAATATATTTCAAATGGATCTGAAAATTTCTATCTCTTACTAGCTTTTTATTAAGCTGCTATTAATCAGTGCAGGAAAATATTTTCTGTTATATTCCCTATGACAGCCTTTCCATTTCTTGTTGGAATGAGAGACTCGAGGCAGTGAGATGATCAAACTCATCCCTACACTCAGATCCATGGGCTCTTTCCTCATCTCCCCGACCCAACGCCATCCTGCCCCCCTCAGACATCTGATGCAGGCAGCAGAAGGGGAATCACGTGAGACACAGCTGAGTTCACCAGGATGATTTGTGAGCCTCAGTATTTGCACATGTGTGGCCATGCGGGACCTCTCTGGCCGGGCCAGCCGTTTCCCCCACATCTGTTGGTTAATAGGAAATCCAAATGTACCAGACAGCACTGGGGAAAAGAGGGGGGATGTATGACCCACTCTGGAGAGCTCACACTGGAAACAAAGCATATATGGCTCCGATTTTAGCTCTTTCCAGATACATTTGCACAAATGAAATTTATCTTTTGGGGGAAAAAACCACTCAGCATGGTACAAATGATGACAGGAGATGGTACAGAGGCTACTCAGTGGCATTTGAAGTAGCTGCCAACATCAGTCTGGTTCCCACCAGATGGTTCTGTTTTCTACCTCTCCATCCACTTCTCAACCTTCCTCTTTGTTTTGTGTGTGTGTTTCTGTGTGTGTGCTTTCCTCTATGTCTTCTTCTCATTCTTTCTTCCCAGCTTTTGTATTCTCTTACTTTTGACTCCCAGAAAAAGGCCCTGAGTCAAATTCTGGGTGGACAGAAAGCTCTGCAGCCACCACCAAGCCTCCTTCATTGATGGTTAGCTAATATTGAAATAATTTCTTGGAGGTAAAACATTCTCCTTGGACCCCCTTAAAATATAAAAACTCTCTATAAGAAGTATTGATTAAAGTTCTCAACACTCTAACAAATATTTTCTCTGGACAAACAGAGCACCTGAGACAAGTAGATAAGGGGCAAGAAAGGGCAAGAAGGTGTTGACCAAGGGCTTGCTGGTGGCAGTGAAAAGCTATACCATAATACTTTAAATTTTACAGCAAAGAATTTTATCTCACCCACTCTTGCCAGAATCCTTAAAGTGTCATGGGAAACAAGCGCAGTCCTAGCAAAGATAAGGAGGCATTCAGTAGGGCTTGGTGAATCCTAACATCTTGTTAGAGAAGGCAGGCAAGAACAGCGAGCAAACCAGGTGCACATAGTTGTTACCATTCTAGGGAGAAGAAAAGAAAGAAAATTAAAAACTATTGGCAAGAATTTCAAATGCCACCCTGTTATAGGTAGGGCTGCAGGTCAGCCAGTATTCCCTGTATGGCCATACCAATCAATTGTAGCCTGAGTCTCTGCCCTGGCTATACTCATTGCTAAGTACTTTTTAATATCATTTTGTTCAGGTATATCAAAAAGTGTCTTTTGTGTGGCTTTAATGACAACTCTATAAACTTATGAATCCATCAGAAAGCTTCAGGCTGCAGGGAATGGAAAACAAAACTGAACTTAGCATAAACTTCATAACTCACATACTAGAGGGCTTCAGGGCTAATTAACAATAATATCAAGAACCTGCTTTTCTTCTCTCTACTTGACCAAACAGCGGCCACTCTAACCCTAAGGCTGGTTCCACTCATGGTCCAAGCATCTGGATGTATTGATTCTCTGCTTATGTGTTCTGGAAAGAGATGTTGGATTGCTTCTGGAAGTCTTCTCAGAAGAGCAAGGAGTAACATTCCCAGAAACTCCCAAAAAACTTTATTTCATAGCAGATTGGCCTGGACACCATCAGATTCATTCTCATGGGCTGTTTTGGGTAAGGGGTATGGGCTTACCATTGGGCTGATCAGGCTTACCAAAGACCCTAAGGTGGTGTCAGCTTCCCTAGGCAGGTGGAGGTACAGAACGCATAGCTGAGTAAGTCAGCATTCTGCTAGGAGGGAGGAAAGGGGGCATTACTACTGAGTAGTCGTCCAGCAGTATCCACTACAGTAGCTCCATTACACCCACCTTCTGGGGGCAGAGGCCTAACGTTCCTTTCTCAGGGTCACACAGTCTCCTAGGCTAGAGATAACTAAAGTGTGGTTCTCAAACCAGAGTTGGTCCAGAAAACCTAAATGAGGTATGAGAAAAAGGTAGTAGGAAAAAAAATAGAAATGTCAACATTTTCCTTACCAAAGACTCTTTAGACTAGACTACCAATGTCCTTGAATCTCTTTGCCTTTAAGCAGCAGAGGAAAACAATGCTTTTACATGAGTCAACAACTACTTTCATTTCAAATAGGGGTTTAAGTCATTTACTTAAAGGATTTGAAGCAAATAATTCAAAAAACCTTCTAAGACAGCTATTGGTTTTTTCCCTTTAAAGAAAGGGCTGGCCAACTTTTGGAATACACATTAAAATGAGTTTATAGATAATTAAAGAATGGACGCTTTAGGACGTGAACCTTTAATAACAGCAGCAGGCTGGTTCCCACTGAATGGACAGATGGTAATGATTCAAAACTTCCCTTGTTCCACCTCTCCTAAGCCTCCAAAGGAGCCACTTTTGCATCATACTGTAGTTACTAAAGGAACAAGAATAGCTTCTTGTACTTAACATTTCTTTTTACTTTGCTATAAATTAGGTTTTATGCCCATAGAAAGATATGGGAAACACTTTTTTGACAAAAGCCTCTACTGGGATTACATTAATATCTAAAGTGACTGGTGTAGATCCCATGGAGTATTGTTATCCCCCTGAGATATTTCCCTAATTGAGTGTTCTTTATCATTTTTAAAATTACTTTTTACTTTTTCAAAATGTTTTTTATAAATATGATTGGCATTGTCTGAATTTCCATAAACCTTTAATATATAGCAAATTTATGTGGGAAGGCAGAAGAATGAGTTTCTGACTTATCTATAAACATCAGTGTTACTCTCATGAGGAGTCCCCTTGCCATTTCACTGAACCCATAGAGGGTATAGAGGAGTCCAGGAGCCCTCGTGAAATAGAGAAAGGTTTGCTGAGTTGATGTAATTGTTTTGGATGTCAGCTGCCATGTTGTGAGGAAGCCCAGCCAGATGAAGAGGCCACATGTGGATGTCCCTGACAGAGCTCTAGCTAGGACTCCAGCCCCCAAACAGCATCATCTGGTCAACATGTGACCATGCAAGCAAGCTTTCAGATCTTCCAGTCCCAGCATTCCAGACACCCTAGCTGATGCAGAGTGGAATAGAAATTATCACTGCCCAAACTGCAGATTCCTGAGCAAAATAAATGTTGTTTTAAAGCAATAAGTTTTGCATGGTTTGTTACCCAGATAACTGTAACACATTTTTTAAACTTTTGTAACACTTGGCTGTACCTCTGTTTCTCTGCTTAGACTATAACTATGGACAGTTGTGTTTGTTGTAGAGTTTACCTTCCCTTCCACCAAAGGAGTACAAGCATTAAACAAAGAATCTCCCATCATGAGTCTGTGGAGTTCAATGGGATTTCTAGAAAATTGTGCCTCCTACAGGTAACTCTTGCTAATAAAGCAGTTCGTATTTTCAGTAAAGCAAATATATGTCTTCAACTCTTATTCTCTATTTGGATAATATAAACCCAAATGAAATGTAGGATGACAATCACTACTTTTAATAATTCCAATGCCAGTTGCCCTGACTTATCACATGTCGATTCTGGATAAATCTGCCATAAGTGTCTTTGGCCTTGTCCCCACCCCACATCCCTGGAAGAACCCAAGAATGACCCTCCCCTTTATCTCATAGATGTGAAGCAATGCTGTCCTCAGCTACCAAGGATGTTAGTGACCCCTAAGCACACATACCCAACCCTATGCTCCTACACTCACTCAACAAAGATTTTTTTCTGATGCTCCTTCTCCCTATGGTCCCTATTATCTGACTCACAGAGATTAGGAGATAGAAGAAAGATGTCAGAATTAGAGCAACTGGGAATTTCTAATGGAAATAGTTTTTATAGCAAGAGATAATTAGGATCCCAAGAACCAAGTATAACATAGGAACTCAGAATATACTTCCCTACAAAAACAAGCAAATGGCTCATAAGTAAGCTTTTGGAGTGTCATGAAGTCACAAACTGGGGACTTGCCTGCCTTTCCCATCCTCTTCTAGAAAGGTGAATCTCTTTGCCATATTGAAGAGTGGTCTCAAACTTTTAAATCATGTCAAATTTATTAGAAAATAATGTTTTAGTTTCTTTGGCTGCTCCAGCAAATACCATGAAATGGATTGGCTTAAACAATAGGAATTTATTAACTTACAGTTTTGAGACTGAGAAAATGTCCAAATCAAGACATCATCAAGGGAATGCTTTCTTTCCAAAGACCAACTGCTGTTGATTCTTGGCTCTTCTACCACATGACAAGGCACATGGCAACATATCCTGGTCTCTCCCTTCTCTTCCTGGTTTCGTTGCTTCCATGGCTTTCTTGTTTCTGTGGCTTTCTCTCTCTCAATCAGTATTCGTTTCTTTTATGAAGGACTGCAGTAATAAGATTAAGACCCATACTGAATGAGGTGGGTCCCACCTTAACTGAAGTAACTTCATCAAAAATCTTCCAGTGAGTCTACACCCACAGGAATTGATTAGATTTAAGAACATGGTTTTCTGGGGGTACGTACAGCTTCAAACCACAAAAAGCCTATCATACATGCAAGTATAAGATCCTTGAGGAGAGGCTCCATATGGTAGCCATCTCTGTATCCCCCATAGACAAAACATTGCCTCACAAATAAGTGTTCTACCAATGTTTCAGAAACAGAGGGAAGTAGGAAGAGAGGAGGAGGAAGAAAAATGTCGGTAACTGAGAGAGACCCAGTAAAAATTGTTAAACCATTCATGGCATAGGAACATCTACCAAAGTATACATAAATGGATCATTTGATACCTTAAAAAGCAGCATGTGATGGTGAATAGGAGCAGAATTTTCAGTCCAAAGTTGCCAACATACCCATGTCCTCTAGCCAGCAGAAATAAGCCCAGCTTAGCTGATGCCCTTAGATGCAGTGAGGCAACACTTAGCTACACAAAAGTCATTAAAGCCTTTATATGCACCCAGCTAAAAATTAAATTATATTACCCAACAGTTATTTGTTAAATTACACCTAACCTCTCAAGTTCAAGGAGATTGAAATTATCTGATGCTGTGTATGGCAGCAAGTGGGGGGATGAGTTTAGAAACCAAAATTGAACATGGACAGACATTAATTTCTCACACTCCAGATGTTGTCTTCTTTGAGTTACCCATCCTGGTACCAGAGGCCTTTGGTGGCAGGTCCCAGCCCCTCCACCCCAAACACTGGTTTTAGCCTCAGCTATGGAATACAGTTCTGGGTGTGCTCAGCATCAATTCCCTTGACATGGAGCATGTGCTAACTGATCACAGACATCAACTCTCACTCAATCCACACCTGGGAGCACTCCAGGTATGGGAGAGGAATAGGGCTCCTGGAGTCAACTGTCAACCAATGGAATCAGAGCCAGTAGTTAAATGTACCAACCTCCCATCCTTGTGAAAGCTAGCTCTTAGAGGCATCTATAGGCTTCTTGGAGGCCTTGGCTGAGCTCCTGTTGCCTATAGCAGTAATCTAAAATATGCACACCTATAAACATTTCCTCCTGCCCTGCCTTACTCTACCCGTGTCTTTACTGCTGCTTCCTAGGATCCCTGCCCAAGTCACTAACTGCAGGCAAGTCCTTGTATCAGTCTCTACTGCCAGTCAACCAATCAGAGCAAGTCAGAAAATGGCACTAAAATGAGAAACCATGAAATTAAAATGTGTCCACAAAAAAATTATGAGCTATATCCAGTTCAGTTTTTACATAACTCTTTGTGATGGTTAATTTCATGTTTCAACTTGGCTAGGCTATATTGTCTGGTTATTTGGTCAAGCAAGCACTGGTCTGATAGTTACTATGAGGGTATTTCATAGATGGATTTGCATAGATAGTTGATTACATTTACAGTTAATTGCATCTATAATCAACAAAAGATTGCCTTCAGCAATAAGGAAAGTCTTCTCATCTAATCAGTTGGAGGTCCTAAAAGCCAGAAGTGAGGATTTCAGAAGTAAGAAAGAATTTTTGCATCCACTCCAGTCAGCCAGCTTCTCCTGGGGAATTCAATTTCATCTTCATTGGAGTTTCCAACTTCTGGCCTGCCATATGGATTTTCAACTTGCCAATATACAGTCATATAAGCCAATCCCTATAATAAATAAATCTCTTAATAGTTTCACACACACACACACATCCTGTTGATTTTCTTTCTCTAGAGAACCCTATTGTACCCTTATAGTCAAAGTATGTGACATGATAATAATGATCAAAATAATTATCACTAACATTATTGAGCACTTAGTATGTGCCAGGCTTTGGTATAAGGGCCATATATGGATTAACTCATTTAATCCCCAAAACATCCCTAAAAGAGATTTTATATTATTATTCTCATGGTATATATTGATCATCAGCACTTTATGGATAAAATCAGGGTCCTCATTTTCTTTTGGGACTCACAAAGCAATAGGCTTTCCTAGAGGCCTCAATTAATATTTCTTTGATTGATTATTGAAATTACATGAAGGACTAAATGGGAAACACCAAGTAGATTTCATTTCTCCCAAAATAAATGTAAGTAAAAGGCAAGATATAAATCAAGGGAATTTATGAAATTTGTTTTCTAATGAGGTAGCCACATTCAGCACAAGAAAAATTACCTGGCAATGAAGATCCAGGTAGGAAACGAGAGGTAAGGATAGATGAGTGGCTGGACCTGTTCCAGGTCATGGAAGGGCAGTTCAAAACCACCAGGAAGCAGATCCCTATGAAGAGCTCAGACACTGCTATGTTGTTACACCCACTGCTGACTTTTCCACCACTTTGATCTAGTCATTTAGTGACCTCAGCCTCAGTTTCCTCATATGAAAATGGGAATTTTGGACTAAGTTATGTCAGAAATTCCTCCCTGTGCTAAAATTCTGGTTTAACTTTGCAAATGATGGGGGGGGGGGGAGGTGTCCTTTGTCATTCATGTGAAGCCCTTGTTACTTTCTAGAGCTCTTACTATGAGAATAATAATGCTGCTCCATACCAGACACTCTAATCAATGCCGAAGAGCATCCTGGAGCCACTGAAGAGAGAATGAATTGTTGGAATGTATACAAAACAGCAGTAGTGGACCAGTAGAGAAGCCATCTTCTTTCTTGGCTACCATGTCAATGACATAATAGATAAGGCTAATTTCCCATTAAACAAAAGTGATTGAATCGACTTGTAACTTGGTGTTCCAGGAAATGCTACAACAATTATCTGAATATTTCTTCAGGATGCACCACAATCTGGGAATATGGAATATGTACAAGTACTTTTACAAAGTGCCATCAAAGACTAACATGTTCCACTGGCTTGAAGCATAGGCACTGTATAATTAATTACAATATGTAAATGGAAAACTGTTTTGAACACTAAGACTGCTAATTAAATATGGAAAAAGAACTAATCTGCTAAAACTTATTTCAATAATTGTCCAGTTACAAAGGTTGTAAGCCACTGGGAATAGGTTGTAGTAAAGTACTAAAAGATGCACAAAATGTAATGACTATTTGATATATAATTTTATTTTGAGATATATGGAACATCTACAGACTACACAAAATTAAACAACAGACACGTAATTTCTTTTAATTTTTTGAAAACACGGTTTTTCTCTTGTCCTAACATAGCGATTGATGCCTCTGAGTAATCACAAAAATAAACTATATAGGTTTGGGCAGTTAGATTATTACTACTGAAAGAAAACATGATGCAGGGTAAGTTCACTGACACCTTCATAAATTTCAAGGATAATCTGCTCTACAGCTGCTTCTTTTGCAGCCTGTCAGGCATCCTCAGTCCAAGCTGATATTCTCCACGGGAATCACAAGAGACCTGGGATGCTTCTCCAAAATCAGGTACTTCCTGAAAAGGGACCAGACTTAGACCCACCATGCTGGACTATAACGATGAAAACAAAAACAACTCGTTGGTGTTTTGTTTTTACCAACTCAAATGAGGCATTAGTCCTATCATCTGGTCAGAACTTCTCAACAGGCAAGAAAAAATAATAGCCCCTGAATCTACACCACCAAGAGGTGCTTTCTTACTGAATCTATGGCCCTGTCTCTGATTTTGCTCTCATGCACCACAGTCCACATCTGATGAATAGGGTTTCATTTCAGACTATACTCCTTTCCCCAATGCCTGCCTCCTGGTCAACCCGGGTTGGATTTGTGGAACCCATGCCAACACTTGCAGGTTGTCCAAGCAGATCCCACACCACCATGTGAGTCAGGGAAACTTGAAAGACTTCCACTGCGTCTTGGGGAGACCTGAAGAGTAAGGGGAGTAGGACTAAAATTCAGATGCTGAAATTCTAGCTCAGTTCAACCACCTGCTCACACTGCAGTAGGCAGTATAGGGCAGGGGTTCTTTTCTAGTGCTCTACAGTGCAACTTCTTGGATTTGAATCCCAGTCCTATACTCACTCTATGTCCTCGGGCAAGTTCCTTAACCATCTTACACTTCAGTCTCCTTATATGAAAATGGGATTACAACGGTACCTTCCAACTAGGTTTTATGAGGATTAAATGAGCTAATGTACGAAGAGTACTTAAAGTACAAGACATTTAAGCTCATTTTCATAATTGCATCATTTGGACCCATATGATCTTAAATGCCCTTTTAGCAATGAAATTCATATCAGCAGTGCCTCTAGGTGGACAATAGTAGAGGTCCAACTGCCCCTCCACTAGAGCACATTTTTAGAGGGCACTTGAAGATGTCTAACCAACCGCAAACTCCTCTAAGAGCTGCATCTCTCTTATCCTCTAAGGAGTACATGGTCTAGGGAGTTGTGTTTATATCATGTGTCTTGCCTCTGCCCCACCAAATGGAACAGGGTTTGTTACAAGAAGTTTGCAATTCATGGACTAATCATCAACCAACTAGTAATCATTTGTTCTTTGTTGAGAACAGTAACTAAACAAATAGAGATAAGCTCCAAGTGGAAATACCATCTAGGACTGAGGTGGCCAATTCCTGCCACCTTTATCTCTAACAAGTAGGCAGAGAAGGTATATCTTCAGAGAGAAACAGGAAACTAAAGCAGGCTCAGAGAGAAAAGAGATCCCACGTGGCTCCAGAAAAAGAGAAGCAGAGAGCTGACATGGAGACAAAAAGACAACAAAAAGCAAAAGTCATTATTGGAGTCTGATAGTTTCCCAAGTCCTAGAACTGGTTCCCATTTTCTGTTCCCCTTTTCTCTGAGCTGTCACTGTGCCCTTTCAATAAATTTTGCTTGATATATGAGTCTGCTTGAGGAGTGCTCTGTTCCATAAAACCAAAGAGCTGTGACAAGAACATTGCTTTATAGCCAGTGCTTAACTCAGGACCAGAGCAGGACCTCAACAGCTATTTCTGGGCTGGATGTGCCAGGTAAATGCACTCAATGCCCACACTTACTGACCACTTCTCTGCCTTCTTCAGGCTTTCTTTGGCCAACACTACAAACAACGGCATTGCCCTTGGCTGTTTCCAGTATTTCCTTGTTTGTTAGTATCATCATCATCACACTTTGAGGCACTAGGAGACAAAATAAGATGCTATAATGTCAAAGGAGAAAACTTTTGTTCCTAATTCATAAAGATGCATCTGCTAGAGGGCAGGCAAAGCTAGCTCACTAGCTATATTTAGTGCTACCTCATCCCACTAAAAAATTTTTTGAACTAATTTGCCAAATACTTGACTGTCCAGTACTACATAAAAAAATACATTGGCAACACTTTCAAAGCTAAAGTACTACAGCCTGCCTTCAAGAAAATTCACTCATGTCTGATCACTGCTTTCAGACAAGTAAATTCCTCTGTCCCCTTCAGAAGCTGGAGAAGTTTCTATAAAGAGCCTAAGGAAAGTGGAAATCAACAGAAGAGCAATCTTTTGGGGGAAAATTTGTGCTATTAAATGGTCTGAAGACACTTACAAGTAAATTTCAATATGTTCCTAAGATTAATTTATGTTCAACTGTGGTTCATAAAATGGGCAGAAAATCTCAAGTGGCAAGGGATATGTGAATTTCAGCTACTTCCTGAATTCAGCAGATGAAAAGACTATTCTTACAACTGAGCCCCGGGCCCTCTTCCTTTTTGAATGATGTTGCTTTCTAATGCAGAACTTCTCATAAAGAAGACACACTCAATTCCCTCTGGGCTGACTTCTCAGGTCTCCATTGATTCCAAGAGAAATCCCAATGTTGAAAGTCTTATTATGTAAATTCTGTGATGATCATAATAAAGAAATGGTACATAATCGCATTTACTACATGCCAGATGCAGGCAACTCTCAATTAATTATCACAAAATCCATATGAAATAGGCAGTATGATTTCCCCCATTTTGCAAAACAGTAAAGGGAAAACCTCTTATTTTAAGAAATGGAAGGAGGGAATTGGACTGGATTAGATACCCCAGATTAATTCGCAAATGGCACAAATATCTCAAACTTTGCAGTTTACGCTGACTCCTCAGGTTTGTTTTGTTTTTAATTAATCAGATAACTTGCTTTTTTCTCATGTTATCAAACAAGTCAGTTCAACAATGTCAGTTGATTATTCACCATGTGCATATCACTGTTTGATGCACAGACAACTCAGAGGGGCAATTGTAATATGCTAGTCTCTGTCCTACCAAGCTATGTTCCTAAGGGCCCCTAGTTTTCAGGTTTTCCCAAGGGAATGTCTGACACGGTTTCTCCCTGAAAGAGAGAAGCCACCTTTGGAAGGCCCAAGGCACATTGGTTTAACGGATTTAAGAACAAATGGTGGCCTGTTCACTGATGAGCCCTTGAGTAAAACGGCTCCCTTCAGGGCTGGTGGGAGCAACCTGCTTAGAATCCAAGAGATGTTTTAAAACTTGGGGGCAACCCGAATTTGGGTAAAAATAGCAACTAATGATCAACTGCATATAGGAAAAGTAGCATAAGGGGGTCTGCCTTATTTTCTTTGTCCGGCTATTGCATCATCTACCTTGCCTGCCCTTGCCCTCCTCTTTGAGTTCCACTCGCATCCAGACCTTGGCCAAACTTGGCAACTCAATAAGTAAAGCCCAGCTCAGGAGGGAGGGTGCAGAGTGGAAGATAGCAGGCAATACGAGAGTGAAGGCAAATGGCCAGGATGTGAAACCCCAAGTAAGAAGAGCCCAGAGGGAAGTGGGTACATGCAGATTTCACCTCCCAACTCAAAAGCAGCCCAGTTCTATGTTAAGAGCAAGATGCTGCAAGAAAGCAACACGTGGTGAAAGTTTAAAAGGGCCCATGTCTGGAGTTGCTTTCTAGACTCATAAATTCTGTGTCCTGGAAGGATTAACCTGGTGCTTTTTCGCTCCTTCCCTGATATACTGTGTCCACTACGGCCTCCTGTTCCCAAAGCTTCCACCTATCATGTTTTCCTACTTAAAATAGTTGGTTTTTTAAATCCCAGCCAAGGTCCATTTTCTCACCATCGAGTGTTTTCACACTTGCTGCATTCCTCCCCCTCCCCTCACTCGTGCTGCTTGTAAAGCATCCCAGGGAGTCAGGGAGTGCTGAGTACAGGGTGGGGGGTGAAGGTTTGAGACACCCCGAGTTCAGGATTTATTAGAGTCACAGGGAGCTCTCAGCACCCAAGGTTGTGAGCTGTAAACCCAGCCCTCTAGTGTCAGCCCTTTCAAACCCAGACTAGAATGGAAGAAATGTGGGAGAGGGAGGAGGGGAATGGGCTTCTCACCCCACAGGCCTGACAAAGCTACCTCGGAGGCCCCCTGCCAGATTTTTGGCTCACCCTTGTTACCTGCAACAGGTTTCATCTAGTTCTTCTCCTTTTTCCCTCAACCTTATAGTTTTGCCTTGGACCCATGAAGAGGAAATGGATCTACATGTAACTGGCATCTCACAAAACTGGTCAGGAGTCCTCAGCTCTCTTTCCTGGCTTAAAGGAAGATGGAAACTCAGACTTGGAAATAAAGGCTTTTGGGGTTTACCCTTGATGGAGCATTGGTCCAAAATCCACTAAAATGATGGCCTCTCACTCTTCTGCTGATTTATTCTGCTTGGGATCAAGCAGGCACCACCTCCGGATTTCCCATTTACCCAGAAGAATGAGAAACAGGATCAGAATTGTCACTGGGAATCTGACTCTGTCATGCCCATCAGCCCCAAATATAAGGGAACATACATCAAAGTAGCTGTTGGCTAGGGAAATCCTGTAAATGTACAAAGAAATTGAAAATTATATACCCAGAAAGCAAAATTGCGGTAACGCTTTGTGGTGACAGTAGCACAACATTGTGCAGGTAAGTAACCGCTGCGCTGAACACTTGAAAGCAGTTAAAATGGGAATTGGTATGTTGTGTGTCTATTACCTCAATACATTTTTTAAATGGAATACTATTCAGCTGTAAGAAGAAATGAAATCAGGATGCATGACAACATGAATGAACCTTGAAGATATTATGTTGACTGAAATAAGCTCTAGAGTATATAGGTACTAGGAGATAGAATGTGGGTTGAGAATGGGAACTGATGCTTAATGTATGTAGTTTTTTTTAGAATTTTTAATAAGGTTTATTATAAAAGTGTGGAAATGAATAGAGTTGATGGTAACTGCTGATTTATAAATGCAATTGTGGCTGAATGTCTGTGGACATAAATATCAATTGAAAGGAAGCTGGAGAATATTCTAGGGAATGTATAACAGTGATGTCATGTGGATGAAGATTGTGGCTAATAGTACAAATACAAGAATGTTTTTATATTACAAAGTGCTAAGAATATGGTGATACATGGGAAAATTACAACTAATATAACTTATGGATGACAGTTAACAGAAATATTGTAATATTTTTGCAGCATTGGCAAAGAAGATATATCAATTCTAAGGGACAACAGTAGGTGGTATAAAGGCCTATGGGATTTTTCTTTTTGGAGTAATGAAAACATTCTCAAATTGACTGAGGTGATGACAGCACAACTCTGTGATGAAAATGAGAGCTTCTTAATGTACACTTTGAACAGATTGTACAAAGCATGAGACTGTATATAACATAGGGCATCCAGCAATGGAAAATGGACTGTGGTTAACAGAACAAATATGAGAATGCTCTCTCATGAACTGTAACAAATACATAATACTAAAACCGGGTGTTAATAACTGGGTACATTGGGGGACAAATACACCAAATTTAAGTTATGGGCTATAGTTAGCAGTAATCATTTGAAGATGCTCTTTCATAGTTTACAACAAATGTTTCACAACAATGTAAGATGTTGGTGGTGAGGTGTTACGTGGGAGCCTTGTATGATGATAGGCATTTTTGTTTTGTAAGTTCACAACTTTTACTATTCACTTATTATGTATGTATGTTCATATATGAATGATATACTTCAATAAAATTTTATGAAAGAAATTGGAAGAATGAGTAAAATGATTTACATGGCTGTCCTTCCAAAATGCATCTTGTAGCAGTTTAATCATTTTTTCTCTTTTTTTTCTTATTTTCTTTTAAAATCTACATTCAAAACATATAAGGTCCCCATATAACCCCCACGCCCCCACCCCACTCTTCCCACATCAACAACCTCTTCCTTCATCTTGGCACATTCACTGCACCTGGTGAATACATTTTGGAGCACTGCTGCACCACATGGACAGTGGTCTATATTATAATCTATACTCTCCCGATGAATTCCAAAAAGAAATATTGGATTATGCTTGTAATCTGATCTGTACCTGGACATGACTGAGTTATGATTAGGGCATTTACTCCCTGCCCCTTGGTGGGCAGGGACTCACAGATAAAAGACATGGCAAAGGACAGAGTTGGAGCTTTTGATGCAAGGGTTTCTGATGTTGGAGTTTGATGCTGACGACTTAAGCTGGAGCCCTGGGAAGTAAGCTCACAGAGGAAAGAGAAGTCAGCCCCAAGAAGAGAGGAAATTTGAACCCAGAGAAAAGCAAGCCCCAAGAACATAGGAACCCAGGAAGCCTCAATCCTCGCAGTTACTGGCAGTCATCTTGCTCCAAATAGATTTTGATAAGGAAAGTAACTTATGCTTTATGGCCTGATGTCTATAAGCTCCTACCCCAAATAGATACCCTTCATAAAAACCAAGCAATTTCTGGTATTTTGCATCAGCACCCCTTTGGCTGAATAGCACACTTCTTAATCCTACCTTCCTGTTAGCTTTCTCATCCCCTCCCTCCTCCTCCGTGTCCAGAAAAAAAACCTGGGAGTCTCTTGAATTCATTTGCACTCTGCCTCAATCACTTTTCTGAGTAACTCATTCCATATGTATGTTACCCTTTGCAAGGAGGAGTGTGTCTCAGTTCTCCGTTTTCTGTGAGTTTCCTGATTTTATGAACAATTTCCTAACAATAAGATCAATTGGACCAGAGGATACAGTTCCAAGGAGAGTGGCAGAATCCCCTTCAGAGACCGCAGTCCGACTTGGCCCTGCCAAAGCGCTGGGGCAAACTCCATGCGGAATAGGTCGGTGCTGGCAGTCCAAGCAGACTGCATGATCTAATTCTGTAGATATTTTTCCATCACTGAGTTCTATGACGCCGGGTGGATTCTCTGACAATAAAATTACTGCTTTGCCATCTTCAACAAAAGCTAAATAAGCTATTTCTTTTTCTATCATGAGTACCTCACAAAGGCAAAAGTCACAACTGATTAATAAGACTCGTTTTAACAATTACCAAGGGTCTTTCTTTCATTATTAGAGCAATACCTGGCAAGTGCTTACTGCATGCTTCAAGCTGATGTATTTTAGGAAAAGCCAACATGAAGAATATATCAATACAATTTTAGGGGATGAAATGCCTGCTTACTAAAAGCCACAATTCTCAGATTCATATTTTTATTAAAGCAGACTTTCATTTGGTGCTACAGATTTTACTAAACCCAGCATTTTTTTAACCAAAGAAATCTTATGACTAGCCATAAATTTTCTCCAAGAGATCATTTTCCAATCAGTTCCATTATAACAAGCCTATGCCATTATACTTACCTCCAAAATATACAATTACATGAATTAGTGTATACCAATGAATTTTTAATTTTTTGCCTATTAGTTCAAATCACATGAAATATTTCTGCAACCGGATATTTTTATTGAGACCACAGCACACACATTCCAAACAATGCATTTCTATTCAGATTCTTCTAAAGCCTAATCAAAAAAGTTTGTATTATCTGTTCTCAATATGCTATTATTCAAACCATTCTTTTACTTGATTCTGCTCGCTCTAATCTATGAGTGCACATTTTTGGCCCACCTCTATATCTTGCATACTTTCTTTTTGAGATCTCAAAGCACAGAAAACTGTGTTATTGATATTGCTATTTTTTTTGCAGATTATAAAATATGTGAATCACAGAAATTTAGAGCTGGAGGAGATTTATGAAGAATTGCACTTTTAAAGACCACAAACTTGTGGTCTTTTTCAGTTTCCTTTTGTGTGCTTCTTTTTAGACGGCCAATGGTCCCAACTACACGTGGTGAGCTCTTTAGGGTAACAATCGATTTAACTCTAGCAAGAAGAAATACAAGCATTAAGGGAGATAATTTCTAGATAACCTCATTAATCAATGAACCAGCTTGACTTGACCAAGCTTTTAGAATTATCTCTGCTTTTCTCCTAAATTGCAACCCTTTAAATCTGGTCCTTGAAAGTAATCTTTCTTACTTGCAATTTTCTTCTGTCCCCTGGCCAAGACAGACACTTTTTCTCAAATTCCCCGGATACTGATAAAGCCAAGTCTTTCCAGGCTGGCTTCCCAGTAATGGCAGTCTCCACAGAAACACACACGCATGTGCACACACACACGCCAACACATACACGGGTTCCAGGCTGAAACACAGCTAGGTCCCTGTCCCCGATCAGGCTGCCTCTCATACCAGCAGCTTCCCTGAACTTGCCACTTGAACTGGCCATGACTGAGGGCAATGCCCAGAAAACTCTGTTAAGCACCTAACTCAAGTCCTTCCCTGTCTTGACTTGACACTGAGGTCTGGGTCCCTACAGACCTTGTAAACCCACCACATAATCCCAGCTCTTCCGCCTCAGTTCCAGCCGGACAGCAAGCAGGCTGCTGGTCTCCCACTTTTCCACCAGGTACTGTTCCTTCCCAAATTATACCTGCAGTTTAGGAGTACCCTTCCCCCAATCCAGGTCATCCATTTCAGCCAAAACTGCAAGCAGAAAGGAATCATCTAGAACAGGGATTCTTAAATTTTTGGTTCCCTGGACCCCTTTGCCAGTAATTGAAAACCACAGAATACTACTATAATTTATTGCATACATTCATAAGTAAAGGAAATGCTAGATTCCACTTAGAGGTCAAAGAAAATAAAGGTAATAAGTTGAATTCTTTTTTCAATTCAAGCTCACAGACCCTCTGAAATCTTTCCACAGACCCCTGGTTTAGAACCCCTGATATAGAACAACTTTTGTGGTTTTGCTTTCTGGCCTCCAGGGTTCTTCTCTGTATCTCTTTGCTATTTTGGACAGCTACTTATCAAGATTTTTAAGACCTAATTGTGGACATATTCTGATTCTGAATGGCTTTCTGACCTCTGGCTGGGGTCCCCTGGAGAAAATGCAGAACACTGAAGTTTCAGTTTGCCTGGTCTACCAGGACAGCTGGTTGGTTTGCCCATGCCCAGCCTCTGCTCATCCTTCCCCCCGTGGACAGCCCTAGACTGCCCTTCTCCCACTTGCCCATCCCTTCAGTATTCAAACCACCACCCACACTCCTTTGGAAACCCTTTGCATGGCCCCAAAGTTATCTTTTTCAATTTAGCATTCTCAAAGATCACGCATTCATTAGATCTCTTCCTGGGGGTCAAATATATGTAGCTACTATGAAATTAGCTTCAAAATACAGAATAGGAATTCCAGGGATGAAGAGAATATTTTCACAGCATGGCAGCTGTGAATCTCTGTCCATAAACTCAGGTATGCCAGAAAGATTATTCCTTAATTTTGTTCGAATTAACCTGATTTCGACCCTTTGTCCCTGCCCCACCTGACTGACATTCCACTGAATCTCAGGTGTTCTTGAGGTTTCCCCATCAATCCCCAGGCCAGGGTCACCATCAAAGCTTTGAGAAGAGATGGGCCAGGTAGGAGGTCAACTCTTTAGCCATCATCCCACTTAGGGCCTGCCTGAGGCAGTCAGCATCCTAGACCAGTTCCTCAAGGCACCAGGACTCTAGACTCCCAAGAAGATAATGATGAAATCTAAAGCCCTTGCCCTGTGTGTCTGTTGAGGGTACATTCAGCTTTCCTTCCTAAGGTCTCCCAAGAAGAAACTAGGACCACCTCCTTGGAAACTCACAAACCTCCGTCTCCTCCCCAGCTCTAGACTCAAAATCTCTGTCAAATCAGAGATAAAACCCTTTCTCTAGCCAACCCTCTTCAGCTAGTATAGAGGCTTCCAAAAACAAAAGCCAGGAAGCCCTCAGGCTGCCTCTGCTTCCTGCCCTCCCCCACACTGAGTCCGGAAAGCTGGAATCTGCGCCCTTTTAAAAAGGAAGAGAAGAAATAGGGATGCAGGATCACAAATTTATATCTCAAAGTATAATACAGACTCTTTAGCAATATTGGATTTAATAATATCTTATTGAAATATATATAGCTTTAATAGCAAATCCAGATAATCCTTGCGGGCACCCAAAAGAAACATAAATAATCATAAAAATCCAAAATTTGACTTCTTTACAAGAGTGCAGCACAGAGCTAACTATACTTTATAGCTGCTCCTTATCTAGCTGGAAATAAGGAAAAGCCATTCAGGCTAAAGAAATAGAGCCATGCAGATGAACAGAAAAAAATAAATTTCATTCTATCATTCAGCTGGCATATTTTTTCTGAATGGATGACATGATGAGAAGATTTGTGAAGGACTCTTTCTAGCCTATTGTTCTGAAGGAACACAATCTTCAGGAAAGATCCAAAGATTCTGAAAACCAGATTCAGGTCAACTGTAACAAGGAAACCAGTGGATCTTTTGAAAGACAAACATAAATCACTGGGAGGTATAAGAAAGTTATTTGTATTATTATTATTTTTTTTTGGAGATACAATGTACCTGTGGTAAAGTGCACACATCTGAAGTGTACACCTTGATGAAGTTTTACATATGTACACCCCCATGTGACCACCACCCAGATCAAAATGTCAGCCATTTTCAGACCCAGAAGGCATCTTGGGCCCCCTGCATAAATTGGAGTGAAAAATGATTTTACTAACCATCTTGATTTGCTTGAGCTTCCAATTTATCCAGGGAATTAGAAAGAAGAAACGGAGGTTAATGAAGCAGGCTGACATACCAATGATCCTTTGTGGTGCTGAAGACCCCAGCGTCTGCCCAGAGGATGGAACTCCAACAAAGAAATCAGGCTGACACCAGCAAAGTTCTGTTAAACTTCCCGGATGGCCACAATCTTACACCAACATCCTGGTTGCTAATTAACGAACTGGGACACCCTGCCCTGACAGTCCACATCTCCCCAGCCCCATAGTTCACAGAGCTCACATACCCTTCATCTTCACCCCATCCCATTCTCCCCACGCCATCCCTTTGTTTCAAACAGCCATATAAGCTGCTCCCCAGCTCATCCTTTTGAGCAGAAACCTTTTTTGATGCTACTTCTACATTAACGCAACTTTAGCTCAATAAACTTGCTCTGCACCTCTTTTTGGAATCTGCTTATTTTCTTTTCAGCCTAACATTACTTCGTGTACAAGAGTGGGATCCAAAGGGGACACCGGGAAGATGCCTCCGGCTCCTCAGAGAGGAGCAAGGCACATGCAAGAATCCTTTGTGTTCCATCCTCTCTGAGGTCATCCCTTGGCCCACCCAGCTAGCCCCTCCCAGATCTTTGAACTCCTGCCATGTTGCAGTTGAGGTCAAAATCCATTTGTCAAGCTAAAGTTTGGTTGGGCCCTCTGTCATGGCTTCCATTCTTGACTGTCGGATAAGAGAATTCTCCTGTTTCTGTTTTACTATTTCTTTACAGTTGTGGGAAACAGTAAGTTTATATTGCTATACTTATGTAACTGGATTTTGTCTAGGTTCTTCACAAGGCTGCAGAAATGAATTTCAAGAGTAATATGGCCTGTGCATGAATTCAAAACTTATCTAATTCTATATCCAAGTTTCCCTAGTTTTCAGCTAACTAAGTGATATAGGCTCTATAGGCTTTGAATATACAGGAAGGATGCAGACTGAATGTGTATTTGAACTTACATCCAGATGGAATGTGGGTGATTTGTTAATTCAAGCTTACCTGGAATGTGGACGAAATGTTAATTCAAACCTACCTGGATGCACAAGGAGTGCGCCCCATAAGGAGATTCTCCCAGCGCGAAAGAAAGTTCAGCCTGCTCAGGAGTGGCACCGCACACATGGAGAGCTGACGCAGCAAGATGACCCAACAAAAAGAGAAGCACAGATTCCCGGTGCCACTGACAAGAATAGAAGGGGACACAGAAGAAGACACAGCAAGTGGACACAGGGAACAGACAACTGGAGGAGGGGAAGGGGAGAGAAATAAATAAAAACTAAATCTTTAAAAAAAAAAAAACCTATTTGGTATCCAAACAAACCCCTAAAGCTCTAAGAAACTAACAAAGAAAAGTCCTTTTTGCATAAAAGCACTGCTTGATGCCCCCCCATCCCCCACTCCTACATCCTCTGTATAAAAGGGATCTAGAAATCCTATTCAGGGCTCTGTTTTTTTGTACAGAAGCCCACCCAGCCCAGCTGACTGCTAATAAATCTTCCTTCTCTGAGATTTCTCATGTCCTGGCCTTCAATACTGCAATCACCTGACTTCTCTTTGCTATAACAAGAGCATTTCGGTTATGTCAGGCCAGTAATTTATTAAGGAAGGTGAGAAGAGAAATGGGAGAAAATAACAGATCATGGGTCCCAGGTAGAGAGGGAGGGACTGAACATGATAAGGCAGGCTGATCTACAGACTACAGTTCTCCATTTCAGATTATAAATGCCCAGGTTTTACTTGCGAGTTCATCACGGCAGAGGAAAAATGGCAAGAGCAGGGTGCAGAAAGCAAGAACAAGGCAGGAACAGGCACAGACTGGCACCAGGACAGGGCAAAGGCAAGAGAGCAAAGAGCCTTCGCATTTGCTTTTTAACCCATGAATTAGTCCTCTCCGTTGCTAATGACATGGAAGGAGTCCCAGCAGTTTGCTGTGTTGATGGATTACCCCACCCATCAGTCCCCCAGGGAGGGACCAATGATAAAGTCCTTGGGGAACATCCAGGGCGTCTCCTGGTTTCCTGAGGAAATCTCATCCCAAATTGCAGAATCTCACGAGGGTCTTCTCACAACCATCTTGGGGGTATTGTTGTCCATGTGGACTTTTTGTCAGGGTCCAGATTCATCTGATTCCCTATCTTACTAGCCTGCTTCACTTCTGTGTTTCTGTGGCTTGTGTCTGTTTTTTTAATGTATATTTTCCTATCTCCGTATGGTAATACTAAATTAACAAATAAAAATTCTCAAGAGAGCTCATTCAAATTGCTTACTCTTGGGGTCCCAGAAATTGGACAAGCTGAACGTCTGGTGCTCTTTAAAGTCCTTCCATCTTCTTCCTCTGGGCTTGTGAAAATAAATTTCATTTGTTAAAGCTGAAATTTATCTTAAGGTGAAATAACTCTGTGTAGTTATGGATAATTATGGGAAGTTTGTAAAAGCATTTTCTAAACTGAAGTATTTCAATATAAATGGCTAATTCCAGGAAGTCATTATTAAGTAGAAATCTAAATTAATATTGATATCAAAAAAGTAAGTTCATAACAAAGAAACCTGTCAGAGGTCACCTCAATTTACATTTTAAGGTAATGGTAGGGGGGAGATTATCTTGATTCCATGAAAATATTAAGTTTTCATGAAATAATTAAGAAAATAGCTGCTCCTGTAATGCTATACCTATTGATTAACATTATCTTAGTAAAGGTATAAAAATAAAATGAAACAGAACTTGTACTATAGGTCATAGCTAATAATCTCTAGAAACACCTTTATTTAAGGAAATTAGGGTCTAGATTGTAAGCTCTTGCATAGTCACATTTATCCCTGGGCATTGATTTCTAATTGTTATTTCTACATCCTGAGATGCTTTACTCTTTCTGTAGAACCTAGTAGCCCCCCAGAATTTTTTAAGTACCTGTATGACACCTGGAAACCAGAGTGAAAGTTAGCCAGCTCTAAAAATGATGAAGAAGCAGTCCTACAGCTACACAAAAAGAGTGGCCATAGAGGAACTGCCACAGAGTGGTAAAACACAATTGACATTATGGCCTGCTCCTTTGGAGGGTTAACATGTGTGGTATTGTGAGCCCAGATCCTGTCCACTCGAAACAAATGTCTTAGGGCCTGTGGCAGAAAGTTCCATTGTTATTTTACTCAGTGGAGAAAACTTCCCCATCCAGGCACTTCCTAAACATTTGTGCTTGGGCTCTTAGTCTTCTTTCCAGATTCACTAACTTCTTTTTTTTTTTTTTTAAAGACTTATTTATTTATTTATTTCACTCCTCTTCCCCCCCACCCCCACTTGTCTGCTCTCTGTGTCCATTTGCTCTGTGTTCTTCTGTGACTGCTTCTATCTTTATCAGCGGCACTAGGAATCTGTGTTTCTTTTTGTTGCATCATCTTGTGTCAGCTCTCCGTGTATGCTGCGCTATTCTTGGGCAGGCTGCACTTTCTTTCGCGCTGGGCAGCTCTCCTTTTGGGGTGCACTCCTTGTGCATGAACTTGTACATGTTCCCCTACACAGGGGACACCCCTGCGTGGCCGGCACTCCTTGCGCACATTAGCACTGTGCATGGGCCAGCTCCACACGGGTCAAGAAGGTCTGGGGTTTGAACCGAGGACCTCCCATGTGGTAGACAGACACCCTAACCACTGGGCCAAGTCCGCCGCCACTAACTTCTTCTAACTTCTTCCTTGAACTTTGGTGCTGCTCCTATATTAATGGAACTTTAGCTTAATAACCTTTCTCTGCACCCCCTTTTATAAATCTGTTTAAGTATAACACCGCCATCCAACACCCCCAAAGTTCAAATAAATATCTATCAATATAGACTGGTTTTACCTGTTCTTAATTTTCACATAAATGTAATCACACACTCCTTCTGTCTGTAAAGTCCTGTTTTTAAAATTGTACTTAATTCTTAATTCTGACTCTTAGACATGTAGCTTTCATCATTGGTTTACCATCAGAGTTAAGGTCTGAAAACATTATTATAAGATTCCAAATTGTAATTTTATTTGCTATAAGTTATTTAGAAAAGACATCAAGAACACATTTTAACCCATTTGTCATTATTAGACTCAAAATTTCTATCTGAAACATTTTGTTACACCAGATATATAAAATGACACTAATTGTAGACATTTTCTCCTGAAGTGGAAGAACAAAATTGAAACGTTTCCTTGTTGAAATAACCTAACCTAATTTCCACTTCAGGCCAAACTAGAAATATAGATAAAAGGAAGGGAGGGAGGGAGGGAAGGAGGGAGGGAGGGACAGAGGGACAAGGGAGGGAGGGAGGGAGGAAGATTCTCTGTTGCTAACTTGGACATTAAAAGGGGCCACATAACGAGGAATGTCTGTGACTTTTAAAGTTGAAAGTGAACCTCTGGATGAGAGCCATTGAGGAACTAGGGACCTTGGTCTTAGGATTCAGCCAACACCTCAACAAACCTGGAAGCAGATTCTTCCCAGAACCTCCAGATAGGAACACAGCCTGGCTGTCACCTTGATTTCAGTTTTATGAGACCCTGAGCAGAGAACCCAGTCACACCATGCTCAGCTTCTACAGAACTGTGAGCTAATAAATGAGTATTAATTTTAGCCTCCAAGTTTATGATAATACACTATACAGCAATAAAAGACTAATACAAGGCATTAATTTTTTCAAAGGATAAATACGTTAAAAAAATGTTTAAAGTTCTTTTAGTTCCTCTCTCCTACATCATCATTCCATAAACAAATAGAAAACCACTTCTTTTTTTTAAAAAAAGAGTTTATCTTCATTGGCCTTAGCTTTATATAGCTTTCAACATGAACAGTCACTTTTTAGTTAATAGGAATTTTTCATCTTTGGAAATGCACATATATTGACAAAACTCATATAGAAATGAAAGTAGACATTCTACATTTTTCTACATGATTTTCTAAGCTTTTACTATAAACTGAAGAGTAGCATTTGTGTAAAGCTGATACCACCCAGAAAAAGATCAAGAATATTTTAAATGGCTAGCCCATATGAGTGGTTCTTCTGTTTCTCTATGGTCTTCCCTCACAGGGCATTGTATGGCATCTTGTATTTAAAATGTATAAATTCCTATTGAAATGACACCCCTGACTATCTGGAAAAGGATGTTCAAACCACAACCTGCATTCCTTCTGATGCTTTATTGGAATCCAAATTAGAGTTCCATGATTCATTTATCTTGGTTAGGAGCTTAGAAAACAGAAGAAAAATGCTCTGGCTTTGCCTGCATGTGCTTTGAAGAATTTTTCACCCAGAAACACTGCTGGTGTGGGGATGACAGCTCCAACAACCTGCATCAGCTGGCCATTTCCAGATGATGGATCTTAGTACATGTTTCTGCCAGCTGCTTATTGGTCAGTAGATTTGCATTACTCTGCAAGGCATTCTCCAAACATTGTCTGAGAAATATGTGCTGGGATTTCCTAGGAATTAAATGCCATGCAGATGGAAGGCAATATTGAAAAATGTATTGGAAAACTGACTTCTATACATCCGGAGTCAATTCTAAAGTTTAAGTCTTGGTTTTGTGATATAAAATTAGGTGGCATGATAAACAACCAGGTTATATAAATTCAATGTACTTATTAATATTTATGGGAAAATAAGGAAGTGTCTGAAGTAAAGGAATGTCTCCTTTCATTTCTGGTTATATAAGAAAGGAAGGAAATAGAAAGGGATGGAAGTTAGGAAAGGAGAAGAAAAGGAGGGAAGCTGCAATCACTCCCAACTCCACTTTGGGACATCTTGACCAGGTGAGGTTCCCTGTTAGCTCAGTGCTCTCCCAGTGTCAGCACTTGTCCTGCTTCATTTTTACTATTGTCATATTGTCTATTCACCCCAACACACTGGGAGTTATATGAGAACAATGGCACGGTTCACTGACTGTCTTGGTAGTCCCAAGAGGAAAGTAGTCCCTTACATTGAGTTCCCCAGCACAGACCCTGGGACAAGAATGTGAGTGCAAGGAGTGTATTTAGGAGACAATTCCAAGAAGCAGAGACAGGAAAGAGAGGGAGTGAGACAGGGAAGGAAAGGAACTGATACCAGGTGAGTTAGAGATCAGGTTATAATGGTGGAACCAGGGCTCAGTCCTTGGGATCCAAGGAGAAGATGCTTCAGTGTCATCCCACATGATGGGTGAGGAAGCTGAGCTACTTACCCTCCAACCCACTTCATCCATTGGCCAAAACTGCTCTTAGAGGAAGAAAATATTAAGAACCTGCAGGAGGACCCTGTTGCCTTGCAGAGGGATGGTGAGTACTGAGAGAAGATAAACTAGGCACCAACAACCCAGTAGACATGTGTTGAAAGAATAAATGAGCAGTAGAACAAAACGTGGTTTTTAACTCTAATGTTCTTTACAGTTTTATGGTCTTAATGTTATGTGTGTTGTGTTGACTTTGTCTTCATTTTCTTAATTGAGAAATAATACTATAAACATAAGAAACCCAATCTTAGGCATACAGCTCAGTGACTTCTGCCCATATAAACACATATGTATCTCCACCCAGATCAAATATCAAGCATTTTATTGCCTGGTTAAGCTCCCACATGCCCTTCCCTAGTCAACACCAACTTCCATCCTGAAGTAACCTCCATTCTAACATCTGTCACCATAAATAAGTTTGGCCTCTTCTGGAACTTTCTGTAAGTCGATTTCTACAATACATTCTCATTCATGTCTGGCTTCTTTCACTCAACACAATCTGTGGATACATCCATGCTATGTATACCAGTTAGTTTGTTCTTTTTTATTGCTGTACAGTGTTCTGCCAACTCAATTTTGCAGTCAAAATGAAATGAAAGAGCAGATTGCTGGGTTACATCCAAGCCTGCCTTCTCGCAATGCCACATGGCACATTACCAGCTCCAGGAAGTTCTGCAACAGGGAATTCTAACTTCCCATGGCATGGGATCAGGGGAAATTATGCCCACCCTACTAGTCCGAGGTCATGCCATCCTTCTCACAGCCATGAATCAAAGTTTTACATGACTCAACCAGAATGGTTTGAGCGCTTAGAGCAGATAAGTAAGATTTTAATCCCAACTCTACCATCAACTAGTTATGATCCTCTAAACAAGTGTGTGAGGTCCTTAATTCTCAGTCTCCTCATCTTTAAACTGAAGATGTTGGGTTGATGGTTTCTGTAGTCCTTCCCTGCCCTAATTCACTGTCTTCTTGTTTTCTAATATCTTCACCACATGCTTTCCCAAGCAAATGGGGCACTTAAAGAAACACCAGACTCCATTTGTCAATTCAACAGGTCTCCTTTGGATAAAGAAGAATGGTACACTCAAGACAAAGGGAAAATCTAAACTCTGCCTCAGTGAGTGAGCACACAAATGAGCTGAGGCTGGGGTGCCAGTTCTGTCCTGGCAGGCTGAAAATTTTGGAAGCACGCAGGAGAGATGGGAGGTCCTAGTAACTGAGGAGGTGCTTGTTATCAGCAACAACAACAGAGTAAGCAGTAGGATATTTTAGCTAGAGGGACCAAGATTTTTATTTGTGATTTATATGGGAATGAATAGCTGCTCTGCTGTCCTTCCTTGACTATAAGCCTTATGTGAGCACTTCAAAGTCTAAGAAACCCCAAAAAAGAAGAAAGAAGCAGTTAATGCTGTAAATGACACCCCCTCCCCATTCTTCTACCCTTTTCACTTCTGTATACTCCCGCTCAATTCCAGTTCAGAGCAAAGCAATATATTTCTCTACCAATAAACTATAAATCAGAGTAGCAGAGTAAAAATTAAACACTGTAGTACTTCCAATGGCATGACTTGCTTTTCAGAAAAAGAAGAGGTTGAACAAAGAGTTTAAAATCTAATTCTATAGAAAGAAGAACTTCCAGTCGACTAGGATGGTGGCAGAAGATGCTCCAGGGTGCCATTTCCCACCCCACCCCCAGAGAACCACATAGCCATCTTCCTCAGAACCCCGGAAAAAAGGTAAAAGGTTGCAGTCACTGGGCAAGAACCAAATCAAGAAAATGCAGCTTTTAAAATAGATTGGAGGACATCCCTGCCTAGTCCCCAAGTGTTAAAGTTGCTGCACAGTGACCCTCCGCACACCTGGGAACATGGCGTTCCTCTCGGCCCAGAGCTGCCACCTGCATACAGCCTCGCACTTGCCACATCCTGCCTGCTGTGGCCCTGTAGGCTGGGGGTGGGTGCCATCCAGGCATTGGGCACTGACCCAGCTCTGCTTGCAGTGCGGAAATTGACAAATATGAATGGGTAACAACAGAAAATGGTACTCAAACAGTGGGAATCAACAATTTTGCATACAAAGGTTGGGGAAATGTTTACTGTAGTTTTCCCGAGGTTGGGACAAAATTGAAATGTAAACAAGATGAATTTGGTGCTTTGGAAAGTGTGAAAGTTGCTAATGAACTTTATTCTCTGCTATCAGGACAAGTAACAGAAATTTAATGAAGCTCTTGCATAACATCCAGGACTTGTTGACAAATCTTGTTATGATGATGATTGGCTAATCAAGATTACACTGAGTATTCCATCTGAACTTGGTGAACTAATGAGTAAAGAACCATATGAGAAATGCATAAAACCTATGAAGGGATGAAAATGGAACCTGTTAGAGGTTTGCAATAATTAACAAGCTGTAGCTCAGTTTCCCCTGATATGCATTGGGGAAAGGCTAAGCCCATCCCCCATCAGCCTACAAGTCCAAGGGCACAGCACTTCCCCACAGGTGAAACAAAGAAGCCACATAGAGATGGGAGTAAAGGGAAATGGAAACCTTCCCTACCTGCATATCAGAGGGAGATAAAAATCCCTACAGAACAAAGAAACATCTGCTCCTGCAGCATTCCAAAAAACCATAACTCCCTAACCCACTATCTTCTAGTAACTATCAGGGAAAGTTTTCATCTCTAGGGACCTATCGGTCCCTGCACTTCACTCAGACCCTCAATCCCCTCCCACTAACTATCATTTCCCTGCCTAGGAAAGTTCTGTATAAATTCAAGTCCCCCCCTTCCAGGAGTGGGCTGAAGTCTCTCTTCAGACCCCCACCATGCTGTTGGGTGAGCTGAAGTCTGTTCTTCAAACCCCCACCATTGGGCGAGCTTCTCAATAAATACATTTTCTGCTTGTAGTCAATCAGTCTCCGTGTCCCAGTAAGAGCCATATTTTCTCCAACAGAACCATTAAATAAATTAGCCTAAAACAACTTTCTTAATCCAGCAATATTTTTAATTACTGGTGGGTAGAGATTTATAATAACAACTTTTAGCAATACCAGTAAAAAAACAGGTATTACTCATTCCAACTATGCTACTGAAAGAAAATACCCCATAACTTTCTAATGATAGCAGGTATAAATGCAGTACACATCTTTTTCACATCATCATGTGATTTAGACTAAGATCTAGTTTTTATATTCAGAATCCATGAAATTATCTGAAGTAAAACTATTCATAAAAATTATGGAATTCAAGGGTGACATCATTATCTTAAGCCTTGTATAATATTATAGCTATTGCTTACATCCATCCCTAGATCTGGGTCAAGATAATTAATGATATTTTCATTAGAAATAAATGGGAGTGGAGATAAGATGTTATTGTTGTTGTTGTTTTTTCATGATTCAACATGTTTATTGGTCAGTAAATGCACTGCAACAAAAATTCAGCAGCTTAAAGGAGTTTTGTATAAGTCAATGCTGTTTTCCATCAAATGGAGGAGGAGGGTTCCTGAGGAAGAGTGGGGGCTTTTTCAGTGATAGCCCAATCTTTTGTTTTATACAAAGTCTACTTTCATGCCTACATCAGGATACCTCAAAAGTAAAATACCTACTCAGTTAACTTCTTTCCATTCTAACTTTTTAAAAGTCCTTCCTTCAAGAAAAAAAAAACTTTCTTAATTTCAGGAAAATTAAAGGTGAATCCCTGGAGTGGTATATAAATTCAAAATATAAGATTCACATACAAAAGCACTCCTACAGAAAAGGGGTTAAATATCCATTCATATCCTTTCTGTGTAAATAAAGCCCTTGAAATAGTTACTCACAGAAAGGCAACCATAGAGGTTAGGGGGACCTGGAATAAATGTAAAGGAAAGAGATGAAAGTGGGGAAATGGAAATGGGACTGTGACCAAGGTGAAGTAAAATGCACTTTTTGCCATCACTAACAATTAATATTATCAAGACAATTTTCTCCTTGTAGAAATAGCAACTCCATCCAAGAACTATAAGAATGCAGCTACTTAGCTCATGAAAGCAGTTCCATCCACTAACCCCACACTCCCATTACTCATATATGAAAATGAATGAAAGAAACATACATACATAAAAACAATGCCTGAAACAAAAACAAAAACACGTCACAACAAACAAGATATCAGTTAGATTTTAGCAGGTTTAGTGCATCTTTCTATTAGTCTGGTGGATAGATATGTCCAGGAATACAGAAGGCAGTTCTAAACTCACAAGGTAGAAGCAGAACTCTCTCACTCATGCACTCTTTTTTGTTTGTTTGTTTTTTGGATTTTGGTTGTTTTCTTTTTGCAATTCAGTGGTTTTTACTTTATTTACAACATTGTACTACCTAATTCAGAACATTTTCTTTGTATTAACCACATTTTCTAGCTTCAGTAAATTGATGTACTAACATCTATAGGCGGCCCCAGGTGGCCAAGCCCCACCTATATATCTGTTACTCCTAGATAATTCTGGCCATTTACTAGAGCACCACTTTCTACACATGCCTCTTATGTCACTTCTATTGAAGCTGTGGTTGGCATTGGGAGTGGTATATATCTAGGAGACTTCAATCTCTGGACTAGCCATGTGCCAGCTGGGCCCTGAGCCTCAGCAGAGTTGCATCTTCTACTCTCCTGTTTGTTGGATTTGCACAAGTCAGCTAACAAAGAGGTGAAGATGGTCAACCACTATACCAGGAAACGGAGAGTGGCTATAACTCCAAGCAGGAAATTGCATCCATCAACCATGTGGGATCTAAGCCCCTTCTCAGTATAGAGGTGGAGTGGAAATCATCAATCCAAGGTCCATAGGATGGGAGGAATAAAATATGGATTAGGGTGAACTTACTGGTATTTTACTATAGAACTATTGTGACTCTAGCAATTGAAGAAATTGTATCATTGATGTGGAGACAGTGGCCACAGTAGTTGCTGAGGGCAGGGAGAGGGAAGAAGAGATGTGATGTGGGGTCATTTTTGGGACTTGAAGTTGTCCTGAATGATATTGCAGGAACAGATACAGGACAATATATATCCTACCATAACTCTCTGGAGAAATAGATTGTTTTATGTTAACAGTAGGATACTCAATACATTGTTTCAGTAATGAATAGAGCATCTTAGCAGTAGATTACTTTAGAAGTAGAAGACTTAGATGATATTATAAACCAACTAGGCTTAAACATACAAGGAAAACTTCACTCAAACAGCAGCAGAATACACACGGCTCATTCTCCAAAATGAACTATATATTAGATCACAAAACAAGTCTCAGCAAATTCAAAAATGTTGAAATCATACCATATATCTTCT
Organism: Dasypus novemcinctus; assembly: GCF_030445035.2. NCBI lineage: Eukaryota > Metazoa > Chordata > Mammalia > Cingulata > Dasypodidae > Dasypus > Dasypus novemcinctus. The sequence goes on along the minus strand of NC_080696.1, from coordinate 20,617,809 downwards.
CCAATCACAATGGAATGTAGCTAGAAATAAATAACAAAGGGAGACCTGGAAAAGTTACAAATATGTGGAAATTTTAAAAATTCTTAAACAACCAATGGGTCAAATAAAAGCACAAAATACAGTATGCCAAAACTTATGGGGTGAAGCAAAGGCAGTACTGAGAGGGAAAGTTATAGGTCTAAATGCTTATATTAAAAAAGAAGAAAGATCTCAAATCAGATACTTAACCTCACAACTAGAGCAAACTAATCCCAAAGTCAGCAGAAAGAAGGAAATAAAGATTAAAGTGGCGATATGTGAAATAATGGGGAAAAAATCAATAGAGTCAACAAAACGAAAAGTTGTTTCTTTGTAAAGGTCAATAAAAATCAATAAAACTTTATCTAGAATGGCAACGAAAAAAGAGAGAGAATGCTAATAACTAAAATCAGAAGTGAAAGGGGAGACATTACTACTGACCTCACTGGAATAAGAAAAGGATTTAAAGGTAACTATGAACAAAAGAACATCAACAAATTAGATAACCTAGATGAATTTTTTTTTTAATTCTAGAAATACACAAACTACCCACAATGACTGAAGAAGAAATAAATCTCAACAGACCAATAACAAGTACAGAGATTGAATTAGTAGTTTAAAAATTCCCAATAATTCAAACCCTGGGACCAGATGGCTTCACCTGTGAATTTAACCAAACATTCTAAGAAGAATAACACCAATCCTGCTCAAATTTTCAAGATTGAAGAGGAGGGAACACTTCCTAACTCATTCTATGAGGCCAACATCTTACTAATATCACAACAGATAAACATACTACAAGAAAAAAATTGTATACTAAAATGTATGAATATAAATGCAAAAATCCTCAATAAAATACTAGCAAACCAAATCCAACAACATATTTAAAAATTAGATGCTGTGATCAAGTAAGTATCCCAAGTATGCAAGGTTGGCTCAGCACAAAAGAATAAATTAATGTGATACACCACATTAATAGAACAAATGGGGAAAATATTTCATCTCAATTGGGACAGGAAATGCATTTGACAAAATCCAATACCTTTTTTGATAAAAGCACTTAATAAGCTAAAAGTAAAAGGGAACTTCCTCAACATGTTAAAGCCATATATGGAAAACCCACAGTTAACATCATATGCAATGGTGAAAGATTGAAAGCTTTCCCCCTAAGTTCAGGAAAAAAACAAAGATGTTCATTGTCACCACTGTTAATCAACATTGTACAGGAAGTTCTGACAAGAGCAATTATGCAAGAAAAAGAAATAAAGGCATCCAAATTGGAAAGGAAGAAGTAAAAAGTTTCTTGTTTGCAGATGGTATGATTGTACATATAGAAAGTCCTGAAAAATCCACAAGAAATCTATAAGAACTAATAAACAAAATGAGTGAAGTGGCAGGTGGGAAGATCAACACACAAAAATTAATATTGTTTCTATACAAGAGTATTGAGCAATCTGAGGAGGAAATCAAGAAAAAAAAAACCATTTACAATAGCAATAAAAGAATCAATTACTTAGGGATAAATTTAACCAAAGATGTAAAGGACTTGTATATAGAAAACTGCAAAGCATTGCTAAAAGAAAATAAGGAAGACCTACATAAATAGAAGGACATTCCATGTTCATGGATCAGAAGACATAATACTGTTAAGATGGCAATTCTACCCAAAATGATTTACAGATTCAACACAATACCAATCAAAATTCCAACAACCTTCTTTGCAGAAATGGAAAAGCTAATCATCAAACTAATATGGCACCAAATAGTCAAAAAACATCCTGATAAAGAAGGAAGTTGGAAGATGCTCACTTATCAATTTTAAAACTGTAAAAAGGTACAGTAATCAAAATATCATGGATACTCTCATTCCACCAATAAGGCAATATGGTGTTCTAATATCCACCAATAAGAACTGGTTGCAGAGCCCTACCATCTTTCTTATAACTGGTGTTGTGTTGATGAAAAAGATAGGCAAGCTGCTCCATTGCTGTGGAAGTGGCAGTGCCAGAGAATGAGCAGGAGGAGCTTACATTAAAAATTCATTAGAGGGGAAGCGGACTTGGCCCAATGGTTAACGTGTTTGTCTACTATATGAGAAGTCCTTGGTTCAAACCCTGGGCCTCCTTGACCCTTGTGGAGCTGGCCCATGCGCAGTGCTGATGTGCACAAGGAGTGCCATGCCACGCAGAGGTGTCCCCATGCAGGGGAAGCCCATGCACAAGGAGTGCGCCCCATAAGGAGAGCCGCCCAGCACGAAAGAAAGTTCAGCTTGCCCAGGAATGGCGCTGCACACATGGAGAGCTGGCACAACAAGATGACGCAACAAAAAGAAACACAGATTCCCGTGCCGCTGACAACAGAAGCGGACAAAGAACATACAGCAAATAGACACAGAGAACAGACAACTGGGATGGGGGGGGAGAAGGGGAGAGAAATAAAAAAATAAATAAATCTTTAAAAAAAATACATTAGACTGTCAGCTGGGCCCTGAATCTCATCAGAGTTGCAACACCTACTCTCCAGTTTATTGGTCTCACCCAAGACAACTAACATGGGGGTAATGATGGACAACTACCATACCAAGAAACTGAGAGTGTCTACAACTGCAAGCAAGGGAGTCCTATCAACAGTCCCTATGATTACACAATGCCCTCTCAATTAGATGTGGAGTGGACATCACCATCCCAGAATCCTCAGGATTGGAAAATGAACTATGGACTGAAGTAGCAGTACTGGTATACTACTATAGACTCATTGTGATTCTAACAATGGAAAAATTATAACAATGATGTGAAGGCAGAGGCCATTGGAGGTTCTGAGGACAGGGAGAGAGAAAAAACAGGTGTAATAGGGGGGGTATTTTTGGGATTTGGGAGTTGTCCTGAATGACATTGTAATGACAGATACAGGCCATTTGAAATCTTGTCATAACCTACAGAATTGTGTGGGGGAGAGTATAAACCACAATGTAAACTTTAATCCATGCTTAGTGGCAATGCTTCAAAATGTATTCATCAATTGTAATGAATGTACCTCACTAATTAATGAAGGATGTTGTTAATGTGGGAAAATGTGAGAAGTGTGAGGAACAGGGAATATGGGAACCTCCTTTATTTTCTTTTTTTTTTTTTTTTAGTTTATTTTTTTTTTTGTCTTAAGCTTGCTTTTTTTTTTCAAATTCTACTCAATTTATTCATTTTTTTAAAAAAGTATTACATTCAAAAATATGAGGTCCCCACTCATCCCCCCCACCCCCACCCCACCACTCCCCCCACAGCAACACTCTCCCCCATCATCATGACACATCCATTGCACCTGGTGAGCACATCCCTGGGCATCGCTGCACCCCATGGCCTGTGGTCCACACCATAGCCGACACTCTCCCACGTTCCATCCTGTGGGCCATGGGAGGACATAGAATGTCCAGCAATTGTCCCTGCAGCACCACCCAGGACAACTCCAAGTCCCGAAAATGCCTCCACATCTCATCTCTTCCCCCCACTCCACACCCCCAGCAGGCACCATGGCCACCCCTTCCACACCAACGCCACATCTTCTTGACCATTAACCACAATAGTTCATGAATAGATTATCACTAAGTCCACTCTAATCCTTACTGTATTCCTCCTTCCTGTGGACCTTGGCTTGGTTGTGTCCATTCCACATCTATGTCAAGAGGGGGCTTAGATTCCACATGGATACTGGATGCAATTCTCCTGCTTTCAGTTGTAAGCACTCTAGGCTCCATGGTGTGGTAGTTGACATTCTTCAACTCCATGTTAGCTGAGTGGGGTAAGTCCAATAAATCAGAGTGTAGGAGCTGAAGTCTGTTGAGGCTCAGGGCCTGGCTATCATATTGTCAGTCCAGAGATTCAAATCCCCTAGATATATCTTAAACCTCGGCACCAAATATAATTCCAGTAAAGTAGCAGGAAAGGCTTTTGAAAAGAGATCCCATCTGAGTCCAGCTCCATCACGCAGAAACACCAGCTCCAAAGAAGGGCCAACCGACATGGCAGTGAACTCCATCTGCCATGACCATAGAATCTGTGGGTCTCTTTAGCCCTCAAAAGAACCAACACCTGGGGTTGTATCTACTTTATCTGTCTCTGGGGCTCTGCTCAGGTGTGCATAAAAGCAATCCTTCTGACAACCTCCAGACTCTTTTTTAGAGACTCATAGCCATATAAACTCATTTGTCCTTTCCATTTCTCCCTTACTTTAGGTCAAACAGCATTTTTAACTCCTGTTATTATATGTAGACAGGGATATTCTGCTGGTCCGCGTTGAACCTTTAATTCGAGGTCATTTTCTAGTTACATCATCAGCTGGTACTTGGTAGTGATCCCTCCGTGCCAGGGAGGCTCATCCCCGGGTGTCATGTCCCACACTGGGGGGAAGGCAGTACATTTACATGCTGAGTTTGGCTTTGAGACTGGCCACATTTGAATAACATGGAGGCTGTCAGGAGGGAACCCTTAGGCACAGTGCTGCTCTAGGCCTTGTTCTTATTTCAGGTGTATAGGCTCACAAGCATAGTCATTAGTATCAGGGGGTCACTGTTGGACCCTCATTCCTTCCTGGTCCTTGCCGTTGCACTTGGGGGACTACCACTGCTCCCCTAGGGACCATGACAGAGCCCCGCCCCCCCCCGGTCAGGAACCCAGTACCCCCCCCCCCCAGCTGTTGTTTTTAATTGTTTCCACTATGAGTATATCCAAACATTTCCTTGCACCCTGGACACATGCCCTGTATAACTCCCTGTCAACCATATGTCCCCTGTCAATAACATCCCATACCAGTATTCCTCCACTGCCATTGTTGAACCACTCTGTGATCCAAAACTTCCTGAAAAGTGAAGCCCAATATAATGTCAGGTTCCCTTACTAGTAAAATGGAATATAGCGATGAGTTTAAAGGTTAGATATAGAATATATATTGATTTGGAAAAATTCTGCATCCTATCTTTTTCTTTTCTTTTTTCCCTAATTATTGAGCTTCTCTTCACAAGAGCCTTAGATCACAGTAATTCATATATACAATATACAGTAGTCCCACATATCCATTATAAAACCTTTTCCCTTCCACAGAGATAATCTTTTAACTTATTCATATCATATTTACTGAAACTGATGTACAGATATTGAGACAATAGCTTTCAAACAAGGTAACATTTGTGTTTACATTGTGGTTTATAGTCTAGGCTATACAGTTTTCTAAATTTTTTAGTTACCCTATGTTTTACATTATGTTTTATATTATTAGTCTGTCATCCCATATATGTTTTTGGTGTAATATTACATGTTTTATATCCATCCTTGTGTACTCTTGTGAAACACTTCCCTTACCCTCACATTTACTCTGGTTCCATCTATTCAATATCTATTTCCCCCTCCCCTTGGGGCCCACAGTGACAGTCAATCTTCATTTCCTGGGGAGCCACGTTCAGAAATACTTGCAACAGTGCTGAGGGCCTGACACGCTCAACTGTCCTAATGCCCTGGGAGCCACCATTTCTCTTGAGAGATACAGTTCCCTCTATTTAATGGCATTAGTCCTCCCCAGGTTGTGGGTCTACCTTCACTCTCATTTTATGGGTCTCTACCCAATGGTATAACCCACTCTGGCAAAAAGAGCATTCACTTATTCCGTAGGAGTCTGGCCTGCGTCAGGTTATCCCCTTTGAGTACCTTAAACAGGTAACTTTCCTAATTATATTTTGAAAAGGTTTTCTCAGCAGTATACTCTCACCCAACACCTGACAATCTCCTATGTTTGTGTGTTGCCCCACCCTCCCCCCAATTTCTTGGGCAATATTACCCATCCGCCCATCCCTAGCCCCCCTCAAACCCCCAAAGACCCACCCAAAGGTAACCCTATGCCTCATTTTATCCCTTCCTTGTACACATACTTACCTCCAGCTTATCATAGATTTCACCCTTGTAGATGTCAGCTTACATTCTTCCTCTACCCCCCGATTTCCTGTAAGCCTATCTTCCAGTCTCTAGCTCTCTGAGGCACCTTGCTTATTTCATATCATTGAGGTCATGTAGTATTTGTCCTTCAATGCTTGGGTTGCTTCACTCAACATAAGGTTCTCAAGATTCATCCATGTTATCACGTGTGTTTGTAGTGTATTTGTTCTTAAAGCCGAGTAGTATTCCATTGTATGTATATACCACATTTTATTGATCCGCTCATCTGTTGATGGGCATTTGGGTTGATTCCAACTTTTGGCGATAGTGAATAATGCTGTTATGAACATTGGTGTGCATATATCCATCTGTGTCCTTGTTTTCAGTTCTGCTGGGCATATACCCAGCAGTGGAATTGCTGGGTCATATGGCAAATCTATGTTTAGTTTTTTGAGAAACCGCCAAACTGTCCTCCAGAATGGTTATATCCTTCTGCATTCCCACCAGCAGTGGATGAGTGTTCCCATTTCTTCACATCCTCTCCCGTATTTGTATTCTTCTGTTTTGTTCATAGCTGCCAATCTTATGGGAGTAAGATGGTATCTCATTGTAGTTTTGATTTGCATTTCCCTGATAGCTAATGATTTGGAGCATTTTTTCAAGTGCTTTTTAGCCATTTGTATTTCTTCTTTGGAGAAGTATCTGTTTAAATCTTTTTCCCACTTTTTAAATGGGTTGTTTATCTTTTTATTTTCAAGGTATAGGAGTTCTTTATATATGCAAGTTATAAGTCTCTTATCGGATATATGGTTACCAAATATTTTCTCCCATTGCATAGGTTCCCTTTTTACTTTCTTGACAAACTCCTTTGAGGTGCAGAAGGCTTTAATTTTGAGGAAGTCCCATTTATCTATTTGTTCTTTTGCTGCTCATGCTTTTGGTGTGAAGTTCATGAAGCCATTTCCTATTACAAGGTCTTGTAGATGTTTCCCTACACTTCTTTCCAAGGTCTTTATGGTCTTGGCTCTTATATTTAGATCTTTGATCCATCTTGAGTTGATCTTTGTATAAGGTGTGAGATGGTAATCCTCTTTCATTCTTCTACATATGGATATCCAGTTCTCCAGGCACCATTTGTTGAATAGGACATTCTCTCCCAGTTGAGAGGGTTTGGTGGCTTTATCGAATATTATATGGCTATATATATGAGGTTCTATATCAGAACTTTCAATTCGATTCCATTGGTCTGTGTGTCTCTCCTTATGCCAATACCGTGTTGTTTTCACTACTGTAGCTTTGTAGTATGTTTTGAAGTCAGGAAGTGTGATTCCTCCAATTTCGTTTTTCTTTTTCAATATGTCTTTGGCTATTCGGAGCCTCCTTCCTTTCCAAATAAATTTCATAGTTAGTTTTTCTAGTTCCTTAAAGAAGGCTGTGTTGACTTTTATTGGGATTGCATTGAATGTGTAGATCAGTTTTGGTAGGATAGACATCTTAATATTTAGTCTTCCTATCCATCAACAGGGAATATTCTTCCATTTATTTAGGTCTTCTTTGATTTCCTTGAACAATCTTGTATACTTCTTGGTGTATAAGTTTTTTACATCTTTAGTTAAATTTATTCCTAAATATTTGATTTTTTTATTTACTATTGTGAATGGTATTTGTTTCTTGATTTCCTCCTTATCTTGGTCATTATTGGTGTACAGAAAATGCTACTGATTTTTGCGCATTGATCTTATAACCTGCAACTTTACTAAACTCATTTATGAGTTCTAGAAGCTTTGTTGTAGACCTTTCAGGGTTTTCTATGTATAGGATCATGTCCTCTGCAAATAATGAAATTTTGACTTCTTCCTTTCCAACGTGAATGCCTTTTATATCTGGTTCTTGCCTCAGTTCTCGAGCAAGTACTTCTAAGACAATGTTAAATAGAAGGGGAGAGAGTGGGCATCCTTGTCTTGTTCCTGACTTTAGGGGGAAGGATTTTAGTATTTCTCCATTGTAAACAATGTTGGCTGTGGGTTTTTCATATATACTCTTCATCATGTTCAAAAAATTTCCTTGTATTCCGATCTTTTGAAGTGTTTTTTATCAAGAAAGGATGCTGTATTTTGTCAAATGCTTTTTCTGCATCTATAGATATAATCATGTGCTTTTTTTCCTTCAATCTGTTTATATGGTGTATTACATTGATTGATTTTCTTATGTTGAACCATCCTTGCATACCTGGAATGAATCCCACTTGGTCGTGGTGTATAATTCATTTAATGTGTTGTTGAATACGATTAGCAAGTATTTTGTTAAGTATTTCTGCATCTAGGTTCATTAGAGAAATTGGTCTGTAATTTTCCTTCCTTGTGGTGTCTTTGTTTGGCTTTGGTACTAGGGTAATGTTGACATCATAGACTGAGTTAGGCAATGTTCCATCTGTTTCGATTTTTTGAAGGGTTTCAGCAGGATTGGTATTAGTTCTTTCTGCAATGTTTTGTAGAATTCACCTGTGAAGCTGTCTGGCCCTGGGCTCTTCTTAGTTGACTGATTCTATCTCTTTACTCGTGATTGGTTTGTTGAGATCTTCAATTTCTTCTTTCATCAATATAGGCTGTTTATGTGTTTCTAGGAATTTGTCCATTTCCTCTGAATTGTCGTTTTTGTTGGAATATCGTTTTTCAAAGTATCCTCTTATGATAGTCTTTATTTCTGTGGGGTCAGTGGTGATATCTCCTTTTTCATTTCTTATTTTGTGTATTTGCATCTTCTCTCTTTTTTTCTTTGTTAGTCTTGCTAAAGGTTTGTCAATTTTATTGATCTTCTCAAAAAACCAGCTCTTGGTCTTGTTTATCTTTTCAAGTGCTTTCTTATTTTCTATTTCATTTAGTTCTGCTCTTATCTTTGTTATTTCCTTCCTTCTTCTTCCTGTGGGATTACTTTGTTGCTTTTTTTCTAATTCCTCCAAATGTGCAGTTAGTTCTTCAATTTTTGCTCTTTGTTCTTTTTTGATGTATGAATTAATTTCCCTCTCAGTACTGCTTTTGCTGCATCCCATAAATTTTGGCTCCTCTATTTTCATGTGACATTTGTATAAACAAAGTACCTTTAAAATTTTAATTAATTAATTAAATTTAATTTAAAAAAAGAAAAAATACATTAGAGGATGTCATCAATAAGGTGATATAAGACAGCCCCTGAAAAAAATGTCCCCAGACATTCAGTGAATAAAAGGACAAATTCCACTTGCTTAGAACTCTGGAGGACAGTAAAGACTAGAGAAAAACTCCACAAATGCTGAAACAAAGAAAAAGGAAAACATCAGGTAGGAAATTTCTCCCCTGGACCACTGATACCCTCTTTTTCTCCTTATTCAGTCCCATGCAGCTTGGGAATTTCTCATAGGCAGTGGCTTAGATCCTTCCCACCTCCTGCCAGGGACACAGACTATGCAGCAGTGAAGTAGAACCCATGAATATCCAGGCACAGGCTTCCAAGTCCACAGAGGCTCTGGGTGGAACATAGGTCTCTGAGGAGTGCTTCACACAAAAGGGCTCTGGGGCTGGGGGGAGAAGAGAGAGAGGCCTCAACAGAACTGTGAATGGCAAAGGGTGCACTCACTCAATCCAGTTTCTTTGGGATGGACTATGTATATTCAGAGCAGAATTTTCTGGAGTGATCCACCTTTCTGGATTGACCCCATTGAATCTTGTAGCAGTTTGAATAATTGATGAATTCCAAAAGGAAATACTGGATTATGTTTGTAATCTGATCTGTACTTGGACATGATTAAGTTATCATTAGGGTGTGGAGTCCCCACCGAGTCCCCACCCCTTGGTGGGTGGAGACTCACAGATAAAAGGCATGGAAAAGGACAGAGTTGGAGCTTTTGATGTGAGGGTTTCTGATGTTGGAGTTTTGATGCTGGAGTTTGATGCTGAAGCCTTAAGCTGGAGCCCTGGGAAGTAAGCACACAGAGGAAAGAGAAGCCAGGCCCAGGAAGAGAGGAGCACTGAGCTCAGGAAGAAGGAAACCTTCTGGGAAGAAAGGAACCTTGAAGCCAGAGTAAAGCAATCCCCAGGAACATAGGAACCCAGGAAGCCTGAACTCTCGCAGTCATTGGCAGCCATCTTACTCCAAATAGACTTTGATGAGGGAAATAAACTTATGCTTTATGGCATGGTATCTGTAAGCTCCTGCCCAAAATAAATACCCTTTATAAAAACCAACCAATTTCTGGTATTTTGCATCAGCACCCCTTTGGCTGCCTAATACAGATCCCCAGGGCAGGATGCACTTGACAGTCAAGAAAACAAATTAAAACTTCAGAGAAGACACAGAATCTGGAACAACTAATTAAAGAAGTTCAAACAAATCTCCTAAATAATTGAAAGAGATAAAGGAAAATATGCATAAAGAGATAAAGGATATTAAGATGGTGATGTATAAACATAAAGAAGAATTCAAAAGTATAAAAAGAAACATATAACAAGTCATGGGGCTGAAAGGCACAATAGTAGAGTTTTTTTTTTAATACACTAGAAGAATATAACAGCAGAATTGAAAAGCCAGAAGAAATAATAAGTGAAATAGAAGATAGGATAATAGAAATCATGCAGCCAGAACAAAGGAGAAAAGAATAGGAAAAAAATCAAGCAGGTTCTCAGGGATTTGAGTGACAGCACAAAGCACACAAACACATGTCATGGATATCCCAGAAGGAGAAGAGAAGGGAAAAAGTGCAGAAAGAATATTTGAGGAAATAGCAGCCAAAAATTTCCCAACTCATATCAAGGATATATGTGTGTGTGTATACATACATATATATATATATATATCTGATATATAAATATTTATATATCTCCAAGAAGTGCAATGTACTCCAAATAGAATAAATCCTAATAGACTTATTTCAAGACATATACTAACAAAAATATCAAATGTCAAAGACAGAGAAATTTGAAAGCAGCAAGGGAAAATACAAGATATTCTTCAATAAGACTAAGTGCCAATTTCATATCAGAAACCATGATCATAAGAAGGCAGTGGTATGATATATTTAAGGTACTGAGAGAAAAATTGCTAACCAAAGATTCTTTATCCACAAAAACTGCCCTTCAAAAGTGAGGGGAATTTTAAAATATTTGCAGACGAACAAAAACTGAATGAGTTCATCAACAGAAGACCTGCTCTACAAGAATTACTAAAGAGAGTTCTGCAGGTTGAAAGGAAAAGACAGGAATGACTTGTAGTAGTGTAAAGAGATGAAGATTATCAGTAAGGATAACTAAATGGCAAAACCCAATAGTACTATATATGCAATATACAACTCTACTCTTTAATTCCTATAAAAGTCAGAATATAATTGAACAAGAAAAAGGTAATTTCCTTAATAATGGATATGCATGGAATACTCAAATATTATTCATCCATGAAAAGGAATGAAAACCTTATGCATGCGAAAATGTAGATGAATATTGAGGACATTATGCTGAGTGAAATAAACCAGACATAAAAGGACAGATATTAAATGATCTTGCTAATATGAATTAATTATAATAAGCAAACTTATACAGTTAGAATCTAGAAACAGGTTACCAGAAGATAGACTGGGGTTAGAGAATGGGAAGTCAATGCTTAACTTATTCGGAATTTTTATTTAGGTTGATTGGAAAGGTTTGGAAATGTATGGTCATGATAGTAGCACATTATTGTGAATGTAATTAACAACATTGAACTATATAGGTTAATATGGTTAAAAAAACTTCAGGTCATATATGTTACTAGAGTGAAAATTAAATGATACAGCAGGACTGTATAACAGAATGAACCTTATGATGATGAAGTATAGTTAATAGTGTAAGAATGTTCTTTTATGAATTATAACAAATGTATAAACACTAATAAAGGTATTAATAAGATGGTGGTATATGGGGGAAAAATACACCTAGTGTAAACCATGGATCATAGTTAATAGTACTATATTAATAATCTTTCATCAATTATAACAAAGATAACTACTGCTTTGTTGCAAGTATCTATGAACTTGTCCTTCAAGCAGTGAAGCTTGGTTGTCACTGTGGGCCCCAAGTGGAAGGGGAGAGAGAAATAGAATAGATGGAAGAGGAGGTAACTGGGGGGCTATGGAAGTGTTCTGCATGATCCTGCAATGATGTACATAGGCCATGTTAAATTTCTTCAAAAATTTATAGAAGTGTATAGTCTAAAATGTAAACCACAATGTAAACCATAATGTAACCAAAAATTTATAGAAGTGTACAGTCTAAAATGAAAACCATAATGTAAACCATAATGGAACCATGGTTAGTAGCTATGTTTCAATATCTGTACATCAGGTGCAGCAAATGTAACATCCACATGTAAAAAGAACATTGCTGGTCAAGGAAAAGAAGGGTTTGATGTTGGGTATATGGGAGTCCCTTATATTCTATATGTGACTTTACTGTGACCTAAAACTTTTTGAAGACATAATGAAAAAAAAAAAAGAACATAGACACTGAGGAAAAAATGGAAAAATTGTCTTGCCACTGCACATACAGGGCAACACCTATTAGAGTGATGAAAGGCAAACATCAAAAAAATTTTATTATGATATTTTTCTTTTTTTAATATCCCAATTTATTTTTTACTTTATTTTAGTTTTTCTAAATTATTATGCATTCTATTTCTAATTTTTAAGCCTATCAGTTCTATTTCATTTTCCTATTAATAGAATTTGGCAATATATCAGACTTCATTTTTGAAGATGTTTTGGATCATAAAGGGGTTCAACTATGGCAGGTGAGGAGGACTGATCTGGGGTGTCATTGATGGGGATGCATAGGTGGGAGGGAGTTTTCCAGGGCATGCATATAAAATATATGGATATATGCAGATGTTCGTTGAGTATTGACATAGTGCGTAGAGTTTCACATGACAAGGGTAGTTCCCATCCTGGGGAGTTCTGTCACATTCCTCCATGGAAGAGCAACAGTCCCCCAAGTGCAATGGCAATGACCAGTGAAGAAGGATGGTCCAATGATGGACCCTTGATACTGATGACTATACTTAGGAGACTGTGTGCTTAAAATTTCAACTAGGCCTAGAGCTGCAGGGTGCCTAAGAGTTACCTCCTGAGAGCTTCCATATTGCTCAAATGTGACCACTCTCTAAGCAAAAGTCAGTATGTAAATGCATTACCTTCCTCCAGTGTAGGACATGACTCCTAGGGATGGGCCTCTCTGGCACCAAGGGATTACTACCAAGCACCAGCTGGTGATGCAACTAGAAAAAGATCTTAAATAAAAAGGGGAAATGGTAAAGACAAACGAGTTTATATGGCTAAGAGACTTCAAACTGAGTCATGAGGTCATCAGAAGGGTCATGCTTACACACATCTCAGCAAGATCTCAGAAACAGCCAAAGTAGATAAAACCCCAGGTAGTGATGTTCCTGAGGGCTATGGAGGCACTGAGGTCCTACAGTCATGACTGATGGCTCTGGAGTTCAGTGCCTTGCCAGTGGGCCCTACTTTGGAACCTGTGCTGCTGAGTGTGATAGAGTTGGACTCAGATGTGATCTCTCTACTCATGCCTCTTCTGTCACTTTTACTGAACTTGTGATTGGCACTGGGGTTGATATATGCTCAGGAGACTTGAATCTCTGGACTGTCCATGTGCCAGCTGGGCTCTGAGCCTCAGCAGAGTTGCAACATCTGCTTTCTGGTTTGTTGGACTTACCCAGGTCAGCTAACAGAGGTGAGGATGGTCAAACCCCACATCAGGGAACCAAGAGAGTCTATAACTGCAAGCAGGAGAATCCCATCAACCATGTGGGATCTAAACCCCCTCTCAATTTAGAGGTGGGGTGAACATCACCATCCCAGGGTCCTCAGAATGGAGGAATAGAGATTAGAGTGGAGTTGCTGGTATTATACTATAGAATTATTGTGACTCTAACAATGGAAGAAACTGTATCACTGGTGTGTATACAGTGGGCCAGGGAAAAAGAGGTGTGATATGGGGGCATTTTCAGGACTTGGCATTGTCCTCAATGATATTGCATGGACAGATACAGGGCATTATATATCCTGCCATAACCCACTGAATGGACTGGGAGAGAGTGTAAACTGCAATGTAAACTATAATCTATTTTATGTAGCAATGATCCAAAATGTAATATTGGGCTTCAAGTTTCAGGGAGTTCTGGATCACAGAGTGGTTCAGCAAAGGCAATGGAGGAATACTGGTATGGGATACCATTGACAGGGGATATATGGCTGACAGGGAGCTGTACAGAACATATGTCCAGGGTGCATGGCAATGTTTGGATATACTCATAGTGGCAACAATTAAAAACCACAGCAGGGGGTTACTGGGTTCCTGGCCAGTGGTGCTCTGTCGTGGTCCCTAGGGGAGCAGTGACAGTCTCCCAGGTGCAGCAGCAGGGACCAGGAGGGAGTGAGTGTTCAACAGTGAGCCCCTGACGCTAATGACTATGCTTGTGAGCTGATAAGCCTAAAATAAGAACAAGGCCTAGAGCAGCATTGTGCCTGGGAATTTTCTCCTGTCAGCCTTCATGTTACTCAAATGTGGCCAGTCTCGAAGCCAAACTCAGCATGTAAATGCAATGCCTTCCCCCCAGCGTGGGACATGACACCTGGGGATGAGCCTCCCTGGCACCGAGGGACCACTATCAACTACCAACTGATGATGCAACTGGAAAATGACCTTATACGGAAGGTTCAACGTGGATCAGCGGAATATCCCTGTCTACATAAAATAACATGACTTTAAAATGCTGTTTGACCTAATGTAAGGGGGAAATGGAAAGGAGAAATGAGTTTATATGGCTACGAGTCTCTAAAAAAGAGTCTGGACGCTGTCAGAAGGATTGCCCTTATGCACAACTGAGCAGAGTCTGAGAGACAGATAAAGCAGATACAACCCCCAGATATCGGTTCCTTCGAGGGCTAAAGAGACCCATGGGAGTTATGGTCATGGCTGATGGGGTTAACTACCAGGTCAGATGGCCCCTCTTTGGAACTGGTGTTTATGTGTGATGAATCTGGACTCAGATGGGATCTCTCTTCATAAGACTTTCATGCTAATGTGCTGGAGGTGCAGTTAGTATCGGGGTTTAAGATATATTTAGGGGATTTGAATCTCTGGACTGACAATGTGATAGCCAGGTCCTGAGCCTCAACAGACTCCAGCACCTACAATCTGACTTATTGGGCTCACCATACTCAGCTAAGATGGAGTTGAAGAAGGACAACCACCACACCATGGAGCCTAGAGTGATTACAACTAAAAGTGGGAGGATTGCATCCAGCATCCATGTGGAATCTGAGCCTCCTCTTGACATAGAGGTGCAATGGACACAACCAATCCAATGTCCACATAGAAAAGGTGGCATTGGATTGAGAAAAGTGGACATGATGGCTGATGGGTATGGGGAAAGGCAGGAAGAGATGAGAGGTGGAGGCGTCCTTGGGACATGGAGCTGCCCTGGATGGTGCTTCAGGGGCAATCACTGGACACTGTAAATCCTCACAGGGCCCACTGGATGGAATGGGGGAGAGTATGGGCCATGATGTGGACCATTGACCATGAGGTGCAGAGGTGCCCAAAGATGTACTTGCCAAATGCAATGGATGTGTCATGATGATGGGAAGGAGTGTTGCTGGGGGGGGAGAGGTGGGGTGGGGGTGGTAGGGTTGAATGGGACCTCATATATATATATTTTTAATGTAATATTATTACAAAGTCAATTTAAAAAAATCCAAAATGTATTCATCAAATACAATGAATGTGCCACACTGATGAAAGAGATTGTTGATGTGGGGGGAGGGGGGTTGGAGTGAGGGTATATGGGATCCTCTTATATTTTTAATGTAACATTTTGTGTGATCTATGTATCTTTTAAAAAAAGATAATTTAAAAAGCTTAAAAAATAATACAGTTACATAAGAGAACTATCATCAATTGTATAAAATGTCCCACACCAATGCAAGGTATTGGTGGTAGGGTGATGTATGAGAATTGTGTATTTTATACACAATTGTTCTGTAAACCCACAATTTCCCTAAAACATTTTTAAACATCATGGTAATGGCAAAAGATAGATGTAAAGATCAATGGAATCAAACAGAGTTCAGAAATAAGCCCTCACATCTATGGTCAATTGAATTGTCACAAGGATGTCAAGTACATTCAACGCGGAAAGAATAGTCTCTTTAACAAATGGTGTGAAAATTGGGCCTCAATTGTAAAAGAACGGAGGTGAACCCTACCTCATATCATACACAAAAATTAACTGAAAATTGGAGCAAAAAGATCTAAATATAAGATTTTTTTTAATTCCTAGAAGAAAACTTAGGTAATCATCTTCAAGATTGTGTTAAGCAATGGTTTCTTAGACTTTATATCAAAATCATGAGCAAGAAAATGAAAAATAGATAAATGGAACTTCATCAAAATTAAAAACTTTTGTGCATGAAAGGACTTTACTATGAAGATACAAATACAACTTATAGAATGGGAGAAAATTTTTGGAAACTGCATATCTGATAAGGGTTTAATATCCAGAATGTATGAAGAAACCCTGTAACTCAACAACTAAAAAACAACCCAATTTTTAAGAATAGTCAAAAGACTTGAACAGACTTTTCTCCAGAGAAGATAAACAAATGGCCAAAGAGCACATGAAAGGATACTCAACATCATTAGCCATTTGGGAAATGCAAATCAAAAACATAATGATCTACCATCTCACACCCACAAGAATGACTACTGTTTTTAAAAGTAGATAATGGGAAGCAGATTTGATTCAACTGAAAAAGCATCTGCCTACCACATCAGAGGTCCAGGGTTCAAACCCAGGGCCTCCTGACCCATGTGGTGAGCTGGTCCACCTGCAGTGCTGATGCACACAAGGAGTGCTTGCCATGCAGGGGTATTCTTATGTAGGGGAGCCCCACTCACAAGGAGCGTGCACCACAAGGAGAGCTGCCCCATGTGAAAAAAGCACAGCCTGCCCAGGAGTGGTGCCTCTCACACGGAGAGCTGACAAAGCAAGATGACGCAATGAAAAGAGACACAGATTCCGGGTGCAGCTGACAAGAATGCAAGCGGACACAGAAGAACATACAGTGAATGGACACAGAGAGCAGACAATGGGGTGAGGGAGAAAGGGAGAGAAATAAACAAAAAATAAATCTTTATTTAAAAAAGTAGATAATAACAATCATTGGAGAGGATATGGATAAATAGGAACACCCATTCATTATTAATGGTAACATAAAATGGTGCAACTGATGTGGAAAACAGTTTGGCTATTGACCAGAAAGTTAAGTATAGAATTACCACATGATCCACCAATCCTTCTATTAGGTATATACCCAGAAGAATTGAAAGCAGGGTTTTGAACAGATATTTGCACACTGGCATTCACAGCAGCATAGATCACAATTTTCAAAAAATGGAAGCAACCCAAGAATACATCAGAAGAAGAATGAATAAACAAAACATGCCATGTACATACAAAGGAATATTATTCAGCTGTTAAAAAAATGAAATTCTGATACATATCATCACATGGATGAAACTTGAAGACATCATATTGAGTGAAATAAGTTGGACACAAAAAGAGAAATATTGTGTGAACTCACTGATATGAAATAATTAGAATGAGCAAATTCATAGAAGCAGAAATTAGAAGACAGTTTTCCAGAGGCTGGGGTAGGAAATAGGGAGTTCATGCCTAAATATTAATAGTACAGACTTTCTATTTGGGTTGATGAAAAAGTTTTGGTAATGGATGGTGGTGATGGCAGCATAACCTTGAATATAATTAATATATTTGAATGTGGTTAAAGGAGGAAATTTTAGGTTTAATTGTTACCAGAATAAAATGTTTAAAAAATAACTTAGGACTACATAACACAAACAGTGAACTTTAATGTAAACTACAGACTAGACTTAATAATAGCAATATAATAATCTTTCATCAATTGTTAACAAATGTACCACACTACTGCAAAGTATTAATAATAGGGAAAACTTTGTATGTAAGGGAAGTATATGGGACCCCTATTTCCTGCATGATTTTTCTGTAAACATGTAACTTCTCCAATTAAAAAAAAAATCACAAAGAGACTTCCTGATGTTCCCAGGGTAAAGACCTCAGGCCTGTCACCCAGGAGGCTGTCCCCAGCTGCCTACTCTACCATTTCATTCACTTGCTTATTACTCAGCATGTCTATACTGAACAGCTTTATAGACTGTAATGGTGAATTTCATGTGTGAATTTGGCTAGGTTATGATATTCAGTTGTTTGGCAAGTACTGACTTGAAGGTTAGAGTGAAAGTATTTAGTAGATGGATTTGCAGCTACAGTTAGTTAAGTGCATCTATGGCTGTGTGATGGTTAGGCTATTGTGTCAAGTTGGTCACGTAATTGTGTCCAGTTGTTTGGTCAAGCAAGCACTGAGCTAACTGTAATACAAGGACATTTATGGACCTTAGTCACCATTGACTTTACTGCCATGGTAAATCATAGATAGCTGTTTATAATTACATCAATCAGGGAGACTGCTATCAGCAGTAAGTGATGCTTAATCCAATCAGTGGAATGCCTTAAAAAGGGAAGTGATTCCAGCATTGAGAGAGAATTTCCCAGCTCATCTTTGGACAGCCAACATCTCCCAGAACTCATAAGAGTCTTCATTGGACTTTCATCAGAGCTCCTGGTTGCAGCCTGCCTGCAGAGGCTGGACTTGTGCATCCCCATGGCTGTGTGAGAGACTCTGATAAATCTCTTACTATGTACAGATATACCTTGTTGATTCTGTTTCCCTAAAGAACCCTGACTAATACAGCTTGGTACCAGGAGTGGTTCTTGAGGAACAGAGTCTTAAACATGAGGTATCTGAGATGGTTCTGGGAGTTTTACAATTGTCTCTCTACCCTAATTGGGCTCAAGGGTACTAACAACTTCCTTTCCAATAATGAAGAGTCTGCTAACAGTCCATGACAAGAGTTGGCAATCAAGATACACAAAATAACATCACTGGATACCCCTAGTTCAACACTTACAAGATGCAAGGATCTGGGTGAGTGTTTTCAACACCTTAATGGAGTTTTGTGGAGTCAAATGGTATAATGATGCTGGCTGACTCCTCCTAGATACTCTGGATACTGTTATAAAAGAAAGAGATGAGTTAAAGGCTTCAAATTTGAAACTTAAACACTGAATGGATAATGCAAAAGTTACTATGTGTGCTCTGAAAGAAAATCTTATCTTCTGTAGCCACAGACTCAAAATATCTGAGAACCAAACTCAGACTCTCTTTGTACAAGTAGCAGAGTTACAAAGGAAACTTAACTCTCAACTCCACAGGGTTTCTGCAGTTAAAGTGAAGGCATTAATTGGAAAAGAGAGGAATCCAGAGAATTGGGATGGAGACATATGGGATGATGAGACACTGGAACCTTGAATTCTGCTGAGACTTTACCAGATAAGCCTGCCATGGCCTACCCTGTCCAGACCACACCTTGTCAACCTTGTATCACCTAGCCTCCAGCCTGCCCCAGGGAGTCTGGAAGTCCTCCCAGCCCTGGGCAGGCACCATCCAAACTCCAGCATGCACTGCCAAGTCTCTAGTCTGCCCTGAGGAAACTGCCTTCTAACCCCTGCCTGCAGAGATTAATCCTGTCCCACCAGAAGAAAATTCAAGGGAATGGCCTGAGGTCAGTAGCTTGCAAGGCATTTCTAATCCTTTTCCTTACCCACCCCCACCACCTCTCTTGTCTTTGAGACCTATTACTAGACTAAAATCACAACAAGCTCCCAAAGATGGAATACAAAGTGTGACCCATGAGGAAGTTCAGAAAGAACTGCATGAGTTTTCCAACTTATATAGACAGAAATCAGGAGAATATGTGTGGGAATGGATACTAAGGGTATGAGATAATGGTGGAAGGAATATAAAGCTGGATCTGGCTGAATTTATTTATATGGGCCCACTAAGCAGAAATTCTGTATTCAACGTTGTAGCTCAAAGGGTTAGAAAGGGCTCTAACAGTTTGTTCGGTTGGCTGATTGAAACATGGCTTAAAAGATGGCCTAGTATGTCCGAGGTTGAGATGCCCGATTTGCCCTGGTATACAGTAGAAGAGGGAATTCAATTGCTTAGGGAGATTGGAATGCTAAAACGGATTTACCAATTGAGAGTTGCCCACCCAGGAATGTCGAGAGGACACACTTTTAGCCAGGACTGTGAGGAATAAATTTGTAAGACTAACTCCGTCTTCCCTGAAGAGCTCTGTGGCTGCTCTTCTCTGTGGTCCAGATACTACTATAGGGAGGGCTGTGATGGAATTAGAATTCTTAAACATTATGGGGATGATTGAATGTCAGTCTGGTAAACGTCAAGTATCGGCAGTTAATCACCAAAGTCAAGGTGGGCTTGGCTACCACGATAAAGGCAGATTCTAAAAAGCATTCAAAATAGTCTGAGTCGTGTAGAGTTACAGCATTGGCTAATACATCATGGGGTACCTAGCAGTGAAATAGATGGGCAATCTACTAAATTTGTTTGGGATCTGCATAAACAGAAGAGCTCTGGATCAAGTGAACAAAACCCTAACTCAAATTGCAGATGCAAAGAATCATGGCTCGGTAATCAATTCCCAGACTTGGGACAGTTTACAGACCCAGAGCCCCTTGAATGAGGAGGAGACCAGGTCTCCTTGGGGAAAGATCCTGTTAAACTGCCCAAAATTTATACTCTTAATCTTTCTCCCTCCTTTCCCCAAGGAGATCTATGGCCTTTTACCAGAGTAACTGTGCATTGGGGAAAAGGAAATGATCAGACATTTCAGGGATTATTAGACACTGACTCAGAAGTGGCATTAATTCTAGGAGACCCAAAATATCACTGTGGTCCACCAGTCAATGTAGGGGCTTATGGAGGTCAGGTGATTATTGGAGTTTTTGCTCAGGTCCATCTCACAGTTGGTCCAGTGAGTCCCTGGACCCATTCTGTGTTTATTTCCCCAGTTCCAGAATGCATAATTGGAATAGACATACTCAGTAACTGGCAGAATCCCCACATTGGATCCCTGACTTGTGGAGTGAAGGCTATTATGGTTGGAAAGGCCAAGTGGAAGCCACTAGAACTGCCCCTACCTAGCAAAATAGTAAACCAAAAGCAATACTGGATTGCTGGAGGGATTGCAGAAATTAGTGCCACCATCAAGGATTTGAAGGATGCAGGGGTGGTGATTCCCACCACATCCCCATTCAACTCTCCTATTTGGCTTGTACAGAAAACAGATGGATCTTGGAGGATGACAGTAGATTATCATAAACTTAGCCAGGTGGTGACTCCAATTGCAGCTGCTGTCCCACATGTGGTATCATTGTTTGAGCAAATCAACACATCCCCTGGTACCTGGTATGCAGCTGTTGATTTGGCAAATGCTTTTTTCTCAATTGCTATTAACAAGGACCACCTGAAACAGTTTGCTTTCAGTTGGCAAGGTCAGCAGTATACTTTCCTTAGGGGTAAAACAACTTTCCAGCCCTATGTCATTATATTGTCCACAGGGATCTTGATCAGCTCTCCCTTCCACAAGACATTACACTGGTCCATTATATTGATGATATCATGTTGATAGGACCTAGTGAGCAAGAAGTAGCAAAGACTCTAGACTTAGGCATTTGCATGAGAGAGGATGGGAGAGAAATCCAACTAAAATACAAGGTCCTTCCACCTCCATGAAATTTCTAGGTGTCCAGTGATGTGGGGCATGTCAAGATATCCCTTCTAAAGTGAAGGATAAGGGAAGCAGGCTTGGCCCAGTGGATAGGGCATCCGTCCACCACACGGGAAGTCCATGGTTCAAACCCCAGGCCTCCTTGACACGTGTGGAGCTGGCCCATGCGCAGTGCTGATGCACACAAGGAGTGCCGTGCCACGCAGGGTTGTCCGCCACATAGGGGAGCCCCACATGCAAGGAGTGCGCCCCGTAAAGAGAACCACCCAGCACGAAAGAAAGTGCAGCCTGCCCAAGAATGGTGCCACACACACAGAAAGCTGACACAACAAGATGACGCAACAAAAGGAAACACAGATTCCTGTACTGCTGACAACAACAGAAGAGGACAAAAAGAAGAATATGCAGCTAAATGGACACAGAGAACAGACAACCAGGGTGGGGAGGAAGGGGAGAAAAATAAATAAAATAAATCTTTAAAAAAAATAAAAAATAAAGTGAAGGATAAGCTGTTGCATCTGGCTCCTCCTATGACCAAAAAAGAGGCGCAATGCTTAGTTGGTCTCTTTGGATTTTGGAGACAACACAATCCTCATTTGGGTGCTCTACTCCAGTCCATTTACCAGGTGACCAGAAAAGCTGCTAGTTTTGATTGGGGACCAGAACAAGAAGAGCCTCTGCATCAGGTTCAGGCTGCTGTGCAAGCTGCACTACCACTTGGGCCATATAATCCAGCAGATCCGATGGTGTTGGAAGTTTCTGTGGCAAATAGAGATGCCGTCTGGAGCCTTTGGTAGGCCCCTATAGGAGAATCACAATGCAGACCCTTAGCATTTTGGAACAAAGCCCTGCCGTCCTCTGCAGATAATTACTCCCCTTTTAAAAAACAGCTTTTGGCCTGCTACTGGGCCTTAGTAAAGACTGAATGCTTAACCATGGGCCATCAACTTACCATGAGACCAGAGTTGCCTATCATGAGCTGGGTATTGTCTGACCCACCAAACCATAAAGTTGGACATGCACAGCAGCACTCCATAATAAAGTGGAAGTGGTATATATGAGATAGGGCTCGAGCACGTCCTCAAGGCACAAGTAAGTTACATGAGGAAGTAGCCCAAATGCCCATGGTCATCATCCCTGCCACATTTACCTTGTCTTTCCAACCCACAACTTTGGCCTCTTAGGAGTCCCTTACAATCAGTTGACTGAGGAAGAGAAAATTCAGTCCTGGCATCAGTCCTGAAAGTGGACAGCTGCAGAACTGCAGCCCCTTTCTGGGACATCCCTGAAGGACAGTGGTGAGGGCAAATCCTCCCAGTGGGCAGAACTTCAAGCAGTGTACCTGGTTGTTCATTTTGCTTGGAAGAAGAAATGACCAGAGGTGCATTTATACACTGATTCATGGGCTATTGCCAAAGGTTTGGCTGGATGGTCAGGGACTTGGAAGGAACATGATTGGAAAATTGGTGACAAAGAGGTCTGGGGAAGAGGTATGTAGACTGACCCTTCTGAGTGGTCAAAAAACATGAAAATTTTTATGTCCCATGTGAATGCTCACCAGAGGGTAACTTCAGCAGAGGAAGATTTTAATAATCAAGTGGATAAGATGACCAGCTCTGTGGCTAATGTTCAGCCTCTTTCCCCAGCCACTCCTCTCATTGCCCAGTGGGCTCATGAACAAAGTGACCGTGGAGGTAGGGATGGAGGTTTTGCATGGGCTCAGCAACACAGACTTCCCCTTACCAAGGCTGACTTGGCTACAGTCACTGCTGAGTGCCCAATCTGCAGGCAGCAGAGACCCATACTCAGTCCCCTATACGGCACCATTCCTTGAGATGACCAGCCCCCTACCTGGTGGCAGATTGACTACATTGGACCACTTCCACCATGGAAAGGGCAGTGGTTTGTTTTTTTGTTTGTTTTTTTTAAAGATTTATTTTATTTGTTTATTTCTCTCCCCTCCCCTTCCCCACACCGGTTGTCTGTTCTCTGTGTCTATTTGCTGTGTCTTCTTTGTCCACTTCTGTTGTTGTCAGCAGCATGGGAATCTGTGTTTCTTTTTGTTGCGTCATCTTGTGTCAGTTCTCCATGTGTGCATGCGGCACCATTCCTGGGCAGGTTGAACTTTCTTTTGCTCTGGGCAGCTCTCCTTATGGGGCATGCTCCTTGCACATGGGGCTCCCCTATGCAGGGGATACCCCTGCGTGGCACAGCACTCCTTGCATGCATCAGCACTGTGCATGGGCCAGCTGCACACAGGTCAAGGAGGTCTGGGGTTTGAACTGCGGACCTCCCATGTGGTAGGCAGATGCCCTAACCACTGGGCCTAGTCTGCCACCAGCAGTGATTTGTTTTAACTGGAATAGACACATACTCTGGATATGAGTTTGCATTTCCTGCACACAATGCTTCGTTCAAAACTACCATCCATGGACTTACCAAATATCTTATCTACCACTATGGCATTCCACACAGCATTGTCTCTGATCAAAGAACCCATTTCACAGCAAATGATGTGCAGGAATGGGCACATGCCCATAGAATTCACTGGTTTTACCATGTTTTCCATCACCCTGAAGCAGCTGGATTGATAGAACAGTGGAATGGCCTTTGGAAGACTCAATTATGGCACCAACAAGGTGGCAATACTTTGCAGGGCTGGGGCAATGTTCTCCAGGAGGCTGTTTATGCTCTAAATCAGCATCCACTCTATGGTGCTGTTTCTCCCATAAACAGGATCCATGAGTCCAGGAATCAAGGGGTGGAAATGGGAGGGACACCACTCACTATTACCTCTAGGGACCCACTAGGAAAATTTTTGTTTCCTGTCCCTGCAACCTCAAACTCTGCTTGCTGGTCTACAGATTTTAGTCCCAAAAGGAGGAGTGCTTTCACCAGGGAACACAGCAATAATTCCATTGAACTGGAAGTTAAAACTGCCACCTGGCCATTTGGGGCTCCTATTACCTCTGAATCAATAGTCAAAGAAGGGAATTACTGTACTGGCTGGGGTGATTGATCCTGACTCTCAGGGGGAAATAAGACTGCATCTATATAATGGGGATAAAGAAGAGTTTGCCTGGAATACAGGAGATCCTCTAGGGCAACTCCTAGTACTGCCATATCCTATGATTAAAGTCAATGGAAAATTGCAACAACCCAATTCAAGCAGGACTAACAGTGGCCCAGAATCTTCAGGAATGAAAGTTTGGTAGTGATAAATATGAACTTCAACCATATGACCAGTTACAGAAATGAGGACTATAATGCTCATGAATCTTTCTTCCTTGTTTCATTTTGATGATGATTGAATATGTACACAAAATGAATTTCTTTGTCTTCTTCTCCAAACTTTCCCCTTATCATATAACAAGTTGTATCCATTTCATGTCATAATATATGAGGATGTCAAGCTTGAGAGTAAATATTACCCAAGAACTTGCACCCTATTCTGTATGGAATTAATGCATTTCCAGTTGTATACAGGAGAGTTGAACATTGTTGGGTGAAAATACATATATATACATGTCTGTTATTGTTTTTACTTAGAGACTAAGTGCAGTTTAATGTAATTTGTATGGTTGCAAAGTTGAGAAAGGGTGGACTGTGATGGTTAGGCTGTTGTGTCTATTCGGCCAGATAATTGTGCCCAGTTGTTTGGTCAAGCAAGCACTGGGCTAACTGTAATACAAGGGCATTTATGGACTTTAGTCACCATTGACTTTATTGCCATGGTAAGTCATAGATAGCTGGTTATAATTACATCAGGGAGATTGCCATCAGCAATGGGTGATGCTTAACCCAATCAGTTGAATCCCTTAAAAGGAGAAATGATTCCAACATTGAGAGAGAATTTCCCAGCTCATCTTTGGCCAGGCAACATCTTTAGAACTCATTAAGAATCTTCACTGGACTTTCATCAGAGCTCCTGGTTGCAGCCTGCCTGCAGAACCTGGACTTCTGCATCCCCATGGCTGTGTGAGAGACTCTCATAAGTCTCTTACTATGCATAGATATCCCTTATTGATTCTGTTTCCCTAGAGAACCCTGACTAATACAGGCTGATTGCATCTACAATCAACAAAGAAGATTGCCTTTAGCAATTGGGGGAGTCTTCTAATCTAATCAGTTGGAAGTCTCAAAGATAGAACTGAGAATTTCAGAAGCCAGAAAGAATTCCTGCCTCTATTTCAGCCAGCCAACTTCTCCTGGGAAATTCAACCTCACCTTCATGGAAGTTTCCAACTTGCAACCTGCCTTAACAGAATTCAGACTTGCCAATCCTTACAGTTGCTTAAGTCAATTCCTATAACAAATCTCTTAATATTTACATTTTAAAAATTGATTTTATTAAGGAAAATACTGAACACTCTTGTTCTAAAGCCTTACCTAGCTAGGTAGATGAGAAAATGTCTCTATACAAAGGCAGCTTTCTGTCAACCATTGTTTGTGGGGGAGAATGGACACAGTGGCCTCCTTGACATCCACTGCTTCCAGCCCAGAGTCATCTCATCTACATCTAAGAGTGGAGCCTCACACAGCCATACAACTCTGTTCCCCAGCCTGGAGCATTCTTTTCATGTGCTTGTGTTCGGTGGCTTGGGGTGGAACAGAGAGAACACCACCGTCATCACTCTTTAAATTCCATTCCTTTTAAGTCAGTTCACACACTCCTTGCTTCTTCATAAGTTCTTCCAGGTTGATGTGTGGAAAATCTGCCTCCATTAGTAAAACTTTAGAGGGACAGTGGGCCAGAGAACTAAGACGAGAATTTGTA
This sequence comes from Dasypus novemcinctus, assembly GCF_030445035.2. Classification (NCBI taxonomy): domain Eukaryota; kingdom Metazoa; phylum Chordata; class Mammalia; order Cingulata; family Dasypodidae; genus Dasypus; species Dasypus novemcinctus. The sequence continues at coordinate 20,591,326 of NC_080696.1, read as the reverse complement.
AAGGACAAGGAGAGTAGAAGGAGCTCTCCCTTCCTTTTTTTCACCATTTTCTTAATGGACTACAGACCTCAACTCCTTAGCTGCCCTCCAGGATGAAAATGACCATGAGGTAAAGATGATAGAATGAGTTGACAACCAGATGAAAAAATCAAAGAGTTGTGGGCAAGGAGACAACAGTTTTCTAATAGGACCTGATTTTAGAATTTAACCCTGTAAGTCATTTTTATTTGATTTTGTTCGTTGTTGTTATTTGTCTTTTTTTTAAGTTGTAGGTTACAGAACAATCATGCCATAAATACAGGCTTCCCAAATACCACTCCCTTATTATGCTGCATGGATGTGGAACATTTGTTGCAATTGATAAAAGCACATTTTTATCTTTCTATCTATTAACTATGGTTTATAATAATAAACTTAGAATTCACTTGGTTGTGCAGTTTCATGGATTTTTTTTTCAATTTTATTCTAGTAACAAATAGACAACCTTAAACTTTCTTATGTAACCACATTCACTTATATAATCCAGTGCTGTTAACTTCTGAGTCATCTGAACAGACTTCCTATGGACTCCTCCCTACTCCAACACCTTTACCTCAGTCAATTAAGGGTAAACCTATTAATTAACCAATGGGGTTCTTGTGTAGGAAGAAAAATTAAGGTTTGTAGGAAAAGGGAAGCCAACCCTGGGTTCCCTGAGTCTTCTGCCTGGACCACATGTTTCAGCCCAAAAGGATCATCTGGTCCGAGTAATTCACATTTTATTGTTTCCTTATGATGACTATTCAATTCGTTGTACTTGAATATATTAATGTTTTCTATTTTGTATGTATATTTTGATTCTTGGCTTTCATCTCTATATTTGGATTTGTTTTGAAAGTGATGTTTAAAAAAATTAAATCAACCAAAAATTCCCCAGACCTTTAAATGTGGTCCCCACTGCATTTTTGAAGTTGCAACTTTAAGGATGAGAATTTTTGGAGGGGAATGAGAGTTCATCTTGAAAGGGAACAAGGTGAGGCACCAGATGGCAATCCACCAGGCAGGGGGCAGATGGAGCTGAGGCTGTGTTCAGATGATGGCTCCCCATCTCCACTTCAGGAACAAGCAGCTCCCCACAAACCTTTACACATGCAGAGGAATTCGCAATTGCAAAGCGGGAATCATCTCACCTCTATTTAGATAATCACTGCAACCTAAGACATTAGTCAGGATGGCTCATGTTATAGTCATTTGACCTTGAAACAGGAGAGGATACTAAGGCTAAGAGAGGTTAGGTGACTTGCTAGAGGTCACACAGCAGGAGAAAAAAATAGAAAGAGCATAACCGGGTCTTGAGCCCTGAGCTTCTAACTTAGTTTGGTGATTTATGCATTACCACTGGTCTCCTTGCTTAGAGTAATATCAGTCCAGGGAATTATTTATTTGTGCTCATTTCTAAATCACTAAATACAGACTACGTGGACAGAATTCCAAGGCATACACCAATAAAGTGTCTTTTCCCCCAGAAATAATTGACAGTTGGCAGCAGCCACTGATCCTGTATGTAAAGACACATGTGTGTTAGACAGACTTCAGCTCCTGCCCACCATATTGAAAAAATAATCTGCTTTATTGTCAGTTTTTCTGGAAATTTTCTTTAGTGGTAAAAGAGCTGCCCACTTCTATTGGATAGGAGGTCCCAGTATAATCCTTGTCCCAACACTAGTGCTACTCAGTGTCATCTCTGAGACAGCAGCATCAACAACACCTGGGAACTTGAGAGCAATGCAAACTCTTGAGTCCCACACAGACCAACTGTATTAGTCAGGGTTCTCCAAGGAACAGAACCAATGGGAGATATTGATATATATATATGAAGAGAGAGCCAAGGTGGGGGAGAGAGAGAAAGAAAGATTTATTAGAGGGAATTGGTTTACACAACTGTGGGGGTTGGCAAACCCAAACTCCAACAGAGAAAGCCACAAGCTGGAAACTTAAAGGTGATTCTGAAGTCCTCAGTGCAAAATCTCCAAGGAAAGCTTAGCTGACTGGAAATTCTGGCAAAAATCACTGTTAAAGTTAAGGCAGAAATTCTTATGACCTCTGAAATCCTCAGCTCTGGCTTTTAAGGCCCACAACTAATTGGATAAAGAGACTTCCCACATTGTTCATGGCAAACTAGTTTGTTGATTGTAGGTGCAATCAAGATTATTGTAAATGCAAATCCTAGCTACAAAATATTCTCACAGTAACAAGTGGGCCAAACCCCTGGACACCATAACCTAGCCAAATTGATACCTGAAATTAACCCTCACACCTACTGAATCAGAATCTCTGTGGGTGATATCTAGCCTTTTTTCTTTTAACCAGCTCTCCAGGTGATTCTGATATTTGCTTAAGTTTGCAATCATATTTTGCACTTAGGCATTTTTACATGTTGAAAGACATGACCACTGGCTGGGTTGGCTGCATACAGTCTGATATGTGCTGTCCAGGCAATAAGTGCTAAGACATGGCCATGTTGAAATTCCCTCAATTGCATGGGTTAAATAAAAACACAAAATGTTATCAGTAATAATGAAAAGCATAAAGCTTAAAGTAAACACTGGAATACTTGGGATTCTCAACAGAAGTTACAGGGGAAGAGAACTTCTGAAAAATAGAGGAACTTAATAGGAAGAGAACACTGAATTTTGTGAAAGTGTATTGCAGAGAACTGGGATTTTAAATAGCATGAAAACTAACCTTAATTAATGCTCAAGGGCCATCCAGTACACTCATCCCATCTACCCCCTCACACACACACACACACACACAAACACACACACACACCCTTCTCTTATCCTGTGATCCCAAGGTTTGTTTTTCCCCTTTCTGATAAAAGCTTTGGACAGATACAAACTATAAGTCACTACAGTGTTACAACATGCAACCTTTTTTATATCTATACCACATTTCAATTTTTATAAATTGAAGTCTGATGTGTTTGTTAGAACTTCCAGAATGACTATGAGTCTTGTTTTTTTCAGTGATTAACCTGGATTCTTAACTGTTATACTTCTGTATTTCTAATTCTGTCCATTTCTAGGTTAAAGTACAGTTTTCTTGCTTGTTGTAGGATGTGGGCTAAACTGGGAAACATGAAACTGAATCAGTAAAAAGGAAATTTATCTGGTTATTCCAGAATTACTATATTCTATTTTCTCATTTGGCAGTACTTCTCAAAACCATCTAGAATTTTAAAGACTGGATTTATCTTAAAATTGGCAGTCCTGCTCCTGGCTTGTCTCTACCACCAGAAATAGGGTAAAGAATATTTGAGCTGCAAACTGATTCCCCAGACACTGATCCCAAAGTAGATAGAAATTCTAATAACCTGTTAACTCTAGAACAATAGTCTTGGACTCAGTAGAACTGGTGACCAGTTTTGACTCTGCCACTTATTAGTTCACTTCTCTGGACCTTGAGGTCCTGGAAAATACAAATAATACAGGTTCCTAATACCTCATAGGGTTCTCATGAAACTCAAAAAAAAAATTTCTTTTTAATCACATAGCATATGTGATAGAGCTTTATAGACTTTAAAGTATTTCTCCTGTTCCTGCTAGTGTTATCACTGCATCATAATCATCATCATTATTATTATTACTTCTACTACTTCATCTAGAAGATCTCTCTGAAGGTTATTTTCCTAGACATGAGCTTACTTCTGTTAGTAAGAGACCTTGATCCATAACTGGCCTCTGTAGTTTGTTCTCTATCTAGGATTCTCTCATTTTGACTGTTTGGATTCATCTTGACTCCCACACCTAGAGGTGAGGGAGGTTGTCTTAGTTTGCCAGCACTGTTATCACAAATACCGCATAATCAGTGGGCTTGAAAAACAGGAATTTATTGGCTCACAGCTTCAGAGGCTAGAAGTCTGAAATCAAGGCATGTTTTCTCCCCCAAAGTCTGTAGCATTCCGATGCTGGCTTGCTGCAATCCTTGGGGTTCCCTGCTTCCTGTCACATGGCAATGCCCTCTCCTTTCTCTGCTTCTGTAATTTCCATGTTCTTTTCAGAAGGCCTCCAGTAACCTGGACTAAGGACCACCATGCTTCCATTAGCCACACCTTAACTAAAAATAACATCTTCGAAAGGTCCTATTGACAATGGGTTCATATTCGCAAGGACACGGGTTAAGACTGAGAACATGTGTTGTTGGGGTTCACCATTGAACCTACTACAGTGGCCCTCCTGTCCCCTCAGCACTGGACCTTCCAGACCACGCAGCCTGATTTTTTACTGCAAGTCCATGCAACTCTGCCTGAGGGCTTTCTCTGCCCACCAAAGGTCTGGGATAAGTTATAAGTGTCAGGAACTTAACACCTCAATTGATGGAATAGGGATTTGAGGATAAACGCCCCAGCTTCATTGTCCCTCAGTGGAGATGACTCAGCTGTGTCATACACAACCTCCCAAGAGGACATCAGTGGGATTGAACCCCTAGTACCCACCTGCTCCAACCTTGATGGCTTCCTTCCCCTTCCTGTCTTGCTCTTTCATTTTCCTACCTGGCATCACCTCTCAAAGAAACCACCTGCACTCAAATCCCTGTCTCAGGTTCTGCTTCTGGGGAAACTTAAACTAAGACAGGGGCTTTTATCAGAGTTGAAGGCAACACTAAGACAGAGAACAGCCAGAGGGCAGCACCCAGGTGAGTCTGGGTGGAGCAGTGTTCAGCAAAGTAATGACACCTTGTAGGGTCCAAGTACCATAGGATTTGCATTTAATGTGATAGTGTCACTAGCAAGTTGGAAACATAGATGCAACAGAGGTAATATTAGGTTTTAATATCCCATCTGATGGCATCTGGAACTGATTGAAATGGAGGAAATATCATGAAATGGAGTAAGGAAGGCATAATAAAAAGTCAGAGTAAGATAACATGCTTGGATGAAGTACCTCCTCCAAAGAGTATAGTAGGGAAGGGAGGATGTGGAAAGACCTGGAAAACCCTACCTGGAGGTTAGCATTATCAGTGATAAGTGATGTTGCTAGCATGTACCCTTGATAAAATGTGATGGACAAGGCACTTCATTTCTGCATTCTTTATTCTTCCTCTCCAAAACCCGTAACCCCAAGACCAATATCAGACAAACCCAAACTGGGGAATATTCTGCAAAATACCTGTTCAGTACTCCTCAAAACCATCAAAGTGTTACTCATCTGAAAAGTAGTAGACTTTACCATTTATCAGGTTGAATTCCAGCCATCGCCAACCTCCCTCTTCTCTGAACTCATATACCATCCTGCAGTGACAGCTGCCGCCTTACAGTGACTGATTGCTCTCGTTTCTTCCCAATTCCACATTCAGGATGACATGTTAGTAGCTTGAAAGAAGCTGTGGTGGGGGTATTTATATCATGGAGATTGGCAATTGCTACAGATCAGGCTTTTTTTTCCTCCAGAGAGCTTGTTTAGCAGCACACCACTGCTTACAGCCTATGCCACTCAACTGAGCATTTAATTTATTCTCTTTGCATTATACATTGATAGTTTACTACTTCCAGAGAGGGTTTAACTGCCACTGATTGATCCCTGGAGCACATGCCTATTGAAAGCAGACAGGGATCAAAATGGTCTGAATTTCATTCCCTGTGCTTAACATCTCTAGGCTTCAGTTTACTCATTTGAAAAGTAGTAGGGTTGAAGGGTAAAGTCTGTTAGACTAAGCCCAGATTGAATAGTCTTGAATTCCACTAAACTGTCATATGCGCCAGGTCTTTCAATGTTCTCCTTCCAGATGCTTCCATGGTTACTCAAGAGATGATAATAAACAGCTCCATGAAGTTTAGGACATGTAGATGCAAATGAGATAAACAGGATTCTCTTACTACAGGACTTCTCAGAGCTCTCAACATGCTTGACCCATTGTGACTCTCAGAGCGAGGAGAGGGTTTGCAAGTGGCTCTGAAACTATCTGAGTGTTCAGACCTCAGGCAACTGGCACACTTGTCAGTCTATTTCAGGGCACACCCAGGGTAAAAGCAGTCATCCAATTTAGATCTTAAATTGGAAGACCATCTCATTCATGTCTCTGCTCATTCTTTCCTGAGGCTTGAGGTCAACATGAAGAACAGAAGGGAAAAGATAACACCTTGAACCTTCTGGCATTTGGACATTTGACTAATTTGCAAATGGTCACACAGCTGAGGCAGAACTCCCAGAGGAAGTAATTTGTTCTTATCACTGCTAGTGTAAAATATTTATATTGCAATTTTCTGTGACATTCTCTTGCGTACCTTCACAATACTATAGCCCTGTGAAGTCGAGGTGTTGTTCTCAATTAGATAAATGGGGAGGCACCATACACAGCAATCATCTCTGAGTTGGTAGCAGTGCTGGATGCAACCCAAATATTACTCTTCTTCAGAAATACTGTTTTCTAACCATTTGAATTTTAGACCTTTTAAACATTTCCTAAATACTTTGGGTTTTTTTTTTATTTTTTCCTTTATCTTCTTTTAAAAGCTACATTCAAAAAATATGAGACCCCCATATACCCTCCACCCCACCCACACCACCCCTCCCACATCAACAGACTCTTCCATCATGTGGCACACCCACTGCACCCGGCGAATACATTCTGGAGAACCACTGCAGCACATGGACAGTGGTCCACATTTTAGTCCACACTCTCCCCCAGTCCACCCAGTGGGCCATGACAGGACACACAACGTCCAGCATCCACCCCTGCAGCACCACCTAGGACAACTCCAAATACTGAAAATGCCCCCATACCATATCTCTTCTTCCCCCTCCCAACCATCAGCAGCCACCATGGCCACCCTCTCCACATCACTACTACAATTTCTTCTCTTACTAATCACAATAGTTCCCCAGCAGAACACCAGTAAGTCCGCTCTAATCCATATTCTATTCCTCCAGCCTGTGGACCCTGGGATGGGTATGTTCAGTCCCCCTCTACATCAAGAGGGGGTTTAGATTCCACATGGATGATGGATGCAATTCTCCTGCTTGCAGCTGTAGGCACTCTTGGCTCCCTGGTGTGATGGATGACCCTCTTCACCTCCCTGTCAGCTGGCCAGGGTAAGTCCAACAAACCAGAGGGTAGGAGCTGCAAATCTGCTGAGGCTCAGGGCCTGGATGTCACATGGGCAGTTCAGATTCAGGTCTCCTGAGTATACACCAACCCAAACGCCAACCACAAGTCTGGTAAAAGTGACAGAAGAGGCATGTGTAGAAAGGTTATATTGCCTGTGACTGGCCAAATGAAAACCAATCATGAGAGCTTTTGTCTTTTCTTCTAATATTTCTTATATTTTACAATTGTTTTCACAACTCTTATCTCATTTTGCCATCAAAAAAACCTGTAAGGTAGACCAAGTATTCTCTTGTTAGGGGTTAGGGGTTAGGGGTCTAAACAATAGTTCTCGGCTTTGACTACACATTAGTAGGACCTGGGAAGTTTACAAAGTGCCGGTGCTTGAGTCGTTTTCCCAGAGATACTGATTTAAAGGGTTTAGGGTGAAACCTGGGCTTTGGGATTTTTTTAACATTCCCCAGGTGATTCTTAATTGTGTAATTCTGACTTCCAAACTCAGATTATTTTCCACCAAGCAACCTTGTCATATTTGCAGTATAAGATGACCCAAAATTAGTTTAAAACAAATATACCTGTACATTTATATCTGGTTTTATATGCAGAAGGAAATCTGAAAAACATACTTACCAAACTCTTGGTAGCAGTTAACTGCCAGGAGTGGTCAAAAGGTATAGAAGATTTGGGGACATGAAAAATTTTCACTTTTTTGTTGTGTTTGAATATTTTTCAATACAGATGCATTGTATTTGTAAATTTTAAACATTTATTTTCACAGCACAAAAAAACACATATGCTTTAATTCATATGGAGAATACACAAAAGGGAATATCATTTCTTCCTGGAAAATCAGGGCAAACTCCAAAGAGGAGGTGATATTTCTTCTGGATCATGAAATATGGTTTTGAATGGAAAATGCAACAGTAGAAAGGGAAGGATTCCAGGTGGCATAAATAATCCAAGAGGTACATGTAACAAAACAGAGAAAGCATCCCACTGAGCTTAGACAGTTCAGATGGAGAGGAGGAAGGGAAATGAGGTGGAGGGAACTGGAAGAAATGGCAGTGTAGGGTCAGATATGTGAATTCTAGAATTTGCAAAGCCATTGAGCACTTTTGTTCTTAAGAATGAAATAACCAGAGCTTTGGTTTCCGAAGTTTCATCTGGCAAGGGAGTAGAAGGATGGATATTAAGGATAAAAGCAGAAAGCCAAGAAGTCCAATGGAGACCATTAACATCCAGACAAGAAGTAGCTGGGACAGTAAAGAACACAGGGGGAGTACCAATGTGGAGTTAGTGGGTGGGGTTTAGAGACAAACCCATGGGTTTAGAGGCCAAGTCCATGGTAGCATCGAGAAAAGACTCAGAGGTGTATATGTGTACATGTGTGTGTCCCACAGACTGGGAAGCCGAAAAGCGGGATCCAGAGATGGGAGTGAGTTGGTGTGGTATGTCTCATCCAAGGTACCGGTGGGCATCTGGGCACTGGAGAACAAGGACTTCAGAACATATTATATTTTGGAGAAATATACAAATTGGTGATTTTAATCTCTTAAAATGTTTCATGGCCTTGAGGTCAGACCAAGGCTACATTTTCCTTAAAAATTCATTTAGCCCCATTTCCCTTTTCCTAGAAAATTTCCTCTTTTCCTCTGTCCTCCTGAAATTTGATAAAATTTATCAATTTTTATCCTCTGTTGGAGCCTGCCATATCTCAGAGAAAATAAAGCACCCAGGCCTAACAGAGAGCTATCGACTGTTCCAAACACAATGTGGCAACAAACGGTCACCCATGTGACTGTCGAGATAGTTCTTTGTAAGGTGGTGTTCTCTCTTCAGTCCTCTCTCATTGTGTCTGCTCTGGAAGCATTTGGAGTGAGGACGAGAGAGGAGAGGAGAAGCAGGAAGGGAGGGGATTAGGAGCTCCCAGTCCTGCCAGCACCTGCCAACAGGCCAGCACCTTCCTTCAGAAGGAAAAGGGGAGGGGCTGTCTGCTTTTGCCCCCACAGGTCAAGGAAGGTGTCACTGCAGCCGCAGTTAATTCATTCTGGGAGTAGTCTGTAGAGGAAGACGTTGACTGGCAGTCAGGGGTCACCCCCTTATCTTAAGCAGGTCCATGTGGTGGCAGCCTGTGGGACACCACATTCCTGATGTGTTGTGCTGTTCTTGGTACCACTGTAGACAACATCGATTTGTACAATGTCCTGGCCATCTAATATTGATAGAAAAATGATGCGTTGCATAAAGGGATGTGGTGGGGCTTTGTGACCAATTTTAAGGAAAATTGAGTTATATGGGCAGTTTGAACTATCTCATGTAGTATTCTGAAAGGTGTGGAGTTCAGAACTGAGAACTGGACTGAAAGTGTCCCTGGAAGCATGTGTTCCTTGAGAGAAGGTGATATCAAAGTGATCTATCAACTCTTATATCCAATAAGATATAAACTACAGAACTGGTTCCAATGCTGATGTGAGCTACTTTATGTAAGATTTGATTCTGAAACTGCTCTGTGTCTTAACAAATGTTAAATAAAATTCTATTTTCCCATGGACTTAATACTAAGTTCTCTTTCTTTCTATTAATAATAGTAATAACATCAAACATTTTCATTTGACTAGTGTCTTGCAATTTACAAAAAAAAAATTTACACATAATTTATTTAAGTAAAAGAAGTTGATATTTCAAGAATGATCCTTTTTTAAAAAAGAAGATTCTTTAAGTTTTTTAATTCATTATCCTCTAATTTATATTTTCTATGTTCAGAAGTTTTTATGTGAGCTACCAAAGTGAGGTATACTTGAACTAATTTACTAATTTCACAACTTAATTGCAGAATCTCTGTTCACTTCCATATGTTTTAAAACATTATCATCACTATTTTAGGAGCATGAAAATATTATGAAATTATTTAATATAATATAATAGGTACAACAAACACCCACTTATCCCAAATTCCAAAAGTTGTCAAAAACTTAAATTAAAATCCAACACTCTGCCCTTCAAGAAAGAAAAGAAAATGAGTTAGAAAAGTACAGGAAGATAGCTATACTGATTCTACATAAAAATAAAAAACTTCAGTACTAGGGAAAAAAGCACCATAAATAAGATTAAGACAAACTACAAAGCCGGAAAAGTATTTGCAAGGCATATAACAGAGAGTTAATATCCCCAGTACACAGATTACTAAGAGAAAAATTACTAAGAGAAAAAAATGACCACACAACTGAGAATAAGGAAAATATTGGACCAGTCACAATAATTATAAATAGCCAATAAGCTTAGTAAAATGATTTTGTTATAACAAAATTACCAAAGAAATACAAAGAAAAATAAAAAAGGAAACATCTGGGTCCTGTCAGACTGGCAAAGGGGAATTAAATCAACAACACTCATTTGGAGGAAATAAACACTTGTTTGTATTTTTATGAGGATGACAAATGGATCAACTTTTGACCTGGTACAGTTTGGTCCAGTCAACCTATTTCTAAAATTTGACTTAATTGGACACTGGATTCAAATTTTACCTTTGCAAAAGGAAGTACAGGGTCTCTGTAAGAGGATTAAACAGAGCAAGAGCTAGAAACAGTGACAGAGAGAGAGGACCTTTAAATCATGAGATGATTTCTGCCCCTGTCCCTCACACAGCAGGCTGATATCAGGAGTGAGGCAGGGATCCACTCTTGGCCTCCTCTGCGCATCTTTGGAAAGGTCTCACCTAAATAAAAACATCTTACCGTGCTGGACTGGGTTCCAGGGTTTAAAGGTAAATATCCTCTTTTATCATTTACCTAGTCAAAGGTGTTCATCTTTCACTTAATGTGTGGCCCCAACCAAAATACAAACCAGCTATTTCATCAGGTGCTTGTGTGGGAAACAACCATCTGACCCAAAGCCGGAGGAAACCTGGCAATGCTGGACTACTTGGACCAAGAATACATTTCCCATTTGTCATCTCCATGGTGATTTTGACTCCACACAAAGTTTGTTGTACACATCGTCTTTCCCAAAACCCCACATGCAGTGTGACTCTACTGAGCAGGAATGCCAGGCACAGTGGGGGTTTATAGTAGTGAAAAATGGGAAATAGCCCCAAGATCCATCAGCAGATATTTGAAAAACATTGTAAGACAACCACTGAATGGAAGACTCTGCAACCAGTAACATAGATGATGCTGAGTATTATATATTGATATGCAACGTATCCAACACATGGAGGAAAAAAGGAGGTTATATAAGAGCAGATACCGTATGATTCTGCTTATGCAAAGTTTCATATGTTTTGAGAATAAATGCATGAAACTGAGCATGTTTTCATTTGTGTGGATTTGTATAGATGTCTGGGAGAATTTTTACCAAAACGAAAACTGTATTATCTCTGTGCAGTGGGACTTAAGACAAATTTCACTTTTTTGGTTTTTGGTGGGTTTTATTACTTTTTACATTTCTGGGTCATTCATTTATGTTTTACAATGAGCATGCATATATTTCATATCAGAAATAAATAATAAATCTACCTCTATTTTTAGAAAAAAATTAAAGAAACTGATACCAAGGAGAGAATCTTAAAAAGGAGCTTCCAGGGCATGCCTGCCAGTGAATCAGGCCCACATCTGGCACAAAGCAGAGGGAATTCCGCACAAGACCCAGGCAGACCAAAGGAAAAACTGTATTTTTGTCCCAAGATGCCCTAGCATTTAGTGTATTTCACTTTGTTTTCTTCTCCTAATTCTCTGCATGAAAAATTCTGATGATCTTGGATATTTGATTTCACTGTTTATTGACCGCTGATTCCCAAGTACCCTGCTGGGAACTGAAGACATAGAGATGAGCAAAATGTACTTCCCTGCAATTCCCAAGAAACTTTTGGAGGAGTTAAACACAAATAAATCTATTTCTGATAATAATTTACTCTCAAGTGAGGGGCAATCAATATTCCCTGGAAGACTGAGGTATGCCTACCCTGTCAAAATGGCCTTTGAGCTGGCTCTCCAATGGACAGAGGCAAGGTAGATGAAGAGGACTAGAGAGGCGTTCCAGGACAACAGCACTTCAAGGTAATGGCAGGGTTTGTGGCTGGTATATTTGATTAACAGATCAGAGAACAGAGGGGAAGGGGCACAGAGCAGGTTGGAAGAGAAGGTTGGGACCAGCATCTTGCTAAGCTGTTTGGATGTTAAAATATATCATATAAAGGTATAAAACAAGAGGGTGGCATAATCAGGTTTGCTTGGTTTGAGAAAAAGCCAGAAAGTATAACATTAATAGAGTGGTCTCTGGCCTGTAGAATTGGGACTGTCCTCCTGTTCTTTTTCCAGCAGCCAGAGCCCTGTTGGAAATGCATATTGATTAAATGTGAATGAACCACCATTCCTAGTTTCCTGGAAGTTTCCACTGGCATAAAAGTAGAGCTAGTATATACAATGCAGAGAAAAGTAGGTGCATCTTATCCCCAGAACTGATTCCAGTCTCTGATTCAGCCCAGCAGCCTTTGTTTTTTTGGACAACACAAAATTTGAACACTCCTTCTCCATTCCTTCCCTATCTGCTCTTCTGCTTCATCTTTCTCATCACAGCCCTGCTGTCATCTGAATTCCTTCAAAAAGAAAATAAAATTCTTAAGTGTCTGTCACCACTTTTCCTTGCAGTAAAAGATGGAAGGTGTGGCTTCATTGAAAGAAAAATGACAAGACAGAGTATTGGGTAATGGCAGGGCGTAGGCATGTTGAAGCTGAATTTATTCACTGAGACAGACAGAAAGCCCTGTCTGCTCTTCCAACTCTTTTTATAATAGGATTTAATCATTGTTTATGCTTTCAGAGTGGGGCGCTTGGTCTGAAACCCAGTCTCCCTGCAGTCTGTGTTTAGCTGGAGGAGCTGGGTGACCCATAAGTAAACACCACAACAATGGAATTCCACCCGACATGCAGTAAGTCTTTCATCTGTTTACGGGGGTGACAAGTAGGGTGGTTTCCTTTTGGGCTAGAGTGGAAGCACAATTAGGAAGCTCAGGATCCGCGGGGGCTTGTTTGTAGAACTTACCTAGAAAACTGATATCCTCGGAGAGTGCCCTTCATTCCAATGTCACTTCAGATAGGGCAGGTAAAAGGATTACTCTGGTGTCACTGGCCTGCGCCCATTGTCTGCACAAGCAGACACTGAATGGGGTAACTTAAGCCCCAAAGAGATAACTGACTGCTATGTGTGCTCACATTTAGTACTAGCAATTCCCATGAAGTGGCCAGCTGGCTTTCCGGGGTCTTTTGCTTCATTAACACAGTGGTAGCAGAATCTGAGATAGTTCAGGACCCAATAGGTGAGGTAGTCCAAAAAAGAGTCCATACTCCTTCCCCTTGATGCCTTTGTACCAAACGAGGTCTCCCAGTTATATGGTCATGTAGGCTAGTCATGTTAAGATGACTCTCGCACTGCTCAGGCTTTGTTTTTGTTTTTGTTTTTAATTGTGAACTTGACTTGGAAATCTCAATATCTTTTTCTCTAAGAAAAATGTATTGCAACATCAAAGAACAGAAAAAAGGCATTTTGAGGCTATGATATATTTTCTGGCTTCTCTTTTTATGAGAGGGGTCAAAAAGAACAAAATCAGACCCATGTCCTTGCTCTGCTTATAAGGTTGAGGGCCTCAGAAATCAACCTGCAGCAGCCCCAGCACCCACATCAGCCCCACCACCAGCCCAGATTCATCCACCACCATCACCACCAGCCTAGATTCACCATCATCATCACCACCACCACCAGCAGCAGCCAATCCAGATTCACCTTTATCCGTCTACCACTAGCCAGCCCAAAAGCTCAAAATAATGAAGCTCTCCAGCTCTTAGCCTGGAAATTCTAAGCTCAACTTTAGAACACATTGCCCATAACAACTAACTATTATGTTTTATTTCTGACATAGGGACATAGAAGAAGACAAAGATAACTCTTGTTGACAATTACAAATTTTTTTTAAATAACATATGATCATAGTACAAAAAAATCAAACATTATGAAAGGTAAAAATAATTGTTTAAATAAAATAAAGCTTTACCTCAAAGGTAACTGCTGCTCATACTGCTTTGAGTCTCCTTCCAAACTAGAAAAAGAAATGCATAGACCAACAAAATATACATAGTCCTTTACATTATTTATATGACAAAGAGTCTAACATCTATACTATTTAACATAGTGCCTTTGTCACATGAATGTGTATCTTGGAGAGTTTGTTGCATCTGCCTGATTTGGGTCAACCCTACTATTTTTAGTGGTTCATTTCATGGATGTCTATCCTAACTGATCCATCCTCTCCCCTCTTGGACGGTTTGAAGAACTATAGAGTCAAGAATTAGACCCAGAATCCAGTCAAAACCCAGATGCCACCTTTTTAACTATAAGCAAGTAACTCAGCATCTCTATGCCTCAGTTTCCTCTTCTGCCAAATTGGAGTAACAGTAATAAATGGATACATGGAAAACACATAAAAGAGTATATGACACCATAAACATTCAAAGGAGATTAGCAATTATGGTCACTGTGGTTTCCAATTGGAAACATTTTAGATAAATATTCACCATTATTATCAGTGTAGTTTCCAGTAAGACACCTTTTAGGAAAGTTTCAGAGATAGCACTACTAAAAGTAGACCAGTAGAAAAGCTTACCTCGTGTTTTTGAGCCAACCCCTCCACAACATCTAGAAAGTTTGAAATGTCTACGGCTTCTCAAAAGGCCAGTTGTGGAGATGGAATTTGGTTTTTTAAAACACAAAAATCCCCCCAATGAAGCTGAAATTTGAGTTCCACTCTAGGAAACAAGAGACAACACTATTAAGAGAGACGTTAGTGAGGAGAAACAGAAAAGAATACTGTGGCCAATTGACAATGCAAGGAAAATCATGGTGGGCAGAATGCAATTACCTGAACTGGAAGGCCACCAGAGTGCCTATTTACCTAGCAGAAGGAAATTAGACCAGATGTTTGAAGAAAGAAAGGGGTTTAGTTTATCCAGCATTTCCCAAGATAATCTTTCCACCACCAGTAAGGTCATTATATGCAGGCATTATGAAGAACCAGAGAGGGTTGTGACTTCAAGGAACAAACCCTAAGAGATCAGTTAGTTCAGCTACCTCATTCTACAAATGAGAGATTAACTCATGTCCTCAAGTAACAAAGCTGGTTCACAAGAGAGCGGGGTTAGCAGAAAAGTCTCTTAGCACCCAAACCCATGTTTATTCCATAACATTCTGCTCACTTATTTATATAGGACCCTAAGACATCCATAAAAACTCAAAAATAAGACAAGATGTGAATTTGGGAATAATGAAGTTTTCAACTAACTCCTCTAAATGACATCATAGAAATATTTAAGAATCTCAAATGTTAGGATCTTTGTTGGTGGTGGTGGAGGGGAGTAGTTGAGCCTGTTTTAAATTTTAGGGGTCTTCTCCTGAGGGGGAGGCAAAATCTGGAGTCCTAGGCCTTTACTCCTTCCCTGTCCCCCACTTCAACATCAGCAGTATTCCTTCTGCAACCTTTTATATATTAGATGGTTTGACATGAAATGTATTGGCAAGGATTCTGTTCCACTGCTGAGACAAAAATTTTAATGCTTGATGCTATCTAATATTTAAAATTTCATTTGGGAGAATCTGTGGCAATTTGAATGATCCAAAGAAAGACCAACAGATATCTAAGTAAGCTTTCCCCTACACTATTTTTCCATTACAACAATGACCCAGCATTTCCAAAAGGGCATTTGTTGGACACCCACACAACTCAGTTACAACCAGTCAAAAAAGAGAAAGAAGACCAAAAAACTGTCTAGCTTAGCCTGTTTCCTCCCCATGGTAGTATTGGTACATGCAGCCATGAAAAATATGCCTCATTTAAAAATTTTGGTAATAATGTCCTAAGGACAACCAATTGACACTTGCCCTAGGAGGCATTCTCATCACATATGTCAAACATATCAAGGAAAAAAGGTCTTAGTCCCAATCATTTTTATCTTATTTATTTTGCTCAAATGTCCCAACCAAGCTTTCACACAGAGCAATGATTCACAAACTGTGGTCCCAATTCATGAAGCAGCAGCAGCAGCATCTGAAACTTGCTAGAAATACACACTGTTAGCCTCACCCTACACCTATAAGCTAAGACTCTCCAGTTCAAGGGCCTGGCAATCTGTATTTTAGCTATCCATCCAAGCTATTCTGACACACACTAAAGTAAGAGAATCATTAATAGGGAGGTAACAAAAACAAACTCTTCTGTTTGTACAGTATAATGTTTAAAAGCTGAGAGGTGGCATCTCCAGTCAAGAGGCTTGGGTTTGGATCTTCTCCCTACCAGCTGATAGCTCTGTAGAATTACACAAATTATTTTACCTCTCCAGTGTCAATTTTCCCAGTTGTTAGACAGAGGGAAGAATTAACATTACCAACATCCTAAGGTTGTTAAGAAGAGTCAGTAGAATAATTTCTTTAAGAATCTACTTGCCAAGGGTTTATTATAAAATGCAGTGTCAATAACTGAGTCCTATTAGAGTGCTCCTTGCTGCACAAAGCCCCCAGGCTCAACAGAAAACACCCCTTGATAAACAGCTTGGAGAATGATGAAAAAATGCTGAAAAAGTCCTTCGGGGAAATAGAGCAGAAATCACTTGCCAGGAGAAAAAGAACAAATTGGGAAAATAATAATAACGTTAATGAAGTGTTTACCACGTGCCACCTTGCATGTTTAACTCATTAAATCTCCATAACAACTCACTGAGGCATCTGTAAATGTGCCTGTTTTGCAGAAGAGGAAATTGAGGCACAGAGTGGTTAAGACTTGAGCCCAAGTGAGAAACAAACCCAGATTCGATAGCAGAAATCTGCCTCTAAAGCCCACCTTCTTGGCCTTAGCCCCTGTGGTTTTGGGTCTGTTTCTGCCTACAGTCAGGACTGTTATAAATGGAGTAATGCCTCTTCACCCAGGTTAGAATGAAGGGAAAGTTGAATTCATCATGATTATCAAGCACTTACCATATGTGAGTGGCTGAATCTGGGGAAATCTGGGAAGCATCCTTGAGACAAGAATTTGAGTGTGGTTAATTTGGGGATTCAGAGAACACTTCCAAGGAAAGGAGTAGTGCAAAGAAGGAAAAGCTGCCCATAAAAGCTAAGGTGCTAAGCCAGTTATTGTGGGGGACAACTAGAGTTCAATTCTGCAGGGAGAACTCCAGGAACATACGGGAAAGTATGGAAAACACACCCAAGAATTATCCCACCCAAGGAGAATGGAGCTGGGATATTTCAAGGTCAAATCTTAGAAGACCCTGAAAGAGGGCTGCTCACTGCCCCTCCCCCAGGTATACATTTCCTCCCACTTCAGGTGTGCCCTGTGGCCCAAGGGCAAAGAAGCTTTCCACAATTCCAGAAAAAAAAGCTCTATGCTAAATTTACTTCTTTGTAATGTAGCACTACCTAGGTCAGTAGTTTTTACACTTAAATACGTAGCAGAATCCCCCAAAGACTTGTTAGAACATAGATTGTGGGGGATCCATCCTCAGAGTTTCTGCTTTAATAGGTCTGGGGAAGGAGCGATAAAAATTGAGTGTGTGTGTGCATGCGCGTGTATGTATAACAGAAATATTTGAAAAAAGAAATTGTAAATAACTCAATATATATTCTGGAACTTCGAACTTAACACTGGAAATAAGCTTCTGGCTTAGCTGATACCCCATCCCCCTCAAAGAATTATCTTGTTCATACACACGGAAATCACGGAAACCCTTCTTGTGGGGTATCAAAGAATACAGATAATTCTGTGAGCATTAGTATATATGACTTACAAAATCTAAAACCATACAATGTCTAAGTAATAAATCTGTGTACATCACAAAACTGCATCCTTGTTTTGTTTTCTTTTTTCAAGGAGAAATTGTAAACTGTTCACTTTAGTAGTGTCATCAAGAACTCATTCCTCTGTAGGTGAGCCCATCCCCTAGAGGCCCTCCTTCTGTAAACTCTGTGGATTGACCTAATATAATAATCTATATTTGCATGAAACTAGAAATTATAAAAAAAAAAAACTATTTTATGGTTTGCTGAACACATGCAAAGAAATCATCTAATATTACAAATTTCCAAAATCAACAATGTATCACTTTACTAATCCAAAAAAGTAAATTGAGTTTTAGTAACATAATAGTGAACCAAGAGGCACTCCTGGTGGTTTGACTTTCCTGGCACATGGATGAGGCATGATTAATTACTAATCATCTCCCATACATTTCGACCATTTAACTTTGGGTATTAGCCAATAACCAAGAATTAAGAACTTGTCATTTATGAAATAAAAGGTCACAATACAAAGCATTTCATTCCATCATATGAGCACTTTAAAACAATTGCTTGAGATTTGAAACTGAGTAGATTTCTATTGCCAATACATTATTTTTCTCCATCACTACTAAAAATTACATTTCAAGAGTTAACAATTACTAAAAGGGTGTTATAAGCAATAAAATCTACTGCAAAAGGTGGGAAAATTTATCATCTCAGAACTTCAGACTTTCTTTCCAATTTATTTGAAGACCAATTCACAGTTAGCACTTAATGATGTTCTTCCATTCAATAGATTGCTTAGTTTAATAATTATGGTAGCTTAAAACTACAGTTAGAAATAACGTGGTGCATTATCCTTATGCTCTTAAGATTAGTTATTGTTCATTTGAACAAAATCATATCATTCTTAGCCAAAAGCTATGCTGGATTTTTTTTTTAATCACAAATCTTTATTTTAAAAGGTGGGAAAAAATCACAATGGCTTGTTAATTTGATTAACTGGATTTGACTTACTATTCTTTAAAGCAAAATGTAAATTTTTTCCAAATGAAATTTTTTTATCTACATTAAACTGATGCTATAACTTTATTGCACTCATAAAGGGTGGGAGATTTCCTTTTTTATGAGATAAACTTCACTTTCCTATATATTATTTTTTATCTGATTTTCTTACAATCACGACAAAAATTTAAAACATTCCTTTTCTGAGAATAGGTAGTTATAAGTCCCACTGTCCTTGCTTATTCTAGAGAGTATAGATTTTGTTTCAAAACAATAAATCTATGCAGTTATATGAGCAGAAGAAACCCATGGCCATCCCATCCACTGATCTGATGCAAACTGATGGAACTAATAACGTGATATAATAAAAAATATCTTTTACTCTTAACAATGTTGCCTGCATAATGTCACCACATAACAGTGTTTATTTAATGGTCCTTCAGTGCTCATTTTCTATCACTGGAAAAAGCTTCCATCACAATGGAATGGTTCTGTTTAAAACACGATATTTGCTATGTATCAAGTTACTCCATCACTATTCCCTCCAGAGAAATGAAAACTAAGCATGAAAGAACAAGAAAACCCTTCTTGGATGTTACCACAGAAGATGGAAGTTTTGCAATTGACATGCATGCTTTCATGTTGATTTCTTAAGAGATAAATTTGCTTTTTGTAATCCTTCTGCATAAATATCACCAAGGAAATTCCAAGACACTTGCTAACTTTCCTTATAGAGCAATGTTGTCTTTAAAAATCTTTGAGGAGCTCTGTGATGTTCATAATACCTCTCATTAGGTGAGTGGCTATACGTGAAAAGATGGACACAACACTTACTTCTTTTTTTAATTTATTTATTCATTTTTTAAAAAAATATTACATTAAAAAAATATGAGGTCCCCATTCACCCCCACCTCCTCCACCCCCCCACAGCAACACTCTCCCCCATCATCATGACACATCCATTGCACCTGGTGAGCACATCCCTGGGCATCGCTGCACCCCACGGCCTGTGGTCCACACCATAGCCGACACTCTCCCACGTTCCATCCTGTGGGCCATGGGAGGACATAGAATGTCCAGCAATTGTCCCTGCAGCACCACCCAGGACAACTCCAAGTCCCGAAAATGCCTCCACATCTCATCTCTTCCCCTCACTCCCCACCCCCAGCAGCCACCATGGCCACTTTTTCCACACCAATGCCACATTTTCTCGATTATTAACCACAATAGTTCATGAATAGAATATCATTAAGTCCACTCTAATCCTTACTGTATTCCTCCTTCCTGTGGACCTTGGCTTGGTTGTGTCCATTCCACATCTATGTCAAGAGGGGGCTTAGATTCCACATGGATACTGGATGCAATTCTCCTGCTTTCAGATGTAAGCACTCTAGGCTCCATGGTGTAGTGGTTGGCATTCTTCAACTCCATGTTAGCTGAGTGGGATAAGTCCAATAAATCAGAGTGTAGGACCTGAAGTCTGTTGAGGTTCAGGGCCTGGCTATCATATTGTCAGCTACGATTACCTTATCAAATTAAGCATATACTTACCATAAAGCCCCGAAATCCCCTCCTCGGTATTTACACCAGTAAAATGAAAACATCTATTCCCACAAAAGCAAGTGATTATAACACTCCATTCACAATCACCAAAAGCAGGAAAATACACAAATGACCTTTGATGAATGAATGTACAAACAACCTGTGGTACATCCATACCATGAAATAATACTCCAAGGTAAAAAGAAAATGAACTATTGATACATGCAACAACACCGTCAACAAGAAATGTTTTCCACTGTGAAAGAAGCCAGCCTCAAAAGATTATTGTATGATTCCATTTATATGACATTCTGGAAAAGACTAAAGTAAAGGAACAGAGAGCAGATCAATAGTTGCCACGGATCAGGAACTGAGGGTGAAGAATTGCCTACAAAGGGTACTAAGGGGAGTTTTGGGGTGATGGAATTCTACTATGTTGATTGCAGTGGAAGTCCCATGATTATGCATTTGTCAAAATTCATAGAACTATACATTAAAGGAGCAAATGTTACTATATGTAACAATATATATATTTTTTAACCACTATACTCCTGTATTAGTCGGCCAAGGGGGTGCTGGTGCAAAACACCAAAAATTGGTTGGTTTTTATAAAGGCTATTTATTTGGGTTAGGAGCTTACAGATACCAGGCCATAAAGTATAAGTTACTTCCCTCACCAAGGTCTTTTTGGAGCAAGATGGCTGCCAATGTCTGCAAGGTTTCAGGCTTCCTGGGTTCCTATGTTCCTGGGGCTTGCTTTCCTCTGGGTTCAGGGTTCCTTTCTTCTTGGGACTGGCTTCTCTTTCCTCTGGGAGCTTACTTCCTGGGGCTCCAGTTTAAGTCTTCAGCATCAAACACCAACACCAAAACTCCAATATCAGAAACCCTCAACTCTGTTCTTTGCCATGTCTTTTATCTGTGAGTCCCACCATGGGGCGGAGACTCAATGCCCTAATCATAACTCAGTCATGCCCAGTACAGATCAGATTACAAGCATAATCCAATATTTCTTTTGGAATTCATCAATTATATCAAACTGCTAAACTCTACCCTCTGAATTCCAAAAGGGCATTACAATATTTAAAAAAAAACAATCACTTACAATGCAAGTACTAAATCATATCACAATCAATTTGAAGAAATACAGTTTGTCTTGGGACAAAGTCCTGTCTGCTGTAGACTGCTGAAACTTACAATACAATTTATCTGTTTACAATATACAAATGGACAGACATAGGATAAACATTTTCATTACAGTAAGGAAAAATTGGGAGGGAAACATGAGTCAGGGGTCCTCTACAGTTCAGTAAACCTGCAGAGCATCCTACATTCGATTTTAGTCTGAGAGTCATTCTTAGAATGATGTTTCTTCTCCTTGGGGCCATATGGGTACCCACCCTTTCCATGGTCTTGCCCAACAGCCATTTTCTTGGTTCCACCCTCATCAAGCATCTGGGTGTCCACTAACCTCCAGACCTCTCCCTCCAAGAGTGTCGGGGTGATTGCCACACCTCATCCAATCTTTGGGTTTGAGTCTTAACCCCCCTACTACAGTGAAGTGAAGACAACATTCCCCCTAACCTTAGACATACAGGCTCAACCCTCTCAGAGCAATGATTTGACCACCTGCCCTTCCCTAACCTTTGGGGGACAGGTCCACCCCTCTCAAACCTGTGGGGTGTTGACCTTAACTGCCCTAACCTTGGGGAATGTGCTCCACCCTCTCTGTACTCTGGGGCAGCAAAACTCTCCCAGAACATCAGACAGGAACATACACCCTCTTCAACTGCTGGGGCAAACTCATCCTCTCTGTACACATGGGTGGGGTTCCTCTCTTGGCCCAAGGTGATGTCCTAATTCCAGATCTCAGCTTCCATGGTTTTCCTCTTAAAGCTGTTTCTCCTTCAATTTCTCCTTTCCATGTCCTTTTCATTCCAGGCTGACAATAGTTTTGTTCATACAGCTCTCTCAAAAAACTTGTTGGTTTAGCATGCAGGAAGCAGGGGTCCAAGCCATCAGACAGTAAGACTTTCCACAAGGCTTCCCAACATAACTGCATCTTCCATCCTGATTTACAAGTTCCAAGTTTAGTTAAGTCCTCCAATGGGGCACTTTCATCTGGGAGCTTGATTTCCAGATGCTTGGAATTTCCAGAATCAGTTTCCGTTTTCTTTGTGCCGAACAATTCAGTTCTCTGCTTATACCGCTCATTTAGCATTTTGCTATAAGCTGCGAGGCAAAGCCAAGCTGCATTCTCTCAGTTTACTTTGGAAATTTCTTTAGCTAAATGCCCAGGCTCACCATTTTCAAATTCTGCCTTCCATAAAACACCAGGAGTTAATATTGCTAAGTTCTCTGCAACTTTAAAAAATAGATTGCCTTTCGTCCAGTTTCCAGTAATAATTTCATCATTTACTTCTAAAGCATCATAAAAAGTCTCTTTAGCATCCATATTGCTATCAGCAGTCTCTTCAAAGCATTGTAGGTCTTTTCTTCCAAGCATCTCACAATTCCTCCAAAAAATACCCCTTACCCATTTATAAAACCATTCCAGCATTTCGTTCATTGCAAAAGCGCTTCCCCACTCTTCGGTACGAAATTCTTTGTTAGTCAGCCAAAGGGGTGCTGATGCAAAATACCAGAAATTGCTTGGTTTTTATAAAGGGTATTTATTTGGGGTAGGAACTGACAGATACCAGACCATTAAGCATAAGTTACATCCCTCACCAAAGTCTATTTGGAGCAAGATGACCACCAATGTCTGCGAGGGTTCAGGCTTCCTGGGTTCCTATATTACTGGGGCTAGCTTTTATCTGGGTTCAAGATTCCTTTCTTCCTGGGGCTGGCTTCTCTTTCATTTGGAAGCTTACTTCCTGGGGCTTCAGTTTAAATCTTCAGCATCAAACCCCAACATCAGAAAACCTCAACTCTGTTCTTTGCTATGCCTTGTATCTGTTAGTCTCCACCCTACAGGGGGTGCTGACTCAACACCCTACTCATAACTCAATCATGCCCAGATACAGATCAGATTACAAACATAATTCAATATCTATTTTTGGAATTCATAACCATATCAAACTGCTACAAATCCTTTGCCTCCTGGAAGATCAGAATATGTAGGAATCTTTAAGAAGAATAAGAGAGACTTATATGAGTGATCGTAGAAAGAGTTCCAAAACCCATGACTTGGAACAAGATGGGTCCAATATGCATTGTATATATTTGCATGGGGAAAAGATATACGTAAATAGAGTTGAATAAGAAGTGAAGAGGGACCTTGAGGTTTCTCTTTATTATTTACTGATTAAGTATTTTACCATGAAAATATATTTATGTATTAAGGGGATCAAAATAATAAAGAGAAAAGGTTGTTAAACCAGACAGAATCTAGTAAAATCTAAAGGCATGCCTGGGGGTTACAAGGGTTAGTTCTATGGATCAGCTATTTTAAAATGTGTCCATTAATTCCATTTCAACCCAGGTTTCTCCATCTGTTCTAAAAAAATAACTCAAAATATCTTTAAATTCCCTCTCGATCAAGTAAAAATATGTAGGTCCTAATCCTGGCTTCACTCCTTTGACTGGAGTGACTAAGCAAGCTAGTTAGCCTCTCTGTGGCTCAGCTTAATTATTGCTAAATCAAGATGAAAACAGAACCCGCTTCATAAGGAATGGAGTTTAAATGAGAAAATCCAAATGCAAAGCCTTTAGAAAAGAGCCCAGTGCATAGAACTAAGCATCAAGTATTATTTCTGAATCCTAACAGCATCCTCCCAATCCACCCTCTAGTGCTCCTTTACAAAAGGAATTGAGACCAGTTTAAATTGACTGGTTTGTAATGGCCCCATGTTGACTCCTTGAAATTGTCAAACTCAACAAGGATCTAAGCAAATCTGTTCACTCTTTTTCATTCTTGCCCCAGCTATGCCACTGTCCATGATTCTTCAAACATTGCTGAAACTGGAGGTTTTGTACTACTGAGTCCTCAGTTCCCTGGGATGTAGATATTCTGGTTTCAGAGAATGAAACTACTGGAAGCAATTAAACGATATGGACCCCAAATGTCTGTTACAACATTTGTATCATGTTTTCCTGCCAAAGTTACTAGCAAACACAAGCAAAAATTGTTAAAAATATATAATAAAAAGAAAATACCTCCTTCTGAATACAACAGACATGAAAAATGCATTGAAACTCTCTCTACTATTAAAGCCAATAGTTCCTTGAAAAAGTCAGTAAAAGAATAAATATAATTTTTTTTAATTACACATATATACAGTTGTCTATTTTTTTCATAGAAAAACTTTCTCTTCTCGAGAATAGATCTTCTGACTGGAGATACACAATTTTTTTCTCCCATAAACCACACATCTAATACATCATCTCTAATTACAGTTTTGATTTTTAAGTGCAATAAGAAATTAAAGGCACTTGCTAAATGGTTAGAGTGCAGAAAATTTGATAAACTTTTATAATATTCCCTAACTCATACTGTTATCTTACACAGTTCTAAATGGACAATGTTTATGTGACTTCCTTTCATAAATTCTTTCCAAAGTGTTCAGTTGGGTTTTCTTTATTTCACACTTGTGTTTCACAGGTTTTCACAGTGTTTAATAAAAGTGAAGTACAAAAGGCCTAAAGATATTTGGAAACAAATCCAATGACTCTTAATAAGTCATTGTGGATGTTACAGAACTGTACTGTCAGATATAGTGGAGCTGTTTACATTTAAATTATTTAAATCAAATAAAATTCAAAGTTCAGTTCCTCAGCTGCACTGGACACATTGCACTAGACACATTTCAAGCACTCAATAGTTACGTGTGGCTAATGGCTACCATATTGGATTGGGCATATATTGAACATTTCCTTCTCTATTGCACAGCACTGGTCAGGAAAGTGGTGTATCAAGCATGCACATCTGACATGTCTTTGCAATGGTAAGTATGGATTTTACAGGTGAAGAAGATGGTCAGTGAATCAATTATGAGATCAGTTATAAAATCATCCCCTATATCTAAGAATTAGTATTTGAGTTTTCACTAAAATAGGGATTCTTTTTTACATTAATTTTTAAAAATTTTTATATTTTATGTTTAAAGAAGCTTTTTTTTTTTCATTTCTCTCCCCTCCCCCCGCCCTCACCCAGTTGTCTGCTTTCTATGTCCATTCGCTGTGTGTTCTTCTGTGTCTGCTTGCATTCTCATCAGGTGGCACCGGGAATCAGTATCTCTTTTGTTGTGTCATCTTGCTGCATCAGCTCTCCATATGTGTGGTGTCTCTCCTGGGCAGGCTACACTTTTATCCTGCAGGGTGGCTCTCCTTGCGGGGTGCACTCCTTGTGCATGGGGCACCCCTGAGCGGCACAGCACTCCTTGCACACAGCAGCATAGTGCATGGGCCAGCTCACCACACAGGCCAGGAGGCCCTGGGTAGTGAACCTTGGACCTCCTATGTAGTAGGCAGATGCTCTATCAGTTGAGCCACATCCACTTCCCTAAAGAAGCTTTAAATTCCATAAATGATACATTGAATATATAGGGGGGAGCAGATGTGGTTCAAGTGGTTGAGTGCCTGCTTCCCACATGGAACATCCTGGGTTCAGTCCCCAGTGCCTCCTAAAAACAAACAGCAAGCAAACAAATGAAAAAAACAACTCAGGGGAGCAAATATAGCTCAATGGTTGAATGCTGACTTCCCACATATGAGGTCCTGGGTTCAATCCCTGGTCCCAGTACTTCAAAAATTATATCTATATCTATATATCTATATCTATATATCTACATCTATATATTAGGAGATTCCCATATACCACACCCACTTCCCCTCCTCCACTTCTTCATCATTAGCAACATCTTTCATTACTGTGGCACACTTGCTACAATTGATGAACACAAATTGAAGGATTGCTACTAACCATGGTCAATAGTTTATATTATAGTTTACACTTTGCACTGCACATTTTTATAGGTTTTGACAAAATGTACAATGGCCTGTATCCATCATGGCAATGTCATTCAGAACAAATTCTAATGTCCCAAAAATGACCCATGTTACATCTATTCTTCCCTCTCCCTCCTCTCAGAACCTCTGGTGACCACTGCCTTTATATCAATGTTACAAGATCTTCCATTGCTAGAATAATAATACGCCTACTTAGTCCATAGTTGCATTCCCACCTTATGTTTGTTCATTCCTCAATCTTGAGGATTTTAGGATGGTGATGCCCACTCTGTTTATGATTGAGTGGAGGCTTAGATCCCCTAGGGCTGAGGGATGGAACCATCTTGCTTGCAATTGTAGATACTCTGTTTTTCAATATGGACATTGTCCATCATAATCATTTTGTTAGTTGTCTTGGGCAAGTCCAATGAACTAGAGAGTAGGTTGCAACACTGCTGAGTTTCAGGGCTCAGTTAGCATATGAACAGACTGAAGATTTAAGTCTCAGGTACACTTATTTAACTAGTAATGTGCTAATTATAGGTTCAGATAAAAGAGGCAGAAGAGCCATGTATAAGGAAATTATAAATGAGTCTAACTCTGTTACACTGGTGAACATATATTCCAAGGTAAGGCCCACTGACAGGGTTCCAAATTCCTGAGATTATCTGCCCTGCTTATTGTGTTTAAATGTCTCTAGAGCCCTCAAGAGGCCCCCTGCTTGAGGCACTGTTTATTATGACAGTCAAAGAGAGCCTCCTGATGCATGCTTAAGTATAACCCCCGAATGACCTACTGACTCACTTTGAAATCTCTTAGCTATAAAACTCATTTTTATTTGATAGTCCTCCCATTCGGTCAATGTCTTTTTTAAAATGCTTCTCTAATTGGTGCTTGGTAATAATCCCTAGGTGCCAGGGAGACTCATTCCCAGGAGTCATGTCCCATGCCAGGGGAAAGTAGTGAGTTTCTATACTGAGTTTGGTTTAGAGAGAGGCCATACCTGAGCAACAAGGAGGCTTTCAAGAGGTAACTCTTAGACAATATGTAATATTAGGCTAAGTGTTTCAATTTCACAAGAACAAGGTTCATAAGTACAACGATCAGTGTCAAGGGCCTGGTGTATTGTTCTGTCCTCCTTCACTAGGCACTGCCCAGGTACTCTAGATATTCTTCTTGCTGCTCTATTAGAGAATGTAGCAGGACTTCGCAGGACAGAAATTCAATATTCTTTCAATTATTTTATGGGTCTTCACTCATCAAGACAACACCCCATGACCACTTGAACATATTCATATTCCCTAAAGGCATCCCCGGGTGCACCCAGCCCACACATCTCCCATCACTGACACCCCACATCACCAGTGATCTTCCCCTGCCAGAGTTGCAACCCTTCTGAAATCCAAAATCTCCCAAAATATAAAGCAAAAAAAAATGAATAATAATAATAATTTAAAAAACAAATAAAATACAAAACTAAAATAAATAAAAATTAAAAGGTTTTAATGTCTTTATCAACATAAGATATGTTATCTTTTCTGTATCGTGACAATTTCTTCTGTATGTTCCCCCAGGAATTTTTTGGAGTTTGTTGTTGTTGTTGTTTGGCTTTATTTTAAAACAAGCTTTCAGTTACAGAAAAGTCACATAGAAAATATAAGAGATTCCCCTATATCCCACCCCGACCCCTTCTCACATTTTCCCCTATTGATAGCATCCTACATAAGTATGGTACATTTTTTGCAATTGAGGAACTAATATTGAAGCATTGCTACTAACTATGGTAAATGGTTTACATTATGGATTACATATTGCACCATACACTTTTATAGGTTTTATAGGTTTTAACAAAATTTATAATGGCTTATATTGCAAGATCATGCAGAACAATTCAATGCCCTAAAAGTGCCCTTTGTTCCACCTATTCTATTCTTTCCTCCACCTCCCCTCAGGGCCTATGGTAACCACTGTTTCAATTTTTGAAGAATAAGATTCATAGCAGCATGCATTAATATTGAGGGGTTAAAATATTGATCTTTTTGTTTTATTAGGCATTGCCTATGTTCTCAAGGGACTCTTGTCCCTCTAATTGAGAACATAGCAGAACTCCCCAGGATGGAAGTTTAATGTTTTCTTACTTATTGTGTGGGTCGCTCTACACTGAGATAACACACTATGACAAGATGAACATTTTCATATTCCATAGAAGCATGCTTCAGGTGCACCCTACCCCAAATATCCCCCACCCCCAACACCCTGCACCAGTAACCCTTCTCTGTCTTATTTGCCATAAGAATATTCCCACCATTGTAGTTTCAACCACAAACCTACAAATCACCAGAGTTCACCTGTTCCTTCCTCCAGCCCTTCCCCAGTTCCATGGATAGTCCAGCCCAACCCCCCCACCTTACTCCCCCTCACATTACAGCACTGTCAACCCCTCTCACATCCTTGTACCAATATCACACCCAACCACAGCCCAACAACACCCTTCCACCTTACTGTAGGACTTGCCCATATTGAGCATCAGATCACCCACTCTACTCCCTTTCTATCTCCTGATAACCTATCTTCTAGACTATAGCTTTGTGAGTCTGCTCAGTTTGCTTAAGTCATATTGGTGAAGTTATTTAATATTTGTCCTTCAGTGGCTGACTTATTTCACTCAACATAAGGTCTTCAAGATTCATCCAGGGATACGGACTTGGCCCAATGGATAGGGCGTCCACCTACCACATGGGAGGTCTGTGGTTCAAACCCCGGGCCTCCTTGAACCATGTGGAGCTGGCCCATGTGCAGTGCTGATGCGCGCAAGGAGTGCTCTGCCACACAGGGGTGTCCCCTGCATAGGGAGCCCCATGCACAAGGAGTGCGCCTCATAAGGAGAGCCGCCCAGCACAAAAGAAAGTGCAGCCTGCCCGAGAATGGCACCGCACACATGGAGACCTGACACAACAAGATGATGCAACAAAAAGAAACACAGATTCCTGGTGCCGCTGATAAGGATAGAGGCAGTCACAGAAAAACACACAGAAAATGGACACAGAGAATAGACAACTTGGGGGGGGAGAGAAATAAATTAAAAAATTAAAAACAAAGATTCATCCTTGTTATCATGTGTGTTAATGCTATATTCCTTCTTATAGCTGAGTAATATTCCATTTTATGTATATACCACAATTTGCTTATCCATTAATCTATTGATGGACATTTTGTTTGCTTCCAACTTTTGGCAAGTGTCATTAATGTCGCTATGAACATCAGTGTGCATATCTCTGTTGATATCTCTGCTTTCAATTCTTCTGGGTATATAACCAGCAGTGGGATTGCTGGATCATATGGCATTTCTGTAGTTTCCAGAGAAACCACCAAACTGTACTCCACAATAGCTCCACCATTCTACATTATCACCAACAGGGGATAAGTGACCCCTCTCCTCAACATCCTCTCCAACACTTGTAGTTCTCTGTTTTTTAATAGCCACCAGTCTAATGGGTGAAAGATAGCTCATAGAGTTTTGATGTGCCTTTCCCTAATAATTTTGTTGAGCATCTTTTCATGTGCTTTTTAACCATTTGTATTTCTTCTTTGGAAAAGTGTCTATTTAAATCTCTTGCCCACTTTTAAAATGGGTTGTTTGTCTTTTTATTTTTGAGATGTAAGATTTCTCTTTATATGCAGGATCTTAGGCCCTTATCTGATAACTGGTTACCAAATATTTTCTCTCATTCAGTAGGCTGCCTTTTCACTTCCTTGACAAACTCCTTTAAAGTGCAAAAGTTTTTAATTTTGAGAAGATCCCATTTATCTATTTTTTCTTTCATTGCTCATGCTTTGGGTATAAAATTTATGAAATCATTTCCTACTACAAGATCTCATAGATGATTGGTTACATTATCTTCTAGGAGCTTTATGGTCTTGGCTCTTATTATTTAGATCTTTGATCCATCTTGAGTTAATTTTTGTATAGGGCATGAGATGATGATCCTCTCTTTCTTTTGGATACAGATATCCAGTTCTCCAAGCACCATTTCTCAAAGAAGCCATTCCATTCCAGCTGAGTGGGCTTAATAACATTGTCAAATCAATTGACCATATATGTGAGGCTCTATATCAAAATTCTCAATTCAATTCCATTGGTCAGTTTGTCTATCCTTTTGCCAATATCATGCAGCTTTGACCACTGTAGCTTTCTATTTTGTTTTATTTTTTAAAATATACTTTTTTATTTTATTTTAAAAGATACTTTGATTATATAAGTGTTACATAAAAAATATAGGGGATTCCCAAATGCCCTACTCCAACCCCTCCCACATTTTCACACATGAACAACATCCTTCATTAGTGTGGTACATTTGATAAAATTGATGAACACATTTTGAAGCATTGCCACTAGCATGGATTATAGCTTATATTGTAGTTTACTCTCTCTCCCACACAATTTTGTAGGTTATGTCAAGATATGTAATGGCCTATATCTATTGTTGCAATGTCATTCAGGACAATTCTCAAGTCCTGAAAATGCCCCCACATTGTACTTGGTTCTTCTTCTCCCTGCCCTCAGAATCTCCAGTGGCCACTGCCTCCATGTCAATGGCATAAGTTCTTTTGTTACTAGAATCACAATAAGTCCAGAGTAGAATATTAGTAAGTCTACTTCAGTCCATAGTTCATTCCCCCATCCTGACGATTCTGGGATGGTGATACCCACTCCACTTCTAATTGAGAGGAGGCTTCAATCCCAAAGGGTAGCTGGATGGGACTCTCTGGCTTGCAGTTGTAGACTCCCTCAGTTCCTTGGGATGGTCACAGTCCATCATCATCCCATTGTTAGTTGCCATGGATGAGTCCAATGGACTGGAGAGTAGGTGTTGCAACTCGATCAGAAGAGCCATTTGTAGGGAAATCATAACTGAGTCCAACTCTGTCACACTGGGGAGCATAAATTCCCAAGTAGGGTCCACTGGCAGGGCACCAAACTCCTGAGATGTCTACCCTGCCTATAGTGTCTGGATGTCTCTACTATTTGAGGCAATATTTGTTTTGGTTGTCAATGAGATCCTGCTGAGACATGCATAAGCATAACCTCTGGAATATCCTCCTGACTCACTTTGATGTCTCTTAGCTATATAAACACTTTTGTCTTTACCCTTTCCCCCTTTTGATCAACACCTATTTCCAGTTACATCGCTAGTTGGTGCTTGGTAGCAATCCCTTGGTCCCAGGGAGGCTCATCCCCAGAAGTCATGTCCCACTCTGGTGGAAAAGTAATGCATTTATAAGCTGAGTTCAGCTTAGAGAGAGGCCACATTTGAATAAAAAGGAGGCTCTAAGGAGGTAAATCTTAGGCACCCTATAATACTAAGCTAAGTGGTTTTTTTATTATTAAATTTTCTTTTTTTAAGATATATAGATCACAAAAAATATTACATTAAAAAATATAAGAGGTTCTCACATACCTCACATCCCACACCCCCCCTCCTCCCACATCAACAACCTGTTTCATCATTGTGGCAAATTCATTGCATTTGGTGGATACATTCTGGAGCACTGCTGAACCACATGGAGTATAGTTTACATTGTAGTTTACACTCTCCTCCAGTTCATTCAGTGGGTTATGGTAGGATGTATAATGTCCAGCATCTGTCCCTGCAATATCACTTAGGACAACTCCAAGTCCCGAAAATGCCCCCACATCTCACCTCTTCTTCCCTCTCCCTGCCCTCAGCAACTACTGTGGCCACTGTCTCCACATCAATGCTACAGTTTCTTCCATTACTAGTCATAATAGTTCTACAGTAAAATACCAGTAAGTTCATTTTAGAATGAATTGGTATCATGGAATACCAGTAAGTTCATCCATATTTTACTCCTCCATCCTGTGGACCCTGGGTTGATGATGTCTACTCTATATCAAGAGGGGCTTAGATCCCACATGGTTGATGGATGTGATTCTCCTGCTTGGACTTGAAGGCACTCTTGGTTCCCTGTTATGGTGGTTAACCATCTTCATCTCCTTGTTAGCTGACCTGTGGAAGTCCAACAAACTGGAGAAGAGGACCTGCAACTCTGCTGAGGCTCAGAACCCAGGTGGCACATGGTCAGCCCAGAGATTCAAGTCTCCTGGGTATACACCAACACCAGCACCAACCACAGGTTCAGTAAAAGTGACAGAAGAGGCATGTGTAGAAAGTTAACATCTGAGTCCAACTCCATCACACTCAGGAACACAAATTCCAAAGTAGGGCCCACTGATGAGGCACTGAAATCCAGAGCCAATTGCCATGATCATAGAACCTGTGTGTGTCCATAGCTCTGAGGAGCACAGGTACCTGGGATTGTATCTACTTTGGCTGTCAATGGGATCTGGCTGAATGCTTTTACCATTTCTCCCTTTTATTCAAGGTCTTTTTCTAGTTGCATCACCTGTTGGTGATTGGTAGTAATCCCTCAGCACCAGGGAGGCTCATCCCCGGGAGTCATGTCCCATGGTGCAGGGAAGATAATACATTTATATGCTGAGTTTGGCTTAGAGAATGGCCACATTTGAGCAACACGGAGGCTCTCAGGTGATAACTCTTAGGCACCCTGCAGCTCTAGGCCTAGTTGAAATTTCAGGCACACAGGCTCATAAGCATAGTCATCAGTATTAAGGGCTCATCATTGGAGCATCCTTCTTCATTGGTCTTTGCCTTTGCACTTGAGGGATGGTGGCTGTTCCATTGGGGGAATGCAACAGAACTCTCCTGGCTAGGAGCTCAGCACTCCCTCACTTGTCATTTGTAATTCTAACTACTATGAAAATACCCAACGATTATCTGAACATCTTTATATACCCCATATACATGCCCTGGAGAACTCCCTCCCAACCATGAGTCCTCCATCAATAACACCCCACTCCAGCATTCCTCCCTGCCATAGTTGAAGCCCTCTGTAGTCCAAAATGTCTTTAAAAAATGAAGCCAAATTCAATTAATAGGAAAATGAAATAGTAGTGATAGGTTTAAGGATTAAAAATAGAATACATAATAATTTAGAAAAGCTAAAGTAAAGTAAAAATAAGTTGGGGTATTAAAAAATGAAAAATGTCATAAAGCTTTGTTTTTGACACTTTGTCTTTCATCACTGTAATAGGTGTTGCCCTGTATGTAGAGTGGTAAGGCAATTTCTTTCATTTCTTCCTCAATGCCTATATCCTATTTTTTTTTCCTAATTTCTAATTTTGTCTTCAAAAAAGTTTTAGATCACAGTAAAGTCACATGTACAATATAGGGGACTCCTATATATCCAACATCAAACCATTTTCTGCCTCTCCAGCAATTATCTTTTTACATGTTCATGTTATATTTGCTGCAGCTGATGTACAGATATTGAAACATAGCTATAAAACATGGATCCATTTTGGTTTACACTATGGTTTATATTTTAGACTGTACAATTTTCTAAATTTTTAGTTACCTTATGATTTACATTATAGTTTACATTTTAGCCTATGGACTTTTATACATTTTTGGTGTAATTTAACATGTCCTATATCCATTATTGCACGATCTTGTGGAGCACTTCCATTGCCCCCCAGTTACCCTGCTTCCATCTACTTTATTCCTCTCTTCCCTCCCTTCAGGGCCCACAGTGACAAGCAATCTTCACTGCTTGAAAGACCAGATTCACAGATACTTGCAACAATGCTAAGGGCTTCACATACTAGACTGTCCTCCCACATTGGGAGACACCAATTCTCTTGAGAGACACAATTCCCTCTATTTCAGAACTTTAGGCCACCCCAGGATGTGGGTACAACTTCCCACTCATTCTTTGGGTCTTTACTCAATGATCTAGCACACTATGATGAGATAAGCACTCACACATTCCCTAGAAGCCTGCTTCTGTGCCAGAAGGTTCCCCTTTGAGCACCTTAAACAGGCCATCCTTCCTTATTATGTTTTCTAAAGAGTTTTCTCAACATTATAGTTTCAACCACATACCCGACAATCTCCCATGTTCAACTGTTCCCCCCAGCCTCCCCTCATTTTCTTGGGCCATCTGACCCATCCTCCCAATGCTAGCCCCCCTCAAGCATGCAAAGCTCCACCCAAAGCTATCCCTATGCCCCCATCTTATCCCTTCCCTGTACAAATACTTACCTCCACTTTGTCATAGATTTCACCCACATAGGTGTCAGCAGACAACCTTCCTCTCACCCACCCCAATTTCCTGTAAGACTATCATCCAGTCCCTAGCTCTCTGAGACAGCTTGGTTTTCTTATTTCATATCAGAGAGGTCATGTATTATTTGTCCTTCAATGCCTGGCTTGCTTCACTCAATATAAGGTCCTCAAGATTCATCCATGTTATCCCATGGGTTTGTACTGTATTCCTTCTTACAGCTGAGTAGTATTCCATTGTATGTATATACCACATTTTGTTTATCCATTCATCTGTTGATGGACATTTGGGTTGAGTCCAACTTTTGGCAATAGTGAATAATGCCGCGATGAAGATTGGTGTGCATATATCTGTTCGTATCCTTGTTTTCAGTTCTTCTGGGTATATACCCAGCAATGGGATTGCTGGGTCATATGGCAAATACATAGCTAGCTTTTTCAGAAACTGCCAAACTGTCCTTCTGCATTCCCACCAGCAGTGGATGAGTGTTCCCATTCCTCCACATCCTCTCCAACACTTGCAGTCTTCTGTTTTTTGTTTTTTGTTTTTTATAGCCGCCAGTCTTATGGGAGTAAGATGGTATCACATTGTAGTTTTGATTTGCATTTCCCTGGTAGCTAGTGATTTTGAGCATTTTTTCATGTGCTTTTCAGCCACTTATATTTCTTCTTTGGAGAAACATCTGTTTGAATTTCTTGCCCATTTCTTAAATGAGTTGTTTTTTTATTTATGAGATATAGGAGTTCTTTATATATACAGGTTATTAGTCTCCTAACATATATATGGCTACCCAATATTTTCTCCTGTTGAATAGGCTCTCTTTTCACTTTCTTGACAAACTCCTTTGAG
Source organism: Dasypus novemcinctus (assembly GCF_030445035.2). Classification (NCBI taxonomy): domain Eukaryota; kingdom Metazoa; phylum Chordata; class Mammalia; order Cingulata; family Dasypodidae; genus Dasypus; species Dasypus novemcinctus. The sequence goes on along the minus strand of NC_080696.1, from coordinate 20,555,917 downwards.
GTACAAAAGGCTTTAATTTTGAGGAGGTCCCATATCTCTATTTGTTCTTTTGCTGCTTTTGCTTTGGGTGTGAAGTTCATGAATCTATTTCCTATTACAAGATCCTGTAGATGCTTCCCTACATTGTTTTCCAAAGTCTTTATGGTCTTGGCTCTTTTACTTATGTCTTTGATCCATCTTGAGTTCATTTTTGTATAAGGCGTGAGGTGGTAATCCCCTTTCATTCTTTTGCATATGGAGATCCAATTTTCCCAGCACCATTTGTTGAAGAGGCCATTCTCTCCCAGTTGAGTGGGCTTAGTGGCCTTGTCGAATATCAGATGACTGTATATATAAGGATCTATATCAGAACTCTCAATATGGTTCCATTGGTCAGTATGTCTACCCTTGTGCCAATACTATGCTGTTTTCACTATGGTAGCTTTGTAGTATGTTTTGAAGTCAGGTAGTGTGATTCCTACAATTTTGTTTTTCTTTTTCAATATGTCTTTGGCTATTTGGGACCTCTTTCCTTTCCAAATAAATTTCATAGTTAGTTTTTCTAGTTCATTAAAGAATGCTGTGTTGATTTTTATTGGGATTGCATTGAATATGTAGATTAGTTTTGGTAGGATAGACATCTTAATGATATTTAGTCTTCTTATCCATAAACAGGGAATATTCTTCCATTTATTTAAGTCTCCTTTGATTTCCTTGAACAGCGTTGTGTAGTTTTCTGTGTATAACTCTTTTACATCTTCAGTTAAATTTATTCTGAGGTATTTGAATTTCTAATTTACTATTGTAAGTGGTATTTCTTTCTTGATTTTCTCCTCAGATTGCTCATTATTGGTGTACAGATGTACTATTGATTTTTGCACATGGATCTTATAACCTGCGACTAAACTGAACTCATTTATAAGTTCTAGAAGCTTTGTTGTAGACTTCTCAGGGCTTTCTATGTATAGGTCATGTCGTCTGCAAATAGCAAAATTTTTACTTCTTCCTTTCCAATTTGGATGCCTTTTATATCTGGTTCTTACCTCAGTGCCCAAGAAAGTACTTCTAACACAATGTTAAATAAAAGGGATGATAGTGGGCATCTTTGTCTTGTTCCTAGTCTTAGAGGGAAAGATTTAAGAATTTCACCATTGTAAATTATGTTAGCTGTGGGTTTTTCATATATACCCTTTATTGTGTTCAGTAAGTTATCTTCTATTCCTATCTTTTGCAGTGTTTTTATGAAGAAAGGGTGCTGTGTTTTGACAAATGCTTTTTCAGCATCTGTAGATATGATCATGTGTTTTTTCTCCTTTGATCTGCTTATGTGGTGTATTACATTATTTGATTTTCTTATGCTGAACCATCCTTGCATACCAGGAATGAAACCCACTTGGTCATGGTGTATAATTCATTTAATGTGTTGTTGAATATGATTAGCAAGTATTTTTTTGAGGATTTTCACATCTAGTTTCATTAGAGAGGTTGGTCTATAATTTTCCTTTCTTGTGGTGTCTTTGTTTGGCATTGTAGTGTTGGTGTCATAGAATGAGTTGGGCAACGTTCCCTCTATTTTGATTTTTTGGAAGAATTTAAGCAAGATTGGTGTTAGTTCTTTCCAGAATGTTTGGAAGAATTCACCTGTCAAGTCATCTGGCCAAGGGCTCTTCTTAATTGGGAGGTTTTTAATGACTGATTCTATCTCTTTACTTTTGATTGGTTTGTTGAGATTGTCAATTTCTTCTTTCACTAATGTAGGTGCTTATGTGTTTCTAGAAATTTGTCCATTTCCTCTAAATTGTCCTTCTTGTTAGAATATAGCTTTTCAAATTATCCTCATATGATAGTCTATTTCTGTGGGGTCAGTGGTGATATCCCCTTTCTCATTTTTTATTTTGCTTATTTGCATCTTCTCTCTTTTTTTCTTCATTAGTCTAGCTAAGGGTTTGTTGACTTTATTGATCTTCTCAAAGAACCAATTCTTTGTTTTGTTTATTTTTTCTAGCACTTTCTTATTTTCTATTTCATTTAGTTCTGCCCTGATCTTTCTTATTTATTTATTTCTTCTTCTTTTAGGGTTAATTTGTTGTTTATTTTACTAATTCCTCCAAATGTGCAGTTAGGACTTGAATTTTAGCTCTTTCTGTTTTTCCAGTGTATGAATTTCTGGCTATGAACTTCCCTTTCAGTACAGCTTTTGCTGCACCCCATAAGTTTTGATATGTTGTGTTATCATTTTCATTATTTTCAAGGTACTTATTGATTCCTTTTGAGATTTCCTTCTTGACCCACTGTTTGTCTAAGAGTGTGTTCTTTAACTTCCATATCTTGGTGCCATATCTGGGTCCCTGGCCCTTGCAAATTTCCAGATTCATTCCACTCTGGTCAGAGAAATTATTTTGTATGATTTCAATCTTTTTGGATTCATTGAGAATTTCTCTGTGGCCTACTATGTGGTCTATCTTGGAGAATGATCCATGTGATCTTGAAAAGAATGTATATCCTGCAGTATTTGGGTGTAATGTTCTGTAAATTTCTGTTAGGATTCAGCTCCTCTAATATATTATTCAAAGTGTTTTTTTTTTTATTGGTTCTCTGTTGAGATGTTCTGTCCAATGCTGATAGTGGTGTATTAAAGTCACCCACTATAATTGTAAAGGCATCTATTCCCTCACTTAGTTTTTCCAGTGTTTGCCTCGTGTACTTGGAGGCATCCTTGTTAGAGGCATAAATGTTTATGATTGTTCTTGCTTCTTGAAAGATTATCCCTTTCACTAATATGTAGTGTCCATCATTGTCTCACACAATAGTTTCACATTTGAAGTCTATTTTGTCTGATACTAATATAGCTACTCCTGCCCTTTGGGGGGGTTATTATTTGCCTGTAAGATTGTTTTCCAACCATTCACTTTCAATCTCCTTGAATCACTGGGTATAAGATATGTTTCTTGTTGACAGCATATAGGTGGGTCATATTTCCTTATCCATTCTCCCAATCTGTTTCTCTTTACAGATGAGTTTAACCCATGACATTCAGTGTTATTACTTTCAAGGAATTACTTACATTACCCATATTTTCTTTGTATTTGTGTTTGTCATATGTTGGGGTTTTCTTTTCTTTCTTTTTGTTTTTTTAGTTGTTCTTACACTCTCTTCCAACTCTGTCTCTCCTGGGTTTTTTTTCCTCCTGCAGAACTTTCTTTATTATTTCTTGAAAGGCAGGTTTCTTGTTGGCATACTCTCTTAGTTTCTGTTTACCTGTGAATATTTTGAAGTCTCCATCATTTTTGAATGCTAGCTTTGCTGGATAGAGTATTCTTGGTTGGAATTTTTTTCTTTTAGTACCTTGATTATGTCACACCACTGCCTTCTTGCCTCCATGGATTCAGATGAGCAATCAGAACTTAATCTTGGGGAAGTGGACTTGGCCCAGAGGATAGGGCATCCGTCTACCACATGGGAGGTCCATGGTTCAAATCCCGGGCCTCCTTGACCCATATGGAGCTGGCCCAGATGCAGTGCTGATACATACAAGGAGTGCCGTGCCACTCAGGGGTGTCCGCATATAGGGGAGCCCCACACGCAAGGATTGCGCCTATAAGGAGAGCTGCCCAGCACAAAAGAAAGTGCAGCCTGCCCAAGAATGGCACCGCACATGCAGACAGCTGGCACAACAAGATGACACAACAAAAAGAAACACAGATTCCCATGCTGCTGACAACAACAGAAGCGGACAAAGAAGAACATGCAGGAAATGGACACAGAGAGCAGACAATGGGGGTTGGGGGGGAAGGGGAGAGAAATAAAATTAAAAAAGAAAAAAGAAAAAAAGAAAAGAAAAAGAAATAACTTAATCTTATGGAGCCTGCCTTGTATGTGATGGTTCTCTTTTCTCTTGCTGCTTTCAATATTTTCTCTTTTCTTGAGCATTGGATAATTTGACAAGTATATGTCTTGGGGTAGTCCTGTTGGAATTTATGCTGTTTGGGGTGCATTGTGCTTTCTGGACATGTACATCCATCTCCCTCAATAGGTCTGGGAAGTTTTCAGCCATTATTTCCTCCAAAACCCCTTCTTTTCCCTTTCCCTCTCTTCTCTTACTGGAATGCCTATAATGCATAAGTTTATGCATTTTGTGTTGTCATTCATATCCCAAAGTCCCTGTTGGATTTTCTCTCTTTTTATCTATCAGTTCAACTATCTGTTTGATTTCAGATGTACCATCTTACATATCACTAATTCTTTCCTCTGCCTCCTCAAATCTGTTATTTGCTGAGTGTATTTTTGATTTTTTGAATTGTGCTGCTCATCACCATTATATCTATTATCTTTTTTATATGTTTATAATTCTTCTGTATGCTCTCCAAGTGTTTTCAGTTAATTTTCTGACTCTCCAAGTGTTTCCAGTTAATTTTCTGACTCCACCTTCTCCCAGCCCAAGTTCCCCTATTCAAGGCATTTAGGTAAATTGGGCTCTCTCAGCAGATTCACCTCTCCTCTCTTCCTAGCTTCTCCCCAAGCCAGATGGTATGCTCCTCCAAGCTCAAAAAAAGGGGGGACCAGAAAATTGAACCTGCACTCCTCAGGCTCCTCTGCACTCTTCACTGAAACCCTCCCACTCTAGGAGTTTGTCCAGGACTGGAGGGCTAGGAGTTCAGGGAGTGCTGGGTTCAGAGAATGCTGGCCTGGGAGAATGCAGCCCAGGGCATGTGGGCTTTGAGAATGTGAGTTACAGGGAATACAGATTTTGGGTAATGCAAGATTCTGGGAACACGGGTTTGGAGATCACACATTTGGGGAACACGGGGCTCAGCAATGCTGCCATGTGACTGGTGGTGTTCAGGGAATGCTCTATCTCTCAGCCCTAGGAGAAGGGTTTTGCCTTCCCACAGCTTCCAGCTTCAGTGTCAGAAATGTGTGGTTATACCTTGAGAAAGCACTACCTTTGTCGCAGTCTCTCCAGAATGACATCAAGACACCTTCTGCTTTGTAGGTTCCCAAAACTGCCCACTCTGGCAGGATTCTGTCTCCACTCAGCCAGTTTTTTGCAGGAGATGTGACAGGGGTGCACTCACTCAGATGCCATCTTGCCCATCTCCATTTCTGTTTCCATTTCAAGAGTAAAGCTTCATAAGCACAATCATCAGTATCAAGGGCCCATCGATGGCCACCCTCCTTCACTAGTCATCACCCTGGTACTCAGGGAATTCTTGCTATTCCATTAGAGAATGTGGCAGAGCTCCCCAGGATGGAAATTCGATGTTCTTTCATTTTGTTGTGAATCTCCATGCACCATGAAAATGCTCCATGAACCATTGAACACCTTTATATGTCTTATATGCATGTCCTAGGTGAACCTCCTCCCATGTATCCTTATCACTGACACCCCTCACCAATTATCTTCCCCTGCTACAGTTGTAACCTTTCTGTAATCCAAAACTTCTTCAAAAATGAAGCTAAAGACAACCAGCAGGATGATGGTGGAGTGGGGAGCTCCTGGAGTTGGCTCTTGATACAGGACAGTTGGTGGACACTTGAAGCTGTTGGGAGCTGTCTGTGGCATATGTTTAGGGACTCTAGGAGACCAGAGAGGTGTCCTGTGCATCCTTGAGGGAATGGAGGGAGGAGACTGTTGATCTGCAGGTAGGATTCGTGAATGGAGTGTTTCATGCCTAGGAGGCCAGTGCCCATCCTCCACTGGAGGCATGGGCCACTTTGGGAGCTGTTCCATGGCTGGAGTTGAAGGTTCCACTTCCCAGGAGTAAGGGAGTAAGAGACAGTTGGGTGCCGGCTTCAGCTGCTGATGGGTGAATTTGGCAGGCTGAATTATAGTCCTGGGCACAACTGGGGTTTAAGCCTGTCTGGGTCAGGGAGAGCCTGGTGGCTGCATCTTGACTCCATACCAGGTGTGAGGGGGACAGTGCTGGTGAAGATCAGCTTCTTTCCATCCAGATCTGATTGAAGCTCTATCCTGAGACCCAGCCCCATTTCTGGCAGGGAAGAAGCTGGGGAGACCAGCACCAGCCTCCCCAGAAGGTTGCCAGCCAGGCCACAGAGGCCAGTGATTGTCCTACTTTGGCAGCATAAGCTGCCCTGGGAGCTGTTCTGGAGTTGGAGCTGGAGGCTCCATTTCCAGAAAGCAGGGGAGGAGGAGGCTGTTGGCCACAGATTTCAGCTACTGATTGGTTGACTTGGCTGGCTAAGGTATAGCCCTGGGAATGACTGGGGTGTGAGTCTATTCAGGTCAGAGGGAGACTAGTGGCTGCCATTTTGACTTCATCCCAAGCGTGAGGGGAAGCCTCGCTGACTGAAAATCACAATGATTTCTGGATTTCACCAGATTGGCCTGCAGCCCTAGGCTAGGCTTCAGCTCCACCTCTGGAGGGAGGAGCCTGGCAGGCTCTGCACCAGCCAATCCAGGTAACTGCAGGTACTTTGGCTAGCACAGACTGAATAATCATAAGTCTACTGGGGCAACTGTGTTCCTCTTGGACCCACACTGCATAGATTGCTGCCCACACCTGCAGCTCCATCCCTGCCCCAGACAGGGGAGAAAGAGTGTGAAGCTTCATCAGTCTCTCTGGGCAACTAAGGCCAAACCTGCATGACTAGGATTATTTCACACAGCTGTGACTCTGTCCCAACCCCTGGCAAAGGAGAAATTTGGGAGAAGCTTCATTGGTCCCTAGGGCAATGAGGGCAGCTTGAGCCTCCACAGCTTATAACACCAACTATATCCTTGGCTTCTACTGTACAACTAGCAAGGGAGAAGGGGCAGAAAGTCCTAAACTAAAGAGAAAAACTGCAGCCAGAATAAATACTCTAGTAAGCCAGGTGCCAAGACACCAACAAAAAATTACAATCCACACCAAGAAACAGGAAGCTATGGCCCAGTTAAAGGAATAAGACAAGCCTCCAGATGACATAAAAGAGTTGAGACAACTAATCATAGATGTTCAAACAAATCTTCTTAATAAATTCAATGAGATGACTAAAGAGATTAAGGATATTAAGAAGACATTGGATGAACACAAAGAAGAATTTGAAAGCATACATAGGAAAGTAGCAGATCCTATGGGAATGAAAGGCACAATAAATGAAATTTTAAAAATATTGAAATCATATAATAGCAGATTTGAGGAGGCAGAAGAAAGGATTGGTGACCTTAAGAAATGGCCTCTGAAAGTGAACATACAAAAGAACAGATGAAAAAAAGAATGGAAAAAAATTGAAAAAGGTCTCAGGGAACTAAATGACAGCAAGAGGCATGCAAATATAAGTGCCATGGATTTCCCAGAAGGAGAAGAGAAGGGAAAAGGGACAGAAGGAATATTTGAAGAAATAATGGTAGGAAATTTCCCAACCCTATTGAAGGACATAGATATCCATGTCCAAGAAGCACACATACTCCCATCTAAAAACTATCCATATAGACTGACTCCAAGGCACATACTAATCAGAATGTCAAAAGCCAAAGACAGAGAGAGAAATCTGAGCACAACAAGAGTAAAGCAATGCATAACATATAAGGGATACCTAATAAGATGAAGTGCTGATGTCCCACCAGACACCATAGAGGCAAGAAGATAGTGGTATGATATATTTAAGATACTACCAGAGAAAAACTTCCAGCAAAAAAAAAAATCTTATATCCAGCAACACTGTCTTTCAAAAATGAGGGTGAGATTAGAATATTCACAGATAAACAGAAACTGAGAGAAATTGTAAGCAAGAGACCAGATTTTCAGGAAATACTAAGGAGTGTGCTAGAGTCTGAAAAGAAAAGATGGGAGAGGGAGACCTGGAAAAGGGTCTAGAAATGAAGATTATATCAATAAAATTAACTAAAAGTGTCAAAAGAGTGGTGAAAATAAAATATGACATATAAAACTCAGTCAGGAATAAACTTAACCAACAATGTAAACCACTTGTATTCAGAAAACTGCAACTCAATGTTAAAAGAAATCAAAAAAGGCCTAAATAACTGGAAGAACATTCCATGCTCACAGATGAGAAGACTAAATACAATTAAGATGTCAATTCTACTCAAATTGATATATAGATTCAATGCAATCCCTGTAAAAATTCCACTAGCATTTTTTTAAATAGAAAATACAATTATCAAATTTATTTGGAAGGGTAAGGGGCCTTGAATAGCCAGAAACATCTTAAAAAGGAAAAGAGGACCCTCATCTCCACATTTTAAATCATATTACCTAGCTAATGGTAAAAACAGCATGGTACTGGCATAAAGACGGACACATAGACCAATAGAACCAAACTGATGGTTCAGAAACAGACCCTCACATGTATGTATGCATGGTTAAGTGATTTTTGACTAGCCTGTCAAACCCACACAGCTCAGGTAGAACAGTCCATTCAACAAATGAAGCTGAAAGAACTGGCTAGCCAAAGCCAAAGGAAGAAGGAGGACCCCTATCTCACACCTTATCCAAAAACTAACTCTAAATGGATCAAAAACCTGAAAATAAAAGCAAGAACCATAAAGCTTCTAGAAGAAATTGTAGGAAAATATCTTAAAGACCTGGTGGTAAATGGTGGATTCTTAAAGGAGATAAGAGGAGGACTGAGATGGACTACTGATGTTTAATGTATGTAGGAGTTTTAATTAGCTTTACTGTAAAAGTGTCAAAGTGTATAGTACAAATAGTAACAGCTAGTTTATAAATGGGAATGTGGCTGAAAATGGTAGTCTAGGTTGTAAATGCCATTTGTCAGAATGCTAGAGAATAATCTAGAAAGTGAATAGCACAGTAAACCAAGAGATGGGTGAGAATTGTGCTTGATGGTACAGATGCAAGACTGTCCTTTGTGAGCTAGAGCAAATGTTCATCACTACTGTAGGGTGGTGGGAATGTGGAGAAGCAGGGGAAAAAAATACAACTAGAGTGACCTATGAACTGTGGTTAGCAGTAATAATGTAATATGCTTGCATCTATGCCAAAGATGTACTGTGTTGATAATGGGGCAGTATGGAAAATGTGTGCCAAATGTACACTATGGACATAGTAACAATCAGATGATATTATCTTATCTGTAACAAATGTTCTACCACAATGTGTTGTATTGATAGAGGGTTGTTGTTTGAGAATTATGGACATGTGCATTGTTATTTTATAAGTTTACAACTTCTGACATAAAAAATAATATTTAAAAAATAATAATAGGGTGGGTTGGGGGAAGTACACTAAATGTAAGATAAGGACTATAATTAGTAGTAAGATTTTGATAATATTTTTTATAATTTGTAACAAACGTCTCATGACAATGCAAGGTGTTGGTGGAGGGTCAATGTATGGGACCCTTGTATAATGTTATGCATGTTTGCTTTGTAAGTTCACAACTTTTAGTATACACTTATTGTGTATGTATGCTCATATATAAATGATATAAAAATAATAATAGGGAAGGTTGGGGGAAAAGTACTTTGATTAATAGTAATATTTTGACAATGCCCTTTAAAGTTAAAAATGTTTAACAACAATGCAAGTTATTGGTGGTAGGGTGAGTTATGAGAGTCCTATATGACGTTATATATGTTTACTTTGTAAGTTCACAACTATTACTATATAATTGTTGTTTTTGTATGTTTATGTATCAGTGATATACTTCAATAAATTTTTAAATGAAGCTAAGAAAATAACCAACTATTATTAATAAGAAAATGAAATAATTCATTTTAAAAATGACAAAATACCAAAAAAATTTTAATTGGAATAAAAAACCTATTTAAAATATAACTATATTTTTATAATTTATAATTAAATTTATAATTAAATGTATTTAAAATATAAATATATTTTATATATTATATATAAAATAAAAATATTTAAAATGTTTTTAAAATTTAAAAAATTTTAAATATATTTTAAAAATTTTGACATTATGTCTTTCATTGCTGCAAGATCTGTTACCTTGTATGTACAGTGACATTTTCTTCTATTTATTCCCCCAGTGTCTTTTTTTTTTTTCATTTTTTCTTCAAAGAAGCTTTAGGTAACAGAAAAGTTACACACAGAATATAGGTGATACCTATATACCCAACATCCTCTCCCTTTTCCCCTTTCCCCTATTAAAAACATTTTACATGTGGATGGTGCATTTGTTATGATTGATGTACAAATATTGGAACATGGTCAATGATTTACATAATGGTTTACATTTTGGACCATACGCTTTTATAAATTTTGATGAAATTTAACATAACATATCCATCATTGCGAGATCATGTAGAACACTTCCATCACCCCCAAAATGTCCCATGTTCCATCTATTCTATTCCTCGCATGCCGTCCCCTGGGGAACCACAGCAAACACCAAGCTTCACTCCTTAAAGACCAAGATTCATAGCTACTCACAACAACATTGAGGGCTTGACATACTGTCCTCACCTACTAGGCACTGCCTATGCTCTCAAAAGACTCCCACTCCTCCATCTGAGGACATAGCAGGACTCCCCAGGTTGGGAGTCCAATACCTTCCCACTCATTATGTGGGTCTCACACACTGATACAATATACTATGACAAGATGAACACTCACACTCCCTAGAAGCCTGCCCCAGGTGTGCCCTGTCCTGAATGCCCTCCACATCCAACACCCTAAATCATTAACCCTCCCCTGCCAAAAGAAGATTCTAAACATTGTAGTTTCAACCACATACCCAAAAATCCCCAGTGGTCACCTGGTCCCTCCCCCAACCCTCCCCCCAGTTCCATGGACAGTCCAACCCACCCTCACCATCCTACTCCAACACTGCCCAACCCAACACTATAATGAGAGAAAATTCTCCTAAATAAAAGAATTCTAGCTAATAAATGCAGACAGCATTTGAAAATCACTGTTTTTTAGCCCCAATGAAACAAATGGATCAAATCAGTAGTGTGTTGTAAATGTTGAATGTTTGCTGGAGTGGAAGAGATGACTGATTTGTAGCATTGGCCAATCTCTGTGGTGTAAATATTCCCCCAGGGTCTGATTCAAACTACCAGTATGATGTCCTTCAACCCAGATTTGGGAAGAGATGTACACCATTGGTGGTAGCAAACTGGTGCAAGCTGGTACAAGCCTGCACAAACAAGTCTGAGCTGGTTCCTGCATATTACCGGTTATAAGTAACGATCATCAATCAATGCCATTTGGTGAAATTTTGATGCAACTGACAACACCTGACTAAACATTACAGGTGTCATCTAATACTGTATCATCCCACAGATGAAATATCCTTATGGAAGAAAGCCCTCTGCCCTTACTCTCACCAAGCTTCCAGATCCACCTCCCAGTTTATGAGACATTTCAAGGATAGAGAAATTAATTAAACACCACTGCAAGGAAGCAAACAGCCAAATCCAGAAGGTAGAACATGCTCCAGCTCAAGTGACCTAGTGTATCCAACAGATCTGCCATGGAAAAGAGCAGAAAAGAAAAATAAAGTCAAAAAATATGACTGTTGAGGTAACAATTTGATAGAGTTGAATGTAACCAGATACTAGATGATATTAGTAAATAATTGTTATTGTTTCAGGGTTAGATGACAAAAGCACTCATCAGTTAAAGAAGCATGCTACAATATTTATGGGTCAAATTATATGAAGCCTGAGATTTATGTGAAAACTGTTTTTCAACAAAAATAAAATTTGCAGAAGGAAAGAAAGATGAAACAAGTTGGCCAAAAAATGATGATAAACTTTCAAGGCAGGTCCACGAATTCATTCTACTATCTTTTCTAATATTGTAAATGCTTTAAAAACCCCATAAGAAAGTATTTTAAGTAAACTTACTATTAAACTTCTAAAGATAGAAGTTTTCTGGAATAAAAGAAGTTGACTTTCTCTGAATCTAGATTATGGATGATTATAATTTTCTTCTTTCCATTTTCCAGAATTCTTATTGTAAGCATTTATTGCTTTTGAATCAGATATTTCAAAATACTATTTTTTTTCAATTCAAGAGAAAAAAATCAGTTCAGTGGGTGAGATCTTTATGGGACACATCTCTTCAGACTAAAATTGGATTATTGGTGTTAATATTATGAGTAAACAGAAAAAATCTTTAAATCCTCCTGTTTTCTTCTATAACATTCCAGCCTTTGATGAGGAAATCCATGTCTTTTTGCTTTCTAATTTTCTAAAATACTCTGAGAAATGCAATAGGACCCCAAAGCCACTGTTTATTAATAGTTTCCAAATACTTCCAAGGTCAACATTGCTCCGCAGGTGAGAGCAGCGTGTGAGGAGGCCATGTATGAAAGACAGGAACACTTTAGTTTGTTGCATAAGAGATTTCTGCAGGTTTCCCTCTCTGTCTTCCCCTTTTTCTTTTGGTATTTCTTTCTCTATTCTCAGCTTGGGCTTGCAGAAGCCCTAGGTTGGATTGGGAGATAGGGGTTAGACTTCCAGCTTGGCTCTATCAAAACCCTAGGCTGCTGCAGAATGAGGATATTAGTCTCAAACACTTCCTTCTATTGCTAACAATTGCTAAGGCAGACAAACCCTACTCATGAGTCATTTGCATTCTGATGGGACCAGAGACTTAAGCCTTCCCAGCCTCCAAGGTATGATTTTTAAATGTTGAGGAATTGGGTAAGATTACACCATAAATGTATGCATAAATATATGTACACTAGGGAACCATTTAGTAATTTACAAATCATGTAAATTATGTCACACATGGATTACAAATTACAAAATGGTTTCCTGTTAGCTGAAGATTTAGCATTGTTCCCAGAAAAGCTTACCTTCCTCCCTAGGAATAATTTCCTCCCTGTAGACTTTGGCTAATAATGTATCATTTGCTACCCACCTGCACGTTGCAGGACATCCATTTGTGCTTTCACTAATGGTTCCAGAAGCATTACTTTATACCCAGCAACAAATATGGAAAGAATTAAATAACAGTGGTTGGTGTTGTACAGTAGCTAAGAGAAATTAAAACTTTAAAAATATGCTGAGGCAAACATATTTTCATAAATAAATGCAAAATGCTATTATCTATGTAGTGGGTGAAATAGCACAGAATAAATTAAATAATATTCATAAATCCAGAGAGCTGTTTCAAGAGCTGATGATGACGTTTAGCAAGCAGAAATTTCATTTGCTTTAACTTATCTACCTATCAGGTTGGAGAATGGGTGGTAGGTATGAATCTTCAACCACAAACTCAAATGTGCATGAAAATCCTACCTTCCATTGTGGAACAAGAAAAAGAAAAACACAAATTAATATAACAAATGCCCTTTCACATCTGCCCTCCCAAGTCTGGAAATCTTTGTTGACACTTTATGTTCTACCAGATTTTTCCTACCAAATTACACCTTAACACCCCATGGCCGAAAGAGAGAACAGAGACTGCCCCAGTCATGGATCAACCAGTGCCTATTTAGGGAAGGGGGTTTTACCGAAACAATATTTTGCATAATAATACTTTACATAAAATTCAGTTACTTGTTCAGCAAGTACTTAATGGGCATTTGCTGCTTGCCTGCACCATGCTGGATGCCGAGTAACATTAGTGAATAAGGTGATCGTACTCCACGCCCTCACGGAGCCAGTGGGCTCCCCTTATAGTCCCAGACAGCTGCCCAATTCCCATTGCAAACACACGCAGCTTTTGGCCAAAAGCTTTCTTTGGTCACAGCAACATGCCTCTCCCCCATGCAAGGTAGAACAGAAGTACTGGAGAAAGAGCAACCCCAGAAACAGCCTCAGCCAATGAATGATGGGATGGGTACATAAATACCCCCAGCTCCCCAGCTCCCCTGCTCCTTAGTGGGGCAACTCTGAGGCATACTCTACACATTCTCCCAGAGTTGCCCAGCAGGACTGAGCTCCAGTTGCCCACAGGGGTCACTTGCTCACTGTCACACCCTGTCCTGGCTTCCTCTCCTTCCCTACTTCACTTCCCCTCTCCCTTACTGGTGCTCCCTGGGACCACCTCCCACATAAACCACTTGCATCCAACTCCTTGCTCAGAGTTTGCCACTTGGGAACCCAAACTTAGACAACTTTAAATTGTCAAAGTTCTTTATAAATCTAAAGACAATCTTTCATTTATTCTAAACACGATATGTTATGATTTACATTTGAAAATCAATGAAATTATTAAATAAAGAAGACAGAGTGAAGGGAAAATGAGGGTGGGATATTTCAGTGAAGTCCAGGGAAACATCAGCATCTCCATAATTTCTGCACAAATGCTAAAATGGGTGAATCAGAAACTTGGAGTTCAGCTTTAAAGGCTGTCAAAATATGGCTATGAGTCTCCAAAAATGAGCCAGGAGGTCATCAGAAGGGTCACCCTTACGCACACCTCAGCAGAGTCCCAGAGACAGCTAAAGTAGATACAACCCCAGGTATTGGTTCTTCTGAGGGCTACAGAGACCCACAGGTTCTATGGTCATGGCAGATGGACTTCAGTGCCATGTCAGTTGGCCCTGCTTTGTAGTTTGTGTTCCTGAGTGTGATGGAGTTGGACTCACATGTGAGTCCAACTTTGTTTATAAACTCCTCCTGTTACTTTTACCGGACCTGTGGTTGGCGATGGGGTTTAGTATGTACTCAGGGGACTTGAATCTCTGGACTGTCCATGTGATAGCCAAGCCCTGAGCCTCAACAGACCTGCAACTCCTACCCTCTGATTAACCCAGCCAGGTAACAGGGAGGTGATGAAGGTCAACCACCACACCAGGGAGCCAAGAGTGCCTACAACTGCAAGCAGGAGAATTACATCCATCATCCAAGTGGAATCTAAGCACCCTCCCGATATGGAAGTGGAGTGGACATAACCATCACAGGGTCCACAGAATGGAGGAATAGAGTATGAATTAGAATGGACTTACTGTTATTCTATTCTGGAACTATTGTGATTAGTAATGGAAGTAAACGTAGCATTGATATGGAGCTGCTGAGGATGGGGAGTGGGAAGAAGAGATGTGATGTGGGGGCATTTTCAGGACTTGAAGTTGTCCTGGGTGGTACCACACAGGCAGTTACTGGACATTGTATGTCCTCCCATGGCCCACTGGGTGGACTGGGGGAGAGTGTAAACTATAATGTGGACTGAACCATTAACCATGTGGTGCAGCAGTGCTCAGAGATGTATTCACCAAGTGCAATGAATGTCCCATGATGATGGAGGAGGTTGTTGTTATGGGAGGAGTGGGGTGAGGGGACCTCATATTTTTTTTATGTAACATTAAAAAAATAAATAAAGACCAAAAAAAAAAGTTTCCTTGTAACCATAAAATTTAAAATAATTTTTTTAAAATCTGTATTAACTCAGAAAGAAAACACATTTTTTCCTGCCAGGGAATACTAAAAGAAGTTTTTCCTGCAGTGCCTCCTCAGAGAGTCTCTGTGGAAACAGCACAAAGCATCTACACCAGCCTGCGGCAGCACGAAGCACAGCAGCAGGCTCCGTAAGCGGAGTCCACAGGCAAACCTCAAGCAAGTCCAGATAAACACTATTCTCCAATGGTTAAAACAAGGAGTCTAAACATGCAACTGTCTATTGATGGGTCAATGGAAGCATAGATGTTAGCCAAGGAGAAGTAGCAGTTCTCAAATGGGGTTCCATTTGGCCACCTAAAGGAGGTGCTGTTGTGTCTGACACACCAAGCCCTGTTGTCCAGAATCACTGCCAAAGTCTTTTTTTATATTAGGTTCAGTTTAATGTCCTGTTGGAAAAAAAGGATTGTGCCCATTTTAAAATGGGAAGATGACAAATCGGAAGACACCCCCTCAACCTTCTCAGCAGCTTTGGGTGGAAGTCAGGCAGTAACCTCTGTGGCTATGCTCTCTGGCAGGAATCTGGAGAAACAGCCTCAGAACACAGAGAAACCGACTCCAGCCAGTCCCAGGGCATGGTGGTCAATGACCTTAAATCAGATCCACATCCCAGGGGCTCAAAAGACTCCAGACCACAACCAGGAGCTGCCAGAGAAACTAGCCCCTCCAGCAACATAGTACGAGTGCTGGACCCAGCCATCCTTGGAGTCATTCAGAAACTATGGGAAGATGATTCCCTCCGATAGGGCCCCATTATCCCAAAGACTCCAAGGAAAATGTTTTGAAAAACGATAGAGTCAACAGAACCATCCTGCCTCACATCTCTTCCTGCCTTCTATGTTCTCCCAATGCTTTGTGCTTCTTTTCCCTGGTCCAATGAGCCTTTCTGTGCTTCCCCTGAGCCTTCTGGAACCTTCTTTTGAAGGTAAACATTTCCCTCCTCACCTGCAGGGTTCACTGGGAGTCCTCTTCTGCCCCAATGGAAGCCAGGCTGTCCCTGGGTAGGGCCCCTTTCCCTGCATCCCCCTCAAGAATCTGCTGCTGTGTCCCCTTGCCTCATCTACCTCAGGGTGTGAGTACCAGGACAGCCATCTTTTATCCACAAAGTCCCTTCCAGGCCCTGACTCTTTCCTTCTTGAGCAAAATCTGCTTCATCCCACCCAATTGAAGACCCTGGCAGTGCCTCACCCAGATGCCTTCAACCCATGAGGAGCTGCCTGCAGGCAGTTTCCACACAAGCTGAAGGCTTACCAGCTCATTCCTGAAGATGAATACTCACCAATGGATCATGCCTGGTCATATAAGGACAGCAGCCAGCAGCCAGAAAGGGGTGGAGTTGGTGACTCTTCACCCCTCAAAGAGCCAGTTCACAGGAATGCCACATACAGCCCCTCTGAAGGTTTCCAGTGAGAGTGAGCCACGGGTGCCCACAGAGCAGCTCACCCATTTAGGCACCCTTCATTGACTTCCCTTCCTGACATGGCCCCTCCCAGTGCTCCCAACTTGGATAGGCTCCCAAATAAACCATGTGCACCCAAAGCCTTGTCCCAGGATCCCAGAAAAAGTCACCACTCCTGTTCATTCACCCATTCTCACACTACCACAAATTGCCTCATGAGGGAATTAATGCTGACCCTCTGTCCTTCCTTCTCCCACGGCCCGTGCTCCCCCTTGGTGACATTGCATCTCCATGGACCACTAATCCTACCTCAGATATTATTCACTCACAAGGTTTGTCAATAAAACCAGAGGATACAAATGTAACTGTTGACATTTTAAATGGATGTGTATATAGTATATGTGTATATACATAAATAATCATATGAATATACATCTGGTTGCTTGGTACATTTGAAATTCCAGATGTAACACATATGCCTGTCCCCTTCCCCCTCCACTTAATAAGAAATTTAATGCATACATATTCTAGTATCACCAAAGGAATATGTCACCATATGGAATTAGGGAATTAAATAATTTCCTACCCCAGTATGCCATGTTACAGATGTACCACCTTCCAAAGAGTGGAAGTGTGTGCTGAAAATATAGATCACTATGTCTGAATTTTTCTCCCATTTCCCAACCTGGACGAGTGAGAGGCTGGAACACTCCTCCAAAGTTGGGGGTGGGCTGTGGTGGTGCTGACCCTCAGGCTTCATATTTGGTGCTGAAGGTGAATTTAAGCAGAAGGAGAATGAAAGTTGGGAAGTCAGCCTAACCAAAATATCAACAGGAAGTGGGTGGCAGCGAGAAGGGAAGGAGAGAGATAGGGACAAAGAAATAGAGACAGAGAGGGAAGGATGGGGGAAGGCCAGAGGGGAAAGGGGGGGCGGAGGGAGAGAGAGAGAAGGAGACAGAGAAACAGGGAAAGAAAGAGAGAAAGTGGTCATCTTCAAGGAAACAACACCAGAAGAAACCAAACAGCTTTTTCCCTCTGCAAATCTTCCTTTTACTACAAAATAGTGATTCTTCCACTGAACCAGTTAAGTAGGGAATATTCAAAAGAAGATCCGCATTTACTACCCTTTCTTTGAGATTCTCCCTTCCCTCCTAAAGGCTCACAGACCTAAACTCAGAGAAATGAAGAGATCTGGTTCTCTTACTAGACCGTGTTTGCACATTGCTGAAGGACCGAGGGGAGGAGCTACCAGGAGGAAAGTGGAAGAGACCAGACTGAAGTGGGGCTTCAGGATTGGAACCAGAGTCCAGGGTCATTTTGTGAAGGGTATGGGGTGGCAGCCTAACTAAGCTGTACTCATTTTAGAAGGTCATGGGAAGCCACTGAAAATTTGGGATTGAAGATGTAACAGAACCCAAGATGTGCTCCATATAGATTCTTCTCATATTGGGGGAAGCATAGAAGTGGGGAGACCAATTAGAAATCTGTTGCATTTATATCAGGAATAAGCAATACCTGAACCAGCTTCATGATGGTGTGAATGGGAAAAAAAAGCTGTGTAGATAAGACATCTGGCAGAGGTGGGATCTCCAAGAATCTGATTGGATATGAAGTTAACGAGAAGAAAAAAGAAGGGAAAGGTTAAAGGTGACCCTGAGGTGTCCAGCTTGTGGGAATGGCGGCTCCATTACAGGAATGGGAAAACTGATTGGAAGCTTTGTTATGGAGAGGATGTGAAGGAAAAATAAAGACTAATAATTCCTTTAAGAGGAGGACATAAAACCTCACATCTTCTAAGTGTAAAAATGCTTCAGGACAAAGGAATTCTGTCTCCAGAATTCTCCAGAGAAATTTCCATCCAGGTCCATAAGGAAATGCTTTACTGGGATATTCAATCCTTATTTTTGACAGTGAGACATTTTAAGCAATTTAAGAGACTCTCTCCTGAGAGATGGATAACTTATTGGTGCAGAACCAATCAAGAACTCAACCATGAAATAGAAGCAAGGAACTAGATGCACAGGACACCAAGGATGAATCTAAAGAGTAAGAAGCATGGTGAGTTCCACAAGACACATAATACACCATTCACATCAAATAAAAATAACACTTCAGGTTTAACAAGGAGACACAAATAAAAAGACACATCAAGCATATGAGGACCATTGCCTAAAGTGGGAGCATGAGAGAGTTAGCATGCCACCATGTTAAAGATGGACTGGGAAGGCAAGATTGTGATTAGACATCCCTTCGTACCAAAATGGATTTCCCACCCCACACCCACACCACTCGCTACCAGGGCCTTATTTACATTTGCGCCCACCCAAAATTCACCTTTATGGATTAGACTGCTAACTTTGTAAGGATGTTTTAAAGTCAGTTAAACTGACTTTATGTTTTAAAGCAGTGTTTTTCCTGCTTCCTTATAAGCAGCAGGCCTCCTGGCAAGCAGAGCATCCAGCAGTCCTTAAACCCTGTTGTCACATTCGCTTACAGGCCTGGGGTACAGTCAGCCAAAGCCTGACCCTCTACTGAACTGTCTCTTCTTGTCTAGACTCAAAAAGACAATTTTAAAAAGTATGCCAAAATTAGCTTCAAGACTTTTGTTTCAACCAATCCAATAGAATCATGGCTGTGCTTCAAGGGTCTTGTTACCCCTTTGGGAGCAACCCCTTGTTCACATACAGGTTCAGACACTGCCTTCCGTGTGTACTCCTACACACCCCACCAACATTTTTCCTGGAGAACTGAGTCACATTGAAGGGGCGGGGAGAGAAACCCTAATGCGGGACTTGGGATTGTTGAGCCTACGCTTGTGTTTTGGTCCTTGACCTTGACATACTTTTAGCAACAACACTCTTCACAGTCTGGACTGGAATGATGAAAAAAAGAATCTCCAGGCCCAGGTGACCCCCCAAAACACATACACACATGCAAGTTTTGCCCCTTCATCCCAATTTCTATGCATCCATTCACTGAATGCCCAAAGGCATCGTGCAGTATTCTTAGGACATTCTCATAAAACTTCTTGCTTCTGCAGCTCATTCATCCAGTTTGTTAGAGTCTTAGGAGACATTTATATCCTTTTATTAGCAAACCTGCCTGTTCCACTATCTCCAACAATTCTACCGCTTCTTTCTATACTCCTTAATCCCCGGCTCTGAGGGTATAATAGGCAGGCTTCTGTTGCAATCATGCTGAGTAACAAAATCCCAAAGCTCATTTGCCTACAAGAGCAAACATTTATTACACATACACAGGTCTGCAGGTTGGCTGCAGGTCGACTGCCACTCAGATGAGATCAACTGGACCCAGGTTTAGTATCTTATTTGGGGCTGCACCACATGGCTTCATTCTAGAACACAAGCTGAGGGAGCAAAGGTTCCATGGGGCATGGCAGTCTCATGGTGGAGGCTGATCTTCAAAAAGTACATTTACTTCCTCTTCCTATGCCAATTCCACTCTCATTTCATTGACCAAAGTTCCACATGGGAGCCAAAGTCAGAGAGTGGGACAGGGATGTACTCTCCATCTACTGGAGTGGGAGACACTGCTAAGGGGTGTGGGGATAGCCTCCTATTTCAAAGAGGAAATGAGAATTTAGATCAATGATTGTTATTCAAACTTGTTATTGAACTGACTCTGGGCTAGGAATAGAGGACGTTATTTTCTATATACCTCTCTATGAGGACCCATGGGAGAAATTCTTCTTGGATCTCAGGACCAGAATGGTTATACTTTTAGCAAATGGTTGTTTTCATTTCACAGACGTTCTGAATCATGTGCACAAACTTGCTTCCCTCTTTTCCTTTCATTGGCTGTTAGGAACTTCAGCCACCTCTAGCAGCCATGCGTGGCGTGATGACTTCCTCCTGGTTTCATCTCAGTGTTTCTACATCTATTTTCCCTTTAGCCTAATGCCTCACTTTCATGCCATTTACTTTGATCTGGGTATATTTTTGTAGTCCGTTTCAGTTTGGCTTCGTGAATTTTATAATCATGTATACATCCAACAAATATATTTTAAAATTTATTTTTGTAACTAAGTGATATAGGCAGATGTTTGGAAAATTTAAACAATACAAACGGCATGCGGAGAATAAATGAGTCTCTCTTGCACCCTTGCCTCCACTTCTCCAAGAGGTAGAGGCAGCCGTGGTACCATATTCAGATTGTGTGAACACACGAGGGAGTCATATCTATTGGAAGAAATTCAGGACAAGTAGATCCATGCATTTGAAATGTGGAAAGATATTGCCAAATTGTTGTCCAAAAAGCTGGTATTAGTTTACACTCTGATTAGCAGTATGAGAATACGTTTTCCCACAAACTCATCAGCACTATGTACTATCACATCTTCTCCCGCAGGGTATTTTCAAAATTTGAGTTCTGCTCAACTGATAAATGAAACTATTTTCAAGCAATTTGTATGTCTTTTTCTGTCCATATCCTTTGAAAACTCTTTTTCTTATCGATTTCTATGAGTCCTTTGTATATTAAGGACATTCATTTAGAAAATAGCATATCATTGTAGTGCTCTCAAATCCTTTTTGAAATAAGACAAATAGATGGATAAATGAAGTAAATAGATAACAGGTACTTAAAACACACTGGGAGAAGCATGGGCTAGTCCTCGGATTCTAGCAAGAAATCTGGATTTTCTCCTCCTTCTCTCTCCCTCCTCACTCCTCACTCTGAAGCTGTGTATTGTGGTATCACGGTCCCTGTCAGACAAAACAGAACTTTATTCAGTAAGTGGAAATGAGGTTAATGAGCTTTATAGGAGAAGCCTGTTCCTTTGACAGCAGTCAACATAATGTACATTTCTGAGCATTTGTCAAATATCCTGGATAAATGTTACATTTTTATACATCAGAGCCTAAGTACACTGGCCCCATATTAAGCCAAACAGCATGTTTTCAGGTAATGGGTGTTTATAATCAGTTTGTGCCGCTCCAGAAAGACCAGCTTAAATGTGCGGGTAGGAGCAAGTAGAAAAGTTTTTGAATGTGGGCCTGCAAAGGCCAGCTCACATCTGCCTGCAATATCAGTTGGAGTCAGTTCCAAGTGCTGTTGTGGTCATGGCCAATTCACTTGAAAGTCAATCTGTTTCCAACCTCATATTAGTAAGAAAACAATGTGTCTGTTCCTTCCCAGTTTCAGTTTGGAGTGTTTTTGTTGTTGTTTCTATTATTGTTGTTCAAAAAAGAAAAGCTCTTGCACTAATGCAGCTTATAAATCACAGCTGTCCCCTGTGGCTGGCTTCCCAATAGTGGTTTGTATTTATAAGAGTTCAGAAATCTTCATGCCTCCTTCGTTCTTCCAAAAATCTAAATCACCCTTGATGTTTTAAAATGAAGCAATATCTTCAGAATTAGAAAAGAGCATTCTTACAATTTTTCCGAGTTTTGTTTTAACTATTTGCATATAAGAGTTCTGTTTGTTTAAAACAGAACAAAATCATCTACAACTTCAAATATTCAAGCAAAC
Source organism: Dasypus novemcinctus (assembly GCF_030445035.2). NCBI lineage: Eukaryota > Metazoa > Chordata > Mammalia > Cingulata > Dasypodidae > Dasypus > Dasypus novemcinctus. The sequence goes on along the minus strand of NC_080696.1, from coordinate 20,533,745 downwards.
TATTTATGGAGTATCAATAGCATTAAACTCCACATACATCAGTTTTGGTGGAAAGATTTTGAGTTTGTTTTTACAATATAAGAGTATTTCTGAAAAACTGTGATAATGCTAAATAGCCATATCTCCTGCATTTTTCACTTTTACCAACCATTCATCTTATTTTTACATGACTATTCCTTTCTTTCCTTATTTATAAACACCTTGCTCAAGGAAAAAGTTCAACGTTGACTACGTAGAATGTCTATAACCAAGATTAACAATTCTCACTAGTGCAAACTTGAACGAAATTTTCTGATTGCTTTTTTTTAAGATTCTCTAGTAGTTTATTTTATAAGCTTTTTTGTTTTTTATTGCTATATTTTTTTGGTTTGCACTGTAATAACAGAAACATGGTCATAGTAATACAATTTTGAACACTAAACTATAATTTTAATATGAATTCAGATTTATGTTCATTTTATTGACCTTCCAATTGCAGCAGCTATGGGTTTCTTGCCACTCAACCCCACCCTGTCATGAGTCAAATAGCTCAAGATACACACACATAACACATGTACACAGAGACACAAGCAAACCTTTTATAAAGTAAATCAATCTTTTACAATGTAAATAGTGTTCCTTGTTGAAACTTTTTAAATCCAGTTTACATCCTATTTTCTAAATTGGGATAGTCATATTAATTAGACAATAATCTCTATAAAACAAAGAGTTGATGTCTGTGAAAACTCAAATAATTCTTGAGGGTAATATTTTTATTATTCATTTAAAAAGATGTAGTATCTTACAACAGTAATAACAAAAGCATATTCCTTCCAAAAAACTGTAACAAAATCAAAACTGGTAAACATTAGCACGTAAAAACAAATTACTTTAGAAAAAACTACCAAACATTGGCTGACAATCCTCAACAGTATAAACACCGAGGTAAAGAATTGGGGGGGGGGGGGGGGGGATGTAGTATGAAGGGCCAAAAGGAGAAAATCCGTTCAAATGATTAAAATAAAAGAGATCTGAAAGATAATATACTTAACGATGTAAGGATAAAAGTTTTAAATCAATTCTGTCAAAAAATATTGATATTCAAAAAAATAGCTTGGGACTCTTTGCCAAAATTTAGATTTTCCTCTATTAATTAAAGTAAAAAATGTTGATTTTATTATCAGAAGACATTAATTCTTTAAGTCACAATGAGAGACCTGTGGAATTTAATTTCTATGTAAATGACTGAATGTACAAAGTTTCAAATATAAACAGCAGTGTGGCAAGAAAATGAATTGTCAGAAATAATTATTCAATCAGTAGCAATAATTAAGACCACCATTTCAGAGAGTTTGCAAGGCTACAGAAATAGTTACAAGGTTTTACAGCACACAACTGAATTCTATCCTAGTTTATATTAACATACTTCTTTCTTCCTCAGTATAAGCTGCCCACGTTATCTCTAGTCAATTCATTGTGTTTATTACATGAAACCATCCCAAGCAGGAAACCTCTTAGAACGCTAACAACTACAATAAGCCACTTTAGTAAGACACAAATCTTCAATGTTTATTTCATTCACCACTTTGGGATTTTTCCTTTAGTATTTTAAGGTTAATCAAGCTGTACTTCTGTTGTTTTTTTCTTCAGAAGGAATGGACATGCAGCAACGTAGCCAAGCAGCACAAGACACCAAAGAAAAGCAATAACGAAAGCCGTTCTGAAAACTTTTTCTTCTAGATTAAGCAATGAATTTTTAGGTTACTATTGGCCCAAGCCTCTAGTAGAGTATCTTGAAATAGAAGTCATTCAATAAATATTTGTTGGCAGTGGACTTGGCCCAGTGGTTAGGGTGTCCATCTACCACATGGGAGGTCCACAGTTCAAATCCCGGGCCTCCTTGACCCATGTGGAGCTAGCCCTTGTGCAGTGCTGATGTGTGCAAGGAGTGCCCTGCCACGCAGGGGTGCAGAGGTGTCCCCCGCATAGGGCAGCCCCACACGCAAGGAGCGCGCCCCATAAGGAGAGCCACCCAGCACGAAAGAAAGTGCAGCCTGCCCAGGAATGGCGCTGCACACAGGAAGAGCTGACACAACAAGATGACGCAACAAAAAGAAACACAGAGTCCAGTGCCGCTGACAACAACAGAAGTGGACAAAGAAGACACAGTAAATAGACACAGAGAACAGACAACCAGGGTGGGGGGAAGGGGAGAGAAAGAAATAAAAATAAATAAATCTTTTTAGAAAATTTAAAAAATAAATAAATATTTGTTGAAGTTTGAATAATATTAGGTAGCATTCAATTCGCAGTTTATCTGCTCTATCAATCCAATTTTTCATATTCTTGGAGTCAGGTTTCTTTTGTCTGTGAGCCAGGAAAACTCAGAAATGCTTTCGGGGACACAGGAGCCTCGCAAGGCACAAGGGATGCTGCACCTTCCCCACGCAGCGCGCTCTCCACCACCATCCTCACCAGGGGCGCCCGTGCCTCTCCCCAGCTCCCTTCCGTCCTGCAATTGTTTTTTAATTCGTGGAATGGTCTTTTAGTTTTTCCTAAACAAATAAAAAATTATTTTTAGCAATTCTATGGCATGTCAGAGTATCTGAATACAGTTCAGTTAATGTGATGACAGGAAAATACACTGGGAGCACCGCTACTCTGGCAGGCTGTAAATAATGCCCTTTTCCATCAGATGCAGGAGCTCTGCCATTCTGTTCCCTTTCACTTGCCCTTGCTCTCTTGTTTTAGTTTCAAAGCCCCATGGTTGCGTTGCACTGTGGAATTTGGGTTAGAAAAGTAAAGGATCAGACCCTTTTAGGTTTTGTTCACTGCTGTGTCCCCAGCGCGGGAGCAAGCTAAGGTCCAAGGCAATGTTTGTTGATTAAATGAATGAATTACACTACCTGAAAGCCAGAAGAAAAGAAATGGAAACTTAGAAGAGTCTTTCTTACCCTATTACTAGCAGGGATTTTTCATTATTAGGGATGTATTTTACTTGAGGCAAATTCTTGGTCAGGAAAGTTCCTCAAATTGCCCAATAGCACTTGAATCTATCTGAATTCCCTTCCCAAAGAGCCCCCTTTCCATAAACACAATGGATGGCATGTAGATACCAGGGGTGTTTGCTTTCCCACAGAAGCAACACAAGGTCAGACCCCTCTCTCTTACTTGAGAAGCCACATCAGAATCCAAGCAAGAATGACCTCATGACATCAAGACATCATGAGACTGGCATGGACTTGCTATATTTATATTTAAAGTAAATAATTAGAGCATGTCACTTCTATATCTTAACTATCAAGATTATATGTTAAGATCAGCATTTGGCTGTGCTCTGGGTGAAGCCTCTAGACCAAATAACACCGCACAGCTATCACTAAGATAGAGGTCTGTGTTCTGCTATTACTTTCCCTTTGTCAAGACAGAGTCACAAGGTACAAATCGCATGCCAATCTGGAGGAAGAGCATGTCATGGACACCATCGGTAGTCTATCCTACCCCCTCACTGCACCAGGTTGTGTGCACACTGCCCAATGTCCAACTGCCAGTACCTACATGTCTTGGCCTGAGGGGTTTCCTTTGCTTTTTGCCACCTGTGTGGCCAGCCAGAAGTGCCTTCTAGGAACAGCTCTCAGCCAGTGACTGATGGGAGGTGGTGTATAAACACCACATCTCCCTCACCCTCGGAAAGGATAACTCTTAACATGTGCCAGGGTTCCCCAGCTGGGTTAAGCTCCATTGGTGCACAGAGATACATGGGTTCATGATACACCCTCTATGAGCTGTCTTCCCCTCCATGTCTCACTTTCTTGCTCCCCTAACGGTGTTTCCTGAGATCATCTCTTGTAAGCTCAGCCCATCCTCACTGACCTCCTCATTTTCTGGCTTCCTCATACCTCATACATCCCTTGTATGTGACATGTTACTTCTCTCTTGCAGCTTTCAGAATTCTCTTTGCCTTTGGCATTCAACATTCTGATTATAATATGCTATGGCATGAGTCTATTTAGATTTATTCTGTTTGGAGTTTGTTGAGTGTCTTGAATATGCATATTCACATCTTTTGCTAAACTTGGGAAGCTTTCAGCAATTATTTTGTTAAATATTCTCCCTATCCCTTTCTCTCCTTTCCTTCTGGAAACACTTGATGTTGTCCCACAGTTTCCTCAGTTCTGCTCACTTTTCTTCATTCTTTCTTCTTTCTGTCCCTCTGACAAAATGATTTCAATTGTCTTGTCTTCACATTCACTGATTATTTATTTTGCCAGCTCCAATCTGCTCTTGGACTCCTTTAAGGAATTTTAAATTTCTCTTACTATGGACTTCACTGTTTGGTTCCTTTTCATAATTTCCATCTCTCTATTAATATTCTGTATGTGCTCATCTACCACTTTCCTTTAGTTCCTTGTCTATGTTTTCCCTTAGCTCCTTGAGCATATTTAAGGCCGTTTTATTTTGACCTTAGTCTTTGTCCGGTATGTTCAGGTCTGTTGATCTTTGTGGATGGTTTTTCATGATTTAACCTTCTCATTTGCCTGTGTCATCACTTCCTGTTTCTTTGTATGTTTTGTAACCTTTTGTTGCAATCTAGATATTTTATATTTTAATATGTTATCACTGAAATTTAGACTCTGCATCATCTGTCCTTAAGCTTGTATATACCTAGTATTTTGACCAAACCTTCCTTGAATGCCAGGAGCTAACAACAAAAAAATATATATATATGTATATATATATTTATATATATATATATACTCTTTCCAGTGTTTGCAGATTGGCCTGTGCAAGTCCTCTCCTTCAGGGCTTATCCATACAATGGAATGTATGAGAATAGCTCCAGGCCAAAGCCTAAGGTCCTCCCTGATCCTTTCTGGCTTGTGTCTTGTTTTGGGCTTGCTCCTGTGGCCATAGGGATTCCTGCATTTACAGGGTTACAATATCCCCTCTTCCCTAGTAAACAGTTCCTTCACAGACTGAACACTGCCCTGTATGTCCTACAGTTAGCAATCCTTTGCCCCAAGCAGCACGACCTGACTGCTCTCTCACAGCACTCTGCAAGAGAGCTTAGTAGGGCTGGATTCTACATGCAAATTAAATTCTAGAACAATGGGGACCTCAGGCCACCACCAAACAGTTTGGTCCAGACAAATAAGCTCCCAGCTTGGGCAGGAGCACGACTCTGCTCCCTCCAGACTGGGACTGGAGATCTACCCTGAGAGCACAGGTTATTTCCAAAGCCAGTGAAGGGATGGGGGTGGGGCCAGCCAGGTTGCCACAAGACCCTCTCTCTTTTAAGAAACCTTTTTCTTAATTTGGACCTTGTCCCATTACTACAGTCCTTTTAGTGTTTTCTGGACCACTAAGAAAAATGTTTCTGCCAGTTCTTGCTGGTTGTTCAAAGCTTCTGCTGGAGGACTAGAGCCCTAAAACATCTCACTCTGCCATTACTATTGGGGCGGGGACCAAATTAATCTGTTTTGATCACTGCCACTATTTCCTTGTATGCTCTCTCTGTCTCTTTCTCTCTTCCTTCTGGATACAGGTTATGGTGCCCCACAGTTTCCTCAGTTCTACTTGCTTTTCTTCATTCTTTCCTCTTTCTTGCCCTCAGACTAAATGATTTCAGTTGTCTTTCTTCAAGGCACAGAGCAGGACCTGGCATAAATAGATCTTCTCTAAAGGCTTTTTGAATAAATGAATGAATCAAATGGTATTGCTCATGTTCAAGCTGAATGAGTGCCCCAGAGAGCAGCCAGGTTGCCAGCATTTTGTCACTTCCTACAGACCCTCAGGGATGCTCACCACGAACCCTTGAGGCCCCTGGATAGATAATCTCCAGGGCCTCTGGTAGGAGTTGAAATGTGTCCCCTGAAAAGACAGGCCCAAGTCCTAATGCCCAGTCCTGTGAATTTGACAGATTTTGAAATAGGGTCTTTGAAGATATTATTAGGTAAAATGAGACAAAACTGGAATCAGGTGGGCCTTAATCCAATATGACTGGTGTCCTTAGGAAATTTGGACCCACAGATGGACAGAGGGAGCAGAAGATGGAGACAAAGAAGAAGACTGTGCAGACACAGAGGCAAAGATTGGAGTGACAAGTCTGCAAGCCAAGAAACACCAAGGATTACCAGCAAACCACCAGAAGCTGGGAAGAGGAAGGAAGGATTCTCCCCTACAGAGTTCAGAAGGAGCATGGCCCTGCTAATACCTTGGTTTCAGGCTCCTGGCCTTGGAATTGTGAAACAATAAATATCTGCTGTTTAAGCTGCCTATTAATAGTTTGTGGTACTTTGATACGGCAGCCCTAGCAAACCAAGATCACCTCTCCCTGTTTGTGAGGCTGCTGATTCAACACTAAGGGGCCCCCAAAACAAGCCTGGCCTCCCAGGTCCTCTCCAGCAGAGGAGGAGTGGTTAAAAAAAGGACTGGAGGAACAGCCGTGTGCTACACAAAACTCATTTCAGAAGTCCAAACCATAATATTGCTGCCACCAGAAATGAGCTGCCTAGAGACAACTCTTTAGTGACCTGTCATCGATGGTCAGACGCTGCCCACAGTCAGCCTGAGTGACTTAGCAGTGGTTGAAAATGTTTCCTTAGCATTCTAATTTATGGTAGGCTGTATAGTCTGGGACTCCTCTTGCTAATGGCTTCCTTCTGTGCATGGATTTCTCAGTGACTTCAAAGGGTGATCACTAGGTGGACGGAAGCTGGGGACTAAAGACTGTGATCTTGACTGGCATAGAGATTAAATGGAAATGGGGACTTCAGAAAAGGTCAATGAAGTCTTTAAGTAGAGGAGGGAAAAGGGAAAGAATGTAGTTTTTGTGAACAGTGAAATGATTGGATATCTGCCTTTCTTCTAATGTGATTCTGATGCTAATTTTTTTATTTGATCCATCAACCCTTGACTTTCACTGAAGAGTAACAAAAATATGGATAATCCCAAGGCCATCCAAAATCAAAGCAAAACATCATCTCAAGCTTAATTCTATTTGGCGATGAGATATAGGGGTACTTTTGGTCATTGTATTAATGCTTTTCTTTTTAATACATTATTAATTTTTTTTCAGTATCTATTACCCAGTCCCATGACATTTACTTCAGGAGATTACAATCCTTAGAAGACAAAATTCCTGTCCAAACGGAGCCAGCAAATAAATTAATTAATGAACTTTGACAGATGTTAGGCAAACAGACACTGCCAGGGATGAGATTTTGGAGACATAACATTCCTCAGAAATGGGATACTGCACTCTCCATGGGTAATGTGGTGGGAAGAGCAAAAACTTTGGATACAAACTGGTCTAAATTGGGATCCTGACTCAGTGGTCAACAGGCTGTGAGATCTTGGTCAAGTTACTAGGAGTCACTGAGCTTCAGTCTCCTCATCTGGAAGATGGGTGTAGCAGTTTGATATGATTATGAATTCCAAAAATAGATATTGGATTATGTTTGTAATCTGATCTGTATCTGGGTCTGATTGAGTTATGATTAGGGCTTTAATTGGGCCATGTCATTAGGGCATTGAGTCCCTGCCCCTTTCTGGGTGGGGATTTACAGATAAAAGGCATGGCAAAGGACAGAGTTGCAGGTTTCTGATGTTCGAGTTTTGAAGTTGGAGTTTGATGCTGAAGTCTTAAGCTGAAGCCCGGGGAAAGAGACAGAGCTGTTCACCTGATAGTCCACAGCTGACCTTGTGGAGAGAAGCAAAGTCTAGAGAGCCTCATAGTCTACAACTGACCTTGGGAAGGAAACAAAGGAGCTGAGCCAAGAGGAATCCAGAAAGCCTGAACCCTCACAGACATCAGCAGCCATCTTGCTCCAACATGTGGAAATAGACTTTGGTGAGGGAAGTAACTTATGCTTTATGGCCTGGTAACTTTAAGTTCCTACCCCAAATAAATATGCTTTATAATGCCCAGCAGATTTCTGGTGTTTTGCATCAGCACCCCTTTGGCTGATTAATACAATGGGATACTGCCTACCTTAAGAATTGTTTGGTAATCAAAAGGTGAAAGCAGCCCAAGTGTCCATCAGTAAATGAATGGATAAACAAAATGTGGTATATACATACAATGGAATATTATTTGATCATAAAAAGGAAGGAAGTTCTGCTATATGTTACAACATGGATGAACTTTAAAGATATCATGTTGAGTGAAATAAGCTAGAAAAAAATATATATTGTATGATCTCACTTTTATAACATATCTAGTAGTTTAAAGATGAAGATGTAGGCATGATTTGAATTCTTGTGCTACTCAAATATAAATTGCTTCCCTATAATCCAAAGAAATCCAATATTAATTTCCTCCTACTTATAGGCTCTATTTGTCAGGTATATTATAATTCTCAAATTATTGCTTTAGGAAATTCCTCATGTACTCTTAATCTCTTGGGATCAACAAAATATCAAAGATTCACATGCCAGAAAAGTACCTAGTCATTGCTTATACCTTGGGATGGGGGGTGGTAAGCACTACATGGGAATTTCCTGAGAAGATTTTTCAAAATGTATAACCTGGGCTGCAGAATCAGAATATCTAATGTACAACTTCAATTACGAGCCACTGTGATAAAATGTATAATGCTTTCCCAGTTGCCTAGAAAACAAGATCTACCTTGATGTTTCTGCACTGAATTACTTGAGATATTCTGTGTTGTGGGCTGTATTCTCTGCTCACAACTTCCGCTTCCTTCCCTTGCCATGGGTCTCTGTGAATGGACTTTACTTCCTCATCCAACACCTGTTGGGCTTGACTATAGGATGTGTTTTTGGCCAATGAAATGTGAGAAGAAATGACAGTGTGCCAGTTCAGAGCCCAGGCTTTAAGAAACATCACATGTTTCTGCTCACCCTTCTTGAACTTTTGCCACAACCCTGGGAAGACCATGTCCTGGGTCATCACTTGTCCCAGAATGAGAACCAGATGGAGGAAACCTGAACCCACTTGCAGCCTGAAGCCAGGTTACTCTTGCTGACCTCTAGTACCATGATCAAGAAAAATAAATAGTTGTTGTATGTTGCTGAGATTTGTTTTAGTATTTGTTACACAGCATTACTGCAGCTATCCGGCTAAGGTACCCCTGCCTGATGTAGGAATTCCCTGAATCAGCTGGGTCTATGATTTAGTGAGACTTGTTGTGCCCTCATCTCTATCACTGGCCTTATCAAATTATTCAACATCGTATTTCCTAAGAACAGAAGGATTTTACAGAAATGCTATCAGGGTTTGAAGAGAGATTATTCCATAGCTGTTATGTCTAAGAACATATTGGTGGGTAGATGAAACATGAAAAAAAAAGGGGAAATTGTCCTTGCTTACTATCCAGTCTTGGTGATATGATGAACATTTCTTCATCATGGTCCCTACAGCTCCAGGATTTGAGATTAACGTATGCTTCACTTCCTCCAGCAACACTTCATGAAAAATAAAGACATCAGGCTCCTACTGTGTTTTTATAACACTGTATGAAACTCAAATCATTCTAACAACTTTTGGATAAACTATCCCAGTGGCTGAATGTAAATCTAGACAACCTGGACCAAAGAGAAATCTGGAAATGGGCCTAATACCTCCTGCCCTTTTGCTCTGTTGTGGACAACTAGTATGGTTTCTAAAAATCTGTTCTCTTAAACACAGCCCTGAATACTTCTCTAGTATTCAGAAATAAAGCAAAGTAAAGCTTTTGAGGGCTTGACAAATCTTAGCATGTCATTTCTTTGGGGTTACTCTTGGTGAGCTGAGTAAAGAAATTGCTCGCAGGCCATTTTCTGGCAGAACATTGCCTGGGACAATAGAGAAGGGGAGATTTTGAAAAGACTACCCTTGGAACTCAAAGGGGTTTGGCAAGACTGTTCCCCAGTGGGATCCCAATTGCTTCTATGAAATACTTGGAGAACATAAAATATTGTTGGCTCCTTCAGATGTTTATATAGTGCTGATTTAAGATATAAAATACCTCTGCCACTTTTCTAAATGGCTCTATGTCATTTTATGAGGTGCTAGTTGCCAATTTCAATCTTCTTCCAGAGTTTAAATGTTTTGTTAAAAAAAATGAGACTAAGATTTTGCTGCCATGAAAAATGGGAATAGATAATATTTATTGAACACGTACTTACTAGGTACCTGTTTTAGTTTGCTAAGAGTTGTGGGGAGCAATATACCAGAAATGTGTTGGCTTTTATAATAGGTATGTATTAGGTTAAAAGTTTACAGTTCTGAGGCCATGAAAATGCCCAATTCAACTATCATTAGGGATGTTATCTCACCAAAGGTCTGCTGCTGGCAATCCTGGATTCCTCTCAGATGACAAGGCACATGGAGGCATCTGCTTCTCTTTCAAGTCTTGGATGCTTCAGCTTCTGGCTGTTCCATCTGTGGCTTCCTTTCTCCTGGTTCCTCTCTGAGCTCCTGGATTTCTTCTCTCCAAGTCTGAGGCTTTTTCTTTGTTTGTCTCTGCTTTCAGTCCTCTATTTATAAAGAAATCTGGGAAGGGGACCAAGACTTACCCTGGGTCATGCTTCACTGAAGCAATCCAATCAAAGACCCCCCTACTGAATCCAATCCAAGCAAAGGGTCCCACACCCACAGGTATCTTTTCTGGAATCCACAAAAAAAAGCTTGCTGCCATGAAAAACAGAAATTGATAATATTTATTGAACACTTACTGGATACCTGATATAGTCTGATATAGTCTTGTACTTTTGATTTATCTTTTAATCCAAACAAAACCCTAGAGGTAGATACTATTGTTATCTCCATTATTCAGATAAGAAAAGTGAATTTAGAGAAGTTGCACTACTTGCCCAAGGCTACAGGGCTGGAAATAGCATGAGTTTGTTAAGGTTCCTGTTGATCTGGCTTAAAAATGGTTTGCTTCATTCTCTTTTGTGTTAAAAAAAAAAAAAAGAAAAGAAGAATATTCATGAATTATAGAGTGCTGGCCTTTAAAACCTGTCTGTCACTGCAATGACAGATATGTGACACTATACATTTCTCAAAGCCTATACAACTGTACAGTGCAAAGAGTAAACCATAATGTAAACTACAGACTTTGGTTATTAGCAATTCTTCTATATTGGCTCATCAATTGTAACAAATGTCCCACACTAATGTAAGATGTTGATATTACAGGAAAACATGCATGGGGGTTAGTTATATGGGAATCCCTTATGCTTTTTAAAAAAATTCTCTGCCCTTTGTTGTTTACATTCACTGTCTTTTTTTATAGGAGGCACCAGGAACCAAACCTGGGGCCTCCCATGTGGGAGGGAAGGCACATAATCCCTTGAGTCACCTCTGCTCACCCCTATACTTTTGATGTAACTTTTCTGTAATCTAAAACTTCTGTAAAAATAAAGTTTATTATTATGAAAATATAAATAAATAAATAAATAGAACTCATCTGTCACAAAAGCCTCTCCTCAAAGTTAACCAAGAGTAAGAAGAAATCAGCACAAGAGAAAGCTTCCTTCTGCATGCATTGATGATAACTCAGAAAGTTGACCACCCAAGTATCATTTAACTGATTATCAATCAATCAATTCATCAAAAAGGGGCTGGAGATTGAGAGATGAGGAATTTTCTTGGTCGTTTCTTTGTCTGTTTTTTGTTTATTATTATTAATTTTGAAATAATGAAAATGCTCTAATAATGATTGAAGTGATGAATGATTGAAGTGATGAATCAACTATGTGATTACAGCAAATAGCATTGATTGTACACCTTGGAGGCATTGTATGCTTTATTAATATATATCAATAAAACTGATTTTAAAAAGAGGGGCTTAAGCAACTCCTGTGGGCAAGATTCTAGCAACTATAAAATGAGGCATGTAAAAAAAACAAGATTCTAGCAACTACAGGTGTCTTAGTGTCAAGGATGTTACAGCCCATCCTGAAAGAAACTTTCTTATTTGTTAGACATACAAGCCAAAATATTTACAGATAAAAGATATGTCTAAAAATTACTTCATGATAATCTGGATAAAAAATAAGAAAGCTGAGTGATAGGTATTTGTGGGTTCACTTCACTATTTTGTTGGTATACATGTTTCAGTATCTCCACAATAAAAAAAAAGTTTTAAAGACATTTTTCACCTAATAGATTGTCCTAATGGCTCTTTAGAAATAAGTTGACTTCAGGAAAAATAAGTATTTTAAAAATAGAATCAATTTACAAGAATAATGAAAAATCAGTTCAGGACCAACTGGTGTCTATATGGTAAACTAAAAATAGTGTTTAATTCTTCATATAATTTTAATTACATCATTATAATATGGTTTACCTGTAAATATAATAAAACTAAGTAGCCTTAGACCCAGGAGGTCAGCTCAGGCACCAAGCAAAGTAATCTAAACCCCAGATACATCTCATATTAAGATGGCATAAGGAATTCCAGAAAGGGGAGGGCTTAACTTGGGCCCAAAAATAAGCACTGTGAGACTTCCCACAGGTGGCAGAAATCTTCCAAAGGGAGCTTCTGGTGGTGTCAAAAGCAGGAATAAAGAAAGGAAGGACTTAGCATTTTATTATGAATACATAAATCCAACCTAGTGTTTGAGACTATGGCAGCACTTGACATTTCTGATGATATCTCTGGTCAGTTGGAAGTTGGATGTCCACTTGGCCTACCCATAGATGTCCCTGCAAGGAGGAAGCCAAAGACACAGAAAAGACAGAGCCTCACTCTCTAGGTGCCCTGTAGGGGTGAGGCAAGCCAGGAGCCAGGAGCAGAACAAGGAAATCAAGAATGCCCCTGGCTAGGGGAAGATAAATAAGTAAAAATTCAAGCAATAACATGAGGCCTGAGAGGACACACACAAAGTAATACAGAGGACATGCTCCCTATTTGCTTCGAATCAGAAAGGAAAGGAAGAAGCAAGACCATTGACCTCCAACCAATGGTCTCAGGGAAGGCACAACATAAAAGAGAAGAGTAAAGAGGGATCTTGAAAAATGAGACAGTTTGTTATAAGTGGAGAAGGAGAAAGGGAAAGTTTTCTAAGGAATAGCATCACCCAAAGGTGATGAGGTATCAAACAGAGGAGACTCTGTGAAAATAATGATTTGACCAGTGCAATAGGTTAAGGATGTATAAAGGAGCCTGGTGAATGCCCAGCAGTTGGTCTTCTACTCTGTAAGTAATAGGAGCCACTGCAATGGCCCTGTTTCAGGAAAGTAATGTTGTGGCTGTGAAAGACTAAATGAGAGCTGAGAGATATGGAAACAGGTCGTCTAAATAAGGGGAAAGGTGACATTCAGAATCAGGTTACAGTGAAGGTGGGAAGAGGAGTGGATGCCTCTGAAAATCTACAATTTTGGCCAATGGGATGAACCCAACAGGGAAGAACAGCTGAGCCCAGAACAGGGATGCATGTGGTCCTCAGCATCCCTCTCCTATGTGCCTCACCCTGGATGGAAGCAGTCTTCTAAATCAAGGAAATCACAATTAAGACTATGCCCTCGGGGGAACCTCAAGGTTCTAACACCACCAGCTCTTCTACCAACAAGCATCTCTTCGTTCTTGGGGGCTCCTTTAATAAAGAAAAAGCAGACATCATGGCCAGGACCAAACTTAAAGCATTCCTCCACACTCGCCAGGAGTTGATCATGTTTCTGAACCTCTTAAGTTTAGAATAGTCATTATTCCCTAGTTTTCTGGATTAACAGTGACCCTGCTTAAAAGGGGCCTGCCATACAACTTGAACAGAGGAGTGGGCTTTGGGGTAGATTACAAGATTCCCTCAGAAGTTCCAACCTGAATCAAAGCATATAAATGCCTGAAAGTTTTTGAAGGTCTTGTCTCCTCTTTAATAGACAAAGCATCGGTTGTGTGAGTTGGACATTGAAATGTCCAACTAGTAGCAGTGGAAATCAATAAGGGCTTGGGTAGGAGAGGACAGAACAGATATAAAATCACATCTCATCCAAAAATGAGTTAGGAAGAACTAGTTATCAAATAATTATTATATACAAATTTCCTAATACCCAAAACAGGCAGCTAACATCCCACAGGGGTCCTGTAACTGACCCCCAATTGGTACCCTCCTTGATATCATGCAGATACTGCTGCCTGAAAGCTCAAGGTAGGGTCTGGGTAAACTTTGACTCTTAACAAAGAGAACAGTTATTTGGAGGAGTTTATGTGGCCAGAAAATAGGAGTCAATAGGAGTTGTGAAGCCCAGGTTTGGCAAGGAAGAAGGAACACGGATAAAACAGATATAAGGGAATAAACAAATTGTGCCACATCCATACAATGGAAATTTATTCATCCATAAAAAAGAATGAAGTTCTGATACTTGCTACAGCATGGATGAACCTTTAAAACATTATGCTAAGGGAAAGAAGTCAGAGACAAAAGGACACATATTGTAGGATTCCATTTATGTGTAGTGTTCAGAATAGATAAACCTGCAGGCAGAGAACACAAATTGGTGGTGGCCAGGGACTGGAAGAGGGGGAAGAAACTCCTTAATGGGTACAGGGTTTGACTTTGGTGTGTTGGAAATGTTTAGGAACTAGATAGACGTAATGGTTGCTTAAAATCATGAATGTACTAAAGATCATGGAATTGTTCCCTTTAAAATGGTTAACTTTACACTATTTAATGGTCATCTCAATAAACAAAAACCTTAAAGCTTGCTGAAAAGAACAGTGGATATAGGGGACTGTGGTAGATTGAATGATATACCACATCATAGCCATGTTCTTAATCTTCTGCATCCCTGTAGGTGTGAACCACTGAAAAGGGAACTTCTTGACGATGTTATTTTTAATTAAAGTGTTTTCCAGCTGAATGAAGGTAGATCTTACTCCAGAATACTGGAGGCCTGATAAAGAGAACCCAGAAGTCACAGAAAGCCAGAAAAGAGAGGACATCATAATGTCCACCAGCCCTAGAATACTACAGTCTTTGGGGAGGAACCATGGCCTTGCTGATCTCTTGATTTTGGAATTCTAGCCTCAAAACCATAAGCTAATAAATTCCTGTTTCTTAAGTCAGCCCATTATGTGGTCTTGTGATAACAGCTCTTGCAAACTAAGATGGGATGGTGAAGTTAACAGAATGAATTAGGGCAAGACTCTTCCATGGCCTTTCTTCTTAGAACCTATAACAAGACCTATGTTAGAAAAACTCAGTATTCTAAAGTCACTTCAAATTATTTGATTTTAAAAATATTAATAGGGAAGTGGATGTGACTCAAGCGATTGGGCTCCTGTCCACCTTATAGGAGGTCCAGGTTTCAGTTACCAGGGCCTCCTGGTGAAGGCAAGCTGGCACAAGCAGAGAGCTGGTGCCGTAAGATGACACAACAAGAAGAGACACAGAGGAGAGACAATAAGAGACATGCCCAACCGGGTTGTTGAGGCAGTGCAGGAGACTGAGCACCTCTCTCATACTCCAGAGGGTCCTGGGATCAGTTACCTGGTACCACCTAGGGAGAAGACAAGCAGGCACAGAAGAACACACAGTGAATGGCCACAGAGAACAGACAGCAAGAGCAGAATGGGGGTGGAGGGGTGGGAGTAAATAAATAAATCTTTTAAAAATAATAATAATAATAATTGGCATCGTCTTAAATAGTCACCGGAAGAAGACTTTAAATAAAACACAAATATATCCTTGGTTTCAAATCTTAGCTCCCCTCCCTTAGTTCTTTTTCCCTAATTTATTGTGTAGTTGTCTCCATGCCAGTTCTCTATTAGTAATGCTTTGTTAAGACTTATACATGATAAAACCATATGTTTAAAAATCCCTTGAGTCCTCACATGACACCAG
Organism: Dasypus novemcinctus; assembly: GCF_030445035.2. Lineage (NCBI taxonomy): Eukaryota > Metazoa > Chordata > Mammalia > Cingulata > Dasypodidae > Dasypus > Dasypus novemcinctus. The sequence goes on along the minus strand of NC_080696.1, from coordinate 20,517,971 downwards.
AAAAATGGATAAATAACAAGTCTTTCTCACTTCTCAATGAAAGTCCCTATCAGAATGGGAAGTCAAGGTTTAAAATGTACAGGGTTCCTATTTGAAATGAGGTAAAGGTTTTGATGCTGGATGGGTGATGGTAGCACAACATTGTGAACGCAATTAACAGCACTAAAATATATATATGAATGTGATTAAAAGGGGAAATGTTAAGGAAGTGGATTTGGCCCAATGGATAGGGCGTTCGCCTACCACATGGGAGGTCCAAGGTTCAAACCCAAGGCCTCCTGACCCGTGTGCAGTTGACCCACGCACAATGCTGATGCGCGCAAGGAGTGCCATGCCACGCAGGGGTGCCTCCCGCATAGGGGAGCCCCACGCGCAAGGAGTGCGCCCTGTAAGGAGAGCCGCCCAGTGTGAAAAAATGTGCAGCCAGCCCAGGAATGGCGCCACACACACGGAGCGCTGACACAGCAAGATGACGCAACAAAAAGAAACACAGATTCCAAGAGGGCCGCTGACAAGAATACAGGCAGTCACAGAAGAACGCACAGCACATGGACACAGACAGCAGACAACTGGTGGGGGGGGGGGGGCGCGAAGGGGAGAGAAATAAATAAAAAATAAATCTTTAAAAAGTAAAAGGGAGGAAATGGTAATAAAATGAAATTTTTTTTTAAATCTATGGTACTCACTGCACAATATAAACAGTAAAACCTAAGTCAAACCGTGGACTTTAAGTAATAGTACAATTATGTAAAAATATTTTTAAAAGTGCTATCATCAACTGTAACAAATGTTCCACACCAATGGAAGGTGTTGGTGGTGGGGGGGGGGGTATATGGGAATCTAGTATTGTATGCACGATTGTTCTGTAAACCCATAACTTCTTTAATAAAGGAAAAAAAATTTTAGAAAAATTCCTTATCAAAGGTGGTTCATAGGCTTCCGGCATGTCCTAGTTTTTCACTCATTCACTGAAACATAAACTGTGTTAGAAATAAACTAGGAAGACAGTCCATTCAACATTAAAGCTCACATCTCATTCTAGACTGGAAGTGACTCTGTGAGATTTCAGTGGTAGTAGCAACAAAAAAAGACAGCTTAGCATGAAAGACATAATATAAAACATCACATTAATTCCATTTTGTGTGTCAGTTCATTCAGGAAAAGATTTCATAACCCTGACTTGTGGAGAGAAGCAGACTAGACATGGGGGATATTGTTTTACCATATCTGTTTCTCATAAGCCCACATGTCATGAGTACTCTCGTCACTGAATGAGAGAATATTCTATTTGAATTTTCCTTTTCTGCACCATGTGGACTATCATTATTGAACTCTCAAAATCCGTGTATAATTTAATCAGAATATAGATTGCACTGAGATGAGACTTGAAACTTCTTTAGTAACCATTGTTAACAAATTGATTCTTGTACTGATAGCAAGCACACAAAACAGATTACCAAGATTATGGGATAAAAGTCTCGAAAATAACATCATTTGGGCTTCCGTTGTGAAAGAGGATATATTTTTGAGCTATGCCAGTTGACCTGCATAGGTCACTGTTCCTCGCAAGCTTTATCCTCCGAGCCAAGCAAATTCAGTTTCTCCTCATCTGTTGGTCTTCTAGAAAAGAAACATACAATTTGGACACTGCCTTTTCTGTTTTTCCCCCTGTGACAAGAATGGGCTTCCCTGACACAGCCCCATCACTGCCTTCTTTGCCCTCAAACTCTGCTGTCTTTGGTCATAAGTAAAGTGAAAATGACCTTGTGTACTCTCAAATGTATTTTCCAGCTCCGTTTCTACTCTCTGCCTCTCCTTTTCCTCAGCACTCAGCTTGACACACATAAATACACATTCATATACACTCAAGCATTCTCACACACACACACGACACCCATAAAAACACACAAACACATTCACACACATCCACACCTGTGCATGCACATAATCATATACTCACATACACACACACAAACTCACCCACTGACATGCTCACATACACATGCTTACAAACATACTCGCATATGCTCATAAACTCACACACACTTACATTGTGGGATCATAAGCTGTGTCCCAATAAGAAATGTGTGTTCTGCTTCTGTAACACTGCACTCTTGTGCGTCCACTGTTGTGCTCTTTTTGCCCATCCTGTCATCCTGCTTCCCTCCCCCACTTTCACTTCCCTGCTACTCCCACTTCTTCTCCTTAAAAACCTAGTGAAATCACCAGCTCATCCCTCGTTGCTTCAACTCTAGTCAGAGGTGCCTATGAACTATAAACAACATGCATTCTCCTCCACCCACCCACCTGTACCCAAAAAAAAGGTAAGCTGGGGCTTTAGACATTATTACATTCTATATTTATGGTTAAATGGGGATTCATTCAAATAACAAAAATTAAAATAATAAAGTATATAAATTCCAAACCTGCAGGGAGAGGGAAAATATCTAAGAAGGAAAGGAAACCATGAAACCTTACTCAATCTAAACAGTGGCAACAAAGGAGAAAAAAAGAAGCATAGAAAAAGTGGGTCAAATAGAAATTAAAAAATAAAATGCAAATAGACAAGTTCAATTTCAACAATAATCAAAATATACCAGAAAGGGAATGAATAAAACTCACAAATGTCAAAAGACAGAGTTTGTCAGATTGAAATAAAACAAAGAAACAAAATCTAGCTCTTTGGCATGTAAACATGCCATACAACTAAAGCTAAGGACATAAAGGTGAAAAGAAAGGATGGGAAAATATGTAGCAGGTAAATAAATATTAGTCAAAAAAAAACTGGACAAACTATGTTACTATAGACAGAACTGATTTGCAAACAAAAAGCATTGAGAGAAATAGACAAGGCCACTACATCATGATATATGTCCATCTCATCAAAAAGCTATCAATTCTAAACGTTTATGCACCTAATAAAGTAGCCTCAAAATTGATAAAACAAAAATTGATAAAACCAATATAAGACATTGAAAACCTTATTATCATAGTAGATTTTGAATTATTGCTCTCAATTAGTGATATGTCCAACAGATCCCAAAAATCATGGAAGGTTTAGCAATATCAACAAATTTAAAGTCATATAGTAAATATGATGACCACAATGGTGTAAAATTAAAATAAGGAGGAGAAAAAGAAAAGATGAAGCAGGGGAAAAGATGAGAATAAGAACTACTGGAAAATTAAAAACACTTATCCAAATACTGAAAAATAAAATTGTAAATTTTATAGTCTTCAGAAATAAGTTTGTTATCAAGCATAAAAGATGAAGACTAAACTAAGCCATACTCAAAGGAAAACTTAAAAACTCATTTATTTAAAAAGGAGAGAGACTAAAAATAAACTTTTAACTCAAGGAGCTATATAAAGATCAAAATACGCCTCCAGAAAGTTGATGAAAAGAATTAATAAATATAAAATAAGTTACTAAAACATGAAACCAAACAAAAATAAAACTTTTTTGTTTGCTGAGGTTGCTGAGATGTGGAGGTGGCTCAAGCAATTGGCTTCCCATCTAGCATATAGGAGGTCCAGGGTCTGATTCCTGGGGCCTCCTGGGGGAGGCAAGCTGGCCCAAGCACAGAACTGGCTTGTGTGGAGCTGGCCCATGCAGGAGTGCCAGCCTACCCAGAGTGCTGGCCTGCACAGAGAGAGGGCACAGCAAGATGACACAACAAAAAGAGACAATGAGAAACTGCAGGCCAGGGAGCTGATGTGGGAGAAGAGATCGAGCACCTCTCTCCCACTCCAGAAGGTCCAGGATTGGTTCCCAGTATCACCTAATGAGAAGACAAGCAGACACAAAAGAATGCACAGAGAATGGACACAGAAAAGCAGGCAGCAAATGCAAAACAATGGGGAGTGGAGAAATAAACAAATAAATCTTTTTTAAAAAAAAAACAAAGTTTGTCTTTTGAAGACCAATAAAATAGACTCTGGGAAATCTGATTAAAAAGCAGGAAGAGAAGAAACATGCAAGGAAGTTTAGTAATAAGAAAAGAAAGAGAGTTGTAGAAGAGACTTTTTTTTAATTACTAAAATTGGCTTAAGAAAAAGTAGAAATGCTGAATAGATGAAAAACCTTGGAAGAAACTGAAAGGGCAATCAAAAATTTATTCCTAAAACTGATACCTGGCCCAGACAGATTTATGGGTTAGGTTCTACCCAACATTCAAGGAACAGATCCTCTAATATGGGAACTGTTCAGGAGACAGAAAAAGATGAAAATTTATTCAAATCATTTTGCTAGCTAAAATAACATTAATATGAAAATCTAAAAAGGATACCTCCATAAAGTAACATAATAGATGGTTCTCTTGTGTGAACATAGAGGTAAAAATTGTATTACATTATTAGCAAATCAAATTTGATGATATTCATTAAAAGAATAATATGTGTCTAAATGAGAGTTATATCAAAAGAGCCAGCTTGGTTCAAAATTACAAAAATGTACTTATGTTGTTAACTACATTAATATATTAAATCAGAAAAACCGCAGTTCAATAGAGATAAAAAATGATTGGTGAAATTAAAAAAGAATCCCTGATTTTTAAAAAAGTTTAGCAAGTTAGGCATCAAAGAGAATGTGCTTAATTTCAATTTACTGGAAATCCAGAGCAAGAATCAAACTTAATTGTGAGACATTAAAAAGACAATGCTAACTCCTCTCACTCTATTCATTCAATATCTTACTGGAAGTATTTTTCAACACAATAAAATAAAGTAAAATAATAGATGCTGTCAAAAGAAAGAAAAACTGTTATTTTCTGCACATAATATGATTATCTATCTAGAAAATCCAAGATTAATTAACTAGCAAAATTTTTGTACTTACATGAGAGTTGGGCAAAGTAGCCAAACATAGGGATCAACAGACATAAAACCGTTAAGTGCCTAATTACTCCAAAAAAAAAAATTAAGAAGGGAAGAAAAAATAAGAAAATGAAATGAAGGAGGATCCAAACTACAATGACAACACCCACTCTTAAATGTCTAGGAATTAACAAAAATATGCAAAACCTTTGGGGAAAAAAAAAAACATAAAATTTTACTAAAGACCATAAAAAGAAGACCTGAAGAAACAGGGAGATGTACTAGGGTCTGACAGAGGCATATTTATCATGACGCTAATGAAGCTTGAACCTTGGGGTTCCCACTTGCAAATAAACCCCCCAATGTCAGTGGGCAGTTTCCATATAAGAGGTCATACAGGAACCCAAGCCCCTTCTGGTTTATGGACCCTTGAATATGTTGCTAATTGCAAATCTATAACCAATTGTGCCAAAATTTAGTGTTTCAAAACAACAATAAACGTTATCTGTTTCCATGGATAAGAAATTTGGGAGGAGCTTAGCTGGATGGGTCTGTCTTAGGATTCTGGCTCAGAGGCAGCCATCACCTGAAGACTTACCTAGGAGTAGAGGATCCTCTTCCAAAATGACTCCCTCCCTTGCATGAAGAGTTTATGCTGCAGGGGGGTGGGAACCCACAGTTCCTCACATGTGGACCCCTCGACAGGACTGCTTAAAGGGGGGCTGGCTTCTACCAGAGAGAATGATCCAAGAGAGGACAAGGCAGGAGTCACAGTGGCTCTTATGACCTAGCCTTGGAAGTCTCACATTGATGTTTCTGCAATATCTCGTTGGTTATACATATCAACCCTATGTAGTATGGGAGGGGATTACACAACGGAGCGGATGCCAAGGGTGAGGAACATCAGAGACCATCTTGGAATTTGGCTATTGCACCTTCATCTTCAAAGCATGGCATCCAAAGTTTCTGCAGAAGTGGGAAAAAACATGGAGGATTACACAGGAAGTTTTAATGGGCCAAGCCAAGAAGTGACAAACATCAGTTCTGCTCATATTCCTTTGGCTCTATGCATGACTTCACCCAACACTGAGGGAGGCTGAGAAAAGATACTCAGTTTTGCAATCTGGAAGAAGTGGGTTGAGGAATTAGTTAACCTTTGCCTGCAATTGCATAATTAAATTTTAGTAATAACAATGCATAGAAGATAGAGATTTGGTACCTCATTCTATATCACAATGCAAGTTGTAGTGGTGATATTCAAGTGCAGATCTGCTTGGATGCTGCTGAAGACAGACATGGCTGTTTCCTTTAAGGATTTTGCAATACAGGTAGGGGCATAAACATGACCGTTTCCAATTATAACATAAAGAAGCAGGAATGATGGGAGGAGAGAGTTTTCCAGATATAAAGTAACTTTAGTCTTGGTGGCTCAAGAAGCCTTCAAGAGAGGCACTTGATCTGTAGATTAGAGAATAAACAGAGTAGATTTAAATCAGGGAGAAAGGAGTTAAAATATATTCCAGTGGAAGGAATAGGGCGAACAAGGACACAGAAGCCTGGTCAGTGACTCAGGAGGGTAGTGGAAAGTGAGGCTGGCTATGAGAGCTGCAGCCAGACATCCTCGGCCTTGGATGCCATGCTGACGGCCTTAAATTTTCCTCATTTTCAGAAAGGGGGCTGGCATGATCTGCCCTATGAGTCACAGATATGAATGTCAGCTTTGGGGAGGATGGATGCAATGGATGGATGACTGGAGAAAGGGAGACCAGTGAGGGCTCTGGGCTAATCAAGGGGAGGTAACGAAGACTGCCGCCCAGCAGTGGAGTGGGAGTTAGAGAGGAGAGGCTGGGTGCCAGCCACACCATGACCACGCCTCACATCTACACTGGCCGAGATCTGCAGTTACACCTGTTTCTGGACTGTGAGAGGTTCCTATTTTTTTTTTTTTTTTCTCCAGGTACCTTTTGTCAGAAGTTCTAGAACTTCAAAGAGGGAGGTTTTTGGTTTTTGGATTTTGTTGTTTGGGTGTTTTCAGAGGAAACAAATATGATTTCAGGGTTGAATTCATTCTTTGCCTCCTTCTGGTGAAAAGGTTAACTGACAAGTTACAGGCATTGCTTCTGATTTGCATAACCACAAGGTGGCAGTTTTTCATCTTGTCATTCATCCCCGTGTGTGTCCGTGAAGATGAGATGATAATAATAGCAATAGCCACCAGTTACTACAAACTTACCATGCGTCAGGCACTGCCCTGGATGCTGTACACGGGTTGTCTCATTTCATTCTCACAATCCTGTGAGGGAAAATATCACTACAGATATTTACAGATAAGGAGACTGAGGTTTCAAAAGGTTGTTCTGCCCCAGACTTCACAATTCATAAGTGACAGTAACAAATGCAGGATTTAATACCAAGGTCTCCTTCAGTTTGACAGCTTTCCTTACATCTTTTTTATCTTCAACTCCATATCTCTTGTAATCTTTGTGAATAGAAATATTAACAACAATTACTCCATTTACATAAAATGTAAATATCAATAAATTTATAGAGCCAAAATTAGATTAGCAGTTATATACAGTGGGGGAAGGATAGAAGGATTGAGGAGTGACTGCTAAAGGGTATGGGGTTTTTCTTTTCAGAGTAATAATACTGCTCTAAAACTGATTGTGGTGATAAATGCACAGTGCTGTGATTCTACGAAAAGCCACTGATTATCTAATTTGAATGGATTGTATGGGATGTGAATTGTTTTAAAATAATAATAACAACAAGTACATACTTCAGTACGTCAGTCTATTGTACAGTGTGATGGTTAAGCAGACCACAGGCCTGGAGCAAGATTAAAAGGCTCAGATCTTAGCCTGGGTTTCATGATCTGTAAAATGATAATAATAATACCTACCAAATAAAACTGCTATAAGATTGAATTCAATAATAGATGTAACACCCTCAGTCCCAAGCCTGGCACCTGAAAACCATTCCCTCCATGCCATCCATTGTTGGTCATCACCATCTCCATATTTATTATCACTGTAGTTTTGTAATTTAATTGGTTCCAGGCACAATGCTAGACCCCTCCCATTCCTTATCTCATTTAATTCTCAAAATAACTTTTTAAGAAAATGAGTGTGGCATGTAAGCTAGAACCTGATGGACAGGTGAGAACCTTGAGAAACACTGGGATAAAATCATTTAAAACTAAGAGAACAGTTTGAGCCAAAACAAACAGCACACACAAAAAAGTCTCTAGCCTTGGAGTCTGACATGTGTTTCAAATGTCAAATCTGGTGTGATCAGAGAAACTGTCATGTATCCATGGAACAATAGTTCTTCACAATATTAAAATAGCTGTAAAGGGGAGGGAAAAAAATTTCCATGGTCAAATAATTTGGAGAACATTGAGTTAAACAAAATTAACAGACTTCTTTATTTTAGGACTTCTCAGAGCCTAGGACATGTTAAAGTACTATTTAAATATCCCAAGAGTGAGATAGAATGTGCTCACACAGAACTGTGGGGATTGGCAAGTCTGAACTCCGTAGGGCAAACCACAAACCGGAAACTCTGATAAAAGTGAAGTTGAATTCCCCAGAAGAAACTGGCTGGCTGAAGTAAAGGCAAGGATTCTTTTTTCTGACTTTTTAAATCCTCAGTTAATGGCTTTAAAACCATCAACTGATTAGATGAGGAGACTCCCTTCATTGCTGGGCATAATCTCCTTTGTTGATTGTAGGTACAATAAACTGACTACAGATGTAAATCCTTCTGTGAAATACCTTCACAGTAACAAGCATAGCCAACATTTCCTTGGCCAAACTGGATACCATATTATAGCCCAGTTGCCACATGAAATTGGCCATCACAGCAATATTTTCCAAATTACTTCTCCTGAAACCCCGTTGCAGAAAAACATCTCAAATTATCAACCTTCCTTAAGATAGAATTTGGAGAATGAAGGTCTGGAGCACAAGGAACATAGAGAAATATATCAAGTAGGAAAAAAGACTAGAAAAGAAGATGGAAGCAGGATGTGAAAAACTCCAAAGACTAGACTAAAATATTTAAATTTTTATTTGCAGGTAATGAAAGACTATTGACAGTTTCTGGGTAGGACTGACTTGGTCAGATTCATCATTTGGAAAGACAATTCTGGGAGCAAATCAAAGGATGGATGAACCCTGGAAGGTGTAGGGTAGTCAGTGAACATGCACAAGACTACAATAAAAACTGATTTGAAATATAATGTGGGCGGTGGACTTGGCGCAGTGGTTAGGGCATCCGTCTACCACATGGGAGGTCCGTGGTTCAAACCCCGGGCCTCCTTGACCCGTGTGCAGCTGACTCATGAGCAGTGCTGACACGCGCAAGGAGTGCCATGCCACGCAGGGGTGTCCCCCGCGTAGGGGAGCCCCACGCACAAGGAGTGCGCCCCATAAGGAGAGCCGCCCAGCATGAAAGAAAGTGCAACCTGACCAGGAATGTTGCCACACACAAGGAGAACTGACACACAAGACAACACAACAAAAAGAAACACAGATTCCTGTGCCGCTGACAACAACAGAAGCAGACAAAGAAGAAGCAGCAAATAGACACAGAGAACAGACAACCGGGATGGGGGTGGGAAGGGGAGATAAATAAATAAATAAATAAATAAATAAATAAATAAATAAATAGATCTTTAAAGAAAGATAATGTGGATATGAACCGAGCAATGGAGAGAAGAAGACACATTTGGGAAATATTTAGAAGAAAGGATCAAGAGGTTGCGGTGAAGATAAAGAAGGAACAACGGACAGCTCAGAAGTAGATAGCTTTGCATTTAACTGAGGTAAGTAATGCTGACGAAGGGAAATAATGAATTTGGTTGAGGACATGTTGAGTCTGAGACACCCCTAAGACAATGGGTACAATTATTATCAATTACTGTGAAAAATCCATTGGGAGTTGATGTGGAGTTTGGGCTAGACCTTTGAGAGTTATCAAGTCACAGTTGGTGGTGAAAGAGGCAGAAATTGATGAAGTACCTCAACAAGTGTTAGAGAAGAATGAATTCTTAATGAGATCCCCTGGCCTTTTTCCTGTGCCTGCCTTTAAACCTCTATTCCCAGACATTACAGTTCCATTCCTTTCCGTCCATACCCCTGCTGATCTGAGCCCATTTCTCCACTCCCATCTCTGCCTTGCTTCTGTAGAAGCTGGTCCTTGAGATGCAGTTCTCCCAATTGCTCTTGACTCACTCTTCTGCAGATGGGCCTACCAGTAATATTGTCCTCATTTGATCAGGTTTAACCTTGGTTTTAACCTTCAAAGGCAGGCTTGTAGAATTTGGGCTCCCCTAAATACCTGAGATAGGATTCAGTGCATAATTTATTTGGGAGGTGATCCCAGGAAGCAGTCTTAGGCAAGTGAGGCAGCAAGTCACAGCAGGAGAGGAGCCAGTAAAGGATTGTTTAAATGGTCATTTAAATGGTCAATGTTTCTACTGTGGCCAAGAGGACCTCAATCCCACTGGGGAATATGGGGGACTATATAGAATACACCTTAATTTTATCCATCATGAAGGGCAGCTGTGTATTTACCCAACATTCTTGTCCATTATTGGCTGATGACCACTTCCTCTTCCATTAACACCCAGAAATTTAGTTGGCCAACATGCTCCCAAGTACAGGAAAGCGCAGGATATCAGTACCTAAAGTTATGTGAGATAAACACTGAGGGAATAAGGATGGGGTCCCACAGCATCTGTTTCAGAAACAAATAACTGAAGAAGCAGTTCTTCCCTTCAGGAAGGGATAGAAAGTAGGTTTCTCTCCTCAGAAACCGGCCTCTACTATCGTAAAGGAGAAAAACAAGTCAAATGTGCTCATTTCATGCAGTTAGCTGTAATTCTTAATGATCCCAAAAGCTCAGCAGTCACCACAGGCACCAAATTTCTCTTGGCATTCTCCTTCATTTTCTATATACAGGTCAAAGAACTCTCAGCCATAAATGAAAGCATTATTGACCAAAATTGTTTCAAATGTCAAATACACATCCCAAAAATGAAAACCAATCACACTATGACTTAGAGAACGTATGTGTATGTCGGACTTACCCTATAAATTACTTTTAGCTTTGATTAAATTCCTTTCTCTCTAATATGTTTCTGGACTATCAATTATTATAATGGACAGGGCTGCTAGACTTCTAAAGGAGGCTTAGTAATTGCATTCAAATGTATTCTTTCAAAACCTGCTCAGAGCCTGGCATTTGAATGCCAGCCTAGAGTAGCAAAAGACATGAGGAAGACTGAACACAAAGAAATAGTTAGCCAGCTGGTCAACCAACAAGCCTGATTCACAGCAAGGTATACTTAATATTCAAATTCACAACCTGGGTAAACGTAATTTCCATGAAAGTGATGTTTACCAAATTGAATAAAGCACTTTTCTGAATTCTGGGAGAAAAATATACAGCTGTAGAATCCAGTATCCCAAGGGCATTTGAGCTACCATTAGCTTCAGGGAAGTAGACAGGCATGCAAAGAATTTGTCATCGCAGGCCTTAGACAGAACAAGAAGAAAGCCATCCCTGTTGATCTTTTTCCAAGTCACAAATTTAAGTGAAAGTGAGTCAATGTTGCCTTTTCCCATTCTCAACAGGGTGCTGCAGCTTTTGGCTTGGCGTCTGGTATTTACTGCTCTCAGAAAATTTGTCTCCAGAGTAATATTTTTTGCAATGACAGAGTCTCTATAAAAAATAAATTTTGGACATCAGCTTGTCCTAAAACAAAAATTATGTAGAGAGAAAGAAAGAGAGAGAACTGGCCCTAAGAAACATTGAGGTGCCTCACCTATAAAATGATAGTAATACCTGTTGTGAGACTAAATGTATTAAGTGCACTGAGCCCAGGGCCTGTCGCAGGTTGAGTTGAATAAATTTTATTTGCATTCCCTAGGGCTTCTGAGGAGTTGTGCAGCCAAGTGTGAGGAACATCATCTCTCCACGTCTAATAATTTCTGTGTCAGGCAGGGTTCACTCACTATTCCTAATAAATAAGGGATCTATTACAGAGATTAGATCCTTTTTTAACAATCAAAATCTCCCTTTTCAACCACTTTTGAGTGCACAATTCAGTAATATTAATTAGATCCACAATATTGATCACCAACATCCATTGCTCAAACTTCTCATCACAGAAATTCTGCCCCCTTAAAAGAGTAATTCCCCATCCCTCTCACCCCCCAGCCTTTGGTAAACTGTAATCTACTTCCCATCTCTGTGAATTTACTCATTTTAGGTATTTCTTAAAAGCAAGATCATATTTAGCTTTTTGTGGCTGGCTTATTTCACTATCCATGTTGATTTTGTATCAGAAAATCATTCCTTTTTATGGTCAAATAATATTCCCTTGTAGGTACATACCACATTTTGTTTATCATTGATTTGTTGAGGGACACTTTGGTTGCCTCCATATTTTGACTACTGAGAATAATGTTGCCGTAAACATCGGTATA